>NC_135488.1:30104540-31304540 GCF_052094955.1 Ictidomys tridecemlineatus | reverse complement strand
CGGTAGAGCGCTTGCTTAGCACACGTGAGGCTCTAGGTTGGATCCTCAGCACCACATAAAAAAATAAATAAAATAAAGATATTGTGTCCAAATACAACTGAAAATATTTAAGAAAAACAAGGAAGTATGGCCCACATGCACACATTTGTGCACGTATGTACAGGTATGTGCACACACACAAATCAATAAAAACTGTCTAAGGAAACCTAGATGTTGAATTTACCTAAGAAAGAGTTTAAATCAGCTAAAAATGTTCAAATAACTAAAAGAAAATGTGAGGATAGTCTCACTAAATAGAGAATGTCAATAAAGAGATAGAAATTACATTTATTGATTTATTTTTGCAGTATTTGGGATGTAACCCAGAGTCCCTGAGCAACAGAAATATATTTTTAGCCCTTTCTATTTTTTATTTTGAGACAGTGCCTTGCTATATTGCCTGGGCTGGCCTTGAACTCATGATACTCTTGCCCCAGTCCTTGGAGCAGCTGGGATTACAGGCATATGCCATCGTGCCTGGAAAAGTATTAAAAAAAAAAAAACTAAACAGAAATACTGAATACAACTGAAATGGAAAATTCACAAGAAGGCTCAAGAGTAGATTTGAACAGCTAGAAGAAAGAATCAATGAACTTGAATATATACAGGTCAACCTATTATCCAGGTTAAGGAACAAAAAAATAACGAAAAGGAAGAGTCTCAGATACCTGTGAAGTCATCATGATGCATACCAACATAAACATGAAAGTTCCAGAAG
The DNA here is from genome assembly GCF_052094955.1 of Ictidomys tridecemlineatus. Classification (NCBI taxonomy): domain Eukaryota; kingdom Metazoa; phylum Chordata; class Mammalia; order Rodentia; family Sciuridae; genus Ictidomys; species Ictidomys tridecemlineatus. The sequence continues at coordinate 31,303,783 of NC_135488.1, read as the reverse complement.
AGAAGACAGGGAAGAAAGGATATTTGAAGAAATAATGGCTGAAAAGTTCCCAAATTTAGTGGAAAACATGAATTTGCATATCTAAGAGGCTAAAAGATTGCCCACAGGATAAACTCAAACAGATACACACTTAAATGCAGGTTGAAAGCTAAAAACAAAGAATTTTTTAAACTAGTAAGAGAGAAGTCTTCAACTGCAATTGAGTCTTGATAAGCGTTAGAAGCAAGTTCTCGCTGGGAACCCTGGCACCAGGGATGGGGACAGCCATCAATCAAGCAAAGCTATATTCCTCAAGAGAGGAGACATTTAGATATTCCCAGATACAAAATAGTTTGAGAAAATGAATACCTAGCACCCTCCTTATGAGAAATATCAGAAGGAGTCCTTCAGGACACTGGACAGTACCCAGCTTTCACCTAAAGAAAGAACACTATGTAAAAGTGACCATGTAAATAAATATGAAATATGAATATATTTGTGTTTGTAGCAGTTTTAAATCCTATCTTATTTAAATAACAACTCCATAAAGCAATAATTATAAAACTGTCAATGAGCTCCTACTACATAAAAATTTAGTTGGTATAAATAATATAAAGGAAGAGGGAACAAAGCTATAGTGGAAACAAGATTTTCACAGAAACTAAGCTGGTGTCAATCTGAACTAGGTAGTTTCAAGTTTTAACTTTAGTTATCCCCAGGGCAATCATCCACAAAAGAACTCAAGGGCATATGGCAAAAGAAACATCAAAGGAATTAAAATGATAGTGTAGAAAATATTGAACACAAAAGAAAGCATCAATGCAGGAAGAGAGGAACAAAGGGACATAACTCAGAAAACAAACAGAATGACATAGATGTATTTGGATTGCTCTAGATGTACACATTTTATATGTGGTTGTTGCAACCACCCAGAAAATCCATGTAGTGAGATACACTCAAAAGCACTATATATATAAATCAAAGTGAAATTCTAAAAAAAAAAAAATGCTCAAGTAACCCATAGAAAGGCAGAAAAAGAAAACAGGAAAAACACAAAGTACAAACAGAAAACAATAAAATGGCAAATTTAAGCCCTGCCATATTGATAATTAGACTAAATAAATGTGAATGGTCTAAACACACCCTGTGTGCAGATAGAATCTCCTCCGATATAATGTGATGAAAGTGCTGCTTCACCTCTATCGTCTTCTCCCAAGATCACAGTCCCAAGCTCACCATGAGCAAAAGACCAGCCAATGCCAAGTGAGGGTCTTTCTGCACAACACCAAAAGGACCTCTTAAAACTGGCAGTCATCAAAAACAAAAGTCTGGTGGTGCACTCCTGTCAATCCAGCCACCGAGGCAGAAGGATTGCAAATTCAAGGCCAGCCTCAGCAACTTGGCAAGACCCTGTCTCAAAACATTAATAAAGGACTGGGGATGTAGCTCAGTGGTAGAGCACCCCTGTGTTCAATCTTGAGTACCCAGGTGGTGGGTAGGTGAGTGGGCAGGGAATTTAGTGCAACAAATTTTCCTTTAAACACTGCTTTAGCTATGTCCTACAAATTTTGATTGTTCTATTTTTTTTAGTTTTATTGATTTTGTTTTTTAAAATACACGACAGCAGAATGCATTATAATTCTTATTACACATATAGAGTACAATTTTTCATATCTTTGTATATAGAGTATGTTCATGCCAATTCATGTCTTTATACATGTACTTTGGATAATGATGTCCATCTCATTCCACCATCCTTGATAACCCCTTGCCCCATCCCTTTCCCTCCTACCCCTCTCCTCTATCTAGGATTCATCTAATCCTCCCATGCTCCCCCTCCCTACCTCACTGAGTCAATCTCCTTATATCAGAGAAAACATTCAGCATTTGATTTTTTGGGATTGGCTAACTTCACTTAGCATTATCTTTTCCAACACCATCCATTTACCTGCAAATGCCATGATTTTATTTTCTTTTAATGCTGAGTAAAATTCCATGGTGTTTTTATGCCACTTTTTTTTTTTAATTCATTCATCCACTGAAGGACATCTAGGTTGGCTCTACAGTTTAGCTATTGTGAATTGTGCTGCTAGAAACACTGATGTGGCTGTGTCCCTGTAGTATGCTGTTTTTAAGTCCTTTGGATCTAGTCCGAGGAGAGGGGATTGTTCTGTTTTCATGTTTCCAAATGTTTTGTAACTCTTTGCAATATGTTGGGCCTTTGGATTAATAAGATTTTATAAACTAGGAATGGTTTATCTTGGTGACTGTTCCACCAGTACTTGGAAAGAATACGAACTCCACTTGTTTGTGAGGGGCCCAATATGTGTCAAATAGACCAGAACAACAGTGTTGGCCAGTTCTGTACCCTGCTCTACTGCTCTGTAGGGAGAGGTGTGTTCAAGTTGTAGCTGTACCTGTGAATTTGTCAGTTTCTCCTTTCAGTTCTGTCAGCCTTGGTTTCACATAAGAGGCACTTTGGGGGCTGAGGTCTGGACGGGTTTTTCCTGTGTGGTGGGGAAAGCTTGGAGAGGTGAGGTCATAGGTCAGGAGCACTGCCTTGTCTTGTAGGGTTAATTGTGTCAAGAGAGGGCTATTACAAAGCAAGGACACCCACAAGACACACTTGGACTTTCTACACGCAGCCAATTCCCTTTCTGCTTTCCTGCCATGTGTGGCCTACAGGGGTCCTCATCACAGGCCAAACAAATGAACTTTTTAGCAGCTTCTAAAATTGTGAGCTAAACCAATCTCTTATTTTTCGAAAGCTTTTCTCCATATTTTTATTGGTACATTATAGTTGTCGATAATGGTGAAATTTGTTACATATTTGTACATTATAATTTTACTCTACTGACCTCCCTGCCACTTTCATGAGATGTCCCCCCCCTCCGCCATCTTTCTTTTTCCTCTCTAGCTTCCATATGAGAAAAAACATACAATCCTTGACCTTGTGAGTCTGGCTTAACATAATTCTCAAGTTCCATTTTCCTGTAAATGACTTAATTTCATTCTTTATGACTGAATAAAATTCAACTGTGTCTACATACCACATTTTCTTTATCCATTCATCTGTTGGTGGACACCTAGGCTGTTTGCTGAGTTTAGTTACGGTGAGTTGTGCTGCTATGAACACAGGTATGCATGTATCACCACAATATCATGACTTGACTTCTTCAGGATGAACGTTACAGAGTGGGACAGCTGGATCAGTGGTGGTTCCACACTTATAGTCTTTTGAGGATCCTCCATACTGATTACTGTAGTGGTTGTACTAATTCACAATTCCACCATCTGTATAAAAGTGCTCCTTTTTCTCTATATCCTTTTCAGCATTTATTTTATATTATTAATGACTGCCATCCTGACTGGAGTAAGATGAAATCTCAGCATAGATTTGATTGGCGTTTCCCTAATTGATAATGATATTGAACAAATTTTCAAGTATTTGTTGGCTATTTGTATTTGTTCTTTTGAGAATTGTTTTTAATTTACCCATCATTTTTTGAGTTCTTTATGTATTCTAGATGTTAATCCTCTGTCCAAAGAACAGCTAGCAAAGATTTTTCTCCCATTCTTTAGGTTCTCTCTTCACATTCTTGTTTCCTTTGTTTTGCAGAGGCTTTTAAATTTGATGCTATCCCACTTATTAACTCTTGGCATTATTTCCTGAGCTTTAAGGGGTCCTATTGAGAAATTGTTGCCTGAGTGTTGACTCTATATTTCCTCTACAAGTTGCATAGTTTCTGGTTTAATTCCTGGGTCTTTGTCCATTTTGAGTTGGAGGGTGAGAGATAAGGGTCTAAATCTCTTTTAAAAAATGAAGTACACAGCTTCAGGTATTAGAGAGCAAACAGACTAATATAGATACATACATATTTTGGGCTGCAAATTCTCGGTGGATTGTCTCATGATCGTGGCTGCTATGGTCAAACTAGATTACTTTGAAAACCAGGAAGGGGGCTGGGGCTGAGGCTCAGTGGTAGAGCGCTTGCCTCACATGTGTGAGGCACTGGGTTTGATCCTCAGAACCATATAAAAGTAAATAAAGGTATTGTGTCTACCTACAACTAAAAAAACCAAAAAACCCAGGGCAGGCATGACTGACACAGAACATGGGGAAGTCTGCTCTGAGGAAACCAGGGTGAACCTGCGGAATGGAGAATGGAGAGAGGCGATCAGCTTAAGGTGCTGCACCAACCCACCTGAGAACCATAGCCCAGTGGGGTGAGCAGGGCTCTCCCCTAGCTCATTTTAACACAAGCTAAGAGACTTCATGGAGGCAGGTATATTTGTCTCTTCAATACAACCCTCTGGAACATGAGGTTTATAAACTTTCCTTACACAGTTTATATATGTTTGTGTACATATTTATATGTTTATACAAACATATACATACATCAACATATTTCATAAGTATTAAACTATACCAAGTGACAAGAATTAAATTTCTAATTATTATATGATTAATTACAATTATTTATAGGGCCTATGAAAATTAAAATTTAAAAAGGAGATATTCCTATTAATTTCCTTTCTATGCAGCTGATCCCATTATCCACCTTTCAAGGTTGTTATGCAGCTTACAGAAGAAAGGTAAACAGTATAAAATAACAGCACACCACCTGACACATGGTAGGTGTGCCTTAAACTCAGCTTAGGGCTTATGCTGGTCAAGCCAGCTTACAGAATGCCTGCTGCAAATGTGAGCTGACAGGCCCTGAATTCCTTACACTTGACGTACTCTCTAGAGAAGGAACAGAGGACCATTCTATGGGTAACACCACCATTCCTTTGCACGACTTCACCACTTCATCAAAGACCTTTTCAAGCGCCAGCTCAACCTCTAGAGGTCTCTGGAAACCATAATGCTCTCCTCCCTAGTCACAGCTGGAGAGTGGGCAGTGCAACCTGGCAGGCACCAACAGGGCACTGAGGGGTGGCTCAGCTCAGTCAGTCTCCTGCTTCTGAGGGCCCTGGATCCATCCTCAGTTCTTCCTTTCTTAGGTAAAATTTTGCTTAGAGCATGTACAATTCCCCTTCTTGCTTTTTGCAGGGTGGAATTACAACCAAAATAACTTTGACTCATATAGGATTTGCTAAGAGGTGTCACTAGCTTTGATGTCCTCTGTAGGTACAGCAAGTTAGTTATTTTTACCAGCAGTAGGACAGTGTGATGATGACAGCTTCAGTTTTACGGTATTTATCTAATAATAATTAACAGGACTATCTAGCTGGTGGTGTTGCTGGGAGGTGGCAAAGCCCTTTAGAGGTGGGGACTAGTCTGTAGCTTTTGGTTACATGAAAGTGTGTCCTTCAAGGGGCTACTGGGACTCCTGCTCCTCATCTTTCTCTTTTTCACGTCCCAGCTGCCCCAAGGCAATAGTCTCCTCTGCCATGTGCTCCCACCACATGCTGCCTTGCCACAGGTCCAAGAGTGACTAGGCCAACTGACCACACCATGTCTCTGAGCTGCTAGCTGTGAGCCAAACTCAACCTTTCCTCCTTTTAAGTTGATTGCCTTGGGTATTTTGTCACAGTGATGAAAAGCTAACCAACAATAAATATTACATTTTAACAGAGAAATTAATACCAAGTTCAGGAATTGTACAGCAAACATCACTCTACTTTATTTAAAATAGTAAGAAGCTGGAAACAAATGTCCAACAAGAAACTGGTTTAAAAAATCATAAAGTCATACTTTATTTAAAATGGAACTGAGTGGTCTTTAAGTGTACATTGCAAAGTATTTGGTGACACAAAGAACTATTTTTGTGTTATCTCAATGTGTTCCTAACAATTTTTTATCCTCAAACCTCCTGCAATTCTTTACCCATCCTCAGGTAGACTAACTTTGCTTCCCACTGTATTGAGACATCTCCATTAGAAGACTTCTGCAGTGAGTCACAACAGTCACCAACCAGTTAGCATGTCTGCTACGCCTGCTCCTCTGCTGTGCCAACAGCTGGAACATCCTGTGAAGACCAACCCCTCCACTGGTGCCTGAGATTCCGTCCTCCTCGCCACCCATTAAAGAAACTGAACACCATCACAATGACACCAGAGGGCGCTCTGCGTGAGGAATCCTGTAAACTACCCCAGATCACCAGTCCAACAGGCACAGGCAGGAGCACTCTTCATTTATACAAGCTGCAGGAGAAAACAGAGAACAAAGCACATCAGCTCATGAAAATTAGCAACTCTGCTGCCCCATCTTTGCCTCAGGCACGATGGTGCAGGCCTGTAATCCCAGCAACTGGAGAGACTGAGACAGGAGGGTCACTAGTTCAAGGCTAGCCTTAGCAACTTAGCAAGGCCCTAAACAGCTTACTGAGACTCTGTTTCAAAATAAAAAGGGCTGGGGATGTGGTTAAACACCCTGGGTTCAATCTCCCACACCGAAACAATTGAACAATTAAAAAAAAAATCATGTAGCAGAGGAAAAATAACACAAAAATCCAAATGATTTACATACTCTTTTTTTGGGTAAATCAAAGAACACAATAAAAAAATAAAATTAAAAAACTAAAACCATACCGTAAACTTGTATATTAAAAAAAAACCACTAAGATCAGAAGTGGAAATAATGAAGTAAGAGTTGACTGATCTCAGAAATGATATAAGAAAAACAAAATCATCAAAAAAATGACAACTGTTAAGATTTTGATGAAAACATAGTAAGAAATATTGAACAAAAGCAGAAAAAGGAGGAAAAAAACAAAAATGAAATGAAGTACAATTTAATGAAGAGCAAAGAAAACATGTTCTAGAGAGGAAGAACTGCAAATGTCACATACAGCTATACATGACAAGTGAAACCAAATGGTCAGGTGGATAATTGTGAATGGGCTTAAATTCACTCATTGGGAGAGTTTGTATTTATTCTACAAAGGAAAACAACTATTTATGCGCTTACAAAAGCCAAACTAAAAGTTTTTCAGAAAAGCTAAAAATAAAGCAACAAGCAAATGAATAATTAAAGCAAATGGAGCCGGGCACAGTGGCGCACACCTGTAATCCCAGAGGCTGAGGCAGGAGAATCATGAGTTCAAAGCCAGCTCAGCAAAAGAAAGGAACTGAGCAATTCAGTGAGACCCTGCCTCTAAATCAAAAACAAAATAGGGCTGGGGGTATGGCTTGGTGATTAAGTGCCCCTGAGCTCAATCCCTGGTACATACTCCCTGCCCCCAAAGCAAAATGGAGTACGCCAGCAGCAACTCAGGAGGCTGTAGCAGGAGGATCGAAAACTTGAGGCCAGCCTCAGCAACTTGGTAAGATCCTGTCTCAAAATAAAATAAAACATAAATAAAAAGTGTATGGGGGCGGGATGGGGCTGTGGATCAGTGGTAGAGTGCTCACCTGAAACATGTGAGGCACTGGTTCGTGCCTCAGGGCCACATAAAAATAAAGGTATTGTGTCCACCTACAACTAAAAAAGTATTTTAAAAAAAAGTATATGGGGAAAGTGCTCCTGGGATCAATCAAAATATGCCCTCCCTCCAAAAAAAGGGGCAAACTGAAATACATTTCAAGTTGTAGTGTAGAATCTGAAACCACATCATCTTTTGTACTATTACATTAATCTAATAGTCTGTATGTAGATAGGATGGATTTTTACCCACAGATAATTTATAACCTCATTCATTATTTATTGGGAAAATATTAGTTTACTAAGTTAGCCAGATCTTCCAAATGTTTTATTATATAGTGTTTTTAAAACATCATTCTTTAACATCGCCAATCTTACCAAAAAGACTTTAGGTTTAGGAAAGCTTTTAAGCTCACAGAAGCAGATCAGAAGCTCTGGAATTGTATTTTAATTCAAAAGTTTGACTTATTATCACTGATGACAAATATTTTCAGTTGTCCTTCTTGAAGAGACAAGTTCACTCACTTGTGAAAAGTGCTTGCTATGCATACATCTATGTGTTACAAAAAAAGAAAGAGTACACCCTGCAAGTAAAACTAGTATTCATGATAAAACAGGGCTGGGGGTGCAGCTCAGTGGTAGTTTGCCTAGCATGCATGAGGCATGGTTCTACCTCTAGCAGAGGGAGGGAGGGAGGGAGGGAGGAGGGAGGGAACAAGGAAGAGAACCCCCCCCCATTCTGCTTGCCACACAGCGGCACAGGGCTTTTCCTTAAGAATGCCATTTTGTGCAGAAGTACTTCCCACATCTTCATATTTTGCTACACTCACGTTGAACAGGCCTTACAGTCAAGGTTAAATAATATCCACACTGTTTACTACTTTTTCAAGGACATGTCTGAATGAATGTGTGAATGTGGCACCGAATGCAGAGGTTTCCAGAAGGGAACTCCACTCAAGTTTTAGACACCGGACAGCCCCCTGTAACAGACACTCTTCTAGTGGAAATGCCTCCATTGTTTCCCCATTAAAGAGAAGGCTGACTTTCTTATGAAAGTAAAACACGATTCATCATGGTAAGAAAGTATCTATCCAGTGATCTTATCTACACACACATACACACACATCATTGTATTTCTACACACTAACAATCTGAAGAGGAAATCACAGACTTTCTCTTCACAACTGCGTCAACAAGCTCTCTGCTTCCTGGCTGTCGAGAGTTTTCGGCTTTCCTCTGCCATGCCTTCTACCATGATGTCTGCTTCCCCTTGGGTCAGCCACGGGCTGAGACCTCAGAAACATAAGAAACCTCTGACTCCTTCTGTTCGAGTTCCTTGACAGAATCTGCTTGGTGATCCAACAGCAGACTGCAGCCAGCTGACCTGGAGCCCCAATTCCCTGGAGATCAAGGGATGAACTAAGCAGGGACTTGAAAAAGATCCCTTTTGAAATTAAAAACCCTTTCCTGATAACTGCTTTTACTTCTTCCTGTTGAGGACAGACTTCAAGGAAACAGGAGACTGACTAACTGATTTTACATTTGTATGATCACCTGGCTTTTGCTTCTATACAGTGTACTGCAGTCTAGCTGTTTCTCCCCAGTTTTACTGAAACTGTATAAAATTAATTTCTTCTTAAAAAAAAAATCAAAGCCCCTGGACTGGAACTGATACTGATGTTAAACTGTCAACACAACCCAGAGCACTCTATGAATTCAAAGCAATCCCTATCAAAATCCCAATGACTTCTGCAAAAAATAGAAAAATCCATCCTAAAAGTCATATGGAATACCAAGCAACCTAGAACAACCAAAACAATCTTAGAAAAAGAGCAATGTTGGGGGCTAACACTTCCTGACTTCAAAAGTTACTACAAACCTACAACAATCAAAGCGGTGTTGTGACAGCATAAAAACAGACATACATATCAAAGGAATGGAACAGAGAACTTAGAAATCAACATTCACATGCATGGGCAAGTAATTTTGACAAGGGTGCTATGATCATTCAGTGAGGAAGGGAAAATCTTTCAACAGATGTTGCTGGTAAACTGGACACCCATTTGCAAAAGAATGAATGAGGACTGTTATCTCACACAATATATACAAACTCACTCAAAATGGACCAAAGATGTGAACATGAGAACTAAACCTACAGATCTACTAGAAGAAAATCTATGGGAAATGTCTTGCAGGGCCAGGTTTGGGTGTACACCCAGAAGAACTGAGAGCAGAGTTTTAAAGAGAACTGTGCAGCCATGTTCACAGCAGTGTTATTTACCACAGCTAAGCCAGAGGGGACCCAGATATTCACACACAGATGAACGGAGAGCACAATGTGGTTTTATATGTTCACAGCCATGGAGAGAGGAAATTCTGATATGCTATAGTACAAACGAGCCTTGAGGACATTAAGTGAAATAAATCAGAAAGGATCAACGCTCATATAAGGATGCTGCTTATATGAGAAACCTACAGTAGTTGAAAGCAGATACAGAAAACAGGATGAATGGCAGTTCCAGGGTCTGGGGATACGCGGAATGGGAAGGCACAGAGTTTCAGTTCTGGAGATGGAGGGTAGTGACAGAAAACAATACAAGTACACTCAGCGCTACGGAACTATGTAACTAAAACTAGTTAAAATGGTAAACACTGCATTTTACAACAATAAAAAAACAAATCTAAAAAGTATCTGTTTCTATTTTAAGTGTTTGGGGTTTTTTGTTAGGAATGAGCATTGAACTTGGTAGGAAGATTTTCAGCACCTAAGAAATTATCCTAAAAACTGCTGTTCTGTTGTTTTACTCAGGATGACCTTTGTTGAGTCCCTTGTGGGATGTTTTGTTTTGTTTTGTGGTGTTGGGATCAAACCCAAGGCCTGTGCATTTTAGGCAAGCCCGGTACCACTGAGCCTCACCCTCAACCAGGACTTTTGACTTTTGAAATGATCTATGTTACCTTGACAAAAAAATATTTTTTTTTTTTTTAAAGAGAGAGAGAGAGAGAGAGAATTTTTAATATTTATTTTTTAGTTCTCGGCAGACACAACATCTTTTTTTTTTTTTTTTTTTTTTTTTTTTTTTTTTTTTTTTTTTTTTTAAAATTATGTTTATTTATTTGTTCTAATTAGGTATCTATGACAGCAGAATGCATTTCGATTCATTGCACACAAATGGAGCACAGCTTTTCTTTTTTTTTTTTTAAAGAGAGAATGAGGGGCAGGGGACAGAGAGAGAGAGAGAGAATTTTAACATTTATTTATATTTTCTTAGTTCTCGGCGGACACAACATCTTTGTTGGTATGTGGTGCTGCTGAGGATCGAACCCGGGCTGCACGCATGCTAGGCGAGCGCGCTACCAGTTGAGCCACATCCCCAGCCCCCTACAACATCTTTGTTGGTATGTGGTGCTGAGGATCGAACCCGGGCCGCACACATGCCAGGCGAGCGCGCTACCGCTTGAGCCACATCCCCAGCCCCGACAAAAGAAACACAACTTTTGGGATGTAAGTGGCATGGTGTGTTTAAGGGAGATTTGTGGGGTTAGAGGTAGGTTAGAAAAGAAGAAATGCAAGTAACCTTGGGGCAAAATAAGGTCAAAGAATGTAAAAGGAATGATTCAATAAAGGACAACTAAAATGGAAATTAATATAATATAAAATAGTATTAACAATGCAAAGTTGATTCTGTATAGAGGATAATGTAACTGTCAAATCTCCAGACAAGCTGACCAAGAAAAACAGAAAGCATTCAATATAAGATCATAAAAAGGTAGATATGACTGTAATTGCTAAAGACATCAAGAAGAAATTAAGCTGGGAATGGTGGTGCATATCTGTAATCCCAGCAGCTTGGGAGGCTGAGGCAGGAGAATCGTGAGTTCAAAGCCAGCCTCAGCAAAAGTGAGGCGCTAAGCAACTCAGTGAGACCCTATCTCTAAACAAAATACAAAATAGGGCTGGAGATGTGGCTCAGTGGTCGAGTGCCCCTGAGTTCAATGGCCAGTATCCTCCTCCCCCCTATAAAAAAAAGAAGAAAATCATAAACATATGCCACAATATCCCAAAACTCTGTATTTAAATTTAAAAATTGAAGCATAGTTCTGCTATGTAGCCTGGTCTGGTCTCAAGCTCCTAGGCACAAGACATCTTCCTTCCTCAGCCTCCTGAGCAGCTGGGACTTAAGGTGCATGCCACAGTGTCCATCTTATAACTCCTTATTTCAGAACTTGCCATTAGGACAATGTGACACTCTGTAAGGACAGACACATGGGTCAATAGAACACAAATGAGAATCCAAAAATAAACCCACACATTTATAGTCAATTAATTTTTAACAGAGGTACCAAGGGAACTCAATGGGTAAGGGGTAATCTTTCTAAAAAATGGTATTGGGACAATTATGTATTTACATTTAAAAAGATTAATTTAGACCCTTAACACATGATTCCCACAAATTAACTCAAAATCAATCAGACTTATTAAATGTAAGAGTTAACCCTAGAAAACTTCTAGAAAAAAACTTAAGACCAAACCTTGTAACCTTCTGTTAGGCAAAGAATTCTTAGATATAACAGCAAAGGCATGATCCACAAAACAAAAAAACTGATAAACTGTACTACATCAAAATGAAAAGTTTTATGCTTCAAAAAGACACCATTAACAAAACACAACAAGCTAAATACAAATTGGGACAAAATATCTGCAAATCATATTATCTAATACAGGACCTAGAGCCAACATATATAAAGAACTTCATAAGAAAACATACCAGTTAAAACATGGGTAAAGATCTGAATTGACTAACAGCAATAATCATATGAAAAGATGCTCAACACCATCAGTCATTAGGAAAATGCAAATTACAACTACAATGAGATATCACTTCACCTCTATCTGAAAAACTGTAATCAAAATGACTGATGGGCTGGGGCTACAGTTCAGTGGTAGAGTATTTGCCTAGCATGAGTGAGGCCCTGGGTTCCATCCCCAGGACTGAAAGAAAAGAAAGACAAACACAGTCACATAAGTGTTATTATAGTAATTAGGGTAGTTTAATATTAGAGAAACAGATGACACACACCAGAGAGGGATTACAAATAGTGGGACAAACATTCTTTTTTAATTAAATGATACTTGGGAGATTGGTTATTGGTGCAGGGGGAAAAGGAGAACAAAAAAGAGCAGAATGAAGTCCCTATCTCAACCATTAAGAAGAAAAGAAATCAAATCGCCTCACTTCTTCCTTTTCCCATTTAATAGCTCTTCCCACATCTCAAGTTCAAAGGGCCTGGCCATGTGGCTAACTTTGGCTGATGAGTGGTTAAAAAGTTAAAAAGTGATGGCTACAGGAGGCAGAGCCAATTCTGCCAAGGCCAGCTGAGATCAGCTTGAAGATGCACAAAAAATAAACATTATGTTACTGAAAGTATCACACTGTTTTTTAAAAACCATTATTGTGGCAACTGTTCACTGATAAAATTCCCAATGAATTAAAATATAAATGTATAAAGCAAAATGCCAACACTTAAAAAGAATGTTACATGACTTCATGGCCTCAAGATAGGGAAGAATTTTAAAAATAAGACACAGACATAAAATCAACCATAAAGAGAAAGTATTCTGCCAAAATTAGTCGGGCTCAAAGAAAGTGAAAAAGAGCCAGCAAAATGTGAGAAGACCTGCCCGCATTCTTCAAAGGACTAACTATATCAGGAATTCATAAAGTCAGTGTATAAAGGCAGACTATTAGATGGCATTTCACCAAAAATCAAACTGAAAAGCCAGTAAGTGTAAGAAAAGATGCTGGACTTCACGCAAACAAAACTTTTTGGTTTAAAAAGAAAAAAAAAAATTAGAGTACTGACAGTACAAGTATTGGCAAGGAGTTCTGTACATACACTTTATGGGATATTAACTAGGGCTCTGCTATTTTCTCAAAGACCAAAACAATACTTGAAGAAAACACTCTGAAATTACAACTTGACTATTTGATGTAAGTCTAAAACATTTATCAACCGTGACTCAACTTTCCCTTTAAAACTCTTTGTAACAGGAGTACTACTTCTCTTAATTAATTTGCTTTCCTGGGTATACTTTACTATCTTAAATTGATACAATTCTACTCCTTGGTATACACCATGGAGATTAATATGTGGAGTTTGTATATGAATATTTATAATAACACTTTACATCTTAAAAAACTAATAATAACCTAAATTTCCACCAATAGTATAATAAACCATAACATAAAATAAAATGCTATACAGGACTAAAATGAATGAATAAATGACAGTTGCATGCATCCACATGAATGGATTTTAGAAGCATAAGGTTGAGTGAAAATAGCAAATCTCCCATTAACATATAGAGTATGACACTGTTACCATAAGCAAAACTAAACCTATGTTCAGTGAATTACACATACTGGTGAATCCCAGAAAGACAAGTAAAGAACACAAACATCCATGACAGACAAACTCAGGTGGGGAGAAGGAAAGATGGAGAGCCACACATCTGTGAATATGTATTCTGTAATATTTTTAGAGACAGACAATAAGTAGCAGTATATTCTTTTACCTTTTTATGTCTATTTTATTTGCATGACTTCTTTTCACTATCCAAAACCTAATAGGAAAAAAAGATTACATAATAATTTTTATACATATTAATGTCTAATTAGGTACACCGTCATTCTTATACTTTTTAGATGAATCCAGCAAAATTCATCCTAATAATAATCTAATAACTACTACAAGAGGAAATGAAAAATCAATTTTACACTTATAATTTTCCCATGTTCATAAAAATAATAATTACATATTTTTAGCAACATTTCTAATTTCAGAGTAACTTTTCATATTTTACAACACAAAAATGTTTAAAAATAAGCACCAATTGAAAGTAAGTTCAACACCTAAATATTCATCCTGCATCTTCCATGAAGAGGAAATTCTCTTATACAATAACAGAATAGCATTATTCTTCCCAAGATATCTAATATTGATATCATAACATTAGCTAATATACCATTTATATAGAAATTTCTCCAATTATCCTTTGTAGCTTTCTTTTTCTAGATCAGTCATTATCAAGAATCACTTACTTTATCTGGCAATTATGTCTCATTAACTTATTTTTATCTGGAACAATCTCTGTTATGGTCTGAATGTTTGTCAGTCCCCAAAATTTATATGTTGAAATTGTAAACCCAAAGGTAAGCCCTCATGAATCAAATTAGTGTCCTCATAAAATAGGCCATAAAGAGCTCATTTGAGTCCCTTCCACCATGTGTATATACAACATAAAGGGAACATTTTATTTTTCTTTTTTTGCTCAAGAGAACTTCTATTGTATATATATTCCATTTAATTTTGAAGCGACCACCTCCGTCTAATAAATGGTAAATGAAAGAACACAAGTGACTACAATTTCTCAATAATCTTTTCTCACAGACCAAAAGAATACTGAAGAAAATATTCTGAAATTACTACTAGCATTCTTTGATGTAACTCTAAATCTTTATCAACCCATGGCATATTAACTTTCCAAAAATATGCCATTTTATTTATTTTATTTCCCATCCCATCCCATGATATGATACAATACTGGGGAATGAACCCAGGGGTGCTCTACCACTGAGCTACAGCCCCCGATCATTTTTTAACATTTTTGAGACAGGCTCTCGATGAGGCTGGCCTAGAGCTTGTGATCCTCCTGTCTCACCCTCCCAAGTCATTGGAATTACAGGTGTACACCATCCAGTCTGGCTTAAAACATTATAATAGAAGTACCACTTCTCTTAATTGCTTTGCTTCCCTTACTTTAGTTTAGGTATTAAAATTAATTCCACTGAAGGTTTTCAGAACATTACAATTTATGTCAGCAATGAATATAAATATTCCTTTTAGCTACAAGAAAAAATAAACAAGTCAGCATGGGAGAGCATACTTGTAACCCCAGGAACTCAGGGGGCTGAGGCAGGAGGATTCACAAGTTCAAGGCCAGCCTCAGCAACTTAGCAAAACCCTTGGCAATTTAGTGAGACCCTATTACAAAATAAAAGGACTGAGGATGTAGCTCAATGATAAAGCACTCTTGAGTTCAATCTCCAATAACAGAAATAAGTAAATAAATAATATAAAATACACTCACACACTAATAAATAATTTTCCAAATGGAAATAAATTCTTGGATAATTATCAGTCCTAATATATCTAATATACTAACTTATAAGACTTATTATTACTTAAAGAAAATTTTATTGAAAAATAAATATTAATAAAAAAGTATTAAAATTGTACTTACTTTAGCCAGCAGTTCCTGTGTTTCAGCAGTAAGTGGAGCATGTGAAAACTTGCAATATTCTCCCTGATAACATTTTGTTCCTGTATGGTAAAACTTGCAAGGATATTCATGTAACCCAAATGTTAAGGAAGTAAACAATTTTAATCAAACTAAATAATTTGTTACTAATTTTCTTACGTAATGACTTTTCTTGCAAGTAGAAATACTGAATTCTCTATTTAAAATATAAAATTAGATGGGCCTGGAGGTATAGGCCTATAATCCCAGCAACTTGGGAGGTTGAAGAAGGAGGATGCAAGTTTGAGGCCAGCCTCAACAACTAACTGAGACCCTATTTTAAAATTAAAAAAAGACTAGGAATATAGCTCAGTGGTGAAGTGCCCTTGGGTTCAATCCCCGGTACTAAAATAAATACATTTTTACAACTTTAATATTATTTTCTAGGAAAAGTTAGAATTGAAGACTCCTAGCCTTTTTATTTAAATTAAATTTCTTCTCAGTTGTAAATGAACACAATACCTTTATCTTACTGATTTGTTATTATATGGTCTTGAGGATTGAACCCAGTGTTTCACACATGCTAGGCAAGAATTCTACCACTGAAATACCCCTCCCCCAGCCTTATATAAACAAAAACTAATTTTGTGGTGACCAAAGATGCTGTCACTCTCAAGGGTTTAAGTTCCATATTTTTACAAGATGTCTACAACATATACAGAAAACAAGCACAATAAATTAAGCAATCCCTGCTTTTTTTTCCCTAAATAAAGTACCCTATATGAGTACAAATCCAGTTAGTTAAATGTCAGCAGAAAATCTGAGGATATCTTTCTGGGAGATGGGTAGGTCTCATTAACCCACTATACTACTGGGTTGAACAGAAAGGATCTTCGTTTGAGAGATTTTCTAAACAATCCCTCTTTTCTTTCTTACCGAGGGGTTGAGGGGGGGGGATCTATGTACAACTTAACCACTTTGATACTAAGTTGAGCTTATATAGTATAATGTTATAGCTTCAACACCGGCTTCATTAAAAATTTGCACATTTAAAACATTCATATAAATACCTATGGAGAGTAAAGTTATTGTATCTTATGATAAAGGATATTATGCAAATATAGACAGTTTTCTCCTCTGGTACAATAACCCTGTACATAAAACTTACACATTTCCTTCTTCTTCTCTATCTCTGCATCATGATTAAATTTACACTGGTCTCCCTGGGCCAAAAAACAAACAAAATAAAACAAAAACAGAGACAAGTTATTATTTCTCTTACTTAAGTAACTGCAATTTAAATCCTACTAAACTTTAAATAAGAAAACAATTATAGAAAGATTTTAAGGTCTTAGAATATGGTCTAATTCTTAACGTGTTACTTCATAAGCTCATGATATGTATCTGCTTAAAATTTTCATGAGCCTTAAACATTTTAAAAACAAAGTATATTTAAAAATTTTTCTATTTTTTAAACATAAAAGAATACTTCACTAAAATTTTCTAACAGAACTTTCTCCAGTAGGAAGCAGTTATTAAATCCTACAAATATGATGAGAGGATCAAACGAAAATAGCAGTATGTTTTATTTAGAATATGAGTACATTTTTATTATCACCTTACATTTTAGTGTGTGTACATGTATATACGTATGTATACACAAACACACACAATTTTTTTTCCCTGTCCTAGAGACTGAACCCAGGGGTGTTTAACCACTGAGCCACATCCCCAGCCCTTTTATTATTATTACTATTTTTTATTTTGAGACAGCGTCTGAGTTGCTGAGGCTGGTTTTGAACTTGCAATCCTTCTGCTTCAGCCTCCCAAACTGCTGGGATTACAGTTGTACACCATCACACCCAGCCATTTTAGTATATTTTTGCTCGCATATTTTTATACCTTAATACATTTCCTTTCAAGAAAATATTTGCAGATTTGTTTTCCCTGGCGTTCCACTGTATGTTGGTTGATGAATCCCTGACTCATTCTCACATGCTGCTGCTTCTCTTTAGGTTTATCTTCCTTTAAAAACAAAAACAAAACATCAAATGTGAGAAAAATAAAAATATTTTATTCTGCTCACAAAATTAATCTACCTTTAAAATATTAATTTGTATCTGTTCTTCCTCTTTGTGTTTGTTTGTGTGTGTATGTGTGTGTGTGTTTCTAAGACTTGAACCCAGGGGCACCCTATCACTGAACTACACCCCAAGCCTATATTTTATTTTGAGATAGGGTCTTGCTAAGTTGTCCAGGCAGGCCTGAAATTTGTGGTCCTCCTATTTCAGTCTCCCAAGCAGCTGGGATTACAGGTGTGCACTAACTGTGCCCAGCCCAAGTCTCTAAAATGGCCTTCGCATGTTAAGATTTGGACTTTTGTATATCAGTTTACAATTTTTTTAAAAATTTCAACAGCATTCCATCACTGAATATTAGTATTTGTGTAATTTAAATATTTTATTATATTTTCCCCTTCTTTTGTAAAAATGAATGAAAAAAGTAAACATGAAAGCAATATTACTTGTGATAAAAAGTGAATCCTAGGGCCAAAGATCTCTAGAATAATGGAGACAAATTTGAGAAATCATAGAATAGACAAAAGCAGTAAAATAAATAGTTTTTATGAAATTTTCACAGGTGTGAGCTGAGGATACAGACCAGCTGAAGTTAATAAACACAACCAAGCTCACAGTGTGCAAGGGCTGTCAGATCCAGATGCATCATCATGTGAGTCAATGTAACCAAACAGTTGTGAGCATGGAATAGAATGAGGAAACCAGCCAGCCCTGGTGTGGTCCTAGCTGACTATGGGCAGTTACTGAACCCTTGAGCTTCAGATTTCTCATTTGTAAAATATGGAAGCAGGGATAAATTTCATATAAATCTGTTTCAATTTACAAAACTTGCTTTCTTTGTTTTGAGAAGGGGTCTGGCTACACTGCCCAGGCTGGTTTCAAACTACTGAGCTCAAGTGAAGCTCCTACCTCAGTCTCCCAGGTAGCTGGTACAAGGTACACACTACTGCATCTAACTAATATCTGGTACTTCTAATATTTTAGTCCCCCACACAGGAGGCTGTGACCAAGTCTAATAAAAAAAAATTGCTAACCAGTTT
The DNA here is from genome assembly GCF_052094955.1 of Ictidomys tridecemlineatus. Lineage (NCBI taxonomy): Eukaryota > Metazoa > Chordata > Mammalia > Rodentia > Sciuridae > Ictidomys > Ictidomys tridecemlineatus. The sequence continues at coordinate 31,285,015 of NC_135488.1, read as the reverse complement.
TAAAGCCCTCAGAAAAGCAGAATTCAGAGGAATTCACTGATTGTTCTACCCTAAATACATCTGCAGACCAAGGAAGAGAACCTCTACAAAGCAAAAATCAACATATCAGGATGACAGGGGGTGGGAGACTTGGTAAAGCAATGCTCAGACATAGCACCTGTTAGAAACCCACAGGTAAGGGACTGCAATAAAGTAAACTTTGTGCCTTCTGTGGCCTTTGAAATGTCTTCAGGGCTATTTTATCTTCTTTCGGCAACACTCAAAAATCAAAGGCCATGTGCTCATGTATTCGGGGACGACAGGGAATGTGAAGGCTTAAAATGGGTGCTGGTAGCCAGTGTGAGAAGGAAGGATGTTCAAAGGTAAGCCAGAGGACCACAGAGAGCCCACTGATGGCAGGGATCTCACCTCTGGATAACTGACTCTGAGGAGTGCTCCCACCTGACAACATCAACGTCAATTCCTGTCACTGAGATTTGTGATGAAATCCTGCAAGCATGTGGGTACCCTATGAGCATATGTTCTCATACCTCTTTCTGTGAGCCACTATTCCTCAGTAAGGCATTTGGTCCTTTGTTTCCAGGCCCAGGCCATTTTCGTTTCATTTTCTTCTGTTTACCATGCTTGTGACCAGCTTTAAGGTTTTTATTTTTTGGTTTAGTAGCTAAAAACAAGAAAGTTTATTTTTAAAACGACTTAAGCGCTGATCCACATGCATCTTCTTTTAAAAAGCAATTTACCTGCAGCCCTGCCTGAATTAAGTCAACAGGATATGTTACATTCCTCAGTAAACTACCTGCAGGGGTTATGCAGGCTCAAAATGCAGACAAAAAGAAAAAAAGTTACCCTGAAGCAATGGGAAACACACAAACACATACACACACACACTTTTGTGACCCTTATACAGATGAGACCCCAGAACTCAGGAAGATAATTCCCTCTAAATAAAATCTGTAAAAACAGGTTTGAATTAGAATCCGTTAGCATGGGCCAAAGTCACCTACAGTTGTAGGTCATGGCAATGGTGACTTGAAAGTCTGAGGTCATTCTGCTGTCAATCAAAAGTCAAGGTGGACCTGGGCAGGACTTTCTGGAATAAAAAAAAACTGGAGAGCAGGAGGAGCATACTATCGTTCTCCTGAGAGGATCCACTCTCTCTTTTAAGAACGTCCCCCTTTCCTTCTTCCAGTAACTGTTAATAAACTCATGACTATTACTCTGAGTGACATATTTGAAATCTGACGTAATTATAAGAATTGGGGTTTGAAGGGGGAGGCCCTTTGTGCTGCCTTGATGTCACAGAAGGCCTCTGCCCTGAAACATTATTAGGGGAGAAAAAGCAAGATAACTGAGAAATCAGTCTTGTAAGCTACAAGCCAGATCCTTTGGAAGTGTTCAGGGTATGATGATCTAATTAGGAATTGCCACAGCACTGCAAGAGAAAAAAAAATTCAAATGTTTCACATGACCTCACTTAACACAGATTTTTCACTGAAAGTATTTTTTATAAATTAGTCACAGATGTGTTTTGAATACAAGAAACACTTGCAGGAAAAAATACAGTAAAAAGAAAGGATTAAGAACTTCATTTATAATTGTCATTTGCCCTCCTATCTATGTTAAAACCCATTTTAATAGTGTAAAAGAATACATTTCTGCATGTAGTCTGACATACAGCCATTCCAGCCACCACTTTTTAAGTGACAGCAATGCAAACAGGCACTTCCTGTCTCCACACGTGCAAAACCTAGGGCGTTGGCCTTCTCCATTTAGATACCGACAGAACCTTTGACAAAAGCCTGCCTGCAATCCCCTAGCTCCTCATGTGAACAGTGAGCATTAGAACACGGCCTGGCCACATCGCAGGTGGGGTCTGAGACCATGCAAGACCTATGAAAAGATCTATGAAAACCACAACCCTAACATGAGGTAAGTGCAGAACCCCAGTGCCTGTATATGGGCAACTGTGACTGTTTCTCTGTCAGACTTTTAAGAGGTATAATAGCTTGGTGCTTACCTTGTCGGCTATCTTTTGCTCCTTCTTTCTTTGTAGATTCTTCAGAAAATGGTAGGGACTGAGCAGCATTTGCCATCTCTTTAGCTTTTATGTACTGCTGAAGCTCTTTGGCAAAATTGTCCTCTGTTTCCAGGCTGCACACATCATTATCACTGTAGGAATCATAGTCTTTGCTTCTTGATTTTCTGCGGAGCAAAACCTTTGGTGATGCTGTGGAGTTTCCAGAATGCCTAAACTAAGTAAAAAATTAAAATTCCAATTTTAAAAACTGAGCAAGGCTAAAAACAACTTGGTAACACAGAAGAAATAAGACTGGTCATGAATGGATCATTGTTGATAATCCGTGATGGGCAGATGGGGTTCAAATACTATGTTCACCACTTTTACATACTTGAAATTTTTCAGAATTAAAAAACAAACAAACCAGCCTGACATACCCATCCTTAAAGATAATTTGAGAGAAGATTCAAAATTTCTACACTGTATGCTTTTACTGAATTAAAGTCTAAACCCCCTATCTTAATTACTGGATAAGAGGGGGTTATAGGATTATAATTCTCACAGTGCATTTCTTTCTCTGCAATGATGATTAAGTTTAAATGTCCCAGTTCAGGAATTTAATATTCCAAAAAGCACCCCACAAACTGTAATATCCCAGTTTGACTTAAGATACATCACAGCTACCAAAGCAAGTCCTTCTCCTGGAATTCACAGCAGTGGTGTCAGCAAATACCACAAGAAGAAAGACCTGTCCTGTTCTCTGTAAGACTCAACATTCATTCACTTGTTCACCAGCTTTGTGGTGCAGGGGGTCAAATCCCAGGGATTTGTACACTCTGCCAGCCCTATTCTACCTTTAGGACCAGTTCTCTACCCTGTTACTAGACATGAACCAAGGTAACAGCAGAAAACCCAAGCACCCAATGGAACAAAAACCCAGTGATGGGGAGCCCAGACTGATCATAATAGATCATAATAGATCATCATAGAATTTCTGAAAAAAAAAAAAAAAATCCCAAGTACTGGTTATTTAGGTGGTGACATAGTATATTGTTATACAATTAATGTGTACAATGTACAGTGCATTTTAAATAAAGTTTTTTTTTTTTTTTTAAATGACCAAGTACAAAAGGGTTCCTATTCTGATGTCAGGAGATGACATGCCCGCCATTACAATGGCCAAAGATCCTACTCCAAAGCATGCTGTGGAGGGGCTGGGGATGTAGCTCAGTAGTAGAGCATTTTCAGAGCGTGTGTGGGGTCCTGGGTTCTACTCCAGCATCTCACACACACACACACACACACACTCACTCTCTCTCTCTCTCTCTCTCACACGCACGCACACACACACACACAGCATGCTTTGGGGACCTGGTCTTTTATTTACTTTCACGTGATAACTAAGGCAACAAAACAAACAAAATCAAGAATAACTTAATGGTTTACTTTTGATGGTTAACTTCAAGGCTAGGAATCATACACCAGATGACTGATTGTAAACCTAGAAATGAACTTGCTGCCTGCTTAAAGAATTCTTGGCTAAGGAAGTTTGTTAATCTGACAATGACTTCAATGTACATTTTATCTTCATTGCACTAGACAAAACTCCAATTCATCTACTGCTTTCAGGTTACTACATTCCTTGACTCAAGTCTTCACAGAAGAGTACCTTTATCACAGGATAAATTTAACTTGTGTACTGACAAATTAAGGGTTGGCAAACATGAGTCTGGCCTTTTTTTTTTTTTTTTTTTGTAAATGAAGTGGATTTTTGCTTGTGTGTGTGTTTGCTTTTTGAGGTTTGCACCTTAGGCAAGTGCTCTATCACTGAGTAACATATCCAGCTCTCCCTATCTTTTGATTTTGAGACAGGATCTCACTAAGTTGCCCAGGCTGGCTTTTGATCTTCCTGCTTCAGCCTCCTGAGTCACTGGGTTTACAGGCATGTGCTCTCATACATGGTGTAAATAAAAGTTTTACTGGAATACTGTCACACCTATGCACTTTGTATTGTCTTGGTGGTGACAGAGGCAACATAGCCCACAAGGTTGAAAAGATTCACTAACTGGTATTTCATACTGGCTAACCTTGTGATAGATTATTTTGTTTACCTTGGTTATGGCCTTTATCAAGTATAGAGGAAACCAAAATATTATCCACTATGCAGTAATCTCCATGAAGTTTAGTTTAATCAAATGCACTGAGACTTCCTCCAGTGTATCTGATTCAAAATATCACAACAATCCACTTACACAAACACACAGGTCTAAATGCCAGAGCAGACTCCTTTCGCCACAGCAAAAGCATGCCTGATTTGTATTGAATGATCATTTGGCAACATTAATAAAGCCAGGACCGTCAATTATGTTATTTTATTAGAGATGAATATTGCTAATGATTCTTTCCAGAGAGCACTGAAATACATAAGATTCAAATGACCGATGACTTTTCTTCACTTAGCTTGTTATAAACTTAACTTCAGTTTGTTGTTCTGTGTGTAATTTACAAAGTATACAAACATGAGGCAGGGCACAGTGGCACGCACCTAAAATCCCAGGGACTTGGGTGGCTAAGGTAGGAGGATCACAAATTCAAAGCCAGCATGAGAAACATTGTGACTCTGTCTTGAAATAAAATTTTATAAAGGGCTGGGGACATAACTCAGTGGTAGAGCACTTGCTCTTGTGCAAGGCCCTGGGTTCAATTCTTGGCACTGAAAAAAATAAGTATAAAAACATGATATTACACTTTTCTCCTTTTGTAAAGTATTCTAAATTAAATAAATTTTTTTCTCAAGTGAAAGGGTTATTTTTTGTTTTTGATCACTATGGTCTATTGAATGAATAAGGCTTCCTCCAAAGAAATAAAACTGAGTACAAATGACTGTGTGGATAACTGTGTGTGCACAGGATGAAAAGTAATTCAGAGAGTTTGAAAAAGTTTTGACAGGAAGTTATGTTCTTAGGGCTGGCCTTAGAATGGAATGTGAGAGACTGAACTACAAATGAGAATGAACTAAAATTCTACCAAGAAAAGACAAAGCTATTATGCAAATTCTCAACATTCACCAGAACACAACCAACCAGGAACTTTTCAGCTGGGGGCGGGGTTTACCCAAAGAAATTAAATATATCATCTGCTAAAAGCTAAGGCTTCTCATGTGGGTACCCAGCCCTCTACAGTGAAGTACGATCATTTTACTGTTGAAGTAGATGGCAAAGTGTCACAGTTATTATGTAATGATAATACAGTGGTGCCAAATAACATAGTACATGCTGACACTAAAATACTGTGTATTCACCACAATACTACCACCACAAGAGAGCAATTGTCAGGAAAATCAGAAAATTGAAAACAGGTTATTTCAACACAGATTTCTTTCTTCAAAGAAACAAAAAACAAAAGCAAGGCTATAACCAAAGTAAGTTTCGAGTGGTTCACTTGCTAGCCAAAGAAAGTGGGTGGCAAGTTAACTGAGTCACACTGATTGCAGCAATTGAAGAAATGTGTTCTGAAAATTGAAGTTTTCAAGAGAGTTGGCCTTTGGATAAGAACAGCTGCTCAAACACATGAACAAATTGGGAGAAACTTCACCGTGTAATTTTAAAATAAGGCAAATGATTTCGGTGGTGTCCTGGCTCTTGACAAGCTGGCAGATGTCAGCAGTGCTGCTGTCCAAAGTGAAAGCAGGAACAAGCCCTCCACTGCCACAATATCAACTGCAGTCCCAGCAGTACATACCCAACACAAGGACAAAGGAGAGTGCCACTTTAAAATCCACCTAATTGTGCCAGAGAGGCACTTCCACCAAGACCAAGGAAGAATCTAATAAAGTTCCACGAATGCCTGCCAGGCAATGAATATACTCAATTAAAACAACTCACTTGTGGGGCTGGGGTGGGGCTCAGCGGTAGAATGCTCGTCTAGCATGTTCGAGGCCTTGAGTTCAATCCTCAGCACCACACAAAAACAAATAAATAAAATAAGGATATTGTGTCCAGTTATAACTAAAAACAAACAACAAACAACAACAACAACAACAAAAAACACGCTTGTAATCCCAGTAGCTGGGGGGGCTAAGGCAGGAGAATGGCTAAGTTCAAAGCCAGCCTCCACAAAAGCAAGGTGCTAAGCAACTCAGTGAGACCCTGTCTCTAAGTAAATTTAAAAAGGGCTGTGGATGTGGCTCAGTGGTTAAGTGCCCCTGGGTTAAAAACAAACAAAAAAACACATGATGATGAACTGCCACCAGTATTTAGCAGTACCTATCTATAATCAAAAGACCTTCAGAATTGACACAGATACAATTCCAGAAAACATCAGTAAAACAAATGAATCTTTACAATCAATTTTGATGATAGGTAACAGTAACTTTGAACCCCAATTAAGCAAACAATTTTCCTACAAAGAATCCCATTATTCTTATTAGAAGACCTGTATTACAAAAACTCAATTACTATTATGTCGAATTTTACCAATAAAATGTTTTCTCTTTTAATTACCTAAGTAGCTATATAATATCCTCAATTTTACTTCTCAACTTTTAAAAAAACCCTAAAATAGGGGCTGGGATTGTGGCTCAGCAGTAGAGCGCTTGCCTAGCACAGGTGGGATCTAGGTTCGATCCTCAGCACCACATAAAAATAAAGGCATTGTGTTGTGTCCATCTACACCTAAAAAAAATTTTTTTAAAAATAAAATAAAATAAAAATAAAAAACCTAAACTACGTGCTGTCTTGTTTTTACAGAAAATGCTTATTAAAAAGCCAAAATAAGGGGCTAGAGTTGTGGCTCTATGGTAGGGCATGTGTGAGGCACTGGGTTCAATTCTCAGCACCACATATAAATAAATAAAAATAAAGGTCCTTCAACAACTAAAAAAATATTAAAACAACCACAAAGAATGCTCTGGAAATGGGTATTAATGCAAACACCACCACTGACTGAGGTTTCAACCTATTAAAAAAAAAGCAGGAATAAATGAAAAACTGGTCCAGAAAAACCAGTATGATTCAAGGAAAAGAACTCAAAATTTAAGAAATAAAGCACAAAGATATTAAAGATTTTTCTAAAATTCTAGAATAAAAGCAAACCCTTAGTTTTTTAAATTATGTATTAATTTTACTAAACGAATTACATAAAGATGTTTGTTATTATACAGTCAAGTCTACTAAAGCCATGACACCATCCTGAATCCTGTTATATAAATACATAAAAAAAAAACTTCAAAATCAATGCTAGTAAAAATATTCACATATACAAAACATATGAACACATATATTTATGTACTCAACTTTTCCATTTTTTAATATTTTTTTTTAGTTGTAGGTGGACACAATATCTTTATTTTATTTTTATGGGGTGCTGAGGATTGAACTCAGTGCCTCACGAATGCCAGGTAAGCGCTCTTCCTCTGAGCCACAACCCAGCCCCCAATTTTTTAGTAAAAAACTAACAATTCAAAATTTATACTGCCTGTATAACAATTTCAGACAATTAAAAGTGTGTGTGTTCTTGTCCTCATTACTCAAGTTCTTGATTCAAAACTAAGGTAATGGACAAATAAACCATATAATCTGTATAGTTCCCCTTAGCTCTAAATTCTCAAAGTTATTTTTGGTCCCTCCTCACCTTAGAGCTCTTAAATAGTTAAACTGATTTCTGAAATAAAGTTATATAGAAAGAGGAAATTTCTTTGACTATTAAGAAAAAAGACAAAAATAAGCAATAAAAGAAAGATCTTTATACATGAAGATATGAGTAAAAGTCAACCTTCCAGAGCACAACAAATGAAAAAGCCTCATAGTCTCATCCAACTTAACAACAAGAATAAAGCGAAGAACCTACAAGCTTCCAGAGAGAACAGGACACTCATAAAGGAACTAGAACCAATTCCCCTTGCCAAACTGGACAGTAAGAGACAACTCAACAATGATCTCAAACTTAATTCTATTGCAGCCAAACTATCAATCAAGAGGATAAATTCAAGATTATTTTCAGAAATGTTAACAAAAAAAATTTTATCTCTTTCACATTCCTACATGGGGGTGTATAATGACCAAATGAGAAACCAAGAGCTAGAAAACGATATTTTGAAGATGTAGGGCTGCAGGCAGAGCTCAGTGGCAATGCACCTGCCTGACATGCACAAGGGCCTGGGCTCAATTGCCAGCATCAAAATAAATAAATAAAAATGTAACTTACAATAGTTTTATCAACCATCTAGCGAAAAATGTAATAAGACTACTGAGCAAAACTCAGGAAGGCATAAAGATTGGACAATATTTTAAAGATTTCAATTCTTCCCTAAGGATCTATAGATTCAATGCATTCCCTTTGAAAATCCTACCAGGATTATCTGTGGAATTCACAAACTGATTCTACAATTTATATGGAAGTGCAAAGGGCTTAGAAGAGTCAAGATACTCAAAAAGAAGAAAAACAAAGAGAATAAACTTGCTCACCTAACATCAAACTCATTATAAAGCCGTGGTAAAGAAGGCAGTGGGGTCTTGGGGAAGGGAAAAACCAGTGGAAGATGCACACTTGATTTTGACAAAGGTAACACTGAAAATCCACAGGAAAATACATCCCTTTACCCTCCCATAGATGGTGCTAGAACAAATAGGTGTGGTAATTACAAAAAGAGTAAAACAAAATTAGTCCCAACACTTCACAGTGATTATAAGCACTAAATAAAGGAAAACATTTTAAAAACTATGAAAATTAGAAATGTTTTTATTTAAAAAAATGTCACTGGATGGAAATAAAACTATGAAAAGAGGAGGTAACTCTAACACATAACCCATAAGAATGAAGATAAAAAACCATTCACATCCAGAACTACAAATCAAGGCAAAAAAATTACAGGTAATCTAGTGAGGGTGAGGGAAGGACACAAAACGTTGAACAGTCACACCAAAAAAGGAAACCCAAATAGCAAACTTATCAAAAGACAAACCGTATCTGCAGTAATATGGAAAATGAAAACAATATGGAGATACATTGGCCCCTCAGATGGCAAAACAAGGGCAGCAGTACCAAGCACAGAAAAGCGTAGGGACTAATAGAAAAAGCCTCTCAGAACTGCCTCTAGGAATATAAACTTGCAGCACTGCTTTGAACTAATTAGGTGTAATGCTCATACTTTTGCTTTTTTGGTACAGGGATAGAACTCAGGGATGCTTAACCACTGAGATATACCTCCAGCCCTTTTTATTTAGAGACAGGTTCTCACTAAGTTTCTTAAGGCCTCACTATATTGCTGAGGCTGGCCTTGAACTTGTGATCCTCCTGCCTCAGCCTCCTGAGTGGGATTACAGGTGTGCACCAGGGCACTTAGTTGATGCTCATACTCTTTTAAGATTCAGCAGAAGATAAATGTAGAGTACATGTATAGCAGAGTACAAGTGAAAGAAGGCAGCAGCACTGCCCCTAACCACCAAAAATGAGAGGCTGCCCAAATGCCCACTGATCACAAAAGTTGTTATAATCAATAATGAAGTATTATTATGTGGTCATGAAAAAGAATAAACAAATAGCAAATAGAATTTGTGAATCTCACAAAATAAAAACAGGCAAGAAAAACTGCATTCCTGGGCAATGACTAAGTAAGGAACAAATTGATGCATACACAAGTTAGGACCATAGTCATCCTAGGAGGAAAAAGGGGCTAAGACAGCAAGGGGGCAGCAATGCTTTCTCCACTTGCAGTGTTTACTTGGACACTTTTTAAATTTTTTTAATTCTAAAATTTGTTCTAATTAGTTATTCACGATAATAAAATGTATTCTGACATATATGGAGTGTAGTTTCTAACCCTTCTGGTTGCACATGATATAGAATTATACTGGTCATGTGATCACATATGCACATAGGATAGTAATGTCTGATTCATTCTTCTCTGTCCTACTCTCCTTCCCCTCCCTTTACTCCCTTGTCTAATCCAAAGACTTCTGTTCTTCCCTAATCCTGTCCCTTATTTTGAATTAGCACCTTCATAAAACATACAGCCTTTGCATTTTAGTGGGGGAGGGGATTGGCTTATTTCACTTAGCAAAACAGCCCCCAGTTCCATCCATTTACAAGCACATGCCATAATTTCTTTCTCCTTTATGGCTGAGTAACATTCTACTGTGTCTATGCACCACATTTTCTTTACCCATTCATCTTTGAAGGGCACCCGAGTTGGTTCCATAGCTTAGCTATTGAATTGAACACCTATAAACATTGGTGTGGCTGCGTCACTGTAGTATGCTGATTTTAAGTCCTTTGGATATACGTTGAGGAGTGGTACAGCTGGATCAAATGGTAGTTCCACTCCAAGTTTTCTGAGGAGTTTCCATACTGCTTTCCATAGTGGTTACACCAATTTGCAGCCACACCAGTAATGTATGAGTGTACCCTTTCCCCACATCCTTGCCAACATTCACTGTTGCTTGTGTTCTTGGGAACTATTGGGCACTCTGTTTTCAATGAGTCACGACACTATCTGTGTGTTCACTACACATCTGTGAGCTCTTTGCTCACAAGAACTGGGCTGAAGCATCTGCTTGGGAATAACCCAGGTGTCCATCACAGAAGTGTTTTCTGGAAGTTTCTTGGGATGACTGTACAATGTTCCCTAAGCCTGTCTGCTGTAGCAGTTAACACACAGACTGAGAGACTAATGATCGTGAAGGACTGGGCCTGCGTGACTGAAGCAGTATACATATCTGTGGGAAACTGAAGTGGCAGCAGCTTGGTGTCAGCCTTGCTCTCATCCATGGCAACAATACATGTCCCAAAAGGCAAAGGAAGAGTTGATGTGGGCAGCTGGAAGCCTTCCCAAGGAGACAAAGATGCAGCCTGCTCTCTTCTCTTCTGTACCTGCTGACAAAGCTAAGTGAAGAGTACCCTATGAAAGTCCACCTGTGTCTTAGGAGACTCACTGCCAGTACAGTGGGTGGTGTTAACTCTACAGAGTTAAAGTTCGCAACTAAAAAATAAAAAGTTTAGCTAGGCATGGTGGTACTCAGTAACTCATAAGGCCGAACAGCAAGGATCTCAAGTTTAAGCCCAGCCTCAGCAACTTAGCGGGACCCTAAGTTAAAAGGACTGGGGATGATGTAGGGTAAACTGGCCCTGGGTTCAACCTCAGTACCAAAAAGAAGAAAAAGTTCAAAAGAAAGAAGAGGTAAAAGAGAAGCAGATATTGGCCTTGCTGTGTTGCACTGCGTCCTTCCAAAATTCTTATGGTGAAGTCCTAACCCCTAGTACTTCAAAATGTGACTTTTTTGGAAACCAGGCCCTTACACATGTAATTAATTAAGATGAGGTCATCAGGGTGGGCCCTAATCCAATATGACTAGTGTCCTTAAAAAGGGGGATGTTCAGACTAACAGAGGCACACAGGGAGAATGTCATGTGAACACGAAGGCAGAGATCAGGGTGATACCAAGGAAAGCCAAAAATTGCCAGTAAACCAGCAGAAGCCAGGAAGCAGGCCAGAAACAGATTCTTCCGCACAGGCCTCAGAAAGGAACCAACCCTGCCAATGCCTTGTTCCCAAACCTCCAGCCTCCAGAATCATGGAGCAATGATTTTTTTCTAATTTTAATTTTTTAGTTGTAGATTGACCTTTACTTTATGTATTTATTTTTTATGTAGTGCTGAGGATCAAACCCAGAGCCTCATGTGTGTGAGGCAAGCACTGAGCTACAACCCCAGCCCCAATGAACTTCTTTCTAAGCCACATAGTTTGTGTGGTATTGTTATCCAAACCTAGCAAACTCATACAGACCTTAAGCTAGATACATTAATGCTGTTAAGTTAGCAAATCAAATCTCTTAAAAATTTTAATCCAATTTGATAGGAATGAAGTTTTAGAAACAATTTACAATTCATTTCAGAAATAAGGAATGTTGACATATTATCCATCTGATATGGGGGAAAATAGAAAAAAAATAAAATACAAATAATTTCTAGAATCAGTTTGTGTTAAATGACAACATAGTTACTGAATGCTAACTTTAAAAAAAGTGTGACCAAGTTTCCTAGATGTAAGTTAACTGGGTTCCAAATGCTGACTACAATGAGACAAACAGGATCCCTCATTAATTTCGCAAATCCATTCCTAGCTGTTTTTCAATATCCCAACTTAACCTTACTTTTTTGGGAATTTGCTCACACTCCAGTTTTACTTCCCATTTTATTTTCTCTTCTTGTGTTTCTTCAACTTCTGAATCATCTATTTCATCATCGATTCTGCAGCAAAAATATCAAATAACACAAAAGGGTTTTTTCAACCTGAAAAGGGTTCATACCATACCATAGTGTTAAAATTTAGTGCTTTGGCTTGTCTTCAATCCCCTCAAAGAAATTTCAAAGTCTACTCCAAATACTCCAGATAAATAATGTATAAAATTATGATGAGCAGTAAATGTCAAGATGTGTTATGAATAAACTTTAAGGCTGAAATTCTAGATCATACAATCGTAATGGTCAACAATCAGCAGCTACATGAATCATCCATTCAACCATCATTCCATTCACTCAACAAATAATGAGTAATCGTCATATACCAGGCTCTGAGCCTTGTATCCTGGGACACAATGGTGTCCCTGCCTCCTGAGAGCTACCTGCATGGAAGAAAAAAAGAGCAATTTTGATAAATGTGATAGGTCAAAGTCCATCCACGAGGAACATTTAACTGGGGCCAGAGGCTGTCTGAACTTGAAAATAGTTAAGAAGAGAAGGCACGCCAGGTGGAAGGTGGGGTGCCTTCTGCAGAGAGGAGAGACAAACATTGAAATGTTAAGACAGAAAAGACTCACAGGAATGAGAAGTTGACCAGGCATTCATTATTTCATGTGAATTAATTACCCAAGGGTGTTCCAGCAAAAATAAAAACAAAAAATGAACTCAAAAAAGATGAAACGATGGGAAATAGAAGACACTAGTGAACAAGTGTGTGCCCCAACACCACACCCTATTGTTCTTCCTTGCTCACTCCAAATCCTCACCTAATTTCCTTAAGGTCCATGATGATGAGCTCTCATATCACCTGACCTCCGAGCAGGATGGCACACAGCTGACCCCTTCCTGCCAGCTTCAGGAATGCAGAGCTTGCCTCATTTCTTCTCCCTCACCAGCCGCTACTTCTCACTCTCCTCTGCTGGTTCCCCATCTTCCCACGTCAGTCCTTGTGGCTCCCTGTCTACATTCCCATCATTGGTGACCTTCATTGCTTCTAGTATCATCCATCCCATAAGTAGCTGACTTTAACATCAAATCTCCATCCCAGAGCCCTCCCCTTAAAGCAAACAAAACCAAATTTCTATACAATACACCCAACTACAGCTCTGCCAGCCACATGATCTTCACATACCCAACAGTGAACTTGATCTTCTCCCTGAACCAGATTCTCTAACTTACGCAGCAATTCCATCCTTCTAATGATACTAACCAAATTCCTCTTTCATATCACCTATCCAACCTCTGAAGAAATTTAACTTATTCTGTTTCTAAAATACATCCATATTTTCTTGCTACTACATGACCTAAGGCGCTCATGTTCCCCTACATTCTACTCTTAACACAACCAGAGCAACCCTGATAAAAATGTAAATCACATGTGGCTCACAGTAAATGCCCGATTCCTCATGGTCCCTGCAGAATACCCAACATGACCTACATCCTCAAGCCCTCCCCAGTACCTCCCAGACTTTTGGCCCTACACTCTGACTCCTCTTCAGTAGTCACACTGGCCACTTTGCTCCCTGCACCCAACCACAGCACACTCACTCTGCCTTGGGCCCCTCCCAAAAAAATGTGTCTCCACAATGTCATCAGCCCTCACCTCCTTTAGGTCCTGATTCAAATGTTACCAAAGTTATCAAGGAGGCTTCTCCTTAACTACCTCCTTTAAAATATCTACATGCTCTCAACCATCCAACCAGTACTTCTTAAGCCCCTACCCTGTCATTTCTCCATGGCATTTATCATCTAAAATACTACACATCTGTGCATCATCTGGTGCCTCCCAACATGCTTCATGAATACCAGGATTTTTGTCTTTTGTTGGTTCACTGCTACAATTCCAAGGCCTAGCAAGTCTCCTATGTAGTAGGTATCCAATAAAAATGTAAGAAATTGTTTTGAATCAATAAGAAGTTTTCTCATCACAGTTACTAGGAAAAACTCAGAAACCACAAAACACAAATTAATTTCATTGCATAAAACAGAATACCCTCCTACACTTTTAGTACACTGATGAAGGCCATTAGTTAAAATTAAGACAAATTAAGAGTAAAATAGAGAACCTAAAATTTGAAACAAAAAGGTCAAGAGCCAAACAGAAAAATGGACAAAAGATGGAAATGAGCCGACGGGTTCACTCTACTTCCATACTATCCTTCACCTATAAGTGGCAAATTCCAAATGACTGATGTACTTCGGTCAAGCTTTGTGAATGGCTCTTCTGTCTAATGCATTTTCAAGTTAGAAGCTGCTATTGTGTTTTCCTATTTTCTTTTTTGTGATGATTCACCTCAGATTCTCTTATGTATTTTAAAAGTTTATCAATTAGTTTCTCTTTTTCTTAGATGTTCATATTATCTGAAAGTAACTAGTGTCTCTTTCCAATATTTATAGGTCTTATTTTAAGTGTTGGTAATTCCACTTTAGAAGCTGGGTGACGAAAGCACAGGCTACACTGTCTGGGCCACAGAATCCCAGCTTTGCCATGGACCATGTGCAACCTCAGCAGGTTACTCAGCCTCCGGGTGCTTCCCAGCTTCCTCCTGAAGGTCACTGTGAGGACTAAGGACACACTCTTGTACGCACACAGCAAGGCTGCTGCCTGATGGGAACTAAGGTGAAGCTCGACCCAGGTACCTGAGATGACCGGGAACAGAGGACTGACCCAAGAGCTGAGCCCACCCGAGCCGGAGACACGCCCGGAGGGAAATGGAGGAGGAGGAGATGGTGTCCAGGTTGGCTTGGGGGAAAGGGGACCATAGAAGACAGACTTAGGACACTTCAAACTCAAAGGATGAGCAGTGAATGGACAGCGGTGCAGACCCCACCCAGGACACCACCGAGTGGAGGACCAGGCAGCGCCACTTGGCCGGCAGTCTGGCCCGTTCTCCATGCGCGCTTCATTCTGGTCCTCGCACCCCGCTGGTGGCCGTCGGGGGCCGTGGGCGGGGGTATCCACGACCTAATCATCACTACTTAACGACCTCGCGGCTTCGTCCTCGCTAGGAGAAAGCCCAGCACGTGTCCGGGGTAACCACTGCCAACCGCAGCACTCCGGGGCTCCCAGGAACCGGGGAGGGCGGCGAGAACGCGGACGCGCCCCCAGCTCGGGGAGCAGGTGCAGCGAGGGCGCCTCCCGCCCCGGCCTCGGCTGGCCTCAGCCCCCACCCCGCCCAGCCTCGGCCTCCGCCCCGCCCCGCCCCGCGATCCCGCACGCGGCCCACGGCTTCCGAGGCAAGAGGATGAGAACACGAGGGGTCACCTTTCCTCAGCGTCCGGGGCCGGTTTTTTGCCGAGGGCGGGGTTGGGGGGTTTTGAGAAAAGATTCTCAAAATCCATGACCCAAGCAGGCAGCCTCCCTTAGCGCACCGGCCGACCAGGGTAGCCAGAGCACGATCAGCGCAGCAATCCAGAGTCGCGCCACGGGTCGCAGGCCCCGCCCCCCGCACGCCGTCCGAGACCACGCACGCGCTCCTCCGCCCGCCACGACTGCGCAGGCGCGCCACCGCCTCGCGTCCTGTTCCGGGCTGCGCATGCGCAGCTTTCCCTGCGTCTTCACCGTTACGGCGGCAGTCTCCACGGGTTCTGGAACTTAATTGGTAGGGTTTTTTCTTCTACGTTGGTGAGAACTTTTCGGCCATGGTCACGGGGTTTCTAAGGAATGGTAGCACTAGCTAACACTTGTGCACTTCGTTACCGTTTCTTAGAAATATCAGTTCTGAGCCTGCTGTGGTGGCGCGCAGCTGTCATCCGAACGGCTCCGGAGGCTGAGGCCGGAGGTTGGCGAGTTCAAAGCCAGCCTCAGCAACTTAGCAAGACCTTGTCTCAAATAAAAAGGGCTGGGGATGTGGCTCAGCGGTTGAGTGTCCTGGGTCCAGTCTGGAGCACCAAAAGAAAGGAAAGGGGGGGAAAAGGAAATACTGGTTCCTATTGTACCTGACTCCACCCCAGCGCAGCTGAGTAGGGCAGTGCCACCAGAGGGAAGGCTGCCACCGTCTGCAGCCCAGCAGGCGCGATGCGAGAGGGCTGAACTTAAGGCCCTGTTTAAGGAAAAGAGAACTTTGTCTCAAATCTCCACCTTCGGGGGTCAGACGCGCAGAAGGCTTTTGGGGCGCAGTGGGACAAAGGGGCCGGGATCTCGCAGGATTCGCCCTCTTCCAAGGCGTCCGCCTTCCTTGGCTTGAGTCGGCCACCAGCAGAACTGGGGAGAGGCGGCACTGCAGAAGGCTTCGGGAGCTTGGGGACACTGGGCTGGGCTCACCTAGCACGTGCGAGGTCCTGGGTTCCAACCTCAGCAACACATAAAGATAGATAAAATAAAGGTATTGTGTCCATCCACAAAGAAAATAAAGAACTTAAGAATTATCTTTTTTTTTTTAATAAGGAATAGGGAGGGGCTGGGGCTCAGCGGTAAAGCGCTTGAGGTTCCATCCTCAGCACCACATAAAAATAAAGAAATAAAATAAAGGCATGTTTTCCAACTACAACTAAAAAATAAGTATTAAAAAAAGTGTTGATTTTTTTTAAAAAAGGAATAGGGAATGGTTGCAATGGAAGCAGGAAGTAGCTCTAAGGAAAAAAAATCTCAGGGAAATAATCTTGTTTTAAAAAATGCCTCCTCAAATTGTTCTGCTACAATAAGTACTATACCATACACATTTTTCAGAGAAATAAACAGAATTAATTAAAGGTAATAAATTTGTGGGTCTCTACAATTGAAACAAGTACATAAATAACTGAGGCAGGAAAGTTCATTAGAGTACCAAGTGCTAAGAGGATTCAAAAGAGGGAAAAAAGCACATTCACTTGGGAGGGCTTCTTAAAAGGGGTGGATTTGGGCTCAGTCTTGAAATCTCTTCCACAGAAAGGAGCTATTGGTTGGCCCAATGACAGAATCTGACTTAATGCTGTAATTGAAGGGGCTGATTCCTGACACAAATCAGGGTCCATACATGAGTGAGGGAGATTATTTGAAGCCAAGAATCTTCCCAGGGAAGTTCTAATTTTCCCCGTTGTCAATGGTATAGACAATCACCTTTTTGTACTTGAATCATTACTAAAAATTAAGAAAAATATTAAGGTGATTAAACACGAGAGGCATCCTTCCTTTACAGGAAAGCACTATATGATGCAGCTCAAATTATTGTCATACATACTTTTGCATGTAAAAAATGTCCAGTATACAGAAAAAGATAATTGGACACAGAAGGAAACCAGATTAATGGGAAAAAGTAAAAACAGCACAGACACCCCCAAAGAAAAATTGGACCTGCAAAGGCATCAGATACTAGCATTTTCGGACAAAGACAATATAAAAGATTACCTATATATGAGTCAAATGGATTCCCAAAATTCTTCAAGTTCTCCAGCCTTCCCTGTATCCACATCTCTGCAATTTGACTTTGCAGTTCCTCTTTTAAAAAAGGTGGACTCTATTTCACCTCCTCTTCAAACTGAGTTGAGGCTTTGCAGGGGGAGACATGTTTGCTGGAGATTAGAACCCAGGGCCTTAGTACATGCAAAGCAAGCACTTTACCAACTGAGCTATATCCCCAGCCCTCAAACCATGTTGAATTTAGCTAATAGGATGCAGTAAATGTGGCTTGGGAATATAAGCATAGGTCCCAAGAGGCCCTCTATGTGTCTCTTCTCTCTATTGAATCACTTGACCCCTACAGGACAATAAACCCAGGCTAACCTATTGAAGACAGGGGAGAATGTGAGGGATAAGACTAAGGGAAGACAGCAATAGCTAGCAAATCACAAAAAGCTAAGCCACCTGACCAATACACAGCTGTCCAGGACACATGATGGAGTACAGCTCCATCCAGATGGCCTCAGTATAAATGACTAACCCACAGGATTGTGAGCTAAGTAAATGACTGCTGTTGAGGGCCACTAAGTTTTAAAATAACTGGTTAAAAGGAAATTATAAAAAGTGACGGAGGAATTGGGAAAAAATCAAATAGAACTTCTAGAAATAAAAAAATAAAATATTGAAATGAATGGTGTGGTAGATATAAACTATGTTCACAAACTCTTTAGCATTTTTACCTTTGAAAGCTGAACTCGTAGTCCCCTGTCCTAAAATGTTGACTAGATTCCCTGACAGACTCCTAACAAACACAGCGTGGAAAAGGCATGGTGCCTGATTCCTCAGGCCAGGTCTGAAGAACCAGTGCATTTTCTGCCTTACTTTCTCAAGTCACTGGCCTGGGGAAAAGTCAGTCACCATGTCATGAAATTTTCATGCAGCCTTGGGGAGCTGGCAGTGTAAGTGAGGCACTTAGGAAGCATCTTCCAGAGTTGGACGAGCCAGAAGACATCACCCCTGCAACCTTTCGAGGAGCCTGGGAAAGAACTACCAGCTAAGTAGCTCCCAGATTCCTGACCCACAGAGAATAGTAGTGTATAAATGCCTTCTGAATAAAGCTAGAATTTTGGGATAATTTGCTCTACAGCCATGGATAACTGATGATCACTCGATAAGTACAAAGCAGCTGGCTAAATATAAAATTAGCATATGGCCCAGCAATTTCACTCCCAGATGTACAACCAAAACATTAAAGCAAGGACTTAAGCTTATTTGTATACTTATGTTCACTGCAGAATTAAAAAAAAAATTTACTTGTAGACAATACCATTATTTGGTTGATTGAATGATTTTTTATATGGTGCTGAGGATCGAACCCAGTGCCTCACATGTGAGAGACAAGTGCTGTACCACTGCAGCATTTTTTTATAACAGCTAAGCAGTGGAAACTTCCCCAATCTCCATCTACTGAAGAATGGATAAACAAAGTGTGATATAGACATAAAATGGGACATTATTTACCACCCCACCAAAAAGAATGGTTATATCATATGTCTGAACCTTGAGAACAGTATGCTAAGTGAAGTAAGCCAGACTCCAAAGGACAAATACTGCAGTATTCCACTCAAATACCTAAATAGACGAATTTATAGAGAGGGATAGTAAATTAGGAATTACCAGGGATTGCAGGGGGAGGGGAATAGGAAATTATTACTTAATGGTCTCAGAGATTCTGTTTAGGGTGATGAAAATGTTTGGAAACAGATAATAGTGATGATTGTACAACAGTATAACCATAATACCACTGAATTAAGCACTTAAATATGGTTGAAATGGCAAATTTTATGTCATGTATTTTAGCAAAAAATTAAAATAACTGACATAAGAAAATGGTGGGACAGCTAGGTGCAATACCTTGTGGACATGTGCTACAAATAAGCAATCATCAATAAATGGTGCCGTTTCTCCCTTTGCCAGGATTTATGGCTCTGGGCATTAAGGGGTGTAAATGAGAATAGATCCTCTTCACATAATCCCTAGTGATGCCCTTGAAAAAAATTTACCACCTGTCCCCACAATTTGAGCTTTGCTGATTTAGAGCAGGTTTTTATTTCCCTGTTTCTCTCTTTAAAAAAAAAAAAAATGGAATGTCATCTTTGAGGAGGGGCCATGCTAGTCTTCCCTGTGTCATTCCAGTTTTAGTATCTGTGCTGCTGAAGTGAGCACTAGAGCAGGGGTTTTCAGCCTCAGCATTATTTTCTTTTTTTTTTTTTTTTTAATATTTATTTTTTAGTTCTCAGCGGACACAACATCTTTGTTGGTATGTGGTGCTGAGGATCGAACCCGGGCTGCACGCATACCAGGCGAGCGCGCTACCGCTTGAGCCACATCCCCAGCCCTCAGCATTATTTTCATTTGGCATGAGATAATCCTTTGTTTATGGGGGACAATCCTGCGCATTGTAGGATGGTAGGTTGTTCAGCAGCATCCCCAGCTTCCACCACTAGATGTCAGTAGCACCTGCTCCCCAGTTGTGACACACACAGTTCCAAATATACTCAGAGGGAGCAAAATCATAATCAGTTGAGATCCACTGGTCTGAAGTCATCAGTGCCAAAAGAAGAAATGATTCCATCAAGGGACAAGATGATCTTTCCGCTAAGCTTGAAGAGGAGACTGTCGTTTGGCCACATAGGGTTCCTCAGGTCAGTGAATTAATAGGTAAAGAAAGGTTCAATCCCCAGCACCTAAAAAAGAAAACCCCTCTGAATCTAAAATAAGGAATCTCAAGGTCAGATGGTTTTTCTAGGGAATTCTACCAAATATTTAAGGAACAAATAGCAATTCTATTTTAATGCACAGAAAATAGGGAAGAAAGGAATACTTTCTAAATTATTTTATTAAGTCAGCATTGACCCAATACCCAAACAATCAAAGACAAAGCAAAAGAAACAAACAAACCTGTAGACCAATATCCCTCCTGAACATAGATTTTTAAATCCTCACTAAAATAATAGAAAAGAAAAGAATAATTTGCAATAACCAAGTGGGGTTTCTCTCAGGAATGTAAGACTGGTTCTATTTGAAAAATCAATTAAAGCCAACATGCTATAGGTCAAAGGAAGAGAAACTATGCAATTGCAACAACTAACATGAAAAATTATTTGACAAAATTCAATGTCAATTCAGGATGTGACTTTCAGCAAAGTATGAATAGTTGCACCTTTCTCTGTTTGATAAAAGGTACTTGAAAACTATAGAGAACATCAGATTCAATATGACTGAATGTCAGAAGTCATCAAATGATTTTCTGAGCCTTTGCCCTTCATTGTCCATAATAATTACATTAAAATTGCACTACAAAACATTCAATTTTAATTGATAATATGCATATTGAAATGTTTAGAAGTTGCTATAGGCTGAATGTTTGTGTCTTCCCAAAATTCAAATGCCAAAACCCAATTTCCAATATGATGGCATTTGGAGACAGGGCCTTTGGGAAATGCTAGGTGACAAGGGGGCTAAGGTCTCATGAATGGGAGTAGTTCCCTTATAAGAGAGACCCCAAGAGTTCCCTTGTTCCTTTTTGCCATGTGAGGTACAGGGAGAAGGCTGCCATTTATGAACTGGGAAGCAGGCCCTCCGGAGACATCAAATCTGGTACTTGACCTTGGACTTCCCAGCCTCTGAAAGTATGAGAAATAAGTTTTTGTTGTTTAAATGTCACTCAGTCTGTGATAAGTTGTTCAGGCATCCCAAACAGACTAAGACAGGGAAATTTGCAATCTCCTTTGAAATGGGTCAAAAAATAACAGGGACTGATGAAAGGGAGAGGGAAGGCTAGCTCAGCAGTGTATGATAAAGCAAATACAGTAAGATGTTAGCAGGGTAACATGACACAGAAAATTGTAAGGAACCCTGGGAACTCAAGGCAATGGTAGGGTTTGAGGGACAAGGTGCTGTTTTGAACTCATAGCTGTGAGGTGATGTTTTAGTGCATTTCTGCTGCTGTAACAGAATGGCTGAGACTGGGTAATTTATAAAGAACAGGAATTTATTTTTTCACAGTTCTGCAGGCTGAGATGCCCAAGACCAGGGAGCCAACATCTGGTCTGGTGAGGGCTTTCTTCTTGTGTCCTTACATAGCAGAGGTGGAAGGCAGGAGAAGGCAAACTCCATGTCCTCATTTGACAGAAGAACAGAAGAGAAAACCCACTCTGGCAAGTCCTTGTCCTAGAGCAGAGCCTGGGACCTAAACACTCCCCATCAGGCCCCACCTCTCAACACTGTTGCACTGGGGACCAAGTGTCCAGAACATGAATTTTAGAGGACAAATTCATAAGAGTTAGTGTCCTGGGCCTGCTTCCCTACCATTGTCCTGCTTTCCCGCCATTGTCTTGGACCAACAGGAACCCACACCTGGCACAGTGTCCTTCAGACAAAAGTCAGGGTAGCACCGAGCTCAGGCTTGCCAATGCTGTGAGGACCAGGGGGCTTTTTGCACCTGTCATGCAAAAGCTAAAAAAGGGTTCTGTAGCTCTATGGATATATGAGAAGACAAAGACATTAGGGCAGACAGCATGATAGGAAATACAGAAAGCTGCTGCACAGTTTGCCAAGAAGGTAAAACAACTGTAGACATTAATGTACCTAATAAAATATCCTTATATGAAGCAAAACATGATAGATGATAGAAGAAATGGATAAACTCAGCATCATGGTGAGGGATTTCAATGTGTTTTACTTGATTATAAATATTTGCAATAATATAAAAAATAACAACTTTGCAACTAACAGTGTTGACCTAATGGGCTACGAGAAGTTCTGCATCCAATAATGAGACAATTACATTTTCTTTACTACATTCTTTACTACATACCATTTTACAAAGCCAGCATAACCCTGACAATGAAGTAAAAAACATTAAAGGAAAACACACATATTATACAGACCATGATTTATGAGCACACAACATGAATTAGTTAAGCTAGAAGTTAACACTGCTCAGTAGCTCATGGGTTAAAAATAAATTATAAAGTTATAAAATAACTGAGACAATAAAATGAAAGTGGGAATTCAGCTGAAGCAGTTAGCCAAGAGTAGTTTATAGCCTGAAAAGCTTATCATAGAAAAGATGCACCAAAATTAAGGATTAAAGTTAGGAAAGAAAATAATCCCAAAGAAAGCAAGAGCAAAGATATAATATAAATAAAAGTGGAAATTAATGAATTAGGAACAATAAAAATAAGGGCAGAAAATAATGACATACAGTCGAACCTGAATTCCTTTAAAAAACCCATCAACAAAACAGATAATCCCCTGATTATATTAATTAAAATTACAACAAAAAGGTGGTATAACTACAAATTAATAAATATTAAAAGGCTAATAATAAAATACTAGCAAACTATATTTGAAATCTTACATGGCATGTGAAAATTCTTAGAAAATTTAGATAAAATGAATATATATCAACAAGATTTGTTTGTAGAATTTGATAATTCTATAGTTTGTATTAAATTCTGAATTCTAAACAGCTCTTTCTTAAAACTGATGCAAGAAAAAATAAAAAAGCTTGAATAGTCCTATAACTAGTAAAAGAACAGAAGCACTGGTTTGAAAAATCTTTCCAGAAAGAGGATGCCATGTTCAGATTGTTTAAAACATATTCTTCTAAAGTTTGAAGGACTGGAATATTCCAGCTTTATAGACTCTTTCAGGTAATAATAATAAAAAGGAAAATTCCTAAACCCATTTTACAAAGCCAGTATAACCCTGACAATGAAGTAAAAAACATTAAAGGAAAATGACAGCCCTATTTCACTCATGAATATACAAGAAAAATATAAGCAAAACAGTAACAAATAAAATCAAACAAAATTTTAAAATAAATAACAAAGTAAGCCAGGTGCAGTGGCAATACCTGTAGTAATTCCAGCAACATGGAAGACTTAGGCAGAAGGATGGAAGCCAGCCTTAGCAACTCAGCAAGACCCTGAGCAACTTATCTGATGTAGCTCAGTGGTTAAATGCTCCTGGGTTCAATCACTAGTACCAATAAACACAAATGAATCAAAGAATGCACAAATTAGATTTATCTCATGAACACAAACTTTTTAAGCCTTAATATTAAGAAATTTATAAGTGTAATTTGTAGTGTTAATGGATTTCACTGCATATTCTCCATTTGCCTGTCAGATTTACTCTCCTCCATCCTTCTTGTATCCATAGAGACTCACGCCCCTCTCCCTTTCTCTGGGACTTCCAGTTGGATCCAGCCAATGGCAGCAGTCAGGAGACTGGAAAAGCAGACTACTTCTATAACTTCTGTGCTCTGAAAAGCCTTAGTTTGGCAGTGGTTACTTGTCTTTACCCGATGCCACAGGGCTTATCAAACAGCACCTCCCCACAACCCCAGCTATCTTCAGGTCCTGGTAACAAGGCCTTCTGTAACTCCTTCAGGCTCAGGGCTGGAAGACTGGTTGCTTCTCTGTCCCTTCTGACTCACTTGTAGCTGACCATGCCACTGCAAATGGTTTCAAAGTTTAAGTCTCTTCACTTGTTCCTTTGAATACACTGTTTGTGCTGGGATCTGAATGGCACACAAAGTAAGAGAGAAAATTGTGTCATTATCTCAAGAGATTAAAAAAAAAAAATTAATGAAATGAAATATGCATTACCACAAAAATTCTTAGTAAATTATGACTAGAGAACATACATTCCTGATAAGTAAATATAAAATCCCTAGACATCATCCTAAATGAGAAGACTTTACAAAAATTCCTTTGAAAATTGGGAAACAAGACAAGGGTGCCCTGTCACCACTTCTGTTTAGCATAGCACTAGACTTCCTAACCTGGAGGTCCTAGCCAGTGAAGAAAAGAACTTAGGAGCTGGGCATGGTGACACATACCTGGAGCCTACAGATTGGAAAGGAAAAAAATAAAATGCTACAGCCATGTGCTCAGCACGTGCAAGGCCCTGAGTTCAACTATCACTATCAAAATACACTAACCAACCTCACTTTAATACTTATATAAATAAAACATTAAATTTACGGTAACCTGTTATGCAGCAATAGGCAAATTAATGAAAATACCAAATTCTTTTTTTTTTAATGTGAGAGAGAGAGAGAGAGAATTTTTTAATATTTATTTTTTATTTTTTCAGCGGACACAACATCTTTTTTTTTTAATATGTGGTGCTGAGGATTGAACCTGGGCCACACGCATGCCAGGCGAGCGTACTACCGCTTGAGCCACATCCCCAGCCCGAAAAATACCAAATTCTTAGGAATAAATACGAAAGATAGAAAACATCTATAGGAAAATGCATGAACTGAGAGAGATGACTTCTGAATATAGATATTAAAAATTCATAAAATGAAAGTTATGTGATTTCCAATTTCCAAATAGGCCTATAGATCCAATGCAGTGCTGATTAAGAAACAAACAATAACAAAAAACCTCAAGATTTGTTTGTAGAAGCTGATGATGCTAAAGTTTGTATTAAATTCTGAATTATAAACAGCTACATCTAAACTAGATATTCAAATGTAGGAGTAAAGGGCTGAACATAGCCAGGATACACATCAGTTGTTTTCCACTCTGAGATCACTGGGAACAAAAACTAGAGAGCCCCAATCTTTAGTGAAGATGGAGTTTGCCAAATGCATGGGTATCTAAATCTTGTTTGGAAGCAACATTTTTAAAGTGCATTTTTTCAAATGCTGGGCTAACAATGTACTATTCTTGGATTTCCGGATGTGGAGGGAGTGTAAGGGTGTGTTTAAATTTTCCAATGAATGTGAATAAACAAATCCAATGTAGCAAGGTTCAGAGCAGGGATTAAAGCATACCACTGAATAGTCCCTCCAAATCCCCCCCTTCTCTGCCCAATTTAAATCCACTCTAAGCCCTTTCCTGGTAGTCACGCAAAAAATTAAGTATTAACACTTTACCTCAAAGGCCTTTGGATGACTGCAAAGAAATCAGCTGTACTATTTATGGTTACAATTAGACCTAAATTCACTAAAATAGTTACAAAAGGGCCCTGACAATGCTTTGTAACTCCAAATACTAACATTGTTTCTCAAGACAAAATGCATTTGTTTTTTAAAAGTTTTCTATAAATGCATTATGGAGGCTATTATGTATTATGGGCAAATGCGGCAACTGCTTGCAGAATTATTAGAGTTCAGCCTTTGTCAACTGTGCGTTCAACTTAAAAAAAAAAGAGAAAGAAAAAAGAATAGGCGATTTCTTTCTTTTCTCCTTTCTATGTACCTATCCCGAAGTTCAAGTTTAATCTACTAATTCCAAGATTTTTTCTGAACGCATGCCACTAGGGAAGATGAGGGAAGTCAGATATTTGGGAAGATTAACCAAGTCCATCATTTTAATAAAAAGCAAGGAATGTTCCTTTAGATCCAAGTAGTATGCTACATTAAATAGGTCAAAACACTGACTCGTCATTTAAACACTTTCTGAGTGCACACTCCTACATATAAACTGTAATGCCTCGTTATGAAATATTCACATATATTTTACATACTTTCTTATCAAAGGAAGAAATTTTGCAATTATCCTAAATCTATTTTATTATCGAGTGATGATGGGGTAAACATCGGAAACATCCAACATCGGAACAGTGGCCAGTCAAGCTGGCTTCCCTAAGACGCGACTGCGCACTGATCGCTGCGGAAGCGATCGCCCCGACTTGGGAGGAGAAGGGTCTTTTCTCCGTTATTTCAGCCACAAAGGGTTTCTTTATAAAAAGCGGCCTCCAGAGCCAGCGTTCCCTATTCCTACGCCGGCTGATGGCTCGGGGGATCTGTGCAACCGCAGCTGCTCGGCCTGGGCGGACGTATGCGGCACCCCGCGACCCAGGAGAGCCGGGCACCCAGGCGAGCCAGGCACCCAGGTCCGCGAACCTCGCGCCACCTCCTCCGTCGGACCACCCAACTCTGTCAGCTCATTGCGCAGCCACCCGGATGCTGCTTCCGCGAAGCACTGAGAAGGCTGAAGCCCCGCCCCTGGTGGTGATCGACGGGCAGTTTTATCCAATGGCCACCGCCCTCGGTCTGGGGGGGCGGGGCCAGAGCCAGGCGCGCGGAGGGATCTCGCCTGCCCTCTAGTCCCGGATCAGGTGTTGCGGCCGGCGCCATTTTCTCGAGCCTCTTGTCTCGGGTGCCGCCATGTTGGTGAGGAGAAATCACCGTTACGGCCACTGTCCAAATCCCCGCGTCGCCGCCCGCCGCCCGCCCGCTCCCACGCCTCAGCCACCGGCGGCGGATAGAGACTAGAGCGGCAGCGCCGGCAGCGCGGGCCGTTGCCCCGTGTGTGCAGTTAGAGCCCCATCTCTCTGGCGTGGTGGTTAATAGACTGGAAAGTCTGTGTGTGTCGCTCACTAGTAACCGTGAGTTTTTACCACCTCGTCACCGCCGGCGGCGGCCGGGAGCAGCACCCGCGGGCGGCGCAGGGGCCTCCCGCCGCCGCCGCTGCAGACCGCCCTGCAGCCCCGCCCCGTTCTGACCAAACATGACAGACTCTGAACATGCAGGGCTCGGCAGGTCGGGACCGTCTGTCTTTCTGTCGGATGAGGAGGGGGCGGGCGCGGGGCGGGCGGGGCCGGGCGCCCCTGCATGACTCGGACGTCTCTGTGTGGCTCCGTCGCCGCCGCTGCGCGCGCCCCGACCCGGCCCGGCCGGCGGGGAGGTCGCCCGCGACCCCCGCCCCGCCGGCCGCCGGCCCGGGCCCTCCCGCGGCCCGCGGCACCGGCTGAGCGCTTCGCGGCGCCTTGCCGCCGGACCGCCGAGCACGCCCGGAAGCAGACGCGCTTGCGTTTAGGAGATGCTAGCGCCCGGGCCCTGGGCTAGGTGCAGCAGCCCCCGCCCCTCTCCAGGCCTTGTGCTGGGTGCAGGAGCCCCCGCCCCAGGCCAGGTTTTGAGCTAGGTGAAAAAGCCCTCCACCCCATCTCAGGCCTTGTGCTGGGTGCAGACGCCCCCGCCCCAGGCCAGGCCTTGAGCTAGGTGCAGAACACCCCCACCCCATCTCAGGCCTTGTGCTGGGTGCAGAAGCCCCCCCCACTCCACGCCTTGTACTGGGTGCAGAAGCTCCCGCCCCAGGCTAGGCCTTGAACTAGGTGCAGAAGACCCCCACCCGATCTCAGGCCCTGTGCTGGGTGCAGAAGACCCCCCACCCCATCTTAGGCCCTGTGCTGGGTGCAGAAGCCCCTACCCCAGGCCAGGCCCTTGACCTAGGTGCAGAAGTCCCCCCACCCCTTGCCATGCCTTGTGCTGGGTGCGGAAGCCCCCCGCATCTCATTTTAGGTCTTGTGCTGGGCACAAAAGCCCCCGCCCCATCCCAAGTCTTCCTCTCCCACGCAGAAGAACCTCACCCACCCCAGGTCCTACGCTGGGTGCAAAAACCCCTAACCCCAGGCCTAAGCTAGGTATTGAAACCTCCAACCCACCCCAGGCCCAGTATTAGATGCAGAACTCACACCTTCAGCATTGTGTTAGGTACAGGAGCCCTCAACCCCACTCCAGGACCTGTGTTAGCTTCAGCTTTACCCCTTAGAATCTGCAATGGCAATACACTAACAGGAAAATCTTAAGACTGCGGACCTTAGCACAATTTCCTTCAAAACGCCACTGATTATTCACCCCAGCTCTATTTTCTAGATGTTGTACATCACTTGAACTTCATTAAACTGAGATTCCGATTTCCTACTTCAGTTTTGCTCTGCCTTAAGAGGCACATCCTTGGCTCCATTTAACCATTCGGGGGCATTTGCAAAGTATACTTTAGCACACTTAAGTTTGGTTAAATTTCAAGTTCCCATTCACATCTTAATCATTTAGAAAGGGGGGCTTCCTTCATTAAAACTATTGGAACAAAATCCCTTGCATCTGATTCTTATTTAGAATATTATTTTGAAAATCTAGACCTTCACCATTAAGCCATTGTGATTAGAATTAGTCAAAAGTATACATAGAGTTTATGTAAGAATTGCTGAAGTTTACCTGTGGAGTAATGTGATGTGCTTGTATAAAACATTGCAAACACTTTTTTTTTTTTAAACCTAGAAGCAAAAATCACAAACATCATTAAAATCTGAAATATATAAATATTTGGCATTCTTAAGAAACTTAAAAAGTGTGAAACAACTTGAGTACTATAATAATAAAAGTAGATCCCCAGAAGACAAGTCAATCAAATGTGTTGTAATTTTTAGAAAGTAATGTGCACTCTGAAAATAATAGTTGCATAAGCTTGCACTTGACACATTCTTTATGATTTTTTAGCATTATTATAATTTGGGGGGGGGTGTCCCACTGGTAATGAACCCAGGTCCTTGCACTTTCTTAGGCTCTACCACTGAACTTCATCCCCAGCCCAACATTCATTATCAGAAAATTCTTGGAATGGTTAACTAATAACCTTGAAAAGTTTCCCACTCTGAATATTTGGACAAACCAATGATGAAGCCTAAAATTAATACTTTTATATGAACGAAGGAAATCTGTTCTCATCTGTTAGTGGACAAAGTACCTTCAACATGTAGAATTGTATATTCTATATAATGAAGAAACCATGTCACCAAATTTAGGGATCAAAATGATTTTGCAAGTAAAGAATTGTGATTCCAGACATTAGAAAGTATTTGAAAATTTAAAATAACTGATTTAGAGGTTAAAATGAAAACTTTAAAAGAATTCTTTGTAAGATGTGTGAACAGCTTAGTATTAGGAACTAAGGATTAATAGTAGTGATGTTTAAGCCTATTGTTTTAAATTAGAACTAAGAAAATATTTTCTAGTTAGCTCCATTTTAACTTATACAGTTGTTAAGAAGCAAAAAGAGGTTTTCCCCCCCTATACCTTTTGTCAAAGACAAAATAACTACATATAAAAACAGTGAACAAGAAGTCAGGAGAAGGTTTTAGCTCTAGCTTTGCAACCACTTAGCTTTATGAACTTGAGCGGGCCTAATTTCTTAATTGATAAGATGGTTCTACCAGAAATTTTCAAGTTCTATAGATTAATATTTCTCAGCCTTCCCTGGGAGTAATGATGCTGCTTCCATTGATCTGGACCTCAGCCAGGATTTTAAGATTTTTGAAAAGCTGTCCAGGAAATTCTAATATGTGCCAAACTAAAAACTAGTGTATTAGGTCAACCAGTATTTCCCAACATTAGCTTGTCAGACTCATTTGATCAAGAACAAAGATTTTGTCCTGCCCAAAGCAATAGAATCAATCTCTAGAGTAGGTTTTTGGTAATCTGTATTTCTAACAAGCATCTAAATGATTCTTAAGGAATTTTGGGGAAAATGAACTCATCTGTGGATTCCTCAAATATTCTGGGCTTCTGTATTTAAACTATTTTATAATAGAAATTTCTGTGAATTAGGTGAAAGGTATATAAAATTTGTTATATAGAGCTAGGTATTATCCCAAGGATTCTTTTGGTAGTTTTGAAAATTTAAGGTATATTGCATGTGCAGGAAAAAAAGCAAAATTTGATTATATTATGGATTTTATATACAAATTTAAGTATTATAATTTTCAGGAGAATTGAGATTCTAAATGTAAATGGAATTCATAGAATGCAATTTTCTCTCCTTTGATTACTTTCTTGTACATGTTTTATATGGTGAAT
Source organism: Ictidomys tridecemlineatus (assembly GCF_052094955.1). Lineage (NCBI taxonomy): Eukaryota > Metazoa > Chordata > Mammalia > Rodentia > Sciuridae > Ictidomys > Ictidomys tridecemlineatus. Next base: position 31,254,781 of record NC_135488.1, on the reverse strand, counting down.
GTTTTGCACAAGATTTATTTGCCAAAATGCATTCTACTATCATGTATAACTAATTAGAACAAATAAATTTCCCAATTTTGCTTGAACATAAAAAAAGTTTTATTTTCCAAATGAGTAACTTTTAAAAAATATCCATTTGGTGTACTTTCCTTTAAATAATTTTATACCTGGAGTTAAAACATTGCAGTTTATGAAGTGCTATTACAATAACACAACCTGTGAATAAGCTGGTAGATATGTAGACTGTTAGTATTCTACATAAGCCTGGAGCCTAGTTTCTAAAGGTCTTTAGAAATAATAGAGATGGAGAGAAAGAAGATAGGGAAAGCCAAAGGGAGGTAATCCTTGATTCTTCATTTCAGTTCTCTTTCATTCACTTTTCCAGGGCACAGTCCTAGCAACCCTTTCAGCTAGATGTTAACACAATTAAAACAATTCACAAACAACTCTTTTGTTAAATGGTGCTGAGGATTGAACCTAGGACATCATGTATTCTCCCACTAGTGCTCCACCACTAAGCTACACCTCTCAACCTTACAAACAACTCTTGAAGATTAAATGCTGAGTCCCTACTTTGCACACATCTCCACAAAAGTAGGAAAAGATAAATATAACAAGTAATTTTAGGTTGTTTTGAAATATGCTAATGATAAAAAGTTTTGCAGGGCCCAGACCAAGAAAAAGCTAATTTTAGCATGAACTGGCTTAAGATCTTATGATTCCCATTTCTTTCTTTTTTAGTTGTTGATGGACCTTTATTTTATTTATTTACATGTGGTGCTGAGAATTGAATCTAGTGCCTCAGGTATGCTAGGCAAGTGCTCTACCACTGAGATACAGCCCCAGCTGATTCTCATTCTTTTTTTTTTTTTAATATCTTTATTTTACATTTATGTGGTGCTGGTGCCTTGTGCATGCTAGGCAAGTGCTCTATCACTGAGCTACAACCCCAGCCCCATGACTCCCATTCTTTAATTGATAGGAGGTATGGATAATACTTTCCTTTGGGAGAGAATATTATTCTTTGCCCATATGAGCAGTTTCCCTACTTTTTCTTCCCATTCTGCTTTCCTCCTTCTGTAACACACAAATAGCAAAACTTCAACTAGTCAGGTTTATGGTTCATATGCCTTCCCAGCCCTGCAGACGGATTAAGGTCTTGAGACAACTGGAGAATCTGAGGAAATGAGGATGGAGATTATTATGCTCTCAACATTTGTGATGGGGCTTTCATTTCATCCTTGCATTAATTTGATAATTTTAGTAGTATTATAATGTTCAGTGACTTGTCCAGGATCCCATAGATACAGCCCTGTAACAATCCAAGTATGTAAACTGTTATTTTTCACTCTTTGTTAAATTTGCAAAGGGAAGTAATGGAATAGGTTCTGGCCTTTAATTCTTGAATAGTTTGGAATTTTAATGAGGCATATTTGAGGGAGCCCTCCATTTTGAATAAAATCTGGTTTTGATCCTGATCTTTTTTCTAACTTGGTTAGTATGCTCCTATTTTTCATAATTACTTTTCTCATTTGTGAAATAGTTGAATTAGATCACCTCTAATTTCCCTTTTCACTTGAAAACTCAATTTAATTTTAAAAATTGAAGATGCCTTTTCTCAGGTTAGAGTTCACTTTATACTCTATATAACATCTGATACATAAATTAGTATGATTAGTGGTGGCTACCTTTCCTAAGTAGCCATTAGCTTATATATGATTCTTGAACCCACTTGATTTGACTGTTGTTGAAATTATCAAAGTGAGTTTCTCTTTAGCAGGTTCAGGTTTGATGTTAGAAAGCACTATGACTCACAAGAAGATATTTTCTTTTCCCAATCCCTTTGAAAAATTTTTTTAGTTGTAGATGGACACAATACTTTTATTTTATTTGTTTTTATTTTTATGTGGTGTCAGAGATCAAACCCAGTGCCTCACACATGCTAGGCAAACACTCTACCACTGAGCCACAACCCAGGCCCTTCCCCAACCTCTTTAAACATATTATTTCATTCTTTTAAAAATATTATTCATTGGGCTGGGGTATAGCTCAGTTGGTAGAGTGCTTGCCTTGCATGCACAAGGCCCTGGGTTCACTCCCCAGCACTACAACCCCCCCCCCAAAAAAAAAATATATATATATATAATATATATATAAATTAACTTTTCTTTCAATAGACTTATAGAATTTCTACTCTGATAAGGATGGTATTAAACAATGGTGAAATAAATTTGAGTACAGCATCATGAACCTGCTCTCTAGGATCTTACAATTTAGTCAGAGAAACAAACTGCTAACTACATAGGGCACCAGTAGCATGCTAGAGGTGTGAGCTGAGAATCATGGTGATAGAGTTGAGGACTTTGGTCATTGCAGAGTAGCTAGGTCTGGAGGATGAATAAAAGTATGGCCAAGTGGAGGTAAAGATGTATGTATGAAAAGCACTGAGAAAGAATGTGGCTTGAAGTGGTAGTTTGTGGAGAGTGTACAACTACTTTGGGAAACAAGAGGCCTGATACTTTGGGACCAGGCCCATCCCTTTTAAAAAAAATCAAAGTTTTTTAAGCAGGAGAATTCAGCTGCATGTTTTTGGAATGTTACTCTGTGGTTTGGAGGAAGTGGTCTACAGGGAGGGGAGATCAGTAGAAGGAAAACAAGTCAAGAGGCTTTTGGGGAACACACCAATAAGGAAAATAGTCCTTACCATAAAGAGCTTATATTTTCTTGAGAGGACAAAAAACACATGTTTAGATGGTGGTTAAGCAGAAAAGGAGATGAGTCCTGTAGGTATAGGTGGGATATTTCTATTTTCCTTGATTATTTTTTTTTAATATTTTTTTTTAGTTGTACTTGGACACAATACTTTTACTTTATTTATTTATGTTTATGTGGTGCTGAGGATCGAACCCAGGGCCTCTCACCCATGCTAGATGAGTGCTCTACTGCTGAGCTACAACCCCAACCCCAAGGAGATATTTCTGTTTTCAGTAGGATGTTTGGAGAAACACTTACTGAAATAATATTTGAGCAAAATCCAAAATATGAGAGCAATACAGGGCCAGGATATAAGGGTAAAGAGCCTTCCAGACAAGGGAAGGGGTGGTAGAAAAAGCCTGGATCCAGGAATGATCCTGATGTGATTAGAGAAAAAAAAAAAAAACAAAAAACAAAAACATGGGAATATGGTAGTAAAGGAGAATAAGCAAGGGGAGAGAAATAGAGGTGATGTGTTGGGTACTGGGAGGTTGTAAGGCCTTGTAAGCCATCATAGGACTTTGGATTTCACCCAGATGTGGAGCTCCTGGGGGACTGAACAGATGAGGGACAAAATCATGCTATGGTACATGAGTAGTATTAAAGGTGACACATGATGGTTTAGGCCCGGGAGTAAAGATGGTTGGGTTTGGGTATGGTTTGATTGGAGGTAGAACCCATAGGATTGCTGTTGGAAAGAATGAGCCACAGCTGTTGTAGAGGTCTAGAAATGAGTTGATGAAGACCTCATCAAAAGCATTGGCAATGAGGGAGCAGCCACAAGGAAGAATTCATGGGTGATTTCTTAGCATTGGTAGAATTAGAGATAATTAGCTGAGAGTTTTTAGCTGAGATGCTAGTTGAAATGAATATGACCATCCAGGTAGGCATGTATCCTTAGTCATGGAGAAAAGGGTAGAAGGTTCTAGAAGCCACAGGAGGAGAAAGTTTCAAGGAAGGAATGATCATATAGCAATAAAGGAAATTAAGGGTTAAAAGTAAGTCACTGGATATACTTTATCTTAAGTGAGCCCCATTTTTATATTTGAATGTGAGGGCCCTGCAGGGTTTTCAAACTGATGGCCTTCCTCCTACTCAGAATGTATACACACCATTGTTTGCCTGACACAATGTTTTAAAATATTGGTGTTTGAATGCTTTTAAGGTTTGACTTGTGTTTTCTCCTCTCCACAGTTTTTTCACTCATATATACTCTGCAAACTCATCATCCAAAGTGTACATCTCTCATTTAGGTGACCTGCCTGACCACTGTAGGCATTTGAGTTTGTGATTCTTTGTGATGCATTATCTTTCACCTGGACAAACTGCCTAGGAAAAGGCCTCCCATGGGTAGGTGACCTGGAGTTCACCAAATCAAACCTTCAGTCCAGGGCTGCCAGTATATTTTGTGCATCAGTCAGCCTGTTGTCATGCAGCTAGTAGCCCTTAGTTTTTCAGATTCAGAAACTGATTAGCCTTAGGGCTGTTCATTTGGAAATGTTAAATGCATGCTCAAAGCTCACAGGTATTATTTTGCTTCATGTGAATTATTTAATCATGTAAAGAAGGGCCTGTTCTTAGTCTCCCTTTTGTACAGAAGAGGAAGCAGAATGAGGAAATAGATATGAAGGGACTGATAAATTCCCCAAGGTCACAAAGTATATCAGTAGGAACTAATTTCAGAGCCCACATTTATACCAATATACATCCCCATAACAAGAGAATTACACACAAGAATGCCAGTTGAATCATATGAAATGAGGACTATGTGTTTGCAATCAGAGAGTGTCTTTTTTTCCATATAAAATGCTATTAGGAAAACCAGATTATCAAGAGTTGCCTAATTAGCAAGAGTATGGGATTAGAACAAAAGAGTCAGTTATAAATGATGGAAAGTTTAAATGGCATCAGACTCTGATACAAAGTCATATTCTCCAGAATGTACCTGTTAAGCAGTTATTTGCATCTCTTTGTCTTACAGGGCATCTCTTCTCCTGGGTAGTGCTTATGGGGCCATTGCTCACTTTGTCATTACGCTTCTCTTTCATTGTTTCCATTTCTGGTAAATACAATTCCCTGCATTGCATGTTAATATTTTAACTTTAGTTGTGGCCTTTGATTTGATCCTGTGTACCTAATTTCCTAATATCTGTTATGGCTTATCTTTTTTGTTTGTTTGTTTTATGGTTGACTTCTTGAAGACATTCTTAGTCCCAATATCTTCCTGGGGGTGGTTGGGTTCTGGGAGGTATTATTGGAACGCTGATGTCAACCAGTGTAGTCACTAAATGATTTTAACAATTGTAGCAGATTATTATTACTTTTGACAAAGAATCATTTTATGTGTTTCACTTGTTTTAATGTGAGTTCTGTCTTTAATACTTAAGCTTGAGTATATCATATCCACATTTTTTTTGGTACCTGGCATTGAACACAGGAGCTCTTAACCACTAAGCCACATCCCCAATCCTTTTTATGTTTTATTTTGAGACAGGGTCTCACTGAGTTGCTGAGACTGGCTTTGAACTTGTGATCCTCCTGCCTCAGCCTCCGGAGCCACTGGGATTTAGAGGCATGCATCATTGTACCTGATTCATACCCACATTCTTAAGTGGAAAATAAATGAACAGATCAAGTCCCAAGTAGTTTTTAAAGAGCCCTAATTTTATTATTAAAAGTATTACATAAAATTACATAATAGTCAATCACAACCTGTTCATACAGTTGGTGCAAAAATAAAGAACCTAGGGCTGGGATTGCGGTTCAGTGGTAGAGTACTCGCCTAGCATGTGTGAGGCCCTGGGTTCGATCCTCAGCACCACATAAAAATAAATAAAAAATAAAGGTATCGTGTCTGACTACAACTAAAAAAAATATATAAAAAAAATAAAGAACCTAGATTTGGAACTCTCATGATACACAATATAGTACATATATCACAATTTATAATTCACATACTTCACTTGGTACATATAGGCAGAGCAGCTATTAATATTTTCATTTTATAGTTTAGGTAACAGACTCAGAGACTAAACAACTTGTATGAGATGATTGAGCAGCTTGAGTGAGAACCACAACCTCTTTGTGGCATTTCCCTACTTTTTCAACTACTTCAAAATGGTAGTTACTCTGGTATCAGATACTAGATTGGGATATTGGACACTTGTTAATGTGTCCAGTTTTTTTTTCATATTAATGAATCATAATTCATCCTAGGTTATTATAAACTGATGTCACATCACAATTTTGCCTAAATCAAAGTAAAATATGTGCTTTTCTAAATTAAAATAGTCAAAACTAAATTTATAAAGAATGTTAATTATCTTCACATTATATTTTTAAGAGAATGTGAAGTCAGTTAAATCTAGCTAACTTACATCTGCAAGTTCTTAGCTTAGACAACAGGAATTTTAGCGTGTACAAATTTTAGCCTTCTAAGGGAATTCCTTAAAAATACATAAAGAACTAACACCTCTTTTACTTGAGTTTTCCCTGCTTACTGGCAGTTGACAATAAAATGTTGCTGAATTCCTGATGTGTGGGGGATTGAGTTCTTTATAACCTTTGCTGTTAGACCTGTAAAGGTGATTGTGGGTTGATTTCTGCATTCTTGAAATAAATAACATTCTGTTTGAAAATTATATTTTGTATAACTGCATCAAAATGGAAGTGAATAACTCATTAACATAAGAAGTACCTACATATTTGGCAGTACATATATTGTACCATATATCCCCCTCTTTTTTTTTTAATGCCAAATGGCCAGGTGTGAAAACCAACAGATGCTGAAAGCTGGAGCTAAAGTCAATATGCTCATCACAGAGAAAACTTTTGGCATAAGTGAGTAAATATGAATCATTGTCCCAGAAGTTCTTATCATTTATTTTTGGAAGTTTTGTTAGTCTCGTTTTATTTTTACTTATTTATTTTTTGTGGTACTGGAGGTTGAACCTGGCAATTCACTCAGTTATATTGAGCTATATCCCCAACCTCTTTTATTTTATTTTGTCTTGCTAAGTTACCCAGGCTAGCCTCAAACTTGAGATCCTCCTGCTTCAGCCTGCCAGACTGGGATTATAGGCATGTACAACCAGACCTAGCAGTCTCAATTTAAAAGTAGGAAATTATAGTACAATAACAATAATTTCTTAGTGCTGCCAATTGCTAGATTGTTCTTGTGATTGTTTTAATGCACACGATAGGTATTAAATAGAAGGTCTATTTTATTTCCAACAAAATCATTGGAAGAACCTTTTTCCTGTAACATCTTTGTGTGTGTGTGTGTGTGTGTGTGTGTGTGTGTGTGTGTGTGTGTAATATTTGGAAAGGATTATGTGATACATAATTTTCAAGGTTCTCTCCTTACAGAATTTTAAAGTGGTAAAGTTAACATTGCTTTTAATTCATCCAAAAAACGTGAAGAGTCCTGAAGTATAAGGTTTTTTGGTTTTTTTGGTTTTGGGGTTTTTTTTGAAAAATTAATAGGATAAAATAACTTTAAGGATAGTAAAGTGTTATGAAATGTAACATACCAGACAATTGAACAAATTAAAATTATGATAATATCGATTATTATTCATTTTTCATAAAAATTTTATAATCACTTGTTAACTTAGAAAGGATATACTTCCTGAAGTCATTAGCTAACTCAATTTTACTGCACTCTTTTTATGTGCCTGTTTAAAAAATTAATTTCCTTTTTACATAAAATCATTGTGACATTTTCCTTTTGCATTAATGTATATTTATGCTTCATTTAATTAATGAAATTTCAGCTATAAAGCAAACAAAGAGATTTTCATTTCAAGTTGTGCCTAAACATCTTAATTTTAAAAATGAATACTGATTGTAAATTTAAATGACATGAATTCTTCATATTTGATATAATGGTATCATATGATCAGGCAGTCCCTGATTATGTGACATTCTGGCATAAGAGAAATGACTTAGACCAAGGCAGATTTGGAGAAGCTCACTTTAGCTTAATACTTGGGCCAAAGTCTAATTTGGAATATGGGAGACTTTCAGTGTGGCTTCTGAACAGTGCATAGCATGATATGATGTACTAGAAGTGCTTGGAGGAACAGACTATGCCTAACCTGCTTCCTTTCTGCTTTTACCTGTTCTAGATATTTTTTCACTGTTATTTTCCAAAGGAAAATATGAGAAATTTCTCCATAGAATCCCTGCTGCTTGGATTTATAGCCTTTCCCAATTGCATTTTATGAAAGTACCTGCACTCTAGTATACATGTTCTATTCAGACTTTTATATTTCTGATAAAAAATAAGAGGAAAAGAAACTTCAGCTGAGGGTTGTCTCTAGGAACTATGTTAGGGGATTTCCTAAATTGATTTTGCTTAATCCTTCAATCACTTTACGATGGTAAATACAATTGATGAATCTCATTCTGTAGAGAAGACTGGATAGGAGAGGAGTAGGATAATTTGTCAGATTTTTATAGGTAGTATATGATTGGGAAGCAGAATTTAAATACAGTGATTTTAGAGTTTTTTAATCATCTATCTCACTTTGATTTTTAAAAAGTAATCAGTTTGAACATGCCACAAGTTGAAAGCAGTGTTTTGCTTAACACTTTTATTTTAATTTCCAGGTTCAGGTGACCTCATTTTGCCAGAATCCTGGGTGCTCCTTAGTTGAGAGAGTTTTTTGTTTTTTTGTTTGGATCTTCTTTAACTGTAGGTGGAAATTGCTATTCTGGCAGCACTTAACCTCACTCTATTCTATTCTTTCTCATGAATGTTGGTGCTTAGCTTTTTTTTGTTTGCTTGTTTGTTTTAATTGAATTGCAAGTCCTAGTAATAATAACATAACAGTTTTTTTTAAGAGAGAGAGAGAGATAGAGGAGAGAGAATTTTTTAATATTTATTTTTCAGTTTTTGGCGGACACAACATTGTTGTTTGTATGTGGTGCTGAGGATCGAACCCGGGCCGCACGCATGCCAGGCGAGCGAGATACCGCTTGAGCCACATCCCCAGCCCAACATAACAGTTTTTATTTCTTCCAGCATTCTTCTTTTTTTGGCTTCTTCTGACTTATATGGAGGCAGATTTTACATAATGAGCTGTTACTTAATCTGTATCAACTTTTCATCAACTTCTCTGGGACCCAGAAATGAAATAAGGAGACCCATTTTCCACTTTTGTATGATTTGATTTTTTAAAAAATTTTGGTACTTGGGATTAAACCCAAGGGCACTTTACAACTGAATTACATATTCAATCCTTTTTTAAACTTTTTTATTTTGAGACAGGGTCTTGCTAAGTTGCTGAGGCTGGCCTTGAATTTGTGACCCTCCTGCTTCAGCCTCCTGAGTTGCTGGGATTACAGGTGTGCACCACTGCTCCTTGTCTCTTTTTACCTCTTTAAAAAAGTGTTTGCTAAAAGGTTTGGACTAATGTTCTTTGAGCACTTGAAAAAAAAAAGTGTTCAATAAAAAGAAAACTCTACAGCATCTTAGAAGTCCAAATCCCTTGTCAGCTGGTCTACTCTGGAGGCTGCCTAATAAACCCTAATAATTCTGGAGGAATTAAAGCAATTTATGTTTATTTTATGATCCAGTGACATTAGCCTTGTCTCAGTTCCTGTGGTATGTCATGCTTTCTTCACAGAAATATCTCACAGAAGTTTCCTCTGTGTGCAGAGGTCTTTCTCCCTGTGCCTGTCACTCAGGTTAATGCCTCATTTCAGTTCATCCCTGCTTCCTCAGGGAAAGCATTCCAGACTTTCCTGACAGGTGGCTTTCCCCTGCTGCAGTGCTCTGACGGCACCGTTTCCTCCTTCATATATTTGTACGGTTGTTAATTTTGTATTTATTTGTGTGATTCTTTAATTGTTCTTTCCCATCACTAGATTAAAAATTTTATGGGAGAAGAAACCATGTCTCTTTGTTGTTGTGTTGTATGTCATTTATCATTGTCTCCCTACTGAGAAGGTGGTGAATAAATACATGTTAAATAAAAAAATGGCTTTTTTGTTTTGTTTTGTTTTTTTAAAGTTGGAGAGGTAAAATTCTTCTATACATACAGTTTTTAGAATTGCTAGTTCAGATGTTGTGGATTTCATCCCTGGACTAAGAACATCAGACAGTTGTATGCTTAGACAGTTTTACTTTGTTTTCTCATATTGTTTCTTCTTAATTGAATCTTGGCAGTCTGTCCTTGACTCAAATTGGGATATGTTGTGAGCGTTATCATATCAAGTATACAGTATATAGTAACTTTTCAGGTAATATTTATGAGGACTCAGAGAAATTTCTTTGTTATTTCAAGACAAAAAATGCTACTCTTGGAGTAAATGTTCTCTTTTTTCTTGGAGGCACTGTTGTCTTATGCCTATCTTTCTGAAGCTCAGAGCCATATCTGTAGTTTGCATTTAAAAATTAGGGTTTCTGGGTACATATATCTCAGCCATAGCCTCATCTTAATGTTTAGAATTTTAACTGTGATTTATTTACATGTTTTATAGTTTCTTTAATGAAAGACTATTTATACGTTTCTAGGAATAATGCAAATGCCATCAGATCTTAAAAAAACAAAAGCCATGTTAATGGTGTTTGCTGGGCAAGAAATGAATTCAGTGTGTCTCTTCATACTGGGCACTAGATATTTTTCCCTTTGATCATTTTTCTGCTCATGTCATGAAAGCACAGGCATTGCTTCAAGAGATCTGAACTAGGATATGAGTATCAGGCACACCTTGGGACACACATGCTGGAAACCCTTCATCCTGTAGATACAGAACAAGGAAGTTGTGTGTTCACTGCTGTGCAGGATCTAACTGAAGGCCTTGCACTTAGCCTGACTGGATATCAGAGCCCCTTTATTTGCCTTCATTTGCAAAATAAAGTAGCAAGATCCCAGCTACTCAGCAAGACCCCCCTTATATATACTTATATGCATATAATATATATGTATATATAAAAATATATAATAAGTTTGCTTGGATCTTGCTAAATTGCTGAGGCTGGCCTCAAACTTTTGGTCCTCCTGTCTTATCCTCCTGAATCACTGGGATTACAGGCATGTGCCATGCATCTGGCTTGATAAATTTTCAAGTTATATGACCTCAATCTAGGGTCAGTATCCTTTGAGACACTCCTAGGGAAGCATGTTCTCCTGAAAGCCTTGAGAAGGAAATACATGAACTGCTCTATTATGTTGGTACAGAGAGTTATGTAACAAGTTAGGTTTTGATGAAACAAATATGAGTAAATAAATATGTTACTGATATAAGAAGTAAAGATTAGGAAGGCCACATATAGTTTAAAAAACAAAGGATTTATTACTTGTAACAGAAGTAAGAATTCTCACTGGGCATGGTGGCACAAGCCTATAATCCCAGGAGAGGCTGAGGCAATAGAACAGCAATTTGAAAACCAGCCTCAGCAACTTAGTGAGGTCCTGAGCAATTTGGTGAGACCCTGTCTCAAAAAAAAATATAAAAGCCAAGTGCGGTGGCATATGCTTATAATCCCAGCAGCTCAGGAGGCTGAGACAGGAGAATCTCGAGTTTGAAGACAGCCTTAGCAATGGTGAGACGCTAAGCAACTCAGTGAGACCCTGTCTAATAAAATACAATCCCTGGAACCAAAATAAATAAATAAATAAAATATATAAAAAGGCAGAGAGCTGGGGATGTGGCTCAGTGATTAAGCACCCCTGGATTCAATCCCCAGTACAAAACAAAACAAAACAAAAAGGAAGAAAGAATTCTCAGTTATCTCTAGGGTAGAGATACCTTACATAAAATTAAGTGAATTTTGCAAAGGTTGTTATAGGACTGTGGAGGGTTACACCCTGTCTCAAAAATGAAAAATAAAAAAAGGGCTGTGGATGTGTCTCATTGGTTAAGTGCCTCTGAGTTCAATCCGTAGTACCAAATATAGGTAAATAAAAACAAAGAGCTGGGGATGTATTTCAGTGGTAGAATGCCTTGAGTTTGATCCCTAGGACTGAAAAACAGTATGCTGTGTGTATGTATGTATTTAAGTATGAATAATGTTGCTCATATTTTTGTATTGTCTCATTCCTGAAGGAATCTATATTTGAGTTGAGATGTGAGGCTTTGACAGATTCTGAGATTGGCTTGAAGAGTAAAACCAATCAAGTAAAAATTATATTAACTGTAGATGGTCAAAAAGGTAAAATTTCTGCTAGCTATAAATATATTTCAGAGGGTGTAAGAATATAGTGGATAAAAGATAAAGTTGTAGATGCTCCTCAGATTGTTCCTGTGGTAATTTGTAAAGAGAAGCTATTCTGAAGCTATAAAGGATAACTGAATTAAGTAAGATAAGCCATCTAGGATGTAAATATCCAAGGACCAGTTTGGGGATAAACATAAAATCTCAAAAATTCATGTTAAGTTGTTGTCATGGCCTCACTATGGCCAGATAATGTTTCCTTGAAGGAAAATATGTAGTTTGGAGATGTATGCTAGGGAGGGAGTTTAGGATTTACGAAGACCATTCATTTTTTTTATTATTATTAGTTGTTCAAAACATTACATAGCTCTTGACATATCATAATTCATACATTTGATTCAAGTGGGTTATGAACTCCCATTTTTACCTCATATACAGATTGCAGAATCACATCGGTTATACATCCACGTTTTTACATACTGCCATACTAGTGTCTGTTGTATTCTGCTACCTTTTCATAAACTGCATATGTTGATAGAAGACAGAGTAGGCAGGGGAAAAGTCTTAGCTGAGCTAGTTATCCGTCAAGCATGTTGACTGGTTGAACCAGTAGGATTCAGACACTTGTTACATGGACAATAGAGGCACAGCCTGCATAGTGTCAGCTGCCCACGTCTCTTTTCCCACAAGACAACACCAAACTTGAAGGAATCAGATGATCAGCAGCATGTGTGGTGGGCACTTTGTTGTTGAGGAGCTGTTTCCATACTAAAGCTAAACACTTAGCCTGCAGCTGTGGTAAATCTCAGACCTCACTGGAATCCAGGAGTGTGGATGAGAAACTGCCTCCCTGCAGCCTCCTACAAAATAGGGAGGTGGGTGAGGTACAGCCTGGTAGTAGAATCATGCCATATCTGGAGGTCAGAGGCAGTCTGCCCAGGTTTAAGCCAGCCTGTGCTGAGCCTGACCTGTGTGACCTCTGTGGAGCTCATACAGTGCTGCAAGGCACTAACATAAAGCTATTTTCTACCTTATCACCATGGTGAGAGAGAAATGACAGCATAAATCAGTACAAAAGCATGGAAGAAAAGTGTCCCGAGTGGTGGTTTCAAGCATCTGGAAAGCCATGTTTTTCTGTTTTTAGGATAAGCACTTTGTTATATTATGTTGTCTGCTTCTGGAGAGATCCTGACACAGGCACAAATTGTGGATATTGTGGCGATATGTCAGTCTGTCTCAGGAAGTTCATATTTGTAAGTAATGTCTTGTAATGGCATCCATCAGGAGTGTGTGTAGTCTCTTATTGAGGCTTTTGCATTTCTTCCAGAAGACACAGTTTCTGATCTGTAGCTTGTAAAAGGAGCCTTTAGGCAATCGTAAAGAAAAGGCAGAAATATAAGACTAAATGGTTCAGGTTAATTTATCTCAATAGCCAGCAATACCCAGAACAGTGAAAACTAGAATACCCCTGTTGAGACATATCAGTTTATAAGGCTTTAGTGAGTAATTACCTTCAGAATAAGAACATATGAATGGTGAGGATACTGACCAATTTCAGAGTCTTTTACTTATACCGTTGCATATTATGATTTTCTCTAATGTCTTCCATCTAGAATTTAAGTCTAGAGAAAAAAATATTTTTTAAAATTCATTGAGATATAATTCACCCTTTAAACTATGTAATCCATTGGTTTCCAGTATATCTGGGTTTATGCAATCATTACCACTATCTAATTTTAGAACATTTTCATCACTTCCACAAAGAAACCCAGGTCTGTTGATAATCAATTCCCATTCTTCCCTCTAGTCTACCTGGAAACCTCTAATCTACTTTCTGTCCCTGTGGATTTGACTTAGAGATAAACTCTTTGAAAGGCAATTTTGTGTACTAACTGGATAGTTACTTACCAGTGTCTGGTACATGAACATGAATATGCCACTTTCCTGAAAAGAATATAATCACTCTTTTTAAAAAAATATTTATTTTTTAGTTATAGGTAGACACAGTGTCTTTATTTTACTTTATGTGGTGCTGAGGATCGAACCCAGTGCCTCACCCATGCTAGGCAAGCACTCTACCTCTGAGCTACAAACCCCAGTTCTAAAATCACTCTTATTTCCATGTTAATAAGAAGTCCTATATATATATTTGACCTGGGAACTTCTCTTTTTGATTTATTAAGTTTTTAAAAACTATCTGGGTTTAGTAAACAAAATAGTGTTGAGCTCATTCAAAATCTAGAGAATGCTAAGCATTTCTTGATTCTCTTATTCTCTTGTTTTATCTCAAGATCACAGGTTGGTATCTGACAAATTACTAGTTGCTCAATAAAGAAAGCATTATTTTATTTTGATGATGGCTGGAATTAGAATCCAACTTTCCTTCCATTAAGTCTTCTCTTTCCGTTATGTTATGCATACTTTCATATGTGCTCCAAACTTACTTTTTAAAGCATGTAGAAGCAGTTCATAGACATGTGAATCACTGTTCTTTATTTCATCTTCCTAATTTTTGTATTGAAACAGAAATTCATGTTTATATATGTTCTTGTATGAATGCTAAAATGATAAATAGGCTATGGGAGAAGATAGAAAAAAGTTTAAAACTTGTAGTGTTTTATCCTAGTAAAAAATATGAAAAGCTCATATTTCACATTGATGTAAAGTAGGTCATAAATTTGCATGTAGCATTTCAGCTTGAGTACTTGATGTTTTTAAATAGCTCTAGTCAAAATGCTGAATATGAATTTCTGATTTCTAGGTGTAAGTTTTTTTTTTTAATACTTTAAGGAGCTCAAGGTAGAGGATAGAGGTAGTAAAAGAAATGATCAACACCCATAGATATTTTTTGTCATTTATATTTAAATTTTTATTGTGGTATAACATAGCAAAGTGAATGATTTTTAAATGTACTACTATATTAATATTCACAAATTATACATACTTATACATGTAGTAATCACAACACAGATCAATGTACAAAATATTTCAACACCCCAGAAATCAGTACTGCTTTCTTTTTTCTTTTGTTTTGTTTGTTTTTTTTTTCTGGCCAGCTATATATCCCCAAGAGGCAGTTGTTACTCTGGCTTCTATTACTTCGATGAGTTTTGTCTGTTCTTGAAGTACATACAAATGGACTTAGTAAAGTCTTATGTCTGGCCTTTTTCACCCATTATTTCTATGAGACTCATCCATATTATTTGGTGTAGTTAATTTTTTACCCATATTATTTTATTATATAAATAAAGCACAATTTATATATTTATTCACCTGCTGATGGAGATTTGGGTTGTTTAAAATTATTTGCTATTATTAGTAAAGCTGCTGAAACCATTCTTATAATATAATTGTCTTTTGGTGATTATATGCACTGATTTTCTTGGGCCATAAAGCTTTAGAGTTTTATAAAAGTTCAGAACATTTTTATTAAACAGAATGCAAAGCCTGCTTCACAAGAAATTTTCAAGTCCATCTTGATTTTTTAATAGAAACTGGGAAAAATTGACAATAATATTTACTTAAGGGTGGTATTATGTACTTGTTCTAGATGCAAAAGTAATGGATATTATACATTCAGTCATTCAGTAAACAGAAGGGGTACCATGCTAGATGCTAGGGCTGCATATGTACCCCACATTCACCAACCAATAAACAAGGCATTTGAACATAATGTGCAGAGTACAGGGATAAGAGAAAATGGAGGGTTATTAGGGGGTGCTTAGAATGGAGTATTTCACCGAAACCTGGGTGATAAGGAGGTATTTTAGAGGAAATAACATCTAAACTCTAAACTGGGTCCTAAGTAGTCTGTTAGTATTAGCCAGGTGACCAGATATGGGTGGATACTGAGATGAGCAGGGTAGTGAGTTTTTAGACAAAGTTTAAGGCTTGGGGACTTGAGAAATGGAAAGTAACTGGATAAGCAGAAACTCAGTTATAAAAAGGAGATTCGATATCCTCAGTCCAGAAGGGAACCAGTGAAGATTCTTTTTATTATACAAAACTTAAACAGATAAAGAATAGTAGAATCCTTATAGACACACCCCACAGTTTTCAGCTCTTGATCTGTCTTATTGAGTCTACTTATTCTATTCCCAAATTTGAGATATTATTGAAGATTTTTAGCTGAAGAGTGACATGACCAATTTTGCATTTTAGAAAGTACATGTTTCAAGTAATTTTAAATTATCTTTAAAATGTACACACCATAGTTTGGGTGTTTCTCATTTGCTTCCAGTTATACAAAGACCAGCATGTACTATTTGTAGTTTGTAGCTTTTCAAACTGTAGTGTATGGAAGCATGAGTAAGTGTTAAAATTGTTTTATGCATTCATCTTCCAATTATATCAGTTGGTTTATTTGCATTTAAAATAATGAACATTTTGGCTTCTGTTAACTATAAAAATTTCATAATCAACATGAAAAGTCAGTTTCTAACATTCAACTTCCAAAATAACAAAGATACTAGTATTTGGAAAGTGGAATTAAATGTACAATTTTACTATGAATATTTTTTAAGATTTATTGTCTCTTTTAATATGCATTAAGATTTCTGGATTATTTTTTAAATCTTAAAGATAATTCAAAAGATAAATTAATAATTCTTCTTTTGTGGCTTGGTTTTATTATTTATTATGTATTAAATTTGCTTGCTTATTGAAGTTTACTTTGTTAAGAAATATCGATTGAGTTTATTTTAAAATATCGATTTAATTTACTTTAAAGCTATTCTGCTGCATATGGGTCACTAAGTTAAAAATGCTTTCTTGTACTTAGAGTGTTTCCTCCTCAAGTATTTTAGTTTAGCTTTTTTTTTTTTTTTTTTTTTTTTTTTGCCTCTTGAAGGTATTGTAGTAGATGGTAACTATTGTAATACTTTGGGATGATACTGTATTCATCGTTCATTCATTATTTTGGGGAGAGTCAGTGAACTTAATCTAAATTAGAGTTTGGCAGACTTTGGCTATTGGGAATGGTTCTTACATTTCTCAAGTTTTTTTTTTTTTTTTTTGTTTAAAGAAGAAGATGAGGGCTGGGTATATAGCTCAGTTGATAGAGTTACTTCCCTTTCATGCACAAGGCCCTGGGTTCAATCCAGCACCAAAAAAAAAAAAAAAAAAAGACAGTGAATTTGCAACAGAAAATATATAGCTTGCAAATATAAAAATATTTACTCTCAGGCCCTTGATGGAACATGATTTTCAGTCCATTTTCAAAATGAATATATCTTAAATTCTTGACACATGCTTTTTTTCTTTTGAAAATATTTCTATAAGATTTATTTTAGAACTGACATTTGAAAATTAAATTTTCATTGTCTTGTATAGAGAAGATGATGAATTAGAAGATGGTGAAATAGATGATGCAGGATTTGAAGAAACACAAGAGCATGAAGCAAAAGAGGATGAAAAACAGAAAAATGAGAAAGCCTACAGAAAATCAAGAAAAAAACACAAGAAAGAAAGAGAGAAGAAGAAATCCAAAAGGAGAAAACGTGAGAAACATAAGGTTAGTTGTACGCACTGTTCTTTTGACAATTTTTATGAAATATAAAATATTGAAAATTAGAAAATATAATCCATTGTCTATTTTCTTTGTAAAATATATGGATTATATATTTTTTATTTAATTGAGTAACACATCTTCTAAGCATAAATATTTTATGAATTATTTTAAAGATTCAAAAAATAATCAAGGTAGTGGTCGGGTTGTGGCCAGTGGTACAGTACTTGCCTAGCACATGTGAGGCCCTGGGTTTAATCCTAAGTACCACATTAAAAAAATAAATAAAGGTTAAATTTAAAAAAAAAGGTAAATCTAACCCCCGCTTAATTCAGATTAAAATATAATCTCTTCTAGATGAGTGATTGTAAGCAAGGATATTAGAAGGTTAAGAAAATAAAATGTTATGCTCTACAGATGTGGATTAGCAGCACTGGCATTGTCTGTCTGTTCATTCATTCATGTGGATTATCCATATGTATTATTCCATTCTTACTGTGGAAGCCTGTTATATGCCAGGGTTAGAGTGGTGATTCAAACTGTTTGCTTTTAAAGAAAAATGGAAATGTAAGGAGAGAGGTGATAAATAAATGAAAAACAAGTGCTATCAAGAAAACAATAACTTGCTTGATGGAAAATAATGTGAGTTTAGACTGGGAAGAAGGGATCCTATCCTGGAAGCAGTGATGGGGTAGTTTTAAAAACTCCCTGAGTTTCCCCCATTACAATTAGTAAAACAAAACTAAAAAGCTCATTGGCAAAATAAAATAACAAGTTATCCCCACAAACCTCAAAAATACAAATAGCCAAACCATACAGACAGCAATAAGACCAGTATAGAGTCAGCAACTGTCTGAAACAGAGCAAAGAGAAGGTCAAGGACCTCCCAGAAAACAAACTGCCATCTCAAGTAGAGGGGTCCCTGCTCAACACTGGAATCTCATGGGTCTGTATGAGAGCGGCAACAGAAAAACATTCAAGGCTTTGTGATTCTAGTTCACACTTGAATATCAGGTGATGACAGATAATTGGATGGTGCTGAAGTGTGCCTAATTAATTCCTCATACTAATCAACCAAATCCCTTTCCTAGGACAGAGTCTCACACTGAGAAGGTAACTGTTGAGAGTAGAATCTAAATTGAGTCACAAATACACCAGGGCCAAAGAAGGAGATGATGGGGAAGGAGATGGAAGAAGCATGTCTCACAGAGGACACTTGATTGTGTTCTTTTTTTTTTTTTTTTTTAATATAAAGAGGACAGACACACCCGCCTCTCCTGCCTTTTTTTTTTTTTTTTTAAGAGAAAGGGAGAGAATTTTTTAATATCCATTTTTTAGTTCTCGCCGGACACAACATCTTTGTTTTTTGTATGTGGTGCTAAGGATCGAACCCGGGCCGCACGCATGCCAGGAGAGTGAGCTACCGCTTGAGCCACATCCCCAGCCCTTGATTGTGTTCTTAATACTTTGCATTGACAACAGAAGAGGCAGCCCCAAAGGCTTGACTCTAGGGAATCTTTCTTGGCTCATCCCATGCATTCTTTTACATGAGAATCAAGACAGGACTCTGGTCATATTCCAGAGAAATTATTACAAGAAAAATGAGAGAATAATGTTCCTTTGGAAAAGAAAAATGCCGACAAGCATACAAAACCATTTAATCCAATATTTCAGACTGTTAAAAAATTAGGAAAATAATATGAACTATGACTAAACAAAAAAATAGAATTGGAAAAAAGAATTCTTTGGCCATTCAAGCAAAACAGCAACAACAACAAGAAAACAACAACAACAATAACACAAAACCCCAAGGCCCTTATTAAAGAAAGAAAATAAGAATATATAAACGTTTTTAAAAATTTGTCAATCCATTTATCTTCTGTTGGATTGACAAATTTAAATAAGGAAATAAAATGCAAGCTGGGGATTTTATATCCAGTTAGAATACTGACCTTCAAATGTACAGTTCTCAGACAGTGTATGTGCAAGAACTCAGGAAATATTGTTGCCATGCGAATCTACTAGAAAACAAATTCAGATAACCAAATCACTAGGGGAGGGGTAGGATCAGCCTACTACATGCACACAAATATTTATCTGTGAAACCAAGAATAAAAGATGACTATAAAAGGGGCAGAATTTAGTGTATTAGAACATTATGACTGTAATTAGCAGCACTGGCATTGTCCATCTGTTTATTCATTTACTCATTCCTAAAGAACGGAAAAACTGAAGAGTATGTAGTAATCAGTATAAACTTGTTGTCATCTTATAGTTATTAACTATAATTATCAGAATAAAAATTATAGCATTGGGCTGGGGATGTGGCTCAAGTGGTAGCGAGATTGCCTGGCATGCATGCGGCCCGGGTTTGATTCTCAGCACCACATACAAAGATGTTGTGTTCGCCGAAACTTTAAAGAAATAAATATTAAAATTCTCTCTCTCTCTCTCTCTCTAAAAAAAAAAATTATAGCATTAAGTGTTCATAGCAATAAAAATGAAAAAAAACAAAAAGATAAGCTAAGTTCCCAAGGTGAAAAACAATAAAGGGAAAATAAAACAAAAAGAAAGTACTAAAGTTACAAACAGAACTTTATGAGTTAGAATGAAAAAATAATAGGTCTTAAAAAAAGACAAAACATATGTCATTGGCCAAACTGGTCAATAAAAAAAGGAAAAGAAAAATTAGATAAAAATAAAGTTAGATAAAAAGAGGAAATTAAAACTGTAAGAAATTTATTTGTATAATTTTATGAAAATAAACCAAGATGAATTGGATAATTTTCTAGAAAAATATACCTTACAAAGTTGGTTTCAGAGAGTCAAAAAGTCTAATGGATTTTTTTGAAGAATTTAGTTCATAATCTCTCCTACTAAGAAATATAAGGGCCAAATATTTTCAAGAAAGGATTTTTTTCCCCAAACTTTCAAAGATCCTATAGAATCTTGCCATAGGGTCTTGCCAAAAACTGCTTCAGCACCCTCAGATGGCAACTGGTTTTCCCCAGAGTCATTGAAACAAGAGTGAGAGAGAAGAAGAGAGAATACCTGAGATCAAACCTACAATCTTTTTATAACCTAATATGAGAAGTGATATAACATCACTTTTTGACGTGTTATATTTTTTTAGAACTAAGTTACTAAAACTAGCCCACAGTCAAGGGGAGAGGGATTAATCCCTACCTTTTGAGGGGAGGAGTACTAAAGAATTTGTGGATTATAAAACTATCACCCAAGAATAGATAAGAAAACCTGAGAAAGAAGACTATGTGGGGTCATCTTAACATATTAAAGCATAACAAAGCCCTTGTTATTGAATAATTTGTCCGATATTGGTGCATGGAGAAACATAGGCCAACGGAAGAAAAAGAAAACTCAGAAATGGACCTAATACACGTGGAAATGTCATATATGACAGGAGCACCTCAAACTAGCATAAAAAGATGGATTTGGGGGTAGGGGATGTAGGTACAGAATTTGCTTAGTATGTATAAGGCCCTGGTTCAACCCCCAGCACTTTAAATAAATAGGCAGATACCTTAGATAATCAGAGACAGAAAGAAAAATAATGAATTTTAAAATAAGTAGTGCTGGGAGAATTAGGTAATGATATGAACATAAAAACAGAATCAGTTCTTAACATTCCAGGTAGATCAAATATTTAAATGTTAAAAAATAGTAGTTATGTAAGTGATAGAATAAAGCATAGTTGTAGATCTTATAATACCTGGGAGTGAAGGGTGAAGAAATTTTCTTAACTATGATCCAAGGTCACAGAACATTAAGAAATAAATTAGCTTTCCTACATAAAAAATGTAAAAAAAATAAAGACTTGGTGGGGGGTAGCAGGAATTCAACTCAGTGGCACTCAACTACTGAGCCACTTTGTATTTAGAGACAGGGTCTCACTGTGTTTCCGAGGCTGGCTTTGAAGTTGAGATCCTTCTGCTGCAGACTCCCAAGCCACTGGGATAACAGGCATGTACCACCGCACCAGGCTAAGAATAAAGACTTTTACTGTGCCTTTTCAATTAAGAGTCTGTACTCTTTTCTGCCCCTTAGTCTAAGACCTGAGGCCCAGAAGAACCTTAAAATTTCAGGGACAAAAAGCACAAATTCCATGTGGCGTAAAAGAGGATCCATTTCTACTGAATTCACAAATCCTACCTGTTGGTTCAAAGTATACACCACATTTTTTTGATCTTGCATAAGAAAGCAACGACAGTTAAACCACTGTTAATGTAGAGAGTGCAATCTGGCAATCCATCTTGCTAGAAAATCTATAACTTTTGTTAGACACATACTAGGAAATTGTACTAGTATGCTTTTTTTTGTTTGCAGTCTAGGACTCTACTATTGGTTGCTGTGGAAGAGTATTTTGGTTACACAAGGTTACTAGAAGGTCACACAAGCTCAGGGTAGGAAGGCAGAGAAGACTATCCTGATGTCAGTGCCTGCCTCTTCCTCAGGGGACACTCTTGCTAGTCCCTGGTCTCTTTACCTTTGGTCAACTTAATAAACTTCCTCCTTATAAGATTTGTTTGTTTATTTGTCTTAACTTTTCAACTAGTCTGAACTAGTCAGGTAATACATAAAAAATTGTTGGCTAATGTTATGGTAAAAACTTTGATGAAAGAAGAAGGAAAATGCATAATTCTGACTTGATTGTATTTGGTGAGATTAGGGGGACATATCATAAACATAAAACAATTATCATCCAGATATGGTGGTGCACACAAAATAATGCCAGTAATTTGGGAGGCTGAGGCAAGAGGATGGTAAGTTTGAGCCTTGACAATTTAGACCCTATTTCAAAGTGAAAAATATAAAGGGCTAGAGATATAGCTCAGTGGTAGAGCACCCTTGTGTTCAATGCCCGTTATCACAAAAAACAAATCAAACAGTGTATAATGTGCTAACTCCCATGGCATAGAGATATCGGGAAGACATCTGGGGCTGGGGATGTGGCTCAAGCGGTGGCGCGCTCGCCTGGTATGCGTGCGACCCGGGTTCAATCCTTAGCACCACATACCAACAAAGATGTTGTGTCCACCGAGAACTGAAAAATAAATATTAAAAATTCTCTCTCTCTGTCTCTCTGTCTCTCTCCTCTCTCACTCTCTCTTAAAAAAAAAAAAAGACATCTGGCATTGTGCTAATCGTTTGGTTCAGAACGTGCGCCTGCACATGAGCACGCACTACAATAAGAAAAGGAAGACAGTAATAAGAATTGGAGTTGATGTTGTAAAATGAGATTTCAAAGGGAGAGAAAGGAGAAACTACTTCCAGTGATGAGGAAGTACTAGCCAGACCAGATTTTGCAGGAGCATTTTATATATGAAGGAGTCCTCGAGGAGAAGAGCTAGATTGAGACATGTTCTCATTGTAAAGGAGGCAGAACTTAAGGAGGTAGATAAATTTTGAGATCTTGGAAAACAAACACAGAGCTGCCTGGTATTGATGTGCTAGTCTGAGGGAAGCACTTCAGATGAGAAGGCATGTTACACAATGGCCATTTTGGGAAAGTTAATCATGCAGGGTGGACTGGATGTCTGAGAGATGTAAGGCAGACAGTCCAGGAGACATTTTTTTCAGTTTGTTGAATTTAGTACAGAATACATTTTCTTTTATCTTTTATTCCTATTTTTTTGGGGGTATACTAGGAATTTAACCCAGAGTACTTTTATCACTGAGCCACATCCCCAACTCTTTTTATTTTCTTTTATTTTGAGACAGGGTCTTGCTAAGTTAGTGAAACTGGCCTCAAACTTACTATCCTCCTGCCTCAGCTTCCTCAGTTGCTGGGATTACAGGTATCCAACTGACTATTAATCATACTATTATTATAGTATACTATATTGTGTTACAAAGTAAGATGAAGGTAATTATTTAAAAATTAAATAATGACTTACTAGAGTAACTAGTGTTAATTAACATTTTAGTATATTTCTTTCCAGTTATTTTTCTGTTTCCTTGATATTGGAAATAATATGGTTTATTTTATATTTGCATTTTACTTAATATCATAAGGCAAACATTTTGTTACAGTATTATAAAATTTTCCAAAATATTTTCATCAATTGCTGTGTGCTATACTTCCTTCAGTAAGTATATTTTGTTAGATGGAAGTTTGTGATAAATCTTCAAAGACAAGTAAGATTGTCCAAAGAGGCACAGAAAATACCAAAGCAAAAAAGTGTGAAAAGGGTAGTCTGTTTAGAGGAAGTCATTTAAGTTCTTAAATTCTTTCTGTTACTATTTGAATACTTTCGGAGTCATTGTGTGGCTTGCATGTTAGTCCTTGAATTGTATGTCATTTGCCCTCCTTACTCATCATGAGGTGACATGATGTTAAGAGTTCTGTAGAGCCAGATGTAGTGGCGCACACTGTAATCTCAGCGGCTCAGGAGGATGAGATAGGAGGATCTTGAGTTCAAAACCCGCCTCAGCAACAGCAAGGGGCTAAGCAACTCAGTGAGACCTTGTCTCTAAATAAAATATAAAATAGGGCTGGAGATGTGGCTCGGTGGTCGAGTGCCCCTGAATTCAATCCCCAGTACCAAAAAAAAAAAAAAAAAGAGTTTTGTGGAAAACATAGTAATTTAGACCTTAAACTTTAGTACTTACCAACTAAATATATAGAAAGAACTAATTCACCTGTGTTTTATAGGTAAAATCACAAAAGTTAAAGCAGTAGTTTCAAATATTTAAACGAATAACTAAAACAATATTCTCACCACAAAAAAAGGAAGGATAGGTACTAGGCATATAGCAGCTCAATTGCAGAACTTGTGCTTAGCATGTGCCAAGCCCTAGGTTGGATTCCCAGCACTCTCACCAAAAGGAGGTATAAAAGGAAACACAAAAATTCTCAAAAAAGTACACCATATCACTTATCAAGTCAACAAAGAGAAAACTAAAGTGAGTGAAGAAAGTAGATTGTTTTTTCTAAAAGAATATTTAAGAATGGAATGGAGCAAAATAGATTCTTCCTCTGTAAGAGCATCAGAGATTAATTTACTTACAAAGAATTTCATTGCTTTTGTACTATACCCACATGCTGAGAATTCAGGAATGAGGACATACATGCTTAGTGTCTGCATGCTGTAAACTTTGAGAACTTTTTAAGAGGGTACTCAACTTGCAAAGGTAAGTATTTTGACCAGATATAAGAGATTTGGTGACTTTTGGAAATTGCATTCAGACTTGAAAACTGTTTTCCATCATAATCAACTGTTGCTTTCATTTCACTTTTGGTTAATTTTATGGGCTAGGTTTATTTCATATATGTGATTTGCAGTGTTTTGATATCTTC
Source organism: Ictidomys tridecemlineatus (assembly GCF_052094955.1). Lineage (NCBI taxonomy): Eukaryota > Metazoa > Chordata > Mammalia > Rodentia > Sciuridae > Ictidomys > Ictidomys tridecemlineatus. Next base: position 31,230,037 of record NC_135488.1, on the reverse strand, counting down.
ATTTTAGTGTACTCACACATTAGAATAAGAACTGTAAAGGCATTTTACATAGAAATAAATTAATGCATTTCCTACTTGTGTTCTGTGACCTCTTTTGGTTATGAGGAACCAGTTTTACTTCCTTTAAGATTAGCTTAAGTATAAGATAATTTTAGAGCCCAAATGACTTCTGTTTGAAGTCCTTGGGCCAAAGGGATGATGAAAAAAATACTTTTATAAACAGAAGAAGAAATACTTTTCCCCAGAAAATCTCAGAGAAGTTGGGGTGCTGGTGGCCTGTGGAAAAGACTTTTCAGTTATACTTAAGAGTCTACCAGAACACTATGACCTACTTGTTGGCACATCTGGCTAAAGCTTATATGTTAATTATTAAATTTTCTTCTTTTTGCAAATGTAACACATTTTTTCCTTCTCTTTAGCATAATTCCCCATCTAGTGATGATAGTTCAGACTACAGTCTTGATTCAGATGTGGAACATACAGAAAGTTCTCACAAAAAAAGAACTGGTTTCTACAGGGATTATGACATTCCATTTTCTCAGGTATTGCCTTTTTTTTGTGATAAAACATAGATGACCTAAAATATACAATTTTAATCATTTAAGTGTAAAATTTAGTGGTGTTCAGTATAATTCACAATGTTGTTTAATAATCATCACCACTATCCATCTGCAGAACTTTTTGATCATCCTAAGTGGAAATTCTATACCCATTAACCAATTCCCCCTTGCTTCCAGCCCTGAAAACCACTATTTTAACTGTATGGATTTACCTGATATATATATATATATATATATACATATGTGTATATATATATATATATATATGAAATCTTACAGTATTTAACCATTTCTGTCTGGCTTTATTCACTTAGCATATTTTCAAGGTCCATCCATGTTTTAGCATGTATCAAAATTTCATTCTTTTTAAAGGCAAATAATATTGTGAGTATATAATATAACATTTGGTTTATCCATTCATCTATCAATGGACAATTGTTTTCAGCTTTTGGCTATTGTGAGTCATTGCTGCTTATGAACATGTAGGTAGAAATTCCCTTCAGACTTTCAGTTCATTGGGGTGTGTACCTATACATAGGAGTGTAATTGCTGGATCATATGGTTATTCTTTTATTTCTTATTCTTTTTTTAGTTACACATGACAATAGAATGTATTTTGACATATCATACATATGGGAAGTATAACTTTCCATTATTGGTGGAAGTTACATTGGTTGTTTATTCTTATAGGAATGCAGGAAAGTTAGGTTCAATTCATTCTACTGTCTTTTCCATTCCCAACCCCCCTTTTCTTCTCCTCCCCCTATTCCCCGCGTTCAATCCAGTGAACCTCCACTGCCCACCCTCACCAGCCTTTTGTGAGTCAGCATCCACATATCAGAAAGAACATTCAGCTTTTGGTGTTTTGAGATTGGCTTATTTCACTTAGCAGTTCTAGTTCCACCCATTTACTAGCAAATACCATAATTTTATTTTTCTTTATGGCTGACTAATATTCATTGTGTGAATGTACCACATTTTTTTTATGCATTTATCTATTGAAAGGCACCTAGGTTGGTTCCATAGTTTAGCTATTGTGAATTGAGCTTCTGTGAATATTGATGTGGCTATAGTATGATGATTTTTAGTCTTTTGGGTGTATGCTGAGGAGTGGGATAACTGAGTCAAATGGTGGTTCTATTCCAAGTTTTCTAAGGAATCTCCATACTGCTTTCCAGAGTGATTGCACCAATTTGCAGTCCCAGCAACAATATATGAGAGTACCCTTTTCACTACATCCTTGCCAACATTTATTGTTACTTGTATTCTTGATAGTTGCCATTCTGATGGGAATGAAATGAAATCTCAGTGTAGTTTTTTTTTTTTTTTGAGGGGGGAAGGGCTATTTTTTAAATTTGTTCTAATTAGTTACACATGACAGCAGAATGTATTTCGATTCATTGTATACAACTGGAGCACAACTTTTTTATTTCTCAGGTTATACACAATGTAGATTTCTACAATTATACATGTACCTAAGGTAATGATATCTATATTATTCTCTCATCTTTCTTACCCCCAATCCTTCCCCCCCCACCCTTTGCCTAACCTAAAATTCCTCCATTCTTTCTAGGCTCTCCCTGCCCCATTATGGATCAGCATCCATTTATCTGAGAAAACATTTGACCTATGGTTTTTTGGGATTGGCTTTCTTTGCTTAGTATGATATTTTCTGACTCCATCCATTTACCATCAGATGTCATGATTTTATTCTCTTTTAATGCTGAAAAATATTCCATTGTGTGTATATACCAGTTTCTTTATCCAGTCATCTCTTGAAGGGCATCTAGGTTGGTTCCACAGCTTAGCTATTGTGAATTGAACTGCTATAAACATTGATGTGGCTGTGTTTCACTATAGTATTGCTGATTTTAAGTCCTTTGGGTATAGACCAAAGAGTGGCATAGCTGGGTCAAATGGTTGGATTGACCAATCATTTGGTTCCATTCCAAGTTTTCTAAGGAATCTCCATACTGTTTTCCAAAGTGATTGCACTAATTTTTAGTTCCACCAGCAATGTATGGATGTGCTTTTCCCCCACATCCTCACCAACAGTTATTGTTGCTCATAATCTTGATAACTGTCATTTTATCTCACTGGAGTGAGATGAAATCTTAAAGTAGTTTTGATTTGCATTTCTCTAATTACTAGAGATGTTGAACATTTTTTTCAAATATTTGTTGATTGATTGTATATCTTCTTCTGAGAAGGGTCTGTTCAATTCTTTAGCCCATTTATTGATTAAGTTATTATTATTTTTTGGTGTTAAGTTTTCTGAGTTCTTTATATATCCTGGAAATTGCTGCTGTATCTAATATGCATGTGGTAAAGATTTTCTTCCACTCTGTAGGCTCTGTCTTCACATTATTGTTTCCTTTGCTGAGAAGAAACTTTTTAGTATAATACTATTTATTGATTCTTTTTTAAAAAAATTTTTTAGTTATACATGGGCACAATGTCTTTATTTTGTTTATTTATTTTTATGTGGTGCTGAGGATCGAACCTAGGGTCTCACATGTGCAAGGCGAGCACTCTACCATTCAGCCACAACCCCAGCCCCTGATTTTTTTTAATGGTTTTATTTTATTTGTTTATGTGGTGCCCAGGGATTGAACCCAGTGCCTCACACATGCTAGGCAAGTTCTCTACCACTGAGCCACAACTCTGGCCCCACCATTTATTGATTCTTGATTTTAATTCTTGCTCTTTAGGAGCCTTGTTGAGGAATTCAGATCCTAAGCAGACATGATGAAGATTTGGACCTACTTTTTCTTTTTCATTTTTTTTTTAACATCATTGTAGATGGGCAGCATGCCTTTATTTAATTAATTTATTTATTTTTAATGTGGTGCTGAGGATCAAACCCAGTGCCTCACACATGCTGGGTAAGTGCTCTGCGACTGAGCCCCAGCCCCAGACCCCTACTTTTTCTTGTAGTAGGCACAGGGTCGCTGGTCTAATGCCTAGGCCCTTGATCCACTTTGAGTTGAGGTTAGTGCATGTTGAGAGATAAGGCTCTATTCATTTTTTTTTTAATTTGTGGTGCTGGGGATTGAACCCAGGGCCTTGTGCATGCAAGGCAAGCACTCTACCAACTGAGCTATATCCCCAGCCCTTCTAACTTCATTTTATTACAAATGGATTTCCAGTTTCCCTAGCACCATTTGTTGAAGAGGCTATCTTTTCTCCAATGTGTGTTTATGGAACCTCTTGTCTAGTATGAGATACTGTATTTATGTGGGGTTGTCTCTGTGTTTGGAGAATCTTTGCATCTTATAAGGTCTTCTTTAATGTCTTTGGTATTCTGTAGTTTTCATTGTATAGGTCTTTACCTCTTTTGTTAGATTTATTCCCAACTATTTTATATTCTTTAAGGCTATTATGAATGGGATCATTTTCCTAATTTCTCTTTCAATTGACTCATCACTTATAATACTCATAAATCAATTGCATTCCTATATATATAGGAATGCAATTGATTTATGAGTATTAATTTTATATTCTGCTAATTTGCTGAATTCATTTATGAGTTCTAGATGTTTTCTGGTGGGGGTTTTTTGGGTCTTCTAAATATAGAGTCATGTCATCAGCAAATAGGGATAGTTTGAATTCTTCTTTCCTATATGTATCCCTTTAATTTCTTTTTTCTAATTGCTCTGGTTAGAGTTTCCAAGAATAGAAGTGATAAAAGAGGGCGGCATCCCTGTCTTGTTCCAGTTTTTAAATGGAATGCTTTAAATTTTTCTCCATTTAGAATGATGTTGGCCTTGGGTTTAGCATATATAGCTTTTACAATGTTGAGATGTTTCTGTTATCCCTAGTTTTTCTAGTGTTTTGAGCATGAACTGATGCTGTATTTTGTTAAGTGCTATTTCTGCATCTTTTAAGACAATCATGTGATTCTTGTCTTTAAGTCTATTGATGTGATGAATTATATTTATTGATTTCCGTACATTGAACGAACTTTGCATCCCTGGGATGAACCTCACTTAATCATGGTGTACTATCTTTTAAATATGTTTTTGCATTTTATTTGCCAGTATTTTATTAAGAATTTTTGCATATATGTTCATCAGGGATGTTGGTCTGAAATTTTCTTTCCTTGATGTGTCTTAGTCTGGTTTGGTATCAGGGTGATACTAGCTTCATAGGATAAGTTTGGAAGGGTTCCCTCCTTTTCTGTTTCATGGAATAATTTGAGAAGAATTGGTGTTCTTCTTTGAAGGTCTGGTAGAACTCAGCTGAGAATCTGTCTGGTTCTGGGCTTTTCTTTCTTGGTAGGCTTTTGATGGTGTCTTCAGTTTTGTTGCTTAAAGTTGATCTGTCTTACTGATTTAGTTTGGGTAGGTCATATGTCTCTAGAAATTTGTTGATATCGTCAAGATTTTCTATTAAGAGTATAAATTTTCAAAATAGGTTTTGATTATCATCTGTATTTCAGTAGTGTCTGTTGTAATAATTCCTTTTTTATCACAAATTTTAATAAGTTGAGTTTTCTCTCTCTCTTTGTTAGTTTGGCTAAGGGTTTATCAATTTTATTGATTTTTCTTTTCAAAGAACCAACTTTTTTGGTCAGTCTTTTGGATTGTTTCTTTTGTTTCAATTTTATCTATTGATTTTAATTATTTCCTGTTTTCTACTGGTTTTGGTGTTGCTTTCTCCTTTTTCTAGGGCTTTGGTTATTTATTTGTTGACTTTCTATTCTTTTAATGCATGAGCTCAATGCCATGAACTTTCCTCTTAGCACTGCCTTCATAGTGTCCCAGAGATTTTGATATGTTGTACGGGTGTTCTCCTTTACCTCTAAGGATTTTTTATTATGTCGCTAATAATTTTTGCTATCCAGTAATCATTCAATAGCATATTATTTAGTTTCCAGTGTGAGAGTAGATTTTATTTTTAATTTTATCATTGATTTCTAATTTCGTTCTATTATAATCTGATAGGATGCAAAGTATTATCTCTGTTTTTTTTTTAAACAAATAGCTTAAGTATTTTATTTGCAACTAAGCTTGTTAATACTATATAATGAAAATGTACAAAGAATAATGTTGCAGTTTTTGGTTAGATTTAAGTCAGACATTCATTAATAAGGAATCTTCGAATGTGAATATTCCAAAAATTTCTCTAAGCCATCTGATCGGAACAACTGTCTCTGAATATTACCTTACTTTGGAAGGTATTGGTATACATTTGAATTAAACTCAAACATTTTCAAAATAAGCCATAATTAAAAAAACCATTCCATGTTCAAACTAAAACAATTTTAATAGAACTTTCCTTTCCAGAAACAATAAAGGAAACAAGGCATTTTGTAAAATGTGGTCCTGAACAAGTCACAGTAAAAAATAAATGTATACTTAACTCCACCTCCTCAAAACAGAGGCTACTTTCTGCTCTGCAGCCTTGGAAACAAGGTGAAGAACAGCCTATAAGCAACTTCGGGTAAGGGGTTGCCAAAACAAAGCTCAAGCAGTTGAACATGGACACCTCAGAAGAATTTGGGGGAACCTGACCAAAGAATCTGAATTGTATTTTTAATAACTAATACAAAGGTGAAGTGGTTCCTCCCAAGTAGCAGTGCTGCTGGGGCCTGGCCCAGTCCCTTGCTCACCTATTCTATGCTCCCGAGCAAACCCCAATGCTTCTGCTCCAAGAGAGACTGTTTCCCTTTAGAGGTTCAGTGTCCAGGGAGCTCTTTGATTGTATGAATGAGGTGAGCAGCAACTCCACGGGGTATTTTAAGGCTTGGAGTCAAAGATTTTTTTTTTCCTAACACAACTAGGTAGAGTCCATGTGTCAATGGCCTGTCTCCAGTTTGTTCTAACTTCTTACCACACATTTGTAGATCTAGGACCGAAGACCTTTGCTATATCATCATAATCACATCTAATGTCCATCCTAACTTATGATTCCTATTCTGTGCCTGGAAACAGTCCCTGTATTTAACAATAATACCTACACATAAAACAATCCACTGTTACAACTTATATGGTCACAAAACATTAATGATCTTCGATAGACCAAGCAAATGTTTTTAATCATAATTGTCATGCATCAAATTCACAGCCAGAATCCCCAAGATCAAAAAAAAAATTTGCACAATACAAATAATAACTTAAAATATACATACACACACATACACACATGCTCACACACACTTCTTACAGAATTGTGCTTGGGGAAACTCCATTTGTTGAGTGGCACTGAAGGCATATTTTGCTAAACTGCTGCTCCAGGTATTTTTGTTTGGAAAATCTATTACAGTAGGGCACAGCTGTTTATTGGATGAGCAGAAAAGAAAGATATGCTTGTGGCAACCAGAAAGTTTTAAGGTCTTTTAAGTTGTATAAAATGGACCTGCAGAAACGTTTAAGTGTTCTCAGGATGCAAAGTTTTGGAGCTGAAATGTGATATCAAACCAGTTGCAAAAAGTGTACAGCAGCCATCTCTTGAGGTCAAACCTGGTACCCAGATAATGCAAGAAAGCTTCAGGATATATAGCTTGTTGGTCTTGTCCCATATCGCCGCATATCTGATCATGTGTGAATTTCACAAAAGATTCATACTGTTCTGCTAGTTTGGTGTTGAGGATTTGCTCATACTCCTCCCGAATTTTATCTTCATAGTCTTTTAAAAGCCTCTCACATATTATTCCAATTTGTCGAAGGGTAAAGGTGGGCTGGTCCTTCTTCATCCAGGAGGAACCTGGAGAACTAGGTGCTGTGAGCGCTGAGGAGTGAGGCTGGCTTTCTGAAGTACAAGCTTCACTCTGATTGAGAACAACTTCTAAATGTCTCCACCTCTGATAACGACTATATTCTTGCTTTATGTTCTGAAAAATTTGCTCCGGAGTTGGAAGGCGCCGCTGGCTGCAGGGCGGGGCGGGCTGCTGGAGAGTCGGCGGCGGGGTCTGCGTCTGAAGCGGTGGCGGCGGCTCCGCCTCCGGGGGCCTGAGGCCTGGAGTGGGGCCGGGCAGAGGGGCGCAGCGCCGCCGCTTGGGAAACCGGGGCTTAGCAGCGCCGCCTGGAACTCCATGGGCCGCTTCAGCGTGGCCCCACAGGGCCAGGGACCAGGGGCGGCTGCTGCGGCCCAAGCTCCAGCTCCTCCTCGGGGCTTGCAAGCCAAGCCCTATCACTGGTTTTTTTTTTTTTTTTTTATATTTGCTAATTGTTGCTTTGTGGACTAAGATATGATCTGTTTTGGAGAAGGATCCATGTGCTGCTGAGAAGAAAGTGTATTCAGTCATTGGATATTTAGTCATTGATGGATGAAATATTCTATATATATCTGTTAAGTCTTAATTATATATATATATGATAAATTTAGGACATTTACTATATATATATTTAGTTCTATCGCTTCTTTATTTAGTTTTTGTTTGGAGGATCTATCCAGTGGTGACAGAGGTGCGTTAAAGTCACCCAGTATTAATGTGTTGTGGTCTGTTTGCTTCTTGAAATTGAGAAGGATTTTTCTGATGTATGTAGATGCTTCATTCTTTGGGGCACAAATATTTATGATGGTTATGTCTGGTTGATGTATAGTTCCCTTAAGCACCATGAAATGTCCTTTTTTGTCCCTTCTGATTAACTTTGGCTTAAAGTCCATCATATCTGATATGATGATAGAAACCCCTACTTGTGGGGCTGCAGTTGTGGCTCAGCGGTAGAGCACTAACCTAATGTGTGTAATGCCCTGGATTTGATTCTCAGCACCACATAAAATAAATAAATAAAATAAAGCTATTAAAAAAAAGAAAGAAAGAAACCCCTGCTTGTTTATGAGATCTATGTGAATGATGTTTTTCTCATCCTTTTACTTTCAGTCTGTGTATGACTTTGCCCATGAGGTGAGTCTCTTGGAGACAGCATATTGTTGGGTCTTGTTTTTAATCCAATCTGCCAGTCTGTGTCTTTTGATTGATAAATTTAGGACATTTACTATCAATGTTATTATTGAGATATGATTTTTATTCCCTGTCATTTTAATTTATTTCTGGTTTTTAATTTGAATTAGTTTCTCCAGTGACTCACTGTTCTTTTAATGTAGTTCCTCCCTTTTCAGGTTTTCACTTTTATTTTTCATTTCTTCTTCATGAAATGTCTTACTATGTTTTGCAGTGCAGGCTTTTTAGTTGTGAATTCTTTTAACTTGTTTATCATGGAAAGTTTATATTTTATTTCATCATCAATTCTTTATTTTTTTTAGAGAGAATTTTTTTAATATTTTTTTTTTTTAGTTTTTCAGTGGGCACATCTTTATTTTACTTTTTTTTTTTTTAATGTAGTGCTGAGGATTGAACCCAGTGCCCCGCGCATGCGAGATGAGCGCGATACCACTTGAGCCACATCCCCAGCCCATCATCAATTCTTAAGCTTAATTTTGCTGAGCATAGTATTCTTGGCAGGTATCCATTTTCCTTCAGAGCTTGGTATATATTATTCTAAGACCTCCTAGCTTTAAGGATCTGGGTTGAGAGATCATCTGAGGTCCAGATTGGTTTCCCTTTAAATGTTACCTGTCATTTTTCTCTGGAAACCTTTAAAATTTTATCCTCATTCTGTATGTTAGGCATTATCATAATGATGTGCCTTTGTGTGGGTCTGTTGTAATTTTGCATATTTGGGGTCCTGTAAGCCTCCTAGCTTTGATTTTTCATTTCATTCTTTAGTTTGGGAAATTTTCTGATATTATTTCATTGAAAAGATTGTACATTCCTTTTTTTTTTTTGTATCTCTGAGCTTTCATTTATCTTAATAAATTTTACATTTGTTCTTTTTGGGTTATCTCATATTTCTAGGAAGTTCTGTTCATAGTCTCTTAACATCATTTCTCCATGGTCAACCTTGTTTTCAAGATTATATATTTTGTCTTCATTCCCTGAAATTCTGTCTTTCAAGTAATCTAGTCTGTTGGTGATGCTTTCAATTGAATTTTTAATTTCAAGGATTTCTGCTTGTTTTTTCCCCAGAATTTCTCTTTATTGAAGTAATCTTTCACTTCCTGTATTTTCTATTTCTCTCTGTATATTGTCCTTTACTTCACAGATCAATTTAACTATGTACATTCTAAATTTCTTTCTATGATATTTTTTATACTTTGGTATGGATGGATTCTGTTATTAGAATATCTTGGGTTTTTTGGGATGATTTGTTCCCTTGTTTTTTATTGTTGTTTGTGTGGCTACCCATCTAACAGTATGGATCTGTTAGTGTCCCTGAGGGTTTCTAGTACCTCACTGTTTAGGGGGAGACAAATAATAACAACAAACAAAGCAAACAATATACAGTATTAAACCAAATAGTTGCTGCTATGGCATCTAGACTATTAATTGTGACAGTAAACAAATTATATGATCATTTATTGCCTACAATAAAAATAGCAATTTTGCAAAAGCATTTATAATTTTAAATGATGGACAAGGAGAGAACAGAAGTGATATAGGATGTGATGAAGGAGGGAGGACTGGAGAAGATAGAAGTAAAAAATTAAAGGAAAACTGAAAGTAACAACAATGGAAATTGGCTGTTAGTGTAAGAAAAGAGTGAAAGAGAATCAAGGAAAACAGGTCAGAGAGAAATAAAGTAAAAATTTAAAAAAATTAAAAATAAAAGATATAAAACAAAACTAAAATATACTAATCAAACATCCTAATCCTTGACAGAGTGATCCATGAAAAATAACTGGCTTCAAAAATGCTAGAAATGGAAAAAAAATGAGTATTTATAAATATCTATGAACCATTAAGGTCACAATTAAACAGAGGGGGGGGGGAGAGAGAGAGAGAGAGAGAGAGAGAGAGAGATATCTCAATGAACAGTTAAAAAAATTTCTTTCTGTTGCAGTTTAAAAGATTTTCAGCTTCTCATCCATTTTAGGTGGGGTCATCTGTAGTATGATGCTCCACCCTCCAGACTGCTAGAGAGAGGTAATCCTGTAGGTGGGATTCCTGGAGGCAGGGTTTATGCTAAGGTGGGCTCCAGCCCTTTGTTGAATGTCACTTGGTCTGGAGATTTTAAATCAGCACACCTCCAAGGCCGAGTAATTGCCTATCCATGCTGGAAGACTATACTCCTGGGATCTACTCCTATGGTAAGAGACCCAATTCTTAGTCCCTTATGCAAAATGGATCCTTCCTTTGTGCTCCACAGGCCACTTGGAAAGATGGTGGCTCCTTCCCACATTAGGATGTTGTGCAGTGCACCTCTCAGTTTAGTCAGACAGTGTCCCTGATCTCAGTGCTCCCTAAAATGCAAGTTCCTTTAATTCCCTTATCACTCTACTGTGCTGTAGAGGGACTTCTCTGGCTGGTGCTTCTGACCCAGCCACAGGAGTGACTGTGCTGCTGGGGATTTCTCCTTATTTTATTATATCCAACCTCCTGAGTCCCTGATCTGCCTTGAATATCCAGTTTTTAATTCTAATTAAGTTCCCCCACCCTTTTTAAAATTTATCCACCTTGCTGACCATTAGTAATGTAAACTTCTCCACATCCTTGCCAAAACTGTGATCACTTGTTATTTCCTTTTTTTAATTTGGAAACTGGTTGTGGTTTTGAGGTACCGCCTTTTAAAGGAAAAAATAAAACTTTCAAAAATTTTATTTTTATGGTATTTTGAAAAATGTCTTTCAGGGGTATGCTGCAAATTCTAAATCCTTGAAAATAAAGAATATATTGTATATTTGTTTGCTAGTGTTGCCGTATATGCTGGGACTGGTCACAGTCTGAAAGCTGGAAGTCCAAGTTCAAGGTGCCAACAGGATTGGTTTCCTCTGAGGACACAGGGGAAGGGTGTGTTCTCAGCCTCTTCCCTTGGTCTGGAGATGGACACCTTCTCGCTGCTTTGGCTTTGTGTGATCTTCCCTCTGTGCACAAGCATACCAAGGTGTCTGTGTCTAGATTTCCTCCTCTTATAAGGACACCAGTTAAATTGGATTCGATTCCATTCTTAAAGTCACATTGTTTTAATTACTTCTTTAAAGGCCCTGCCTCCCAAAATAGTCATATTCTGAGGTAGTGGGGGTTAGGGATTCCACATGAGAATTTTGGGGAGACAGTTTAACTTATAGCATGTCACAGTACTTTATCATATGTAATTAGAAAATAGGGCAGAATTAAATTTTGAAGATAGGTGACATCAGCCTCTTTAAGTTCAAAAATTATTTGAAATGTTTTAAATGAAACAATTTGAAACAATGTGATTTTATATCTTAAATCTATTGTGTCATACAAAGTCTTCATTATAAAAATTAATTTTGTGTTAGGAAAGTAATGATGCCATTACTTTTATTTATAAAAGCTCTATTCTTTCTCCTAATTTGATGTTGCTAATCGCTTGTTAGTTTAGAAACCAAATTACTAGTTTGTTAGGGTTATTTCTGTATTTTCTCTATGCCTGCTTTATAGTTGAGGTTGCTAAGTTTTATTAAATTGTCTTCATTTAAAAATTGAAAAACATTATGTTTTTAGGTAAAGTTAGGTAAATATTAGAATATATATCACATTTAAAATTCATTAATCTAAAGATGATGCATGGTCTGGTCTTTTCTAGATCTTCAAGTTGTAATGTTGTACAATTTTTATTGCTTATTAAAAATTGTCAGGATGTGATAGAATTAATAAAAATACTGACATGAAAGAGATAGACTTGAACATTATTATTAAATAAACTTATAGTACTAAATTGTACTTTTTGTTTGTTTTCCTAAGCTTTAGTAAGGAAGCAATAAAATGAATGCTTGTTACAATGAACAGTTTCTAATGATGAGCTTTCTCACCATTAGGGAAAGTTCTGTTTTTCTATTAGACCTTAGATAAACATTTTCCAAAATTTTCCACACATACAGTTTTCTATTAAGCATAATGTCATTTGAGAATTTTTCAGTGCCAAGAGAATATGTACATATTTTGCTATACCTCCCTCAAGTGATTTTACTATCTTTTCCTAATTTTCAAAAGTCCTTTTCTTTCTTTCTTACTTTCTTTCTTTTTTTTTTTTTTGAGAAAGAATTTGTGTATGGTGATGTGGATTTTAGGTATTCCTGTGCATATGGATATTGAGACATAGAACATGGAAAATAAAAGCTAAAGAAGGAAGACCATACCATTTAATATCATCAGAGTTGCATTTAGCCTTCTGAATTTCGTGTTAAATAGTGTCAGAGGGAAATACGAATCAAGAAACAGAATTAATAACTGTCTTTTCTCCCAATTTGCTGGGGAGAAAAGACATCATGTGTTACTGTCAATTGCTATATATAACTGAAAAATTCATATAATGCTTGTCCATCTTCACTTAGCATGGACATATATCAGGAAGCTACATGACCTCAAAGAAGGATCAACATAACAAGAAGTTTAAAAGTAAAGAGTATGACGAGTACAGTGCCTACAGTGATGACAACTTTGGTAGCTACAGTGATGACAACTTTGGTAGCTACAGTCAGGAAACAGAGGAAGATTTTGCCAATCAGCTGAAACAGTACAGACAAGCTAAAGAAACCTCAAGTACTTCTTTAGGGTCATCATTTTCTAAAGAATCAGGGAAAAAAACAAGACTGAAAGGAGCTCAGCAAGGTAAGTCTGAAATTAGTCTTTTAGAATATGAGAGCCTTACTGAAACAGCAAGGTGTAGATTAAAAATTGAGAAATGTTTTAGCCTTTGTCAAGATTTGCTAATTCTTATGATACTCAGATCCATTTTCCTTTTTATGTAAGCCTTCAGGCTACAAATCAATCTGTATGATATCTTAATATTTCAACTATAAAGATGTTCTAATAATTTAAAAGTATAAACATATAATGAAACTTTCTTATATTCTCTCCTTCTATTTGATATTATCTTTGTTAACCTATGTGTTATTTATATTTTAGACCAATAAAGACAATACTGGGAAGTGTAAATATGGTGATCATCTTTGCTAGGTAGATGTACATGGTGCTATGAAGCCTTTAAGATTGAAAATATGAACATAATCTAAGAAATTTTTGCAGTGATCACCAGTTTATCACTATATTGAAGTATCTGGTCCCTGGAGAGACCAGTACAAGTTGGTAGCTTGGTAGCTGGAGACAATAGATGAAGAAACTTTAGGTCATGCAAGGCTTAAATCAGCTTTAAAGTACTGGCTAGTTAAACTGGGCATGGTGGTGCATGCCTATAATCCTAGCAGTTCAGAACACTAAGGTAAGAGGATCATAAGTTCCTGGCCAGTCTGGGCAACTTAGTGAAAACTTGACTCAAAATAAAAAGGACCAGGGATGTAGCTCAGTGGTAGAGTGACCCTTGGTTCAAGCCTTAGTACTGAAAAAAAATAAACACAAAAAAAGTTTCAGCTTGTTGATCTATCTGCTTCAAGAAAACTAGAGCAAGACGAGGCTGAGGTGAAGTAGTGATCTGCTTATCTTTGAATAAAGGAGTCAGTTATGAATAAATTTGATTATTTCTATGGCTTTGTTTTTTCTTGATTTTTCTAGCAAAATTCCTTTGAAAAATATGAATCAAGGCTTAGTTGATTTAAAGGGAAAGGAATTTATCTACATGCAGGCTATCTTAACAGATCAATGTGTCTCTGGAGTCCATTTGTAGCAATCTCACTTGGGAAGATGAGTAACATGGAGAAAACTCTTTCATCACTTTCATACGGGTTTTTTCCTTTCAAGCTCTTCCTTCTTTGTCCTTTTAAAGAACTGAGCATTTCTGTTTTTTTTTTCTTCTTCCATGTCTTCTCCTTTAAGTTGTGAAAACAATATATGGTCAATGCAGAAAACTGTTCTTGTATAGAAAAGATAATTTATTAGTGATGAGACAAAAATCAAAAATAATTTGAATGTCTATCACTCAAAGATAATATTAGTGATTAGACAGAAATCAAAAATAATTTGAATGTCTATCACTCAAAGATAATAAGTATAATTATCATGGGCCAACATTCTTCCAGAATTTTTCTGACCATTATTTTCAACCCCCCCCCCAAAAAAAAAAACTGTACAGGGCTGGGGATATAGCTCAGTTGGTAGAGTGCTTGCCTCACATGCACAAGGCCCTGGGTTCAATCCCCAGCACAACACACACAAACACACACACATACACACAAAAAAACCCCTATACATATTGTTATACCTTGTTTTTTTTTCCTCCCTTGACTGTGAATTATATCTCAGTTACTCTAAAGTTAATGAATAGCTTTTAACACCTGTGTTCTAGTCAATTAAATAGATGTACCATAATTTGCCTTAACAAATAGTTAGGTATGTGTGGAAGTACAGTGATTACGTGGGATACAAGTTGCAACCAGTTGTATTGTTCCAATTCTGTGAATGACCCTGTGATAAACTTAGTTGTACATATCTCAGAAAACATTGGCAAACATAAGAATAAATTATGAAAAGTAAATTTGCAAAGTCAAAAGACACAGATACACATTTAAAGATTTTTTGACTCGTATGCCAAGTGGATAGCCAAAATGTGATGTACCAGTTTATAACTACAAGGCCCTCATCAGTGGGTAAAAATTCAGATTTCTCCTAAGTCCTACCAACAGAGATTTATTATTCTTTGAGGTGAAAATTGTTATGTTATTTTTCAAAGTCTTAATTTCTTTGACTTATGTCAATGAAATTGAAAGTTTTTTTGATGTTTATTGGTTGTATTATAGATTTTAAAGATATCAGATCACTTTCAGTGTGACTTTGGCAAAATGAGAAATTACTTTGTATAATAATGTACCATCCTAACATAAAATTTTTAAAAATTGGAGTATCTTTTTAAGTACTTTTAAGTACCAAATTTTTCAAAAGCACAAAACCAGTATGATTTTTAGTTGGAGATATATATCTGTTCAAAATTATCAATAGAAATTTGGTTTACTCCAAATTATCCACTGATATCTATGTTGTATTCCTTAAATATGAATATAATGCTTACCTCTCTTTAAAACAAAAAGGCTTAAGAAAACAAAAAATGCTGTCTAATTATCCTGCCTTAAGGAAAATTAAAAGAAAAAATACTAGTGTTGACTTCTCTAGCTATGAATTTTCTTGTTCCTTGCTTCCTGTGTTGTTAACATCTCTTTGGAAACAAAGAAACAAGAACCAGTACCCAGGAGGTAAAATGTAAAGATTCAGTTAAATTTTTTTCATGGAACTTAAGGAGAAATAAAAGGATGCAATGTATACTGTAGATTATTAAATTATTAAATATACTGTTCCTCATAAACTAATAGATTTCTAGATATGTTGTTTTTCTACAATATTTGAAGTACATTTTAACTTTTTTAGGTACTGAACAGAGGATTAAAAGTTTTAATATTAGTCGTGGACGTGGTTTGCCGAAGAAAATCAAACGAAAAGACCGTGGAGGAAGAGTCAATAAAGGGCCCGGTGTTTTTTCAGGAATGGATGACTTTCAAGAGGTACTGAGAATTTACATTTAAGGAAGAGTGGAGCTTTCCTATCTCTTAATACATTTGGTTGTTGGGGCTGGGACTGTAGCTTAGTGGTAGAGCACCTGCCTCATACATGTGAGTTTGATCCTCAACACTACGTAAAAATAAATAAAAACAAAGGTATTGTGTCCATCTACAACTAAAAAAATAATAATAACAGAAATATATTCGGTTGCAAAGAAAGCATTATGATTTTAACACCTCTTTCCTAATAAATGAAAAATGTCCAGCTCAGATTAAAGGAGTATAAATAAACTTCCCCTAAGCGAGAGTTGTTTTAAGTAGTCATGATTATGAAATAGAAGTACAAATTTAGGTGACCTAGAAATAAAATTGGTATGTGGAAAAGAACCTTAAAGTAAAATTGAGATGTTTCAAAGCAAAACTGTATCCCATTAGTCCTCCCTTGGCATTCCTTCCCTAGGAGTCCTCTTCCCCAGATAAAAAATACCAATAAACTGCTAACAGCTCAACATGGAGCAAGACCAAGAAGGGAAGCAATGGTAAATCAACTTACTTATTACAGTGGAAGGTACTGAAAGGAAGAAAAGAGAATGTGAATGGTTCGAAGGATAAACTTACATACCTTGCATGAAGTAGCTCTTTTTTAAGTATGTGTTGAGCTGAAATCTGAATATATTTCAACCCATAGCAACTCTCTGGACTAGATCTTGCCACTGTTATTGAGATATGATTGCATTATACGGAGTCAGGAGTAGGTTATTTAAAGCTGCAACCTTAAATGAACTATATGTTGTAATTTGAAAATGTTTATTTTCCTCATTTATGAGTTTAAAGGTTATAGGCAGAGATTTCTTAAGATGTTCTTGTTAGTATACTGTTTAAAGAGATGTTAGCAGCTGTTAACTGCTAATGTTAGGATTTTCCAAAGTACTTTGATTGTAGTATTATAGCCAAGATGCCTATAGTTAATGTTACTGAGATATTTTGTACCTGTTTAAACTGAACTACAGAACTAGATAAATCTATCCACATCCTTTATTAAAATAATGAAGCAGTATTGGAAAATAATGTTGACAGAGGGAGTTATTAATGAAACATAAATTCAATTTGTTGCATTTTCAGGGTATGTGTGTATGTGTGTGTGTATGTGTGGGTGTGAGATTACTTACTTTTTCACTTTTCTTTTTTGGTACTAGAGATGAAACCCAAGGGCACTTTACCATTGAGCTACATCCCTAGCCCTTTTTAATTTTTTAAATTTTGAGACAGGGTCTTTCTATGTTGCTTAGGCTCTCACTAAATTACTGAGGTTGACCTTGAACTTGGCAGTCTTCCTGCCTTGCCCCCAATCCCCAGTTGCTGGATTACAGGCGTGTGCCACCATGACCAGCTAATTTTTCGCTTTTCAACTTCAGACTTAATTCTTCAGATTGGCTTATAGAAGTTTGCATGATGTACTCTCTGTGGCTGATTATTTTATTATAGCCACAATTCTTAGTACAGAAGGCATATGTGAGCTAGTCATTTATATTCAACTGTTTTAAATGAATCCATGCCTAACTATAAAAATGTTTATGAATCAAATTTACGCAAATTTAAGATATTTTAAATGATTTTATTAGTAGAAGTAATTTCATCGTGTTTTCCTGGGGCAAGTTGAGTATACTTATATTTTTAAAACGAACCTCTAGGTTATTTGGTATTCTTGTGCCCTTTTCAGATTTCTGATAGTAAAATCCAATATCAGCAGTGAGTGCTGAGGATCAGATTTTAGTTGGCTATCTCTTGCTTCATGGGTTTGATCTGCAATTATTTTCAATAGATTGTACTGCATCTTGCAAACTAAGGGAAAGAGGGAAGGCAATCAAAGAGCAAATACCTATGATGTACAAGACACATTACACAGTAGGTGCTTGAAAAACAGTATTATTTTATAAAGTTTATGCATGTAGTTCATTATATTCAGCATGTCTCAGCACCATATTCTGCCTTCTTACCCAGAACTTTTTGTTTATGGAATGGGGGATTGAACTCAGGGGCACTTGGCCACTGAGTCACATCCCCAGCCCTATTTTGTATTTTATTTAGAAACAGGGTCTCACTGAGTTGCATAGTGCCTCACTTCTGCTGAGGCTGGCTTTGAACTCATAATCCTCCTGGGTTAGCCTCCCAAGCTGCTGGGATGATAGGCATGAGCCACTGTGTCTGATTTACCTAGTACTTTTATGCACTGTTTTTACACAATATCTTTACACTGAATAGAGGACTGGGGAGAACTAAGGAAAAGAAAAAATACTTGGATTCTTTTTCATAATTTTTCCTAATGTATTTTTCTTAATTTTATAAGCTTAAAGGTAATAATTCTTGTTTTTTCTAAGAGGAGAAGAAGTTTATTTGTGCTCATTTTTGCTTTTTTTTTTCCCTTAAAGAAAATACAGAAAAGCCACATACTTAGAAAACCTCTAATCCCACCATCCAAATACAGACACTAAAATGTAGAGGTATTTTATTTGAGTCTTTTTTATTTGCCTTTATTTATTATTTTAAAATTGGGATCAGTTTTTCACTTCATAAGGTATTATAAGCATTTCCTATATCACAAAGGTCTTTATCACATGATTTAATTATGACTGTACCTTATGTATTTATAATATATTTGACTTGTCTCCTACTTTGGGATGTGTTGAGTGTTTCTGGTTTTGTTTATTGTTATTATGTAAGTAGTTCTTTAGTAATAATTTTTATAGATAAATCTATATTTGCCATTCTGAGAATTCCTTCAGTATAATCCTGAAAACCACAATTTATTTGTTAAACAATATGTAATTTTATTAATGTATTTGTTTTTGCAGTTCTAGGGATTAAACCTAGGGCCTTGTGCATCCTAGGCAAGTACTTTACTACTGAACTATCCTCTGATTGGTCCCTGACTCTAATATGGATATTTTAACTTTTTTATGACATAACTACTAGCAGTATATGAAAGTGCATATTTTATGGCATCTTTGCTAAAACAGTATTATTGTGATATTTTGAGTTTTTTGTAATTTTGTTTTAAAAATATAAGTATTACATTCTAATTAAAATAGAAGTAGCTTCTTTTCAATCAGTGCTAGCAATAAGCAGAATACTAGAAATAGCTCTCCCTCCAGTTAAATGAATAGTATCAAAATATTCAATCTTGATTAACCTTATTAGTCAGTTTATACTGCTGTCCAGATCCACTTAACTATATATTTTTTAATACCTGTTAATATTTCATATGTTTCATTTAAATAAAACTTTTTCTTGCAGTATAGTAAACCAGGGAAAAAATGGAAGGTGATGACTCAGGAATTTATTAACCAGCACACCGTGGAACACAAAGGAAAGCAAATCTGTAAATACTTCTTGGAAGGAAGATGTATTAAGGTAAGATGTGTAAAGAGTGTCACAAGTCATTCTGACTTCCAAAATAATCTTTAACATTTAAAGTCTTTTATGGGAGAGGTTAATTTTTGTTTCATTTCTCACATAATCATAATTAAACTAGTTCTTTTTTTTTTTAGTTGTTGATAGACTTTTATTTATATGCAGTGCTGAGAATCAAACCCAATGCCTCACACATGCCAGGCAAGTGGACTACCACTGTGCCATAGTCCCAGCCCCATAAAACTAGTTCTTTAAAATATATCTTGTATGAAATTACAGTACACTGCATCTCATTTAATTATATTCTGGGACAACACTATCACAATTTGTAGAAATCAGATTTTATTTAACGAATATGTTAATATTTGTGGCAAGTACTGTCAGTGTGGCAAATACTACAATGAATATGAAATAATCCTTATAGTGACCTTACCAAGTAATTATTGTTATCATCCCCACTTTATATATGGCACCAAGAGGCTAAATAAGATCCCATGGAAAGTCAGTTGGAAATGGTGAGTGTTGGTGGGCAGTGTCCTCTGAGGCCTTGCTCACTCTGCTGCCTCACTGCACATAGCCATGTCCACTGCTTGGGCAGGGAACCTAAGAGATGGTTTACATTATTATTATCTCATTATTTAAAGACTGAAGAGAAGGACCATAATTCCATTATGAAACCCCATGGAGGAAATAAAGTTCAAATGTTTCTTTGTTTCTTTTTCATTTCTTACTTTTTTTTTTTTTTTGAACAGGGAGATCAATGTAAATTTGATCATGATGCTGAGTTGGAAAAGAGAAAAGAGATCTGCAAGTTTTATTTACAAGGATACTGTACCAAAGGAGAGAACTGCATTTATATGCATAATATCCTTTATTAAAGATGTGTGTTAACCAGAATGTTGAGGTTTTAAAGTCTCATTGTGGTTTTAAAAAATCATAAATACAGTTTAGAAATCTTAGCTTGGTTTTATGTTTAAAACAATATATTACATAAACCCAGAATAGGCAAACTGACTTTTGTTCTTTAGGGAAATGAAATAACTTTAGAGAAAACTATTAAAAAAGAAGCTTTGTGTATAAAATAATCTGCTTAAAATATTTTAAGTGACTGTACATCACTTAAGTTAGAAAAATATTTATCTTACAACTTTTTACTTAAGTTCATAAGTTGAAAATTATAAATTATCATTGTTGAAAATTATAAAGTCAGTCTCATCAAATCTACCACCCAGTGATAAACACTGTATATTCTCCCTCTGTTTCCTTTTGGAAATATATACATTTAAATTGTACTCTTGCTCCTAGGCAAGTAAGAATTTCATTATATATATAGTGTAGTGGCCCATTTAAAAATATATATATTATGCACCTTTCCATGTCAGTTTTCCCCAGAATACCTAAGATGTTTGCTTGCTGTGCTTACAACTAATGAAGCTTCTCCATGGACTTGAAACTCCATCTTGACGGAGACAAGAATGTTAATACATACTTTTTTTCCCCTGGGTTTTCTGTGAATTTGTTTGCCTTCATATCTGTGTTGCTTTGCTACTTTATATGCTGTGATATATTAGATTCTTGGATTTATTTTTCTAGGTTCTTTTTTTTTTTTTTTGTACTAGAAATTGAATCCAGGGGTACTTTACACTAAGCTACATCTCCAACCCTTTCTAAAACTTTTATTTTGACACAGGGTCTCACTAAGTTGCTTAGGGCTTTTATAAATTGCTGTGACTGGCCTCTAACTTTCAATCCCCCTGCCTCAGCCCTCCCAGTTGTAGATGCTCCACCACAGCTGGCATAAAAAGACATCTTCTTAGACAGTCTGGAAACTTTCTATATTGACTGAGTACTAGTTGAAATTAATGAAGTAAGTTTGTCAAGTTGATAATGAAGTTATAATTGGTAAGAAAAAGTATCATTTATCTGTTTGAAATAGATATGGAAATATTTGCAGATGAAATTGTTGGGAGTCTCCCTGAGAACTCCCTGGGCCTTTCAAATATGGCAGTGGCAAATTGCCATTGGGCAGCTAGAACTCCTCGGGCCTTTCAGATAAGGAGCACCTAATGCAACCTGGCAACGGGCAAGTTGCCAGTGGGCGGATAACAAGTTGTTTTGAAAACCTTCTAATTGGTCCTTCTGTCTTCCGGCTCGTGGACAGTTTGTGCCCCCCACGAATCTTATGCAGGGCGGACTTGCGTGCACAGTAAGGTGATGACCTGACCTTTACTATGATTGGCCCCGGGAGCTTCCTGGTTTAAGATAACTGACTCTCACTTTCTATATAAGCTAGAACCAGCTTGCAGTAAAGTGCTTCATCTTTGTCACTGCTATTTGTGTGTGTGCATTTTAATCTCTGACGACGAACCTTGGCCTTTCAGAAATATGTTTGGAATATGCTCTAAAATTATCAAGTTTTTGGAGTGAGTTGTGAAGAGAGTGCAGAGGTGATTCAGAATCACAAAATTGCCAAATGATGAAACTGGTTGACCCTCCATGGTTAGCATGAGGAAGTTTATTTTATTATCTTTATTTTGGCATGTGTTTGATAACTTTCAAACTAACTTTTTAAAAAAGTCTTAAGTAATGTCATTCTTCAGGGTAACTGTACCTACAGTTCATCTTAAACCTTTTCGGCATTTTTCTATGCTAAATTATAGATGTGTGAGGGAACGTATACATTAATATATACTCAAGTTTTTCCAAAAGTGAGATCTATGTTTGTAAAGATTTTATTGTTTTACTTAATATTTATGTTTTTAATTCTATTTTGGGCTGTACAAATATTAAAACTTTTTAAATATTTTTATCAGTTGACCTTGTTTTTTTTCTAAATGGTTAACTCACTGTCTTATTTTAACTAATGGCTTGGTGCTATGGCACATGCTTAGAATCCCCTGTCTTTGGGAGGTAGAGACAGGGGCTTTGTGAGTTTGGGGGCCAGCTTGGGTAACAGAGCAAGTAAAAGGCACTTTTACCAGATCCCAAGTTTGTTTTTTTCTTTAAATAAACAGTTCTGCTTCTTATCCCTTGTGCTATTTAACTATTCCCCACTAAAAGAGTATGTTTGATATTGTTAGGGTATATAAACCTCTCTTGTTTATCAAATGTTATAGTAAATTTGTCTTACTCAAGAAAAATTATTTTTTCAGATTTGACATAGTTCTTCAGAAACTAGACACTTATTAAACTCTTGTTTCTAAAAGTTTTTAGTTGTTCCTTGGGATTTTTCATAATCATGCCATTTGTATATACTGATCGTTTCATTTCATTAACAGTATTTATACTTCAGATTTATTTTTAATTATTTTGTCTACACTTTCAGAATAAAGTTAGGTTATAGTGATTATGGAAGACATGTTTTGATGATAATGTCCTTTGAATGGCTTGTAGCTATAATTTTAAGATTGATTTTTTAAATATCAAGGAAGTAAATTCTTACATTACCAAGAGTTTTTTATAAAAAAGAAAAGAAAAGAAAAAAAGAAAAACAATAAACAAACAAAAAAAAAGAATTTTGAATTTTTTTTTTCTTCATGGTACTGGGGATTGAACCCAGAGCCTTGTACACATTAGGAAAGTACTCTACTTCGAAGCTACATCCCAAGCTAGGAGTTTGAATTTTATCAGTTGTCTTTTGCATGCTCCAAGATGATCATATGATTTTTTTTCTCCCTTGACCATGTCAATATGATTGCGGTAATGGGTATTCTATGGGCCTATGCCACCCCCAAATGGTATACTTTCAGTTTTCTTCCAAATTTAATAGTTTCTTAGAAGTTTGTCTCCAGAAACTTAAATATGATAAGTATTGGATATATTTGCTTTTTTTTTTATTGGTTGTTCACAACATTACAAAGCTCTTGACATATCATATTACATACATTAGATTGAAGTGAGTTATGAACTCCCAATTTTACCCCAAATGCAGATTGCAGAATCACGTCAGTTACACATCCACAATTTTACATGATACCCTATTAGTAATTGTTGTATTCTGCTACCTTTCCTATCCCCTACTATCCCCCTCCCCTTCCCTCACATCTTCTCTCTCTACCCCATCTACTGTAATTCATTTCTCTCCTTGTTTATTTTCCCATTCACCTCACAACCTCTTATATGTAATTTTGTATAGCAATGAGGGTCTCCCTTCGTTTCCATGCAATTTCCCTTTTCTCTCCCTTTCCCTCCCATCTCATGTTTCTGTTTAAAGTTAACATTTTCTTCCTGCTCTTCCTCCCTACTCTGTTCATAGTTGCTCTCATTATATCAAAGAAGACATTTGGTATTTGTTTTTTAGGGATTGGCTAGCTTCACTAAGCATAATCTGCTCTAGTGCCATCCATTTCCCTGCAAATTCCATGATTTTGTCATTTTTTAGTGCTGCGTAATATTCCATGGTGTATAACTGCCACATTTTTTTTATCCATTTATCTATTGAAGGGCATCTGGGTTGGTTCCACAGTCTAGCTATTGTAAATTGTGCTGGATATATTTGCTTTAAAATGACATATAAACCCTCATTTTCATCATAGATATAAATTCTTGATATAAAATTTATATATGCTGTAAATTTTATTGTAGAAAGTAGCAGGACCTACACAATTATAATACGGTCATATTTGATACAACCCTTATAATTTTTTTCCTTTCAAAAAGTGATTTCTATTTTTAATAGAATAATAGACTTAAAGCTTTTTAAATATTTTTACATAATGAAAATATTAATATTAAAATAAGCAATAAATTATCTATGTAGTTATAGAAGCTTCAGCATCATATACCATATGGTCCTATTGATTTGGCACAGTTTTTTTTTTATTGTAGTAAGAATACTATCTCTGGGCTGGGGTTGTGGCTCAGTGGTAGAACACTTGCCTAGCACAAGCAAGGCCCTGAATTCGATCTTCGACGCCACATAAAAAGAAATAAAATAAAGATATTGTGTCCAACTACAACTAAAAATAAATATTTTTTAAAAATATTAAATATGAAATCTATTCTCTCAGCAAATTTTTAAAAAGATAAAATACAGTATTGTTGGCTATTAGCACATTGTTTTATAGCAAATCTTTAGAACTTAATCATCTTATATATAACAGTTACATTTTTGGTTTAAAAAAATTAGACCTTGATTTACTTCTGTCTGTTCCTTAATTTTTTTGTTTACATGAATTCCCATGCAAGTTTTATCATAGTGGAGCAAAATGTTATCAAGGAGACAACTGTAAATTTTCCCATGATGATTTGACAAAAGAAACAAAGAAACTTTTGGATAAAGTGAGTAGCATTTTTTTTACCTTGAGTATTTGTTACATTTCTCTACAGATTAATTTTACTGAGATCACATTTTATAAAGTATATTTTATGGAATTCTGATAAGATATAGAGGATTTGCTATTTGATGTTTTATTCTATTAATATTGTATGTTAGAAAAGCTGAATTATTGTATTAGGAATTAGGAAATTTTGCTCTTTGTTCTGCATTAAAAATCTTGTTTACAGGCTAGGGATATAGCTCAGTACATAGAGTGCTTGCTTCTCATGCACAAGGCCCTGGATTCAATCCCTAGTACCACAAATGAAACAAACAAACAAAAAAACAAACTCATTTACTTTGAGCAGCATCGTTTACCTCTTTGAACCTCATTCTGTTTTTCTGTTTTGTTTTCAGTGGGGGAAAGAGTGGTGCTAGGGATTAAACCCAGGGGCACTTTACTGAAGAGCTACATCCCTTGTCCTCTTAGTTTTTTCATTTTGAGGCAGTTCTTGCTAAATTGCTCAGAGCCTTGCTGAATTTGGAGACTGGCCTCAAACTTGGAATTCTCTGACCTTAGCTTCCTTGAGTCAGTGAGATTTCAGGCATGCACAACTGCACCTGGTTACCTCATTCCATTTATTGAAAATAATATTGTCTTCTTAACTTAAATAGAAATAGCTTTAATGGGTTACATTAGTTAAAGCTGACCCATTTCAGCTTTAATATTGTATTATTCTGTTTCTAAACTAGTTAACTAAAGTTTTCACAATTTT
Source organism: Ictidomys tridecemlineatus (assembly GCF_052094955.1). NCBI lineage: Eukaryota > Metazoa > Chordata > Mammalia > Rodentia > Sciuridae > Ictidomys > Ictidomys tridecemlineatus. Next base: position 31,204,619 of record NC_135488.1, on the reverse strand, counting down.
TAATGTGAGAAAGAAAGCTTATTTTGAGATAGTAATCTCTACCAATTATTTTTAGGTGTTGAATATGGATGAAGAACTTATAAATGAAGATGAACGAGAATTAGAAGAACTTAGAAAGCGTGGCATAACTCCTCTTCCCAAACCACCTCCTGGAGTTGGGCTTTTGCCAACTCCACCAGAGCATTTTCCTTTTTCTGATCCTGAAGACGATTTTCAGACAGATCTCTCTGATGATTTCAAAAAAATTCCATCTCTTTTTGAAATAGTTGTAAAACCAACTGTGGATTTAGCACATAAAATTGGGAAGAAGTAAGTTAAAACTTTGCAAATGGCAGAAATATTCCCCCTAAATATTTACTTTAAGATACTAAGTTGCATTTCAAATTAATTGTCTAGTTAACATTAGGTAGAGATAACAGATATCTGGCATGCACTCAGATTGCTGCTTCCCCTTGCTCTTTGTCCCCCCCATCTTTAAGAATGTGTGTGTGTGCTCCTGTGTATGCTCCCTGGGGATACAACCCAGGGCCTCACAAATACTAGGTAGCCCTCTACCACTGTGCAAATAGTTTGAGCACAAATTGTTTCTCAAACACCAGACACTCAAAACACAATCTTTGCAGAACTTTAGAAACCTGTCAACATAGTAATCTTGGAAGGACATTGCCAGGTAAATGGATTGGCATTCCTCCTGCCAGATTATGAGCCTACATTTTTATTGAGAATATCTTCAAATAGTGGATAATATGTCTCCAGTATGTTTGGTTCTTTTTGAAAAGTAATTTCTTAGGCTATTAAAGGAAAACCTCTGAGTAAGCTGGATCTAGAATTCCATTTTTTAACAATATTATTCCAACTCTGCTGCCCATCCCTTAGTGTCTGTGCACTGTAAGGGCTATAAGTCCCCTTATTGGTTAGTTTTTTAACCCTGAATACCCAGGAAAGCAATGAAGTTTCAGTGGATGAGTAAACATCACAACTAATGTAACCCATTAAAGCTATTTCTATTAAAGTTAAGAAGACAAGCAGGTCTACTGTTTTGCTAATATTATGTAACAAATCCAGGCAATAATAGAAAGATTTTATAAGTATAATGATTAGAAGTGGAGAGGCAGATTCATTAAAGGCAGTTTCCTTCAATAAGCCCAAACAATTTCACTGACAAAACTATTAGAAATAGTAAATTAGAAACTGAGCACGGTGGGACACACCTGTAATACTAGCGTCTCAGGAGGCTGAAGTAGGAGGATTATGAGTTCATTCAGCCTCAGCAACTTAGTAAGGCCCTAAGCAAATCAGTGAGACCCTGTATCTAAATAAAATATTAAAAAGTGTTGGGGATATGGCTCAGTAGTTAAGCACCTCTGGATCCAATCTCTGGTGCCAAAAAAAAAAAAAAAGGAAAAGAAATAATAAATTAGCAAAATGTCCAGAAAGAAACGAAACATTCAGAGACTTCTCGAAGTCTTTGTATATGCCAGCAATAACTCATTGGAAATTATAATAAAAAGTTGTACATATTAGTACAATTCTAATTTTTTTATAAGAAAAGTGTACATATACTTAGAAAAAGGAGTAGGACAGAATTGATCAAAAATTTTAATCTCCGGATGATGGGATTTTAGAAGTGATTCTTATTTTTGTTATTCTTTATCTTTGTACTTTCTGTGTTTTCCAAAATATCTGTGTTAATGAGTAGGCTTTAGAACAGCCAGTTGTAAGCAACAATTTAAAAAACTGAGCTAAAAGGAAAACAAGAGACAGAAGTAGAGTTTCCATTTAACAGATGATATAGAACAAGTTGTTTCTTAAACACATGTTATTCTATTTGGATATAGGAAATCATACCTGGTATCAATTTAGGAGTGGGTTATTCTTCTTTGTCTCTTTTGTTTGAACTAAGAAACATACTTTTTTTTCTCTCTACAGACCACCAGCATATTATAATAGTGCCTCACCACCAGGACCACAGTTTCAGGGAAGCAGCCCATGTTCTCAGCATATCTATAGTTCTGGGTCAAGTCCAGGTCCTGGACCTAACATGTCTCAGGGACGCAATAGTCCTGTGATGCTCCCAGGCTCACCTGGACATCACCCATGTGTCGGACCTTCAGGTCTACCAGTGCCACAGAGCCCACCTGAAATCGTAGGTCCTCATAGTCAACCAGATACACCCTTGACACCATCAAGTGTGAGTGGTACTTACCACTCGCCAGGCTTCCCGGGACATGCTGTGAAAGTGCCCAGAGAGAACCACTGCTCTCCAAGCTCATCATACCAGCAAATTCCTGGGGAAATGCAGCTCAATACCAATTATGAGTCCTTGCAGAACCCAGCTGAGTTTTATGACAATTATTATTCACAGCATGCTGCCCATAATTTTCAGCCTCCTGATAACTCTGGTGGTAAGTTTACCTTTTAAAATACTCATTTCTAATTTAAAATATTCAAAATTCTATTTTTTGTTAAAAACATTAATAGGAATGTATGTTTTAAAATAAAGCAAAGTGAAACTGTTGAAATTAAAACCTTAAAATATGTTCTCATGGCACCAAAACAATACAAAGAGTAGAACTTTGGAGAAATAATAGAACTTTAGATAACTTTTAATAATACTTGAAAGTTACATAATACCTGGCGAATCCAGTGTGATGATTGTTAGAATTTCAATGTCTTAGTTGGAGTCTGTTCATGCAGTGTCTGTCCCTTCCCTGTAATGACTACAGATGGGATGTGGCATGGAGAATTTGCCCAGCAGCAACCCTCCATTGCTGAGGATTCACCTAACCTGGGAAGTGGACATGACAACAGCAACAGCCTGACAGGCCATGGCCAGCTCTCTACTCCAGGACTCCTCCCTGCTGTGCAGAGAGCTCTTTTCCTCCGACTTACTCAGAGATACCAAGAAGATGAAGAGTTAGCCGGCAACCACCCTCACAGGACACCAAGCAAGGAAGAAGGTGTGTCAGGAACTTAATAGCATCTTACCTATTTGAGTACATTAGAATGTGAAAATTAGTACCTCTGAACTATCATATTTCCAGTTTGTCTTGTAGCCTCCATCTTCTTAGAACTACTTGCAGTTTCAGTGACATTAATGCTTCAATGCTTTAATTAATTGCAGCCATGCACACCTATAATCCCAGCGACTTTGGAGGCTGAGGTAAGGGCATCACAGGTTCAAGGCCACCTTCAGCAACTTGGCAAGGCCCTAAGCAACTTAGCAAGATTGTGTCTCAAAAAGTTAAAAGGGCTGAGGATGTAATTTAATGGCAAAGCGCCCTGGGTTCAGTCCCCAGTGCCCCTTCCCTTAAAATAATAATTAATTTCAAAGGTTTGACTTGAAGTCATGAATACATTTAAAACTGGATTCAAGGCCTAGGTGATCATATTTACAAACAATTAAACTTTTTCTTTTTTCAGGAAGAAAATAAATAGAACAAAAAAAGGGTGCCCTCCAGTTTGGGGATTTTGAGTTCTAGCTCTACTTCAAAATAATGCAATTATCAGAGAAATTTTTATGGGCATAGAGTGTATACTTCTATATTATTAAGAAATACCAGGTAAGCACTTCACCACTGAGCTGGGGATGTGGCTCAGTGGTGGAGTGCTCACCTAGCATTCATGAGGCCTGGTTTCAATCCTCAGCATCACCAACCAAACTGAAAAAAAAAGAAAGAAAGAATATTTTAATATAAAAAGATTATATGGAGACAGTAAGTTTATCTTAGTATTTTTTACATTGTTAAGTGTACAGCAATTAGTTTATTTAGTAAGGATGAGGAAAATTTAAAATATCCAGTTATTTTTATGAATTATAAAATTTATGTTTGGCCATTCTTAAACATTAAATTAATGAATAACCATGTAAATTAGGCAACACTAGCTAGTGTTAGATAACTCCAAGCTATTATATGAACATTATTTGTGAAATTTTTAAAGAAAGTAACATTAGCTCTCCTAGTATCTGATATCACAAGAAATGAGGAATTCCTAATACATGAATTTCCTATACAGTTTAAACTTACTTCTTTAAGTGATAAAACTTAATTTAAAATAATAACAATTTTTTAAAAATGTGTATAGCCTCCTCCAACAAACACAAATTAATTTTTTTTTTTTTTTTTTTAGTTCTGGGGGATCAAACCCTGAGCCTCATACATGCTAGGCAACAAGCAAGTGCTCTACCACTGAGCCACATCTGTAGCCCTAAAAATAACCATTTTAATGGTAATCTTTCTATTAAGTCTTAAAGACTTTTAAGTTTTAATAAGCAAGAAAATTAAAACTTATAGATGATAAAATTATATATTATAACATTATATAATTGGTGATGTTCTGTGAGGATCGTTTGCTCTACATATAGAAATAATCTTAAACTGAGCATGGTGGTGCTGGTCTGTAATCCTAGTTACTCAGGAGGCAGAGGCAGGAGGATCACAAATTCAGGGCCAGCCTCAGCAACTTAGTGAGGTCCTGTCTTAAAATTTAAAAAATAAATAAAAAGGGTTGGGGATGTGGCTCAGTGCTTAAGCACCTATGGGTTCAAGCCCCTATACCCATTGCCCCACCCCACCCCCCAAAAAAAGAAACAGAAGAAGAAAGAAAGAATCTTGAATAGCTAGATTTGTTTGTGTTTGTATTCGTTTTTATAAATCTTAATGCTTTTATGAATTTTCTCTTTTGATAAAAAGCTGTTAATTCTATTCCTATTTAATATCTGTTTTCTGTTGGGCAATATCTACTCTTCTGTCATTGTATTACTCTATTTATTCATTCCAAAAAAGACCATCAGAATGCTTATGAAATATATTGATATGAAAAATAAGGATAAAAGTAAGAACTATTGTGAGGAGTGAAGTTACTATATAGAAATATTCAAAATAACCACAACTAGTAAAAGTGAATCAGTAGCCCAACTCTAGGATTCCTGGAGGTTAGAGAGAAGAGAAGAGAAATCTATTGTCTAGAAGTGGATTTTACAGACACTGAGATCTGAGGAAAACTTTTTGACATTGTGGTGTGTGTGTACGTATATATATAGGTATATATGTATATATGTATATTTTTCTAAACCACATCCTATCCTAAATACCAATGCTTTTTTTTGGTAAAAACTTCTCTGTTCAACTAATCCCATAACACTATAAAGTTTTATATAGTAGGTAAAGGTGAAAATATCTGTGATAGTCTACTGACCCAAGATGTTCTAAGACTGATTTATCTAATCCCCATATAGATATATTATATATATATGTATTAACTATAGATAATGTGTGCATATATGCTATGTTTTGACTGGGGTGTGAAGAGTAGATTCTCTGTGGCCAGTTCAAAACCATCCTGTGTAAGCCTTCATTCCAGAGGAAAGAAGACCACTCTCCTGAAGCATCATCTTATAACCCCTTACTACTCTGCTAGCGAGCATACCTCTAACAGCCAGGCTTCTAAAAACTGCGTCTTCCACACCCTGTTTCCATTGGCTTGAAGAATAGTACCAAAGTGTTTTCATAAAGTAAAAGTGTACAGTTTTTTAGGAAGTAAGTTTTATTTGTTGTTTTTAATTTAATGTTTAAAAAGCTAATAATATATTGCTTTGGTCAAATCTGAAAGTATAATAAAGTATGAATAGAATCTCCACCCTGTCCCTCATTTGCTCAGTTTTCATTGCTCCCTTAACCATCATTATCAGTGATTTGTTTTATTTCCAGTCCCTTGTTATCTTGTTAAATTCAGAGATATGAAGCTCAGGGATAGCTTGAAGAAACCCAAGACATTTTAGAAAGCCTTTCCCAGAGTATTTTCCTCCCCCTCCCAATCCTGCCACACACTTGTGAGTTTCCTTTGGCCAGTTAGAATGAAAGGTCCTGACTTTTCTCTGAGTGGGAGGATGGTATACTTTTTTTCAATGTCTCAGCTCCTTCTGTATAGAGTGTGACACCTGATTGCTAATTTCCTTACCACATTATCTTGTTCAGTATGGAAACCTGGCATTTCTATCATGGATTTTCTTTTTCTTTTTTTAATATTTATTTTTTTGTAGTTGTAGTTGGACACAATACCTTTTATATATTTATTTATTTTTATGTGGTGCTGAGGATCAAAACTAGGGCCTTGTATGTGCGAGGTGAGCATTCTACCACTGAGCCATAAACCCAGCCCCTATCATGGATTTTCTTGAAGTTAGACTACACTTGTTTCAGAATCAGTATGTATTTATTTATTCTAAGACCAAATTGAATGCTTCATTCTTTACAATAAGTTTTTGTCTACATTTAGATGATACAGGTAACTGGTATTCCAGCAGTGAAGAGGAAGAAGGAAGCAGTGTCAAGTCAATACTGAGAACGTTACAGAAACAAACAGAAACATTAAGGAGCCAGCAACAACCTTCCTCAGAACTCAGCCCTCCTACTGACCCGAGACTTGCTAAAGAGAAAAATAAAGGAAGTCAAGTGGTTGATCCTAGACTCAGGAACATCCCAAGACAAGATGCTAGAAAGTCTTCTGAGTCTGTCCCAGTGGATCTTAGACTTGCATGGGATCCCAGGAAACTAAGAGGGAACGGAAGTGGTCACACAGGCTCTTCTGTTGGTGGAGCCAAGTTTGATTTACATCATGCAAATGCTGGTGCTAATATCAAACAAAAACGAGGAGATGACGATGAAGAAGATACAGAAAGAGAATTGAGAGAAAAAGCTTTCTTAATACCTTTGGATTCTTCACCTGGTGTAATATTGCAGGATCCAAGGTCACAATTGAGACAGTTCAGTCACATCAAAATGGACATTATCCTAACCAAACCCAACTTCGCAAAGCACATCGTGTGGGCTCCAGAAGACTTGCTTCCAGTACCTTTACCTAAGCCTGATCCAGTGTCTTCAATCAACTTACCTCTTCCCCCTCTTATAGCTGACCAGAGGCTCCATAGGCTATGGAACACAAAAGGTGATCTTCAGCAAAACCCACTGTCCATGGATCCAAAATTAGCAACCAAAGCCAAAAGTAATCCAACAAATAGAGAAGGCTACTTAGAACAATTTGGAGACTTGCACAGTTCAGGAAGTAAATTAGGAGATCCTAGGCTGCAAAAAAATTTCGATCCCAGACTTCACAGACTGCCCAGTACCGAGTCTCATCAAGTAGGTATGAAGGAATCACATACATCAAAGAATGCTCCTCAGTTAGCTAGATCGAGCCCTGGTTCATCACAGCCCTCAGGGGCAGTCACTAGCAGCCCTAGTCCTGGGGTTCTGCATCCATATGCCCCTAAGCTCTCCTCTTCAACAGGCCTTCCACTGGGAACTCCAAGTTCTGTCCTCAGTGGTATTAGTTTGTACGACCCCAGGGAGCAGGGTTCATCACCTACATCAGAGCTAGCCACAGCTTCTTCAGGAGAAAATGCAGAGAACCAAAAAAAAAGTGGTGGTTTAAAAAATAATGACAAAATAGAGCCTCCTGGAGATGCAATCCTGGCACCGAAAACCACTCCAAATGTGGAAGTCACTGTCCCTGGGCCGGCTGACACACAAGCAGATGTTCTCAGGAGCTCTGGGAAGGTTCAGGTCCCAGCAGTGCATAGTCTTCCTATTCAGGCCTTGGCGGGCTTGATTAGACCCCCGTACAGCGATCCAAGGCAGGTAAGGCAACCAGGCCAGGGCAGCCCAACTCCAGACAGTGAGCCCAGTAGGGAAGCAGATGACAGATCTCTAAAGGAGGTTTTTAAAACTTTTGACCCGACGGCCTCACCATTTTGTTAGCTATTGTGTAATTCAGCAGCTCTTTCACTCTGTGACTGTCGCAATCCTCTGCTGTTTTGTAACTGGTTTACCTCTATAGTTTATTTATTTTTAAATTATAAACACTTTTCAGCTGCTAGTATCAGAACCACATGAAGTTATATCCTCTAAAGCCTGTGGTATTTTATATGATATTTTTATAACTTTAAGAGACCGTAGTAATTGACATAGAAACTTATATATCATGTTAGCGTCAATAAAAATACTTTTATTGTAAATAAACCATCATGAACTCAACACTCTGCCTGAATATATGCCAGTTGTCTTTCGTAATCAATGTTTAGATCGACGATTACCACTTTTATATGGTTGTTTAGTTTTAAGCAATATGATATACATTACTTTTGAGAAACAGTATTTTGACTAGGACCTTCTCTATTTGTTAGCACAGAATTGATTAGTATGCTAATTAAAATGTAAAATGAAGTAAAGAAAACGTAAAAATCATAATTAGAGCAGTTCATGTTCAAGGGCATCACTTTTGTTAGTATTGGCAATATTATTTGTGTAAATGAAACATTTAAATGTCATATTTTAAAAGTATTTTATTGTATACTGTATAATAGAAGTTGGAGGTACATAAATAGAATGTTTTGGTAAAGTGGAAAATTTCCAATTCTCCTACATAACTTTTTAAATTTAATTTTTCATATTCAATGATTATGAGTTACTTCTGTGTTACATTGTAATGATGTATTCAATGTTTTTGTCTTTAGTGGCATAATTTATATTACTTTTTAAAATGAAGTTGCTGCAATAACTGGGTTCATCATGACTTTGAAGATTTTTAACAAAATTTTAACAGATCCAGTGAGTCTATGGTGATTATTACATTGACAATGTTTTAAATGTCTAGGTTCTATATTTTTTCATGAGCATGAGAACACAGAGATTGCAGGTATCGTCAACTGTGTATGGTCACCAATAAAGAATCTCTTTCAGATCTCACCTGACTGGTGTTATGTAACAGACAGAATTACCTAGTGTTTTAGAAACCTCATGGTTTCGAAATCTAAATTGATCGGCAATTGTATTTCGTGAAAAATAACTTGTGTTCATTCCCATGTATTTATTGCAGTATGTAAAATAATGCAACTCTATTTGTTTCATTCATTTATAATTTATAACAAAGTATCTTGCTGATGTTCATATCTTGAACTGCAGGCATATGGCAATGTTTGCTGATAACATCTCCAGTAAGCAACTTGAAAATGAGTATTTCATTATAAAAGATAATGGAAGTAGATAATAAAATTGGTCCTTGGATGAAAACATCTACCCTTGAGAAGTGATTTTGAAAACACACAGCAGAATATCTCTGTGAAACCTGACACCCAGATAGCATATGGTTGGATTATAATGCATAGCCTTTCTGATCATGTCTTTCTTTTTCGTACTTTGAGTTCTGGTACAATGGTGTTGCAGTTACATGGACAAGAACTCTGCCACCTGAGGGGGTCACTGTGTTCTCAGTGGAAGGACAGTTACTTGTGAAAATGGGAATTCTTGCTGTTCATACTTTGGTGGCATTTGTTGCTTAAAATGACCCTAGGTAACATTTTAGGTCTAAAAAGTGTGGTTGAAAGCCACCATAGAAAGTATTTTCTGATTTATTGTCCAAATAAAAATCATTGTTAATTGAAAAAAGTAGATAAAACTGATTAAAAATACTCCAGAGTAGTATAATTTACTCTCTTATCAGGGCAAATGTTTAGTTCATGTATTTTATCATTGTGTAAAGTAATGATGTTTACATTTTAAATTCTATACAAAAAGATAATCCGACTGTAAAAGATCAAAATAGGATCCAAAGTTTTAACAGTTTCCATTTACTTTTTTAGTTATATATTTATTTATTTATCTGTTCTAAGGATTGAAAATCCCAGGACCTTGCACATCCTAAGCAAGTGCTGTACCACTGAGCTATAGCCCTAGATCTGAATTTTATTTTGAGACAGGGTTTCACAGAATGGCTGATATTGTCCTCAAACTTGTGATCCTCTTGCCTCAGTCTCCCAACAGCTGGGATTACAGGTATGTGTTACTATGCCCTGCTCATAAAATCTTTTACTACTAAAAGAGATATTTGAAAATAAATTAAAAGTAAGGTTTAAAAGTCATTAGTGCAAATTGTGTAATGTTCATTTATTCAGTATTCTTGAATCTTCACTATGCCAACAAATGTCTTGGAGGCAATTTTGCAGGGAGAGTGGGACTTAGTTTCAAATCTAGCAGTGCATTCATGTGAAAGTGTTTTATTTGCATTTAAAATAATGATTGTTGTTATCATACAGTTTTTAGTGAGATAGCATTAGCTTAGGGGTATCTGTCAGATCCTGTCAACAGATTCTTTTAAGTTTTTTCTTTTCCTATTGTCTCACAAAAAATTTAAGAAGTTGCAGTTTCCCAGTGAACAAGCTCTTCTTTAAAGTGGACTGGTGTCTTAGAACCCACGGAATTTGATTTACACAGACACACTAAAAGTAAACTGTGTTCTTAGAAGCCACACATTTAGAGATCACAAGTGTCCCTGTGTCTGAAGTTTCTGGAGAGGTGGCTCAGTTGGGGTGCCACTTGACTGTTGGTACTGGTTTTCACAGAAATTGTGAACTTGTTAATTTAATATTAAATCAAGTGGGATATGCCAAGGTGTGGGACTGGAACACCAAAAGATTATTATAACTTAGATTTAGCAACTACTTTCTCATATCTCAGTTCTGAACTTAGGAAACGAGAGGTTCCACACGCCTCTGCCGAGGGTCTGTTGTGCTGTGCCTCTGCTGAGTACAAAGCCCCAGTGTTAGTGACAGTGTAACGAGATGTGTGGAGGTTCCATTTGTCTCTTCACTTGTCACAGACTCTCAATTGTAGTTTTGTTTGCTAGTCATACTTATTTCAAGGGCAAAAGAATAATTGATTAGTAAAGAAATCTTGTGTGGGCTGAATTAAGTAGAGAGAAGGAGAGGGAGCAGGGAGAGGTCTCTCAAGGGCTGGGAGTTAAGGACAATGAATTCATATTCTTGTTCTGAATTTATTTCTATGCAGTTTATCTCAAGGTTTCCTTATCTGTGAAATTAGGATAATTTTGACTTATCACAGGTCTGATGAAGGGAGGGAGTTAATTATTTTTGTAAAGTATTTGTAAATATAAAATTGCTTTGTGACCGTCACCAAATATAATTGTTTTGCTCCCAATTCAGGTAGTATTAAGTTGTACAGATTCCAAAATAGCATGATGGGATTTGTGTGGCTTACCAATTTTATGAAGTTTGAGGTGATGTACACTGCAGCTTCTACAACAGAGTTGCCTGAGAAGCTCTTTTGGAATATTAACCCAGACAGTGAGCTGTTTCCTTAAATACTGGTGTATCAGACAGACACAGGACTTCCCACTGAGGAGCTGTGTAGACTTGAAGTCTGTTCAAGATCTGACATTCCTTTCCATTTTATTTAGGCTGGATGTTGATGGAGGGTTAAAACGCTGTGACAGTCCATATTGTATAGCTGTTTGCTTAAGTCATAATGAATGTGGACAAAGTGGCCAGCTCATTTGGTGTGAAAGCCATTTGTTCTTAGAAACAAGGTACATTATCTTTGACCCTTTAGTATGTATTTCTGCAGGCATGTGGTACCACATGCCTGAGTGACCACTTGCTTGATAATGGTAACTCTCTTTTCTTCTGCTTAATGGTGACTAGAAGTCAGGAAGCTCCTAGACATGTGGTTGAGAGTTCTTGGAGAAGCTGTCAGAACCTTCCCAAGTGTGTAACACAGAATGTCACAGTGGAGTGGAGAGGTTTTCCCTGCGTCAGGCTTGCCTCAGAGGGCAGGTCTGCAATCAAGCAGTCCACTGTTGGGCCCTGCAGCCTGCAGTATTCAGGCTTTCTGTGAATCTCATATTACATGAAGAGTAATCGTGTTACTAACAATGATGTGGCAGTACTTTATATGTTAAAAATTAAGTAGAATATATAAGCATTACAGAACTATAATCTTTTAAAATAAGACTTAGTGTAAGAAATCTAAACTTTAACAAAATGTAACGAAACAGGGTCTAGGTGTTCTAAGCTGATTTCTTCTCTTATATGTTAGAATATAGCATTTATTTAGTGCCTCACCCCAAGCAGTTTAATGTGATTGGCTGAACCAACTTTAGTAGCTGCCAGTCACTCTATTGCTGGGGTTTTGTGTTTGAGTATGTTGTTTATCTGTAACTGTAACAAGCCCAAATTAACCTGCTTTTCTTGGAAAGGATACAAACCTAAGAAAAGGCTAGGTTAATATCGACATAGTACTTAGAATTTTTAATGTTTAAGAAACAATATGTATATTTTCAACCCTATGCTAAGCTTTTAGAAGAAAAATCCATCTGTGTCTTCATAGCAACAAATTAGTTCTGGGCACACACTGGATGCTTTGCTAACTGCTAGTTGAAGGCTTTGTGGCAGGACAGTCCATGATTGTATTAAAAGGGCGCAACTCGCCAACTAGACCTCTTAGTAGACCCAGAATGCACTGCCTCCTTGGTTCATCCCTGTTCCCACCCTAAGCAATGCCAAGGCAGGTTTATGACATTTTATTGGGAGTTAAGTATTTCTATGATCATAGTGCTAAGATTCCTCCTGACTTACAAGGTAGTTTCTTTTACTCCACAGAGGTTTGGATAGATGAATAATGTATACATATACATCTATGAAAAACTCTTTCTATAACCAGACAAGGAACTACATAACTGGAGTCTCTTCACCTCTCTATTTTTTGGGGGGAGTGGGATACTAGGGATTGAACCTAGGGGTACTCTATCACTAAGATATGTCCCCAGCCCTTTTTATTTTTTATTTTGAGCCACAGTCTCACTAAATTGCAGAGTCTCAAACTTGCCATCCTTCTGCTTCAGCTTCCCAACTCATTGGGATTACAAATGTGTACCATAGCACCCAGCATATTTTTATTTTAAAATTCTTCTCTAATTTCCTCCTTTCTACTCCCCTTAAAATGTCAACTAAAATTATGAAGATAAGCCTAAACTAGTGAATTATCAAAAGCTATTAAAATTCCTTTTATACCAACATCATGAGCTCTTTCAGTTATGTGTTAACTCTTAATTTCTAAGCCTTATATCTGTTTTTAAAACATCTTTGAAATAGGACAATAATGTGCGACAGTTAGCAACATCATTGTAGGCATAAAGAAAATCTGTTTCTTTAAAAGAGGATTGTGAGTTCTTGAGTTTTTAGGATAGTATTTTATGGCATTATTTACCCTTGAATTGTTTATTTTTTAAGAATTGTTTATTTTTTAAACTTAAAGTTTGTAATAAAAAAGTGAGTATATAGCTACTTACTACATTTTAGAAAAAAATCAGCTCTGCAAGTCATCAGTCCCCTCACTTCTTGGCTCATTAGAGATTTTATAAACACTGTGTGTGTGTGTGTGTGTGTGTGTGTGTGTTTGTATGTGTGTTTTGCTGGTGGTGGAACTCAAGGCCTTGCACATGCTAGGCAGGTGCAAGCGCTTTACCACTGAGCCACACACCTCCAGCTTTTTGTTACTGATTTTAGTACTTTCATAAGGGTATTAAAGTTGGAAGTACTGGAGTTTGCATTTTCTAGTACTTTCTCAGAGGTCTGATTTATAACATACTGTAAAGGAAGTAAATATATATAAGCCCAATTTTTTAAATAAATTAACAAAGTTGTTTCCAAACCTCCATTACCAGCAATATCTTCAACTTATTTGTCAATGATAGATTGACATTTTATATGCTTTTTAAATAGGGGAAGGTGAAAAATGGTAAATTGACCATTATTACAGGTAAGAGGTTTTAGTCTACCTCTCTTTTATAGGAGTTTGCCCTCCAGATGCTTTAGAGGGAACTCAAATAAGAATATTTTTTCAAGAGGCAGGATGATACCTCCTTATAAAAGCGACAATCAATTTGTACATTTAAATTGCCAAAGTTTAAAAAATTTTTACATCCCTATGCTAAACCTGCTGCCCCATCCACCTCAATTCAGAAAGGGCTCAGCCTCCACCCCAAGCTACAGGACCTGGGGCATTTTATTTCAGGTGAGGGCCTGTAGGGACACTGGTGGCCCCAGGATGGAGTGTGTGTGTTGGGGGTGGGGAGGTGGCCAGACAGGATCACCCATTTCCTATCAAATCACAAACAGTATCTATGGGTTGAGATCCAGGTTATACCTATTTGGTATAAGGTCTTTTGTTGTTATTTTAATTCCCCAAGTTATATCTCAAATGTTAGGAAATGCCGCTAGACCATCTCACTTCAGAAGGTTTTTGTACATACCAGACTGGTAGATTGAATTATTAATCTACTTTCTGTTCAAAAAACACCAGCAAGGGTTTTTTGTTTTTTTGTTTGCTGAATTCATCATTATCCCATTAAGGACTGACAAATTGCTTGGTAAGATCAGGATTACCTTTTCTTCTTTTCATTTGCTGATAAATTTCCAAGATGCATTCTGCTGTTGCAAGTTTCTGTAATGTTTTTTTCTGTGATACCTTTCTATTGTCTGAATTTAAATTAAAATGTTTTTAATAATATCTGTTTGGCAGTGTGTTGCTTTGCTTTAATAAATCTTCAGCATTTAGAGACAGAATAGAGGGGAGCCATGTGCATGTTTAAGAGGTGTACCTGGAATGCACCCCAGACCTTCCCAGAAGGCCCTGTCACTAAGCTGCCCTGGAGTTTATCTATGGTACAGGGAGACTATGCTGCACCTGACTGTGCTGGTTGACAACATTGAATGTGCTTCATTCCAGGAAGCATCTCTTAACATTTGTTTAAATTTTTATTAAAAGATTCGAATCTGAAATGTTGCTAGCAGATAAACTGCTTAGATAGGAATTTGGGATCAAAATAGAGTCTTTTCGCAAGAAATGCTCACAGAGCAAACTATCCCAGGTACTCATGTCTGGGCTCTGGTCTCCCCAACATACCAGCTTCCTGAGTCTCACTTTCCAACGCTACCTTATCTGACCCTTAGGACAGTCAGGAAGAGAGGGAGGAAGACTTCCCACCTGCCTCTTTGTTTCTAAGACTCCCTGCCATCCCTTTTCTCTGATCTTCAGACTTAACCTTATTTTTTTTTGTTATAGCAGTTTTTATCTTTCTTGTTGTTATTTCACAAAGAGACTGTCCTACCACCCACTTTTAAATCTTGAGTTGTCTCCCTCTTCCTTGAGAATTTGCCTTCCTAGGCATCCCTGTTCTATTCATTCTTGGTCCTATAACAACTGCACCTGTACCTAAAGCAATGAACAGTTACCACAAGTGTCAGGGACTGGATTTATCCTCCTGTCTTAAACAACTAGAAAATGCAGAAAAATAAAGGGGATCAGGTAAATGGAAAAGAGAAAAACAGTTCAGAAGACAGTGAAATTAAAACATGGTTATTTAAGAAGTTCAATAAAATTGATGAATCACTAGGCACAGTGATCAGGAAAAAGAGAATGAAAGAAAAGACTCAAATTAGCTATATAAATAAAGTGGGAGATGTGGTATTACTGCATCTTCTATAGATAATAAAATAATAATGCATAAATACTATAAACAATGTTTTGTCAATAAATTTGACAATTCAAGTAAATGTTCATAGCATTCTTATTCAGAATCACTCCCAAATTGGGGGAAAAAAAATCCCCAATGTCCATAAATTGATGAATGAAACTAAAATGTAGTCTATCCGTACAATGGCACCATTTGGCAATAAAAAGGAATGAAGTACTAATATATGCTACATTACAAATGAACTTTTAAAATTATGCTAATAAGCCAGTCACAGGGAATTGCATGTTGTTTTATTCCACTTATATGTAATGTTTAGGCAAATCCATAAAAAAATATATACAGAAAGTAAGTAATAGTTGCTTAACCTTGGAGGAGGAGGAGGAGAGGGAGGAGGAGGAGGGTGAAATTACAATTAAGAAGTATGGTGTTTCTTTTGGGGGTGTTGACAATATTACAAAATTGATTGTGGCAATGCTTGCATATATTAAAAAGCTATTGAGTTAGACAAGTTAAATATGTGAATTATATGATATGTGAATTAATAAAGCTGTTAAAAATCAATACTATATGAGGCAGAAAATATAAAGAAAAGAAGGGAAGGGAAAAGTAAGAAACAAATAGAAAGGTGAATCAAATTGAAAGATGATAGATTTAAACTCAATGGTATTGGTAATCATACTAAATATAAACAGTCTAAATATAAAGAACCTTTATGTAAAGGCAGAGATCATCAGATTTTGTTAAAAAAGCAAGAGCCAACTATATGCTCCCTATAAGAAATCCACTTTATAAACGTACAAATTTTTAAAAATAATTTTTATTAGTTGTAGATGGACACAGTATCTTTATTTCATTTATTTTTATGTGGTGCTGAGGATTGAATCCAATGCCTTACAGCATGCAAGGCAAGCACTCTACCTCTAAGCCACAATCCCAGCCCTAAAGGTACAAATTTGAGAAGCATAATTGAATGGAAATGATATGCCATGTAAACATCAATCAAAAAAAGATTGATGTTTACATGGCATATCATTTCCATTATTAAAATATTGGACAAGCTAGAGTTCAGAGAAAATAATATTACCAGGAATAAAAATAAAAATAATTTCATAAAGGAGTAAATTCATCAAGAGGACCTAAATATTTTTGCACCTAATAATAAAGACACAAAATGCATTAGGTAAAACTCAATAGGCAAATTCACATGTGGTTACAGATGCAATATCCCATTCTCCATTATAACTGATAAAAACAGTAGAATGGAAATGAGGAAGGACATAGAAGACCTGAGCCACAGCGTCAGGCAGCCCCAGCCTACTACTGTCTGTTGGACACCCTACCTAACAACAGCAAAACCCACATCGTTTCCTAGTGGATTGGAACATTTTCCAAGACAGAATATAACCCTGGCCCAAGAACAAGGCTTTAAACATTTAAAAGGGTTCAAGTCATACAAAGAATGTTTTCTAATCACAAAATAACTAAATTAGAAATAAAAGTAGAAAAAAGTCTGGAAGTTTCCCAAATACTTTTAAAACTAAATAAGCAGTTACAAAAAAAATCAATGAGTGAAAGAAGAAATCAAAGGGAAATTTAAATGTATAAAGAGAAAGACAAAAATAAAAGTCAAAATTTAGGATTAGCTAAGTCAGTGCTCAGAAATGTAGAGAAGAAAAAGCTATATTAAAAAGAATGTCACAAAATAATGACCTCATCTTCCACATTCAGAAATGTGAAAAAAAATATACCAAACTAAAGTTGAAATTATCAGAAGAAAGAAAATATTAAAGGCAAGAGAAGAGTTTGATGAAACAGAAAACAGGGATCCAGTGAGAAAATTAAAAGCATTTTAAATGAATGAAAAGATAAGCTATGGACTGGAAGAAAACTTGCAATTACATAATCTGTCAAAGAAACTTCGAAAAATTCAACAAGGGGGAAAAAAGGAATGGAGGCAATAGATTTTAAAAGATACTTTGTCAAAGAAAATAAATATGCAAAGTGCAACACCATTAATTAGGAAAAAGCAAATTAACACCACAATGAGTTTCCACTGCCAACTTGTTATAAAAATGTGAAAAAATTCTTGTCTTTACTGTAAATTCAAACTACTCTTCCACTGGATGATGGCAAACTCAATCATCTAATGTTGACCAGGATAATTAAATTTCTTGAGAACTGCCCCATCCAGGAGGCTTACCTAGTTCCCCTCAAGCAAGCAAGACCTCTGCTCCCTCCTTCCTGTCCCTGGGCTGAGATTCAGCCCTCTGTTCCTGGCCCTGGTTGTTCAGCCTCTGAGGGGACAGTTATCAGTCTGCTCATCCCCCCTTTTCTTATAGTTTCTGTGCAAGATGCCATGAACTGAAATATTCCCACCAATCCTGGCCAGAATTAGCTCCTCTCCATCCCAGACTCACCAGCTAACAGTCTGGAGGCTCCAGCTTGCGGTGGAGCATCCCACCCCTTAATCAGCCCAATCTCTTTCCACCTCTTCAGAATTTGAACAGTTCCTACATATCTGAGCAAGATGAACTCTGACCTCCGCAAGGTGACAGTTCCTGGCTCCCTGCAGAATCTTCTGGGACTGTTCTCACACTGCAATATCTTCAGAAAGGCTCAAGCTGACGGTGCTTGGAACGTCTCCCCTGTCTCCACGGTTTACTTGACACATTCCTTCCAAGCCCAGAAACGGAAGCATCCTTCCCAGGAGAAAAGCGGTCATCAGGGCCAGAGGCATCTGCAGCACCCAGAATGTTGTCAAGGCAGCTCTGTGAAGGCACAGGCCCTGGCCACCCAACACTAGGTGTCACTCTGATTCAGCCTAAAGGGCACTCCCTGGAGGACCCCAGGGTCTGGAAAGTGCAGGGCAACCAAGTCTGCCTTGGAGACAATGTCTTTTTATAAGCTTTTTATAAGCTTTTTATAAGGCTTCTTGAACCAAGGCTGCAAGTGGGGATTCTTTGTTGCCTGCCTTTTGCAGGCTCAGCTCTTCACAGTCTGTTTGTGGTTTCTTGAGGTCTGTGACTTAGTATTTTCTTCCTCTGCTGTATACAGAAGGCAGCAACTTCCCGTTCTTCCAGATCCAGGCAAGGCTGTCTCAAGCCCTGGAGGAGAGAGAGAGAGAGGTAAGTGTGGTGCTGGGGGACACAGTGCAGGGTCTCAGTGTCAGCTCCCTGGAGCTCTCTCTGAGGGGTTCCTCCAAGTGGGGCTGGTGCTGCTATTCTGAATCTCTACCCCTAATTTGGTGGAGATCAAGGAGTAATGTTGGAGGGGGGTTCTCTGAACTGAGCCTACACAGCCTGCGGACTGGGGATGTCTGTTTGTCATAGGGGAATGTTCTGAGAATGTATAGAGTTCTTAAAAATACTCTCTCCACTCCAGATTCTGCCTCCCTTTAGATCGTGATTTATGCAAAATATCCACAGGTCTTTAGGTCTACATGGAGCCAGACACAGGTGCATGTCAGAAGCACTCACCTGACTCTGGGGTTCACTTGCTCTCAAAGGGTCTGGAGATGGGGAGGGGCGTTCTTGCCTCCAGTGATTGCTGCAGGGTCAGTAGAAGGCTGGGGGATTCAGCCAAGGCTCTTGGGCACCAAAACAGCTTCATGGGGCCAGTCTGAGCTTTTGTCTCAGCTTTCCTTCTATTCAAGGGACTCTGGGGTATGGACCTGAAGGATGCACATTTTCAAGTGCTCTTCATAGGTCATGTCTAGTCTGTGCACTCTTTGAACTTAACTGGTACAAAGTTTCTTAAACTCAAAATGAAAATTCTCCCTGGATTTTTTTTTTTTTGCACTTTCATGCTAAAAATCTGAGGCTTGTTGGAGTTTACTTTCTAATAAAATTGACAGAAAAATAAATAGAAGAAAGAAAATTACAAACTGTGATGAGGGTAACGAAGGAATCATAGAAGATGCTAAAACAGAGGAAACTGGGTCTGGTTGAGTTAAGAGCCAGATGGTCCCTGACTGATGATGGTTTGACTCAAAATATTTCAACTTTACGAAGGTGCCATAGCAATCTGCATTCAACAGAATCTTCTCAAATTTTGAATTTTGCTCTTTTCTCGGGCTGGCATTCTGTGGTGCCATTCTCTCTCCAGGTGCAGGGAAGTGGCAGAATTGGGTTTGGCCATGAGATTGCTAGGGTGCACAACCAAGCACAGCGTGTATGGTACTGCTAAGCAACGGAGGGGAGGTCTGGTAGGTCAAGTGTATGAAACACATTTCCATTTAGTGATATTTTCAATTTAAAAGGGGTTTATAGTTGTGCAACTCCATCGCGAGTTAAAGAACACCTATGCAGAAGGTGTTCTGTCCCTTTTGAGATGGCAGGACTCGAGTTCAGGTCTAAAGGACAAGAAGCAGTGGAAGTGGAGGGCAGATGGGTCTCACACAGGGCGAGCAGCTCACATAATGGCCCTAAGGAAGGTGTTCTTTTAAACATGCAAATACTGTCCCTCTTCAGCTTCCACTTAGAATATGGAGAGCTGGAAAGATGGTTGCTCCCACTCTAAGAAAAGTCAATATGCAAAATCATAACTTTTCTTGAACCCATTAGAGAGCTGAGTTTGAAGCTCCTCTAGTATGAGATCTAATAAAGGACAGACACCTCACCAGGTGTGGCACTGCATGCCTGTAATCCTTAGTGACACTCTATCTCAGAATAAATATAACTTGGGGGGAAAAAAAAGACTGGGCATGTAGCTCAGTGCCCCTGGGCTCAACACTGAGTACTCCCCTCACCTCAAAAAAACAAGCAACTCCAAGGAGAGACAGTGTAAGCACTGGTGTATGTCAGGCACAGCATGATAGGATGGGAGCAGCATGGGGCTGCCATACGAATGGATAAGATTTCAGTTGAAATTTTGAGAAATCATCCACGGACAAGTGTCTCGGACCTCACTGGGTACTCAGGAGGAAGACTCAGGTCAGGGCAGGTGCTGGGAATACCTCCCTGGGTGCAGCCACCACTTCCATAAAGGCAACAATCCCCGCCCAGATCCATGTCCTGTAGGGGACGGGGCCTCAAGCCACTGAGGGAAGAAGGGTGAACTAAGGCTGAGATGACACCAGCAAGTTGGACACCTCTGTATCTACAGCAACTCCACCCACAAAACTCAGCTCAGGCCAGCTCCAGACTGTCCACTCCTCAGGACACATAGGCCCAGGACAGATGGTCTACCACACAACGTCAAGTTTTCGATGGAAAATTATGAGACATGCAAAAAAAAAAAAAAGAGAGAAAATGAAAAACAAAACAAAACAAAAACACTGTCAAGAAAAATAATAATTGTTAGGTGCAGGACAGGCTGAATAAGTTGTCTGCAGGGCATGCCAAACAAAGTTAGCTGCAGGATGACCTGGCTTCTCAAACCCTCTGTCTGGTTCTTTATCACCTGTTTGCTTCAAACCCAAATGCCCAAGCCCCCGCTCAAGGCTGAACACTTAACCCCCTTGTGTGCCAACAAGGCAGCTTGAAAACCCAGGGACCCTATTAGATTTGGGCTATAAAATCTCCCTCCTGCCGCACCCCTCTCTCTTGCTCTCTCTCTCTCCTCTTTCTCTCTTTTCGCCCCTGTTGCACTGCTGCAATAAAGATCTCTTGGTTTCTCTGAGTGTTGTGGTCACTTTCCTTTCAATAATCATTTTTAAAAAGCCCAGACTCTGACATGAGCCACTTATTGAAATTGTCAGACAGGAAATTAAAATAATTATGATGAATATATTCATGCTTTAGTGGAAAAGCAGGCAAAAATGCATGGACAAATTGGGAATCTCAGCAGAGATTAAAAACTATTAAAAACAATAAATGGGAATGCTAGAAGAGAAAATATGGTAACAGACATGGAGAAGGCTTTGACAGGCTCAGTCACAGACTAGATACAGCTGAAGAAGTAATCAGTGAGAGGGAAGGTCAGCTGATAGAAATTAGCCAAACAGAAACAGGAAGTCAGGTGACAGGTCTGGGGAAGGAACAAAGTTGAGTTTGTTAAGCAGAAGAGAGTATCCTTGTAAATATCTGCCATTTACCACGTCCCCATGGCCACTTACCCTGAGACTTGCAGCTTCTGCAGCCCTCACAGTCTTGAAGACAGCTTGGAGGAGCCACTGGGCATTGTCCACCAGCAGCTCCTCAGAGGACCTGCTTCTTGCCAAGGAGGCCTTTACACTTGGGAGTGTACAGAAGAAAAGCCAGTCTTACACTGGGCAGGATGGCAATTTCAACTAAATAATAAATGCTAGAAGGTTTTACAACATGAGCCTCTTCCAGAAAACTGGGGTGCCCTGGGGGACCTATTTGAAGGAAGAATGCTCTAAAGGTTAATTTCACATTTTAAACTGACATTTTTATTTTAATGCTAAAAAAGTGTGACTCTCATAGAATCTATAAATTAACAAGAAGTATATTTTTTAATGAAAATAACTGAGCTGATGTAACACAACCAATGCAACTGCCTCAGATAATGAAAGGGAATAAGAAATTTTGTATAGAATTGTATTCAAGTCTTAGATTTAAACTTGTGATGGAAGGTCAGACTATGTAAATTGACATTTCAATAGTATTTGTTTTAAATTGAATATAACTGATTTTAGTCAGGTCATTTTCTACCACTGAAAATAAAAATGCTGTGGAACTTAAGTAACTCACTTTGGCAAAATTGCAAGACCTCCGGGTCCGTTAGAAGGCGGAGAGCTTGATAAATGCACCCGGAATACTCATGTTGTTACTCATGTGGTTCTGCCTTTTTCCTTCCCTCCTCCCTCTTTCTTTCCCTTTTCCCATGTGTTGGGGTGTGGGAGCCACTCGGAATGACCACACCTTCCAGTCCTGAAGCAAGGATAGCAAGGTGTGGCTTCAGGTGTAGGTGCTTGGCTTGAGTTACACTCACCTCTCCCTTGTAATCCTATCCCTTCTGCCCTTTTATGGATAGAACTCCCTAAGAACAGTGTCCTCCCCAAATAAAAAAGGTCACTTCCAAATGTGTTTCTCTCTCTCTCTCTCTCTCTCTCTCTCTCTCATCATCCTCTCATGACTTTCTCTTGCTCTCCCTTTTGGGGGAAAGGAGAGTGGGGGAAAGTCCTGAAGCTTAGGTAAAGGTAAATGATGTCTGTGTTTTATTTTGTGTCACCCCATATTCACACGAGCGACCTTAGTTCAGTCCCCTGCGGTGGATGGGGGTGGCACTGGAGGTTGAACCCAGGCCCTCTGCATGCTAAGCATGTTTTCTGATGCACTGACTCCTGAGTATCAGGGGGACTGCCCCCCGAGAGTTAGCCAATTTCCAGACGGTAATGAGTCACCTGCAGACACACCTTCCATGTGTGAACCCACCCTCCCAGAGCCCACACCCCCGCCTCCTCCTTTACCTGCTTCTCCACTCCAGGCCACACCGACCTGCCCTAATCATTCCAAGGCCAACTCCCATACTCAGAGCCCCTGAAATCCTTCAAACTCACCAGCCCTGGACGTGCCAGCCTGCTTGTGCTGCCTGGCCTGTGCTTCCTGTGAACACCACGGCACCTGCTCTTGCCGATGGCTCCCCTCGCTCCTCTACCAGGGTCTGCCCCTGGTGCTTCCTTGTGCGGTCCTGGGTGGCATGCTGTGCCTCCTGCCTCTGGCTCTGTGAGCATTGAACTGCCTTCTTCACCTGTGTGTTTACCTTCTGTCTACCTGGTCAAGGCAAATCCCAGACCCTTATAACAATACCCATATATGAAATGCTAAAATTAAGTAGAAAAATGTTGGCAGCTAATCTGGAGAAAAGTAGCTAGGTTTTATTTGCTAATTTTAAAACAATTTACGTACCTGGTTTGGTTGATATTTACTTTTATACCTCAGAATAATTGACAGTAGCTCTAACTACCGAGCTTTCTATAATGTAAGGGACTCGGGTGGAAAGGGAACAATCTTGTGGTCTTGACCACATTCTGTACTACAACAGGAAGCTGTTGTGAGGAGACAGTCAGTGGGAACTGGTCAGTTGCAGTCTGGCTCCGGGCTGGCATGGTCTTCCTGGAGGATGACATCTATGCACGTCCATGATCCTCTAGATTACCATTCACGAACAGCCAGCATCGTGAATGACAGGGACATATTCTGAGAATGCGTTTGGGTGGTTTTGTCATCATGTGGCCATCAGAGGGGACTTACACAAACTGAGATGGCCATAATGTCACTGGGGGAGACAATTTTATGGGACTGCCTTTGTCCATGCAGTCTGTCATGGGCCAGAATGTCATTCTGTATGGCTTGACTGTATTGTTAAAGTTAACTGTCTTTCATTCAATAAAATAAGTATAAAAACAAATAGAGAACTAATGGTCAAAATTTAGATGTGGTTATAATATAAAGAGATCAGTTGTTTTTGTTTGTAGATTTACCCAAAGTGATGTGTACCAGCAATATGGTGTTTGGAAGGGAGGGGGAAGGGATGTAAACTCTTGGAGAATAAAAAATCAACAAATAGAAGAGGAATCTCACCTCTTTGGGTCTTGAAATAGCAGAGCTTAGCGTTTTGTGCCAAGCAGCCTCTCACCTGGAGATGATGCGGAGCTGGCTGCTCATGGTTTGAATTTGCTCTGCCGCACAGCGAAGCTCCTGGGAACATCTCTGATCTATGCAGTTCTTAGCAATGATAAGAATAAGTCTGGTGAAGTTTTGTCCAGAAGTTGCAATTTTCTTAGCAGAGGTGATGAGCTGATCTTTGGTCTGCATCAAGGAAACAAAAGTGTTAAAACTAGGTAAATATTGCCCTCACGATTTGTCTCCAAGATGTTGGTGGCAAACTGCAAAGCCTGTCCAAAACTTGCTGGGCCCAAGTTCCTTCGGTTCCCCAAGTGAGCATGCTTCAGTGTAAGCCACCATCTCCTGAGCCTCCCTGGGTTGGTCAGAAGCTGACCCCTGGCACCCAGCAGAATGTGGTGGCCTTGGCCCATCTGTCTGCATGGGACTGCGGAAGGGAGGGTTGCCTCCTGGCCATGGTCTCACCCACTGTCCCCAAGAGCTGTGCCCTGCTTTTAGCTGTCAGCAGGTGGCAAGGCATGTGTGAGTCCTCAAGAAGGGACAGGTATGGGGACATCCAGGCCGGAGCAAAGGTGCAGAGTCACATAGAGCTCTGCTCTAGAGTGCTGCTGGGGAGCTCTGCTATAGAGTAGAGCTCTGCTGGGGACTGGTGATTAATAGGCTGAAAATTTAACCTTTTTGAAGTAAGTTTGAGAAGAAACCTCATTTTCCTTTCACAGAGATTTGGACTAAATCAACAGTTTTGGTGAGTTTTTTTTTTTTTTTTTGGGGGGGGGGAGGTATCTACCGGGTTTTGAACTCAGGGGCAGTTGTCCACTGAGCCCATCTCCAGCCCTATTTTGTATTTTTGTTTAAAGACAGGGTCTCACTGAGTTGCTTAGCACCTTGCTCTTGCTGAGGCTGACTTTGAACTCCAGATCCTCCTAGGGTTAGGGGACTCACTCCCTGGCCCTCTCTCCCCTGTGCATGCTGCCCCAGCTTCTCTGGTCAGAAAGAATGCAATGTTAGGGGTTTCAGCGTGAGAGGCTTAGCTCATGAGAGGGGTTTGCAAATCTAATGCTAAGGGAACAGGTGCAGGTATGTCCAGCCCAATGTTTAATTCAGAGCCATTCCCAGCTCCTTGCCAGCCTTTGGAGAGCTCTTGGGAGACAGGAAATGCCTTGTTGAAACACAGGACGGCAGCAGCTGTTCCCAAATGAGCTGAACCTGCACTGGTCACCTGTACCGTGTAGTTCCTCTGGTCTTTAAAGATCAATGAGGCCACCCCAAAACACCCACTTCTTTAGGCCCTCCTAGGAGGATACCCAGGTCTTCACACTCTGGCAATTTGTTTACGACATGCCGCCCCATTGGCAAGTAAGTCAGGAAATGCATCTTTTGCTTTTTTTTGGATAAGGTTTGGGTCTAGGCTGCTGTTTGGTCCATCAGCCTTCTCCC
This sequence comes from Ictidomys tridecemlineatus, assembly GCF_052094955.1. Lineage (NCBI taxonomy): Eukaryota > Metazoa > Chordata > Mammalia > Rodentia > Sciuridae > Ictidomys > Ictidomys tridecemlineatus. Next base: position 31,179,324 of record NC_135488.1, on the reverse strand, counting down.
TGTCCAGAATGCCGATGGACTGCCAGGTTTCAAGGCTATTGGTCTTTGAGATAAGGAGGAAAGGGAATCCTGGAAGGATAAGGGAGGATGGATGAGAATGCCTCCCCCCCTCCCCGCAATTTCCTGAGGGTGTTTTTATTTTGCATGTGTTACAGCTTGCAGCCCTAACCTGGACGTGACTGTAGGAATGGCTAGTGTTCTCTGCTGACACACAGAAGGCCTTTGGCCAAGGAAGATTTAAGATCTGAAGTTAGGGAAATTCCTTGCAAGAGCACTTCCTTGTGTGCAGGGGAAAGGTTCAAACTGGGAGATCAAGCTGGATATCCCGTCACCCCCTTGCTTCCTGGAACTCCAGCTCCTCCCCCCCTGCGGGGATGCGGAGCTGCTGGTAAGGCTGCCTCTGATCACATGGTGACATCTGACTGCACTGCTTCAGGAAGTCCTGGTCCTCCATGTGCCTAGCCAGTGCCTCCCAACCAGCCCTTTAAACTCTTCTTTCTCGCCCTAGAGCACAGATACTGTGGCTGCTAAAGTCCAGGATCAGGACTGGGGTCTGGGGAGCCGGGGGGTCCCCTGCACAGGGATTCTCTTTCACCAGGTGCTGTCTTTCCTGTTAAAAGGGGGTCCTTTGGTTTTCCTTTTGTCATCTCCTCCATATTTACCACAGGGAACTCAGTGGGTAGAGGACCATATTTTGGGGTCCTTAGCCACCCTGCCATCACCCAAGTTCTATATAAATCAGAATATCTGAGATGCTTAGAAAGAAAAGTCAGCAAGAGGACATAGCTACCCCCACTGTGCTCTGATGACCTGGGGTCACTGTTCCAGTGAGGGGCTGACCAGGAGTAATGGGCAGGGATCGGGAACAGGGACAGGACAATGAAGGTCTGAGGCTTGGGTGTGGAGGGGGCTGCTGGGTTTGAGGTCACCTAGCCAGGTACACCCACCCTTCTCTTTTGGACCCTTCACCCTAGACTGAGAGCGAGGCCCACAGGGCTCAGCCGTGGATTTGGGAGCTGCTGAATTCCGTAGATCCACACCGGAGGCTTTCTACGAGGCTCTCATTGCCATCTTATATCTTCCTTTCACACACTCAGCAAATGGACTTCTTATTTTTTTCCTTGCAGGTGTGTTGATATCAAAGAATGCTTACTTCAATGTAACCAAGCAGAGGGATAAAGAGAATTAGAATAGGCCTCATATAATTGAAGTTGGCCCCCCAAGGCTGGTGGGAGCAGGGTCTCCCTCCAGGATGAGTGGCCCTGAGTGGTTAGCCTTCAGGAGGTGGCTGCTTTGGGGATTTTTTTTTGGGGGGGGGCAGGGTGGTACTGGGAATTGAACCCAGGGGTTTTAAACCACTGAACCACATGCCCAGCCCTTTTTATTTTTTATTTTGAGACTGCGTCTCCTTAAGTTGCTGAGGTCGACCTAAAACTTGTAATCCTCCTACTTCAGCCTCCCAAACCACTGGGTTTACAACTGTGCACCACCACTCTGAGTTTGCCTTGGGGAGTTTTAAAGACATAAATAGCTCCCTTCAGCTTTTGGGAAATTATCTTCCCTGGTGCAACGTGACAAAGCCTCAGAGACCCAGCAGCGGAGGAGAGGAAGGAGGAGGTGCGGTGACATCAAGCTATTCCCAGGTAGATGATGAAGGGACTGTACAGAGATGTGAGTGCCAAGTGGTGCCACGTGCGCCCTTCCTGCAGGGAGCTGCCCAGGGTGGCCCTGGCTCTTGGAGGGCAGTGGAGGGGAGAGTAACTTCCCATGATGCCCAGGCCTCCCACCACCATGGCTGCTGATGCCCAGTACCAGGACGTGCCCGCTCCTCCTCAGGCTCTGAGCCATCAGGGACACCTGCTCCGTCATCTCCTGTGTGATCTGGGCGATTCTGCTCTCGTGGCCTGTGCTGCCATCCTGGTCCTCCTGGGGAGGCTGGTCCAGCTCAGCGTGAGGTCTGGCTGCACAGCTGGGGGAGTCAGGGGAGTCGTCCTGCTGCTGTAAGAAGACAGTGCATTAACAGAGTGGCCCTGCTGGCCCTCAGCCTTAGGACCGCAGTGGCCTGCCCACTGCGTTTCCATTATGTTTTAAAGAAAGAGGAGAGGGAGTCAGGAGGGTTTCCTGATTCCTCCACATCCCAGCAGTCTTGGCCATCTACCCCAAATATTTAGGAGAATAGTGAGGGGACAGGATGATTCCCTATTAACTTGTGCTCCGTTCATCTGGGATTGGCAGAAACCGAAACCTGGTACACTTAGTTCCGGATATCATTAAAATATTAAATGTTATTTTCTTCTGTGAAGTTTTAGCCTTTGCATGGGAGAAGGATCATCTGCAGCTCCTGAAGAAATTCAAGAACTCTTCAATATTCCAACTCTGGGAAGACACTTTTGCAAAAGGACCTAACGGTTTGGTTATCAAAAACTATGACTCCCCGCCACCAACACACACACAAGAGCTTGGTGGGGGTTGTTTTCTAGTGAGAAAAAAAGAGCTGCCCCTGATATCTACAAGCAGGCTCCATGCTCACAGTTAGGCCATGTTCTTTCCCTATTGAACTTTTAGCAGAGCCTTCCCTAAGCCTTTTCTTGACCCTGGAATTGACAAGTTATTCTGCATTTGGAAGTAAATCCAGTAACTGTGTTGAGAAAATCTTTGATTATGTCTTTTTCTTACTTCCTCAGAGATGGCTCCCTCCATCCAGGACTTCCCAGCCTCTGAAACTGTGAGCTGAATAGATAGATATGTTGTCTTTATAATATAATTACATAGCACGTTGTATTTTGTTATAGCAGCAAGACGTGGATTAAGAAACTTGAACTAGAGTGAACCAAGAAGTCACCTGGCCTTACTCCTGTTGGTTGCCTTCAGTTTAGTCATCCCCACTTTCTGACCATATGCAGTATCCTCTACTGCTTTATTGGTCTAGTTCTGGACAGTGAATGCTGGGAGCCTTTTCCAGAGAGCACCAACAGGCCAGCCGGAAGGGACTCAGAAGATGAAAAGAAGGACAAGGGAGAAAACTCTGCTGAGACCAAGACTCAACTGCAGGGACTGAAGGCCAGGGGAGGAAATGGTGCCCTGATGAGCCCAGCTAAGGGTGAGGAGGCTGGGAAATACCCTTTTCCACTCATGTCCCAGCTGGAACTGTGGGGACCATAAGCATCCAAACCCACACCTGTCTTCGGGCCCTTCCATAATGCCAGGAGCCCAGGACGCTGTGTCCGAGTTCCCCTGGCTGCAGGAAAGATTCGGAGGGTGACTCACTAGGGCAGGGGATGCACAAGCCCCTCCCTAGGCCGCTGTCTTCCCTGGCAGGTTCTGAGGGAGGCTCACTGTGAGATGCTGGTCTGGGTTGAGTGGAGGGCATGCCTGCACCACAGGAGCCCCAGGGCGTGGGGACAGAATCATACGGCAATGTGTCAGGCAGCAATGCTGGCCTCTCTGACTGTCCTCACACCCTAGGGTGGCCCTGGAGGCAGAGTCCTTCCCTGTCCCAGTGTTCCCCTGTACATGCAGGACAGCACTCCCCTGGAGTGGAAAGAGCAGAATATGGGGGCCTGCCCCTCACCTGGGGGACCCAGACCCCAACAGAGAAAGGACTTCCCGGCAGGGACAAGAGGGGCGAAGGGGCTGCTGGAGCTGCTGCTCTCCATCCTGGAGGCCTTCAGACCTGGGCAGCTGCATCCACCTGCCCTGAGCCTTGGGGGGTGCTCCATGGAGAGACTCTGATAGAGGAGAGTCCATCAAGGGGCCTGTCAGTGAACCCAGCCGCACCAGCACTGTCCAAACCCTACGGAGAAACAGGTTTGCGGGGAGGAGGCTGCCAGCCAGGGGAATCTGTGCGAATGGAGGTGGGCAGCGAGTGAGCCCAGAGCCCTGCTGGCCTCGGAGCAGAGGACTCTGGTGGCAGGAGAAGGAACTGTGCCTACTGTCCTCTCTGCTGCCGTGGCAATAGGGTGGCTTCTGAGGACAATCGCATTTTGGTGAGGAAAATGAGGGAAAAGTAACGGGTGGAGAAGCACAGGGGGTGGTCAGTTGCACCTGGGAGGAGGTCTCAGGAATGGTTGGGAGGCTCTGCCCAGCCAAGCAAAACCTCACACGGGGGACAGACCAGGCTGTGCCATGGGCCTGCCTGAACAAGTCTGCTGAGGAACTTCCCGAGCCCTGCCAACCTAGTCTATGTCCTGCTGACGCTGGCCTTGGTCAATATGAATGGGTGTCCTAGGTGTCCTGTCTCACCCTGGAAAGAAATGAGTGCATGTGGAAGGACAGACCCTACATCTTTCCAATAAATCCTTCTTTTTTCCCCTTGCTACAGCAATTCCACTGAATTCCCGCCACTTGCAAAGAAAAGAACCCTGATTGGAGCACGCAAGTGACATGTGTGGAGGTCAAAGTGGCATGAGAAAGCCTATCCCTCAAGAAGAGTGCTGCCAGTCATGGCCAGGAAACCACTTCTGGGTGGCGTGACTGGGGAAAACCTCATGGAAGACAGTACTAAGGTAGGCACTACTTCTAGGACACTGGCCACAGGCCAGGCAAATGCAAATATTTTGCCTGGATACCCTTCATCCTCCATCAGGCTAGAGTGCCAGAGTCCAAAATGGCGATGAAGATTCCCAGCTGGGAAATGGTAGCAGAAGGTGCAGCCCAGACAGCTGACTGCCAAGCTTGGGCTCTTGGAGGCTGCGTGCTGCCTGCCCAAGGGGAATTACATCATGGCACTGAGACCCTGGAACTTGGCAGGATCTCTGATGCCTAGAAGAGGGTTGAGGTGTGGGTGGAGAAAAGATGCTGAGGAGCCTACCATGCCCATGCTTGCTGGGGGGGTCCCAGTGACAGCTGGCTCAGCAGTGCAGGTTCCCATTGAACTTCCAACAGTGGCCCTGGGGGCAGAACCCTGAGCATCCACCTTGCCTCCCGCAGCACCCTCCTCACAGTGGAGCTGGGGCTGGATGGAGTCCTGTTCTGGGGCCCTTGCTGGCTCCTCCCTGAGCTTTAAGCATTGGTCCAGGAGACTCCAGGCCTTGGTATGACCACCTTTCCAGGCCTGGAGCTGGGCCACCGCATGGTGGGCCCTGGCTGCCCACTCCCACCGAAGCCACTCCAACACATACATGCCCCACTCCTCTGGACCTTCTTGGAGCACAGAAACCCTCTGTTTCACCTCCTTGGTGAGGATGAGAATGCTCTCCAGAGCTATAAGAAGGTCTTCTGGGCAAGGCCCAGACTCTTGATGTCTCACTACAATTCCCTGTACAGCTTGGATACCAGATACCATTCTTTCTAGGGACCTTTGTGTCCTGGTCTGAGAGTTCTTGCAGACAGAGAACTGTGGAGAAATCGCATCTTGAAAGGCACATTCATACTCTGCATTGATGCCACTGAGGTGGCCAGTCAGGGTCTTGGCTCGGAGGGTGAGCTCCAGGCAGAGAATCTGAAAGCGCGTGGACAGGCTGGGAGATGGTTTGGGGGAGGAGCCTAGGATCTGTGCCACATCCAGCAGAGCATCTCTGAGAATATGAACCTCCCTGCACAGAAAGGAGATCTCACCCTTTACCTGCTCATCCCCACACAGAAGGCCGGACAGACTGGCAGCCTCCTGCAGCCTTTGAGAAACATCTGCTACCTGATCCAACCCTTCCTTCAATCCCTGATGATCCTTTACAGCCTGTTGAAGGGGCAGTAGAAACAGGCCTTGTCTCCCGCTGAGCCTCTCCATGTTCTGGATCAGGTCTTGAACAGCCACTGACCACAGAAGGCATCCATTCTCAATGTTCCCTTCCCAAGATGCAGGAGCTTGGAGACCATCAGAGGCCAGAACCATGTCCAACAGCCGTTTGGCATGAATCTCTGCCTCCTCCAATCTGTCCCCGATTTGCAATAGCACTTCTGGATGTCCCAAGGAGTCAGGATCCTTCTTATCCAGATCCTTGCAGCAACTTTTAGCTGCCATTTGAACCATTGAAGTTAAATTCTGCTGAAGCTCTGTGAATACTGAAATGCTCCCTGATAGATCAGTTTGGGGGTTATGGCAAAAGAGTTGTTGACACAGAGGATACCAGTCACCAGCCGTGGCTACCAAACCCTGCCTGGTTTCCCTGGTCCCCCCAGACAGTCGGAGAGTGGCTTCTAGAAAGCTATCACTTCTAGAAGTTGTGCTATGGGCTGTCTCCCTGACCAGGTCAATAACAGAAGGTGCCAGTGTCGGGATCTCTTGGAGTCTTGTCATCCTCTCTGATCCTGGTGGTCCCTCCCCACCCTCTTGAGCTGCATCTGTGTCTGCACCCTGCTCCAGCACTTGGGTGCAAGTTGAGGCCACTGCCTGGAGGTCCTGGCTCTCTTCAGCAGGAGTGAGTTTGCTGGTGGTGAGGGGAGGAGCAGACCTCCTCTGTGCACAGGTGTTAGGACTCCAGGGGTGAGAAGTACAGTCTTTTGGTGGACAGGGCATGGCCAGGTCACGTTGCCCTAACACAGGGACCTTTTGGTGTTTCCACCCAGGAAGTGAGTTGTCCTGGAGGCTTGGAAGAAGGGTATGAGGCTGTCCCTTAGCTATGTCAAATCTTTGGATTTGGTCTCGAAGAGGGCTGAGGATATGTGGGTGGTTGGTCCCGTCCAACCCCTCTTGGACTTGCTGAACAGAATAGATGAGATGTGTTGCCATGGCTAAAAGCACCTCTCTATCCTGAGAGCTGCACCCACCTGACCTGTGCTGGGTAGCTGCACCCAAGACCAAGGAAGACTGCTGCAGCTGCCAGATCAAAACTCTCAGGCCATTCCGGAAAATGGGATCCGAATCGTGGCCCACATACCTACTCATTACCTGCACTATGTGTGCGGCTCGGCCCTGCAAATACATCACAGACCTGGAAAACCCTCCGGGATCTCCACTCCTCAAAGCCCACGCAAGGAAGTCCAAGTGCTTGATCATTTCCTGAGTGGACACGCTCAAGAATTCAGGAATGTTGAGAACATCATCAAAACAGGCCACGAGGCGTTCGCTCGCCCGAGCCCAGGCCTGAAGCACGGCCCTCAGGGCCGCGGGGCTCCGGTCCGCACCAGACCCTGCTGGGCCTCCTGAGAACAGCTGGTGCACTCTGGCCACCAGCCCGCCAAGGTCTGCCACGGCGGCCTCCAGGTCTCTACCAGTTTGTCGCTGGGAGCAGCAAACCAAGACCAAGTGGGCCACCCGGAGCATCTGCTCTGCCCGCTCGTGGAAAGCTGCACGGAAACGCTGGAGGCCTTTCCGCAAGTCCTCGCCCGCGCCCGGCGATCCGACTGCAGAAGTCGACAAGGCGGCGCCGACCAGCCTTTGAAGAGGGCTCCGGGTGTCTGTGAACGTGTCCAGGATCTGGCGCAGGAGCGCAGCGCGCACTCCCTGGGAGAGGACGTCGGTGGCGGCCAGCAGCGCCGCGCGCTCCTCGGCGGTCTCCAGCCTCTCCTGGCCGGTCCGCGGGGGTCCGTCGCTCCCGTCTAGGCGCCAGATGGCGCCTCGCAGCTCCAGCAGCCGGCCGCAGCGGGCCACCAGGTACAGCCTCTCTGGCGGCGCGGAGCAAGCGGCCAGGTGCATGCAGTGCGCGACCACGGCGGCCAGCGGCGCGTCCAGCTGGCTGTCGTGCAGGCGCTCAGACCCGGCCAGCAGCCCACGCAGCTGCTGCAGGCGCCAGGAGAGCGCGCCAACACGGGTTCCAGCCGCAGGGATCGCGACGCTGGACTCCAGCCGCTCCAGCAGCTCTTCCAGGGTCTTCCTGGTGGTAGCGAAGACGCGGCTCCGGGTCGCTGTCAGCTGTGAGTCGCGCGGATGTTGGAGGTGGCCGCGGGCAGTCGCGAGCAGCGCGGGGATGCAGTTCCGCAGCAGGCGACCCGTGGGACCCAAGCTCTCCTCCAGTCCGTGCGCCACGAGCCCGCCCAGGTGCTGCAGCGCCGCCACCAGCTCCCCCAAGTGGTCACGCAGCGAGGGCGCGTCCTCCGCGGCCTCCAGCGCGTCCAGGCTGGCCAGGCACCTGCCGGCCGTCCGCACTGTCTGCCTGGCGATTGCTGCATCTGCGAGGAGCAGGACCTGTTCGGGCAATCGGGACAGGAGGAGCTTGAAGATGATTGCACATTATTTGGAGTGATGGGGACAGCGGTGGCAGCTGCTTCTGTCCCCTAGACTCAGCCCCAAAAGTCACCCGAGAGTGACGTTTATATTTGGTTACATTTGATTGAACCGAGAATGTAAGGCAGCTACATTCCATGTGTGGATGGATCCATCTGGAGTGTTTACTGTTTGGATGAGGGTGATGGGGGCTGGAGAGAAGGCCGGCCGTGAAGTGCCTCTGAGATATCTCCTCTAGCCTGTCCCTGCCACTCCTGAACAGCTGTATCCACCCCTCCAATACAAGTAGTACCCAAACCAAGAACCCTCCTTGCACCCCCTCCTCCCTGGTCAGCAGGTACCTATGGTTGCAGTCCTCCTTTAATAGAACCTGTTAAAATTCAAACATCTGCCCCCAATAACTCCTACTACTAAAGTTTTACTGATTATATTTAATAATATTTAAGGCATATGGATTTTAATAAGCAGCAATGCCCAGGCTAAAAGTCACATCATAATGGTGGAATGTCAGGATGGGAAATGGGGAGCATTTGAAGGCTAAGGGATGATCCAGGCTTTGGTCTAGACCCTTCCAGCTACAGACCAGGGCCACAGAGCTTTCATCTGGGAGATTGATTTGCCAATCAGGTTGAGGGTTACAGAGGTTTCAGTAGCCTCTTCCCATAGCTCTTGGCAGCAAGAGAATGGAAAATGACCCTTTGGGTGACATCTTTTTATTAGAGATTGGTGGTTAGGGGGTGAGGAGACCACGTGGGGTTCAAGGAGTAGACCCTACATATGTCTACCCAGCTCCCCTGGAAGCTTCTACATTCAGCATTCACTAAATGCCTATGATCTTTACAGAAATGGGCAGGTTTCACTCTTGGGGACAGGGGTCCACTGTGGGAGTAACATGCCTACCCATGCTGCTTGTGACCAGTCAGCACTGACAACAGCCTCACCTTTGTGGTGTCCACCAGCATCTGCTGAGCTGTGGTCATGAGCTGCTCTTGGTGGTACCGACATTCTGGCTGCACATGGAGTTTCTGAGCCACCAGTGTGATGTTCCTTCCTGACAGGATCAGAGACTCGGCCACGGGCTCCATTTCCTCCTGGAGCCACGTCTGGAAATCTCCTGCCACCCTGGACAGACACACTGCATTTACAACAGGCAACAGAGTAAAAAGCACATCCCTGGGGGGCTGGGGCTGGGACTCAGTGGCAGAGCGCAGCCTCACATGTGTGAGGCACTGGGTTCAATTCTCAGCACCACATATAAATAGATGAATAAAATAAAGGTCCATCAACGACTAAAGAAATATTTTTTTAAAAAAGCATATCCCTAAGGAAATTATGATACACAGATTAGAAAGTGCTAAGCAGCCATGTAGGGCTTTATTTGTGATGATTGAAGGCTCTCTAGGACATAGTGTTGAGTTAAAAATAAGTTCCTAACACCAGTAGTGGTGGCACACCATAATCCCAGCAGCTCAGGAGGCTGAGGCAGGAGGATCATAAGTTCAAAGCCAGCCTCAGCAACTTAGCTAGGCCCTAAGCAACTTAACAAGATCCTGTCTCAAAACAAACAAACAAGGAGCTGGGGGGATGTGGGTCAGTGGTTAAGTGTCCCCAGGTTCTATTCCTGATATGTATGTATAAATAAATAAATAGATCCAGCCTTAGGGATAGAACATTGAAGATACAAATTTGCCACAAACAATATATGCAAAACACTTTGCCCAGTAATCTAGAATATGTGTCTACTCAAGGGCACATGGACCATTTACAACTATAGGTCAGATAATGGGCCACAAAACAGGGCTAAAATATGTATTTTATGGACCACAGTACAATTAAATAGAAACAAGGCCAAAACAGTAGTAGAAAATCTCTGGCTGTGTGTCCAGGAGAGACTAAAGTTGGAACTGGAGGGGAGAATGTATGGGAGACTGTCTTTCCTAGCAGTGTTCACATAGAGCCTGGAGCGATGGCACCCCTCCAGGGACATGCAGTGCAGTGGCCCTTCCCTGCTCACCATCAGTGTGACCTGTTTTATGTACACACAAACGTGCATATTCATATGTGTGTGTATACACCTACAATTATTTTTTCTTTCTTGGTACCAGGATTGAACTCAGGGGCACTTGACCACTGAACCACATCCCCAGTCCTATTTTAGGTTTTATTTAGAGACAGGGTCTCACTGAGTTGCTTAGCACTTCACATTTGCTGAGGCTGGCTTTGAACTCACCATCCTCCTGTCTCAGCCTCCTGAGCTGCTGGGATTACAGGCATGTACCACCCTTCCAGGATCCTACAACAATTTTATATGAGTTTTTAAAAAGGAAAAATAGGAGGAGATGAGGAAGGGACATAAAGATGAGAAGAGGACATAAAAAGGGGAAAGAAAAGAAAAATATCTGAAATAAATATAGACCCAAACGTTCACAGGGGTGGTTCTAGGTCATCAGCTTATAGGTAAAGTTTTCTTTCTTCAGCTCATTCATATTTCCTAAATGTTCATCAAATGATATGTTTGCAAATGAAAGAAAACACATAGGGCCCTGCCTGAAGTCTCACTGTGCTGGTGAACACTAGACCAGGGTGATTGATGGGGTCGGTTCCTTCTGGCCTCCAGGAAGCTTCCCCAGCAGCAGGAAGCTGGAGCTGGCCAGCAGCCCTGGGCAGTTCATGCTGGGCCTTCGTTTGGCCTTCCCTGAGCACTTCTTGAGGAGCTGCTCCCAGAGCCCGCCTGCCAAACCCCAGTCCAGATAGGAGTTATTGCAATGTTAATTATTGCAATATTGCAGTATTGCCCAGGGGCTGGACCATTTCCCATGGTCATGAACCTAGATAATTATCTGCATAAATGATTCATGTTGCTGCAGACAACACAGTGAAAGCACTTATGCTGAAACAGACAAAGATGTTTAACTTCTCTCAAAATTTAGTGTGCCTTTCTTTTGTGATTACAAAAATGTGTGTTTCAAAACTCAGAATGCACAAAGTATTCGATGAATATAGAATCACTCTGTTCTCAAGCTCTTAAATAAATTACAATAAATATTTTGGGCAAATTTCTTTTTACCTAATTGGAGTCTCAACATGGATAGCCCCCAATCTGCCTCCATATCTTTATTTTATCATGGAAAAGTAGGCATAACATAAAATTTATCTTTTTTTTTCTTTTCAGTGTTGGGGTTTGAACCCAGGGATTTGTGCATGATAGGCAAGTGTTCTACCACTGAGCCACATCCCCTGTCTGAAATTTATCATCCTTAAATGTACAGCTTTGGCACTAAGTGTCCACACTTCCATGCTCCACTCCTGTGTCCATCTCCAGACCTTGACTCATCTTCCCAAACATAAACTGAACCACTAAGCAATGAGTCCCACCCTCCGCCCTCCCCTCCCCCAGCCCCTGCAGTCACCATTCCCCTTGCTCTCTACGGATATGACTGCTCCAGGGCCTCATGTAAGTGGAATCATTTCATATCAGTCCTTTGTATCTGGCTCATTTCACTTGGCATGATGTCCCTGAAGTCTGTCCCTGGTGTGGCATGTAGGAGTGCTGTCCTTTCTGAGGCTGAGCACATGCGTGTGCACCAGTTTGCTTATTATTCATCCATCTGCAGACATTTGTGTTGCTCCTGCCTTTTGGTATTGTGAATGGTGCTGCTGTTAATATCAGTGTAAAAGCATCTGTTCAAGTCCTGCTCTCTTCTCTTTGGGGTAAATAATCAGAGGTGGAATTGCTGAATTATATGGCAGTCCTGTTTTTATATCTTTGACAGTTCCTATATACTTTTGAATCCTCTTGTGAATTTCACTTAACTTAGCAATATTTTGGTTACTTTTTATATTTACAAAATTTCCAGCTTGCAAAAGTTGCAAAAATGTTCAGTGTACTTGACACACCCTTTAGCCAGTTCAAAATTGTCATTTTGCCGAGTTTGCTTTATCATTCTCTTTCTCCCTTTCTTTCTCTCTGTGTATAGACACTTCCAAGCCCCATGCCCCTTTTATGCCAAAATGGTTTAGCATGGGTTCCTTACAAACAAGAACATTTGTGTTTATAATCACGGAATAATTATCAAAGCCAGAAAATTAAACATTGATTCAACACTATTATCTAATCCAAATCCAATATTCAGATCTTGCAACTTGTCCCCAATCTGAGGACATGTATTATATTCAACTGTCAAGATTCTAATGAGACGCCCCACGCCCCCATCACCAATATTCTTGGGTCTCCGTTTGTCCAATGATAACCCAGATTCTGCTGTGCAGGGACTTTGCAGATGAATCAAGGCAACTAATCAGCTGACCTTAGAACAAGGAGAATGTGGTGGACTGCCCACGTGGGCCAGTGTAAGTACCTGTGCCCTTAAAGGCAGAAGAGGAGGGAGGAAGGTGGGTGAGAGAGAGGAACTGGGAGAAGGACTTGAAGTGTTGCTGCTGGAGGGGCGACGAGGAATGCAATTGTCCTTGAAAAGCAAGTCAGCCTCTGGCTCACAGCCAGCAAGGAACCAGGACTCCTGTCCTGAACCTGGAAGCAGGTCCTTGCAGAGCCTCCGAAGAAATCCTGGAAGGACATCTCCATTCAGCCCATGAGACCACCACAAAGGAGCGGCCCACCCGGCCCACCACCTGCTGACCCGCAAGACTGTGAGGTGGTACGTTCGTGTTGTTTGGGTCACTGATTTGTGATGGCTTGTTCCAGCAGAAATAGGGAGCAAACTTAAGCCCTTAAGCTCTGCATCTAGAACAGTTCCCAGGGCGCTCTCTTTCTCGACCTTTGGTGTTTTGTGATGAGTCCAAATCAGCAATCTACAGAAAGCCCTTCGATTTGGGTTTGCTAATCGACTTGGCTTATAGTTTGGGAAGTCATTCTCTAGGAGGGACGTGGTGTCCTTCTCAGCACATCTCACCAGTAGGCATGAGAGGCCACTTTCATTCCAATAATAGTAACGTCAACTTTGATACTTTGGGTTAGATGATACCTGCCCGGCTCTGCTCTGTGAACGTCTTTTTCCCTTTGTAAAACATTTTAGGAAGACATCTTGAGACAATATAAACATCCTGCTCTTCTTTGAACTTTTGCCCACCATTTTAGCATCTGTTAATGATCTCTGCCTGGATCAGTTATTATAATATCTGCTAGATGGTGATTAATTCCACAATTCTTTCTACCTTCATAAGCTTTCATTGTACTGTAAGGAAGAACGTTCCCTTTTTATTTATTATCAGTATGAACTAATTGACTCTTATTTTATTTAATGGCTTAAAAACCATTATGTTATTTTTATTTTGATGCATAGATTATCCTACATTACGCTCTATTTGTATCAAATTGACCTCTTCACAGTGGCCCTATATGTCTTTTTAATTTATCCCGTCAGTTTTTATCACTTACTTTCTTGCAGTTAAGATATTCTTAGTTCAGTTTTATTTATCCTACTCCAGTCCTGGTCACAACCATTTTCTCACAGATTCAGGGCTATTTTTAGTAACAACTGGTATTTAGATACAAAGAATTGGTAACAGATGTGCTCATTGCTACTGAGTTATCATTGCTTCTAGGTCTTTTCAGTGTGCAGAGCAAAGGAATGCACACACATCCATACATACGTAGACACAAATATATAAAAATACAAGTTCATGCTAATACCTTTAATTTTATCTTATTTCTAAATTTAATTTAATTTAACTTTTTGTGTATGTGGTGCTAGGAATTGAACCCAGGGCCTTCTGCATATGAGGCAAGCACTCTACCAACTGAGCCATATCCCCAGTTTTAATCCAACATAACAGGATTTGTCCTGAACTTCCTGTTCTATTTTTGTATGTCTTCTCTCCACTAGTGAGAAACGTGGTTCCCAATATCCTCAGTATATTTACTCATCTGTTCTATGAGCACAGAACACAGAAAATGGTTTCACACTTGTTAATTCATATTGTTTTGAAAAACAAATCCACAAAGTGAAGTACAGTGTATATTTGCTGTTCATTTGTCTTTAGATTAAAGATTTATATTAAAGTACCTTATTCAAAAGTTACTTGCTTTAGTTATTTTAATTTTACCTCAATGTGATTACATTATTAGCTTCAAATCTAGGTGGATGCATTTATTCTTATTCTTGTTCTACATTTTATGGTTTCCCCTCCATCCTTGAAGATTTAAATGTTTTGCATATGCAAAAAAAATTCGTGTCGTTCCTAAAGTCAAAATACACACACACACAAAATTACAAATTATACAAAAAAAAAGGATATAATCAGAGGAGTATCACTGTACTCCTCCCACTCCTTGTGTCCCAACCTGCCAACTTCTGTAGGTAACCGAACTCATCCAAATTCATTAGTGTCTATCTTATCTTTCCTGTTGTTTTTTAAGCAACAATAAGATAATCATGTGTATTTTCTTATTTTTCCCTTATACAAAAGGTAGCATATTGCCACAGGTTGGCTCTGGAAAACAAACACAGAGGTGGCCATCAGGGTTCAGGGTTACTAGGGTGCTCCTAGGATCACCCCTGGGAAGGGAGAGAGCAGAGGTGGGCTAGAAGGGGAAAGTGAGCCAGTTGAGCTGCAGGAAACTGAAGACCCTCAGCACTGTCCCACGTTGGGTGGACAGCTGAGGGGTCTTTGCATACCTGCATAAGTCAGCCTTCAGTGGGGGAAGTTCTCTCCACCCAGAGTGGCCTGCCTAAGGGCCAACACCTAAGGGCTTTCTACTGCCATTACCACGTCTTGTTCCTGAAGTGAACCTGGGGGTGCAACCACCACACGGACTCCCTGTTCTGTTTGCTGTTTGTTTCTTCACATAACATGTCATGGAAGTCACTCCTGATCCATTTATAAGGCTCTTCCTTGCTCCCTTTTTAGCAGCTGTACCACGTCTTGTGTGTCTAACTCTAGTTTATTCAATGCATCTTCTACAGTTGGGTGTCCGGGTTGCTTCAGGTGTTTCATAATGATGAATCATGCTAAAACTACCATATATACATGTAAAAAAATGCTATCACCTCATTCTGCGTACCTTTTACCCATCTTCCCATCATATTATGTAATCATAGTGCATTTGTCAAAGATTAGGAATTAACTTTGCTGTACTGTTAAAGTCTGATGCATGCTGCCATTATGAATTCTTTCAGGCTCTGTGTTAGCCTTAAGGGTTTGGCAGCTGCTTTCCCACACAAACAGTGCTGTAGCCATCTCCTCTAATGAGTGCATATTCATCTATACTATGGTAAGCATTTATAATCTATTTTGCTTCAACACAGGATTATGTCTTAGTTTAGCTTTTTTTCCATTTTTTCAGAAGTTTAAATAATGTCACAACAAACATCCTTACACATACATCTGACTCCTATTCCTCAGTATCTCCTTAGAATAAATCAGTAGGATAGGAGTTAATGAGTCAGTAGATACATATTTTCTAAAGTCTTGAGTCTATATGATCAAATTAGCATCCAAAACTTCAATTTGCTTTTCTTCAGTGAAATGCCTGGTCTCTGCCCACATTCTTTGTGGGTGTTGGGCTCCTCCGTGTTGATGCAGTTTTGTGGTTTCTCTCAGTTGGCTCCATTCCCCCCAGGAAGGTCTCTTATTCGAGGCTGTGCTTCAGCACCAAGGACAGCACCTGCAGCAGGTACTCCACTTGGCACCTTAGGAGGTGGTTAGGCCACTTTGTCTTGGAAGAAAGACCTCTTTGTATTTTGAAGCTAGATAGGGGGCAGTTGTAATTTGGCTACCATGTGCCAGGTGCCGTGCTCAGCAACTTGTAAGGATTTTTCCCATGACCCTGTTGAAGGTCCTATGGGTTAGATATTATTTCCAGCTTCACAGAGGAGGCATCTAGAGGTTTAGGAACTCAACCAGAGCCAAACAGCTAGTAAGCAGTGGGGCTTGGATTCAGATATAGACAGTCAATTTCTAGTACCTACATTAAGTTTTGGGCATAAAAGTGTAATTTTTTTTTAAACTGGGGATTGTATCCATAGGCGCTTCACCAATGAACCACATCCCCAACCTCACTTTTTAACCTTTATTTAATTAATTTAGTTTTTAATGTGGTGCTGAGGTTTGAACCCAGTGCCTCACATGTGCTAGGCAAATGCTCTACCACAGAGCTACAACCCCAGCCCCTCCTCAACCCTTTTTAAATTTTTGTTTTGAGACAGGGTCTTCCTAAGATCCTTAGGTCCTCACTAAGTTGCCCAGTCTGCCCTTGAACTTGCCATCCTCCTGCCTCAGCCTCCTGAGTTGCTGGATTACCAGTGTGCAGCCTGTACCTAGCTAAAATGTAAACATTTGTTGTAGTATTCAACTTTCATCTAAAGGGTTCAGTTTTGTTCTTTTAAGTAGACCCCTTTACATTAATCCTGGAACTTCATATGAGAGTAATTTGCATGCAGGTTTACAGGTCTAATATACTGAATGACCAACATGGAAACTGTGTTTAGACAATAATAAAATTCTCATCCTATAATAAAACAGTTAATTTGTGAAATACTAAGAATGAATCTGGAAACCTTTTGATGGGGCACAGAACCACACTGTAGTGCAAAACCCCACCACTTTTGAGATGTTGCCACACTTATACCCAGTGTTAAGTAATAACACAGTAAGCAGTTGGCTTTATGCTTTATCCATTTGTTTTCTCACACCTGGCTTCTTTCGTAAAGCACCTGCACAGACCATAACAAGGCTCGAGTTACATGCTCCTCCTGCCACCTGTCAGAGCAAGCACCTGGAGTTCTTTGAAAGTATTACCTTTTGGCAACTTGCACAAACTCTTCGCTGGCTGCAGCCAGGCCCTCTGCCGTCCTCTCCAAGGAAGCGAACACTTCTTTCTTCACATCGTCCCTCTCCATGGAGATGAGCAGATGGCAAAGCCTCACAGTCATCGACGAGATGATTCTCTCTATGGCCTTGTTCTGTATCATCGAGCCAAAGTCATCAAAGAAGAAAGGCTCCATCTCTTCCAGTCTGTGAGCAGAAGTCATGAGACAGGGCAGCTCAGGCTGTTTGATGTGTAAAGTTCTTCTGCTGGATGTGACATTCACCTCCTATTGCTTCTATAAGTGGAAAAATTTATAAAATATTAAAGGGATAAGTAGGGATTATACTCAGGGCTTTACAAGTAAAAGATAGCTCGTGGCTTAGCGGAAACATAAGAAAAAGTGGGCTTAAGACACAGTGACGGGGCAGGGGTGTAGTTCAGCAGCAGAACACTTACCCAGCAGGCTTGCGGCCCTGGGGCAATGCCCCACACTGGGGGAAAAAAAAAACAAAGAACAAAACGTCTTACCCAGATGATTGTATTTGGGGCTGGACATATAACTCAGTGGTAAAGCATTTACCTGGTACATATGAGGCCCTGGTTTGATCCTCAGCATTGCATTAAAAAAAAAGACAACTAGATAGACACAAAGGAAGGCAAACACAATGGAGAGAGGACCACAAACTTTGAAATATAGACAATTTAAAAATGGTTAATTTTACCAGGGAGAAGGAGGAGAGCAAATAAAGAGGAAATACCAGGAAATGATATTAGCCAAATTATATAGTTATATTGTGTGCATGTATGAATATGTAACAACAAATCCCACCATTCTGCACAACTATAATGCTCCAATAAAAAATATGGGGAAAAAAGGAAATGGTTTATCTTGTGCTGGGTGTGGTGATGCACAATAGTAATCCCAGTGACCCAGGAAGCTGAGGCAGGAGGATTGCAAGTTCAAGGCCAGCCTCAGCAATTTAGTGAGATACTATATTAAAAAAAAAAGAAAGAAAGAAAAAGAAGGGGTGGGGATGTGGCTCAGTAATAGAGCAGTCCTGGGTTTAATCTTCAGTTTAAAAAGTAGAAAAGAAATGATTGATCTTGTGAGGACATGATTGAGGTCTTCAGTCTTTATGGCACTAAATACAGTAGAGGAAACACATTTTGCCCAATGTCTACTCTATGGAAAGTTTTAGAATAAGGGTTGAGAACTGTGCAACAACAGAAAGTCCTCCTTCAGATCGCATCTCAAAGCAAAATTCTCCAAGTCCTCATGGTGTTGTTACTCGAGGATACAGTGAACTTCCTTCCTCTGGTGTGCAAACCTGGATGACAATTTGAGGCTGTTATATAAAAATTTCAAGCATTGTGCGGATAGATGGAGACAATTTCAGTGTTGAAAATCTGTGATTTGTTCAATCTTATTCTCTCATTGAAAATATCTCCTGAGTGGAGATTAACAGAGGAAGGCTCAGACTGACCATTCCTGTTTGTTTCTGGTACCAAGGATTGAACCCAGTGGTGCTCAACCACTGAACCATATCCCCAGCCCCTCCCTCTCTCTCCCTCCCCCCCCTCTCTCTTTAAGATAGATTCTCACTAAATTACTAAGGTCCTTGTAAAGTAGAGGCTAGACTTGAATTTATGATCCTCCCGTCTCAGCCTCCTAAGCCTCTGGGATTGCAGGAATGCACTACCATACCTGGTTCAGATGGTCTCTTCAAGTTGGAACAGAATATTCCACAGTGGCTAGGTGCAGTGACACAAGCCTGTAATCCCAGCAGTCTGGGAGGCTGAGGCAGGAACTTTGAAAGTTTGAGGCCAGCCTCAGCAATTTAGCAAGGCCCTTTCTCAAAATTAAAAATAAAAAAAAGGCTGGGCATGTGGCTCAGTGGTTACACACTCCTCAGTGCAATCCCTGGTACAAAACAAAACAAGCAAACAAACAACAAAATACCCAAACCAACCAAAGAAAAAAAGAATAGACTGCGACAAGCCCAAATCCCTGCTTTAAGAGACAGGCCTTCTTGCTGGGTGGCTTGCACTTACAGAAGAGCAGAGAGAGGGAGAATGAGGGCAGGTGAACTCACTCCCATGAAAATGAGCCTGGGATTAGGGCCTTAGTCCAGCTTCGCCTTTTTAAGGTCCCACTCCCGGGACCAACCCAGTGGCATTTAAATTTCAACATGCATTTGGAGGCGACAAACAAGCCGGCCCTAACACTCCGTAAACCAGCAGCCCTTATGTATGTGGCGTTCCTAAAATTTAGAATTCGAGGGTAAGAAACCAGATGGGGAAATAGGATGTCTTTCCTCCCCGTCTCCCACCAGGGAATTCGCGCTTTTATTCCTCACCAGCTTGAAACTCTGGAACCAGAAGCCCTGAGGTGACCAAGCTGCTTTCCCCAGGGAGTGCTCCCTGGCCCGCGGTGGACCCTGGCCAGTGACCAGGGATAAAGAAAGTGAAAGTCCACTCCGGAGCTGGAGAGGGAACTCTGATGGTGCGCCTCCCGGCCTGTCCTGCCATCGCAGCAGGATGGACTTGACCTGGAACCAGGCCCCGCTGGCGCCTCCCCGCCTCCCACAGGCTTTTCCCAACAGGTAACAGGTCAAGGGCCACCTCAGCTTGCTTCCAGGGAAGCTGAGCTGAGACCCTTCTCCCTGGCTGGCTCCTAACACCTGCTGAAAGCCACGCCACGCCTGGAGGTGCTGATGGCTGTTTGTGCCCATGTGGGTGCCTGCTTCTGAATACAGCCAGTGCTGCCGAAGGGGTCGCCAAGGACAGGGGATGAGACAGCGTCCTGGGGACACTGCTTAACCCCAAGAGTCACACAAAAGTTTATCCTCCACACACTTTTTTTTGTTTTGCTGAAGCCATTTTGGTTGTGTCCTCAGGGCTGGACTGGCACACTTGTGCACTCCATTCCTCTGGGGACCTTCCTTCAGCCCAGCTACAGGGGACATATGGTGCTTGCAGAGATGGAGACAGAGGATGCAGAATCTAGACATTCCTTCCTAATCATCCAAAGGAGAGGCCGTTGTGTCCAGCGCTCTGTGTGTGTGTATTTTAGTAGATCTTGTGTTCTCTTGTAAAATAGATAAGCCACATAATATTTTTTTTATCATGAACTCTGTTAATGAAACACTTGGAACTCATCAAAATGTACCAGAACATAAACTTTTCCAGGCAAAAAAAAAAAAAAAAAAAGATTGACACCTAAGGAATACGCCTAACAACACCATCTCAGCCAGAACATGAAGTGCAAAGTTCCTGTAATCCAACTGTGATTGCCAACCACTGCAGCTGCCCATGAGGGAAAAAAACATGGGCGTTTTTCCTTACCTGGTTGGGAAGACACTCTTCACCCTCTAAGCAACAGAGACGGTCCCTGGATTCACCGTAGAGGTAAGGAATCTACGTGGTTTACCAGGCACAGAAATCCACCTGCACTTGCACACAGCTTGGGACGATGCTGTCGCCCAGCAACTGTCAAACGACTCCACTGCTGATGTCACAGGCAGTGTCATAACAAGCAGGCACCATGATTTATGCATGCAGCTGCGGAAGGCTGGCTCCCCACTGTGGTGAGGGTCCTGGACAAGAGCCCAGGAAGGATGCTGGCAGTCTGACAGCAGTCACCGGGGTCTCTAGAAGGTTCTCCATGGACGGAGATGGGGCCTGGGACTAGCTAAAGTCCAGCAGACAAAATGCTGCGCCATTTCATTAATGTGACTTCCGACTCCTTGTTCCCGCACATGTGGATTTTTATAGGAGTTTGTTTTGTGAGTGAATAGCAGGCTGCTGTCTCTTGGGAATCGTAAAAGGAATGGAGGCTTATAATGGAGAGAAAATACACGTTAGAGTGTTTCAGGTGTGTGCTATGTTCCAGGCGTTTTCCATGGATCATCTCATCCCCCAGAGCAGTTTCACTAGGTCAGTATCTTTAATTTCTTTCTTAAAAACCTAGGCCAGGCACAGTGACACACACCTCTAATGCCAGCGACTCAGGAGGCCGAGGCAGGAGGATCACAAGTTCAAAGCCAGCCTCAGCAACTAAGGTGAGGCCCTCAGCAACTTAGCAAGACCCTGTCTCTAAATAAAAAAATAAAAAGGGCTGGGGATGTGGCTTAGTGGTAAAGTGCCTCTGGGCTCAATTTCCCACTACCAATAACTAAGTAACTAACTAAATACCTGACAGGAAAATGTTGTACATATTTGTGGTATTCAAGATGATATTTTTATATATGTGCCCATTATGAAATGGCTCATTCAGGTTATTGAACATATTCATTATCAGTTATTATCAGCTTTACTGACGAGGAAACCAAAGTTCACAGAGGCCCCCATCTCAGAATGAATGAGCCATGGAGACTGGCCTCCACTCTGCACCCGAGTGACTGCACAGTCTGGTCTTCTTGTGGACCTGGTGCATGTGTGAGTGGGAGGACTTGTGGCACATGAATTGCACCAAACCTCTGAGAATTATTTCCTAGTCAAAGTTATAGTTCATTCCTTGGCTTGCGGTGCATTCATAAAGGCTGCGGTGCCAAGTTGTGTCTGGTCAGGAAACAAGAACCCGCTGTGAAGTGTTTGGACAGAGGGGCTTTGGTTTTAGGAGGTAATTGTGAAAGTGTTGGGAGGGGTAGGGTTCAGGTGGGCAGCTGCAGCTGAAATTCACATGGACCCCCTTCCCCGAGAGCAGTTATAAAGGTGGGCACGAGCCCCCGTCCCCAAGAAAGAAAGACAAGTAAACAGCCCCACCCATTTCAGTGCTCTGGAGATGGACCCAGCCACACAGCAGAGAAGTGTCTGTCCCTGGGCACTCGCTGCCCCGTGCGCAGGCTGCAGCACTCAGCTCTGGCGGGTTCTGTCCACATCCACCCCCACCAGCTGGGTCAGTATGGGACTTCTGCCAGGAGGGGCAGCCTGTGAGGACCAGCCGCTCCCCCATTGCCACGGAAGCAGATCTGCCCCAGTAGATGGTGCTCATACCCAGGATGGTTCAGTGACAGTGACCTCCCCGAGGCAGGGGTGGGGAAGAGTCAAAGGTTGGGCCTCTACTGGCCCGAGGACAAGGATGTGATTGGGGCCAGTGGGTCACACACGGAAGACAATGAGAGTCGCCAAGCTGACCCTAGCTCTTTGGTAGAAGCAGAGATGACTCAAAAGCCCAGGGAAGACCTGGGAGCAGCCTAAATTGTGAATGTGCTCTGCCATCTACATTCAGGTGCCTCGGCAGAGGATGGAGGCCTCCAGGATTTGAGGTGTGTGAGCAGTCTATCAAATCACTGGCTGACCACTAAGCTATGCAGGTGGGAGGCAACCACAGGAATCCAGTGCCGAAGTCCGGCTGCAGCAAAATAACGCGGGGGTGGGGGTGGGGGGGTGACGAGCAACTTGTGTACATTGATGCAGCAGGAGTGGGAGCCGTTTATTGTAGGACAGGAGGGGTATATATACATTCCACACAGTTTATCTTAATTAACAGAAACTAGATACAGCAGTCAACCAATAAGGAATCTCCACACTTAATGGCTCGCTGGTGTTACTTCACAAACCACTCCCTCTGGCAAAATGCCAGGCACCATCTTGACTTGTTTTTAGACCCTAACAATCCAATTAAAAAACAAAACAATCTGCTTTCAAGCAATACAGGAATGACTGCACACCACAAGGTGGATAAATTTCACAGCTAAAGTTCAGGTAAACCATTGAACAAATAACTACAAAACAACTTCCAGGGAAAAAACAATCAGAATCCAGAGTGGCTACAATGACCATTTTTTAAACAAACAAACAAACAAAAATGACAAGACATGAAGAGTAACAAAAGTGTGACTCACACTGGGGGCGGGGGGAGAAACCAATGCAAACCTTCTTTGAGTTACTTTAACTGTTAGATTTGTCAAAGATTTCAAAGGAGATATAGTAACTATGTTCTAACAAATTACAAAAAATAGTATTCACAGACATAAAGGAAAACATGACAACAATGAATGAACAATAGTGATTCTCAATAGTACCAATAAGAGATTATTAAAAAATGAAATATCTGGTGCTGAAGAGTCCAGCAACTAAATAAGATCACACTGAGGCTGTTCAAGACAAGATTCAACATGGAAGAAGGGAGAATTGGTGAACTGGAAGATAGACTGAGAGAAATATCCAATCTAAACAACAAAGAAAAAAAATGCAGAAAATGAACAGAGCTGCAGTGTCCTGTCTTCTACCATGTGTTCCAATATGCACTTCAGGAGCATTTCAGGAGAGGAGAGAGCGGAAAGGGGCAGAAGAATATATTTGAATAAATAATGGCTTCAAACTCCCCCAGTTAATTGGAGAGTATTAATCTACAGAGCCAAGAAATTCAACAAACTCCAAGTAGAAGATCCACACCTAAACAGATGATAGTCAAAATATGAAAGCCAAAGACTCTGTTATCACTGAAGCAGAACCCAGAGACCAACACCAGTACAATTCAGAATCAAAGAAGGCATGAAGGTAGTTGTGTGACCTATTCAAAGTGCTGAAGGGAGGAAAAAGCTGACTGTCAATTAGGAGGTCTGTCTCCAGAGATAGTATCCTCCAAAAATAAGGGTGGTGGGCAGGAGATGTAGCTCAGTGGTGGAGCACTTGCTTTGCATGGACAGGCCCTGGGTTCTATCCCCAGCAACACACACACACACACACACAGAGTAAGGTCTGATCCTGTCTATGACACATAACAACTTTGTTTCCAAAAACTCAAATAAGTGGAGAATAAAATGATGGGAAAAGAGACCCCTCACAGGTGGTGATGGAAGAGAGCTAGAGTGTTGTGCTGGGCAGAATGACGCCCCTCACCCCAAATTCATGTCCCCCTGGAGCCTGGGAGTGTGACCTTATTTGGAAATCGGCCATCCATTTACCCACTTCTGAAGACGTAATCAAGTTAAGTGTGGTCACACCAGATTAGAGCCAGCCCCAATCCAATGACCAATGACTTCATAAGAAAGGAAAATGTGGACACGGAGACACAGAAGAGCGTCGTACGCTAACAGACGCAGGGATCAGCATGGTGTGTCCGTGTGCCAAGACACAGAAGCGGCTGCTGGGACCTCCAGAGGCAGGAAGAGGTGAGAGAGAAGGGCCCTCTCTACAGCCTTGAGAGAAAGCATGGCCCTGGCTTGAGACTTCCAGCCTCCAGGGCTGAGGATCAAGTTCTGCAGTTTTAAGTCATCCAGTTTGCAGGAACTTATGGTAGCAACCCTAAAAGACTGCTACAAACAGCTATGTTATGAGATCAGAGAGAGAGAAGGAGAGAGAGAGAGACAAAGGGGGAGAGAGAGAAAGAATAAACCTTAAGACCAACAAGTTGCCGTGGCACATGCCTGTAATCCCAGGCACTAGGAGGCTGAGGCAGGAGGATCACAAGTTAAAGGCCAGCCTGGTAGCTTAGTAGAGACTGTGTCTTGAAATAAAATAGGAAAAGGCTGGGGTGTGGCTCAGTGGAAGAGCGTTTGCCTAACCGTGGGAGGCCCTGCGTTCCATCCCCACTAGTGGAGAAAAAAATAGAAGTTAAAACAACAAATATTGTTAGAGACAAAATAGAAAATTTTGTAATGACAAAAAGGACCAGTACACTGGAAAGATGTGACAACTATAAATATCAGTGACCTTGGCAGCAGAAGTAAGAGGGAAGCATGAAATCCAACAACAGACGGTGTGGACCTCAGGCCCCCTTCTAGACAATCAGCGGAAGGGCTGGCTCATCAGCTCAGTGCTGTCAGGAAAGCGTCCCCCCACATACGCAGAACGCTCGCGGGGGGGGGGGGGGACAGGACACACATGCTCTTCAGACACACTTGGAAGACTTCCTTGGACCACATACAATGACATGCAAGTCCCGATGTATGTGAGAGAGCCAATTGAGGCGTTTCCTCTGACCACAGTGGATTTACATTACAAACCAACCACAGCAGAAAGAAAATTTGAAAAATTCTTTAACATTTGAAAATATGTAATAACCCATGAAACGGAACAGCTTGTACTCAGAGAGGAATCATCAACAGGTTTGTAAAGTGGACCCATGTGCCGGGAGATGGCCCTTTGCAACCAGGAAATGAACATCCTCATTCAGTGGGATGGCCCCACTCTGCAGACCTGCTTCCCCTCCAAGAGTGCTGATTTTAATCCATCGTGAACATGTGCCAGAGTTCACTGTGTGCCTGCCACGTGCTAGGCCTTTGATGTGTCATTTAGTCTTCGTGATTGTCACACATCATAATTCCATTCTTCAGAGAGAGACTTCAAGGCTCAGAAAGGTCAAGCAACTTGTTTGGAGTCACACAGAGAAAAATTTGCAGAGCTGGGATGCTAGAAGGGACCGGGGTGCCATAATCCCCTTCTAGGGACATCTCCAGTGACCTAAGGACCTTCCACCAAGCTCCACTTCTTAAAGGTTCCACCACCTCCCTGTGGCACTGCCCTGGGAACCAAGCTTTGTGCCCAGGGGCATTTAGGGGACATTCTAAAGCCAAACTGTAGCAGCCCATAAATATTAGTAGAGTATGTGAAAGGAGCCTTTGCTAAGGTCAACCTATCAGAGAAAGGCAGACAGAACATTCTCAACTACACCCTTCCTTTTTTTTTTTTTGGTACTGGAGAGAGAACCCAGGGGGCCTTCACCTCTGAGCCACATCCCCAGCCCTTTTTATGTTTTATTTTGAGACAGGGTTTCACTAAGTTGCTTAAGGCCTTGCTAAGCTGCTGAGGCTGGCCTTGAAATTGTGATCCTCCTGTTTCAGCCTCCTGAGCTGCTGGGATTACAGGCCTGTGCTAATAAACTCTTCCTTTTGGAGAGTGTCTTTTCCTAGCTTAACTTCCAATTGGTACAAACTCATCAGCTCTTTACAATTGGAACCTTCTTTTTTCTTCATCAAAAGGTTTTTAATATTTATCTTTTTTACCTTTAGGTGGACACAATATCTTTATTCTATTTTTATGTGGCGTTGAGGATCAAACCCAGTGCCTCGCGCATGCTAGGCGGGCGCGCTACCACTTGAGCCACATCCCCAGCCCATCCAAAGATCTAAGCACTTACCATGGGACAGGCTGTACATGAGAAGCTAAAATATATCACTGAAACCATGTGGCCCTTGACCTGGAGCAAATGAAGGCGACAGCAGTTACGTTGAGGTTAGCACAGTGGTTCTGGGGAGAGAGGAGGGTGAGGAGACCTTTGTCTGCAGAGCTCAGGGATCAAAGACTCCACTGGAGCAGGAGGAGTCCCACCTCCAAGATGCATAAGAGTGATCAAGACCTCAGGCTAACCCAAGAGTCAGCTGTCACATCCAGTGTCCCTGGGAGGTAGGAAATGCTGGCTAACAAATGGTATTGATTAATAGAGATTTTATGACCCATGCATTGCATGGCTCGGCAATTTTGGAAGTGTTCATACATATTCTACATGAAGCTCCCTCTGACATACTACAATTTGACCTTGATGATGATGGGCACCTGGGGCACCCTGGTGGAGGGAGTGCGGCACATGCTGTGGGAAGACTGAATGAGAATTTTGGTTTCCATGAGTCACCGCAGCTTGATGCATTCTGGCCTGAGTGGATGTTGTGTTCTATAAGATAGAGTGGTAAAGGGGATTGGGGAGGGTTGGCGAGGCCCAGGACAGCACAGAGTGCAGCCAGAGGCAGCTTCAGTAACAGGCATGAGATGATTGGGACGGTGTTAGGGACGATGAGGGAAGAACGATTCTGAGTTGTTAGGTGTCTAGGACGCTCAGAGGAGAGGAGGGGAAGAGGCAGTTCAGAATTTGGAGGCTTGCTTCTTCAGAACATCATTCTTAGGCCCATGTAAGATAGCTGCAGGGGCTCCTTACTCCAGCCGAGTTTCTCCCCACAGCTGAGTCATGCCTCTGTGAGGTCAAGGGATTTCGCCACCCAGAGACCATACGGTTCCTTCTTTCCAGACTGTGCAAGGAACCTGGAAATCAGATTAACTGTTCAAATAGCCATATCTATTCCTGGACCTGCATGGACTTCTTCCCTAGGTCTGTTCTCTCAAGGGTCAGTGGCCTTACAAGACCTGAGCCCTGGCAGAAGGCACTTGGTGGTAGGAGGTGATGGGAGGTGGAGTGACGTGACCTTAACAGCCATTAATTCAGGTCACCAAACTAGGTGGTAAGAGGATGAAGAAAAGACAAGCAGACACACAAGTAGAGAAAAAGCTGAGTCCCAGTTGTTGTTTCACTAACAACCCTTGGCACATTTATCATATACGTTTTAACATCAAAAGAATTTATTGTGAGAAAATTTCTTCAAGGTTAACAGAACCAAAGTTGAGGCTATAAATAGCCCAGTTAGAACTATCAGCTTGCACCCATAATTCTCTACCCCTAGGCATCTGGCATTTGAACCTAAGGTCATGAACTGATAATTCCATGGCTGGCATGGAATCATCCTCCGTTTGAACAGGGTGTCACCATAGCAGCTGGACAGTCTCAAATCAATGCCTCTGCCCAGAGAATTCCCAGGAGGGGCATCACTTCTGTCGCTGGACAGTTCAAAAACCATAATTCATTCCCTGCTCCCAACACCTCCTCCTTTTTTATTTTTTTAAGCACAAGTGATGGGCTATTATTTGAAATTCTCAGGTGTCTTCTTGGAAGATGAAGCATCCTATTGGTACAACACAAAAGAGAATTAATAGTAAACCCATAATTCCAAAAGTGTACCCTATTGAACGTTTTAATATATTCCAAAGATTAAAACCATTTAAGTCATTAAGTATCTGTTCAGCAAGCCACACAAGATCCACGAGATCATTCCTGCTTTCCTGAATATCCTGGATGTGATGATGTAATGCCATAAGGTCTAGATGGTCATTTCTCTGCCAAATGCCCATTAGATGCTTTTAACTTTTTCCCTAGCCCAATGGGAAATGTTAAAATTTGCAGATGTAACACAAACAAATTTTTAGCCAGCATGGCATCAAAGCTATTGTCTAAATTTGAGAACAGCAAGCTCATTTTCCACATTTATGATAGTAACTTCCAAAGCATTTAGTTTAGTCTCAATCTTTTCATCAATACTTACATGATTCTGTAGGGCTTTGGAAGTATTTTGACCTAAATTATTAATAAAGTGAGCATTTTTAATGCATATATATTTTTTTCCAGTTCTCTTTACTTTTACTTTTCCAGAAATGAAAACATAAGGAGATTGGATACAGGCCTGCAGGCCATAGCAGGGGAACTGGTCAGTTAAGGGGCTGCTGGTATAGTTGATGAAATCTAAGGTAGATATTAAATGCCACAGGTATTTTTGCATGCCACCATCACGGAAGGAAGGTCAGAACATTACTAACAAAGCCTCCAGGAGTCATAGATTCCTGATGTAGTTGTCTGTCCATTCTGCAGGACCAATCCAAGACACATTCACTACTGCCAGGGACTTTATGTTGCACTGGCAAAGTATTAGCACGTTCCATCCATTTAGGAAAGGTACCCAATTCTCAAGTTGTATGATCGGGCAGTAAGGTATTGGTGGATGCTCTATGGGAAACACTGTTGTAGTTGGACACAATGCCTTTATTTTATTTTTTTATTTTTATATATTTTGTGTGGTGCGGAGGATCGAACTCAGGGCCTTGCATGTGCTAGGAGAGTGCTCTACCTGAGCTGAGACACAATCCCAGCCCTGTGTATTAATTTTTGACTTGTGTCTGGGGAGTCAAGACTTGTGTCTTCCCTCTCTTGGGCCCTTTTTCAGAAGCCTATAGGAAGAGCTGCTTTTTTCATATCTATTTCTGTAGCATGCTCCATTCCAGAAACTCCACACAAGACCTTTGGCCCTGTAGATTAGGAACTCTCTTCTTAAAAGAGAAAAAAACCCTGCTGGGCACAGGGCATGAAGCAGGAGGATCTCAAGTTCAAAGCCAGCTTCAGCAATGGTGAGGCGCTGAGCAACTCAGTGAGCCTCTGACTCTAAGTAAAATACAAAATAGAGCTGGGGATGTGGTTCAGTGATGCAGTGCCCCTGAGTTCCATCCCTGGTACCACCCCTCCTAAAAAAAGGAAAAAGACTTAGATAACTTTAGCTGATTGTATGAGTTATATATAACCAGTTTAGATTCATACAAACTTTTGAAATTTATCTCTACAAATCTTTTGTAATTTAATTAGACATTTATTAACTTTTACCTTACCAGAAAAAGACTTTTTTTTATCCAAAAACATTTCCCTTTACTTTTTATATTAAATTATATTTCATACCTAAAACCTTTTTATATTTCTTTCCTAGTTACTAATCTCTTTCCAAATTCATATTTTGAAACAATCCTTATGAAATTCTTCAATTTAGACAAATAACTTTAATAAGATGAATTACTTTTGCTTTTATAGTACTTTAATTTAAACCCAACTGAAACCTCTCACACTCTGTACATAAATCACACCTGACTGAATCTTAACTCTTACAACCTTGTTTTTAGTAAAGATACAGAAACAAAGCCATCTCAAACCTTTTTCCCATTTACCAGATGTTTCCTCTAACAAACATATTTATGATTAATCCCATTTATGTTAAATTTAATTTACTCATTTTTAACTGTAAAAGCCAAGATATTGAACAAATGTACTTAACAGTATTAACCATCTCTTTCCTGTTGAAGAAATATCCTAGAAGCAATGAATATTACATTTTAGAGATATTATAGAAACTAATACTTTATAAGTTTTCTGACCACCTAGAAAACATGAGTTAGTAATTTTAAAGACATCTTGATTTTTATCTGCTTACTCAATTCAAACTGAAATTCTTTTTTTAAGTTATATAAACTAAAAAATATTTGGATCCATTTATTTTAATTTAGGAGTGCTCTTTAACTATACATTAATTTTGATACCCTTTACATAATATATAGATACAAACACATATGTAGACACAACAACACAATACACAGGTGTGCACACATACACAAAACACACAAAGAAGAAAAGACTGTGTAACTTTGTGTAAGCGGAGCTCCACAGACGGGAGGCAGTGTTAGGGATGTTGATCAAAGCCGCTACTAGAGTTAGCCTGTTAGAAATCAAAATAGAGCCTATCAGACTTTCACACTGTGACTTCAGCACAGGGCAGGCCTGCACAGTTGAAATGCCAGGTGTAAAATCTAACAGCCATGGTGGACTCTGAAATCAGACTTTCAGATAGCAGCTTTTCTACACTTTCATGAGATGGATTGAGAGGATCTCGTATGGAGGACCACAAAGTGAAAGTAGCCATGGGATCTCATCTGGTCCCTTGGCTGTGTACCTGTCACACAGCTGTTTACCAAGTCTATCCCAGGTCTCTGAATTTACCACTCCCTCTTTAAAAAAACAGGGGTAAATTTCAATAACTAATTTTAAAACTGTGACAACTGTGCCTTCCCTGATTTCAGCATAGACTTGAGCACAGGCTAGCAACAGAGAGATCCCTTTCTTTGGATCCTAACTATCCCATGTTTATCCTAACTCTCCCAAGCTATATATAAACCTGTTCCCCTCCTTCCTTTATCTGACACAGCTATTTTTTAGGAGCATCCCACTCACCTGACAAATGAAAAGTTCCTGTGAATGTCCAGTTTCCCGGTTTGAGTGACAATGGCCACAACCTGCAAGGATATTAATTCAGGTAACCGAATCTGGTGATGAGGGGATAAAGAAAAGACAGACAGACACACAAATAGAGAAGAAGCTGGGTCCTGGTGCTTCACTAACAACCCTGATAGAGAACCAGTGGCCATGAACAAGCTCAGCACATTTATTCTATAGGTTTTAACATCAAAGGGATTTATTGTGAGAAGTTTCTTCAAGATAAACAGAACTGAAGTTGAGAGTAAAAACAGCCCAATTAGAACTATCAGCTTGCATCTACCATTCTCCACCCGTGGGTAGCTGGCCTTTGAACTTAAGGTCAAGAACTGATAATCCCGCAGCTGGCATGGAACCTCCTTTTGCACAGAGCATCACCACAGCAGCTGAGCAGTCTCAAGTGTCTGCCTTTAAACAGGGAGTCCCCAGAAGGGGCATCACTTCTGTCACCAGGCTGCTCAAGAACCATAATTCATTCTCCTTTCCTGACAGTGGAGCTTGAGTTTCCTGGCTCTGCTGTCCCTATGCATGCATGCAACCCTGCTGTGTGGAACAGAGTCAGGGAGAGAGGAAACAGGGTGGGCAGGAACCAGGGCCATGTCTTCCGGGATTACCGAGTTCTGGCGTGGAACTCCTATGAGTCTGAGAATTCCAAAACTCCTGGTCCCCCAGGTCATCCTTATAAAAGTGTATTTAGAAGAGGAAGGAAGGTAGACATTTTCTTTAATTCCTTGACTTGGTTTGAAACTTTGAGATATTTATGGTGGACATTTAGCTGCGTGGTTCACCTTTGTACTCTTGCCCTGTAACTGTGAGATGAGGATCTGCTTTCTAGTCAAATATATTCCTTAGTTTCTTAGTACAACTCTTTTCTAAATCTTCTCTTTGCTGAGGGCCTACATCTAGATAAGTACCCAAATTACTTCCTTTGTTAATTTGGCTTGTCAGTTTTCAAAAATTATTCATTTGCCATTTCTCTTATACACCAGGCCAATCCTTTGTTGGATGCTGGGTGGATGGACACACGCCAGGCCTCTCATCCTGCTCTGTGGTTTTCCTTTGCCTTCTCTTGACAGTGTCTCTTGAGACATGAAAGTTCTAATTTTCAAGGTTTCCAATCCATCAAAATTTCCCTTTATCCCTAGCTTTTTGTGTCTTTTTTTCCCCCAGGAGAGTTATGAAATTGTATTAATAGCACTCAAAGAAAGAACATTAAAATAAAATATATATCTTAGCTAGTATTCTAGTTTCCTAGGACTGCTATAACAAACACATATTGGGTGGCTTAAAACAAAACAAAACAAACCAAAACAAAACAAAACCTCTTTTGGTTCTGGAGGTTGGTATTCAATATCAGGGCAGCCTCGGGACCTTGCTCTGTGACCACGGGGACATGGGTCTCTTTACACTGATCTATTTCTTTGAAATCCTGCTTCCTGAATTACTATATCTTTATATTTATTTATCTATTTGTTTAAATTTATTTATTTTTGGTACCAGGGATTGAAACCAGAGGCACTTTACCACTGAGCCACATCCCCAGCCCTTTAATTTTTTTTTTTTTTTTCAAAGACAAGGTCTTGCTAAGCTGTTTAGGGCCTTGCTAAGTGGCTGAAGCTGGCTTTGAACTTTCAATCCTCCTGCCTCAGCTCTGGAGTCTTTAGGATTACAGGCGTGAGCTACTGCATCTAGCAATACCTTTATATTCAAATTCTATAACTTTTGTGGATTGGTGTCTGGTAGCCTTCCTTCAGCCTGCCTTTCCTATTTTTGTTCCTTTGAATTTCTATATGAGCTTTAGAATTGTCCTGTCAATTTCTGTGGAGAGCTCTGCAGAGATTTTGCTTGAGTTGCACTGCAGATCCATTCAGCAAGAATGGACAGACAGCTTTAACAATTTTGAGTTTTCTAATCATGATCATAGTGTATGTTTCCTTTATTTTATTCTTTAAATTCTTTTGTCACATTTTGTAGTTTTCAGTGTAGAGTTCTTGCATAGTTTTCATTAGTAATCTTAAGTATTTGACATTTTTTGATGCTACTATAAATTGTATCTTTAAAATTTTTCATTTTCTATTTCTTTGTTGTTGACAGAAATACAATTAGTGTTTATATATTGGCCTTATGTCTATCGACTTAAGATTTGCTGTGTATATATAACCATGTCATCTTTGAAAAATAACAGTTTTTTTTTTTTTTAAATCTTGTCTTATTGGGCTGGGGTTGTAGCTCAGCGGTAGAATGCTTGCCTCACGTGTGTGAGGCACTGGGTTTGATCCTCAGAACCACATAAAAATAAATAAATAAAAATAAAAATATTGGGTCCACCAAAAAAAAAAATCTCTTTTTGACCTGGCTACTTGATGCTATTGTAAAATGGAATTATTTTCTTAACTTCCTCTCTGAATTGTTCTTAAACTTTGCTAAATTTGCTTATTAATGTTAATGTTTTGGGGGTATCTGTATAGTCTTCAGGATATTTTTAGTTTTTTTTCTATATATATGTCATCTACAAATGAATCAATCTCTTTAACAGATATGAAATTATTCTGATTTCATATTACTTTTTAATCATTTTTGGTAAAGTAGGGTTTTCCATAGAATTTGTCTGTTTTGTCCAAGTTATTAAATTCATTGGCAAGAATTATTTATAGTATCTTATTTTAAACATCATTAGGATCTCTAGTGGGTTCCGCTTGATATTTTAGTACTGATTATTTGCACTCCCTTTCTTTCTTTCCTTCTTGCTGGGCTGTGAATGGTTAACAATTTAAGTAGTCTATTTTTTTTTTTTGAGAGAGAGAGAGAGAGAGAGAGAGAGAGAGAGAGAGAGAGAATGAGAATTTTCAATATTTATTTTTCAGTTTTTTGCGGACACAACATCTTTGTTTGTATGTGGTGCTGAGGATCCAACCCGGGCAGCACGCGTGCCAGGCGAGCGCGCTACCACTTGAGCCACATCCCCAGCCCAAGTAGTCTATTTTTAAATTTTATTTATCTATTTACTGGTAGTGCTGGAAATTGAACTCAGGGCTCACGCTTGTTAGGCAAGTGCTCTATCCCTAAAAATAGGGTTGTTGTTTTTTTCCTTTTGGCTTTGTTGTTTTATTTTTGGAATATCTGTTTCTTCATTCCTGGTTTCTTTCCACTTATTTTGGGTGTGATGTTGTCGTCCTCTTTCTAGTGTCGTGAGAGTGTTGCTTGAACGACTGACTTTCAGTCTTCTTTTTCTAACATTTGTGCTTCAGGCTACACATTTTCATTTAACCATGGCTTTAGCTGTTTTGATGTCATAATTTTATTATCATTCAGTTAAACAATATTTTCTTATACTATTGAGATTTCTTCACTTAATATAGGTTATTTAGAAGTATATTACTGAATTTCCTAGCCATTTAATTCCACTGTTTTTAGAGAAAGTGTTTAGAATTATCTCAACCTGTGGAGATTTTTCAAGGTTGTGTGTGTGTGTGTGTGTGTGTGTGTGTGTGTGTACTGGGGATTGAACCCAGGGTGCTTTACCACTGAGCTACATCCCCAGCCCTTTGTACTTATTATTTTGAGATAGGCCCTCACTAAGTTGCTGAGGAGCATGGTAAGATGCTGAGGTTGGACTCGAATTTATAATCCTATAGCCCCAGCTTCTCTAGTGGTTGGACTTATAGGTGTGTGTCACTGTAACTGGCTGTTGAAGTTCATTTTAGGATCAACCAAAGAGCCAATTTTGGTAGAATCCTTGTGTGATAGTAAAAGCAAATGTGACTCCATTTTGTTTTGTGACTCCATTCTGTAAAACAACCATGCCAAGGAAAAGGGTCATGACTGGGGCAAGATGTTCTTTTCATTTTGCTATAGAAACCTTTAAGAACACGGAACTACCTAATGGGGCGTTGTTTCTGTAAACAGGGGAACGGGGCTCTGTTTCTATAACTGGGGTGACTGGGCTAACTGTGATTGGTTAGGCTTCCCACCACTTGACTGCACTCTCCCGCTTCTGTAACCTGGCTTGCTTGCATTGGCTGAACCCCCAAACATCCCTTTTGCGGTTTTCAGCCTTATAAGGAATGCCCTTGTAATTGTTCGGGGCTTATCAGGGGAACAGCTTTATGTTCTGGTCAGCCGCCACCGGTGTGCTCAATAAAGGCTTGATTCGATTATATGTGAGTGGTCTGGAAGTCAGTTTATGAAATCCCAGGATGAAGCTTTAACTATAACATTTGCATCTTTTTGTTTTGTTGTTATTGTGGTTCTGCATTCGGAAGAAGGCGGCATGCTCTAATTTTAAGGTTCAGAAGAGGAAGTAAAGCATATTACTCCTCTTGTATAGCCAGAGAGCCAGGCCTAATTCAAGGGGCTGCTGGAAGTCAAAGACTCAGACAGACAGGGTCTTCCTCTTTGTAGGATAGTAAGATAGCTACATGTTGTGGCACACAGTCTTCCATCTGAGCAATTTCAGCTGTAAAAATTAAATTAAATTAAATTAAAAAATTGGTTTTTCTTTGCTCCAAATCCCACAAAGAATCAGATTGTCCAGATTTGGATCATGTTCTTATGCTTTACCATCTACTATGGCAGAAAGGGATGGAGTAGCCCTGTTGAACTGGGAGATTGCCTTTTCTGTGCCCATAATGGACTGTGTTCATCTCTCCAGAGTCTCATAAAGTCCGGAGGGGAAAAGATTAATACTATTATCTAGCAAAGGGGATAAGGAACGCTGTCCCCAAATTAAAACTAAAACAAGTATAAACAGTGTTCACTATAAAAGATAGGTGAGAAAAAAAAGAGAACCACTGGATTGAGGGTCCCTGGCGTTGCTAGGGAGACCATGGCTGTGGAGTGGCAGAGAAGCCAACTATTAGAGGAAAGAATGTGGCCTTCGGTGACAAGCAGCAGGTATGGCTTATCTTAGCATGAGGTCCCCCAAAAGGTGATCCTGGACCAAGGACTTAAAAGCAAGGAGATATCTATGGAGGAGCAAGTGGGGTGGTGAGTTAGGGAAAGGAAGGAAGCCAAGAGAAGTGCATTGGACAGCTGTGGACAGCAGGGGCTGAATTCTGTAGATACCTTGAAATACAGTCCAGGAAATGCGCCTCCTGGCAGCATATCCTGCCGGGGTGAGGACGCCAGTGCATTGTCAACCCATTCTTCTCCTGAGGGATGGAAGGATGAGAGGGAATTTAAGCACCCGCACTCTGGGTTGCTGCTTTTGCGCACCGAGCAAGCTCCCCAGGGTCAGCGAAAGTGCACAGATTAGAATGGTTTTGCAAAGTGAGCGAATGTGGGCCGAGCTGGGGGAAGGAGGGTGCTTTTACAGAATGCTCGGTAGATACTGTGAACGCGGGGAGCACAGGAGGTTCTTTCTCTAAAGCAGAATAACAGCTCTGTGAGGCACAAGGCTGGGGTAGGTCATTCACGAGGGAATATGGGCACGTTTGCGGAAAACCTGATAGTCATTGTCCTCTCTGACCCTCAAATGCACCAAAATCGGTTTCCTAAAAGTAGCTTAGACAAGGCGAGGTCCGAAATAGGGAAGGCTCATGGCCCACGCTGGAAGGGCAGGTCAGGAACGGGTCCAGGACTCCCTGAAGCCTGTTAAGGACTGTTTCCACCAGTGGACGCTGGGGTCACCCAGGCCCCTGGGCCGTGCGACTATCGGGAGGTCTCAGAACATGAAAACAGCGCTCTACCCCAACTAAGCAAACAGTACCGCAACGCTCTGGGTGCTCTAGTCGTTGAGCGGAGAGGAAGGGGAGTGCTGCTCACTCGGACACAGGACAGGGCCCAGCAACTTTTTTTCACTCATAAAAGTCCCTGTGAAAGAGGTGGCGCAGCGGGGGAACTCTGCAAGGGGGTCTTCCGCTGGCACCACCTGGCTGTGGTCTCGGCTCGCTCGGCTCGGTGCACCCCCAGGGCACCCCCACCGGCTGGCCCGGGGCTGGGGGCGCGGCCTGCAGGCGCCGAGCCGGCCGCGCGGAATCACGGGGAGGAGGCGGGGCCGCGCGGCGGAGGGCGCGGCGTCCCGGCGGCGCTCGCCACTTGAGGGGACGCGGGCGCCGGAGGAGGCGCCGCCTGGGCCCGGGAGGCGCGGCCCGAGAGCAGCGCGGCGCCGGGGGCGGGCACCGTCCACGCGGAGCCGCCGCCTCCGCCGGCTCGTCCTCGGGCGGCGGCCTGGGGCCCGGGCGCGCGGCCTCGCCATGTACACCTTCGTGGTGCGCGACGAGAACAGCAGCGTCTACGCCGAGGTCTCCCGGCTGCTCCTCGCCTCCGGCCACTGGAAGAGGCTGAGGCGAGACAACCCCAGGTTCAACCTGATGCTGGGCGAGAGGAACCGGCTGCCTTTCGGGAGACTGGGTGAGCCTTCCCCGTCCCCGTCCCCGCCCCCGGCCGGGGCGCGCTCCACAGCCGGGGCCAGCGCTTTTGTTTTTAAGGTCGCGAGTCTCCCTTCCGTGCGGCTTCCCGGGCTGATCCCGGGCGGATCCGCCAACGCCCGCGCTCCTTCTGAACGCCCTCCGCTCTCCTGAGTCCCATTCGGAGGGACTCGCGGTGCGGTTCCGCTACTCCTGACAATGACCTGTCCCTGCAGCACGGGGGCTGCCGGCCGCTGGTCCCCGGCTCCCGGGCTCCCGGGCCCGATGCCTCGGGTCGGGCAGGTTGGCGGAGCTGAGCGCAGGGCACGCGAGGCTGCGCAGGGCACGCGAGGCTCCGCAGAGCTGGGAAGTCTCCTTGCGCGTCTCCCACGGAGGACTCCGCCCCGCCTGGTGTGGGCGTGGAAGCGGGCCCTGAAGGTGCTGGAACCTGGGGTTGTACCCGCGCAAGGCTCGGATAACAGGCAGGGAGGGCATTCGGAAAAGCCTTTTGGATTCGAAACCGGAGCTTCAGAGGAGACCCTCCCCCAGGGAAAGCTGGAGGATAGTCTGAATTTAGCGAAGGCTTCACCAAAGAACGTGTTTTTACAGTTGTGCATTGAATAAAGGTTTTAACTAGAGGCTTGGTTCCCCTCCATCTCTGCCGGGAGGGAATTGCCGGTTTCACGTGGTGGAAGCCGGCTTGGCACCACCCTGTCCACCTACTCTCCTTAGGAAGGGACAGGAGTGAGGGGAGGACCAGCCGCTCCTTTCCAAATGACGTAATCCAGAAGTTCTCCGGAAGGTGCACTCACATCCCGGGGACCTGAGCATCTGCTCGTGACCTGCTCACTGCACAGTCATCTGGGAAGGGCTCTCTGGGTAGCTGTGTTCCTGGCCAGAACTCACCAGGGATGGGGGTCAGTTGTACTCCAAGGATAGAAGGGGAGAATTGATACCGAGAAAAACGAGGGCCAACCAAAGGGAGCGGTGTTCCTTCCATGTTGGGGAGAGGAGAGGGTTTTCAGAAATAGGTTGAGTGGACAGAGAATGGAAACAGGCCACTTGGAGTTGACTGGCCATTGGTGAACTTACTAGAGGATTTGGGTGAGGCAGTGTTTGAGAACCAAACTTGTTGAGGCAATGCCTTTCTGAGTTTTTTCTTTGAAAGAGTGCTGGGGACAACTTTCCATTGCCATGCAGGTTTGTAATGAAGAATGGTGACTCCATGGAAAGGCTGACAGGAGCCCCCCAGAAATCTAGGATTACAGAGAGTGTGCTTGGAGAGTCCTTCCTGTTAAAGGATCTCCTCAGGAACCCTTCCTCAAAAAAGGGGGGTGGGGTGGGAGAGGTAATGTTCATGTGGAATTATTTCCCTGAAAGAGGAAAGGAAACAAATGCTTCTAGTCGAGAAGTTACTTCCAGTGGACTTTGTCCACTGCCCTTCCTGCCTTCCTTTCTTCTTGTGCTTGGTGGTGTCTGGCTGTGAAAGCTTAGATGGAGTCTTAATATGGACGACAGTCAAAGACAGCACTGCCCAGGTGGAGGTGGGGCAGTTGGCATAGCTGTGGAGCTCATGCCCAGCTAGGAGGTGAGAAGCAGAAACCTATAGGTCTCGAATCTTACATAGGCACCATAGATTCAGCAGGTGATCAGCAAATATTTGGTTTTTATGGGAAACCAAGGAGCTTCAGGGGTCAGGTAAGGGCTCAGGGCCCTGGGCATGTGGAGAAGGCCATGCAGGGAGAACGAGGGTCTCTCTGCCACAGGGAAACACTGAAATTCAAGTAATGCCTGACACTTTTGATTTGGGCGTATGCCATTCTCTGATGAATCATTGCCTCTGACATCAACTCATAATGCCTTTATTCCATCTTACCTTCTATTATAGGAAATGCAATGCATTTTGTTAATAAGTAAAATTTAAATATGCATGTACAAATTTATTTTTTTGCAGTACTGGAATTTGAACCCAGGAGTGCTCCACCACTGAGCTATAACCCTAGCCCTTTTTATTTTTGAGACAAGGTCTTGCTAAGTCACCCAGGTTGGCCTTAAACTTGTCTTCCTGCCGCAGCCTCCAGGGTCGCTAGGATTATGGGCATGTGCCACCATGCATGGGTTATTAGGATTTTAAACAAAACGAAGCAAAAAATTTTTTGAGTTTCTTTTTTCCCACTTTTTTAAAAAATTGGTGCGTATTGTTGTACATCATGGTGGGATTTGTTGTTACATATTCACACATGCACACAATATAACAATATAATTTGACAAATATCATTCCCCAGTATCCCCTAAAAATTAAGTAAAACTGTGTTTTTATTTTTATCCTTTCAGTTCTAATTTCATAGAGAAGGGTTGTGGTAATGAGAACTGTTGAGAATAAGATCCCTGTGGGATGAAGCACAGAATGAAGTTCTTACTTCTGACATTCTGACATGGCCTGCCCACCACCTCCCTCTACCTTCTGGTGCCTTCCAGAACCTGGCAGAGACCAGCATGCTTGAGACTAGCAGTATCACAGTTCTGTGCCTTCTCTGACGGTTGTAGAAAGCAGGGCTGGGGAGGTGCAAAGCATGACTCCTAAAGTAGCTTCTTGTATTTAGAGATTGCAAGTCTTCACGTTAAGCCGGAAGAGGAGCGTAGTAAGACCAGGGAGAGCTGAAGAGAAAATACCCAGCATGCTCCACTCTAACAAGAAAAAACAAAGGTGGCCGTGGTCTTCGTAGACCTGCAGTATTGGTGTATAGCATCCCCTGGGGGAGGGCGAGTGGCCAGAAGGATACTGAGAGAAAGACCCTCAGGGACAGAGAAGCCAAACTATTCCATTTCTAACAACCAGAGTTGAAATGAAAAGCCGGGCATGCCCCTCCTGGCCCCCATCTGGCCTGCTGGTGCCTGGCCGTCACTCCCCACCTGTCCAGGCCCCCCTTTGAGCCTGCTCTTTCCTTGCAGGTCACGAGCCCGGGCTGGTGCAGCTGGTGAATTACTACAGGGGGGCTGACAAACTGTGTCGCAAAGCTTCTTTAGTGAAGTAAGTGTTCTTCCATTTTCAGTGTTTTACATAAATGTCTTTGGCTTCAAACACTCATGCAAAAACGTGGGATTATTTAAAGGGTGAAAATGCTTTTACTATTCAAAAAGTCCATAAATACCAGTTCTGAAGCTTCTTGTAGGCTTGCGTTTCGAGGGGTTGTGGCTGTGGGGTTTGGTGAAGCCTAGGGTTCCTCAGGTGAGGCTGCCTAGGAGCACGGCTGACTCGTGGCTTCCTGCAGAAGTGATTTCTTGGGGGCAGGTCCTCAAGTCACACCCCTAGGAAGCCAGGGAGCAGGACAGGGCAAGCTGAGAGGCAAGCAAAGATGCGGTTTCAGCTGTGTCACCCTGGGACTGTGGAGCAAACGGCACCTCAGAGTTGGCACATCTCAGAGCAAGGACGCTGGGCTTGTGGGCTCCAGCCTCTGTTTGGGGGAAAGGTGGGGGACATAGCTTTCCAGGTTTTTCTGGGCAGAGACTCATCCCTGGAGAAAGGTGTGCATCACCCTCCACAGCCCCCCTCCCAGCAGCTAGGGCCTTGCAGAAAAGAGATCTGGGCAGGTGTGAGAGGAGCTCTTCCACCTGGATCCTGAGCAGTGGGTTACGACTGGACACCACGGGAGCAGGTTTGTAAAGTGGAGGGAGCCAGTGTCATATGATGATTAAGATCCAGGGTGGGCAGCATGGGTTTTAACCCAGCTCTGATTGGTGTGGTCAGATCTTATCCCTCTTGGCCTCCGTACCATGCTCATGAGGCAGTGGTGAGGGTTAAATCAGGTGACACACGTGGAGTATATGTCATTCAGTGACCAGGTACATTGTGTGTCTTTGACTCTGTGCCTTAGTTTTCTTCCCTGTAAAATGGGTATACTGATAGCAGCGACTTCAGCATTGTTATGAAGGCTTTGAAGGATGCCTGTCGCGTGGTTCACAATACGTAAGTGAGAGTTCTTATTACTCCTTGGTATGGCTATTATTGCTGTCATTAGAGCAGAATACTGGCTTTGGGCCCTACAGTCAAGGCTGGAGTAGATCTCCAGGCTTTCCATGAAGTAGTAAACATAGATATGCAGCCAAACAGAGCTGTGATAGTTTTCTCTAGCAATTAAGGTAGAATTTGTCCTTTAAAAGTAGGAAGAAGAATACACTGTAAAAAGTAGCATTCTGGCTGGGTGTGATGGCACACGCCTATAATCCCAGCAGCTTGGGAGGCTGAGGCAGGAGGATCACCATCTCAACGCCAGCTTCAGCAACTTAGCGAGGCCCTAAGCAACTCAGCAAGACCCTGTCTCTAAATAAAAAGTAAAAAGGGCTGGGTTGTAGCACAGTGGTAAAATGCCTCTGGGTTCAATCCCTGGTACCCCCCAAAAAAGTAGTGTTCTGCATATTTCACATTTAGCAGCTGCAAGGCGTCAGTGAGTACAGGGCTGGAGTCGTGACCTGGTCCAAGGTGGTATCGTGACCTTGGAGAGCACTGTTGCTGTGAACCCCAGTGTCCAGCGTACAACGTGGACAATACCCGGTGTCTGACCCTTGAGGTGTGTGCCATGACTGTGGTGGCACCTTGTACATGGTGACAGGACGTTTGCAGTCTGGGGACTGCCCCCCTTACCAGCTTCCTTCATCCCTCAGGGGTCCTGCCAGGGCCGGGGTGATTCCAGGAGGTCTTGGTTCCTTTTGTCTGTCTTCCCTGGTTTTTTGTGACTTAACAGGACCCCAGAGAGTCAGACTGCACTCTCCCTCATTGTACAGGACAGATTAGCAGCGCAGAGAGGTCAGCTTTCTTGACCAAGGCCACATCCGTGCGGGTTAAGCCAGGATGTTCTGATCAGTATTAATGGGCTCCACGAACAGCATGACTAGGAGTCCCTCAGGGCTGCCCAGAGCCTGGATGGGGCTCAGTGCTGGACCAGCGAGGGCCTGCTTCTGGCTTCTCTCCCTGCAGGGAGTGTCACATTCATCAAGGTCATAGTCCCAGGGCCTGAGGGGCGTCCCTTCTGCTGGGAGGTGGGAGCTTTCTTTTCCTGGGTGAGCATTACTCCCTTGTAGACCTGCGTAGCCTTCCCTTGTGACTGCTCCCCAGTGGGCTGCTGAGGGGGTGCAGCCATGCAGAGGTCTTCCTGCAGGCCTGCTCTCCTTCTGTCCATCAGAAATGGAAGGCCAGCCACACCTGTCACTTAAACTTCCCAGTAGCCACGTTAAGTACAAAGAACAGGTGCAGATTAATTAGTAATCTTTTTATTCAACTAACTAAATCCAAAATATTGGGCTGGGGGTGTAGTTCAGTGATGGAACACTTGCCCAGCATGTGTGAGGCCCTGGGTTTGATGCTCAGCATTGTAAATCAAACAAACAAATCCAAAAAGTTGTCCTTTTTGACATGTTACTAATACAAAAAACATTGAGACTTTTAAAAAAAAAATTCTGAGTGTTTAAAATCTGATGTGTATTTTATCTTTGTAGCACAACTTAACTCAGTCACTAAATTTTCAATGGAGACCCTTGATCTGCATTGAGGTTGCATAAGAATTTTATGATTGAAAAAGTAGATATACATACTAAAGTTGTTCCCATGGACATAGAAGTTTTTAGGAACTGAATTGAGCTCTAAAAAAACATTTTAATATTCATACACGCCTTGAGAAAAATGGATTGATCTTATTTAGAACTGATTTGACTTTGAGGAAAAAAAATATATCTTTTGCAAAACTAGGTCTATCCCAGTTGAGCAAATTCACCAACTTGCATCAGCTCAGTATTATCACACTGGATTTAAAGGGGGTACTGAATATAATGAAGAGTTTATCAGTATCAACAAAGTTTTCTTCAATTTTCTGTTTTTTTTATTTTGAAGCCAATTTTCTTTTATAATTTTTTAATATTTATTTTTTGGTTATAGGTGAACACAATAGCTTCATTTTATTTTTATGTGGTGCTAAGGATCAAACTCAGTGCCTCACACATGCCAGGCAAGCTCTCTACCTCTGAGCCACAACCCCAGCCTTGAAGCCAGTTTTTATAATACTATTATAATTGAAACCTGCATCTTGTCATGTAATAAAAACATGTAAAATCATTATTATTAACTTGTTCTATGAAGTTGGAACATGAATTATAATACCTGCATAGGGGGATCAAAACCAGGTCTTTTCCTTGCCTTGGAACTGTAATTGAACTTGTTCCTGTGTAGCATGGATATGGGTAATATGAATAATGCTGCCATTTTTTATCTTGGATTTTTGAACTAAATAATGACATGTTGATTGTATATAATGTCAAGCATTCATTTTATATCAAGAATATTTGAATCAGAGATAACTGTACAGTAAATCTTTGTAAAACTCTTTCATCTCACACATCATCAAACAGAGAGTATTGGCAGAGAGTTTGGTATCATTAAATTCTTTGTCTTCTGTTTCTTTCAACAGTTCCATGAACTGGTGAATCATTGTAACATTTGCAAGTATATTCTGAACCATTCCAACAACTGTATCCACAATACTTTTTATAGAGTCTGCTTCAGAAAACTGAGAAAACAAATGTTTTCTATATGCATCATACAGTAGCATGAAGTGAAAAAGGCAACAGTTGAATGCCTATAATCCTAGTGACTTGCTGCAGGAGGATTGAAAGTTTGAGGCCAGCCTCAACAACTTAGTAAAACCCTATTTCAAAATAAAAAATAAAGAGAAAAGGAGCAGGGTATGTGGCTCAGTGGGTAAGTTCCTCTGGGTTCAATTCCCAGTACCAAAAAAAAAAAAAAAGCAATCTAGTTGTAAAATTCTTTGACTCTTTTTTTTTTAATATTCGTTTTTTTAGTTATAGGTGGACACAGTTTCTTTATTTCACTTTTATGTGGTGGTGAGGTTTGAACCTGGTGCCTCACGTGTTCTAGGCAAGCACTGAGCCACAACCCCAGCCTTCTGTGGCTCTTTGACAGATGTAAAATATTCAAAAATACTGGCACCATCAGTTTGGTTTCTTTTTTTTCTCTTTAATGTAAGCATGCCCAAAGCATTAATTTAGCAACATCTCACATCACAACTTACCTAAAGCTAAGAAAAATGCTTAATTTTTTTTCAAATTTTGAGTCAGTCTTTGATATTGTTTGCTAGAAAGAGCTTGTTATCTGTGGCCAATTCTGGCTGACCTGAAGATATTTTACTTTCATAAAATATCTTTTAAAACTTTGCCTTAAAATAATTTTTTTCACCATATTTCTGTCTAAAGTGGTTTTCCTTTTGTGTTAGAATCCAGGCCATTTTATACTTGACCGAAGTTATAAGCTCAGAGCTTCATGCTATGTCCATCTACACCTAAAAAATAAATAAATAAATATTTTTTAAGAAGTTTCAGGGACTGGGATGTATATAGCTCAGTAGAGGCCTTATATATATTCTTAATTTTTTTTTTTTTAATTGAAGCCAGGCATGGTGGCACACGTCTGTAATCCTAACAGCTGGGGAGGCTGCAGCAGGAGGATCACAAGTTCAAAGCAGCCTCAGTAACTTAGCAGGCCCTAAGCAACTCAGTGAGACCCCATCTCTAAATAAAATATAAAAAGGGCTGGGGATGTGGCTCAGTGGGTAAGCACCCCTGGGTTCCATCCTTAGTACAAAAAAATGTTTTTTAATTGTTGAAAAAAAATTTTTTTGTTGCATATTTATGACTTTTGCCACTATTATTCTAGTTTGACTATTGAGAGAAAAATGTTCACCAAATTCAGTATTTGTTTGCTGAA
Source organism: Ictidomys tridecemlineatus (assembly GCF_052094955.1). NCBI lineage: Eukaryota > Metazoa > Chordata > Mammalia > Rodentia > Sciuridae > Ictidomys > Ictidomys tridecemlineatus. The sequence goes on along the minus strand of NC_135488.1, from coordinate 31,134,705 downwards.
AATGTCTCCCTAGCAAAGCAAACTGCTTTTCACTTGACTGTGCCATCGCCTGGTGTAGTGGCCATCCATTGTGAATTTGTCACACCTGCTTCCAGTCCTTTGTCTTCACTGTCCTGGTCATTGTTCTGCCTTCGGGGTCCCTGCTCAGTTTTGCATCAGAAGAATGCTTTTGCTTTAAATTTAAAAATTAGTCTGGACTTATTTTTAGTTAAACAAATAATAATTTTTATTTAGAAAAATAATTGCCCCTTAGTTACTGATTGTCCTTTGCACAGTAGCTCCTGCTGTCTGTGTCAATAGCACGTGGTCACGTCTCATCAGTGCACAGAAGAAAGTCACTTCAACTGAGTAGGTCCATTGTCCCTGAACAGAGCAGTGTTGTGTGTGTGTGTGTGTGTAATACTAGGAGTGACACATGGGCCCGACATGCACACAGCAGTTTAGTCAAGGGAAATGTCATCCTGCCACCTCAGCAAAGTGCTGCTTAATGGAAAAATACTTTATGATGCATCCATTTTTAAATTAAAATTAAATGCAATTTTTAATTCTGTTCCTGAGTCACGCCGCCTACATTTCAAATGCTAGTGACCACCTTACAGGACAGTGTAGTTTCAGACTTGAGTATTTGGTGAGTTTATGTATTTATTTTTATCATTTTTGTTCCTTTGGGTTCAAGTAACTTACAACTTCTGTTGCCTTTAACTTTAAAATTACTTTATCTATCTATCTATCTATCTATCTATCTATCTATCTATCTATCTATTTATTTATTTATTTATTGTGTACCAGGGATTGAACTCAGGGGCACTCAGCCACTGAGTCATATCCCCAACCCTATTCTGTATTTTATTTAGAGACAGGGTCTCACTGAGTTGCTTAGCACCTCACTTTTGCCGAGGCTGGCTTTGAACTTGCGATCCTCCTGCCTCAGCCTCCTGAGCTGCTGGGATTACAGGAGTGCACCACTGCACCCGGCTAGAATGACTTTGTTTTTAATGTTAATTTAACTGTTCTTTTCATTTTTTCTGCTGTTGCTCACAGGCCGGGTTTTGTAGGTGAATCATAATATAGGCTGAACAGGAACAGTTGCTGTAGACAGAAGGAGGCGCAGTTTAGGGGGGCCTCTGGGCCCTGGTTCCTGGGCTAGGGGAAGGCTGGGCAGTTTAGGCTTGTGTCCTACCTGGTGCTGGCTACTTGCTGCTCTCGGGAGGGGACTCCTCTGTGACCCAGTTCCTCTTTTGTGAAGTGGATCCTGGTGCCTCTGACCTGGGAAGCCGGCAGTGGGAAGCTCTTGGTAAGACCCTGTATCTGTTCAGGGCCTTGCCCAGGGCGGGCCTTTATCTTCTGTGGGGGTGTGTTATTTTGGGACTGAGAGGCATGTTTCATTGTGTCCCCTGTCCTGTGCCCCATTAGAAGGATTCCTTCTTTATTCTGTCACTGAAGTGAGGCTGAGCTAAAAGCAGGAAATAAAGGACTTAAAAATAGTCTTTAGCTATTCAGAGTCCCAAGCAGAGACGGAGGCCAAGACAGTAATTTTACTAGTTGTTTGACTTTTCTTCTGTCCCCCACTTCAGTTTTTGGTGTTGGTCTGGCTCAGTCCCAACCTGTTTGTTGAAAAGGTGTTTTATTCAGAGTTAGGTCAAGTTGGGTGTCCTTAGAAATCCCTTTACTGCCCAAGTTCTGGGCAGTAAGCCTCCTCGCCCATATTTGGGATTGAACCCAGGACTAGGCAGGTCCTCTGAGGCTGAGCTATAAACTCAGCCCTTTTTATTTTGTGTTTGACCAGTTGTCCACGCTGGATTTGGACTTTTTCTCCTCCTGCCTTAGCCTTCCAGGTAGCTGGGCTTATAGGTGTGTGGCACTGCACCTGGCCGGCAGGAGGTCCTGTGGATGCACTGGGCACACCTTTACTATTGCATGTAATAGGTGCAGCATGGTAGAGGTCTGTCCAGGGAGGCCAATAGGAAGTGGAGGGGTAAGGAGGAGACCAGGCCATGGCTTGACTCCTTGGAAACCCCTGAAGGGAACGCAGTGTCTTTTCTGTACAGGGTGACAGCGGGCACTAAGAAAGGAGCCTGACCCTCTGTCCTCTGCTAGGCTGATCAAGACAAGCCCAGAACTGGCTGAGTCCTGCACCTGGTTCCCCGAGTCCTATGTGATTTACCCAACTAATCTCAAGACCCCAGTTGCTCCAGCACAGAATGGAATTCAGCCACCCGTCAATAACTCCAGGACGGATGAGAGAGAATTCTTCCTGGCTTCCTATAACAGAAAGAAAGAGGACGGGGAGGGCAACGTGTGGATTGCAAAGTCATCAGCAGGTGCCAAAGGTGAGTTGGCCTGGCCGTCCCCTCTGTTCCTCTGTACTGGCACTTGAGATTCTAATGACACACTCAGGTGGATGCCTAGTCAGATCTGAACTCGGGGCCCATGGACCACATCTTGTTTTAAATGCCCGTTTGTGTGGTAGTGCCTTCTAAATCCTCTCTCTGCTCCAGGACTTCCCTTGAAGCTCCTGATGCCGTGTCACCCTCTCCATCTCTAAGTGGCATTTCCAACTTGTCTGATACAGAACTCCTTGTGTCCTGCCCAGCTCCGCCCTCCCGGCCTGCTCCTCTTTTGTCCCGTCTTCTTGATGTTTGTCCACTGATCACTCTGCGGCTCTTGGGAGCCCCAGAGCCAGCTTCACCCTTGATATCTAAACCTAAAGCGTTAAGTCTTGCTAGTGCAACCTTCAGTTTGGACTCTGGATCAGGCTTCTTCTTGCCATTTCCACTGTTCCCACACTAACTCAAAGCTGCCATCCTCCCAGGCTCTAATTGCAGTGCCCATCCGCAGCCAGTTCCCCCAGACAGAGGGATGTTTCACAAACGTAAATCTGATCAGGTCACTTCCTGACTTACCAGCTGGCTTCCTAAAGCAATCACAGTAATTCCAGGTCCCTGATGGCTGCCCACGCCACTGCACATGTCCCCATATCTCTGATCTCACCTCCTCCTATTCTGGGCCTTGCTCACTGTGTTGTAGCCACAAAGACGGCCTCATGTCCCTCAGATGCTCTAAATTTGTCTCGGGGCCTGGATGTGCTGACGTGGATTATTTGGTTTCTGAGCTCAGCTGTTGCCTTGCCAGAGAAGCCTCTTCCGTCTAAATAGCCTCTAGCCCATCACTTCCTGTCTCCCCATCCAGCTCTATAATACATAACCTGCCCGTCTCCCCCAGCATAGTACAAACACCGTACCCACAGCTCCTGTTGGTCTCCATCCCTCCTTGCAGTCGCTCCGTAGTGTGTGTTGAATGACTGCCTAGGAGGGCTGAGGTTTGTGATTTCAACTCAGGCTTAAAGTAGAGGCAGCTTCCAAGGCAGCAGGCACATCAGTGGCCTCTCTGTAAGTACTGTCGTATACTCTTTTAAAAGCCATTCCATTTTGAACTTCCTATTCTTTGGAAGACCATCTGGCCCTTGGTCCTCACTCCTGTCCCTGGTCCAACCGACCTCCCCTTCCTTTCCACCCACCGTGAGGCAGGCAGGCATCACCTGGAGTCTCGTGAAAGAGGGAGACTTGGGCTCTTGCCTCTGTGGGTGCCTCCCCCACTTTTCTGACTCCTTTGCACTGTCTTCTTGAGTACTGTCCCCAGTAAAGGGAGCACTTGGAAGGGAAAATGGTCATCCGTGGTATTCCAGATTCCTCCTGTGGATTTGAACTTGGAGTTAGGATGGCCACTGGGAGGACCTCTGATGGTCCCTTGACCCTCTCTAAGACCAGACAGAGGGACACCATGCAGCAGGGAGAGGTAAAGAGGGGATAAAACGTCTGACAAAGGACTTTTGCTGTGAGTTGAGGAGGTGAGTGGTGTGTGTTAGCTTTGTTTAGGAATCACAGGAGGAACAGATGGTGTCTGTTCTTCTTAATACCCACCATGTGCTTGGTATCATGGCTCAACCTTGAAACCGTGTCCAGTATCAAGCTGCCTCACATCCAGCAGCCCTCTGATCCGAGGTCACCTTCACATCTCTCTGGGAGTTCTGCTCCCTGTCCTCCTGTTCCAGGCCATTCTCCAATGTTTACGTGGAACTTCCCAGACAGAGAGATTATTAAAGCCCACCTCAAACGGTGTCTCGTCTGTGCCCGGCACTGTCTGCCCCGTGCCAGGACAGGAGCTGGCATCCAGCAAAGGTTCAGGATCTGCACCGAGTATGAGAGTGCTTGGCCATGCAGGAATAAGGAGGTGGACGAGGCACATGTGGCTTTTTGCCCTCAAGGACCCAAAGTCTAGTCAACAAGAAGGTTAGTGAGGCATCTATTTCTAGAATTTGAAATAGGAATGGGTCAGGTGGGCAGGGACCATCACTATGAAGCTTCTCAAAGATCCCCCACAAAAAAAGTCCCTTTAGAACTTTTGCACATATAGTGAATAAGGACAGGAATGAGTAAATGATATAAGAAATGAGAAGGCCAGGCACAGGTAGCACATGCCTATAATCCTTGTGGCTCTGGAGGCTGGGGCAGGAAGATCACAAATTCAAAACTAGCCTCAGCAGCTCAGTGAGACCCTGTCTCTAAATAAAATACAAAATAGAGCTCGGGATGGGGCTCAGTGATTGAGTGCCCCTGAGTTCAATCCCTGGTCCCCTGCCTCTGCCTCCCCCGCCAAAAAAAGAAGTGCAGTAAATGCAGGTAACAAGCCCATAGAAACATGCTACACCAGTATCCAAAAATTACTAAATAAATTTAAGTTTTATGTACCATTTTACAGCTGCAAAATAAAAAAAAAACAAAACAAAGTGTTAGTGACACTGTTGCTGAAAGTTGGTAGTGAACTGCTCTGCTGGTGAGAATCCACAGCCCATTGAAAAAGCATGGAACCCCCTCAGGGCCATAAGGACTTCCTGTAATTAGTCCCAGTCATCTCATTCTGAAAGTCTACTCCAAGAAATATTTCATGGGCTGGGGTTGTGGCTCAGCGGTAGAGCACTTGCCTCTCATGTGTGAGACCCTGGGTTCGATCTTCAGCACCACATAAAAATAAATAAACAAAAATAAAGATATTGTGCCCATGTATAACTAAAAAAATATTCAAAAAGAGAAATATTTCATCTGCTGCAAAGACATTTACTACTCTGTTATCTGTAATACCAAAATAAATATTTTTTAGAAGCAAATCCATTGTCTAAGTCAATAAACAAGTGTGTGTGTATTTTTTTTTTTACTTCCGCACAATGGGATGCTTTAGAGCTATTAACATAAGTGTGAAGTTCACATAGAACAGTGGAAATACTGATAACATAAAGTGAAAAAGAATCTGCCATGAGTTCCCTGTGACTGACCAGGCTCTGTCCAGGTGCACAGGAAGGTGATATGAAAAAAAATTAATTAATTAGAATAAAATATGGTTAGCTTTTCAATTTTTTTGTAAAAGTTATAAAACTTACAAAAATATATGTACTGAACTCCTTCCCTTTCCCCTACCATTTTTTCCTAATCTGCCAGCGTTAAGTATATTCGTTTTCAATAAGAAATAGTTTCCATAAGGAAATTGCACAAGGAAAACAAGGTTGGAGCCGATGGGAGGGAAGGGGGCTACCCTGTGCCGCAGAGCATCTGCAGGACGGTCAGGGAAGCGCATTGGGGTGCTCACTCTGGAGGAGGTTTGCTGGCAGGTATGAGGACGGAGCGTGAAGCCTGAACTTGAGAACGGGTAGCTGGAACGAAACTGGAACCAGCCAGTCCGTGTGTGGTTCCTGAGGGAGGTGAGACAGAGTCACGGTTGCAAAAGAGAAGCAGGGCACTTTCCATGTTGCTTTGCAGTTTCTAAGAGCCCAACCAAATGGGGGGACTAGTGACAGAAACAGGCAGTCAAGAATGGGGTGCTCCGAGGAAAGATGGGTCACGGAATTAATGAACAAATGGCATTCGCGTGTACTGAAGGTATCAGATCCACACGGAGATGAGCTATGAATCCAAGGACTGGTGGGATGGCCCTAGAGACCACGAGGGAGCTCAGCAGTGTACAGTCTATGAGATCCACACACAAAAAGACAATTGTGTGGAAACCGAAATTAAAACCGTATCATTTACAGTTACCTCAGAGAAAATGAGGTGCTTGGGTCTCAATTTGACAAAACATCTATAGGTTCTGAATGCTAAAAAAAAAATTAGAAATTCTGGAAGATGCCAAACAGCACCTAAAAAAATGAGCAGATGGAAAGTATGCGTATTTCCAGTTCACTTAAAGAGGACTCATTGTACTATAGTTAGTTATACATCAGTCAATCCTTTTAAATTTCAGAGAAGGCAAAAAGCTTGGGCCACTATCTTGAAGGCTTGAATCCTGCAACTGAGTTGAGGAAGGCTCGCTGTAGTCCTGAAGACGCTGACAGGGCAGTTGAGTTGACTAGAATACCAGCCAATCCTCTATAGGCATCCCCACTGCCAAAACCATGAAGCCAACAGAAATTCTAGGTCTTATGCTGACATTAAGATTCCTAGAGATGTGGTGCCTTATTCGATGGACTACTTTGCATGCACAGGAAATTTTGATAAGCAAAAATTCTTATTCCTGGAAAATTTGATATGTTAGGAATAGATTTACATAGTAAGATGTCAGCAGTTACCATTTTCTGTGTTGAAATATCTGAAAAATATCTTTGAATTTTTCCCACAGATGCCAGATTAAGATGAATAGACTGTTGTTGATTGTGGTGGTGGTGTGTGCATGCGTGTGTTCCACAGTTGTACGAAGTCTCAAGCACTCCCTATTGTGTGGAAAGCACTCAATAAATATTTATGGGAAAAAAATGAGCAGACGGACTGTTCATGGATCTCAGAACTCCACATAGTAAAGATGTCTGCAGGGTTACTCTCACTCCACTGGGACGTCAGCAAAATGGGCATAAAGCTGCTAAGATTCATAAGGAAGCACACAGGCCCTAGGATAGCGTCAACAATCTTGTAAAAGAAGAATGACCAGAAGTCATCACTGTGACCAATGTCAAGGTGTGATGCTGTGGTGCTCAGTACCCTGGGGGTGCTCAGTGCCGGGGGAGGTGAGGGGCGTTGGCGAAGGAATAGAAATGCAATCAGTGGAGCGGGACAGAGAGCTCAGGAGTAGACCAAGCACAAATGCCCACCCGAGTTTTGACAGATCCCAAAGCCATTCAATAGAAGGAGAAGCTTTTCAACAAATGCAGCCAGACAAGGTGGATATCCATAGGCAAAAATAATCAACCCAAACTCGCCTCAACAAACCTCACCCCTTGACTAACTTAATTAATGTTAAAAACTAACTCAAAATGGATCATGGAATTAAATGTTAAATTAAATATTTTGGATGGAGAATAGCAGGTAGCACTTGGCAAAGGATTCCTTTTGGGGGGTGGGTGTGGTGGGGGGGAGGGGACTGGGGATTGAATCCAGAGGCGCTCAACCACTAAGCTATATCTCCAGCCCTTTTATGTATTTTATTTAGAGACAGGGTCTCTCTGAGTTGCATAGGGCCTCACTAAGTTGCTGAGGCTGACCTTGAACTCATGATCCTCCTGCCTCAGCCTCCCGAGCCACTGGGATGACAGGTGCGCCACCATAGTGTGGCAAAAAGTTCTTCAACTTGTTGCCATAGGTACAATCCACAAAAGCAAAAATTAAATAATTGAAACTCATCAAAATATCACTTTTGCTCTGTAAAATACACCTTTAAAAGGACAAAAAGACAAGGTACAGATGGAAGAAAGGATTTGTAACTCCTGTACGTGACAGGGGACCCAGGTCTGGAAAATGTAAATGACTTTCAAAACCGGCAGCCAACAGCAGACACCCCATCTGATGAGAAGATGGGCCAGAAGAATGTGGGCATACTTTTCATTGAAGAGGCTACGCAGGCAGAAGATAAGCAAAGGAAAAGATTTCTCCAAATGATTAACTATTAGAAAAATGTAAATTAAAACCACGAGCTGTCACTTTATTCCTATTGAAGTGGCTAAAATCAGTATTAATTATAGCGAAAGGTTGCCAGTCTCTGGGACAGCTGGAGCACTCAGCCTTGCTAGTTGGAAGGTGAAGTGGCACAGCCTCTCTGGGTGGATAAAAAGAGCCAGAAAACTTGGCAGTTTCTTATACAGTAAGCATTAGATCTAGGCACAGTGAGGAGCACCTGAGCTCTGGCACTCGGCAAGTGTAGAAGGAGGATCACTTGAGCCCAGCAGTTTGAGGCCAGCCTGGGTAACATGGCAACAACAACAACAAAAAAGCAAACAGAAAATCCAAAACAAAACAAGCTTGAACCTGCAACTACCATGCCACCCGGTATTGGCACACTCCCGGCCCGTGTCCTGGAGAGGTTTAAACTCGGGTTCCCACGACAGCCTGTGTGCGATTCTTCATCGAAGCTTTGTTTGAAGCTCAAACTAGAAACGATGCAGATGTCCTTCAACAGGTGAATGATTAAACAACAGGACAGTTGATACCACAGTCGTCTCCCCGGCAGCGACGGAACCAGGGAATGATGCCAAGTGGAGAAAGCTGGTCCTGCAGAAGCACACACTGTATCTCTCTATTTGTATACCATTTTGTTTTAGCTGAACTAGGGACTGAACCTGGGATGCTCTACCACTGAGCCACACCTCCAGCCCTTTTTATTTTTTATTTTAAGACAAGGTATCACTAAGTTTCTGAGGCTGGGCTCAAACCCGAGACCCTCCTACCTCACCTTCCCGAGTCTCTGGGATTACAGGCGTGCACCACTGCTCCTGGCTAGTATGACATTTTGAAATGACAAAATTATAGAAATGGAGAACGGATTGGTGGTTACCAGGATGGGGATGGGTTGCGGGAGGGAGGAAGGTGTGGCCTTATGAAGTCAGCACAAGGGATCTGTGCCACAATGGCATTGTTGAGAATTGAAGATATTTACAAACCATGTCTGATAAGGGACCTGTGTCTAGAACACAACGCACACATACACCTACACACACGTATCTCTTATGACTCAATGATACAAAGACAATTAACCCAATTGAAAATGTACAGATTAGTTAATAAACATATAGGAACATGTTCAACATGACTAGTTGCTAGGGAAATGCAAATTGAAACCACATAAGATACCACTTCGTAGGCACATACCCACGTACTCCAGGAGGGCTCTAGTCAAGAAGATGGCAGGTAACCAGCGTTGGTGAGAAGCTGAAGACATTGGCACCCTCAGACACTGCTGGTGGGAATGTGCAGTGGTCCAGCCATTTTGGAAGAGTCTTGTACTCCCTCATAAAGTTAAATAGCTGTCGGGCACAGTGGCACATGCTTGTAATCCCAGCAGCTCAGGAGGCTGAAGCAAGAAGATTGAGAGTTCAAAACCAACCTCAGCAACTTAATGAGACCCTAAGCAATTTAGTGAGACCCTGTCTCTAAATAAAAAATAAAGAGGGCTGAAGATGTGGCTCAGTGGTTAAGTGCCCTTGGGTTCAATCCCCTGTACCAAAAAAAGAAAAATAATGGGTGAATATTATGATACGTTACATCTTAATTAAACTGTTCAAAAGGACATATTGTATCACTTGTTTGATGTGTAGGAACAGTTTAAGCGTATCCATTTTTTTATTGCTATGCCACAAGAACATCCCTACACATTTGCGTTTATGCCTCTACCTTTCTGGTATTTCTGTAAGGTGGTGTTAGAAGTGAATTTATTGGTCATATGCGCTACAGTCTTTCTGGTGGCCGCTGACCTGGAGTACATGACCTTTGGCTCAAGGGTTTAAACAGTGTGGGTGTCTGTAAAACTACAATGTTACATTGGAACCTGCCAGTATGGTGATGAGAACCTATGTGGCCCAAGTTGGGTAACGCCAGGTGCTCTCATGGGGACAGGGGAGAGGGAGGGGCCCCGTGAGCAGGCCAGCGAGAGCCTCCTTCTGCGGGGTCTGTCTCTGGCTCCGGGGAGCCCCTTGCCCTTGGCCTGAGCTGCGCTGGGGTGTGTCTTCTTCTCTGCCAGGCGAAGGCATCCTCATCTCCTCTGAGGCCTCCGAGCTTCTGGATTTCATAGACAACCAGGGCCAAGTGCACGTGATCCAGAAGTACCTTGAGCACCCTCTGCTTCTCGAGCCGGGTCACCGCAAGTTCGACATTCGGTAATGCTTTCGGGTCCGCATGTTGTTTTCCTCCACCTGGAGGGAACGGGAGGGGGTCCAGGGTCTGGTGGGAGGTGGGATGTGCGATATGAGGAGGTGTTTTATTGAATGCAGAAGAAGGGAACCGAGCTCTACTGAATTTTCTACTTTAGTATTTCTTCTTTCTAGGAAACGTCACTAAGGTGATGGGTTTTATTTTTTTTGAAAGCATTCTCTGTTAGGAAGGGGCTTGTGGGTGCAGAGAGGAGTATAAGTGCACGAGGCCTCCTTGTGGAGGAAGCTGAGAGAGGTAAGTGGGACCCACAATCCAGACACATATGCACTGTGACCCTGCCAAGCCGTTGGCCCCCACTTCATTATTGGTGTCATGCTTTTTACGAATGTCATGCGCATACCTGCCTCAGGTTTCTGGATTCTCAGTTTCTGAGCAAGGGCCTGTCATGCAGGAAGAATTGATGTGGTGCTTTCTAGAGCTAAACGGACTCTCCCCAGCTTGCCCTTGACCTTGCCCTCAGCTCTTGTCTCCCTGAGGCCTTCACAATGACTTGCTGCTTCTCAGACATCAGCCGGAGTTGGATCAGCTTCCTGAGGAGCCCTGGTCCTCTGCAGACACCGAAGGGGCAAAGCAAGGCTTTATAGGGTATCCTCAAAATCTACCCAGATCTTTGCAAAATGCTGTCTTTTTAATGGATTCAAGTCTCCACGTCGTCATTGATGGTGATGACCCACCATGTGGCTAACTCACAGTTTGCCTTATATAACCCCAGAACCCACCTTGCTCCCACTTGCCCACCTCACACACCATAGAGAGATAGCCGATGCCTATGGTTTTGCTCCAAATGCTGTGTGCACCTACTGCGTGAGAGGCTGAGCGGAACCCGGGTAACAGTGCTTGTGTTGATTGCAGAAGCTGGGTCTTGGTGGACCACGAGTATAACATCTACCTCTACCGGGAGGGTGTGCTCCGCACTGCGTCCGAGCCGTATCACGTTGACGACTTCCAAGACAAGACCTGCCACTTGACCAACCACTGCATTCAGAAGGAGTACTCCAAGAATTACGGCAAGTACGAGGAAGGGAACGAGATGTTCTTCGAGGAGTTCAACCAGTACCTGACGAGTGCTCTGAACATCACCTTGGAGAGCAGTATCTTACAACAGATCAAACATATCATAAGGTAACGCCCCGCACCTTCTCAGTTTTTTCCCAGCAGCCTTGAGTGTTCATGCTGCTGAAAGAATTGTTCCACTTAGGTCGTCTAATTTATGGGCAAAAGTCATTGGTGATGATAATTTTCATTTTAATACCTGTAGGACCTGTGATGATGTCCCTTTTTTCACTCCAGATATTGATCATTTATATTTCCTCTCTACTTGGAGGGATTGGCTAGAGGGTTAAACTTTTCAAAAAAATAGCTTTTGACTTTATGGATTTTTCTCTATTTTTTTCCAATTTCTTTGATCTATGCTTTTTCATTTTGGCTTCTCAGGGGGGAATTAATTTCCTCTTCTTTTGTTTCTTAAGGTGAATGTTTAGATCATTGAATGGAGAGATTTCTTTTTAAAAAAACAACCACCACCATTTGGTGCCTACAGTTTTCTTCCAGCTTCTGCATTAGCTGCATCCTACTGATGTTCTGTTCTTATTCTATTATTTGTACTGAAATATTTTTAAATTTCCCCTGTGACTTCATCCTTGACTCACGTGGGACTTAAAAAATTTTGTCTTAATATCCAAATATTTGAGGATTCCCTAGTAATTCCATTATGGTCACAGGGACATACCTGAAATATGGTTTCATTTTTTAAAATTTTGTTGAGATCGGTTCTGTGGCCCAGAGTGTGGCCGGTCACAGTGCACTGAGAGGCGCACGGTGCTGTCCCTGGGTGAGTTCCCCAGCGCCCACCTGTCGGGTCGAAGCTGAGGATGTCACCTGAGTCCCCCTTCCTTGCTGACTGCCCTGCCTGTTCCGATCCTCGTCGCAAGCAGGAGTGTTGGCGTCCTGGGTTGGCTGGTACCTCCTTTCAACTGTTCTGGGTTTTCTTCATCTGTCTTGGGCTCTGTTGTTAGGTGCACCTGTGTTTAGGACTGTCCCTTTTTGAACTGGCCATGTGTCAGTGTGTAACTGTCTGTGTCTCCGGGGGTCCTTGTTTATTCCTCTGATTTGGGTCACGGCCTCCTGCTTTCTTCTGATTCATGTTTCCGTGGTGTGTTTCATCTCACTCCTTTATTTTTACCTTTATTTTCTATATATGGTCGAGTTTTCAATCTTTTTTTTTTTTTTTTTTTTTTGGTACCAAGGATTGAACTCTGGGACACTTGACCACTGAGCCACATCCCCAGCCCTATGTTGTATTTTATTTTGAGACAGGGTCTCACTGAATTGCTTAGTGCCTCACTGATGCTGAGGCTGGATTTGAACTTGCACCTGGCTGCTTTTTTTTTTTTTTTAATCTTACTCTAATATAATACTCTTTTAATTAGTTGACACCTTTGAAACAATGTAATTATTGATTTGGTTGGGAGCACATCTATCATCTTATCACCTGTTGTCTGTTTGTCTTGTCTTTTTTTAACCTCTCCTTTTCCTGCTTTCTTTTGAATTATTTGTATGTGATTTTAAAATTTCATTTTAATTTTTCTGCTGAGTGTTTGGCTGTCTGTCTCCCTCTTCTGTACCAGGAGTTGACCCCAGGGATGCTTAACCACTGAGCCACATTCCCCTCTTTATTTTTTATTCAGAGACAGGGTCTTGCTGAGTTGCTGAGGTGGCCTTTGAACTTGTGATCCTTCTGCCTCAGCCTCCCGAGCCACTGGGATCACAGGCGTGTGTCAGCATGCCTGGCTGGCTGTCTCTCTTTGGTTTTTTGTTTTGTTTTGTCTTGTTTAGTGGCTGATTTAAGGATTAACTACAAACCTAATATTTCACAGCCTTTCTAGAATCAGTAATTCACCACTTCAAATAAACTTCCAATTTAGTAACTCTGCCCTCTATTGTGATTTTCACGTTTTTTACATCTGCTTTACTAAAATCTACTGCGCATGTTATTTGCTATCAACAGTTATATGTATTTCCAGACGTGTTAGATTTTCAGGTTGAATTTTTATATAAGTGAAACTATATATAAATCCAGATAAGAGAAGGAAATATTCTTTTCTGTGTCCTCAGACTCTTCCCATTTCTTTTGCTCTTCCTTCAGTTCTGAATTCTTCTCTGACATAATTTTCCTTCAGACTTTTGAAGCAGTTTTGCTGGTGATAAATCCTAGTTTCCCATCATCTGAGAATGTGTTTATTTCAGCTTATTCCTGAAGGATATTTTTATGAGATTTACACAAACATAATGTGAAGCCAGAAGTACAAGCTGGGTGCAAGATGCACATAGACTGATCCCTTTGGAACGAGCTGAAGAGCATGCATTGAGCAGAGGACTGCTGCATTATGTAGAGGACTGTGCGGGTCTGGCGGAAGCAGGAGGAGAAACCAGGAATGCAGAGCAAAGTCAATGAGGGCCGCAGTTTCCTCTGGCCGAGAGGCAGGGGCTAAGACACTGGGAGGAGCACTGGGTGTTCATCAGTATCACACACATACATACATATTAATTTTTTTTAGGTGCTGGGCTTGAACCCAGGGGTGCTTTACCACTGAGCCACACCCCCACCCTGTCTATTTTTGAGACAGGGTCTGGCTAAGTTGCTGAGGCTGGCCTTGAACTTGTGGTCCTCATGTTGGGAGTCGCCCTGGCTCCAAAGACTAACTTCCCCATCCCCCAAGAAGAGCCGTCCAATGGTGAGCCCTGCTGGCTCACATGATCCTTACCCACCAATCAGATTAGCCCTGCTGGCTCACCTGATCCTTACCCACCAATCAGACTAGTCCTGTTGCTCACCTGATCCTTAGTCACCAATAAAAAAGCACCCCATGCCAACTATCAAACCACCCCCGGCTCTATAAATATGCAGAGCTGTTCCTCAATAAATGGGCATTTTTTCCCACGGCAAGCCTTGATGGTTCTTTCACCTCATGCCTCAGCCTCCTAAGTTGCTAGGATTACAGGCGTGTGCCATTGTGCCTGGTTGTTTTAGCACTTAAAAAGTAAGGTCTGCTTGTGATGGATTATCTCAGTTGTTATGATGATGCTATCTTTCGTCTGTTGTTTGAGGAGATTTTTCTCTGGAAATCCATGTCCAGTTTGAAGGTGGCATGTCATTGTCACTTGGCTTTGATCCTTCTTCTGAGAAGCCAGCAGGAAGCACAGTGCTGCTCTTGTCGCCGTCTTTCTGCTTTTGTGTTTCCTCTTTGCTGATTTTTACGGATTTTGCTGAGACCCATGTGTGGTTTTCCTGTTCCTGTTCCTGCTCTGGCATCTCACTCCTGTGGCTTTCCTGTGCCACTTTCTCTCCTGAGGGTCCCACTCCTGCTTTTCTCCCAATCTTTGTTTGCTATCAAAACCTGTCAAGACATTTTAAAGAGTTAAAAGCTTTCGGAATCTGCTGTTAGTCTCCCCTGTTGAGTTCACGCCTCTCGTTTTTGGGCTTAGTTCTAAGGTTTGCATTTGCTTCTTTTCTTTCAAGCTACAGTTCTCATGAGATGCTCCCACTTCTCTCTTATTTTCTTGAATTTGTCATTGGCAATTCTTTAACATCCTTGTCTGATAACTACAAAATCTGGACTACCCCTGGCTAGTGCCTGTGCCCTGGGGGCTGGACCTGGCTAAATGCCTATTTTCTTAAGGTCTATGAGCTAAGAATGTTTTTTGAATTATTTTTTAAATGGTGTAGTCAGGCAGGATGGTGCATACCTATAATCCCAGCTACACGAGGCAGATGGATGGCAAGTTCCAGGACAACCTAGCAACTTAGTAAGACTCTGTCTCAAAATAAAAAATAAAAAGGGTTGTGGGTACAGCACAGTGGTAGAGCAGCTCTGGATTTTATCCCAAGTGCCACATAAATAAATAAAAACTTTAAGGATTGTAAAAGAGAGGAAGAAAAAGGATACAGAAAAGCTTATGCAACAGAGACTATATGTAGCCTGCAAAACCTAAGATATTTACTATTGGGTCCTTTGTAAAAAACATCTGCCTGCCCCTGATGTCTAGGTATGTATCTATTTTTTTTCCTCTTGGTCTAGTTCTTAATATGTCTCAAAATAATTTTTTAGTACTAATTTATTACAAATGTTTATTAAATCCAGTCAAGGAATTTTTTAAACGAAGTTTAACATGAATGAAGTGTGCTATTTGTAAGTTTTTAATTATGCACACACTTTCTGAACCATGATGCAAATTAAGATCTAAATCATTTATAGCACCTCTGAACCCCCTTAAAAAATGTACTCTCTGCCAAAGATAGCTGACTTTTGTCACCATAAGTTCCTTTTTGCTTGTTCTTAAACCTTATGTGAATGGAGTGCTACATGGTCTCTGTATTGCTCATTGGTGTTTGACTCTGTTATGCAATAGAGACTATATGTAGCCTGTGGTGTGGTGTTGCCCACACTGCTGCACAGAGCAGTAGTTGGTCCTTCTTTACTGCTGTGTAATATTCCACCATGTGAATATCCCAGAGTTTATCCCTCTATAACTGACAGGCCTCTGGGTTTGACTTCTTATATTTTAGACCTACAATCTCCCTGGGATTTTTCTATATTAGGCTTCTTACTTTTCCACAAGGATATCTTAGGGAGCCAAGACCATTTGTCCCTGCCATTGCCCTGAGTTACCAGTCAGGGCCAGTTGCCGCAGGGTCTGTTCTGGGGTCTCCCTTATATTTTAGTCTGTTCATCTGCCTTGTCATTGCCGCCCTGTCGCAGTGCCCGAGACTTCCCTTGATGTCTTCTTACAGAGTACCGCAGAGGAATTCAGGGCTTGGAGTCCCATTTTTTTCCCCAGGGATTATAGATGATTAAAATTCGGATACCAGATAAATAAGCTGTGCAGGGGGAAGGATTCCTGTTTAGTCAGGGGGTGTGTGGAAGCACAGGGCCCTTCCTGGCTGCTCCTGCTTTTCAGGGAGTGCTGCTCCCAGGTGCTCTGAACAGCATTCCCACCCCACCCCACCCCGCTCCCCGTCCCCCTGGCTGCCCCCCACCTGCATGCTGCGCAGCATCCCCTGCACCACTCTCAGGTTCTCTCCTTAGTCACCCTCCCCTGCCTGCCCACTCTAGCCAAAAAATGATGCAGAGTCTGAGGATGAAAAACTGCACTTCACCAACCATCCATCTGGAGCTCCCAGCAGATGAAGCCCAAGGTTTCGCTTTGGTTTGGCTCTGGCTCCGTTTTTCCTTTCCTTGGAGAGTGTAATACTGTTTTTACTTTTTATGCTTCTCAATTGTTGTTCTCTCTCATCTATTGAACTTTTCTTAATTATAACATTTTAAAGGCTATTTTCATTAAAATATCTTTGGGTCTTCTCTCCTAGAGCAGAGATAAGATGTGTTTTGAAGCAGCCTCTCACTGTGTTGCCCAGGCTGGTCTCAAAACTCCCAGGTTAACTGATCCTCCAGCCTAGGCCTCCCCAATAGCTGGGACAGTGAGTGTGCCCCATCGTGCCCCGGCCATTATGTTTTAAAATGTGATGTGCGATCTGCCAGCCTGGGTTAAAAATTCATGGCTGGGGCGTGGTGGCCCATGCCTGTGATACCAATGACTCTGGAGCTGAGGCAAGAGGTTCACAAGTTCAAAGCCAGCCTCAGCAGCTTAGCGAGGCCCTGAGCAATTTAGCAAGACCCTGTCTCAAAATAAAACTTAAAAACGGCTGGGATGTGGCTCAGTGGTTAAGCCCCTCTGGTTCAATCCCTTGTACCAGGAAAAGGGGGAAAAAAAAAGAAAAAGAGTGGATGGCTAACCTTCCCAAAATGGATTTCAAATGTTTAAACATCTGTAGAAACAGTTTTCTCTTTGGGTGAGAAAGAAATAAAAGAAGATAGAAATTGGGGGTGGCTGTTGGAGGAGGGCTGGGGATAAGACCTGGCCTACGTTCAAGGCCTCAGTTCCTCTTGAAGTCGTGGGAGGGTGTATCGTAAAGTTGGTCACAAGGAAGCCCCTTCCCTTCTAAACCTACAGCTGATGGAAGGACGGTCGTCTCTGGTGATACCAGAGTCACATTTTATTTACTAGGGTAAACATTTGCCACATCCAGCGGAGGGAAAAGTCAGAAAGATCTTCATAAAACAGAACAGCCGAAGGTTCCTGGGATGTTTGTACTAGAGGATGGTGTCATCTAGAAATAATAAATGTGTTATTGTTACCATTGGTGAGTGAATGAAATGTGCTGTTCTTAAGAGCAACGTTTATTAAGTGGATTGTAGGTACCAGAGTTGGGCCAGGTTCCTTAGAGCATTATCTCAGTGAACTCTCAACAGTAGGTGTAGGTGGTATTTTCCTTACGTCGTAGGTAAGGAAATCAACGTTTGGCTTAGAAAGGTTAAGAACATACCAGGTGTAGTAGCACACACCTGTGATCCCAGCGACTCAGGAGGCTGAGGCAGGAGGATTGCAAATTCAAGGCCAACCTGGGCAACTGAGCAAGATCCTGCCTCAAAATGAAAGATAAAAAGGGCTGGGCATGGAACCCAGTGGTCGAGTGCCCTGGGGTTCAGTCCCTGATACCACAGCAATGACAACAAAAATGTAAAAGAACTTGTCCCACATTATAACCTGACTGCAGACTCATGTTCCTGCGATTCACTTTCAACTTCTTTCTGAGTCTCTGAAATCCATTAGTATTTTCAAATAGTAGTTGATGCTGATAGTAACTCAGTGCTGTATCTCAGCATTTAGTGTTAATGTGGACAGCTCTGAAATCCTTTAGTAGCAATAATTGGGCTGTAGAACCAGAGCTAGCAAAAGAAATGAATGAGGCCAGCCTTCTTTCTGCAAATGTTGCTCTCCAACAAAGGAGATTCATATTTTACAGATGGAAGTACAGGACACATGTGGCGGCAGCCCCCAGTTGGTGGCATCTGCAGTCACAGAGGCATCAGTGCCTTGTGCTAAGCTGCCTACCAGGCCTGGGACAGCGGCCTTTGCCTGGAGAACATGGGTGCAGATTCCAGCAACCTGCCTGCTGAGTAGCCTGCTCTGGGTGACCTCTTGGGTCAGTGTTGAAGGGAGGGTTCGGTTGAAGCTGATGTTCATATGCAGCTGACAGTCACTCCTCCACGTACCCACCCGCCGCTCAGCAAGCTCCCCTCCTCTCCCTGCAGGAGCTGCCTCCTGAGTGTGGAGCCAGCCATCAGCACCAAACACCTGCCCTACCAGAGCTTCCAGCTCTTTGGCTTCGACTTCATGGTGGACGAGGAGCTGAAGGTCTGGCTCATCGAGGTCAACGGTGCCCCTGCTTGTGCTCAGTAAGCCTGAGGGTGTGCTGGGGAGGGCTGGGTGGCCGTGCACTTGGGATAGTTTGACTGAAGGTTCATACTGACCCTTTGCTGCTGCCCCAGGGTGTGCCATGCAGACAGGGGTCTTGGAGAGGAGCTGGCTGATGGGGGGCTTAGCTGTGCCATTTGCTTGCCCATTTCCTCATGTGGTTGCCAGGTGGGTGGCAGATTCCACGAGAGCTTGCAGCAAAACTAATAGTGGCAGAGAGACCCCCTCATGTGGCAGGTGGCATGGGCAGGATCCTGCCAGGAGGGGAGACAGGAAGTCGTCTGAGAAGGCACCTGGACACCATGGAGCAGGAGCTGGCACACAAGGAGAGAGTGTCGGGCCCCCAGAGGGCATGGGGACGGCTTGCAGACGGGAGGCGGCGTCCAGGGGGACAGTGCCCTGTGCTGGGCTCCGGGCAGGTCTGTGAGATGCTCAGGTGGACAGAAGCTGCCCAGGGTCTCCCGTTCTTTCCCGCAGCAGCAGCTGCAGTACTTATGCTGTGTGTGGAGGGGTGAAAGGTGGAGGTGGGAAGCATGTTGGGACCTTCTGTGGAAGGACTCAGGTATGGGGCAGGTCAAGGAGACAGAATCCCCCGCAGTCCTGATGCCTCTGAAGACCCGCTTTCATGCCAGTAGGACCCTCTCATGGCTCCGTGTCCCCTGTTGGGGAAATGGAGGTGATTTTCCAACGAGCAGCGTGAACCATTTGTGGTTTAAGGGCTAGCCTTGGTCACCTGCCTGATGACTAACAGGTGTGGTTCCACCTACCTGTCACTCCCTGCAGCTGACACAGGCTCCCTAGGTCACACACCCTGGCGAGGGAGCAGAGGCCCTGGCCCTGTTGGAGAGGAGCTGTGGACAAGGTGAGGGGCCAGGTACAGGTACCACCAGGACGAGAGCGAGGAGGAGGGTCAAGGGGTGTGACTGAGCCGAAGGCCCAGTGGGAACTGAGGTCCCCTGGGGGTGGGAGCAGAAGGTCTTCATGCTCCCCTTCTCCACCTCCGCGGTAGTGGGCCCTGCGACTCCTGTGTCCTTCTGTCAGAGTCGCCCTGTTCCATGCTCTGCGCTGCCCTCCCTCCTCTTGCCCTTCCTACTCCCTCATCTTGCTGCCTGGCTCCTCCCACACAGATTGTCTCAGCTCTTCATTCCTGGGAGGATCCTGGGAGGATGCCGTCGGCAGCCCCTTCGCCCTCCTCTCCACACACTACCCAGCCTCTGGGGCTGGAAGGCCACCACCCTGTCCCCACGGTCTAAGTGGGAGGTGGACACAGAACCTTCCTCCCCTGCCGGCACCTGAGCCATGGGCTCTGCCTCCCACCTCCCTGTCCTCTGCCTTCCTCTGCCACCAGTACTGACGCTCTGGCAGGTCATCTCCCATCACCACGGAGGCTGTTCCGAAGAGCCCCCTGGGTCTGCACTTCTGCACTGCGCCATAAGATACACCCTCCTCAGTGCAGCCAGAGTGGGAACATGGAAGCCAGATCTTGGGTTGCACTTGAGATTGGAACCAGACCCCGCCCTCCATCCTGAGGGCTGCTGCCCAGTGTCCAGCTTTGGGGGCCTGTGTGCTGGCTATAATCCCTATGTAGAGCCCCTCCGCCACCATCAGTCTCACCATGACCGGCTCCTTCTCTGCCAAAATGGCATCTCAAGGAGCCATCCCTGGGCAATCCCAATATCCTCCAGCCAGAGTCTCAGTAATCTCCTTCATGTGGCAATTGACTAGCTTCTGTTCCTTTCTAGGTGGCGTAGACCATGAGGGGCTGGCCTGGGTTCTTGTTGTCACTCAGTTTTGGAGCCCAGCACTGCCGGGCACTCAGTTCTCTATAAGCGTTGGTTGGATGAACAGACACGTGTTCCTGGTTAGCACTGCTCCTCCGCGAGTTAGTAATTGCAGTACAGACATCATAATATCACCTTTCTACTACCTAGTGGCTTTGGTGGGAGATTTACTTATGTTTGGCCCATCCTTACACATCAGCGGAGATGGGGGCAGTGGAGTGGGCTCTCTATGGAGAGCTTTGAGAGTATCCAGATGGGGCCTCTGAGTGCCATAGTGTGTACTGAAGTCAAGGGTGCCATTGCATCTTGGTGGTGGGTCAGGGAACAGGATGTAGAATGCAGTCAGACGTATAAGTATAATGTGTAGAAAACAAAGAAGGGGACCCTGCCGTGTGGAGGGGGAGTGATTCTGTTTTGGTTTATTCTTGAAGCTTATTTGGATATTAATGAAGCAGTTCCCGCCTATAGGGTGAAAACCCTTGAGCAGGGCCCGGGCAGCGGTACTGGAAGGCTAGTGTGCCTCTTTTACTGCATGAGGAGTTAAGGATGGATGCCCTGTTATCCCAAGGCGTCCAGCACCTTGCTTGGTAATTTTTCCTGCTCAGGAAAGGGTAAGCCACCTGAGAAAATAAAGTCTGAAATACTTAGTGAAGAAATAAAAAACAAAGTGAGAATTACAGTTTTAAGAGGCATGGAGGCCCTGATAGGTCCAGCCCTCATAGGAGCTGGAGCTGAACAACTAGAAAATGGCTCCGGTGGTGTAAGGGGGTATGTCAAAGGCAGGGATGAGGTTTCAGGGGTGGAGTCTTGCTTCATGAGGTTTTGCAGTCAGCAGGTTGATGGGCATCTTGGCAGGCTACACCCATCCCTGACAGGCTATGGGGCTCCAGCAGGTCACCCCATCCATCTGTGTGGGACCTGGCAGAGCTGAGTGTCTGGGCCATCTTTAAGCAGTATTGCCGCTGTTAAGTCCTATAATACCAGATTTTCCTATTTCCTGGCTGTGATGCCTGTTTGGTCTACACATAGTCCACAGATGGCTCTCGACACCCAAAGGGGAGGGTGGAGGAACAGCAACTTCTCCCCAGTTAACCCAGAGTGTGAGGCAGTGTGAGGCAGTGCTCCCACGTCCTGCCCACCACAGCAGCCCTGTGTTCCAGTGGAGACTTGCTGCTTCCCTGAAGAGCCGTGCGGAGCAGGGCCCCAGGCCTCACAGCTTGCATCAGTGCTCTGTCTTTTCTGGGCTCTTCTCCCTGGCTCCCCAGCTGCCACTCCATTTCTGCTGGAGTCCCTCTGCTCGGTCTTGGTGGGAGTGGCAGGGTCTCGGGACAGGTAAAGAAGAGTGTCCCCAAGGAAGTCCACTTGAGGAAGGAGACAGATGCTACCCAGGTTATAGTATTATGAGTATATTTCAAGTATAGCAATAGAAAAGTGAACAGATGTTGTCTTTAAAAAATTTTTTTTTTAGTTGTTGATGGACTTTTATTGCATTCATTTATCTGTATGTAGTGCTGAGAATCAAACCAAGTGCTTCACACATGTGAGGCAAGCGCTCTACCACTGAGCCACAACCCCAGCCCAGATGCTGTCTTTTTGGTACATGGTTTTGCATAGGGTGGGGTCTTACCCGTGAGCTGGGTCTGGAGGCTACCCGAGCCTCCTCCCTGAGGTAGGAGCCAGGGCCCTGAGGTCTTGTTCTTGTGCTGAAAGAAGTGTCTTTTCAATGCCTGTTCACTTGTTCACCAAGGAAGAGGAGGAGAAGGGGAAGCTGAGGTGGGTCCTCTCCTGGAAGGGCAGATGGCTCTCATGCTGTTGAAATTGCCTGTCTTCCCTGTGGTTGGAACAGGAGTTGTCTGATTGGTTTACCCAGCGGGTCTTTGGAGCTGTAGATCAATGGCAGAGCATTTGCCTGCCATGTGTGTAGCACAGGGTTCAATCCTTAGCGCCACTTAAAAATAAACAAGTAAAATAAAGGCATACTGTCCATCTACAACTACAAAGAAAAAGAAAAAGAAGCTATTTGTTGAGATAATTCATTACTTTCTTTCTTTTTTTTTTTTTTTTTGGCATTGGGAGAACTCAGGGACACTTAATGCTGAGCCACATCCCAGCCCTTTTTTGTATTTTTTTTTTTAACAGACAGGATCCCACTGAGTTGCTTAGGACCTCCGTAGATTACTGAGGCTGTGTTTGAACTTGTGATCCTCCTGCCTCAGCCTGCTGCGCAACTGGGATTATAGGCACACACAGCTTTTGAGAGAATTCTTTGCCTGCATGCGCTGCCTCCTGAGTTATTTGTCTATGTGGCGGAAGCTAATTTTATAATGATGGTCATGGGATGGGATTTCTAGGGCAGAGCTTGGTTTAAAAAAAAAAAAAACAAACCACGAGAGAAGCCTTTGTTTTTCCCTTGCACATTGATGAACATCCTCAGTGACGTTTCTGAAACTCGTTCCAGGAAGCTCTACGCAGAACTGTGCCAGGGCATCGTGGACATAGCCATATCCAGCGTCTTCCCGCCCCCAGACGTGGAACAACAGCCTCAGCCTCAGCCGGCCGCTTTCATCAAGCTGTGAAGGACAGGATGGAGATGGGAAGAGAGAGCCCTGGCACGGGCGTGATAAGAGAAGGCTACTCCGGAGAGCCCCCACGGGCTGCTCAGGGTGCTGCCCAAGCGGAGCGCTCCACAGAGCCGCGGAGGCTTTCGGGACCTGAGCAGATGTCCCCGAGGGAGGAGCAGGCCAGCCTTCCGAGGGGGCACCATCGGTATCTGGCTGTTGAGTGTGCTCTTCTTTGCAGGTCTTTCCGTACTTGGCCCTGGGCACAGAGCCTCTCCTCCCGGGATGGCAGGCGCTGCGGCCTCCGTGGGGTCCTTCCACCTGCGGTGGCCTGAGCTCTGAGCATTGCTGCAGCCCGCTGTGCTGGGACACAGTGGCCCTTCCTGCTTTCTGGAGGTAGCCCGTGTGCTCCCTGCTCATCTCCTCCACCTCGTTCCGCCCCACTAAACTCTGGACACGCATGCACCAACTGTCCTTAGTTTTGCGGCTGTGCATAGTGTCTCAGGGAGGCCATTTTCTCGCCCCCTTCCTGGTGGCGTGCCAATCGGGGGTCCTGGGATTAGGCACCGAACAGCATAGACTGCTGCCAGTCTGCTCTCTGCATGTTTTAGAAACAAAGCAGCCAGTCTGCCAATCCTGTAAGCATCAAATAAGCATGAGAGGAAAAACATATCGTGCTTTACTTAATAGGTGGGGTGGGTGGACGGGGTCTTTGGACATGGTTCTCACTTATCATTGTTTAACGAGAATTCTAGATGCACATTTGCTGAGTTCCCTTTCCTTCACTCTGTTTTCTTTTTTAACCTTTGTAAAGCCTCTCCAAGGGTTGGAGAAGGGAGAGTTCCACTCTCCAGGTGGCCCTGGCCAGAGGGAGGTGGCAGTCCCTCTTATGTTCTCCTGTGCTCCAAGCAGTCCCTGGAGCTGCAGGGACAGTTTCTGAGCATCTGTCCTGCAGATGGGTGAAGTGTGGTTTAGAGCTGGACACAGCATCTGGGAGGCCTCTACAAACAGGTTCATTCAGATGTGGTTTCCAAGTAATGGGTCGATTGACAGTGGGAGCAAGACGTCCTTTGTGTTCAGTGTGAGCTTAGAGTATTTGGGAAGTCACAGCAGATGTGTGGAAAGCTTTCCTGGGGCGTGCTGTCTTCCATTATTCATTGTTACTTGGCAGTTTCTGTAGTCAGATGACTTTAAGAAGGAGAAGGAATAATCTCGCCTCCTCAGGTATGATGAGATGTGGGCGCTTATGGCGACAAAAAAGGAATAGTGATTAAGACTGATTTCATAGGTGTAGCAGTGGGTGTGGGACGGGAAGGTGATACATTGAAGTTGCCTCCCAGCTGGCTTGGCTCCGCTCAGCTGGTGATTTGGAATTACAAAGTGAAAGTCCTCCTGGTCACCTGGAACATGGAGAATGAAGTTTGCATCCAGAGTGAATTCACACAGCCAGTGGTGAGGCAGCCGAGGGGCTGGTGTCTGGGAGTTCTGAGAAGGCAGAGAGAAGATGCATGTCCACTTAGAAAGTGGAGGGTGCTGGGGCCCTGGCAGGTCTACAGGACTGTGGAGGTTTTGTATGCACTGGGACTCAAGTCAGGGGCACGGGAGAGTTCTGCAGCTCTTGCCATGAGGGAGCTAAGGGATCAGCTGTCAGGAGGAGTGTGACTCCCGGCACGGCTTCTAAGAAACCTGAATTCACACATGCATTTGAGGGAGGTGAGGCTTTAGGTAAAAGAGGTCCTGTGGTGGGTCCCTCACAGGGTTTCAGATACGGATCTCTTTTATGTATCTCTTCTGCATCCGGTGGGAGGTTGGCTCAGAGCTGCCCCATGTCCCTCCATGCCATCCTTGGCACAGAAGGCCACACACCTGGCTCCCCATTGGCTTTGTTCCTTAGTCCAGACGCTGGGAAGGCGGCGCTGCTTATTAGGACACGTTGATGCCGACCTTGGCTCTGTCGTTGATCGCACAGTGTCCATTGAGCCTGTTACCTTTCTGTGCCTTAGTTTCTTATCTCATGGAAGAGACTGCAGCCCGACCCGAGGATCAGGGCTTGTCATGAGGATGAATGAGAACCAGAAGAGCACCAGGGTTCTCATGCTGGAGACACCTGGGAGCTGGCAGAGAATGCTGCCCCCCCTTGGCCAATTCCGTCAGAGCCTCAGGCAGCAAGATGTCTTGAGATGCGTGGAGCCACTGCTTGAGGAGGAAGGAGAAAAACATGATTAGCTTGGAAGAATCACACAAGGCTTCTTAGAAAATTCATTTTGGAAATGAGCATTTCTTTCAGAACAGTCAGACACTGATGTATTCATGGCACAAGCCTGTGTTGTCTAAGCAGGTTCTGTTTGCTTCCATCACAGCATTTGGAAATTCAAACATGCTTTCATTCACGTCAACAGTGCATGAATCCTTGGTGGGGAAATGTAAACACGTGACTTTATAAATCTAAATATGTGCTGAAGTTTTAATTATGAGAAAAAAAGCCTCTTCCCTCACACTTTACTCCTAAGATAACTATAAGCTCCATTTCACCAAGAGCATCTAAGTGCCTCAGTGTTCAGATGGAGCGGAGCAGGTGCTGCCCATGTACCAGCTGACATGATGTGTCACTACGCTCCTCAGGCTGATGGTCACATGCATGGGATATCGGGGAGGGCTAGAAGTGTACTGGGTTCTACAGAACCATCAGGTGTTAATGAAGCCACAGGTGTGTTCATTAACAGCTGAGGTGTCTGCAGGCATGGATGAAGCCCTGTGGTGGGGGTGGCTCTGCTACCCAGCACAAGGTGCCAAAGTGGGTCGCATGTAGCACATGGGTGCCATCGAGAACTCAGCAGTATATGTGTCTCTGGTCCTGAACACAGACTGTACCTAAGAGGACATGATTTCTGAAATGAGGTGATTTTATGGATGTCTAAAATGCCTGGTGCATTAAAGATATTCCAAGTGTTTTTGCCCCCATGTGTCTGTCATTTACTGTAGAGTTGGCTGTCCTAGGATGTCCCTCACTATTTAAATCCATGACACCATAATCCAGGGGAAGGTAGACTTGCCCTATAAACAAGCAGCTAGCAAATCCCTAGGCTTTGCAAGCTGTGTGGGGTCTCTGTTGCATATGCTTTGGGTTTTCCCCGCAAACTTATAAAAAGCAGAAAAACTAGTCTAAGCTCATAGACCACACACAACCAAGCCAGATGTGGCCATAGTCTGCTGACCCCAGGACATTGCTCATTACATTAGCCAACAAATTGTCCTTCAGAACTGCTCTGGGGTGAAGCATCAAAGCCATTTCAAGTGCTGAAATCTGTTCCCCACTTTTCACACATCTTGTGTATTGTGTGGATCCTGGTTGTGAAGGACAGTCAGGAGGAGTTGGAGGGGCTTCTGAAAGGAGGCAACCTCCATGATGAGCTGGAAGGCCAAGGTTCCTTCCTGAGCGTTTTACTTTGGGCAAGTCTTTATGTGGCTGTGAAGCACAAACACCTCAAGGTTTCACACGTGGAAACAGTCACTAACTTGTCCCTTCTTATGCAATGTGGCGGCATGCTTTGCTCTCCCTGGGTACAGCTGGCTCACCCCAGGGGCTGCTTATACTCCATAGACAGACTTCTAGCACAGATGAGGGTCTTTCCAAGCCAGAAACCCTGGCTTAGGTACCCTACTCCAAAGAAGTTTCAGATGTGACATGACACACTCCATGGGGCTCAGCAGAGGTCCTGCGGACAAAGCGCAGGGTTGAGCAGGCGTGGCACCAGGCAGGCAGATCCTGAGAAGCCCCAGAGTACACATTCAAAGACACTAAAGGACCCCTCTCAGAAGCTGGTCACACCTGCTCTCAGTAGCTTACCCTCCTTAAAGAACCTCCTGTTCTCCTTGGCCTCAGAGATGCAATAAAACTTTGAAGATGTTTTCCCTAAAGGCAGGGAAAACACACCCCTGTGAGGCGGGATGCTTTGTGGGAGAGCTTGAAGGTCACAGCAAAACTCCTTAAAAATTCATGTGAAAGGACATCAGGTCAATGTCCTGTATCAGAATAGCTGAGTAAGAACCTCTGAAAATTCCCTCTGCCGTAAAAGCAACAGAACGCCAGCAACATGGTGTGGACATTTACTAGAGGTTAGCAGCAATTAAAAAAAAAAAAACTTATTTAATAAAAATGGCTGCCTCTCAGTAAGAACCATGAGCTTTTAACTTTTAGCTGTGACATTTTAACTTGTTCATTTCCATCCCCCTTCCTGCTCCATGGCAGCCTCAGAAGCCAGTAGCCACAAACCCACGGAGGAGTCCAGCATCCTAGCAGCCATCGAGTGGGCAGAAAGAGGCTGGAGCTCCTCGAAGCCCCATTACCAGAGAACTGCCACGGCTTGGCATTTCTGGTCTTCCATGAAGCCCCCTGGTGTTTCTTTATTTGATAGGGTTCAGAGCTTGCCCAGGTGACGATCTTTTCCCTGCATACACTTGCTGAAAATGAGTGCAGCAATTATTTTACATCAACTTCCTGAGGTAACTATAACCATTGGATCAATAGCAAACTGACCAAAAGAGGAGAAGTTGGGGAAGGAGATGTCCATAGGAAGTTTTGAAAAGCTTCAACATTTTTCTAAGAACACGGAAGGTCACATGCAGGCATAGGACTATGTGCATGCCCAGGGAAAAACTGTATTCCCTCAGCTTTTATTTTTGTGTGCCCCTGAGTCTGTACACGGCAGGAAGTGAGGACTAAGGACTGCAACATGCTTTCCTGGGTATTATGAACTTGCCTAACTGCCGGTGTGGTGGTACATGCCTGTGGTCTCAGTGACCTGGGAGGCTGAGGCATAAGGATCACAAGTTCAAGGCCAGTCTCAGCAACTTACCAAAAAATAAAAATTTTTAAAAAGTACTAGGGATATAACTCAGTGGTACAGCATCCTGGATTTAATCTCCAGTACTCCCCAAACACACACGCATACACATACACACACACACACACAAACACACACACTTATAACAAAAATGTATTAGAAGAAATAGTGACCAAAAACTTCTCAACTTTGATATTCTCTCTCTCTCTCTCTCTCTCTCTCTCTCTCTCTCTCTCTCTCTCTCTCTCACACACACACACACACACACAATTAAAATGCATTTAAGAAGCTCCATAAATTCTAAATAGGATAGATTCAGAGAGAGCCACACCAAGACACATCAACCACAAAGAGACTAACATTATAGTCAAAAAAGATAAGGAAACTGAAATGTTAAATAGAAAGTATAAAGTATATAAGAAAAGACAGTAACGAAGGGGGAGGGAGACACGAGATATAGGAATCAACAGAATGGCAGATAAATACTGTCTTAGCAATGATTTCATTAATGCAAATGGATTAAACATTCACCATTATCAAAAGACAGATTGGCAAAGTGGATTTTGCAGGAGGGGGTACTGGGGATTGAATCCAGGAGCACTTTACCATGAGCTACACCCCCAATTAGGTTCTCATTAAGTTGTTGAGAGTCACACTAAGTTGCTGAGGCTGGCCTTGAATTTCTGATCCCCTGCCTCAGCTTCTGAGGTCACTGGGAATACAGGTGTGTACCACCATGTGCGGGGGGTGGGGGTGGTGGGGGGGTGGTGATGAACAACTTGTGTAGATTGATACAGCAGGAGTGGGAGCCATTTATTGTAGGACAGGAAGGGTATTTATACATTCCACACAGCTTATCTTAATTAACATAAACTAGATACAGCAGTCAACCAATAAGGAATCTCCACATTTAATGGCTCGCTGGCGCCACCTCACAAACCACTCCCCCTGGCAAAATGCTAGGCGCCATCCCAACTTGTTTACAGACTCTAACAACCATGCCTGGTGGATTTCTTAAATTTATTTTTATTTTTTAGACCAAAATGGGTTTTTAAAAAATTATGCAACTTCATGCTATCTACAAGAGTTATGCTTCAGATTAAAAAACAAATAGGCTGACAGATTAAGAATATGAGAAGATATACCATGTAAACAATAATTCAAATAGAGCTACTAATATTAGACAAAAGAGGGTTTAAGAAAAAATATTTCCAGGGGCTAGGGATTAGGTCAGGGGTAGAGTGCTTGTAGCATGCACAAGGTCTTGTCTTCAATCCCCAGCACTACAAAAAAGGGAAAGAAATTCCCAGCAATTTGGGAGGCTGAGGCAGAAGAATTACAAGTTTGAGGGCAGTGTTAGCAACTTGGTGAGACCCTGTCTCAAAAAATTAAAACGGGGGTCTGAGGATATGGCTCAAGCAGTAGCGCGCTCTCCTGGCATGCGTGCGGCCCGGGTTGGATCCTCAGCACCACACACAAGCAGAGATGTTGTGTCTGCCGAAAACTAAAAAATAAAAGATTAAAATTCTCTCTTTCTTTAAAAAAAAAATTAAAATGGGCTGGGGATGTAGTTCAGTGGTAGCATGCCCCTGGGTTCGATACACACACACACACACACACACACACACACTCAAATCATGTATAACACTCTTCCTTGATAAAAACACACGGGAGTCAGAAGATGCAACTTTCCTAATAAAGTAATAAAAGAATTGATAAAGGGCATCTTTGGAAAAACCCAAAGACTATATCCTATATAATGGTCAAAGACTGAAAACTTTCTCCCTAATATCAGGCAGAAAACAAAAATATCCATTCTTGACACCTCATTTAGAAGTGTACTAAAGGTTCTAGCAGAGCCATTAGACAAAAGGAAGGGAGGGCTGATGTCCAGGTCAGAAAGGGAGAGTGGACTGTCTGCCAACAACAAGATCTTATGTATAGAAATCCTAAGGAATCTACAGAAACTATTAGATGGAGTAATGAGTCCATCAAGGTTGCCAGATCACCAAAACAATTAAGTGCTTAGAAATAAATTTGTCAAAAATTCATCTGTACACCAAAAGTTACAAAAATCTTTGAAGAAAGTTATGGAATATCTGAATAAATGGAAGACATTTCATCTTTGTGGATTGTAAGGAAATTATTGTTGGAAATATGCCCCAAATTGAATGAACTAGTTTGATCAAAAACCTCAGCTGCTGCTTCTCCTCCTCCTCCTCCCCCTCTCTTCCTCCTCCTCCTCCCCCTCTCTTCCTCCTCCTCCCCCTCTCTTCCTCCTCCTCCTCCCCCTCTCTTCCTCCTCCTCCCCCTCTCTTCCTCCTCCTCCTCCCCCTCTCTTCCTCCTCCTCCCCCTCTCTTCCTCCTCCTCCTCCCCCTCTCTTCCTCCTCCTCCCCCTCTCTTCCTCCTCCTCCTCCCCCTCTCTTCCCCCTCCTCCTCCCCCTCTCTTCTTCCTCCTCCTCCCCCTCTCTTCCTCCTCCTCCTCCTCCTTCCCCCTTCTCCTCCTTCTGGGGTGAGGGCAGAAATTGACAAGTTAACACTAAAACTCATGTTACTACAAAGAACAATAATAGCCAAAACAGGGAAAAGAACAAAATTGAAAGATGTATACTTAATTTAAAATTTTACCACAAAGCTACCATTAATCTGTATTATGTGGTTTTGACAT
Organism: Ictidomys tridecemlineatus; assembly: GCF_052094955.1. Taxonomy (NCBI): domain Eukaryota; kingdom Metazoa; phylum Chordata; class Mammalia; order Rodentia; family Sciuridae; genus Ictidomys; species Ictidomys tridecemlineatus. Next base: position 31,104,356 of record NC_135488.1, on the reverse strand, counting down.
AAGGACAGATACACAGATCAAAGAAATAGAATTGAGAATCCTAAAATAAACCCTTGTACATACGGTCAATTGATTTTTGACAAGAGGGCTAAGATAATGCAGCAGGGAAAAGAATATTCTTTAATAGTGCAAAGACAATTGAAAATAGATATGAAGTGGATCCCTTTTTCAATCTACAAAAAGGTTTGAAGACTTTAAAGTTTAAACTATGAAACTCTTAGAAATAAACTGCACTTCATCAAAGTTAGAAATTTTTTGGAAAGTTTGACATCATCAAGGAAAAAAAAACCTCACAAAATGGGAGAAAAGATTTGTAAGTAATATGCTTATTAAGGACAGCCATACGTAACACAAAGAACTATCACAACACAATAAAAATATGAGCCAATATTAAATAGGCCATGTATCTAAACACATCTCCAAAGAAAATATTAATCAATAAATAGAGGAAAGTATGCTTAATATCACTGGTTATTAGGTCATGCAAATCAAGACCACAACCAGATATTACTGCATGAGCAAGTAATAATCAAAAGACAATATTAGGCACTGGTAAGGACACAATGAAGCTGGAATCCTTATTTATTGCTACAATATCCTTATATATTAAATAAATTGTACAGGTGCTTTGAAAAAGTTTCACAGAACCTTAAAATGTTAATTATGGAGTTAATATATGTGGGAGGCCAACCTTATGGGTGACTGAGTTACACTCCCCAACTGGGTACTGAAGCGCTCAGTCACAGAAATGGGTGTGTCTTGCTACAGCCCCATGGGTGAAGCTATGCTCACCTGTTCCTTTGTAATATAACCCCTTGCCCTGTTTACCATAGAATCTTCCATGGAAGTGCCTTGTGTGTGTCCCCTCCTCTTACTGTGCCCTTGGGTGTGGCCTACCCAGGTGTCAGTCAACCTGCTGACAGTGGACATCATGAAGATACTCAGCCTCCTGAAACCTGACCCCTTGCCTCATTTGAATAGCCTCTCAATAAAAGGGGTCAGCGCGTGCTCTCTCTCTCTTTCTGCGGACCCTTAAGGTCAGAGGAGCTGTCACAGCAACCCCAAAGAAAAAGGTATTTGTGTCTCTTGTGTGGTTATTTCGTGCAGCCCAGTTAGCCCAGTTTAACTAGAGTGACCCCTGAGCCTTTTAGTTGTGAGAACAGAAACCCGGAAAATATATTCCATTCCTAGTTGTAATACCTAAGAGAACTGAAAACACACATAACAAAAACTTGTGCACTGATATTCACAGCAGCATTTCATAATAGCCAAACAGTAAATCAACTCAAATGTCATCAACTAATGAATGAATAAACAAAATGTACATCCACAACAATGAGTTATTATTCAACCATGAAAGGAAAAGCTGTGACATCAATGAACCTTGAAAACAGTGGAGAGACAGTGAGGATGGTCAATTCTTCCAATTTGTATTCTGAAGGGGACAGAGAAATGATGGGGTAGCTGAAAAGAGAAAGGGATCTGTGAGTAGTTTTAAGAGCTTTTCTGGCCTTTTTGTGTGCTGATGGGAATGATAGCCCCTGCAAGAATCCCTTTATTCTCCTGCCTTTCAGGAGTCCTTGACTAGAGGAAGGGTTTCCTAGAAGGAGCAGAGGCACTGTGAAGGAGGGGAGGCAGGACCTATGTTATAGCTGCACATCTGGATAGATCTGTCGGTGTGGAGAACTAGGCATAGAAGGTAACTCCTCTGAAAGTCATATAGGAATGGAAATGAACAGCTGTTGTGACTTGAATATCAAGTCTCCCCCAAAGGCTTCTGTTGAATGCTTAGTCCCCAAAGCAGCAATGTCCAGAGGGAAGGCTTTTGTGAAGTGATTGTACCTCATCAATGGGATCAACCCATTGAGGGAATCATAGCTATGTCTTTATTAGGAGGTGGGAACTAGTTGGAGGGGATGGCTTTGAGGACATACCCTTGAGGACTAATACCTTTCTGTTTCCTGGCTGCCATGAGATGAACGTTTTCCTCTTTCATGCCCTTCCACCACGATGGGCCTTTACTTCAGGCCCAAAGTAATGGAGGCAGTGGACGGAACTTCTGAAACCAGGAGCCCAAACAGATCATTCCCTCTCTAGGCTGTCCCCCTCCCCCCAGGTCCTGAGCCACAGCCACACAAAGCTGACTAACCCGCTAGCTGAACTAGGAAGAGGGGAGGCTCACACGAGGGAATCTGCATTCCCAAAGGGCGGGAGCACGCTTTGAGGGGCGAGGGGTCAGCTCACTGGCTGCATTTCGGTGGCGGCCTCCCAAGTGTGCAAAGGTGGAAGCTGGCCACGCCTTCACTTTAGACGTGCGCAGGACTGTGTGCGGCTGCACCTCGCACTGACGCGCGCGCGAGGCCCAAGCACGGTGAGTCCACGTGGACGCCCTCTTCCCCGGCCCGTGGCTTCGGTCCAGAAGAAGGGCAGGGTCAGCCCGGGCCGCCTCTGCTTGGGTCCCAGTGACGACCTGGCTGACGGTAACGGTTGACTCTCCCATGATGGCCCAGGGTCGGGATCGAGGGAAGACAGCGCTACTCCGCACTCCCAACCCACGGGCAGCGGGACCGCCACTACCGCCAGCGTCCTCTGCAGAAGCGGACTGGGGCCGGTCCGTCCTGCTCTGGCTCCGTGAAGTTCCGGCCGCCCTTTCGCGCTGCGGTTTTGGTTGTACACCGACCCCATAAAGCTGCCGGACCGAGCCGGGCAGAGCAGTCGGAAACTACACTTCCCGGCAGGCCGCGGGGCCGGCCATTGCTCCCGCGCCGCGGAGCCGCCACTGGTGTGGGGCGTGAGGCGGCATGGATCCCGGCGGCCGGTGGCGTGGCCTGCCCAGCGGGCCTAGCCTGAAGCACCTCACCGACCCCTCTTACGGGGTCCCTCCCGAGCAGCAGAAGGCGGCGCTGCAGGAGCTGACGCGGGCGCACGTGGAGTCTTTCAACTACGCCGTGCGCGAGGGGCTCAGCCACGCGGTGCAGGTGCGCGGCGGCCTCCCGGCGCCGGGGCTGCGCCCGGCCGAGCTCGCAGAGCCGGGGCACCTGGGCGGCAGCGGGCGGGAGGCCCGGGAGAGGGAGGTGCGGGCGGCGCCAGGGAGGCCCGGCCGAGGCCGCGGAGCAGCCCCTAGACACGTGCGCCTCGCCGTGCGGGGGACGCGGCGCCGGCTTCCTCCTGCCGCGGGTCCACTCACTGGGGAAGGTGGGTTCAGGGTGTCTGGGCTGAGCCGTGACGGCGAGCCGTGGTTACTTGTAGGGCGGTTCCTGGGAGCTGGGGGAGCGGAGAGGTGCCCACCTGGGGGTGCTTTCCATCATTCACGTCGCACGCGCCTCCCTAATCCTGGCTTCAGCAAAAGTGCCTCAAAAGGCTTGAGCTGATCCGTAGTTGAGCTCCTTCAGTTTTCGTGTCTTGGAGGTCCGATTAGACGGGTATGAGGAAATACAAAGGGGTCCTAATGACTGGTCTAGACTGCAGGGGTTGCGGAGCACAGGTTAGGATGGCGGGGAGGGGGTCTCCAGGCACCAGGCTCTGAAGGTAGGGAAGAGGCAGTAGCTCTTGGGGTTGAGCGTTTGGGCCACTGGACAAGTGGAGACCCGAAAGCACTCAGTGGTTTGAGAATTGCTCTGCCAAGAGAAGTCAGGTTTGTATGAGTTCAAGGGAAGCGGAGAGTGCTTTTCCTCCATGATCCACAGATTTAGGGGACACTGCCCTGTGGTGGTGTTGTCAGATTTACATGGAGAGGGTTAGAATGTAGAGAGCTTTGATGGCTGGTCTGATGCTTATAAATAATATGGGAGCCAAGGGGATTTCTTTGAAGGTGAATACTCCTTAATCTTCTTGAGAAAGACAAGATTGATGGGAAATATTTGTTTCCCTGGACTCTAGCGTCATGCAAATACAAAAAAAGTAGATTTTATTGAAAGTTAATTGATAGAGTTTTATACAAATAATAAGAGTCCAGGGTTGAGATGATCAAGGAAGATTTGCCCTAAAAATGGAGCTCATGCGTGGAGTTTTATAAGGATTAATATGTAGACTTTCAGTTTCCAGACTTTTTTTTTAATCTTTACTTTTATTTATTTATTTTTATGTGGTGCTGAGGATCCAACACAGCGCCTCACACATGCCAGGCAAGCACTCTGCCAGTGAGCTACAACCCCAGCCCTCCTTTTTGTTATTTAGTGCTATACATATTAAGTAAATCATTAGACACACAAAGCAAAGTTATGTCTTGATTGGTTAACAAAATGTTAAAACTAGAGGCTCCCAGGAGACTCTATTTTGCCTAGGAACAATGGGTTTATTTGCTAATTCAGTATTTGGAGTGACTTTTTAGATCATAGCTATTGTGAATAATGAGAACTGACTATACAGTTGAGCTGTGGTTTGAGAAAGCAAATCTCATCTGTTTTTTTAAACTACTGCTCTACTTTAAATATGAAATATGTTATAAATTTGATTTTTAAATAAAATATTAATTTCCAAAATAATACCAGCTTTGGGTAAAAATTTAGAAAAGATTGCTCAAACTCACATGAGGGTGGAGAACCTTTTCGTTTTATTCTAACACTTAGGCTAGGAAATTGTTCATAATTACTGTGCAGTAGAGCCGAGTGGTGCTTCTTCCTCAGAAGAGGAGCAAAGCTTTTCCCAGGGACTGCTGCAAAGTAGCAACTGCTATAGAAGGGCAACTGCCTTGGCCACCACCGTTACTTTTGCATGGCTTTGGCTTCAGCCTGAGGTTGCCACGAAGTAAAATGTGCAAGTGTGAGCTCAAGGAAGGGCACTAGAGTGTCCCGACCTGGTCAGAAGGATGTTTCCTTTTCCTTGCCCTATTAGCAGTCCCATTTGTTCTGCCATGCAGAGAACAAAGGTAAGGAAGGTAGGCACTTACTTGGTTCAGAAAATAGGAGCTCTTTCACTGCTGTGCCCCAAAGCCTACACAGAATCTGACACAAACAGTGCAGGATCAGAAAATACTTAATGCACTCAGAAGAGGTATGAGTGGAGTATACTATTTAGATATGTTGTTATTGGCATTTAGGCATTGCTGCTTATAGAACACAGGGGAGTTGAAAGATTTAGAGAAAAAGTGCCTTGGAAATGCAGGCAGTTTGTTTAATAGTATGAATTGTATTTCAGGATATACCTTCCTTTGACTTTGCTTTCAAAGATGAGCGTATCTCTCTTACTATTGTGGATGCTGTCATCAGTCCACCCACAGTTCCAAAAGGGGCCATCTGCAAAGAGCTCAACGTTTATCCAGCTGAATGCCGGGGCCGAAGGAGTACCTACCGTGGGAAGCTGACAGTGAGTATTAATGACAGTGCATGGTGCTCCCTTCATTTTTGAAAAAAGGACTTGATTCCTAGGAAGGTTTATATAAAGAGATGTCATCTAAGAGATCCCATCTTCTAAATCAAAAGCATAAAATCATTTAATTGTTTTCCTCTTCCCCACTCTTAAAATACTAATTTGTTTCTCCAGATCCAGATATTATAACTAATTTTTCCTCTTGTTTTCATTTAGGCTGATATCAGCTGGGCAGTGAATGGAATCTCAAAAGGAATCATCAAGCAGTTTCTTGGCTATGTTCCCATCATGGTGAAGTCCAAGCTTTGCAACTTATACAGCCTTCCTCCTCCAGCCCTCATTGAGCACCACGAGGAGGCAGAGGTAATCACAGGGTCCAGGCTGTGGGACAGTAGCCAGCCCCGGTTGGGAGTGAGAAGACAGGGAGTTGTTGGCAAGAGCCAGTTTTTCTGTCTCAGCTCTGGACGGGTAAAATGGTCAATGTTATCTCATCTGCATACTGCGTATGGCCCTTGATGACTGTCAACTAAGATAGTACCGGAAAAGTGGCTCCACAGTTAGAGCCACACTGGGGGAAGAACTGGTGGGTTTTCCCCTAATTTTCTTCTTCCTCCTTCTCTTTTTCTCTTCTTCTTCCTCTTCCTTTTTTCTTTCTTCTCCTGGAAATTGAACCCAGAGCCTTGGACATGCTAAGCATACACCCTGCTGCTGAGCTACACTCCCGACATTAATTTTCTGAATGAATATTCCCTTGTGTCCCTGGGCCTTTCTAAAGTACGTAATAAGACCACATCCACTCTGTTTTCAAGGGGTCTGTTGTCCCTTTCACCTATGTACACCTCTTCTGCATAGTGCACCGCATCTGGCTAGAAATAAGGTTTGTGTTCACAATTAGTTGTGTACCTTTTTTAACAGATTCTCTTTGGTAGGAAATGGGAGGCTATTTTATAATCAATGGCATTGAAAAAGTCATCCGAATGTTAATTATGCCTCGGAGAAATTTCCCCATTGCAATGGTAAGACCAAAGTGGAAAAGCAGAGGGCCTGGCTATACTCAATTTGGTAAGTTTGAGTGACCATTGGGATTTTTTTTTTAGAAACGTTTAAAACTCATTTTTTAAAAAGTATATGCATCTATGTAGAGTTGTTAATATTTTTCTCTTACATATTTTTTTTGTTTTTCTATTAGTAATATCTATATTAAGATTCATAATGGGGAGGAGGAAATGGAGAGAGATTGATCACAGGGTATAGATGTTTATAAAATGAATAAGTTCTGGTGCTAACGTTTATCATGGTGACTGGCTAATAATACTGTATTGTTTACTTGAAATTTGACAGTGCAGTAGATCAAAGCGTCATGGCCCCACAGGTACACACATACACACAGATGGAGACCTGGGTGATGAATGATGTTTTAATCAGTTTATGTTAATCATTAGTATACAGGTATTCCTCTGCTTAGGATGGGGTGCTGCTTCGATAAACCAATCCTAGGTTGAAACTTAGGGACTGATGATACAGCTCAGTGGTGGAGTGCTTTCCTAACATGTATAAGGCCCTGAGTTCAATCCCTGGCACTGGAAACACTTTCTACACCTGAGCTACCCGATATCTTAGCTGAGCGTTGCCTAGCCCACCTTAAACATGTTCAGAACACTGATGTTAGCCTGCAGGTAGGCAAGATCATCTCCACAAAGAGTTTGTTTTATACAGTGTTGGTTGTCTCATGTACACACACTTGAACTTTTTGTGGATATGGTGGGATGTGAAAATACAAAACACAGTGCCCCAAACACCCGCAACAGAGTACATTGTAGCGTATCTGCTGCTTTCCAACATCACAAGAGAGTACCATATAGCATTGGAGCCTGGGCAAAGGTCAGAAATCAGAAATGGCTGGGCATGGTGGTGCACATCTATAATCCCAGTGGCTTGGGAGGCTCAGGAAGGAGGACTACAAGTTCAAAGCCAGTCTCAGCAACTTAGTGAGACCCCATCTCAAAATTAAAAATATAAAAGGGATGTGGCTTAGTGGTTAAGCATTTCTGAGTTCATTTCCTGGTACCCCAAAAAATAAAAAAGGGAAGTATGAATGGAGTATGGCTTTTGAACCATGGTAAAGTAGAAAAAAGTCAATCAGTGGGGTCATCTGTCTATCAATCATTTTAATATGTATAGTTTTTAATCAGTTATGTATTTTAAGAATTAAAATAACATCTGATAAAACATTTTATATTGGGAAAACTACTTTCTGTGTTTTAAAGCTGAAAGACTTTATGTGTTTGTTACTGGATGTGAAGATAAAGACTGGCCTCGCTTGGTCATGGGGTGGGGTTGGGGACAAGTGCTTTGGAGGTCTTTGATTCCAGCTGCCTTGGCATTCCCCTCTTGGTCTCTGACAGCCTCCTGACCTGTTTGAGCACTCTTTGTGACTGTGCCTGGCTTCACAGGACAGAGTATGGCATTCTTTGGCAGTCCTGACAGTTACATGATTTATCCTTATAAATGAGATAAAAGTCAGTCTTTTAATTGTCATCATACATATGGCAGCTAGAAAAAAACAGTATGTCTGTGTGTCAGAATGTCTAGCTGTTTATTCTTTTGTTCAGTTGATGTGGTTTGTCTTAGCAGCCCTTGTCTGAAGCTGACAAGTTCTGCTTTTCTGTGTTGAGTTGTTGGGTCAGGCCGTCATCTCTGTCAGACTCTGTAGGGTGGTGGGGTTTGCTGCACTGACATCCATGTTCTGCAAAGTGCAGGGACTAAAACATGCTCAGTAGTATGTAGGCTCTGGCCTGGAAAGAAACTTGGAAGTTTGGTTAAATTCTTTGCTTTGGTTATTTTACATCACAGTTTCACATCCTGAAAGATTTTGTACTCTAGAGGACATTTGATAAAGTCTTAGAGGCATTTTTGGTTGTCATTCTTGGATACACTTAGTGATTTGGCTTAAATTATACCTAAAAGAATAAAATAATTCAGAGAAAAATCTTTGAAGAAAGTATGGTCTTACAAGTTTCTGGTATTTTCTGTTTGTTTCGATAGGAGTTTCAATGCACTGTGTGAAGGGAGAACATTCTGCAGTCAATATGAACCTTCACTACCTGGAAAATGGCACAGTTATGTTGAACTTCATTTACCGGAAAGAGCTGTTCTTTCTTCCTTTGGGATTTGCACTTAAGGTATGATTTGTGAAAGTTTTCTTTTTGTTATGAGGAAACTCATCTGAGGTAGTATCCTGTGCAGATCGGGTAGGTTCTCTTTGTCAGGTGCAAGCTGTGCCAGGTATCTACTGCCTCCATAACAGTTATCTACTGCCTCCATAACAAATCGCCTCCAAATTCCATAGCTTAAAATGTCAGTAAACATATCTCCCACAATTTCTGTGAGTTGGAAGTTTAGGAGTGAGTTGACTGGGCACTTATGGCTTGGGGGTGTCAGGAACTTGCAGTGAGGTGTCAGTAGGGGTGGCAGTCACTTTGAAGGCTCCAGGGCTGGAGGATCCACTTTCGTGGTGGTGCGCTCACTGGCTAGTGAGTTGGTGCTGGCTGTTGGCAGGAGGTCTCAGTTCCTCTCACCCATCTTCCCCCAGATAGTTAGCCAAGAAGACAAGGCAGAAGCCACAGTGCCCTTCGCGACTCAGCCTGGGGAGTCTACAGCATCTTTCTTGCCATAGTGTTTGGGTCTCTTAGTATGGTAGGAAACTGTACAAATTTGTGATTATCAGAAGGTGAGGATCACTGGGACCATCTTGGTGTCCAGCTGTCATATAAAAAATGCATTATTTTGCAGAGGTTACTTCATTTCAGCAATAGTGGAGTGCTGATTTTTCTTGGTTATTAAAGTCATTAGAGGAGAGAATTGTAACTAAACAATAAAATATTTGTGTTATTATTGGCAAAGGATTAAAAAATCTTTCTTTTCCATTCTAGGCACTTGTCAGCTTTTCTGATTATCAGATTTTTCAAGAGCTCATCAAAGGAAAAGAGGATGACTCTTTCTTTAGGAACTCTGTGTCTCAGATGTTGAGGATAGTAATGGAAGAGGGTTGTTCCACACAGAAACAGGTCCTTAACTACCTGGGGGAATGCTTCAGAGTGAAACTCAGTCTTCCTGACTGGTACTCCAATGAACAGGCGGCAGAGTTCTTGTTCAAGTATGTGTGCTTGGCTTGTGTTTGGAGGTGAAGGGCTGGGAGGAGGGTGTTGGTGGTCTTTGAGTGGAGTACGGATTGTGCTGGGAGTCACCTGGGAGTCAGAGCGAAGCTGGGGTGGAATCAGGCCCCTCTGCTATGGGCCAGCTTTGTCTCTGGCCGTCCTCACCCTTCTTATGGTCACTTCAGTTCACTTTGTTGTATTTCTTTTGTTTTGAAATAATTTCAGACTTCAGAACATCGTCCAAATAGCACGTTGAACACTGTAGTCACTAAAGCAGTTCAAATTTTAGACATTTACTTGATTTCTTTGTACCTGGATGCACTTGTTGAAGGTGTCCTGTCAGTCGGATTCCTTACAGTAGAACTTTGTCTTCTGTGACTACTGGTAGCTATTAGAGGAGCCCAGCTCTGGAATAGTACTGTCTGGTAAGGAGCCACATGTTGAGCCTTGGAGATGTGGCCAGTACAGGAGGAACTGAATTCTTAATTTGATTTAGTTTTAATTAAATTTAAATAACCACATTGGCCAGCACAGTTCTAGACTTTATGAGGATATTCTGCTCTTTTGTTAAGGTTGCTAGTAAAGATGAAAAGTAATTTTTTGGAGGAAGGAGTTTTAATTAAACAAGAATGGTGGTGCATGCTTATAATCCCGGCAACTCGGGAAGCTGAGGCAGGGGAATTACAAGTTCGAGGCCAGCCAAGTTAGCAGGAGCCTGTCTCAGTAAGAAGGACTGGGGATGTAGCTCAGTGGTAAGATGCCTCTAGGTTCAATCTCTAGTACCTACCAAAAGAAAAGTAAACATGAATGAGGGACCTGGTAAGAGGGACATTAAGTGGCATTTGCAGCTGAATTGTTTAAAGCTTTTACTTTTCTATTTTACAGCCAGTGCATCTGCATCCACTTGAAATCCAGTACTGAAAAGTTTTATGTACTTTGTCTCATGACCCGGAAGCTCTTTGCTTTAGCCAGAGGAGAGTGCATGGAGGAGAATCCTGATAGTTTGGTGAATCAAGAAGTCCTTACACCTGGCCAGCTGTTCCTTATGTTTTTGAAGGTAAATCCATGCTGCTGTAACCGTGGACCACTTGTGCCACTCAGGGAATGGTATGGTATGTTTATGCGTGTTTATGATTCCTGGTTTTGGCATGTGCAGAGTCTTCCTTTTTGTGTGTTCAGCAGTGAGGATTAATCAAAAATCCTAGCTTATACCAAGTTCAGATATTTGTTTACTATCTTTTGTAGAGTGTAAAAACAACATCAGATCTTGATCATAACATTGATGATGTAGTATAAATGGCCTGTATGCATATTGCAGATTCTCGTTATTTGCAGATTCTGTGTATTCAAATTCACTACTTGCTGAAGTGATTTGCAGCACCAGGATCAGTACCCAGCTCTTCCTTAGCTGCTCACAGATATGGGCACGGAGGCCCCTCATCCTTATGTTCCCAGCTGAGGTTGAAGAAGGCTGTGGCTGCCTTCTCTCAGCTGTCATAGTGTAAACAAGGGTCTTTGTGAGTTCTACCAAGTGCGGGTTTTCACATTTTTATGGGTGCCTGTGTGCATGCTGTGCCTTTTGGAAGGGCCTATAGTGGTGAAGTCCTGTTTGGTTCTCCTGAAAGCAAGAAGGCTATGCTCTGCCTCTGAACCCACATTAACATTGGAGAAGCAACTGTATGTATTAAATAAGGTTTCTTGCAACAGACACACATGTAAAATAAGGTGTTGTGTACTGACCAGTTGCAGAAGTGTTTTGATCAGAGACTGGCAGGAACCAAGCCCTGTGTGTCCCTGGGAGTAGGGCCAGCACTTGCTAGTTGTGTGTTCACAGTGGTGGCCCAGAATATGAACATGCCAGACTCGATGTCGCTGTATACAGTGGGACTTGGCTGGTATAGAAGTGATTCCATAGGAAAGTCAGTTCCACAGCATTTTATGTTTTGCATATTATCCTTCTAGACTAAAAAGATTTAGTCTAGAAGGTAATGTTGTGTATTGAAAGATGGAGAGGGCTAAAGTTGAAAAAAAAAATCCTGATTCCTCATCATCTAGATGATAATTCTTATTGGAAGGTAATTGTTTTTGTCTTTTCTGTTCATAAAATTGGATTGAAAAATTTTAGCACCCTGGAATTTCCCTGATAAAAATCTAAATTAGAAATTTGCTGTTGTGTGGCCTATCAAGGCTAAGGTGCATTTCCCGCAACATCCTTGCAGTGAAGTTCGGGGTTCGTCTTATCCCTGAGCTGACTGTGTGTCTTCAGAAGCAAGATATTAGTAGGGTGACCTTTGTCAGCAACAGGGGAGCATTTGATTTCCTTACTTTTCAGTAGCTCTGTTTAAGCTTCCAAACCTTGAATATGAGATGTGAAAACTGTCTTTAGAAGATACCTGACAATGCCAGGTGTGCACAGTGATGCACACCATAGCGCACACCTGTAATCCCAGTGGCTCAGTAGGCTGAGAGAGGAGGATCACAACTTCAAAGGCAGCCTCAGCAACACCGAGGTGCTAAGCAGAGACCCTATCTCTAAATAAAAAAAAGATACTTGTCAGTGACTTGAGGAATCGACTTCTCTAGCCATTGCACTGAGTGTTGCCACAGAGATCCGGGTGCTCTGTGGGGTCCATGGGATTGGTTCTGAGGGCTGAGTGACGGGAGTGGAAGCACTGACTGCTCCCTTTCTGCCCCCTGGAGCAGGTCAGGTAGACTCTAAATTAGAATTAGACTCTAATTAGACACCCTGTGGTGTCTCCTTCCCTGCCTCAGGCATGGTCTCATCATCACCACGGTATACCTTTCAGAGAGGCTGGGGAGCACCACAGGAAGGCCGCCTAGGGGGTTGCTCACTTCTGCTGCTCGTGCTGAAGTGTGCAGGCTGCCCATGTGAGTCCCTGACCCTATCTGTAGTTCCAGCTCCAGAAAGTACCAGAAAAGGTCAGTTGGCAGCCACACCTGACCTGACTTGCGGGAGACTGTGTAGTGTCTCCTGTTCTGTGTACCGTAGAGCTGTGTTTGATAGCGAGTCAGGGCCCCAGTGTTGGGCTTTGCATGCCTCACACACCTGTCAGCTTTCTGGAGATGTCTGCAGAATTCTGGGTTCTGAAGTAAATTTGGCCAAGGGTTTTCAGTGTTCCTGTCACACTCCAGTCCCTGGAGGGGGCTTGTTGTGAGGCTTGAACAAACATGCATGTGCCAGCTGCTGGTGTGTGCCCGCAAGTGCTCGTTCCCAGATTCGACCACTGCACAGGGTGTGCAGGAAGACATCCCATTTGCACAGTCATGTGTCAGACCTTAGAAAGGAAAGATAATGAGCAGTCAGTCCTCTGAGGGAGGAGAGAGCATAGCTCTTTATTCTTCAGGCCCAGGAGCTTTTGCCCAGCCTCTGACCGGCATCTCAGTGGCTTTCTTTCCTCTTCTGGCTTTTTGTCTTTGGCTGCTCTTTGATTGTATTTCAGATTTACAGAAGACAGTTTCAGCCTTCCCTCCTGGCCTGTCACTGTCTTGGATGTTGGATCTAATTTGGGGACCTTGTGCTCTTGGCTGTATTTCTTTTTGGGAACACAGTGATTGTTGTTTTGGTCTCAAAGCTTGTGGTTGAGTGTTCTGACTGCTTGATAAGAGGATTTAGATGTAAAGCTTATCTATGGTCAAACATCAATGTGGATGGTTTAGAACAGTGTTTTGACTCCCCACATGCAATGCTTTGCTTCACCACCTGTGTCCATGGTCTAGATGTGTGCTTGGTTACAATGACTGAGGGATGCTTCGGCAGGCCAGGGGTGCTGCTGAGCACCCTGTGATGCTCAGGACAACCTCCACCTCGGTCTCCAGCCCTAGGGTTGGTAGTGCTGAGGAAGAAACCCTGGTCTAGATGAGTTGTGTCTTCTCTCTTAAGAAATGCCTGGCCTCCAGCAGGATGTTGAAAAGCTGTTTTTAAGGTTTGTGGTTTACATTTTCATGTAATATGTATAAATTAATGGACTGTTATTGATTGTACAGATTATGTGTGCGTGAATATGGAATTTGTGATAATTAAATCATTTACTGTTTGAAATTTGAATTTTCTTCTTTCAGGAAAAAATGGAAGCTTGGTTAGTGTCTATTAAAATAGCTTTAGATAAGAAGGCTCAGAAGACTGATGTGTCCATAAACTCTGAAAATTTGATGAAGATTTTCAGTATGGGAACAGACCTTACAAGACCATTTGAATATCTTCTTGCTACTGGGAATCTGCGTTCGAAAACAGGTGAAATTAAATAGTTAGGCTTTACTTTAGTTATATTTTTCAAATATTTGCATAGTGTAGGTTTATATGTAACTGAAGAAGTTTTTTGTTTGTTTTTTAGTAAACTTCTCACTTTCACTCAAAAGACAGATTTCGTTTTATGATAAATTTTGACAAGTGTCAGCCTGAAGGGCTTTAGGTGGGTGTCTGTGTGGCTTACATCCTAGTGGGCACCTTAGGTGTCTCAGGAGGACGACCTAGTGGGAGGCCTGGAAGGACTGCTGTGGGCCCATCCCTGGACCAAGGGCATGGAATGACCTGGGAAGCGGAAAAAAGCTGTAATGGGGACCCAGCAATCTGCTTTTTATAAACAGGTGCTATTGCTGCAGGTTCTCAGTGGCATGCTGGCAGTGCTCATGTATTCCCAGTGTGCTTAGATGAATGTAATTACTGGTGGTTCCATTATCATCCAGTGTTCTCCACAGAGGAGGGTGTGGTGGAGGCGATAGGCAGCCAACTGCGGCAATACGATTTCTGAATCCTGAGGACTTTCACAATTATTTTCTGTTTCTACTTATCAGGATGAATAGAGTGAATGTTAAAATGACCCATTTGCTCTGTAGAATTCGCTGAGGTTTTGTCATCAAAGCCTCAGAAGTGGACCTTTTTTTGGAAAAATCAGGCCTGTTTTTGAGTGACTTTTGTTTTGTTAAGGTCTTGGCTTCCTGCAAGATTCTGGACTTTGTGTTGTGGCTGACAAGCTGAACTTCATACGCTATCTCTCCCATTTCCGCTGTGTGCACAGAGGGGCTGCTTTTGCCAAGATGAGGACCACCACTGTACGTAGGCTGCTGCCAGAGTCCTGGGGCTTCCTTTGCCCCGTGCACACCCCAGATGGGGCGCCCTGTGGTCTGATGAACCACCTAACTGCCACGTGTGAGGTCGTCACGCAGCTTGTGTATACAACATCTCTTCCAACTCTGCTCTGCAGCTTAGGTATGAGGGTTTGTGGTTGTTAACACATTAAGGCAAAATTCTTTTTCACTGCTCCATGCAGGAGTGGGTCTATATTCTTGGCTTCTTTACAGAGGATCGAATGCATTCTTTGAAAATGAAAACAAGGAAAATTAAAAGTTGTAGATTTTTTTTTAAACTTAAAAAAGAAGTTAAAAATTTGAAATAGACCAATGTGGATATTGAAAGCAGGAAGGTATTATGTAACATTTGGGGGCTCTTTCTCTGTATTTGTTGGTGGACCGTTGCATCTCTAGGTATCAAACAGTGCTGATCGTAGGAAGACAGTTAAAAAGGAGGCTGTCCTCTGTTCATCTCCCAATTAGAGAGTGACTTGTAAGAGGGAGCCCCAGGGGAAGTTTTCAAGAAGTAGTCAAGATGCAGAAGACAGAAACTGGGGCTGGGGCTGGGGCTCAGTGGTAAGGCGCTTGCCTTGCATTAGTGAGGCACTGGGTTCGATCCTCAGCACCACATAAAAATAAAGATACTGTGTGTTCGTCTACAACTAGTATATATATATCTTAAAAAAAAAAAACAGAATCAGTGTTATTTGTACTTGTACCCTCTGTGAGGAAAAGAATAATTGTGTATACTACCAGTGATTTAAAGTGTCAAAGTCCAGGAGAAGGTAGAAAGGAAGAAGAAAAATGTGGAGAGGCAGAAGATGTCTCCACTGCAGAGGAAGGGTGGGAGGGTAATGTGCTCTAGCCTTGGGGAAGAAGACCGGATAAAAGAGGCAAACTACTTTCTGTAGGAAGTATTGATATGACAGATGAAGCAGCAGGGGCAACTATGACAGTCAGGAAAACGGTGCCTTCAGAAGTAGTTGAAGAGGGTCTTGGTTTTACTTAATTACAGTCGATTCTCATTATTTGCAGTACTTGTGCTCTGTAAATTACTTGCCAACACTGAATTACAAATGCTGGACCCCTGTTCTGAATGTCTGCCTTCCATCCCCTGAGTCTAGCCCTGGGCTCATAGCCAGCTGCACTGTAACGTGTGTATCTAACACACGTGTTTTCTCTATAAGGCGTATTATAGCTGCCTTGCACTTAGGGACACTGGACAGCATTTTGGCACTGCCCATGAGGGCCATTTAAAGCAATGAAATCACCAACAAAATGCACAGGAATACAACAAGTGTAGCTTTGAACAGGACATTTGATAGTGTGAGCTGGGACAATAAAGCAGAAGGTATGTATGAGGTGACTCAAATTTTTTGTTGCATGACAATTGAAATTGCCCCTGGTATTAATTTTGTAGTTAGAATAAAATGTGGCAAGTAGGCAAATATACAGATACCAGTCTGCAGATAATGAGGATCAACTATAATTAGGCTGTTTTGGGAAAAGTTAATATACTTCCATGGCTCAGAAATCAGCATGTAAGAAGTTACACAGTGGACAGCCTTCTGGACACTCCCCCTGGTTGGTCTACTCACAGGCACAGTTCGTAGTGTCGCCCACATCTTTCCTGACGTGATTTATGCTGTAATACAAAATTACCTGTTTAGAGGCAGGATGATTAGATAGCTCAACTGATGAAGCCCTCGTCAAGCCTGCCTGGCGGGGATTAAGTAAAACTCTCTGCATTCATCATTCTGTGTGCTGTCTTCACCAGGGGTCACTCCCGTTGATGGAGCACCACATCGACCCTACAGAGAGTGCTACCCTGTCCTGCTGGATGGCCTCATGGTGGGCTGGGTGGATAAGGATCTTGCTCCTGGCATCGCAGATTCTCTCCGACGATTTAAGGTGATTTTGAGTTTTTATGAATTCTTATGCCCCTTGTCTTTAGGTTCATGGGTTTTTTCTGGTTGATGAGGTAGCCCCAGGGCAGTATGGAACCATCCACTGTCAGGGGTGAAAGCTAATTCTAAAAGTGCCTGGAGTCTTGCCTTGTACCGACCTTATAGGTTCAGGTCAGTGACAGATACCTAACTCACATGCAGTTTTTGCTGGTTTCATTGAGGCCTCAGTCTGCTTGTGTTAACAAATTTTAGCTTTAAGAGTACCACCATTTACTGTGTACAGGATCCCTTCATTTGGGATTATATGTTACTTACCCGGGGTGATACCTGGGATATCATTTCAGGAAGCACATAATGTTGGTTTGTTCTGTGGAAAGGTTAATTTTAATTCTTATTAGGTTGTATAATAGTAACTATATAATGACTACCAAGTGGTTTGTGGAGAGGCAGTTGAAAAGTACATGAAGGCCCTTTTTCCCCATCCAGTTGTCACCAAGTGGTCGATGTTCTTGGCTGCTTTGCACTGTGGCACTGGAGGTTCTCTGCAGAGTTCAGGGTTTGCTGGTTTGCTGAGTGCTCTTTCCTAACTCTGTCGCTTGATCTGTTTATACGTTGCTATTCTGTGTTTATTTACATCAACATAGATTCATAAATGCCTGTTTTATTTCATGGGCGTTCTGTTGCTAGGGGTCCCCCCAACCAGGTGCTGGGGAGTGAACTTGGGGTGTGTGTATGCTAAGTAAGTCTTCTATCACTGACCAACCCCAGCCACTATCGTTTATTTTTTAGTTTTAGTTGGACACAATACCTTTATTTTATTTATTTATTTTTATGTGGTGCTGAGGATTGGACTCAGTACCCCGCATGTGCTAGGCCAGCGCTCCACCTCTGAGCCACAACCCAGCCCGCCCCATTATCATTTTATTTGGTCAGTGGGAACCCCTCAGGGCTGTTTTTTTTCTGGTAAATACACATAAAAATGTTCACCACTTTAACCACTTCAAATGTGCAGTCCAGTGGCCTCAGGCACATTCACACTGTTGTGCAGCTGTGCCACCAGCTATTTCTGAACCTCAGTCGTGATCCTGGGCTGCAGCTCTGAGCCCCTTGAGCACTGCTTCTTTATCCTCGCTCTGCCCTTGTTCTGCTTTGCCTCTGTGGGTTTGGCTGTGGTAAGTGGCATACGGTGACCTTTTGTGGTATAGTGTCCTCAAGGTTCATCGAATCTGACATTTCACAGCATGTGTCACAGTTTCCTTCCTTCTAAGATTGAGTGACAGTCCATTGTGTGGCTGTGCTACATTTTGTTTACTGCAAGTCCCTCATTGCTGTGAACCTCACTAAATAAATACCTATGCAAGTGTCTGCTTTCTGGTTTTTTTTTTTTTTTTCCTTGAACTACTAATTGAACCCAACCCAGGGCAGCTTAACCACTGGCCATGGAGCCACGGCCCTAGCCCGTTATTATTTATTTTGACACAGGGTCTCACTAAATTGCTTGCCTTCCATGTGCTAAGTTGTTTGAGGCTGGCTTTGAACTTGTGATCCTCCTGCTTTGGCCTCCCTACTTGCTAGGATTATAGTCATGAGCCACCATGACCAGCTGCTTTCAATTTTGGGGGGTTATATACCTAGAAATGGAATTACTGAATCACCTTTAGTTTTTGACACCTTTTGGGGGAAAATTCAAGTTTTCCTCTAGATGGATTAACCTGGTAGTTAATTCATTCTCTGATAATAGTAATTAATGATGAGTCAATTTTAAGGAAAGATCCCATTTGGTGCTGATGACTGTTTTCTTAATATTTAAGGAGTACCATAATAGTACTTCGAAGCCAAGTGCAGTGGCATACACTTGTAATCCCTGCTACTCGTGAGGCTGAGGCAGAAGGATTGCAAATTTGAGGCTCAGAACTTAGCAAGATGCTATCTCAAAAAAAGTGGGTATCTGGGGGTGTAACTCTGTACTAGAACAATTGTCTAGCACATGCAAAGAAGCTCTAGGTTCCCCCTCCCCAGTATTGAGTAAGAAAATAGTAGTTTACGGGTTTTCCCAAGTCGGAGACTTGGTGTTGTTCCTGCGCTCATAGGAGGAGGAATGCAATGAGTGAGTCTGTGTTTACGTCTGGGAGCAGGCTGTGCTGGCGTTGTGAGAGGCAGCCCCTCTGGAGGAGGGGTGTTTGCAGGGTGTAGGACCAGAGCAGTACAAGAGGCCCAGTGGCTCAGGAACAGGAGGGGTCCATCAGGGACAGCTGAGGCCAGAGGTCTACAGTGAGAGGCAGAGAGATGGTAGGACCAGTAGAAGACGTGGTTTGTTTGTTTTCTATGATGTTTTGAAATCAGCATTCATAAGTATTTTGTTTTGTAGTTCAGTGGGTAGCGTGCTTGCCTTCCATGTGTTAAGGCCCTGGTTTCAATCTTTCTTGCTTTGGTAAACATTAGAAATTATTTATTTTTATTAAGGGATTAGTCTTAAGCTTGCTGTTTCCACTAAGATCTGTTTTAGTAGTTTGCCTTTTTCTCATTTCCTCTTGGAAATGGGAATTTCCTAGACCAGTGATTTCTAAAAGTATCGCTAATTTCTTTTGGTCGACTTTGTTCCTTTTAGCTTTGAGTTATTTATTTACTTATTTATTTTGGTACCATTTTGTTTTCTTCTTCTATTTTTTTTTTTCTTTTCTTTTAAGAATGTCCAAGGTTTACACATTTGGCAGATTTGCTGCGCAATCCCGTCATCAGCTGTGGTGTTAGCTGTGGGCATAGGCTGTATGGTGGAGCTCCAGAACTTGTTCCTCTGGCCTAACCAGCCTCTGCTGATATCTGCCTCTGCCCAGCACCCTCTCATCTTTATTGATGATGTGTTGAGCTTTGAGTTCCCATAAGTTCTGACACAGGAGTCTTATCATTTTTTTTCAAATTTCTATAATTTCTAGTTGTATTTATCCCTTTGCACAGGAGTTGTTTAATAGTTTATTGGATTTTTTTTTAATTCCCAGATGGAAGGGTCTTTTCATGTAATTAATATATTTAAAAGTAAAATCAATCATCTGTATTTCAGATGTCAGAGAATAAACTTTTTATTTTTTCCCCAGTCTCATAACTGGTTTTCTTGATAAGAGGCCTGAGCCAAGAAAGTGTAGGGCTTTTGCCATTTCTGAATAAGAGGTGGATGGTGTTCTGTATGGGAATGGACTGTGGCTTCAGGTTTAGTGGGCCCTGGGTTGATTACTGGTGTGACCTAATGTTTTTTAGGTAGTGCTTTTCCCTGTAGAAGGGAAGTGGGGGGAGGGGCATAGAACATAGCACATGCTCTCAATTGCATTCTCTTGTTGAACAGGTGTTGAGAGAAAAAAGAATCCCCCCCTGGATGGAGGTGGTCCTTGTCCCCATGACAGGAAAGCCAAGTCTGTACCCAGGACTCTTGCTTTTTACCACTCCTTGCCGACTGGTACGGCCTGTGCAGAACTTGGAACTGGGCCAAGAAGAATTGATTGGCACGATGGAACAGGTATGCGCAGCCTGTGTGAAGGCGGGTCTCTGCTTGTGTAGCGGAACCTCCAGAGGCTTCATTGTTGCTTTTAAGGGTATTGTTTCAGCAAAAATTAGGCATTTGAAAGAAAGCACTTATTTTCTGGCCACCCCTAAGTGACATTACTGAACCACTTCCGTATCTTGCTGTCTTGCCTCACTCCTCAGAACCCGAGGGAGGCTCAGTGCTCCCATCCTGCCCTACTCCCATAGCACCTTTGCCTCTGGCTCTGCCTCAGCTGGGGAGATTAAAGTCTCTGTTGCCCTTGGGCTTTGCCCACATCTTCGCAATTGCAAAACTGTGGGATTTGTGTTACTTAACAAAAGTTGTCTTTCGTCCTGATCCCCTTCACAGCTGGACCCTGGTAGATTTGGGGTGAAGGTGTGAGGCAAGTGGTATTTCTAAGTGGAAGTTTCCTGTGCACCCCAGGGGGTCCCTTCAGCATGCATGATGCTGGGTAGGGGACGCTTCCTTTGGGGCCTCTGAGTGCTGGAGGTGGGGAGGTAGTGAGAGTCTGGCTGTTCGGTGCCTTGTCCTCAACCTTCCTCTCCTGTAGCTCTTCATGAACATCGCTATCTTTGAGGATGAGGTTTTTGCTGGAGTCACCACACACCAGGAACTCTTCCCTCACAGCCTGCTCAGTGTCATCGCCAACTTCATCCCCTTCTCTGACCACAACCAGAGTCCACGGAACATGTACCAGTGCCAGATGGGTAAGGTGGATGGAGGGCGGTGGTGGGTACAGTTGGGCAAGAAGAATGTGCATAGCTCTTTTTATTTTGAAGTACTTTTTAGACTTGGAGAAAATTTGCAAGAATAGGACAGGAGCTCCCAAAAACCATCATCTTTTCTGTTGACAGTTCCCATTGCCCCGTTTTTCCCCTGCGAATATGTTGCAGACATTGTTTACCACTGAACATCGCAGCACATCTTCCAAGCTAGGCCCTTCACCATGCAGCCCAGGCTAGTTAGCAGACCCAGGGAGTTAACAGTGATGCTGTTCTTACTCAGATTTCAACTGGGCATCCGTGTACGACAGATTTTTCTGTGCAGCAGGCACTCAGCCCAAGATCACATTCTGTGTTGAGTTGTCATGTCTATTCAGTCTCCTTTAGTTTAGAATAGCTCTTAGCCATTCTTTGTCTTTCTTGACACTGATCTTTTCAAAGAAAAGGGCGATTTGTTTTGTATACTATCCATTGATTTGGATTTGTCCAAGACCTTTGATTCAATTCTTTTTTATTTTAGGTGTTGATGGACCTTTATTTTTATTTATTTATTTATATGCAGTACTCAGAATTGAACCCAGGGCCTCACACATGCTAGGCGAGTGATCTACCTATCACAGAGCCTCACCCTCAGCCCCTTTGATTCAGTTTTTGAAGGAGACCTGGATGGCCATCACTGTCACTCACATAATTAGCACTGCCAGCGCACTTCATTTCTGCCTGAAGGGGTCATGTTCTTAGTTTCATTCATCTGAAAATTATTTTCGGGCTGGGGATGCAGCTCAGTTGGTAGAGTGCTTGCCTCACAGTCACAAGGCCCTGGGTTCAGTCCCCAGCACCACGCACACACACACCAAAAAAAAAAACCACAAAAAAACAAGTATTTCTGAAGGAAATTTCCACTGGATATGTAATTCTGAGTAGACAGTTACTTTTATTTCAGCACGTTACAGTTCTAAGCTACCTGTTCTTGCTGTCTCTTCTAATTGGAAGGCAGTGCTTATATTTATTTTTATTTCCCTGAATATGATGTGGTTTTTTTTCTATGACCTTAAGGATTCTTATTTTTCTGGTTTTTAGGAGATTGACTATGATATGATTGTCCTGGTTAGAGTTTCTGATCTTCTTAAATCTGTAAGAAAAAGTAAACTCACCCACTTGGGGAAGTTTACCACTGTTGTTCCTAAAGCTCTTGCTTCCGCCTCTCTCCTTTTTCTTCTAAGATTCAGTTGTGCATTATTTATGTCAAACCTTTTGTATTGTCCCTTGAGCCATTGAGTTTCTTTTCTCTCTCTCTTTTTTTTTTTCTTGTCAGATTTGATTTTTTTTTTTTAATAGATCATTACATTGACTTCTTCTGTCATCTAATGAATTTTTATTTCAGGTATTTTTTGGTCTAAAGCTTACATTTGTTTCTTTTTAATAGTTTCAGTTTTCTGAGGTTGCTTTGCTCATTGTGGACACATTTTCCTTTAAGGTTCTGAGCATGGATCATGCGAAGTGCTGTTGAGTCACTGTCTGATCCCAGCCTCTGGACCATGTCATGACAGCTCCTGCTCTTTGTGGCGAATAGGTCATGTTTCGCTGTTTCCTTGTCTACTAGTCATGAATTGCATCGTGGACATTCTGGGTTCTCTTGTAACTTCCTGGATAGGATCAGCTTTTAGTTCTAATTGGTAGAGACCTTCACTTTTAGTCACTGGTGTGCAATCTGGTCTTGTCCCTTGGATGCAGACCTCAGAAATTCACTGAAGTGTGGCCTCAGTTTATGTGCAGAATTTAAGGCTATCCCTCTGTAGTTCTTGCCTTTCTGAAATAAGCCCCTCACTTTCTAGTCACTGTCATGATCTGAGCTCTATTCCTTGGTTCTTTTTTTGTTTCTTTGCTTTTTTGCGGTGCTGGGGATTGAACCCAGGGCCCTGGTGCATGTTAGGCGGATGCTGTGCCACTGAACTACATCCCCAACTTTATTCTTGGGCTCTTGATACAGTGAGGCTGTGAATTTCAATCTAGGTTGTAAGTACTACACTGTTTGGACATGAGGGGAAAAAAATTAAAATTGAAAAAACTAGGAACTCAGTTTGATGGTTTTTGGTTACTCTCCAGTGCTTTGGCTGGTGGTTTCTATGTATATAGTTGTTTTTTCCCCTAGGGAGTTGCCCTGTGTTACTAAAAGCTGTAAATCTTCTATATGAAAAAAATAAAAATTCCTTATGTGTATAAATAGTTTATTCATTTTATTCTGAAATGACTCCTTGTACTTTAAAGTAGTATGATAAGTCTTGCCTATAATGTCCTACTACTCAAAATTTATACATGTTGACATTTTCTTCTGTGTATAAGAAAGTAATATAATTCAGTAACAGCTGCTCTCCATCTTCTCCCTACATTCCCCCAGTAGTAATGTCCTGCCGTTTGTGTGTAGCCTTTTATATCCCCTTTTTATACTTTTCTTACATGGGTCCATGAACATATAGAATTGTTTGGGGTGTGCTCCAAATGTATACCAATAGTATCATCATCACACCTATTTTAGTCAGCTTTGCATTGCTGTGACCAAAAGACCCAATAAGAGCAATTTTAGAGGAGAAAAAGTGTATTTGGGGCTCAAAATTTCAGAGGTAGAACATCATGATAGAAGAGTGTAATGAAGGAAAACAGCTTAGGACTTGGCCACCAGGACTCAGAGCCCTTGCTTGCTCAGGAAAATAACCCCAAAGGCATGCCCCCATGATCCACTCCTCCAGCCACAGCCAGCCATTTCTCCTTCGAACTTCTTGCACCACACGTGAGTGGTCAGGGGACG
Source organism: Ictidomys tridecemlineatus (assembly GCF_052094955.1). NCBI lineage: Eukaryota > Metazoa > Chordata > Mammalia > Rodentia > Sciuridae > Ictidomys > Ictidomys tridecemlineatus. The sequence goes on along the minus strand of NC_135488.1, from coordinate 31,080,834 downwards.
CCTCCTCATGTCTAACCATAAGACACCTCACTCTGCTTCTCACCCAGTTGTTCTCATAATCTGGTCATGTTGATACTTAGAGCTACTTCATTTTCACAGCTAATATTACTATGTAGTAATTATAACCACGGTGATTTATTTGTTCATTCATCTCTGATGAATATTTAATCATTTCAGTTTTATGTAACAACTTTACAATTGAGGGCTGAAAAACAAAGAATTGTTTTTTCTTCTATAGGTAAGCAGACTATGGGCTTTCCCCTTCTCACTTACCAAGACCGATCAGATAATAAACTGTACCGTCTTCAGACTCCACAGAGTCCTCTTGTAAGACCATGCATGTATGATTATTATGACATGGATAACTACCCAATAGGGACAAATGCCATTGTTGCTGTGATTTCATACACTGGCTATGACATGGAAGATGCCATGGTAAGTTTTACCAGGAGATATCGTTCCAGTCTTTTGTAAACTTTCTTGTTCTGTTAAATTGTTTGTTCCTTGTCTAAGTTGAAAGTGGGCCTTGAGATATATATTCACACAGTATTCAGGTGTGCATCTGTCTTCCACATTGAGCACACAGTACTAATGAATGTTGAGTGAGTAGTCTCTGTAGTTACCTTTTATATTTAAGCGCTAGCTGGGTTTTAATAGTATTCCTGATTTGTAAAATATGGGAAGAGTTTTAAATTCAATTATTGTAAGTATTAATATTATCCTAACTGGTTTTATTTTCAAAATCCTCCGTTGGACTCAGTTAACAATTTTTTGTCCTCACAGATTCTAAATAAGGCTTCTTGGGAGCGAGGCTTTGCCCATGGAAGTGTCTACAAGTCGGAGTTCATAGACCTGTCTGAAAGGATTAAACAGGGAGATGATAGTCTGGTGTTTGGGGTCAAACCTGGTGACCCCCGGACTCTACAGAAGTTGGATGGCGATGGACTGCCCTTCATAGGGGCAGCACTGAAGTATGGAGACCCATATTACGGCTACCTCAACCTCAACACCGGGGAGAGCTTTGTGGTGTTCTATAAGTAAGTGTGTGGTCTCTGCTGTTCTCCAGAGGCGATTTCTCAGTGGCATTACTGGCTGTTGATGAGAGTTGTCTTGTAACGGGAGGTTTTGGAGAAGATACGAGTGTGTAATAAGATTTCTGAGGCTGAGCAATAAAAAATAATTTATTTCTCACAGTTACAGAGGCTGGGAAGTCCAAAATCCTTAAGGCACTGGCAGGTGATCGGGTGTCCGCTGAGGACTTATTCCCCGCAGATGGTGTGTCTGGGTGTCCCCGGGGTAGGAGGTGAAGGGCAAACAGGAGCAGCTGGCTTCTCCACCCTCCAGTCCCCATCACCCCCAGGGCCCCTCCTCTCAGCTGGATTTCAGTGTGAACTTGGAGGGACACAGGCATCCACACCATAGCAGTTCTGGTCTCGGTCGAGCCTGAGCTGGCACTGCCTGATGAGACAAGGGCCTGTTTGTCTTGCTGCCCTTACTTTTCTACTTTCTTTGTTAACAGTCCCACAGTTTGAGTTGTCTGTGATTTATGTTAAAACTGTCACTGAATTTTGTCATCTCCTACATGATGTGTTACAGCCAAAATATTGAGTTCACTAAGCCTCTTTTTTAAAACAAAATTTTTATTTTAGTTTCTTTTACTACTGATTTGGTTTTAATAGGACTTCGTGATGGCTTTTCCTTGTCTTTATTGATGGTATTGGTGCAGATGAACATAATAATAGCCCTAAAGCACTTTTAGGGATACTAACTCATTTTACAAATGCTCTTTATGAAACACTAAGTATGCCAGTACAACTTCTCCATAAGCTTAACGAAAGCTTGACTTCTGTGATTGACATTTCCTAGGAGTAAAGAAAATTGCATCGTGGATAACATCAAAGTGTGCAGCAACGACACTGGGAATGGGAAATTCAAGTGTGTTTGCGTCACAATGCGTGTCCCTCGGAACCCAACAATCGGAGATAAGTTCGCCAGTCGTCACGGGCAGAAGGGCATTTTGAGCCGGTTGTGGCCAGCTGAAGACATGCCTTTTACTGAGAGTGGGATGGTGCCAGACATTCTGTTCAACCCTCACGGCTTTCCATCCCGCATGACCATCGGCATGTTAATTGAGAGTATGGCTGGGAAATCTGCCGCTTTGCATGGCCTCTGCCACGATGCGACACCCTTCACTTTTTCCGAGGAGAACTCTGCTTTGGAGTACTTCGGCGAGATGTTAAAGGCTGCGGGCTACAACTTCTATGGCACTGAGAGATTGTATAGTGGCATCAGTGGGGTAGAACTGGAGGCAGACATTTTCATAGGCGTGGTTTATTATCAGCGCTTACGTCACATGGTGTCTGACAAATTTCAAGTTAGAACGACTGGAGCCAGGGACAAAGTCACCAACCAGCCTATTGGGGGAAGAAACGTGCAGGGCGGAATCCGTTTTGGGGAGATGGAGCGGGATGCTCTCTTGGCCCACGGCACATCTTTTCTCCTCCATGACCGCCTCTTCAATTGCTCTGACCGCTCGGTGGCCCACGTGTGTGTCAAGTGTGGCAGTTTACTTTCTCCACTATTGGAGAAGCCACCCCCTTCCTGGTCCGCCTTGCGCAACAGAAAATACAACTGTGCTCTCTGTAACCGCAGTGACACCATTGATACTGTCTCTGTGCCTTACGTGTTTCGGTATTTTGTAGCTGAACTGGCAGCTATGAACATCAAAGTGAAGCTGGACGTCGTGTAACAGGCTGTTTTCTTTAGGACAGGAGGGTCATCAGATGAAAACAGAATGTTGTTTAGTTCAGTGAAGGGTGTTACCAGGTTTTCTCAAGGGTGTTAATACTTTAAACCAAGAACAGGAACAAGAATTTAAGGTTCCCAAGTCTGATATAATTCCTGAAGTTGACTTTTAGTATATTTGTTTAAAAATTCCACATGTATTATTTAAAAATGATTTTAAAATGATGTACTGGTAATGAAGCTGTCAGGGGAAAGGGATACAAATGTAACACAGGCCAATTATATGATTTTTTTTTTTTTTTATTCTTAGAGCCACATGAAGTAAAAGCAACTTTATTGAAGTATCAAAGTATAATTGATGTGCAAAAAACTACATGTGTTGTCTATCAACAAAAAATAAATTTAAAAAGCAGGGGAGGGTGGCGGTGCTGGGGTTGGGGCTTAGCAGTAGTGCACTTGCCTGGCATGTGTGAGGTACTGGGTTCGACCCAGCACTGCGTGTAAATATATAAAATAAAGGTCTATCAACTAAAATATAAAAATTTTAAAAATACATGCGTGGAACATATGCAGCTAATGGGTTTGAATTTGTGCACAACCTGTGCTGCATCCACAGACGAGGCAAATAAATATGCATCACTTCCAAAAGGTCTGTCCTCCTGTGATTTTTGCTTTTTTGTATATATTAAGAACACTGAACTCAAAAAGTATGCCTCTCGGCCAGTTTTCATATGTACAGTATAGGATTGTCAGCTACAGGGACTTGAGTGAGTGGCACATCCTGGGAACTTACTCATTTGCATGACTGAAACTTCACGCCCTGGGTTCCTTCTCCAGCCCCTGGCAACCACCATTCCACTCTCTGCTTCTCTCATTTGGACTGTTGACCATGCAGTGTTTGTCCTCCTGTGTCTGGCTGACTTCACTTGGCCCCTGGCTTCGAGGTTCAGCTGTCTTGTAGACGGGGCTGGCTTTCCTCCTGGAAGGCTGAATGATACTGTGTCGTGTGGAGCACCACGTGTCTGCTCCTCGGTTGATGGACAAACTAATCTTAGAAATTAGTTTTTATGCCCTTAATGAAATATATAGCCAAAATGTCATTATAACATGTAAAGAATATTAAAATTTATTGATGATTTATATTCTTTTTTTCATATGTCTCTGAAATCCAATCTGTATTTAGTTTGTGCTTGGCTTTTTCTGCATTATATATATTGAGCTGCCTTCCTATCAATTTTTTTTTTAATGAGAGATTTTTTTTAATATTTATTTTTTAGTTTTTGGTGGACACAACATCTTTATTTTTTTATTTTTATGTGGTGCTAAGACTCGAACCCAGGGCCGCGCACATGCCAGGCAAGTGCGCTACTGCTTGAGCCACATCCCCAGCCCCCCATCAGTTTCTTCTAGTTGTCGATGGACCTTCACTTTTTATTTATTTATATGTGGTGCTGAGAATCAAATTCAGTGCTTCACACATGTAGGCAAGTGCTCTACCACTAAGCTATAATCCAGCCCCTTTCCTATCAGTTTTGTACAGTTGTTTTTTTTTTTTTTTTTTTTTTTTGGTATGGCTGTACTGTCTCCTATTGATGGGTGGTTCCATGTTTTGACTCTTACAGTGTTGGCAGTAGATAACCTTGCATGTACTTGTGTAAGATATTTTGATGGTAAAAGAGCTTCCCTACGATAGTTCTTAACTAAGTCTTGTTTTAGGTATTTGACATGTTATAAGGGAGCTAGAACTAAACTAAAAAAAAAAAACACCTTTCAAGATATATCCTGGCTCTGCTTCAGGGACCTGAAAAGAATAAGGAAAAACATCTTGGATCTGTTGGTTGATACCTTGCCTTACCATAGTAGAGTCTCAAGTATAAACCTACCCCCATTCCAGTCTCTACCTCACACTCCCTAGCTGAGATCTGTTGTACAAGTCTATTTTTTAGCAGACTAAAAAAAATAAAAATATTTTTGAAAAAAAATTGTTGGCTTTTAGTTTTTAAATTGTAGATTCACAGCTAAGAAAACAACATTGGGTCAGTCCACAGAGCAGATTCAGATTTTACCAGTTTTATATGCATTGATTTGCATTGTGTGAATAGTCCTATCTGAGTTTATCATCTGTGTAGACTGGTGTAAACACTATAATTGAGATACTGAACTGTTCCATTACCACAAATCTCTGTCATGCTTATTTCTCTTTAGCCTTCCCTATCCTCTCTCTTAATCTGTTCTCCATCTCTATAATTTTATTTCAAGAATATTGTAACTTGGATCACACAGTTAGATTGGCCCTTTTTATTCACAAGGGTTCCCTTGAGATCCACCCAAGTTGTTGCATGTTTTCATAGTTAATTCCTTTTATTATTGCTACATAGTACTCCACAGTGGGGATATACCAGTTTAACCATCAACCTCAAAGGATATATTAGTCATATCTGGTTTGAGGCACTAACAGGAAAGCTGCCCTAAACAATCAAGTACAGGTTTTTGTATAGTTGTAGGTTTTCATTTCCCTGGGACAAGTTTTCAACAGTGCAGTTGCTGAGTTTTATAAGACCACCAAACTTTCCAGAGTAGTCATACCCTTTTATATTCCCACTTGCAGTGTGTGAGTGAGCCATGTTTTCTGCATTCTGACCAGCATTTAGTGGTGTTACTATGTTTTATTTTAACAATTTTGATAAGTAAGTAGTGATATTCATGGTTTTAATTTGCATTTCTCTAAGGTTAAAAGTGAATATCCTTTCATGTGTTTATCTGCCATTTATAAATCCTCAGGGAAATATCTGTTCATGAGATTTTGTGGTACTGAGGATTGAATCCAGGGGTGCTCAACCACTGAGCTATATCCTCAGCCCTTTTTGAGAGTTGCTCGCCTGGAATTTGAGATCCTCCTGCCTCAGGCTCCCAAGTAGCTCTTCTGGATGTGGCTCACTTTCTATTTGACTTCTTACTGCCAAGTCTTGATTACATTCTGGATCTAAAGCCTTGGTTGCACTAGCGTTTTGCAGGTGTTTTCTCCCAGCTTGTCTTTTCATCCTTTCCATGGGTCTTGCAGAGCAAGAGTTGTAATTTCAATGAGTCCCAGTTTACTCTGTTGTTTTGGGGTGGATAATGTTTCCAGTATCCTATCCAAGGATACTCCACTAAGTGCAAAGATTTTCTCATATTATTTTCAGATTTTTCTAGTCTTATGCTTTACATTTAAATTGATCCATTTAGAGCTAATTCTTGTATAAAATGTGGGGTTACATAAAGATTCTGGGGTGGGCATTCACCTATAGATTCTGGTTGCTCCAGCACCATATTTGAAGACTCTACTTCCTCCATTGAATTAGTTTTGCTCTTATGTTTTAAAAAAAGAAAGCCAGTGGGACATATTTGTGTGGGGTTAGTTAATTTGGGGGTGGTTAATTTTATATTTCCTCTCCTTTGCTGGCTTACTAATCCTACCTCTACATTTTGGGTTTCCTTTAAAGTTTTCTAGCATTCATGTGTCGTGGCACTGCCTGTAATCCCAGCAGCTCGGGAGATTGACGTAGGAGGATTGCAAGTTTGAGGTCAGCCTAGGGAACTTAGTGAGACACTGTCTCAAAATTAAAAGGTTTGAGCCAGGCACAGTGGTGCCCGTGTGTAATCCCAACGTTTTGGGAGGCTGAGGCAGGAGGATGGCAAGTTCAAAGCCAGCCTCAGCAAAAGTGAGGTGCTAAGTAACTCAATGAGACCTTGTCTCTAAATAAAATACAAAATAGGGCTGGGGATATGGCTCAGTGGTCAAGTGCCCCCGAGTTCAATCCATAGCAACACGCCCCCTCAAAAAAAAAAAAAAAAAACGATTTTGGGATGTAACTCAGTGGTGAAGCACTCCTGGGTTCAATCTCCAGTACCACAAACAAGTAATAAAGTTTCTAGTCTTTATCTTTAGATTTATCATGCTTTCATAAATACGTCACTTAACAGTGTGAGAGATTTTCAACAGCACGCCCTTGCCCATCACTTGGCCTTTGTGCCATGTTTGTCATACCTTTCACAAAAACATGAACACCACAATATAGTACTCCTCTTGCTATAAGCAATTCCAAAGAGATTTATAAGAATATCTCTAGCACCCTTTTGGTCATACCTGGAGATCTTTATACTAGATTTCCATCTAATATCTTCCTTCATATAAATGGCTTCAATGTGCTGATGTATGCCTATAATGCCAGTGACTCAGGAGGCTGAGGCAGGAGCGTCACAAGCTCAAGGCCAGCCTCAGCAACTTAAGTAGTTTAGACTCTGTCTCAAAAAAAGAGCTGGGGATGTGGCTCAGTGGTTAAACACCCCTTGTTTTCAACCCCCAGTACCAAATAAATAAATAAAAAGGCTTCAATGTTTTTAAGCTTCCTTAGCTCAGACCAGAGCGGTCTTTAGGGCTGATTTTGCCCACTGCAGATGAAATGCCTGAAGACACAGGGGCAGTGAGTCCACTAAGGCTGTGGGAACCTGGGCAATCAGGAGCTCCAGGGACTCTGCCTGTGTCTTGGTGGATCTCTCCGTAGCCTCTAGGAGTGTGTTCACAGGCACACCTGGAGCTGAAGACTTGGGAGAGCCTCTGCAGATCTGTGCAGTCCTGCACCCTGCCTGAGAACTCTAGCTGCTAGCTCCCCCAAGGCCTAATCTTTGAATACAAGGAGTCACTAGAATCTGTGTAGCTCCTCCTCCCTGTGCTGAGTGGCCTGGAAACTGCAGACATAAGCTGGGCTACTCCCTCAGAGATCACTGCCACAAAGCTTGTTTTCAACATCTGAACTCTTGTTGTCTCATGTCCTGCCCAGGTTTTAGTTGATTTTATGTTGGGAGATTAACCCAGTTCCTTTTACTCTCATGCAAGAGGGAAAAGCAAATTGGTTCTTCAAGTGTGTGTGTGTAATCTAACAACGAATGATGAAGCAGTGCATTTGAAGAAATTTAGTTCTCAAAAACATGGTAATCAAGACCTTATACCACACAAAGTTCAGTGTTTGTTGAAAATTACTTTGTGTGATAAACTTACATTTTTTAAAAAGAGATATTTGATAGAGTACTTGATAGAACTTAAATTTTCCTCAGTACAGATCTGGAGGGCTTTGGGTTACCTGTATTCTGATTCAGAACAAAATAACTTGAGGTCTCTGCTGGCCACCACTTCACTCCTTTTTTTTTTAGTTGTAGGTGAATACAATCTTTATTTCATTTCTATGTGGTGCTGAGGATTGAACCCAGTGCCTCATGTGTGCTAGGTGAGCACGCTACCATCGAGCCACAACCTCAGCCCCAACTTCATCCCTTTTTAGGACGAAAGAAAAGTAGTCTACCACCACTACCTTTTTTCTCTAAAACAATAAAAAATGGATGGGGGGGGGGAGAACTAGAAGTCTTGAGAGTATTTTTCTCACAGACATTTCAATTTTGCAATAAGGATGATAACACTCAAAGATGTTCAAGTCAAAACTGACAGTATGAGAAGAGAAAGGAAATGGCTGATATCAAAGAGACTGGCAGAGACAAGTGACATACTTCCATACTGGAAGCAGAATCATAAAGAGCAAATTTTAATTGCTGGTAGAATAAAACTTCTCAAAACTTGAAGTGGAATCTCCCTTGTTTTTGACGAGACAAGCAAAGAGAAAGCATATTACTAAATTTCTGAAATCTGGTCTGAAATCACTCTTCTCATGCCTTTTTCCTTCCTAAGTGGTGCAACAAGGTTCTGTTTGAAACAACTGTATCCCTTTGAGGAAAGGCAGAGACGTGAAGGAAATCCCCCTCTTTGTGACCAGTTTCTGCAAGCCTCCCTGGAGGCTCTTAAGGGGACAGCACCGTGTGTGGCCATCCCAAAGCAGCTGTTGGGAGAAACTCAGAATGCAGAAAACTCCATCTGAGATCTCCCATTTAAACTCCGATTTGCTTCACTCCAAACCCCATGGTCACTTAGCTCCCTCTTACATTTATTTGATCCCTAGAGAAGTCAGTTTCATTCTTGAGCTACCAGTCAAAAAGCAACTAGAAGTCTGGGGGTCACACTCCCCAAGAGGGGTCTTGAATCTCAGGCTGGAATCTTCATTTCAGCTACTTGGTCCAAACCTAGGTATTTGAGCCCCTTCCTTAGGAAACACATTGCCTAGACGTTGGGATAAGATGGGAGGAGAAGCTTGGGATTGATTAAAGATCTCATTCTCCCAGAAAAGAAAAAAATGTAAGGATTCAGTTCGCAGCTGAAGCCAGTCTTCTCTCTTCCCGCAGCCCTTGCTGCGGTTTTCTTCCTCCCTTCTCTCATCAAATATAAGCGTGGAAGTTTTCAGATGGGAAGAATGGAGGAGGCTCTGGGTGAAAACTTTTTTCATGGCTCATGGCTTCAAACCTACTTCTGTCATCTGAAGCAGATATATGGCCAGTGGAGCAGCCATCAGATGTCAACTGCCACCCAGGGCAGCTCATGGGTTCAGCCTCTGTGCAGTAGCGCGCTCGCCTGGCATGCGTGCGGCCCGGGTTCGATCCTCAGCACCACATACAAAGATGTTGTGTCTGCCAAGAACTAAAAAATAAAAAACATTAAAAAAAAAAAAAAAAAAAAACAGCTGTCACTTAGAACTCTTGAGGCCCCAGGATCTGAGAACCGCCGTGTGCACTCTGTGAAGGAGGTTCTTGTCATCACTCCTACTTCACAGAGGAACATACTGACATTCCAGGTGGTTGTCGCCCACAAACAGCTCTTGTTCATCTTAAACGCGATGATTAACTGCATTTTCTGCTCATTTGGGCTGGAGTTTTGGAAGAAAGTCCTGCATACCAGATGGCAGGACAGATGCTCAGTTCTCCCACCGAGGATATCCAGCTTCCTAAGTAGGGAAAGCACGCCACGGCTCACCTCGCACTTGGAGGCAGCCGAGGAGGGAGGGGAAAACGTTAGTACACCGGGAAACCAGGCTAGACGTCCACACGTCCCCCCAGAGCCTCCGCCCAGGGCTAGGGGAGGACTGCGTGGGCACCTAGGCTGAGCAGTTGGGGCGGCCGGGCCGGGCCCTGGCGGTGACCGCCCTCCCCCAGGTCGCAGCACGCGCACAGAGTGCGCTAGAGGACAGCGAGCACATGTCCAGGCCAAGGTGGCGGCTCAGAATTCCCGAACCCCGCAGGTGGCGGCCATGGCGCCCAATCGACCGCGAAACGCAGCTTGTGGAGGGACCGCCAAGCAGCCGCCGCTCGCCACTAGCCCCAGTCAGGAGAGGTGGAGCGTGCGAGGCCGCCGCTCAGCCACACCAGATTCCGCTCTCGCTTGAGACCAAGGTCCCGCAGGACTCCTGACCGGCTACTTCCGGCGAACCCTGGCGCAGCCATGGCGGGCCGGAAGTAAAGAAGGACGAAGTCTTACCGCCTGCTGGACCGGAAGCGGATGCATCGGGCGCCGCCATGACAGGCTGGGGCCGGAAGGAAAGGTCGGGCGCCGCCATGACGGGTCGAGATTAAACGGAACGAGCTGCTCGTCCTCTCTGCGACCGGAAAAGCGAGGCTGCGAGAGGTAGGCAGGGCGCCGCCATGACAACCAGGCACCGGAAGGGGCGGGGCGCTCCGTCCTGACTGATCCCACGCCGGCACCTGCCTCGAGATGTGAGTAGCGGGGAAGCCTGCCCCGAGTTTGCTGCCGCTACCCTTCTCTTCCCAGTGACCTGGACCTAGCTCAGGACCTCAGGAAGAAGGACTGGCCGCCCCTGCTCTTTGGAGAACGGCCTCGGGGCCCGGCGCCTTCGCAAGCCCCGCCCCGCGTGCCAGGTCCCGCCCCCGGCGTTCAGGTCCCGCGCGGTTTCTTCGTACTGGACGCGGGCTGCTGGGTCCTGGCGCCAGGCCCCGAGGCTTTTGGAGCCCTCTCCCTGGGCCCCAGACCTCAGCTTTTGAGCTCTCCGCTCTGCCCAGGACCCCAGACCTGTGTGGGGCCCAGACTTGTTCCCTGCATTCCCAGACTGTGTCCCCGCAACTCCGAGCATCTCTGGCGTAGTACTCGATCTACCCAGAGCCTCCAACTCACCAGGGCTTCCAGGGCATGCCTAGGACCCTGAACTCCATCCCAGCACCCCCAGCCCACCACAGGGCCCGGGTCTCATCCCTGAAACTTTCTGACCAAGAGACCTTTCCCTAGGACCTGAGACCCAACGTCCTGGACCTTCAAACCCATTTAAGTCTCCCAAGCTCTCCCCCTACAACTCTGGGTCGCACTTCTGAGGCCCAAGCCTTCTCTACATGATCCCCAGTCCTACTGGGGACCTCCTGAACTCCAAAATCCTTCTTTCCAAGATGCCAAAGGCCTGGTGCAGTATAACCAGACTTTGTTTTAGGACTTACACTATCTTCCCAGAAGTTCTCACTGTGTCCCCAACCCCCAGAGCTCTCGCCTCACCTCTGCCCTTTCCTTTCCCCATCCCAGAAGCCTTAAGATCCCCACATCTGTCCAGGATCCCTAGTCTTCCCCCAGAACCAGATCAGAATTCCCTTTCTTGCTTGCTGTCTGAAATTATCATCAGCCTACCCTGTCCCACAGGCAGGCGGCCCTGGAGGTCACTGCTCGCTACTGTGGCCGGGAGCTGGAGCAGTATGGCCAGTGTGTGGCAGCCAAGCCTGAGTCATGGCAGCGAGACTGCCACCACCTTAAGATGAGCATTGCTCGGTGCACATCCTCCCAGTGAGTGTGGGCAAGTATGTGGCACTGGGGGCTGGGTGGGTGGGGAGCAGAGGAGGAATGTTCTGGAATCTGAAACGCCCTGCCTCCCCCAGCCCAATCATCCGCCAGATCCGCCAGGCCTGTGCTGAGCCTTTTGAGGCCTTCGAAGAGTGTCTTCGGCAGAATGAGGCAGCTGTCGGCAATTGTGCGGAACACGTGCGCCGCTTCCTGCAGTGTGCTGAGCAGGTGCAGCCACCACACACGCCCACAGCTGTAGAGGTAAAGGAGGCTTGTTAATCATCATCTACACCCTCATCTTTTTAGTTGTTCAAGGTGAAGAGTCAAGTCCTCAGTCCACCCAACTCCCACATTTGCCTTCCCTAGGCATCCAGAATCCAGAACGGGGTCACCTCCTGCCCCCCTCCAGCCCCTACTTTAGTCCAACCATCTTCCCACCCCTTCTTTGCCAGGGTACCCATTCCTGCCATCTCCTTTGTTTCCCTGAGTCTCGTCTCTTGTGCCTCCACACAGTGGCCTGGAATCTAGTCACATTGCACTTGTGCTTAAACTGCAGTAGCTTCCCATTCACAATGGGAACAAAGTCCCAGGTCCTTGCTAGCTTCCCTGCCTCCTCCCTCCCTCATTCTTCCTTCCCTGTTCCTCATCTGTACTGCAGAGGGTGTGAAGTGGGTAAAAATGTCTTAACTTTCTTTTATGCATTCAGTACATAAATAGATACACAGCATATCTGAGAGATTAAAATTTTATTGATGGGGCATTTAGAAAAATGTCTAAAAAGGTCCTTGTATGGTAGTAGTAGGAAAAAAGAATGAGAAATACTTCTGTCGTCTTTACTGATTCTCCCACTGTTCTGTGAGCTCCAAAAGGAAAAGACCCATCTTTCAATGGCCTCCTCTGAACACTCACTCCTGTGCCTTCTCTTGGTCCCTGCAGCCCAACCTTCTCTCTGTACCACCAGACCACCTTCTGGGCCTCATCTGAACCTTTTTAGTTCTTTCTCTGTGATGGCCTCAGAATGATCTCAGAGGAAATCAGACCATGTTCTGCTTCTACTTAGTAATCTTTCCGTGGATTTTATTTCCAGCAGGACAGCTCTCAATTCAACCACAACCTGGAGCCCATATGACCTCTGATCCCTATCTCTCCCCACTTTTCTCCTCAAGTGAACATGCAGTTACTTAAATGTATGTGTCTCATGCTTTTGTCCAGCTGGTTCCCTCTGCTTTCAGATTGCCCTTCTTAACTCATCTACTGGCAAATTCTTATTCAAGCTTATATGATACTTCTTTTAGAGAACCTCCTCTGATGCCTCATGCTTGTGCCCAGGCTCAAGGTCCATGGGCCTCCTCTATCATAGATCACACCCTAAAGCTGTCCTTGTATCTCCTGCTTCAGGGAGTTCTTGACTAAATGCTAAGAAGATGCCCTTTGAATCCGAATGGTAGTCATTGATTCTTTCTGTAGAGTAGGAATAAGTGAACCTCTCAGATCCCAGGAGTAGAAACCAACTGGAAGGACTTTTGATTTCCCCAGAAAATGTTTTGTAATGACAATATACTTTCCACATGGTTTCTCAAGTCATTGTTATTAGGAGCATTTCTTTCTTCCAAATGTTTTGGGCATTGAATTGGAAAGACCTCTTTCTCCCATTTTAAGGTCAGTTGCTCCTTCCCTTCCTGGACAGGCACCCAACCTCTCCCTGTGGCCATTCCTGGCCTCATAGTCTCTCTTCTCTGGTAGCCAGAAGAACGTGTAAAAATGAAAATTAGATCACATGTCTCTTCTTTAAAACTTTATGGCTCCCCAGCCAGGTGTGGTGGCACATGCCTATAATCCCACCTTCTTGGGAGGCTGAGGCAGGAGGATCGCAAGTTGAAAGCCAGCCTCAGCAAGTTAGCGAGGATCTAAGCAACTTAATGAGACCCTGTCTCAAAGTAAAAAATAAAGAAGGGCTGGAGGTGTGGCTTAGTGGGTTAAGTGCTCCTGAATTTGATCCCCAGTGCCCAAAACAACAACAGAAAAACTTTATGGTTCTCCACTCTGTAATTAATACCCAGTTCTTTCCCACTGTCCTCCCCCTTCCAGCTCTTCCTCCCTAGTTGGGGGCAGTAAGATTCAGGCCTCCTTTGTTCGCTAGTCTACACACAAAGAATTACTCACCAATTGACATAGTTTTGTTCATTTGCTCTTTGTCCCTTCCTACTCGAATAGAAGCTCCCAGAATCAGAGATTTCTGCCTGCTGGGTCCCCAGGACCAAAAAATGCCCCAAATACAGCCAAATGGTACTTTCCTTGTGACTCCATGCCAGGGCCGACTTGTTCTTGGTGGCAAGTGACTAAGGTCATTGCCTGGCACCCTTTTCCTCCAGCCTGGGATGGTACAGGCAGCCTCTGCTGTGTCTAGAGAGTCTCCCTAGCAGTGGGCCCCAGCCCAGGCCCAGAGGAGGTCCCAACAGATGCTGGTGTTCTCTCCACAGGCACAGCCGCTTCCTGCCTCCTGAGAACCTGGTTGACTGCAGGAGAACTGGATATGAGTGACTAGCCCCTTGATATCCCTACCCCCTGCAAAGTGGCCATTTGGAGTCTTGAGGGCCCTGGCTGCAGACCTGGCTTCCTGGACATCAGGACTTCAATAAATAAAGACTGTGCAATGACCTGGTTGCTGCCTTTAGCACCTGGGGGTGTGGGGACGTTGAGCGATGGCTGGGCAGAAACCCTGGTTGTACATCCCCCAACGTCATGTGGTCTGACTAGGAAGAGCCAGGGAGGAGAAGGTGCTCCTTCCTGTTGCCTGCTGCATGCCTGTGAGGAGAGCCCCTTTCTCCCTCCACTCTAGCACTCACCAAATATTTATTGTGTTTTCTAGAAGCTTGCTTGGTGGGCAGTAAATACCACTCCACCTCCTTTGCTGAATTTAGAACCAAGTGAGCAGTAGACACAGGTTTGGGGAGAAGGAGACGAAATGCTGGCCTTACTGTTGAACAGCTGCCTGGAAGGATGTGGCCTAGAAGGCCGTGGTACTGGACTTCTGCCTTGGTTTGCCCAGTGTGAGAACAAGTGCAGATCATGTATTTGCAATTTTAATCCAGAAACTGGTAGGGAGTAGATGATGTACCAAGTGCATTATCAGGATAGTTATCTCTGGGAAATCGGCTCTTCCACTGAGGGCATCTGAGGGACTGCATAGAACTTACCTCAGTTACCCACCAACTCCCCATCTGCCCCACAGGGCTATTCAACTATTAGAGCTTCATAGTCATGCAGTGGTAGCTGGTTCCTCCCGACAAACATGCCTGCACAGAAATCTGTTTCAGTTCAGGGTTCTCCCTCCCATTCTCCTCCAGGACTGTTTTTATGGGCTATGATAACCCTCTGGCACTTCTGCTTTGTTCTGTGAAGGCCAGGTGTGCTCCTGCCATCAGAAGATTGTGGCAGAGGTGAGAGATCAGATGAGATGCTGAGTGGCTCTGGCAGGTACCAGCTTCCTAGTGCCTGAGCACAGGCTCTGAGTGGGGGCAGGTTGAGAGCAGGAGGGAAGGGTGCAGGGAGAGAGCACAGAGCACTGGCTGAGCACTGAGCTGAGCATGCCCACAAGAGAGACATTCCGAATGTCCCCAGTGTTAATTACAAAGGACCAGAGGACAGAGGGAACTCATTCAGTTACAAGCTGAAAAGAGCAAATGATCGGTTACATTCTTGAATGTATATTAGAACCTTAAATGCCATCGCATGTTGGCAGACCACCCACTGGTAACTGTTTACGTATGAACTTTCTAGACCCTTGACATCAAACAACCCAGAAGTAACAGTGACTTCTTACGGACTGCCCTGCTATCACAGAGCTGCTGCCCACATCTCTGTGTTGTCCTGCTTTTTTTAACTATGGCGATATGGGTCACAGTGTCTTCCTTTCCCCAACATTTATGAAAAATGCTCTTAGCTCTTGCTCTGTAGATGTTTTCACCTGCTAACTAGCCCTGCAGCTGACCACTGGGGAAAATGTCCCAGGACCTGATGCTTTCTTTTACTGGATAGCATCTTAATGACTTAGTAAACCCTTTTATTTCAGAGATCCTTTGGTCTCCAGAGTTTGGGTTTAACAGTGCCATGGCCTCAGCCAAGTTTTGCTTTTCAGACAAGTTGCTGCTCCCTGGAACAGACTTAGACCTCTGGAATTGGAATAATTGGCCGTTTGAAATCTAAGACTTGTGCTCTGGTTTAGAAAAGTGAGCCTGGCCCTTGAGGGTTAATCTCCAAGACAAGGGAACCTATTCCTTGGCTTAGGAGCCAGGGTGGAAGTCTTGCACAGTCAAGGTTGCAGGAACCATAGGATGCCTGTTGCTGAGTAGGAGACCCAGTACCTGGAGAGTGATCAGTCCCTGGGGTCCTGAAGTACTACCTAAGTACTGGTGGCTCTCTCCCAGCTCTGATTTCCCCAGGCCATGGCCTGAGGCCTCAAATTTCTGTGGATGTTTTCAGCCCAACTTGCTTGAATGAACTTCAGTGGGGTTTGCTTCACACAACCTAAAAGAAATGTGATGAGAACAAACAAAATGGAGATCAAGGCTACCTTTCAGAACATCTCTTCCATTTGGCCTCTCTTTCAGTAAGCTGGGCCAACCTCCTTGTATGGTGGTCTCCCAGGTCCAAAAGAGTGAAATGGAAACCTCAAAGACATCACATGTTCTTTTTTTTTTTTTTCCAATTAGCAGTGGATTTTAATGTGTCACTCTGAAGATGCCCAGAGGTTGTCTGGCACTTTGTTCCAGAAGGATTTGGTCCAGTCTTATGCTAACTTAGGATTCAGAAAGGCATATAAAGTTGGGCCTCAAACTCCCTTGAGTTGGGTTGGGGCAGAAAGTGAACAAAAAAGTGTTTTGGGGGAGGCAGGATGGGTGTGGCTTGAGTTGTTGACCAAAGTAGTTGGTCCTGGTGGTTGCTGGGCACTGAGGACAGCACAAGCCCTCAGCTGGGCAGCTGCTGCTGTAATGGCCCCCATCTGCCCAGTTCACCAGCTTGCTGCTCTGGAACCACAGCTGGATCCCTCTGGGCCCCTTCCACTGGGTCACTGGCGTGGATGATGTTTCTGCTGACGAGAATGCTGCAGTCTCCCCGGAGGGTCCCAGGAGCAGCCTTGGTGGAATCACTGTGCCTGTCATGGCCCTTGAGGTCCGGACCACATTGTACCCTTCCAGACCATGGCCACCTTGGGTCGAGAGCTCATGTTGCTGATGAGGGCTGGGTGAAAGGGCTTCCTCTATAGGTCCTGGTAGCGTTCAGCAAGGACTCTCAGGGCCTGCAGTGTCTTGTGACAACCAGCTTGAAGCCCCGCCTCTCAAGGTGCTGGATCACAGCTCCGATGAGCAGCCACTGTGCCCATCTGGCTTCACTGTAACCAGGGTGCGCTCCTGGGTTCAGGAGGGCCCACTGGAGCTGGGGGTGGGGGGAGCATGCAGCCTGCACAGTCGCGCCTGAAGCTCTGCACACATGAAGAGGCCATCCATGATACTGGCCGGCCTGGGCGCCTCAAAGATACCATTTTTACCATACCCTTGGTCAAAGCAGTTGTGAGGCCACTCCTGATGGCATCTGTGTGTAGAGTTTGTGCCCATGTTTAAACAAGCATACAAATTTCAGTTTCTATTTTTGTGGTTGTTTTGGTAAGTTATACTTTTCTAGGAATTTCTTACATTGCCTGCTTCTTTCTTCCCCTGCCCCCTCTCTCTTTTGGTACCAGGGATTGAACTCAGGGACATTCAACCACTGAGCCACATCCCCAGCCCTATTTTGTATTTTTTTTAGAGATGAGTTGCTTAACACCTCACGGTTGCCAAGGTTGGCTTTAAACTTGCGACCCTCCTGCCTCAGCCTCCTGAGCACACAGGCGTGCGCCTCCATGCCCAGCCCCATTTTCTTCCTGACTCTGGTTATTTGTATCTTTTTCTTTTCTTGGTCAGTCTGGACAGGAGTTTACCAGTGATCTTTTATAGGATTTATTTGAAAAGATTGACTTTTCAGTATGTCTCAGCTACATCCCCAGTCCTTTTTATTTTTTTATTTTGAAACAATCTCACTAAGTTACCCAGGCTGGCCTTGAACTTGGAGATCCTCCTGCCTTGGCCTCTAGGGTTGCTGGGATTACAGGCATGCATCATTATACCCAGCTGTATATTTGTTTTTAATTGAATCAATTTTCTTTTCTTCTTCTTTCCTTGCTTTTAGTTTTCTTTTTCCTTTTTTGGTCCTGGGGATTGAACCCAGGAGCACTTTACCACTGAGCTGCATTCCCAGCCCTTTTTATTTTTATTTTGAGACAAGGCCTCACTGAATTGCTGAAACTGGTCTTGAATTTGCAGTCCTCCTGCTTCAGCCTCTGGAGTTGCTGGGATTTCAGCTGTGTGTTACCACACCTGGCTTTTTCCTGCATATTGAAATGAATGTTTAGCTTATTGGTTTTCAGGCTTTCTCTTTTCTAATATATGCACTAAATTACTGACAAAGTACAGCTTTCTATTTTGATTTCTTCATTGATATCAGATTGTTTAGAAGTTTAGACTTGTATTTCTTAATTTCTAAACATGGAGATTTTTCTAGCTCTCTTGCCTACTTGCAATTGGTTTGGGAACACATTTTATATGATTTCCCTCTTCTGACATTTGTTGAGGCCTCGAGGCTCTTGGCATGTGTTCAGCTTTTGCTAATGTGCCATATGTGCCTGAGTCACAGTCCTCAGCTCAGGATGCACTGTTGTAGCTTGAGATTCTGAGACAGGGATTGGGGAGGTGATCCCAGACAGCACTGGCAGGGCAGTGGGAAGTGAGACAGGGACGGGGACGCAGCACCTAAGGACCTCATCATCGAGCAGATGACCACCGTGGGTGACAGTTCTCTGGGGGACTCTGGGAAGCAGTGGAGAGACTGATTCTCCAGGAAGGCGTGAGGGTACTCACGCACCAACCTCCACCAGCCATGTTGTCTAGGGCTATCTGGGGGCTGTTGTTCCTCCCTGCCACTTCCTGCTGGCCAAGCACACAGGCAGAGTGGGCGCTGGTGGAGAGGAATCTCTGTGGCAAAGAGCAGCTGCCTCAGCTGCTGCCACCTCCTGGGTTCACTTCAGCTGCCACCTCCTGGCCACCCATTGCCACAGCAGCCATTGCACAGCCTGGCGTAGCTGCCTCAGCAGCAGCCACCACCATTGTACCATCTTTTCTGCCATCACCCCCCTCCCAGCATAGCCACATTGCTGGGGGTGTTGTCATATCAGGGAATCTTTCAAAATGCCTCACTCCATAAAACATGGCTTCGCCCACCCAAGCAATGGGTGTGGAAGGTGGAGAATTCTGGGAAGAGTGGAGTGGGCCTGAGGCAGTGTGGGGGGCCGTGTGCAGGTGCTGCAGTGCTGGAGGGAGCTGGTGACCTTCAGGATTCTGAGGAGGCCGAGTGTGCTAGTCACTGTGGGTGTGAGGAGGTGGGAGACGTTAGCAGGAAGTGGGGTGCATCTCCCAGGGTCTCCATTTTACCTTTGAGAGCTTTCCAGCTATAATGGACGATTTTGTGCTTGCTATTGAACATTCTGACTTTGTTGAAAACCATAATCACTACAATAATGATAACATTTCAGTCAGTACTTAACCTTCTTTGGGTAAACAGTTGGTGCCATGAAAAACCTTCAAGCAGAATGTGTGCAAGGTTAAAAGCAGATCCTGTAAGGAACTTAATAATGTTGAAAGAAAGTGTGCTGCCTTCTGTCATAAAGTGTGTTGCTTTAAAAAGTCCTGATGCCCAGGCCATACCTGGGCTAATTAAATCAGAAACTTGGGGCAAGATCCAGACATTGATAAACTTTTTAAATTACCATTTTCAAAAACCCAGCCAAGATGCATCCATCCAAGGCTGGTACCTGGCTGGAGGAGTTCCTCATGTTTGATTCTGATTGCTTTATGATACTAACTTACTTGGTAATGAGGTCCTCAAAGATGTTGAACTTATTTATTTATTTATTTATTTATTTATTTATTTATTTATTTATTGGTGATACTGGAGATTGTACCTGGGGCCTCACACAAGCACTCCACCACTAAGCTATATAAGGAAAAAAATTATTTTTAAATTTTGAGACAGAGTCTTACCAAATTGCCCAGGCTGGCCTCAGACTTGCCGTCCTCCCACCTCTGCCTCCTGAGTAGCTGGGATCACAGGCTTGCACAACTGCACTTAGCTAGGATGTTGAACCTATTCTGAAGTCCCTGAAGACATAGGGTTTGCAACACCTCCTTTTTTTTTTTTTTTAATTCAATGAGAATTTGCCAATAAGTTCATGACTTATGAGACAAGGTCACACACAAGTAATATGAATGAATCCCTTTCTTCTTCTCTGATGGGCCACAGATTACTGGCTGCATGGTGGGTGAGGTCCATTAACCTAAGGAGAAGGACTCCAAAAACATTAGGAAGCAGCAGAAATGCCAAGGATGTGGACAGGTTTGCACAGTGAGGGAGCCGCCCCTGAGGCTCCAAGCCTGGAGGCCTGGATGTTGCCACTGGAGCTGCCCCTGGCGGAGAGTGTGAATGGCAGTTCCAAGGCCCACCTTGGCCTTCCCTGCTGCCAGTAGCACAATGGTGGTGAGGAAAAAGGGGCATGCAGATCAGCCTCGAGACCCTGCTCGCAGACCTCAGGCCCCGGGAGCCAGGCTCAGGCAAGCCGGTCTAGAGTATGGAAGTGCCTGATGTGGGAGAGGAAGGACACAAATGCAGTGGTACTAACTAAGTGGATGTCACCTTTATTTAAAAAAATAACAATGACATTTTTTTCTGTTCACCATCCAGTAAGACATTTTTTGGCTTTTTCTGATCCTTTCTCATGAACACTTTAAACTACCTGAGTCTTTAGGACATCCTTTCCTCTTGTGTGGTATGTTCAATGTTTCATGGAGAGATGTTTGGCTTGGTGTCACTGCACTGGACTGACCACAGGAATCAGCATAATGTGGGCTTGGTGAGAGCTCAGCTGTAAGTCCAGGTGAACTTTACATGATGAAGTAGAAACATCCCATTAGTGTTTCTGCACTACCTTTTTTCTTTTTCTTTCTTTCTTTCTTCCTTTTTTTTTTTTTTTTTTTATGGTGCTGGGGATTACCCAGGGCCTTGTGCATGTGAGGCAAGCACTCTACCAGTTGAGCTATGTCCCCAGACCCTGTGTCTGCACATTTTGAGGAAATGGGAAGAGGACCGTAATGCACATTATGGAGGCCTCAGCATCATAGGAGATGGTCACATGGCTCTCAGCTCACAGGCATCCAGAACACTTGGCAAGCAAGATCTCTTCTTTTTCTATGGTAAGATGCTTATACACAGGATGAGATTTGCCAATATTTACATTTGCACTGTCTGCCAAATATGCAGATAAGTTGGCAAAGTCTAGTTTCTATTCATATATCAGCACTCTTGTTTTCCAAAGTTTCATCACAATTCTCATAGACCCCTAGAAGATTATTTGAAACCCTGTTTTTCAAATCTAAGTATCTAAGATCAAGGGAGACCCTTCAATGTTGCCTCCATGATTCAACATGAGAAGCGTGATCATTGGTAAGACCTCGAAGATTCGGCTTTACACTGTCTGGGGCCAACACATCCGCTCACAGAATTTAACCTTTTGCTCATCCCCTGAGAATCTCATTGTAATCAATCAGAAAGTGTAATTCTGTTTCATAGAACAGTATGGGAGTGCAGGCGTGTTGGTGGGGTATGCCCAATCAAATTCAATAGCTTCCATTTTCAATGGGACATTGATGTCTTTGAGGGTGAAACCCCCCACTTCTGATTGATTTAGGAATACTTGCCTATCTCATGCTGAACTCTTGGGATCTACCCTTCATACATGCTTCTGCATACTCTTTCCCACCAAGCACAATCCCATGTCATCTGTAGTCGTGTAGTGTGAACTGCTTTGCCTGCTTACTTTCCTAATCCATTGTATGTGTCTTTCCATTTGTCACTAAGACATCAGAATCACTTAGTCTTTGTTTCCAGTGATGTCTGGCAATGGGTATTGTTAGCATTCTGATTTTTAATAGCTAAACTCTAAATAGCTAGTATCTTTATGATACTAACTTACTTGGTAATGAGATCCTCAAAGATGTTGAGCTTTTTTTTTTTTTTTGGTGATACTGGAGATTGAACCTGGGGCCTCACACAAGTGCTCCACCACTGAGCTATATTTCTAGTTCTTTCAAGGAAACAAGATTACAAACAAGATGGTGTTTGTAATGTTAAAAATCAGAGTAGCACTGCTCAGTCCTGAGCACAACAGCTAATCACGTCACACACTGCTAACTCAACTACTGCGTATTGAGGTTGCACACTGTGTCACTTCATCCAGAAAGATGCTGCAAAGTGTCATTCATACTGTGAGTCACAAAGCATGGCTCAGGAGAAAAACAACAAGTGACTATGGAAGGTAGTCGACCTCTGAAATCCACTCTCCACTCAAATTTCCCTGTAAAACCACGACATGTCAGCTGCCAACCCAACAGTGCTATTTCAATGTCTTAAAGCATCACAGTCGTGCTGGGTTCCCAGCTGAGCTTTTACTGTGGCTCGCAAAACAGCTCCGTCTCAGTCTTCCCTGAGTCAGGTGGTTCCACTCTTCCAACTTCTCAGGCCAAAGGCCTCAGCGGTATCTTGGACCCCCTTCTTTCTCTCCTCCTTACCCAATGCATGAAGAAATCCTCCCGACTCAAGATTATATCCAAGCCCAGTTGCTTCCCTTCGTGCTGTTACCAAATCCGGACGAGCTTCTATCACAGTTGTGTGCGGAAGCAGCCTCCTCCCTGATGTCCCAGTTTCTGCTTCACCTTGACCTCCATAACTGTCCTCCACACAATAGCCAGAGACCTCCTTTTTAAGATGTAAGAATACATATTGTTGCTCTGACTGGAAGTGTGCAAAGGCATAAATCTCACTCAGGGCAAAAGCCAAAGTCCCTTCAGTGGCCTCCAAAGCACGGTGCAGCCAGACGTCCTCCTCCTTGGGTCTGCCCTCATGTCCTTCCAAGCTCCAGGCCACTTGTCCTCTTCTCTGCTCTTGGACACTCCAGGCTCTTCTGGCCCTTTGCATAATTGTTCTGCTGGGAACCCTCTTCTCCCAGATAAATGTGCTGATAACTGTATCACCTCTAAGCCTTTGCACGAATGTCACCTTTTGCCATCTACAATCACCCACCCAACCCTCTAACCCTCACTTTTTTCCTTTAAATTCCTTATTATTATTATTATTTTAAGATACCAGGAACTGAACCCAGAGCACTTAAACACTGAGCCACATCCCCAGCCCTTTTTTTAAATTTTTATTTTGAGACGGGGTCTTGCTGAGTTGCTTAGGGCTTCACTAAGTTGCTGAGGCTGGCTTTGAACTCATGATCCTCCTGCCTCAGCCTCCCGGGTTACAGGCATGCACCACCCCACCTGGCTTAACCCTCATTTCTGGTACTCCATCCTGGGCTCTTTCCCTTCAGCCTCGCCTCACACACCATCTCAGGCTCTCGTCGATTAGCTGTATGATTGTCTCCCCCGTGAGAATGGGAGCTTTGCAAAGCCAGAACTCTCTCTTATTTGCTTGCTGTTTTATCCACAGCATTTAGAATAGTGTCTGGCACACAGTAGGTGCTCAGGGAACATTGAGAACGAGTGAAGGAGGCAGTCACCGTGCTCTTTTCAGGTGCCAGAGAGGAAAGTGGGCTGCAGCTGTCGTGGTGGACTAGGAGTATGGTGGGCGAGGGTCCTGGGCCTTGTGGTCAGCCACGGCGCTCTCACTTCCTGCTCTAAGTGGCACAGCCAGCTTACAGGTTGATCAAGGCTGCATTCACCGGGGAAGAAGGTTGTAGGAAATGCAAGTGCTGGCTGACTTCAGAAGGTGGCCAGGTACCTCACAGGTGCTCGCTCTAGTTCTCTGCTCAACCCAACGCTGCGTCAGGGCTCAGAGTCCTCCCTGGACCTTCTCCACACACCCAGCAGATGAAGGAAGAGTGGGGCTCCAGGATCATGGGGATGTTTATCGGGAGCCACTTCTGGAAGTGCTCTAGGGGCTGTCACAGTTGCCATCATCAGGGCTCAGCCGAGCTCACTGCACAGTCACTGAGGAAGGTAACACACCGTGTTCTCTGTGGCACTGAGTGAGCTCTGACCTGGTGCTTGCCACTCCGGGTCCCCTCACACGGGGAGGAGCACTCAGTGTAGACTGTGTGCAGCCACCTGCACTCGCCACTATGGACGGGCTACATGCGTGTCCTGGAGCAGTGGAAGTATCTCGTTTCATTTCTAGGAATTTGTGCTAGAGAAACCTGAGTGGAAATACAAATGTGCAGGGACACATCCTGTGGTGTTTTTTGTTTTTTGTTTTTTTTACATTAATACATACTTTGAGACCAGTTTGGCTAGATGCTGCTTTGTCTATAAAATGGAATGCATATGGCAATTTGAAAGAATGAGATAAACGGGGCTGGGGCTGGGGCTCCATGGCAGAGTGCTTGCCTAGCACATGTGAGGCAGTGGGTTCCTCAGCCCCACAGAAAAATAAAATAAAAATAAATAGATAAATAAATGAAGGTTTTGTGATCATCTACAACTAAAAAATTACTTAAAAAAAAGAGAATGAGATAGATCTTTATTGGCATTTGAACAGATGATCAATAAAATGCAAGCTATGATGCAAGTATATGATCTCAGAAAGATTTTTCTGTATATTAATTATCATTTTTAAGTAATACTTGCAAATGGTGCAGAGTTCAAAAGGTACAAAAATCTGTGCATTGGATTCCTTTCACCTTTGCTCTGCGTCTCAGTTCCTCTCCTTGCAGGCAATCAGTATTACCCGGCTCTTGTATGTCCTTTTAGAACATTCTTTGCACACACCAGCAGGTGCATACACATGCAGGTGCACTTACCCACATGTGCACACGTGTGTTTTTATCCCCTCCTTTTCATGCAAGGACTAGCCTTCTTTACATGCTCGCTCTTTTCTTTTTTCACCTAAAAATTTAATTTGGCAGTCAGTCCATATCATACATAAATATATATTTTTTTCTTTTTTGCAGTGCTGGGGATCAAATCCAGGGCCTTGTGCATACTAGGCAGGTACCATGCTAGCTCTGCCACTAAGCTGCCCCCTGGTGCCTTGTTCTTTTTATGGCCACATAATTAATATATGTGGATATACAGAGGAATCGTGTGTACATTGAGTGATTTCAATAGGATTATGTGAAAACAGACTCTTCAGAGCTCCTGCCAAGGCCACCAAGGCTCTGCATATGGCTGCTCTTCTCAGTCTTCCTCTCAGACTTGTCTCTAGACTCCCATTGACCAGGCTTTCTTCAGGCTTCTTCAAGGCCTCTTTTTAGATGGACTTCAGCCTCAACATCCACCCTGTGGCCTTCCCAGCCCAGTCTTAGCAAATAATCCTGCTAAGTCAGTGAGAATCCCCACTCCTGATATCTGATCAAGTCTCTCATCCCGCACCTCCTTGTTAGGTCGGTCTAGCAAGGGATGGGTACTTTTTTAGGGATGGATACTGGGGATTAAACCCAAAGGCTCTTAAGCACTGAGCTACATACACTCCCAGCCCTTTTTATATTTTATATTGAGACAGAGTTTTGCAAGTTGCTTAGGGTCTTATTAAGTTGCTGAGGTTGGCCTTGAATCTGTGATCCTCCTGCCTCACCCTCTGGGATTACAGAGTGCCACTGCACCCAGCTAGGATCATCCTACCCTGGGTGTCTGACCCCATCACTCTGTTCCTTGGCTGTCACCCCCAGTGTCCTTGGTTCAGAGCTGAGCCCCATCTCTTTCTCCTGCAGGATCCCTGTTGCAGAGTCCCTAGTACAGCAGTGGTCAGAGGCAGGCTTTGGAGAGTGATTGATCCTGAGGCTCTGACCCCACTGTGTGTGAATCCACTGGTGGACGGGAGGTGGGGAAGCCTCAGGAGGTGGGCCTAGAAGTGGGTGACTGAGGCTTGCCCCTGAGGGCTGTGCTGGGACCCCGGGTCCTCTCCTTCCTGCCTCTCTTTGCTTCCCTGCCCCTGTGCAGTGAGTAGCTTGCTCCATCCACCCCCTGCTACAGTGTCCTGCCTCACCACAGGCGATAAAACTGTGTGGGTGTCCTCCCTGGCAGGAGAGGCCTTCCCTGGCCTTCTCCCCATGGCCGCCATCTGCATGGGGCTTTTTTAGGTCCTGAGGCACCTGGGTTTGGAGGGATACCAAAGGTGGAAGCGTCAACTAGATGTGTTTTCATTTACTTTGTCTCTGTTGGATCACAGTCTTTGAGAGAACCTCGGTTCACAGAGGGGACCCCCTAACCCGTGTCCGTGGCGGTGGGTACCCCAGTGGATCCCCCTGGAAGTGGCTGTGCTGTCCTACAAAGCAGCAGCTTCCCAGAGAGCAAATCCACCTACTGTTTTTGACACATCCACGCCATGGTCTGTCTCGGTGCCTCCCATGGCCCGGAAGTGAGAGTGAAGGTCCACCGCAACTTGATTGGCCTGGCCTCACGGCCTTCTTTCAGGAGAGGTGACTTCTTGTCATCCAGCTTAATCCTAGTCCAGGCCACTATATGCCTTTCCTTTCCAATGTCTACCAGATTTGACAAGAAAAAACCAGAGGAGCTGCCTGTAGCTCACCACAGAGCTGGGGGGGTCCAGCTGCCCTGCCCACCCGCCTGCAGCCAAGACCACGGTGCAAGTGGAGGTCCCTTCGCCGACGTGTCCCGTATCCAAGGGTGACAGCCGACGCACTGCGGGGCGAATGCACGCTGTCCTCCTGATGTGACAAACATGACTCCTCAGGAACAGCATTTTAAATATGTATAGAACTATGGCTTTTATAAAAGTTGGCAACACGTCAGAGATGACTACATTTCACATTTACACTCATGGCTGCGCAGCTTGTGAGGTTTGCAAGAATGATCAAGACAAATAGAATTTGTGATCATTTAATGTGATTTCATTAAATCATTTTTTGCCTTCATTTCAGCAAGATCACTTATTTTTTTAAGCCAAGATTTTTATATAATTTGTAAAGAAGCAAGAAAGTGGGTGCTGAGCACCCTTGGGAACAGGAACTATTCAGGAGCCTGTGGCATTCATGATGTCTTACCTTCCTGGTTGCAATGTGGATGGTGCTGTCATTTGGGGACTAGTGTGGCAGTTCCTCAGAAAGTTGACCTGGGTGGCAAGAGGTTGACCCATGGGTACCAAGTTATGGCTGGATAGGAGCAAGGAGTTCTGGGGTGCTATTGCACAGCAGGTGATAAACACAATGGTAACGTACTGTACACTTCAAAACGCTAGAAGAGCTGGACGCAGTGGTGCACATCTGTAATCCCAGCTTTGAAGGAGGCAAAGGCAAGAGGATTGCAAGTTTGAGACCAGCCTCAGCAATTTAGTGAACACTTGTCTCAAAAAAATAAATAAATAAAATAAAATAAAAAGTAAAAAGGGTTTGGGTTATAGTTTACTGTAGAGCACCCCTGGGTTCCACCCTCAGTACTGCAAAAACCAACAATAAAACCAATTTAGAAAAGGATTTTGGAAGTTTCCTCCATAAACAAATGATGTCTGTCACTTCCCAAGCATCTACAAAGTGCTGGGCCGGGGGCTGGGGATGTGGCTCAAGCGGTAGCGCGCTCACCTGGCATGCGTGCCGCCCGGGTTGGATCCTCAGCACCACATACAAACAAAGATGTTGTGTCCACCGATATCTAAAAAATAAATATTAAAATTCTCTCTCTCCCCCTCTTACTCTCTCTTTAAAAAAAAAAAAAAGTGCTGGGCCGTGAGCTGGATGCTGGGGTCACATGTGCCACTGAACAGGCAGACAGAAGTCCTGCCTCAGGTAAGGGGAGAGATGAGAGAGAAAATAGGCATTCCACCAGGCCCTGTTATCCAGACTGGCCCTGGACCTGTGATCATACACTGGACACAGAGTAAAAGGCCTCGTTTGTTTCCTTTTTCCCTTTATTTGTACCAGGGACTGAACTCGGGGTCACTCAACCCCTGAGCCACATCTCCAGCCCTTTTTTTATATTTCATGTAGACTCAGGTCTCACTGAGTTGCTGAGGCTGGCTTTGAACTTGTGATCCTCCTGCCTCAGCCTTCCGAGCCACTAGGATTACAGGCGTGTGCCACCGTGCCTGGCTGGGACACTGTTTTTGATACAGAAGCCTCAGTGCCTGCCGGACCCGTGACTTCTGTCCAGAGTTGGTTCCTAGTCATCATCGGGTGAAGGAAGCCATGTTACCCAGAGCCCTGGCTCCACCCACTCTGGATGGATTGGCTACACTGGACCTTGGGCCACTCTCTTGTGGCCACAGTGGTACCTCACCCCTGCTGTCACCTCTTCTGAGTATGCTGTTGCTGTTTCAGTCCAATCAGCCCACTCTGGGCATTCCACTGTGACCCTTGAAACTCAATGGTCTCATGGCTGCCTTTCTGGGTCCTTTACAGTTTGACAGTGGTGCGTCTTTTGTCATAAAGTCTACAAAGCCACTATTGTGGCTTAGATATTAGGTGTCCCCCAATAGCTCATGTGTGAGGCAAAGCAGGAACATTCAGAGTGAATTAACCCCACTGGGATGCACGGAAGGCAGGCAGCATGGGGCTGGAGGAGGTGGGCATGGGGTTGTGACTCTGGAGCACACATTCTGCGTTCGGAGAGTGGAGCCCTCTCTCTGCTTCTGATCATCCTGAGAGCCCCTTCCTCCTCCACACCCTCCACCATGATGTTCAGCCTCACCTCCAGCCCTGAGGATGCAGCCAGCCGTCTTTGGACTAAGACACCTAAAACCGTGAGCCCTCAAATAAATTATTCCTCCTTAAAATTGTTCTTGTCAGGTCTTTTAGTCACACAGCGAAAAAGCTGACTGAGACATCCATCCAACGGGGGACTGAGAGCCAGGCTAGTCCACGAACCTGCGCGGTCCCTCACTCAGCCTTCGGATGTGGGGGCTCTGAAATGAAGCCTTCCGACTCTGCCTCCCTCCCTCCCCCTGGGCCAGCATTAGGAGGGTGGCTTGGTCGCTGTGCTCCATGCCCAGGGTGTGCCCGTGTAGCCAGACTGCACCACACTTCCCGCACTTCTGCGATCCAGCGTTGGCCTCTGCCGAGGGCAGGCTGGACATTCATCAAGAGTCATAGCCATCGCAGCCTGGGCTGGGGGCAGGCCATTCTGCTGCATGGCCTCTTCCCGGTACACTGTTCCCACTTGGGCCCACCTGGTCCTTGGCATCTCCACCTGATTAAATTCTATGTGAACGCCCATCAGCTGGGTTTTGTACAGACGAGCGCATGAGCTAAAGGAAGAGGATGGAATCAGCAACTCCATGTCTTTTGGTTCACTTGTTTACAGATGTGGATTTTATGAGGAATGAATCCTCTCTGTCACTCACCTGTAAAACCATAGTTTTGTTTTGTTGGGGGTTTTGTTTTGGTTTGTTTGATGTTTCGTTTTTTTCTCCATGTTTTTAATTTGTGCAGTATAGTTGTAGATGGTGGTGGGGTTCACCATTACATATGCACACATGAGCACAATCTAACAATATAATTGGCACCTCTGCATCTTTAAAATCTCCAGGGTGGCCCCAAGGAACAGGGATTTCCACAGGGACAGGGACTCATTTTTATTTGGGCATCTAGGTGGAGGTAGTCTGGCTGCCATAATTGCCCTTCATCTTTGGGCCAGGGAAGGGATGGAGGGATTTGGCCATCATGCAGTGTATTTGGTGTGACTGCAAAATAACCTCAAGATTCGTTCAGGATCCTACCTGACCCACCGTGAGAAGGACTCTGTCCAAAACTCTACTAGCCCCATAAAGCCCTCTGTCTGGTGGACCCTGGGATGTTCATGCTCTCCACTGTGGAGCCAGTGCATACAAGAGCCATTTCCACAGCTTCTTTAAGGAAGACCTGAGAACCTGATTCACACCTAACTTTTTCCAGTGGCCTTTTGAAGCAAGGGAAGAGTTCCTGAGGCTCCCTGACCTGTCACTCAGCTGATCACTGTGAGGATATGGAGAGATCAGACACTTCCAGCACTTTACATGTTGCCTGGAACACAGCCCAGCAGCCACCAATACCCTGTGCTTGTCCTTTTGGAAAAAGAATGCAAACCTCATTCATTACCATTACTTCATCAATATTTTAATAACATATATTCCATTCTGTTCTTAATTTTTCTAATATGCTTTCAAGTATTTTATAGAATTTAACTACTCATAATATTTCTTGGAAGTAGGTTAACATTTTGGATACCAAGTCTCACAGAATGCAAATGACTTGCCTCTTATTTTCAAATAACTGTACACACACACACACACACACACACACACACACACACAAAAATATATATATAACCATAGCATCCTTTCTACATATAGCTATATAACTGGACTTGTAGTTTACATGTTTATTTATTTATTTAGGTACTGGGGATTGAACTCAGGGGCACATGAGCCACATCCCCAGCCCTTTTTTTGTATTTTATTTAGAGACAGGGTCTCACTAAGTTGCTTAGTGCCATGCTAAGTTGCTGAGGCTGGCTTTGAACTTGCAATCCTCCTGCCTCAGCCTCCTGAGCCGCTGGGATTACAGGTGTGTGCCACAGTGCCCTGCTAGACTTGTATTTTAAACATATATGTGTACTCCTTACCCTAGTGTTTGATTTAGCAAATTATTATCTTTAAATGTCATTGAGGGTGTCAGGAACTGTGTGCCAACCACAGCTACTAGACGCCTATGGGGAAAGCATTTCCAGAGAGCAAGATGGCAAGACTTAAAAGACCTGGGAAAGTATCGATATCTTACCCCAGCAATTCTCAGTCTAGAAATTCATCACACTGTGGTTTGTGACTGTGGAAAAAGGAGGTGATGCAATTACTTCAAAGTCCAGGAGTGGCCTGGTAGGGTTTGACAAGGTCA
The DNA here is from genome assembly GCF_052094955.1 of Ictidomys tridecemlineatus. Lineage (NCBI taxonomy): Eukaryota > Metazoa > Chordata > Mammalia > Rodentia > Sciuridae > Ictidomys > Ictidomys tridecemlineatus. The sequence goes on along the minus strand of NC_135488.1, from coordinate 31,050,433 downwards.
TGCAGTAGAGCCTGAGGAAGCATTACGAGAAGATATTGATCGCAGGTTGCAGTCCTCCTACGGAGCCACAGGTTCCGCACCCATGAATTCAGTTAACCATGGAATGAAAATATTTGAAAAAAATTTGCCTCTGTGCTGAACACGTATGACTTTTTTCTTGACATTATCCCATAAACAATCTAGTGTAACAACTACTTACAGAGCACTTTCACTGTATCAGGAGTTATAAATAGTCTAGAGATGATTTAAAGTAGGAGGAGATGATCCTTCTGTAGGAGGATTTGCAGATTCTGGTGTCCACGGACCAGTGTCCACGGACCAGTCATCCGTGGATACTGAGGGACAACTGTGCTTAGGAGTAGAATGCCTATTCTCGACTTCATTTAGATCATTTTAAATGTGCAAGAGTAGTCAGAACATTTTTGATAAAGAAAATCAACGAAAGGGGACATCTGTCATTCTGATATCAGAACATTTTGTGGAGTGTGGCCGCTAGAATAAGGTAGTATCACCCCATACCAGAAGACAGGCCAACAGACTAGATTAGATGCCCATTTACGCATGCACATTTAACCTAGGATAGCAGGGCAAAGCAGATCTGTGGCAAAGAAACTAACTTCAATGACAGCGTTGGAAGAGTAAATTTTTTTTTTTTTTGTAGATGGACACAATATCTTTATTTATTTTTATGTGGTGCTGAGAATTGAACCCAAGGCCTCACACGTGCATGGCTGGTGCCTTACTACTGAGCCCCAGCCCCAGCCACCAGAAGAGGAAATTTTTAAAAATGATCCAGATATATTAAAGAGCTAAACAGAAAACAGTATACTGGACAAACACATAGAATTGTTTATTTAATGAAGGTAAGAAAGTCTATAATACAGACAGAAAATGTAACAGACAAAGATGAATAAACTGTTTACATCAAAATTTAGAACTCTGCATAGCAGATGAGCCATCAACGAGCTTACAAAACAGAGAACTGACTGGGAGGTACATACACACCAGGTGTAAGAAAAATCCAGAATATACAGAGGGGTCTTCTAAATCAAGAAGAAAATAATAAAAGACAAATGATTTGACCATGTAGATGGTTGGTAGATGGGATAATCTTCATTTTGCAGCATTTTTCTCAGTAATTTTTCAGTCTTTTGGGATCTCAGCTTTGTTCTCAAGCTGCACAAGAAATAAGCACCACACCCAACCACTTGGGCGGTCAATTAAGGCTCAGCAGCTTGCTCCTCCCCTGTCCAGGAGGTGGCGCTGTCCTGGAGAGACCAACGTAAGCGCCTTTCACAGGAGGCCTGGGGCAGGGACCTGCTGCTGCATGGGAAGAAAACACCAAGGTGGAGGATCACTTTCCAGAGCATATTTATTTAGTGTATTTTTGGGGAAATATACTAACCTAAAAAAAAGGGAGGGTATTCATTGTAAAAAATGGTGTACTTTTTTTTTTTTGAGAGAGAGAATTTTTAAATATTTATTATTACTTTTTGGTGGACACAACATCTTTTTTTTTTTTAATGTGGTGCTGAGGATCGAACCCAGTGCCCTGTGCATGCCAGGTGAGCGTGTTACCGCTTGAGCCACACCCCCAGCCCAAAAGTGGTGTACTTTTAGTTAGGAGCCGGTTAGTCATTGTGCACAGGTAAGTCCATATCCCATATTTTAAAGGAATAGAGATACAGTTCATCCTTTTAGCTCTTAGGTTGGACACTAACTACACAAGTGTTTATCTATTACTTAAAAAATTAAAATAAATAAAAGTAAGCCACATATTCTGATAATGATGTAGAAATAAAGATTCCGATTGCTAGAAAAAGGAATTGGTAGAAATAAAACCTGATGTTAAAGAAACAGGAAAGAAAACAAGGCAGCCAGGCACAGTGGTGCAGTCTGTGATCCCAGTGACTCAGGAGGCTGAGGCAGGGCAGCAAAAATTTGAGGCTAGCCTCAGCCCCTGTCTCCAAATAAAGATTTAAAAGGGCTGAGGATGTAGCTCAATGATAGAGTGCCCCTGGGTTTGCCAGTACTTAAAAAAAAAAAAAAAGAAGTCATAAGATTAATCCCAAATTGCTTCCTTCAGGAGCCCATTTAAGGATGAAGAAAGCAAAAGGTTAAAAGACATGCATTTAGAAATGAGAAAGGAAACGTAACCAGAGCTGTGTGCAGATCGCTGTGGGCCACTCTGCCGAAGACACTTCCTGCTGAACTTTTTTTAAGAGTTACATTTGACACAAGAAGCCACTGAACCAGCCCTCCGAGTGCAGATGGGAGTGAAAGGGTTCTGCAGCAACAGTGGCAGAGGTACTTGTCCATCAGGGGAGGTGGCCACATCACTGCAATGGACAGCAAGACTGGAGTGGCAGCCAGGTGCTTTGACACGGCATTTCTTGGAGGAGACAAAGAGGGAAGAGGGTAAAAGGATCATTTGACTAAATAATCAGAAAAATTGAAGAGCTGGAAGCCAAGCCCCATGGCACCCACCACAGTGAAAATCCCAGGTCCTCATTCCAGTTCTGCGACAGAGTCAGTTCTCAGATTCCTCCGACAGCCCAGGTCCCCTGAGGAGGGGCCGGCATTGCGTTTGTAAATGCATACACTAAACACTCCTCTACTTCTCCCTTAACGGGACCTATGGCCATGCTCTAGAGCACCTGTCCATCACAGAAAGGGGGATGTGCGGAGCAGGGTTCTGAGGTGACGCTGACACTAGGGGGTCTGAAGTGCTGCCATCACTCCCTGCCCAGGACAAGCCAATGGGGGCAAGGAAATAACCAGGGTCCTGACTCACGCTTGCCTCGCCATGTGTCCCGTGGCACCATGCATCCAAGACCCACCTTGCAGCTGTATCTCCATCTCCTCATTGGGATGGATATATCTAATGGCTCGCAGAATCTACACTCCATATCTTAGGAAGGTCCAAGCATCCTGTGTCTAGACAAGAGATAACACTACCACGGCTGGGGAAGGAGTGCAGAGATTTGCATCTCCATCAAAGACTGAAGATGCAAAGACGGTGGCTCCTGTCATACCCTCATTTGGCTCATATGTGCAAAACCCATATGGATTGCGGTAGGTGACAGTAGACCTCCATCAGCCTATTTGCAACTGCAGGGCTGGATTTCTACCTGAGTGAATCCTTATGGCCTTTGGTACTTGGTTTGTAGCTATTGACCTGGCAAATGCTCTTTTCAGTTCGCATCAGTAAAGATGCAAAATTATTTTGGGAAAGATAGAAGAAGAGATTTTTTTTTTTGCCTTGCCCCAGTGCAATGTAAACTCTCTTCCTCTTCCCCCTCCTCCTTCTCTCTTCCTTCCCCTCCCTCTCCCCCATTTATCTCTCTCTCTCTCTCTCTCTCTCTCTCTCTCTCTCTCTCTCTCTCTTTCTCTCTCTCTCTCCCTCTCTGTCTGCAGATTGGAGGATTGAACCCAGGGGGCACTTTATTCTGAGCCACATCCCCAGCCCTTTTTATTTTTTATTTTGAGACAGGGTCTGACTAAATTAATGAGGTTAGCCTTGAACTTGGGATCCTCCTGCCTCAGCCTCCCGAATTGCTGGGATTACAGATGTACACCATTGTCCTGTCTCCTCCCTTTCACGATACAATCCACAGGGACCTTGATGAAAATTTTGACATTATACAGAACACGAAGCTAATTGTACTCGGTTGAACAAAATATTCTGAGTGCTCACGTGACAGCTGGTGAAAGATAAGGTCCCCTTTCCCTAAAGTTTAGAGCTTTGTTATATTGGTAAAAGATCTGAGGATCCACTGGTCTGGGACAAGATGTTTCATTTCACATACCCCTACTGCTAAGGGAAATACGTAACGTTTGTTGGAACTCTTTGGATTTGGGGGAATCATATCTAATGTGCAATATAGTATTGACTCCTCATTTCCTAGTTCAAATAATGCCCAGAGCAAGGGGACACTGCAGTGGATCCAGGGTGCACACTGCCCTGCTCCCTGGCCTCCATACTAGCAAGTCCAGTGGAGCCGGTGTGTCCATGGTGGATAAAGATGGCATGTGGTCTCTGAAGTACAGAGTCGCCCCACAGAACCCTGGAAACTGGGCCGAGGGTGTGCCTTCTGCAACAAACAACTACCTGTGGTTCATTTGAAGATCAGCTCCTGCGACGCCACTTGCCATTCGGCTTTAAAAGACACTTTGAAATTGACCGGGAGGCATCGAATGACTGAAACTGGAGTTGTCTTTCAAGGATGATGGAAATGGTAATCAGGAGCAGGTTCAGAGAATACAAGGCAGTTAAATGAATACGTGGCCCAGATCTCTACATCTTCCTCCTCGGATCCACTGAAGCCACTCTCCACCTCCCATCTATGGCCTTGGGTAGGTCTGCACAATCAACTGGTGGAAGCAAAATCCTGGGCCTTGTTGGTGTGAGCTGAAATGGACTGAAATTACACAACAGCCCTACTGAAGGTGGCCCTGAAAATTGCAACAAGTGGAAATCTTGTCATCGATCAGAACTATTGGTCAGCTATTGGGCTGTCCCTTGTATGTAGGAAGAAGAGGCCTGAGGCTTCTTATCACTACAACAAAATACCTGACACAGGCTACTTATGAAGAAAAAGAGGTTTATCAAATCCACATTTTTGGAAGTTCAGGGTTATGATGCCTGCTTTGGCTCAGTTCTAATGAAGACCTTGGGGTGAATAGCAGATGGTGGAGAGTGGGCAGGAGCAAGTATGCAATTACATCTTGAACCGGGAGCAGAGAGGACGGACAGCCTCCTTCTGTAACAACTCTTTGTGAACTACCTTCTGATAGTATGCCCACAGTAGGCACAGAAAATAAGCCATCGATGAGTCTATGAAGCAGAACTGACTGGGAGATAGCACAAGTACTGAGTGTAAGAGGAAAAGAATTCAGAACACACAGAGCACCCTTACAAATCAAGGATAAAAAGAAAGGACTTGACCATGGAGATGGTTGGTAGACAGGATAATCTTCATTTTGTACCATCCGAGTGGTGAGGACGACTGTGTGTGAGTCCTGGTGAGTTGCTCCTGGGGTCGTCTGATGCATGGCCCCTTCATTACTTTCAGAGTCTCTTGCCCTGTCAATCCAGATGGAGGAGAGTAGGTACCAGCAGCAACCACAAATTCCCAGAGCTTGTCGTCTAAAAAGGTTCTCAGGACTCAGTAGTTGCACATGAAATCATTTCCTTGTAAAATTCTAGGTGATCTACTCTTGCTCCTGACTTTGCAAGATTATTTTTCATGAGTCTTTCAGAAGTCTAAATTCCACTCCAACCCCAAGAAATGAGAGAGTCTCACCCTTGACAAGGCCACCAGTGTGAATGCAATGCTTCCTTCCCACTTCCTGAAAGGACACCAAGAGCCGTGAGCCAGGTGCGCGGTGGCGTCTGCAGGCGTGTCCTCCTGATAGTCTGCTGGAGGGAAAACTCCGGGAACCTCCCAGGCAAAGCCGTGTCCCTGGGCTCCCACTGGGTGGCATTGGCAGAGTCCATTGTTGTCTGCTAAGATACATCTGGTTTCTGCAGAAACCACATGGGACTCAGATGTGGGAATCATGGAACGGCACCTCCACCTCCTCAGCCTCTTCCCTTCATGGGTGGCACCAATCTGAGCCAACCCCATGGGGAGCATTATTTCCTATTTGCCACTTGGGTCAGGGGAAGCAGTTTCAGGGGTTCCTGCTGGATGCTTACCACTATGGTAGTGGGGATCCTGTGGGGGTTATTCCGACTGCCACACGTGTCTTTTCCCGCTGTACATTCATGGGTTGCTGAATTGGCCATCAGGTGGTCCCATGAGCATAGTGGATCCACTAGGAGCCTCCCCTGGTCCAGACCCTACTTGCTGCCTGGCCCTTTAATGAAGATGCTTGAGTCTCTGGTTGTCAAGTTTAGCTCAAATCCCGTGTCCCACAGTCCACGAAACGTCTCACTATTCCTTTTCCTTAATGTATCCTTCCCTGAACACAGGATCCCAGTCCCTCTGGAAGAGGGTTGGAGGAATCACTGGTCATAGATCTCTACCAGGAAGTGGCAGCATCTCTCCTAGCATCCAGCCTTCCTCCCAGCCAAAGGGTGTTACTGACTCTAGTGTGGAAACCAGGTGAGTGATCGGGTGTTCTCGTGCTGGGATCTCTGCCACCAGCCTCCTCATAATTGCTGATTCCCTTTGGTGGCTGTAAATTAGGCTATGTCTTGCTCTGGGGACACCGTGTCCTTTTAGCATTTCTATAATTCTCCCTGGGAAAAGACTCCCATGGCTCCGTCATTGTACCTGCTCTTCCGTGGATCACAGCAGCCTCACCCCCCTGCTTCTGGCAGAGGGGTGCAGGCACCTGGCCTCAGGACCCCATTGTCCAGCTCTCCCTCCACCAGTCCTGGTTTAGCTTCTTGCTGAGGCTGGCTTTCTCATGGCTCAGGTAAAGACATGTCCCTCAGGTCTCCTGTCTGCAGTGGCAGATCCACTCAGCATGTCCATTCCCGAGCCATTCGATCCTTCAGCCACAGTTCTAGTAGCTCTGCCTCGCCTCGCGCAGGCCACTGTGCTTCCTAAGTGTCCACTGAGTGTCAGCACCATCCCTGGGTCCTTGCTGAGTGTGTTAATCCCGGTCCACACAACAGTGTTCATACGTCAATAAACCATGGTTATCCAACCTTGGTTTGTCTTCCTTGGTTCAGAAGGAGAGCAGTCCTGTGTGTCCCTCAGTGCCTGCTGGACATGGTGGCCATACCTTGTCTTCTTGTGGTGCACAGTTACTTTGTTCCCCAAGCAGATCCACGTCCTGCCAGTCCTGCCAGGCAGCAGCAGTCGCTGGAAATTCCCTCCTAGAACTCCTGGGAGTGCATGAATCCAGTCTGTATAGACCAAGCTCCAGCCACAACATTTCCATCTCCTACCTCCTCACCCTGGTAAGAGGGGGGCTGAGCGCTCTCTCAACCAGCTTCAGTTTAACCATTCCAACTGGCAGCTCAGTGAGCAGCACAGAGGAAGGTCGACACCACCATCCCTGGGTCTCCTTTCCCTCCTCCTCCTCCTTCTCTCTCTCTCCCTCTCTCCCTCCCTCCTTATCTCCCTCTCTCTCCCTCTCTCTTCCTCTCCCTCTCTCCCTCCCTCTCTCTGCCTCCCTCTCTGTCCCTCTACCATTCTCCCTCCCTCTCTCTCTCTTCCCCTCCCTCCTTCCATCACCTCTCCCCCTCCTCCCCTCTCTCCCCCTCCCCCTCTCTCCTCCTCCCCCTCTTTCTCCCCCTTCCCCTTCCTCTCTCCCTCTCCCCCTCTCACTCTCTTTCTCTCTTTCCCCCTCTCACTCTCTTTCTCTCTTTCCCCCTCTCTTTCTCCCTGTCTCTCCCTCCCTCTCTCTCCCTCCCTCTCTCCTTCCCTCTCCCTCCCTCTCTCTTTCTCTCCCTCTCTCTCTTCCTCCCTCTCTCTTTCTCTCCCTCCCTCTCTCTCCCTCCCTCTCTCCTTCCCTCTCCCTCTCTCCCTCCCTCTCTCTCCCTCCCTCTCTCCTTCCCTCTCCCTCCCTCTCTCCCTCCCTCTCTCTCCCTCCCTCTCTCCTTCCCTCTCCCTCCCTCTCTCCCTCCCTCCCTCTCTCCCTCCCTTTTTCTCTTCCTCTCTCTCTTCCTCCCTCCCTCTCTCCCTCCCTCTCCCTCTCTCCCTCCTTTTTTCTCTCCCTCTCTCTCTTCCTCCCTCCCTCTCTCCCTCCCTCTCCCTCTCTCCCTCTCTCCCTCTCTCTCCTTCTCTCTCTCTCTCCCTCTCCCTCTGTCCCCCCTTCTCTCAATACTTATCCCAAGAAGAAATGGAAAGATGGAGAGATGGGCATAGGCAGTGGTCATACATTCTCATCAACTGTTTCCACCACCGCTGTGGAAATGATTCTTTTCATTTTTCATTGATAAACTTTTTTCCTTTTCTTTCTTTACTTTTTCGTGTGTGTGTGTTTTCTTGCTGTGCTGATTAATTCATGAACATATACACATATACATATTTGTTTATTTTTTCTCATTTTCAGCATTTAAAAATTATTGTTATTTTCTTTGCCTTGTTTTTTGGGCGTTTTAGGGATTTTAGTTTGCTTATTTTTGTTTATTTGTTTCTTTTTCTTGCCCACTAATAGCCACATTCTCTTGTTCTCTCTACTTTTTCCTATTTTTCTCCTCCTTCTTCATAACCATCACTTTCAACATCTCTTCTGCATTCTTTTTGTTCTCACTTCGAACATGCTAAACTCTCTTACCCTCCTATCACATTTTTTTCTATTAATTATCTGTACTTTTATCATCTTTTAGGACTAACTGGTTTATATAACTCCTTCCCCACCATTCATGCTGTTGGGATTATTACTGCTGTGGTTGACATAGTTGACCCCTGCTTCTTACTTTAATGACAGACCTAGTTAATTGTTATTTATTGTTTTTGCTCTTGGCAGTTCACGACCCCACTATTCCTGTTTTTGTGGTGATTACTGTGGTAGATGTGCTAGTAGGCACTGAATACTTATTAAGGCTGTATAGTGTTTGTTTTGGTTGTTGCTAGTGTTTGTTTCCCCTTTTTCTGTGAGGTGCTAGGAATCCATGGGAACACAAGTTCACAGGGTAGAGATTCTGCTGCTTAACTAAACCCAGCCAAAAGACAGTGCACTTTGCTCCACACACAAATTAACCACACTTGAACTTCAGCTATACATTAATACAAAGAGTAGAAAAGACAAAAATCTAAACTAATGACCAGTTCCCAAGTAGGAACAGATAGAGGTGGGCTCTCAGGTTTCACTCATGAACATCCACTCCTACAGCAAAATCAGAAAGAATTCACAGAGCTGTGGATATCTACCTACAAGGGCTCTCAGGCTAGACCACTGTAGAATACTTTGGCAAGAAAAGTGGTGCACTAAAAAGGACAACAAGTAAAAGTAAAAGAGAAATCCACCCAAATAGATGCATAAAATCCCCAAACAAGAATACAGAAATATGAAGGAAAAAAAAAAAGCAAAGTGACATGACATCTCCTAAAGTTCATAATTCATCAGCAACTGACTCCAAAGATATTGAAGTAGATGAAATGTCAGATAAAGAATTCAAAAAATGATTATAAAAATGATCAATGAATTCCAAGAGAACACAAAAAAATGACTGAAGGAATTAAGAAAGTCAGTAGAGGACATGAATGAAAAATTCAACAAAGAGATAGAGATATTAAAAAGTAACCAAACAGGAATCTTGGAAATGAAAGACATGGTAAATCAAATAAAATGTTTGGTTGAAAGTCTCTCTAATAGAGTAGACCATGCTGCAGACAAAATCTCAGAACTGGAAGACAAAGTGGTCATCCTTGAACATTCAGATAGCATTAAAGACAAGAAATAAGTAACCATGATCAGACTATTCAAAACTCTGGGACAACATCAAGAGGCCAAATTTAAGGGCTGGGGTTGTGGCTCAGTGGTAGAGCACTTGCCTAGCATATGTGAGGCCCTCCCTGGGTTTGATTCTCGGCACCACATAAAAATAAAATAAAGGTATTGTGTTTAACCACAACTAAAAAATAAAATAAAAAATAAAAAGGGAGAGAGTCCAAATTTAAGACCATTGGAATTAAAGAAGATTGTGAAATGTAGGCTTATGGAATGGATAACCTCTTCAGGGAAATAATAATAGAAAAAAATTCCAAACCTTCAGAATGAGATGGACATCCAGATACAGGATGCATCCAGAACCCCAAATAGAAAAGATATTTAAAAACAAACAAACAAACAAACAAAACCTCTCTATAATACATTATAATTAAAGTGCTAACATATAGAACAAGAATAGAATTTTAAAAGTCTCAAGAGAAAAAATGTCTGATCATATTTACAAGCAAACCAATCAGAATTACTACCAATTCCTCATAAATTCTAAAGCCAGGAAGTGTTGAAATGATGTGTTCCAAGTCCAGAAAGAAAATAACTGTCAACCAAAATTGTTATATGCAGCAAAGCTAGCCTTCAGAGTTGAAGGCAAATAAAACCTTTCAAGATAAATGGAGGGGCTGAGGGTACAGCTCAGTTGGGAGAGTTTTGCCTTGAATGCACAAGGTCCTGGGTTTGAGATAAATGTAAATAAACAGAATTCATGACTACTAAGCCAGCATTACAGAAAATACTTCGAGAAATACTGCACACAGAAGAAAAAAAAAAAAAAAACCCAGAGCTCACAAATAAACAAATCACATTTGAACAGTACCTAAACAAATGAGAAACAGGACCAATTAAACACTAGAAACAGGGGCTGGGGATGTGGCTCAAACGGTAGCGCGCTCGCCTGGCATGCGTGCGGCCCGGGTTCGATCCTCAGCACCACATACCAACAAAGATGTTGTGTCCGCCGAGAACTAAAAAATAAATATTAAAAATTCTCTCTCTCTCTCTCTCTCTCCTCTCTCACTCACTCTTTAAAAAAAAAATAAACACTAGAAACAAATCAAAATGGCAGGAATTAATAAATACCTCTTTATAATAACATTGGATGCAAATGGTCTCAACTCTCCAACTAAAAGACATAGACTGGTATAATGGATTAAAAAACAAAACCTAACTATACATTGTTTGCAAGAGATTCACCTTACAAAAGAGCCACAGGCTGAAAGTGAAAGGATGGAAATTGATATGCCATGTGATTGGAACCCGAAAACAAGCAGGAATAGCTACTCTCTTATCTGACAAAGCACACTTTAAGCCAAAATTAATTAGAAGAGACAAAAGTCACTTCATAATGGTAGAGGGAACAATCCAAAAAGAAGATATAACAACAGTAAATATTAATTCCCTAAATGTTGGTGCACTTAGTTACCTCGTTACATATGAGACACTACTCAAAGTAAAGCCTCAGATAGACCTCAGTACAATAACACTGGGTGATTTCAACACACTTCTCTCACCAATAGATAGGTCATCCAGACATAAACTCAATCTAAAGACACTTTGGATCTAAAAAATATAAATCAAATGAACTTAACAGCAGAGCTGAATGCACTTTCTTCCCAGTTTCCCATGGAAACTTCCCCCCAATAGCCATACTTTAGACCACAAAGCAACTCTTATCAAATACTATATATATATATCTCTTTGTATCTTAAGAGGTCATAATGGAATGAAATTAAAAATCAACATCAAAAAACCCTACAGAGGGGCTGGGGATGTGGCTCAAGCCGTAGCGTGCTCGCCTGGCATGCATGCGGCCCGGGTTCAATCCTCAGCACCGCATACCAACAAAGATGTTGTGTCCGCCGAGAACTAAAAAATAAATATTAAGAACAACAACAACAAAAAAAACCCTACAGAAGCTATATAAACATATGGGGATTGAACAACACACTTTTGAATGATAAATGGATGATAGAAGAAATCATAATTTAAGAAATTACAAATTTAAAAATTCTTAGAATCAAATGAGAATAGAGATACAACACACCAGAACCTCTGGGACACTATGAAGGTACTTCTGAGAGGAATGTTGGCTATGAGTGCCTACATAAGAAAATCAGAGAGATCTCAAACAAACCACTTAATGCTGCATCTCAAGACCCTTAAAAAAAGGAAGAACAAACCAATTCCAAAATCAGAAGGAAATAAATAAAGATTGAGAAAAAAATCAATGAAATTGAGAATGAAAAAACAATACCCAAATGACGATTTGTTTCTTTAAAAAATAAACAAGATTGAAAAACTCTTAGTCAAGCTAACGAAAACAAGTGAAATAAAATAAAGAAGACCCAAATTAATAAAATTAGAGGTAAAAAAAAGGGAAAATTGCCACAGACATAAAGAAATACAGAGGTTCATTAGGAACTATTTTGAACACATACTTCAATAAATTGTAAACCTAGAAGAAATAGACATATTTCTAGACACATATGACCTGTCAAAATTGAGTCAAGAAGACACAGAAAACTCAAACGGATCAATAACCAGCAATGAGATAGCAGTGATAATAAAAATGAAAACCCAGTATCAGGTGAATTCTCAGCTGAATTTGCCCAAACTTTAAAGAAGAACTAATGCCAATGCTTAAATCATCCCATGAAATAAAAAGGGATAGAACACTTCTAAATTCATTCTAGAAGGCAGCATCACATGTATACCAAAATGAGATAAGGACACATCAAGGAAAGAAAACTACAAACTCTAACCCTGATGAACTTAGATGGAAAATACTTAATTAAATATTAGCAAATTGTGTTCAACAACATAGTAAGAAGCTTGTACATCATGGCCAAATGGCTTTTATCCCAGGGAATCAAGGATGGTTTAATATATGCAAATCAATGAATGTAATCATCACATATAGGTGCAGAGAACGTTTTTGACAAAATTTAGTACCCATTTATGATAAAAACACTGAAGAAATTAGGATTATAAGGCACTTACCTCAATATCATAAAGGCTATATATGAAAAATCCAAAGCCAACATCCTGGTAAACATGGAAAAACTAAAAGCATTTCCTTTAAAATTTGGAACAAGACAAGGATGTTTACTTTCATCACTCCTGTTTAGTATTGTATTAGAAATTCTTGCCAGAATTCTTGCCTAATTCAGGAATTAGGCAGGAAAAGGAAATTAAAGGCATAAAAATAGGCAAGAAAGAAGTCAAATCATCACTGGTTGCAGATGATATGATTCTATACTTAGAAGATTCAAAAAGCTCCACCCAAAGACTGCTGGAGCTAATAAACAAATTCAGCAAAGTGGCAGGTTACGAGATCAACATACAAAAAAACAATACATTTCCTGTATACCAACAATGAATCTGCTGAGGAAGAAATCAGGAAAGCAATCTCATTCTCAAAAGCCCTGAAAAAAAGGGTGAAGGAAGGCTGGGGATACAGCTCAGTGTTAAAAGTACTTGCCTGGCATGCACAAGTACCTGAGTTCAATCCCCAGTACTGCAAAACAAGCACTCAACACACACACACACACACACACACACACACACACACACACACACCCAGGAATAAAGCTAACCAACCAGGTGAAAGATCTCTACTATGGAACACTGAAGATAGAAATTGAAGAAGATACAAGAAGATGGAAAGACCTCCCATGTTCAGGGATAGCCAGAATTAACATTGCTAAAGTGGCCATCAATCAAAAGCAATATATAGGTTCAATGCAATCCCATCAAAATACCAATGATATTCTTAACAGAAAAAAAACTGTCATCAATTCCATTTGAAAAAAAATAAAAGACCCAGAATAGCCAAAGCAATTCTAAGCCAAAAAAGCAATGCTGGAGGCACCACAATACCTGACTTCAAGTTATACTACAGAGCTAAAGTTCCAAAAACTGCAAGGTATTGGCATAAAAACAGTAACATAGACAAAAATGGCACTGAACACAAGGTACAGAGACAGACCCACGCAAGTCCTTGACAAAGGTACCAAAAACACATTGGAGTGAAGACAGCCTCTTACACAAATGGTGCTGGGAAAATTGGTTATCCATATGTAGAAGAATGAGACTAGTCCCTGTCTCTCACCGTTCACAAAATTCAACTCAAATGCATTATAGACCTAGGAATTCGACCAAAAATTATGCAACTCCTAGAAGAAAACATAGACTCAATACTCCAACATACAGGCACAGGCAATGACTCTCTCAATAGTACCCCTAAAGCTTAGAAAATAATTCTAAGAATTAATAAATGGGAGGACATCAAATTAAAAAGCTTCTGCATAGCAAAGGAAACAGTTAAGAATGTGAAAAGAGAACCTACAGAATGGGAGAAAATCTTTACTAGCTGCTCTTCTAACAGTGGATTGATATTAAGAAGATATTAAAAAAACCTCAAAAAACAACACCAGCCAGGCATAGTTGCACATGCCTGTAATCCCAGAGGCTCAGGAGGCTGAGATGGGAGAATTGCAAGTTCAAAGCCAGCCTCAACAAAAGTGAGGCATTAAGCAACTCATTGAGACCCTGTCTCTAAATAAAATATGAAATAGGGCTGGGTATGTGGCTCAGTGGTCAAGTGTCCCTGAGTTCAATCCCTGATACCCCGCCCCCCGAAAAAAACTTAATGCCAAAACAGACAAACAAACAATTACTACATAGTCAAATGAATTAGACATTTCTCAAAAGAAGAAATACAAATGGCCAGCAAATATATGAAAAAATGTCCAATATCATTAGCAATTAGGGAAAGACAATGAAATCTACACTGAGATTTCCTCTCAAATCAGTAAGAATGGCAGCCATCAAGAAAACAAATAATGAGCCCGGTGTGGTGGTGCACACCTGTAATCCCAGTGGCTCGGGAGGCTGAGGCAGGAGGATCGTGAATTCAAAGCCAGACTCAGCAATTTAGCAAGGCCCTAGGCAACTCATTGAGACCCTAAATAAAGTCTCTAAATAAAATATTAAAAAGGGTTGGGGATGTGGCTCAGTGGGTAAGCACCCCTGGGTTCAATCCCTGGTACCAAAAACAAAGAAATAATGATAAATGCTGGAGAGTATGTGGAGAAAAAGGAATACTTGTAGACTGTTGGTGAGATCATAAATTAGTACAACACTATGGACATCAATGTGGAAGTTCCTCAAAAGACTAGGTATGGAAACATCATATTACCCAGCTGTCCCACCCCTTGGTTTTTATCCTGAAGAATTAAAGTTATCTTACTACGGTGACACATGCACACTTACGTTTATAGCAGCACAATTCACAACAGTCAAACTTGAAGCCAGTCAGGTGTCCATCAGTGTCCATCATGGATGAATGGATAGAGAAAATGTGGTTATGTATACACGTTTATTCAGCCATAAAGAAACAGGAAACTGTCATCTGCAGGAAATTGGATGAATCTTGAGACCATAATATCAAGCAACATAAGCCAAACTGTGAAGTTCAAGAACAATGTATTTTCTCTCATATGTGGAAACCAGAGAGGAAAAAGGAAAAAAGGTGTGTGGGGGGTGGATCTCATGAAAATCAGAGGGAGATCAGTGAAGGAAAGAGAGCGAGGAGAGGGAGGGGGGCAGGAGCCGGGGAGTGATATTAGCCAAATTATGTTGTTATATCGTGTGCACATATGACCATATGACAACAAATCACCACTCTGCACGACTGTGGTGTGCCACTAAGAAAACATGAAAAAGGAAAAGTGGAACTAAGAGGGACACTCGGGAAAGCAGAGTGGGCCCACCAAGGGAGTAGCTCAAAGCCCCGTGTCTGGGCGAGTCCCGCCTTCTGTGCTGAGCTGTGCCTAGGTCCCCTCTCTGTACAGGTCTAATTGAACACTTGCCCCATCTGTTCCCACCGGCGGCTTTATTTTTGTCTAATTAGGACAGTTTCCATTAGTTACTTGAGTTTTACCTGACTGGAACACAGAACTCGTGGTGGGGTTGCCGTGGTGCTAGGCTCTGGGTGGTGGTGCCCTGGTAACAGACGCAGGGTAAACAGGGACTTGACTCACCTCCCTGTCTTTTCTTGCAACCTGCCTCCGCCATCTTGAATCCTTGGACTCCCACCTCACTTTTTTCCTGCAAAGTTTTAAACAGGTTTTTCCTGTAGCTAGATAGCTGCAGGGCCCAGTATATTCCACCAGCTTTTAACCCAGTTGGCCCTATCTGTAAACTAGGCCTGGCTATCCTAGTGGTGTGTCAACCTCCCCAGGGAACCGGTGCTGTTGGCAGAAGATTTTCCTCTGAGGCCTGGGGATGACTGGCTACATTTTTTATGCACAAGCCAAATTCTCTGATAGCCAGTCTTTTAATGAGCTTCACTGGCCTGAATGGGAGGGCAGCCCTCAGGGCCTGCTGGGCAGTGTTTTTAAGCATGCCCACCCATGCCAGCTCTTTCTTCTAGCCATGTGGTGGCCCCATTCCCCAGCATCCACACCACATGAGAGTCCAGGGAATGCGGGGTGGTCCCAGGAGATGCACTCATCTCACGGATGCTGCTGTTCTTATTGCAGCATTTTCTCCAATGGGAATATCCCCTCCCATTAATAGAAGTGCCAGGCGTACTGAGGACAGGTGGTATGTCCTCACACGACCTTGGGTAAGACTGTGCCTGTGGGCCCAGGTAGTTCTTAGAAGGGAATTCAACTGTGAGTCAGTAGCCAACACCCCAGCAGCTTGTGGGGTGTCCTGGCGGGGGATTCTGGGAGGTATCCACGGGTCTGCTGCACCCTGAAGACCCAGGTAGCAAGTCTACGCTGCCACCATAATTAAGACTGCAGCAGGCCACACCACCTCCTCTTGTTAGGCGTGACAGGGAGGAATACCAGGAATTCCAAGGCCTGACCCATTGCCTACCATCTTGTCATGAAGATATGTCCCATGGGAAAATAATTTGTGCAAAATCATTGCAATCAAATAAGCATTTCTACAGCCACGAAGTGATGCTGACAGAGGTGCTTTGGGCAGGGTGAGCACCTCCTTATCCAGAATAGGTTTCTGTCACTCTACCTTTGTCCCCACCACCATTGCCTTGTGCCCTGACCACACAGGTGAGGTAAATGCGAATGTTAAGGAAATCACCAGCCCTGCATCATTCAGATCTTTATGGAACTAATTTCTGCAATGTCCCCAGGGGCACAGAATTGCAGTGGGATTACTGTCTTGGCCATGGGCCAAGGACACTAATGGACCAAGCCTGCTCTCACAGGCCTCATTCCTTTGGTAAGGGAAGTGAGACTGGCAATCTTGGTGTGTCTTGGGATCCCTCTTGACCCACTGTCTTGTTCTCCCCTGACCTCCCTAAGGCTCTCTGTCTCCAGTGAGCTATGGATACTCATGGATTAGGCTCAGATAAGCACTATTGCTTACAACCGTGCCTTCCAGTAAAATGAGCACAGGCTGAGATTAAAGAACTGAATTCCTGCCCCTCCCTGTTGCTAGGTGTCTCAGGCAAGATCCTTTAGGCTCCCTAAGCCTGTTTGCTTATCTGTAAGTTGGAGCCAAATATATTCTTCTGATTGTTGTTTGTGCTGATAACATTACATGAGTGCTTTACGCATTGCCTAGGACACAGCCTAACAATCAGGATATATAATTTGCTGCTTCTTTTGCAAAGCATAAAGAAACAGAAATTACCTGTTACCACATATTATTACTTTAAGAACTCATATTTTATGCACTATTCTCATTTACTACCAATTTTTGTCTATTTTTTTTCCCCTCCCTGTGCTGGGATCAAACCTAGTGCCTCACCCATACTAGGCAAATGCTCTCCTCCTGAGCTACATCCCCAGGCCCCTGCTTTTTAAATAACATAATTTAGGGATAGGAGTTTAGAACTAGGTCAATAGGACTTGGATGCTCTATATGTAAGGCCTAGAGAAGCCACTGACTTAATTCTTATTTTCAAATAGTAGAGGAACGAGACTCATCTTGTAGTTATTAATATGGAATTTGTACTCCTCAAAAGGATTTAATTTGGAAGAGAGTTCTTAAGAAATTGGTAAGGGGCTGGAGCTGGAGCTCAGGGGCAGAGTGCTTACCCAGTGTGTGTGTGTGAGGAGGCACTGGGTTCGATCCTTAGCACCACATAAAAATAATAAAAATGAAGTAATTAAAAAAAAAAAGAAATTGGGCTGGGGATATAGCTCAGTTGGTAGAGTGCTTGCTTAGCATGCACAAGACCCTGGGTTCAAACCCCAGCACCACAAAAAAAAAAAAAAAAAAGAAAAAGAAATTGGTAAGAAGAGAGGAAATGTGTGCTTACAATGCTGGCTGGTAGGCGTGAAGACTTCCTCGGAGCAGAGGGTCTCAGACCCCACTGTGTGTACCAGAACCTCCAAGGCTGGTAGCAGCTTGGAGAGCTGGGCCCACCAGGGTCTCTACAGCAGCAGGACTGAGGAGGAGGACGAGGGAACATGTCCCCAGAGGAGGCTGACTTGATGTTCCTGACCCACAAATTTGAGAACCACTGATATAGAACTTTCTGGTAATATTTTATTAAAGCCAGAAAACCCTCATGAACCTTGACCCAGGTGAAAAGCTGAAGTTGAGCAGCCTGACCAGGCCCCCAAGGCCTGCTGTGATTTCACCTGGTCACACCAGGCAAGCCCTCCTGCACCAGGAGGCAGAGCGCCAGGACCCTCAGCAGAACAGGGCCAGGTCTCTGCTCCCCAGGACCCAGAGCTGGGGGGTCTCAGCTGCACAGCCCTGGGTGTTGGGTGTGGGGGAGGAATTCCTGGGGAGAGCACTCAGGACTAAGCCCCCATTCCCTCATCCTGCTTTTCCTCATTAAGCGTCTCAATGCGCAATATTTCACAGATTTACTGGATCTAGCTTATCTTTCTGCCTGACCCCCACCGCCTGTTGGCCTGTAAGTCTGTGGAGCGAGGATTGTTATGTTTTATGCAGCAGCAGCCCCTGGATTACAGCAGGCGCTCGGGAAGTACCTGCTGACCCTGCGATTGGGCACACACAGCTGCATGTGGGCGACAGGATCGCCACAAGGATCCACAAGGAAGTGGCAGCAGAGTTTCAGTGGTCAGGGGAAGTGGGAGAAGGAGGGGGAGCCATCATGACCTTATATTGACTCTGTACAGCCCTTGAAATGTTCCTACGTGTAAGTTTTACTTAGATAACAACAACACCAAAAAAAAAAAAAAAAAAAAGTTAGGTCCCTATTATTGAATAGGAAAATGAGTTAGAATAAAAATAGGCATAATAAGGAAAGAAACAACAACAACAACAACACATGAGGACCCCCATTATGTAGGCTGTATGGGAACTCCTGAAGCAGGCTTGGAGAAGCTCAGTGATGACCAGGTGTCCTGCCACATGGCCTGTGGGCCTGATCCAAGCCCCACCCAGCCCAATTTGGAGTCTGGCCCTACCTCAGGCCAACCTGGGGGTCTCAGAGGCCCCTTCTGGAAACTGGAAGCTTCCAGCCCTCCGGCTGGCCCACCCTATTCACATGTGTCTGGGACTTCCGGGGAAGGTGAGAAGCACAGATGACTCCAGGTCCAACCAAGGGAAGGGCAAGTGAGGAACTCAGGCTTCCAAAAAGGGAAACAGGAGGAAATATTTAGAGAGAAAAGGGAGAGGCTGTGACCTAGATCTAGACTTGTAAGCATTTCGGGGGAAACCAGAAGTGGGGTTGAGGAAGAAGAGGGGTGCCCTGGGGAGCCCAAAGGAAGGAGCCCAGTCTGGGCCCACAGTGGGAAGCAGCTCAGGACTGGGAGGACCAGTCAGAGGGGTGGACTAGGGAGGAGCCCAGAGCGGGCCATTAGTGTCTGTTAGGGAGAAGAACTGGAGAAAGAAGGAGAGTAAACTGTAGAGTTGCTCTCCTGAAAAAAGACAGGAGCAGCTTCCACTTTCAGTAACTGCGGGCCTAGTTATTTATTCAGTGCGTATCTATTGAGCTCATCTTTGTGTCAGGCCCTCTGCCAGGAAAAGCATTTTGATTTGGCCTATGAGGCCTCAGACTGTCTTCTCAGAGACATTTTAGGAGGCACTGAAACCACAAGGAGAGGCCAAAGCCCTCTTTGAAAGGCAGCAGGAAAGCAGAGCCTGTACCTGTGCTGCATCAGCACCCCAGCCAAGGGGGGCACCCAGGGGAGGGGCGCCTGTCTCCCCCCTTCTATTGTCCTGACCTCACTGCCGCTTCTGCACTTGCCCAGCAGGGGGCAGCCTGGGCTCAGGCACCATTTCCCAGCCACAGCCTTAGGTATCAGGGCAGATGGGTACCTAGCCCTCACTGCCCCCTGAAGGTCAGGCATGGTGCCCACTTGCTGGTGGCAGCAGCACTGGAGAAACAGGATGTACCAGGAGGCTGTGGAGAAGGCCGGTTTGAGCTCTCCCTAAGCTGTGTCTGGTCTGCCTGGCAGGTGCTGGGCCCTGGCGCCCAGCCTTGCTTACTCTCTAGGATCCCAGGATGGAGGATGGTTTCCTCCTCATCCCTTGCAGGGTGCTCACCAGCTTTCCACGCACTGTTCTGTATGTGTTGCTCAGAGGCTTCTAGAGCCTCAGACCTGGGAGGGACTCAGTGGCTGCTAGTCCAGGAGCTGCATTTCCAACAGCTTTGAAGGCAGGCTGAGGGCCTCAAGTTGTGAAGCTGACTTTGGATAAGGTGGTAGGAGAAGGAGGCGGCCACGCTGAACCAGAGAGAAGCACGTGGGCAGAAGCACCTCAGTTCAATTATTTTTCTAACTCTGAGTAAAGGGAACATGGCTGAGGGCCATGGTCATGGACGCAGGCTGCCAGTTTCCTCCCTGTCCAGTCTACACCCCCTTCCTCTTATAGAAGAGAAAATCAAGGGCCGGAGAGAAGATGCTACTTGCTCAAGATAAGGCCTGATTCCCTCTTTCACCAGAATCCGGGTCTTTGGGGCTTCTCGTGCCTCCGGGGCACAGGGCAAATATTAGCATGGCTTGGACTCTGCCTGCCTGGCTGCTGCAGCTTCGTCTTAGATTGCTTCATTTCCTTCCTTGGCCACAGATCTCCTGTTTGGAGAAAGCAGCCGCCCCCATGATACAGGGCACTCCTTTTCCTCGGAGTGAGTCACAGCCTCTGCACAGACTTGTGGACAGCTTGACTCCAAGACAGAACCCTCCCCTCCCACTGCTTTTTCCAATGAATACCACCAGCAGTGGTGCTCTGCTTCCTCCAGCCACCTCCCTCTGGCCGGGCATTTCTATTTACCCAAATTTTATCCTCCCTAAAAAGAGGTCTTGAGGAGAAATATTCAGAAGACTTTCAGTCTTTTTAAAATCCCTATTTATTTATTTATTTTGGGCACTGAGGAATGAATCCAGGGGTGCTCTTCACCGCTGAGCTATATTCCCAACACTTTCTGTTTTGAGATAGGGTCTCACTAAATTACTTAGGGTCTAAGTTGTTGAAGTTGACCTTGACTTCAACCTCCTGCCTCAGCCTCCTGGGTTGCTGGGATTACAGGCATGCACCATCGTGCCTGGCTGAAGCCTTTCAATCTTGATTTCCTCAGATCTCATAAAGAAAACAGACTAGAAGCATAAAGTGCTGTTTCTCTACAATGTGAAGTTGGCAAGAACGGGGCGTGTGCTTGCAGGGAATTTGCAAGTCTTGAGGGTGATGATGTTTTTTTCAGAAATCTGGTCTTCTATTGACTTTGTGTCCGTCTCCAGGAGGTGAGCTTTGGTGTGATGCTCATTAGGCCATGAAATTTGAGCCTCAGCCTCCTGAGCATCAAGAACTGGTTGTGGTCCCATTACAAAGCATAGGGACACCTTTGGGAACCAGGGCTGATGTTTATGACAGAACTAGCCCCGTGAAGAATGTGAAGAATGTCAGAGCGCTCTCAGCAGGACAAACCTGTGGAGATTAGCACATGACTAACCCCTTTGTCATGGAGCTCTGGGTCTCCACACCTCCCAAGCCAACATGCACAGAAAACGCCGGGAGACGGAAGCCCTGAAAAACTGGCCTCCAAAAAATATCATCTCAAGAATACTTTAAGGGGAAGAAATAAGAAGGTGCGCCTATTTGTTGAAGAAAAAAAGAAACAAAGAAGAAAAAAAAAAGAAAAACCAGAAACTAATGCGATTAGCTACCTGCGGGGCATAGGAACAAGATGAAAAGAATAAAGGGAATGAGGAGTAATGAATATATCTTCTTGTTTTGGTCTGACTTTTAGAAACACTTTAATGTTCTGAATCTCAAATAAAAATAAAATCACAAGGACAGGAAGCAAACTAAAACTGAATAAAAACATAAAAAAAAACAAAAAAATGCCCTTTTACATCTATCTTGCAATTTTATGATAAAAATAATCAATCCCTTATACGTGTTAAAACATTTCCCTATAGTTTCATTCAACCTTTGTGAAATTCCTAAATGGTACTATGACTACCCTCCTTTCATAAGAGAGGAAGCCTGGCCTGGGGTGCAGCTCAGTGGAGGAGCACTTGCCTAGCATGTGCAAGGCCCAGCACCGCAAAACACAGAGGAACAAAGACTTTGGTGAGGTTAGGCAGCTCCACGGTTCCAAGGACTTAAGCCTAGGTTTTGTACCAGTGTGGTATGAGATTTCAGTTCTGAAGCCCAGTTGTGGGCCACGCATGGAAAGACGAGTTAAAGTTCTCCGGCTCAGAGACTATGAGCTCAGTGATAAACATTTAATCATGAGGTTTTACACAAAGGGATGTATGATCCTCTCCTCATTCATAAAGGCCATAAAGATTTTAGGAATCCTGAGTGCTTCCTGTAGGCTGGCTTCCTGGGAGATGCAGGTGTTGAGATAGGCCTTAGAGGTAGGATTCAGATTGGTGTAGAAAAGAGGCCTGAGAATCCCAGAGAGCAGAACCCGTTGGCAGCAGGGGTGAGGAAGACCGGCCTTTGTGGGGGACCGACGAGGGAGATGGGCGGGCTCTGTCCCCGGGGAAGGAGTGGGTGAGGTGGGTGAGTCCCAGCCTCTGAGAGCTGCAGCCTGATACTTGATGTTTGCCTGGTCCTTTTCCAGCACCGGGTCTGGTAAGAGATTACCCAGCGCAAGGCAGACTGCACTCTGGATCTCCTGCGGAAGCTGTGTTTTTGCATAAAGAGGAAATGAAATGCGGCGGGATCCCTGGGTCTTTTAGCTTTTCTCCTCTCCAGAGACTCCCCAGCAGCAAGAGGAGCCGCTCCTTGTCCACTGAGCTGAGGATCCAGCCTCAGCCTGGTCTGTCCTCTGCAGCCAGCTGCTAGCAGAGTCCCGGGGTGTGTGTGTGTGTGTGTAAAAGCCCCAGAGGAACACAGTCCTCTGTCCAAGGGCTTTGTAGAGGAAGGACCTGAGAGCAGGACAGAAACAAACACACATCACTGTACCCTGCGTTTTAGTCAGGACCAATGGTCAGACAAACTGGATGTATCTTTGAAGGAAGGACAAAGGCAACATCAAGTCGCTGACCCCATTGCTGTCCCCCTTTGAAAACCACAGAAATAACCCCACATCTCTTAGAGGAAAAGTTGCTATCTGGCCCCTTCTGTTCTTCCAGCCTCCTCTGTCCCTGTCACCCCTGCATCCTTCTCTGGCATCCATGCCCAGGTCTTCCCTGGGCCAGCCGTGCCAGGCCTGCTGTCCCTCTGCACTGAGCCCCACCAGAACCCCCCTGCCTCCTCTCCCAGCCCTCGGGAGAGGACCCACCCCTGGGCCCTGCGAAGGTGGTGGCTCCTCCTCCAACACCCGCACTCAGTGTGGTTGGCACATCCTTTTGCAGTGCTGTGTGTTTGCCTTCTCACCCCCAATCCAGAGCTTCCTAAGTGCAGTAGCCAAACCCTGCTCCTTTCCCCAGCCTAGGACGATACACAGTTTCTGATCATATTTGTTGACTATTTGATCAAAGGGTGTTTTCCTTTAAGACAGCGTTTCTTAAACTTTTAAAAATACAATAAAAAATATATTTTACATTATCACTTAGTCCACACACACGTAGCTACAACAAAGTCATCAAATAATACTTATTATGTTGGATGCACTGATATTTTCTGTTTTCTTTAAGTGCTTGTTGGGATGTGTAGGGGGAAAGCTGGGGTCCTTGAGTGTAGGGAGCAACAGTCGGTTGCTAAAGTGACAAAAGTTTGCTTCCAAGCCGGATGGGATTAGGATTAAGCTGGAAGCATTACCCTGCTTTGCAGAGTAATGAGCCTGGCCTCATTACAAGACGTGGCTGGAGCGGGTGGTGGGGACTGTGGGGACCTTGGCAGCTCTCCGGTTCCAAGCCTTCTATGTTTCCTTCATTCCTTTGACACACCCACCTCCTCCCCACAGAGACCCAGCCCCAGCTCTGCCTGCTGCCTCAGCCATCTTTTCTGTGCTTGCCTCTGTGATTGCTCTTACCACACTGCACCCTGGCGCCCTTCTCCTCTGGGTGCTGGTTGCTCTGCTGAGCACCCCCCCCCCAAGGAGCTGGGCCTGGGAAAGCCTGGCAGTCAAGAGCTACCTGTGGAGGAGAGTTGAACTGCTGTCCCGGGGGTCTGCAGGGGCCCTTCTATTCTTTGCAGCAGGATGGAGCCACCCTCGGCCGGGCGGCAGCAACCAGAATTAACAGCAAGTTCGCAAAATCCTTTAGCCTTTCATTCTTAAGGAAACCTCACAGTGGAGGAAATAAAGAGAATAAACTTGGGCTTCGGAGGTGAACTTTGTTTGGCGGAAGTGGGCTCCCACCGCGGGGGCTGCAGGAGATCTAATTAGGGAATGACGGCAGGTAATGAGCGGCTCACAGGAGCCTGCAGCCTTCAGAGTGAGGGGTGACTGAGGAAAACCAAGCTATGTCCCTGTCTCCCCTCCCAAAGAGAGTTTGTGTCCCCTGGAATTCACGCACTGGGAACCTAACCCTGGCACGATGGTGTCAGGAGGTGAGGGCTTTGGGAGTGAGAGACCATGAGCATGGAGCTTTCCTCTGGCCCCTCTGCCACCTAAGAAGACAGACATCTACGAATGAGGAGATGGTCCTCGCTAGGCACAAACCTGTGGACACCTTGATCTTGAACTTCCCAGCTTCCAGAACAGTGGGCAGTAAGTTCCTGTTGCCTAGAGACCACCGAGTCTATGGGATGCTGTCACAGCAGCCCAAATGGACGAGGTCACTGTTGTACGCGTTGTTTGCCAAGCTGGAAAAGTAGGCCCTAGCCCATGCCCTGATGCACAGAGCTTTCATCTGAGTGGGATAAAGGCCCGTGGAGCAGAGGCGGCCACTCTCCCCACTGTGCTCTGTGGTCTCGGGAGGTGGGGAGAACACGGGCATCTGTGTCCGGGAAACAGGCGGGCAGTGACACGCCAGAATGGGCACAGTAGCTTTTTCTCCTGTGAGGGGGTGGGAAATGTAAAGGGGCCGAGGAAAGTCCCAGCCAGAGTGTATCCTGCAGGCAGTGGTAGTAGGGACTCTGAGAGTAACTCTTCAAACGGCTCTGGCCACTGGTGCTGGCTGGCTGCAGTGCTGGGGCCAGGAATCAGCTGAAGGTGTCGGGTGGTCAGGGGGGAGCCCAGGTTGGCACAGCCACAGGAGGAGACGGGGCCAGGGGTAGAATGGGGACGGCCTCCAAATCTTTCCTTTTCTCCTTGCTCCTTCCTGGCTCTCTCTGCCTTCTCCTCTCCTGTCCCCTCTGTTGGCCCTGCTTCTGTCCCACCTAAGTCGTGTGTCAGTGGCGCTTAGCAAATGCCTCCGGTGATCAAGAGGTTGCCAGCCCAAGGCCCTCCCTGGTGAGCTCAGCCGGGCTGCCTTTGAGTGGGTCGTGAGCAGAGTGGGGCAGCCTCGCTTTCTTTAGCACACGAGTGAGAAGGCAGCGCTCCGACCTCACAGGAAGCCGAGCACACGGTGGCGCCTGACAGTAGGCGCGGCCCCGCCCGCAGGGTGAGAAGAGGAACGGCACCTGTGCCTGCTGAAGCGGCTTCTCCCACTCCAGGCTGTGGAAAGCAGGTCAGCCTGCACCCTGCCAGCCACCAGGCACTGGCCAACGCCCCCAGTGGAACACATCAGGCCAGGCCCCCGGCTGAGGGCGTGGCACGGGAGGCCCTGAGGTCCACTGTGGTACAGAAGGGCTCCGCCAGCCCAAGCCCTCCAGGCTATTGGGTCACATGCATCCCTCTGGACCTCAAGCATTTTGCCTTCCCTGTCTTGCCTTGAGCTTGTGAGTTGGCCAACCCATGCTAGCAGGGCACAAAGAAATGCAGTGCTCCAGGACCTTCTGAGACTACGGGAAAGGAAACTAAGCTCATAGGAAAGAGGATGACCAGGTGGCCAGGCCAGGCCCTATGCAGGGTGGGAGGTGAAGGCCTCAAAGAATAGCAGGCCTGAGGCTTCAGAGTACAAGAGACAGATGCGGCTCTGATGGTCAAAAGAGAGTCTGCAGAAGGCAGCTGTGAAAGGAGGTGGCGGTTTTGGTGGGGGGATGGATATGGCAGGACTCCTGAGGAGAGACATGGGGGACGGGGGTAGGAGGAGGAGGAAGGAGGAAGGAGACTGTTGTTGAACCAGAGGGATGGGGAGAACACAGGCATCTGCAGAGAAGGAGCTCCATCGACATTAGCAATTGCAGGGCCAAGAGGCAGACTTAGCTCTTCGACATGGGAGGTCCCTGGTGGGGGGGATTTCAGCAGCTGTGGAGAAGGGGGTGGGTGCAGACAGACTCTCTCAGGGAGCCTGCCATCCACAGTCTGTAGAAGTGACAGAACAAGAGGAGACTCCTCGAAGGCAAGTCCTGGATCTTCAAAAGCAAAATAGGAGATGATAAGAGAGAAGTTCTGAATCCAGGGAGGACAGAGGCGAAAATGAGGGAGAAGGGAGGGCAGGGAGCTGCTGGATGGAGGTGCTAATCTTGGATTTCACAACAGGCGCTTCCCTTTCCCTGGATCTCGGGCTAGGCCTGATAGCTTATGCTGGTGTGGCCCCCGCGGGACCTCGTCCTCATTTCTGCGGCAGGCACTAGGGAAATTCAGGCAGCTGGAGGGAAAGGTAAAGGGTGCTCTTAGCTCAGGTGTGTGTGGGGGGAGATTGAGCACCTCTGCAACGATTCCTGTCTCCTGTGTCTGTCACAGGCCCCATCAGAGCTGTTAGCTAGAAATTACCCAGAAGCTTGTAAACATTAGTGAAGTTTCTGAATGGCCCTGCATGAGGTGCCAGGAATGATGGGAAGTCAGAGTGGGTGACCACAGGGAGGTGAGGCCGGGATGAGCTCCACCACCAGGGCTTCTGACAGCCGGCTCTGGGAAGCAGCCTCTGCTGAGGCTGTAACTACAGACTTCAAGTTTCCAGCAGTGAAGCCGAGTCCCTGCAGGGCCTGGCTACCCACGCTGACCCCATAACAACCACCATGCCAACAGCGGGCCCTGCGGAGGCAGGAACATCAACAAGCAAGGAGGTGATGGCAGGATGACCTCATTGGAAAGGCAAACACTTCCCTCCACACAGCTGGGGAAAGGAGGAGCCCATCAGCAGCCACAGGAGGCTGTTAGGGTCAGAGCAGGCCAGGAACAGGAAAGAGAAGGCATTCCACCCGGAGACAGCCGGGGGGAAGAGGGAGGCAAGCTTGGCTCAGGAATGACAGGTACAGAGCTGGAAGGGGACAGTAAAGAAAAGGCCATAGTGCTGAGGTCGAGCACCTACGAATTTCAGTCTGCCTGAGCCAAGGATGCAGAGGGTGGTGTTGGTGAAGACGTGCAGGGGCCAGCAGGCCACTGGCCACCTATGCTCTGAAGGAAATTGAAATAGCCGCCGACCTTGAACCTGACACTTTCTCTTTTGGGCTGGATGGGTGTGTAAATCAGTACAACATCATATAAAATAAAAACATGCATTCAGCCCAGGTAATCCACTGGCACTGGCCCAGGACAAACACACCCACTTTATAGGGCACTACTGTGTAGATATCCAAAGAAAACAATCAGGAGATCTGTGTGCGATGACATGCAAAGGCATCTAGGACAATGTTCAGTGACATCAATGAAGAAGAGGTTGCATAACTTTATGGTATGATTTCATCTGATTTGAAAAAGAGAAATGGTGTATGTTAGAAGGGAAAAAAAAAACCCACCTCTATGTGTTTATTTCAAGGAACTGCTAATGGTTGTTATTTTGGGGGTTAGACCAGAAAGTTGGGATTCTAGGGAGGTGCGCACTTAACTTGATTCTTTTCTCTAGGTGTCATTTTACAGGAGCATGAATTTTTTATAATAATTTCTGTAAATCTGGAGCTCCTCTTGCCCTAACCGATTTCATCCACTAGTCTTAACAGTTTGATGACCATATTTTGTGAACTAAATAGAACACAATCTGACGAGTATGAACTCTTATGAGGATAAAGGAAGAAAGTCTTTGCAATCAGGGTCATCTGAAGTTCTCTTCCTTCTGTTTTCTGGCCTGAAAGTTTCATCCTCATTCCCATAACTGGCTCCTCTGGTTTAAATCAGGAAGCTACACAGAGCAGGGGGAAGAACACCAATCAGTGCGGTTCATCCACCCACTGCCCACAGGACCCCTATACCAGGGCTCCTCCCTTATTTACCAGTTGTGTGACTGTGGGCTCTCATTTTCCTGTGCTTGCTCTGTCTGCATCACACAGTTGTGAAGATAAAATGAAACAATGCTACTTGCGTGTGTGTGTGTGTGTGTGTGTGTGTGTGTGTGTGTTTGTGTGTGAGAGATACTGGGGCTGGAAGTCAATGTGCATGTTGGGCAAACACTCTGCACTGAGCTACATCCCTAGCCCTTTTATTTGTTTATTTATTTTTTGAGACATGGTCTTGCTAAGTTGTCCAGGTTGGCCTAGAACTTGCCTCTTCCTAAATAGCTAAGATTGGAGGTGTGTGTCAGGGCACTCAGCTGAAGATACCTAGTACAGGAGAGTGAGTCCTATATGCATATATATTTAAGGTTTTTATAAGTTATCTTCATTAAGAAAGTAGAGGCATTATCCAACACAAGTCAACAAGTTCAGTTCCCTGCCCATGGTGGGCATTGAGTGGTAGAATAAATGAACTGTCTGAAATAGATATATTTTGAGGAATCAGTTAAGTGGTCCCTGAAAGCAAAGTCACTTTTGGAAAATACAACTGGCAAGAATTTTAAGTACAATGGATGAGATCATCAGCTACAGAAGCTTTTCATCTAAATAATGGTAAATGTAGTTTGTACAAAATCTAGGGACACCAAATCCAATTAGTAACCAAATGAGGGCTTGCTAAACACCAGGCAGAGTTCTACTGCTTGTTGCTTATTTAAGCCCTGTAATGACCTTGTGATCTCTACTTCACAGAGAGGTGAAGCAACTTGCCCAAGTCACAGCAGGTAAATGGTAGAGCCAGGAGTCCAATTTCCAATAGCCTGATCCCACAGCCCACGTATACGCTGATGACCCCTTACGTATGAGGGCAGGAGGAATTGTTCAGAAAATAGGACCCAACATTGGAAAAGATTGGTGGGTTTTTGTTGTTGTAGTTTGTTTGTTTGCTTTCTGACTGAAAAATCACGTCAACATACTGTCTCTAAACCTAGCAAGTAACAACAATTATTATTCTTATCAATAATTCCCAAACTAATGTGCTTAGGAATCATACCAGGATCTTATTAAAATGCAGATTCCAAGTGAAGCATATGCTTGGCAAGTGCAAGCCCCTGGGTTCAATCAATCAAAAAGCAGTTCTGAGCCAGCAGATCTAGGGCAGGGCCTGAGGTCTTGCAAGCTCCTCTGCTGGTCCACCGACCACAATTTGAGGAGCAAAGCTCTAGGCTAGAAATCTACTTTCAGAGAAGTAGATTTCTCTACTGAAAATGAAGAAATCTGGTTTTGTTCTGAACCTTAGTCTTTCCTGTGAGGCAGTTTCCAAAGCTGAAGGCTCTTTGAACCCTCTGTCATCCAACAGTTGGGTTTGGGGACTAGCAAAGCAGGCCTGAGTCACTCCCAGACAGCAGCTTTCTCCACCCACTGTGTCCTGTGGGGTGTGGAGCTTTCTCTTGTTGCCTTGCTGAGGGGGTCAGATGAACAGGATCCCTGAGCTGGCTGAGAGGGGGGCCTGGTGAGTCTGACCCACTACCCTGAGAGGGTAGACTCGGGGGACCAGCAGCTTGACATAGTCCATCGGGTTCAAGAAGTGGTAAATCTGGGTGTACGGAGATGAGATGTGTGGGTAGGTAAGAAGTGGCAGGTCCGGAGGGGAGGAGGGGCTGAGGGGGATGGAAGGCAGACACAGCCAGACCTCAGTGTGGAATTAAACACCAGGAGTTTGTGTTTCGTGAGGGCGTGGGCTGGTCAATCCGGTTCATCTCCTGGAACCACAGTTGGCTGTTTGTTGAAGGAATGAGGAGTTGGGGGAAGCCACGGACAGGCTGAGGTTCTGTGCCCCCCACCACCCGGAGATGACTCTGGGGGTGACTCATGTCTGGCCATCCCCGCACTTTTTCTTAGTCTAAATCCACTGACCCTTTTTAGCTGCAGGACCTTCCTTATAGAGTTCCTAAATTTCAAGCAAGTTGCCTTTCTTCCCTGCAGAGCTGAGAAAGTTGAGCCTGGGGGAACACAAGGAGTCCCAATGTAAGTCTCCCCAAAGGTTTTCTGAAGTGTGAGAATGCTGTGCTGTCCTGAGGACCATCTGGACCATTCCAGGCTCTGAGAACTGCGTTCCTGTTCTCTCTGCCTGTGTCCTCTGCCATATCACATCTACCATGGGTGAACACAGAGCCAAATGAGATGAGTGGACAGAGATGGGGGGAGCAGGCACCTCTGCAGGGGGATGGCCAGCTTCTGTGTTGGCAGAGAAACCGATGGGCCAGCCTAATCCAGTTCTTTCTTGCTGTGGGCTGCTGGCACCAGGCCAGTCTAAACCTGAGAGTCTCCACATCAGGGCTTGGCTGAGTGAGTGCTTGAAGGCATCCCTCACCCACCATTACCTGCCCCCAGGCCCCAAGTTTGCCCTGGATCCTGCAGGGGCACAGCCATGGAGGCCAGGTGCCAGTCCTGCTCAGAGGAGAGAGGCCTTGGGAAATGTCAGGACAAGGCCCGCCACATCCAAAGTAGGTGGAGAAACAGGGATGACATGGTACCCTTCCTGGAAACAGTATTTTGATCCTATTTCCTGTAGAAGCTGACCACAGCGGGGTTTGAATGGCAAGGCGGTTTCCTTTCTTGGGAAGACTCAAGAGCACAGTTTTCAGTAACTCTAAGAGACGGTCAGGCCACAGCTTTATTTCTGAAGAGAACCTGTGCCCTGTCTTCCCACCTCTTTCTCCTCCAGGGAACCTGGGGCCACTGTTGGACACCGGTCTCCTAGAAAAGCCCTTTTCTCTTCCAGTAGGGTTTGATGAGCCTTAAAATACAGGAGGGAAAAGCAACAGTTAATACAAATAAGGAGAACAGAAGAGAGAAGCAGATGTGTTAGCCTAAGTGCAAATGAGCATTGACACCCAAGTCGCCCTGCACCTGCGGGTGGGCTGGGAGAAGGCATGCACTAGCTTGAAGTCTGGAGGGCTCTTTGCGGGTTTAACTGTGCGTTCATTCTCTGGGCTTCAGTCTCTTTGTCTGTAAAATGAGGTAAAAGTACTTCCTCAGAGGTTTATTGAATCACAGGAGATCTTACATGCAGAGGACTGAAATAGTGCCTGGCCCCAAGCATTCATCTGGGAATGGGGAGGGTACTGGCAGGCAGAGAAGAGCTGCTTACCTGCAGGTGGCTACCTTCTCTGCCAAGAATGCACTCTCCCCTTGCTCCCACCCAGGTACTAAGAAACAGCCTGGGAAACTGTCTTGTTCTGGTCCTGCTCCACACTGTTCCCAGGCCCACTTGAGTCCCCTGCTTCCCAGCAATTTCTGCAGGATGCTTACTGCATGCACATTGAATGTGACCTTAGGCGCGTTTCCTTGACTGTTAGTCCCTCTGAGCTCAGAAAGTCCATGGGGTATCTTCCCCTCTTTTTGTCCTGACTTCCGGAGGTCTGGAGAGGCTTACCCAGCCTTCCTAGCTCTTGGCAGCTCAACTCCACCCACTGTTAGTAAGGGATGGAAATATCCCCAGGAAAGTCCCACAGAGCCTGGTTTGGTGTTCTGCTGCTGGTGGCAGGCTGTGTTGTTCTGTCCTCTGTGGGTGAGGAACCCCTGGGCTCATGGGCTCCTGGGCGGTGACTCATCAAGTCTCCTGTGGGCAGTCAGGGTCTGGGGCAGGCCAGTAAGCCCATTTATGTGCCAGGCACCACATGCTGCTCTTCCCCCTTTGGCAGCAGCCTGATTTGCTTGGCCCCTTACTCTCTACCAACCGAGTAGTCCAGATGACTGGGGAAAGGAGAGGGCCTGTGGCCACCACACACGCAATTTAGACATGGGCTGTTGCAGTCAGTCCTGTGCCAGTCACTGAATAAAGAGTGCTCAGACATGCTGGGATGCCCTTTAGGACAGAAACAGATGTTGACTCATGTAGCCCTCCCAGCAGCCATGAGAAGGAGGGCTCTCCATCTCTCCTGTTTGCAGATGAGGAAACCATGGTGGAAAATATATTTGCCCATGATCATGTGACTACAGAGGAGCCGAGCCGGTAGTTTGCAGTATATGTGTCTAATCACTAGACCAACTGGCCTCCCTAAAGCTCCAGAGCTTGTCCGTACCAAAGGCTCAATTCTAATGTGGAGAACATTCTCCCCAGCATTCAGAGAAAAGGCCAGAAGAACCGACGCCATCTGTAGACGGAGCCGGGGGTCCTCACACTCCTTCTGCTTTTCCATTTCTAGGCAGTCTGACTTCCCTCTAGAGGCAAAGCCCTATGTCTCTCCTCCTATGGGAGCATAAAGAAGCCCCTTGGAAACAAGGTGGGTACAGGTCCCAGAGGACTGCACTGCACTCATTGAAGCCCAGCACCCTGAGTACCTCCCTGGACTGTGCACTCCCACCTTGGTGACAATCATCTTTGCTGCCCTTCTGTGGTCTTATTGTGTTTGCCAACTTTAAGAGAAACACATGATGGAAAATTTTTCTTACAAATACTTTGGAAATTATTGCTAAGGACCTTCAACAGTCCTTTTTACTCAATGTTTTCATAATCTTGATATAACATAAAGGTTGTGAAGTAGCACATTCGAAGGTACCAGAATTACCCTCCAGGGTCAATGCTCTGGAACATGAACTTTCTTTGGCAGGCATGACCTTGGGCCCCAGAGCTCTGTGTAACTCATATAACTGTACCACACATTCTGAGCAAGTCAGAGGACAGTCAGGTGAAGTTTAACTTAGGTGGAGTCATTGTGGATGACTCAGATGTGGCAACGATTTACAACATTTTTGTTGCTGCTATTCAGTGCTCTGTTAAAATTGTGGGGAGGGCTCTAGAGCATTCTAAACCTGGTATTTCTGGCTGGAATATTTTAATCTCACTATACCCCTGCCAAAAGATCACAACCTTAAATCTCCTATGGCATGATTGGTTAGTCTTGATTTAAGCCATATAATGAAACACCCCCAAATATGCACAGCAAATTTTATTAGTGTCAAAGTCACACCCAGTACCACACAGGGGACCAGGAAGCAATCTTAAATCCCAGAAGGACAGGAAAGCTTCCAGGATGCAGAGACCAACCCCTTACTACATCCTAAAGCAGGCATATTCACGGAAAGAGCCAAACGGAAATTGGCATTTCCTGAAGGCCTACTGCGTTCCAGTCACTCGCTACCTCATCCATTTCCGGCCACAGGGAAGGTAATGCCTGTTAACACTCCACATTCTTGATAACGCGTCTGCGAGAGAGTGGGATCTGCTCAAGGTGACACACTGCAGCAAGTGTCAGAATCTGAATCCCAGGCAGTTTTCTCGCACCGCGCCTCCGACCTGGCAGAACACGCAGAGCTGCCGTGGGGAAATTAACGACCCACAGCCATCCTGAGGTTCTGTGCCACAGCTGGGGCCGCAGGCCGGCACCCGTGACTCCTTAGCCTTGCAGTTTTCACCCAAGAGTGTGACTGCGGAGCAAAGCGACCACGTGAGTGGCCCGGCCCCACGGCTGGGCGAGAGACAGCCTGTCTGGCCAAGGACAAATCGCAGGTGCGAGAGCGAGCCAGGACGGGATCCGGAGCCCTAGGGCACAACTCCCCTTCCAGTCACCTGGCCGCCCGGAGGGGCTGCGGCCAGGCGTGACACCCAGGCGCGGTAGTCCTAACTGCGCTCAAAGTGCGGCGGGCGCCGCAAACCGGGGCCGAGTGGGAGACACTAGAAATAAGGTTGGCCGTGGCCTCCGTGGCCCGCAAGACGACTTCCAAGGGCCAGGAGAGGGTTGGCACGGTCCCGGCGAGGGACCGGACACTGCGGGACACCGGGAGGGGCCAAGGAGGGGCCGTCTTGTCCCACGTGGACGCGCTCCCCGCCAGGGGCGTGGCCGCGGCGCGGCCTGGGCCAATGAGCGCCACCGTAGGGCTCGCCCCGCCGAACGCGCCGGGCCGGCAGGCACCGCGTCACGCCGAGGGCGGGGCTTGGGCGGCGCGAGGCGCGGCAGGTCACGCGGGTCGCGCGCCGGCTATAAGTAGGGGCGGCGGCGTGCTCCGCCAGAGTGATGGCTGCCGGCGCGCGCTGCGTGTTTTCTTCTCTCGGCTGCTGAGGCACCCGCAGCCGCTCCCCGTGTGGGTCGCGCGCCCGCCGCGCCGTCGCCCCGGGCCCTCCTGGTTCGCCGGCCGCAAGTGTGCCCGCGCCCCGTTGCCGCCGCCGTCTGGTCTCCTCTCCTGCGCGAACCCGGGTTCCCCTGGTGAGTGGCGGCGCCGCCTCGCCGAGGCTCTTTCTTCTCCCGGGGCGGGCGCGGGCGCCGCGGCGTGGGAGGCGGCGGGCGGCTCCCAACCGCGCCCGCCCGTCCGCCAGCCCGCCCGCGGGCCTTTTTGGCGGTCCCGGGTGGCGCGCGCGGGAACGGCCCTGTTCCGGCTTCGAGCGCGCGCGCGGGACGGCGTGGGGGACCCGAGCCACGTGCCCCGCCGCCGCGCGTCCCGCTGGGGCTGGGGACGGGGATAGCGGGCCGGGGGCCGCGGGCGGAGCCCGACCGGCTCGCCGCTTGGCCCCCAGGGCGCGCTGCTATTGTTGTGTTCTCCCCCAGGATAAACTTGCGTCCTTGCTCTAATCCGCCATGGGATTCTGCGCCGCGCTTGTAGCCCTGCAGAGCCAAAGACACCCCAGACAACAGACGCCCTCCCGCAGCGTATAGCAGTGACTCCGGCTCGCCTGCGCCCTAGTTTACAGTATTTAATGTTATATATTATATACTATTTATTATAGCGATTTTGATACCTCATATTCTGTTTACACACCCTGAACGCCGCTCAGTAATTCTCTTATCAATCCAACCACTACTCGAGAGCATGGCATCTACCGTGGCGACGCTGATAGCCAGCACCGCGTCTGTTCCCCCGGCGCAGCAGTTCCTGTGGATGCTCATCCTGGGCTTCATCATCGCCTTCGTCTTGGCCTTCTCTGTGGGAGCCAATGATGTGGCAAATTCGTTTGGCACAGCTGTGGGCTCAGGCGTGGTGACCCTGAAGCAAGCCTGCATCCTCGCCAGCATCTTCGAAACTGTGGGCTCGGTCTTACTGGGGGCGAAGGTGAGCGAGACCATCCGCAAGGGCCTGATTGACGTGAACATGTACAACTCGAGCCAAGAGCATCTGCTCATGGCTGGCTCAGTCAGCGCGATGTTTGGTGAGTTCTTTTTATGTATTGTGGTGGGTGAGCGAATTTGTATCATGGGTGGTTCCATTTTTTGTGCTGAACCTTTCAGATTATTTCGTTCATAATATTGCTTACATAATGATATGTGTGTACATATGCATATCACTATTTGTGTGTGTGTGTCATGTATTTTCCATTTACTTACTAAAATTTGGTTCTGTTTCAGGTTCTGCTGTGTGGCAACTAGTGGCTTCATTTTTGAAGCTCCCCATTTCTGGGACCCATTGTATTGTTGGTGCAACCATTGGTTTCTCCCTCGTGGCAAAGGGGCAAAAGGGTGTCAAGTGGTCTGAACTGATAAAAATTGGTATGTTTAATCCTGAATGGCTTAATTTTTGTTCTGGTCCTGTGTTACCTTGGGTTGCATATATCTGTAAATGGTGTAAAATAGGCAGATTTTGAGTTTTGAAATGGAGCATATTTAACATTTAAAGTATTTACTGAGTTTCACTAGTTTACATTTATCCTTCCTCTTTTTATTCCAGTGATGTCTTGGTTCATCTCTCCACTGCTTTCTGGTATCATGTCTGGAATCTTGTTCTTTCTTGTGCGTGCATTCATCCTCCGCAAGGTAATCTTTCTCCTCCCTGTTGTGACCTTCCAGGGGTCACACTCAGTCTGTTTTTCACACTGGGTGACATTCTTGAAGATGTGATTGGTATGTAGTTATGTGGCCTTGAAAAGTTCTTTGTTCTATGCATCTCTTGTGTGTTGAGGAGTTGCATGAAAGAAGCGTTTTTAATACTTAAGAAGACATTCAGGAAGGAAAAAGTCGAGTATCATGGGGCATGTTAGGAACAGGCTTGGAAGGGAAAAAAAGTAAGGAAACATTCAAGGTGGCTTTGCCAGCTGTATGTAGGTTATTACTTCATTGAAAACACCATTGTTTTCAGGACAATTGAAATTGTAAGCTTGGGGTCCAACAAGTCACAACAAAACAAGTCACAACATCCCGTGGCTACAGCTAAATGGGTCTCCACAGTGCTGACTATTGGAACCAGTTTATAAAATTTCTAAATGAGGCTTCAACCTCTTGTGATTCTCACTATAGTTAAAAAAGAACCAATAAAGATAAGTTTTTGTGGGGGTCGGGGGATGGTGGCAGATTGTGCAACCATTTAATTTCCTATGTATTTGAAAATCCCTTTTGAGGTACCTAGTAGCATTTCTTCTATCAAGAAGTCCATGCTGCCTCAAATAGACAACAAGGGATTACATTGACATTGGACTGAGTTACAGTAAGAATAAATGCATTTTTCTCAGGAAACAAAGTTGCCCTTTTTCTAAGGTGAATGTTCTTAACAGCCCATTGTTATTCACTTAAAAAAATGCCCCTAAACTGTAGAAATCTGAGTGAAGAGAGATAGACAGCTTAATCCCAAGGGTAAGAACGAATTCAGACCTCTACTTGTCTTCTGTATTTCTGAACTTCTCTGGGGAAGAATTTGGGTTTGTCTTATAAAAATTCTATTAACTGGGAAAGTGATTCTCCAGTTACCCTTATCCACAGCCTGAGATTTGGCAGAACACACTAGTTTAATACTTGGAACATTTGTAGTTTGATATAAAGTGACAGTAGAAAGTTCATTGGTACTGGCTCTTAAGTTCGGCAGTTTCAGTCAGGAAGCCGGTATGATGGTATGATTGGTACCTATACTCCCACTGCCCACATCTGTGGTACATGGTGATGTGCTTACATTTGAAACTCACCAGAAATCAGGATCCAGAGTATTGTGTTCTTTCTAGAATCCCCTATCCCAATGCATACCAGAAAAGCCAGAAAAATGAACAGCATCCTTTGTTAAGAATTCTTGCTTTACAAAGGTTTATATAGGCCCTTTTGATTATTGGGAAGTAGATCATTCTGATTCTGGAGACAAATTGTGTGTCTGATCTCCACAAAATAAATAGGCCCTTCCTGAAGGGTAGGTGGAGCTGCTCTGAGGAGCAGTGAGGGATTTTGATACCTCATTTGAGGAATGCAAGCCAGGTACTTCTACTGAGAGCTTAAGTTAGATGTATTAATTTTATAGCCACATATATCTATTGGTGTGGGCATGGGCATGGGCAAGGACGATTGGAATGAGGTTTCCATTCAGTGCTTCCCCTGAGCATCTTTGCACACACAACACTCACCTGCTTGTACTCTTGCATTCCTTGTCAGTAATGAGTGGATGAGTATGAACATTTGTGGTTGCTGTTGATTTTAAGTTTCAAGAAAACATCCTTAGACTAGTAAGCTTTGAGGTGTCGAGCTCTACAGTCTCCATATTTGACTGTTAAGATACATTCACACTCTTAAAATTTGATCTTTAAAGTTGAGGTTAAAATATTTTTTTTTTATTTTAAAAAATACTGCTTTTTGAAAATTTTCTGACTTTTTTTTTTTTTCCCAAAGGTGTTGGCCTTTGAGTAGGAAAAGGCAGAGTAGAGGTGGGGGTTCTTCTGTGAAGGAATGTGACACTCAACAAAAACAGTAGTGATGAAGTTTTCCTGTTGTATTTAAGTTCTAGCCAAAGAAAATCAAGCTTTTAGCATTCTTCTACTTGTTTGGAATCATATTTAGTTTCTCTAGGATATGTTCCCTTTAATATGTAAAACATAAACTGTTCTGGGGAGAGGAAATGTGAAGATCCATTTGCTAACTAAATGATAACTAAATTATAAGATAGTCACATCACTTCCAAGTAAAGTTTTAAATGTGTGCTGAGTAGCTCATGGTGTATAAGTATTATTTCATAAAATCACTCTCACTGCTTCCCTTTTGGAAGTGACTGGAAGGAGGTTGGAGAGAGAGTAAAAAGAAGAGACTTTTCTTTTACCTTTTTCCTAAAATTGTCAATTTTGTTTTTAAACCATGAACTCATGTTTCATAATGTACTATGAGTAGGATTACTCTTTCTCTACCCTGTCTCCAGCTCCGTGATTACTGTTTCTTTACCTCAGGGAATACGTAATTGTGAAGAAGCTGAACCTGAATGTATAGGCGACTTCGTAACTCTGACGAGTCAGTTGCAGTTTGATTTGCAGATGCCCTATTACTAAATAGAACTTGAAAATCTTTTTGAGAGAAACCCCCAGTGAAGTCTTTGGAACCTTATTGTGTTTTAATATTCAGAGTTGGGCCTTGGGCTTATTTTTTTCTTTTCTTCGAAGTTAGCCTTTTGTCGAAAAGTGGACACCCTGGTGAATTGTTCACCTTGCTTCGGGGCCTTTCCACTTGCCCATACCTCTGTCCTCCCCACTCCCCTGCTGGGTCGCTTGCTCCTTTCATACCCTGAAACTCAGCTGAGGCTCACTCCCTGCCCCCTTCAAATGAAATGTGCTCCTCCTCCTGTCTTGTCCTCTTATTTTATCTCTTATTTTTTCTACACTGCGTTTGCTAGTGTGGTGCAGTATTCTGTACTAGACTATGAATGTCTCCTCTTTGAGGACAGGCTTTTGGTCTTACTTCCTCCAGTATTTCAGTGCTCAGAACAGGTTTTTGGGATTGAACCCAGCTGTGCTTTACCACTGAGCTATATTCCCAATCATTTTTGTTTTTTATTTTGAGAAAGGAACATGCCGAGTTGCTGAGGCTGGCTTCAAACTTGCGATCCTCCTGCCTCAGCCTCCTGAGTCACTGGGATTCCAGGGGGGTGCCACCATGCCAGCCCAGAATAGTTGTAGACTCAACTAGGATGAGTAGTGCACAGTTGATATTTATCTTTCCACTTTGGAAATGTTAATTATGCTGTATCAGATATTTAGATAAGGTGGTTATTGCAGGTATTCTACCTGTTTTAGTTTTTATTTTTTAATTTTTAAAATATTTTATTATTATTAGTTGTCGATGGACCTTTTTTTATAAGTGGTGCTGAGAATCGAACCCAGTGCCTCACATGCTAGGCAAGTGCTCCACCACTGAGCCCCAGCCCAGCCCCCTGTTTTAGTTTTTAGTATTGAAGGTAAAGTTTGGGGGAGCCAGTATTCTAACATCTCGTGGCTCTCTCTTTGAGCTCTTAGGTGGAGTGCGTCTTCAGGCACGGCTTGGGTTTACGTGTGGACTTCAAGGCTTTAGAAACATAAGTGTTGGAACTGATGACTCAGGATGTTAGCAGTCAGTAGTGGAGGTAGATTTGTTATTAAAAATAGCAGAAAAATGGCCATTTTGGAGCAGAAGATGGAATTGACTTTATCTTATAGAGACCTCCAGGAGCAAGGGCAGGAAAGCCCAGCTGGCCTTGGGAATTACAGTGGAAGCTGCCCTGTTAACGATTCTGTGGAAATGGGTTAACTTGTACAACTTGTAAGATACTGATCTTAATGTTTTATAGGCAGACCCAGTTCCCAATGGTTTGCGAGCTTTGCCAGTTTTTTATGCCTGCACAGTTGGAATAAACCTCTTTTCCATCATGTATACTGGGGCACCGTGTAAGTACATATCAAAATACTTAAATGTGAATTTAAAGTTATTTACAAAACTTGCATTAAATGCCCAATTTACCCCTTTTTGCTTTACAGGGCTGAAATCTCCTAGAAGGTGGCTGGCCTGCGCCCATTTCAGAAGGCTGCAGGCTAGTGTATGCTGAGTTAACCTAGATAGTTTTTCAACCAAAAGAGACCTGCTCAGATTCTAAATCACTACAGACCTTTCCTCTTTAGTCTTCACAGGATCCACCGATAATATATGACCTTCTCCCTCCCTTTTTCTTATCTATGTTAAAAATGCTGGAATTGATACCTCAACCACTGAAGAGTCACTAGTTATATCTGTTCTTCAATAATCAGTCATTTAGGACTGGCCTGCTGGATATCGTTTTTCTCTCCCAAGTGGAGCCACTTTTGTTTCTAAGTGCTAAATTTACTCCCCTGAATCTGCTTGAATGAGAAGAGTTGGGATGCTTAACACCTGGTCTAAGTACACTTGGAAGAAGAATCCCAGCAGCTCAGAGGAAAAGTAATATGTGAGAGCGTAAAGGTCGAAACGGGTGCTTTTATATGGGACTGAGGCAAGGCATGAGTTAACTTATGGTGCTCCTGTTTAATTAGCAACTCCAAGAAGCTGGTAACTTAGACCTTGTCAGACAGGAGAGTAGCTTTGGCATCTAGGCTTACTTGGCTGCAGGATTCATGACTCTGTAAGTTGTGGCTTTTAATATTTGACTGACCCACTGGAAGAAAAACACTGTTGCCGCCGGGGGCACCTGCATGTATATGTGGTTGTAGAGAGAGACAGACAGCTAAAACAGTGTGAAGCCATTTATTGTTACCTTGATATCCTTTAAAAATTTTTTAAATGCTTATTGTGTCTTACTAAGACTAATGGGTTGTGACTTGCTTTTTAAAGTCTCACTGAAGTAATAAGTCACTGACCAAAACATGGAACGAACAGTATTTTTAACCTTGCCTTTATTATTGGAATATCAGTAAAGAAATAGATAACTTTATGAGACTATTGATCTTGGAGAATACAAGACTCCTTACTAAATAGTGCAGGTGAAGGGTTGCATGCTGAATTTCCATTCCGTTGCGCATGGAGTTCTTCATGTAAAACCAAAAAATCTCCCATGAGGCTCATGTATGTTTTAGTTTGTGTGCTGAAGTGCAGGAAAACTGAAAGCAGGATTAAAATGCATGCAGTCTTACTGCCACCATAGAACTTTAGTTGTGAAGGGACTTCAATTTATATCTGATTTTTAAAAGGCTAATTGTTGGGGAGGACAATAGAATTTCCATTTTTAAAAGTAATTTAATACCTAATGAGCAAAGTGACACAAACCAAGCAGTCACTAAGCTGTTGTCTGAGCTGCATGCAGGTTTTCATAGCATATCTTGGATTTGAGCAGTGCTGTTACTGGGCCACCCTTCCCTCTCTAGTAGAGGCTAGTTGCTTGGAGCCTGTTGGTATGCAAGTGAAAAGCAGGTGAGGACTCAGGTTACTGATCCTTGAGCCACATGCAAAGTATTAGTGGCAATTCTCTCTCAGGTTTGGCTTGTTAGTGAAATTGTTACTAGACTTTTCCTTTGTGAAAAAAATTATTTAAAATATTCTTGAACTGATTGTTGTAGGTAGATGTCCCTGTTTTTCTAACTTTAGCTTGATAATGTTTTCAGAGAGTTGATCAGGCTTTTCTCAAGGCCTGTACAGTAGACGTGGTGACTTTCCCAGAGTTATTTCAGCATGATATGTGTGGGTGCCAGGCCCTTTTTTTCTAAACTGTGTAATCTGTGTGTGCAGATGAACCGTGTGGCAGGTGGACTTCAGGAATGAGGTGTGGGGAGTAGAATGCTTCTGTTTCATAGCTAGTCACAGGTCGTCAGAGGAAAGCCAAGAAAAAGAAGAAAAAGGCAGTATTTGAAAAGCTGAGTCTGCTGGTGTTTGGGCCAAAACTGGTGTGGTGTTAAGATGGTCATTGGAGTTTTCTCCCAGATTCACGTAGCCAAGGCATAATAAGCTCTGGAATTAAAGCTAGCTACAGCTGTCCAGGGTGACGGGCTGGCTTGGGGAAGCCTCTGTCCCACAGGAGGGTTTGCACGTTATTGCAGGGGCTGTTGCCCTGGGGTTTTCAAGATGCACCATTTTATCTCCTAGTGCTGGGCTTTGACAAACTTCCTCTGTGGGGTACCATCCTCATCTCGGTGGGATGTGCAGTTTTCTGTGCCCTTATCGTCTGGTTCTTTGTATGTCCCAGGATGAAGAGAAAAATTGAACGTAAGTAATAATTGTAACAGAAAAGTTTAACTAGTAATATTGTGTTTTTTTTTTTAAAACCACTTGTTATAACCTA
Organism: Ictidomys tridecemlineatus; assembly: GCF_052094955.1. Classification (NCBI taxonomy): domain Eukaryota; kingdom Metazoa; phylum Chordata; class Mammalia; order Rodentia; family Sciuridae; genus Ictidomys; species Ictidomys tridecemlineatus. Next base: position 31,008,535 of record NC_135488.1, on the reverse strand, counting down.
CTATTTGGATAGTATTGGCAAAGTAAGAGATTTTAAATGGAAAATTCTATAGTAAACATTTCCAGGTGTCCCATGCAGGAATCATTTTAGTGGCATTTTATAACACACTATTGCTGCTAATTAAATACTGAGTAAATTTTGATTAGTATTAGTCTTTTTTAAATCTTCCTTATGGGCTGTGATCTTTTAAAAATTATATTCTGCCCTTCCATCTTTACAAATGCTGCATTCCTGATGTGATTGCTGTCCTTTGCAGCAAGGGGTGCACAGACTGCGGTGACTGGGAAGATTGCTGTGTCACTGCAGTCGAACTCTGGAGCCTCTGAGAGGCTCTGCTTCTCGGCTGTGCGGCAGGCAGCGAGGCTTTCAGGACTCCCTGACCTCATTTTTCCTCAGTCTGGGAGAAGATGAGACAGATCTTGCTTTACCACTAGTCTGGTTTGACTGAGATGCCTGAGCCAAGTGTTGGACAGGAAGTGTTCCTGTCTGGCTGTGGGATTTAGAATTATAGGCACATCTCTGTTTTATGCAGGTATTTGTGAAAGGTGTCATCTTTAGTTTCCTGCATTGAGCTGTGTCACTTTGCTTGAACTCAAACTGAAATTTGGGGATTTTTTTTTTTTTTTTTTTTTTTTTTTATAAAGAACATGAATTAGGCTGGGCACCGTGGTACACGCCTGTAATCCCAGCACCTTGGGAGGCTGAGGGAGGAGGATCACAAGTTCAAAGCCAGCTTCACCAAAAGCAAGGTGCTAAGCAACTCAGTGAGACCCTGTCTCTAAATAAAATACAAAAAAGGGCTGGGGATGTGACTCAGTGGTTGAGTGCCCCTGAGTTCAATCCCTGGTACACACACAAAAAGGAACATGAATTGGGGGCAGTCAAACTTTTCATCTGATCTTCAGCTCAAGCTTGAGCTACCTTTCACTGAAGGAGTGAAGAAGTGTTTTTACATTTGTGAAAGGTTGTAAAATTAAAGACCATGAGTGTGGAGTGAAACTTTATGTAAAACCTAAAATATTTAATACCTGGTCCTTTACAGCAAAAATTTGGGACTCCTGCTAGAGGGAGTGCTGCATGGCTAGCCCCGTCCCAAGTGAAAGTTGAGTTCCTGGCAGACAGTAAAGCAGGCAGGACAGTTAACCTGTGTTTTAACAAAACTTTATGCATGTTCTTATTGTGAGATAAGTTTTTGGGGATGGAAGAATGGGGGTTCGGAGGAAGAAGGTAGTATGGTCAATACCAAGCTAACCCTGACCCGTTTTTTCTCCTAGGAGAAATAAAGTCTAGTCCTTCTGAAAGCCCCTTAATGGAAAAAAAGAATAGCTTGAAAGAAGACCATGAAGAAACAAAGCTGTCTCTCAGTGATGTCGAAAATAGGAATCCCGTGTCTGAGGTGGGGCCTGCCACTGTGCCCCTCCGGACCGTGGTGGAGGAGAGAACAGTGTCCTTCAAACTTGGGGATCTGGAGGAGGCTCCAGAGCGGGAGAGGCTCCCCAGCATGGACCTGAAGGAGGAGACCAGCATTGACGGCACCATGAATGGTGAGTCCACCTTCCAGAGTTCTGCAGTTATCTGCACAGGTGAGCAGGCTTGCTGGTCTAGACCTGGTGCTTTTGGTAATGAATGTTACCTTTTTTGGTCTTGGCTAGGCACAGTGCAGCTGCCTAATGGGAACCTCGTTCAGTTTAGTCATGCCGTCAGCAACCAGATAAACTCCAGTGGCCACTACCAGTATCACACTGTGCATAAAGATTCTGGCTTGTATAAAGAGCTGCTCCATAAATTGCATCTGGCCAAGGTAGGAGACTGCATGGGAGATTCCGGAGACAAGCCCTTGAGGCGCAATAACAGCTACACTTCCTACACCATGGCAATTTGTGGCATGCCCCTGGATTCATTCCGTGCCAAAGAAGGTGAACAGAAGGGTGAAGAAATGGAGAAGCTGACGTGGCCTAATGCAGACACCAAGAAGCGTATTCGAATGGACAGTTATACCAGTTACTGCAATGCTGTGTCTGACCTCCACTCGGCATCTGAGATGGACTTGAGTAGTGTCAAGGCTGAGATGGGTCTGGGCGACAGAAAAGGAAGTAGTGGCTCTCTGGAAGAATGGTCTGACCAGGACAAGCCTGAAGTCTCTATCCTCTTCCAGTTCCTACAGATCCTCACAGCTTGCTTCGGGTCGTTTGCCCATGGTGGCAATGACGTCAGGTCAGTCCACTTTGAGTCTTACCACCTCTATTTTAAAACTGTCTTAGGGCTGGGGATGTAGCTCAGCTGGTAGAGAGCTTGCCTCACATGCACAAGGCCCTGGGTTCAATCCCCAGCATCAGAAAAAGAAAAAAAAAACCTGTCTTGTCCTTTTTACATCCTTGGGGTGGTACTTCTGCCACACGCAAGATGAGGCAGCGGCAATCATTGACTTAATAAAACAAGGAAGTTTTGGTCTTCAGAGAATGTTTTTAATTGTTCTGTATGTGATAAATACAGATGTGTTTCACAGAGAGACCTTTATCTATCCAGATAGGATGTAGATTTTTAGTAAATTATGGGATGTAAGATGAAAAATTTAAAATCCCTCCCCTGTTGAATGGAATTCTGGGTGGGTGAGCCTTAGTTCTGTGGTTATAAAGTTCATTGGAACCCAAGAGCTACCTGTGGGAGGGAGGAGGCCGCCAGCCGCACGGCACCTTCCCCATCACAGATTTCATTTTCTTCTGTGTGTATGTTGGTGTTCCCTTGGTTTTCTTTGGGAAAAAGGTTGATTTGCTAAATGGGCTTGATGAATGACCTTAGTCAACCTAGTAAGTCAGATCTAGTTCTGCCTTAAGAGTCATCTGTGCCCCTTTTTTCTTCCAGCAATGCCATTGGTCCTTTGGTTGCTCTGTATCTGATTTATGTCACCGGGGATGTTTCTTCGGAAGAGGCGGTACCAATATGGCTTCTACTTTATGGTGGTGTTGGCATCTGCACTGGACTGTGGGTTTGGGGAAGGAGAGTTATCCAGACCATGGGGAAGGATCTGACACCAATCACACCCTCTAGGTAAGCAGAAAAAGCAGGTCTTAAGAGAGGCTAGTATTTATTTCTTAAGACATGTAGTACTGGGGCTGGGGCTGGGGCTCAGCGGTAAAGCATTCACCTGGCATGTGCAAGGCCCTGGGTTCGATCCTCAGTACCACATAAAAACAAATTAAGGTATTGTGTCCAATTAGAAAAAGAAAAGACATGTAATACTATATGTTGCTAACATGAGACTAACCAAGTTTGTGTGATTTTTTTTTTTTTTTGATGGTATTCTCATCGTTGGTGTGAACCTTTTAGATTTACTTACTGTTGGTTGAATATTTATTTACTCACCTTCAATGATCTAACAAAATTTCAGAGGAAGATGTGTTATGCTAATGGTGGATGGCTGTGTATACCTGGATTTTATTTATTTGTTTTTACTTGGGAGCTAAGACTGGTATTTACCAAATTCTTCAAAACAAAATTAAAAACTTTAATAATGGAATTTAGGGGTGGGGTGGGGATGTGGCTCAGTGGCAGGGTGTTTGCCAAGCATGTGTAAGGCCCTGGGTTCCATCCCCGACGCGCACACACTTAATTCCCAAAGAACTTAAACTCTCAGTCGTTATAGGATTGGGAAAGTGGGAATCCCATGACCCAATTTAAAGTGGATGATGGATATTGGCTAAAATGATGTTGGGGGGCCGGGGAGGGTTATCACTCAGTAGAACAAAGCACATTGCTATCTTGAAGTGTTAGCTGAATTTGTGACAGTCTTTTTGTGTTTGCAGTGGCTTCAGTATTGAGCTGGCGTCTGCCCTCACTGTGGTGATCGCTTCAAATATTGGCCTTCCCATCAGCACAACACATTGCAAAGTAAGTGTGGAGTGAATTCAGTACGTCTTCCAGGTGTTTCTATTAGTGTGTAGGGTGTTTTATTTCACTTCTGATATTTTGTTTTAGTAAGTTTTGTGCAGTTGGAGTCTTGAAGAGTTCACAAATTAGAACAGATAACTATAAGAATATAGGCTTACATTTTATAATTTCTTGCCTATTCTTACTTTTTTAAGCAGTTAAATATGTATTTTCCTCAAATAATCGAAAATTTCTCTTCTGTGGTGCTAGCTGTGACCTCTGGCTCCTGACCTCTTTGTTACTTAATCCTCCATCATGGCAGTCTATAGTTTTTTTTCTTTTTTTTGGTATCTCTGAGCACCGTATGTTCCTTCTCTGTGGGGAAGCCGTTCACAGTAATTTGGATGTGTTTTAGTAGAATGGCCTGCCGGATAGCTGGGGTGTGGGCGCTTTTGCTGCTTTGCGTGGAGGCTGATGCCCTGGTTATAAGAAGCCTGGGATCCTTGCTGGGCTTTTGGGCAGTTTTCTTACAGAAAGCACATGTCAGGGCCTTCAGAGCTGCAGTGTGGAGAAGCTTGGCGAGTCTGAAAGTCTTTGAGTGACTGTAACTGCGGGAAAAGGAAGAACAGGGCTTCTCCAGAGAAATGGAGGCTGGTGCTATGTGGAACCTGCCAAGTCATCCTTCTCTCGTGGGGTGTATGGGGGCAGCCCATTTTGAGACAGGCTCTCACTAAACTGCCTTAGCTGACCTTGAACTTGCAATCCTCCTTCTTTAACCTGCAAAGTTGCTGGAATTACAGGTGTGAGCCCCGTTCCTGGCAGGTTATTCAATCTTGAAACGCATTATCAGAACAATACATAAAAAACACTGTTGTGATGGTTCCTGTCCTTAAAATGTTGTGGGACAATGCTTGTGAATTTTCAAGTTTGCTTATAGTGTTTCACCCTCTAGAAGGTCTTTAGAAAATCTAAAAGCAGTGTGAGTTCATTAGATTCTTGTAGTTCAGGAGAGAAGAGGAAGTGTTGTTTTCAGACCATGTTTTAGGGTAGTTAACACTGATTCATTGATTGGATTCTCATACTGTCTTCATCTTCTCATGAGTAGTAATCTTAATGCATTTGGATCTAGCTTTTATGGAGTTGGTCTTGTCCAATTGTCTGGGTATCTTTGCCAAAATATGTTGGGCATGTTAACCAGTTTCCTTCCCCTGTCTCTCTTTTAGGTGGGCTCTGTTGTCTCTGTTGGTTGGCTCCGGTCCAAGAAGGCTGTTGACTGGCGGCTCTTTCGAAACATTTTTATGGCCTGGTTTGTTACGGTCCCGATTTCTGGCGTCATCAGTGCTGCTATCATGGCACTCTTCTATTATGTCATCATTTAAGAATGATTCCAGTGTTACCGAAGACTGACGAGAGTCTTTTTAAAGTTTGGGAGCTATGGGAGGGAAGTGTTAATTATGCTATACTTGCTTTTGTGCTAAATATGACTTGTCTCAAAATTAGCTATGTAAAATAGCCAGGTTTCCACTGGTTTCTTCTGAGGTCCCCTTTCCTTTTGGGCTGTGAATTCCTGTACATATTTCTCTACTTTTTGTATCAGGCTTCAATTCCATTATGTTTTAATGTTGTCTTCTGAAGATAATGTGTGTGTGTGTGTGTGTGTGTGTGTGTGTGTGTGTGTGTGTGTAAAAGAGAGAGAGAGAGAGTGAGAGAGAACCATGCAGAGCCATCCTGCAGAGCATCCTCTGCTTCGTTGGCTTCACCAGCTTTTGCCCTAACACGCACAGGGATCTAACAGCAAACCAGTTAGCTGAAGCTTCCCCTGTAGTCTCCTCCTAGAAGTAGTCATTGGCACTCTGCCTCCTGTTGCTGTGGCAGGTTCTCCCCGTGTGTGTGGGAACTTCTTAGAGGGTTCTTTGGACACAGTGAACATTTAGTAGTGACTTCTTTGACCATTATTGCTTAGAAGTAGGAAGAAAAGCCTTCTGGCAATCTTGGTTATTAAGATTTCTGGTGGTGTGGGATGCATGAATGAAGTGGAATATGTACTTTGGGTAAGTTAAATGGGACAGCCTTCCATGTTCATCTGTCTACCTCTTAACTGAATAAAAAAAGCCTACAATTTTTAGAAAACTTGTTGTCTTGGTGTTTGTTTGACATACTTGGATCATCTGGCTCCTGGTCAGTTAGCCTTATGTAATTCTGAGGAGCATGTAAATATCTTCACAAGTCAAAACTCCTTTCCAGCTTCACCATCCCCCACTCTTAGGTTTCTGTGATCCCAGAATTTACATGACATTGCTGTGTAGGGACCATGGTAGCATCTTGGCATCTTTTAATAGCATAACCTAGACATTTTTGTGTTAGCGCATGTACATCTATGCATTGTTTTTAACAGCCTAAGTTTTTTCCTGTTTCAGTGGACTATTTTTTAACTTGTAGATTATTTCTAGCTTTGATATTACAAAGAATGGTAAGTTTCGTGTGTACATATAGCTCAGCTTCACTTAAAAACTCTAGGCTTTTAACTCTTGTGCCAGATATTGAACCTAGGGGTGTCCTACTACTTAACTATAGCCCTAGCCCATTTTGAGACAGGCTCTCAACTAAACTGCCTTGGCTGACCTTGAACTTGCAATGCTCCCACCTCAGCCTGCCAAGTTGCTGGAATTACAGGTGTGCAGCACCATTCCTGGCCGGTTATTTTATCTTGAAACGCATTATCAGAACAATAAGTAAATAAACACTTGTGGTAATGGTTCTTGTCCTTAAAAAGTTGTGGGACAATGCTTGTGAATTTTCGAGTTTGCTTGTGTTTCACTAGAAACCAGCAGTGAGACCGTAACAGGATAAGGCTGTCCCTCATGTGGCTTGTCCCTAAGAAGTTAGACTTCTAGTTGGATATATGCCATTGTATCCCCGTGTTCATCTAATGGTCTCCAGGTTCTCAGGAAGTGTTTACCTCTCAGTATAAGCTGTTTATATATTCCTCTTACTTTTGTGCTAGGTCTTACCCTCCTTTTGTACGACATGTTAGCAGAGAATGGACATTAGCTTTGGGGCTGGCTGAAAATAGCTTTATTACTTTTATTTGAGGAAGGAGGGAGGGGCAGCTGAGCATTAAACCCCAAGCTGAGGGTTTCAGTGCTAGCTTCCCTCTTGCTTGCTTTGAATGGACTATTTTTTAACTTGTAGATTATTTCTAGCTTTGATATTACAAAGAATGTGGTAAGTTTCTTACCACATGTGGCTTTCAAAAAACAAAACCAAAAAAAGCTCAGTTGGCCCCAATCTTTCTAGAGCCCTGTGATTTAAATGGAGAATAGTACCCTCTCTTAACATTTTCCTCTTAGCTCAGGAGAAAAATACTGTAACAGATGTTTCTCTAGGAAGGGCAGCTGGATCTGGCAAGAGGAACCTCTAAAGCTAGAAAGTGGTCAGAGGGGAGTTTATTTCCGTATTTAGGAATGTCAACGATGAGGCAGGGACACATGCTAGTAAGGATACAGTCCTCTTTGTGTGTGGGGGGAACATAGATGTTCCCTTGATTAAAAAAAAAAAATCAAGGTCTCTTGTATATTAAAAGAGGAGTTTGATAAGGCTATTATCAAAAACCCCAAGGTCTCTTGGTGTTATTTCCCTTTCCTGAGGAGACCTCTTCCGGTTTTGCATTTGCTACTATGTATCTAAATAGCATGCTTGTATCACTTTAATGGATACAAATGTTTTGAATGAAAAGGTGAAAACTTTTTTTTTAAACCATTAAACACAACTTTTTATCAGGCCAGCCGATGGATAGAGTTTATTTCACTTTTTAAAACTTATGATTGTTACTATTGGTTTTTTTGAGTTGTGCTCTTTCCATGTCGCCCATGCTGGCCTGGAACTTGTGGACTCACAGGATTCTCTTGCCTCAGCCTCCTGATAGCTTGGACCCCAGCAGCTGCCATCACACCCAGCTGCAAACTCTGCCTCACAGGGACTTTGGGATAGGGAATTGATGCTGTGTCTAGAGATCTCTGAATTTCTCTAACTGGTCACAGCAGAAATTAACAGTGTGGCAGAAACACCACACTCCTCTGACTGTAGGAGTCAAATCACAGTAGGTTGAGCTGTGCATGCAGACAGATGAGGCTGCTGTTGGGGAAATTCCAGGTAAGCAGCCAGAGGAAGGGGAAGGTAGGCTTGCCCCCCATACAGGAAGTGGGTGTGAAGCAGGGAGTGTGTCCGTTGGCAGCAATGGGCCTGGAGATCCTGCACAACACTGAGCGCTCCAAGGGCAGAACACTGGGAGCTGACCCAGAAACACTGGATGCCAGTATTTACATTGTCTTAAATACAGGGGACTAAATAGTTTTACTATTTCTTCATTTCCCTATATGGTTTTTAATGTTTTAACAAAAATATTATGTTCACTGTAAAGCCATGCTTTTTCTCCTGTTATCGATCCCTTTGCAGGCTTTAGCTTTTACATGGTCATTTTCTTGGGCCCCAACTTTCCTCATAAAGTGGGGAGGCCTGTGTGTTCCTCAGCTCCATCTGCTGTTTTCCAATGAGGGACCTACTCTTGTACCCTTATAAAGTAAACTTGAACGCTAGTGGGAGACATGTTTGAGGTTGGGGATACCAGGGCTTGACTGCTGTTGCTTTAGGAAAGATTCATTATGGAGATGTTCCAAGTACATACAAAGGCAGAAGAATATAATGACCCCCCACATACTACAGGCTCCCAAGGAAAATCAACTTTATTCTTGTTTCATCCATTTCCTCCACCTCACACACTTATTTTAAAAAACATGGATTATTTTAAAGCAAATTCCAGATTAAAAAAAAATTTTTTTTGTTATTGTAGGCAGACAACATGCCTTTATGTTATTTATTTTTATGTAGTGCCGAGGATCAAACCTAGTGCCTCACATGCGCAAGGCAGGTGCTCTGCCACTGAGCTACAGCCCCAGCCCAGATTTCTTGCCTATGAGTTTCTTCAGAATATGTCTAAAAGATAAAGTGTTTTAAAACATTATTGGCCAGGTGCTTTCTGAAAGCCCCCTTGTGTCCAGAAGTTAGATGGTACATGCCTGTCCTCTCCGGGGCTCTGGAGGCTTAGGCAGGAGGATCACAAGTTCAAAGCCAGCCTCAGCAAAAGTGAGGTGCTAAGCAACTCAGTGAGACCTTGTCTAAATAAAATACAAAACAGGCCTGGGATGTGGCTCAGTGGTCGAGTGCCCCTGAGTTCAATAAAAATTGCATCCATTAAAAGCACTTGTCTGATAATGAGCAAGCACCCTGCCTGTCCTTCCTGCTTCCACCTTCCATCGTCTCTTCCACCTGGGTCTCCCATTGCTGAGCCAGTGACCAGCATGGCCTCGGTCTCCCCGGTCTGCCTAGTCTGCTTCCAACCTGTCTAGCTTTGTGATTTTGCCCCTTTGCTGTTCACTATGCCTCTGCCATGTTCCCTCCTGCCATTTTGGTGGTGTTTGAGAGGGAGGGAAGGTCAGAGTTCCAATCTGTCTTACCCAGGAATTCTTGACTATGGATGTTTTAGTAATATTTATAGAAAACTTGTTGGAGGGCTGGGGATATGGCTCAAGCGGTAGCGCGCTCACCTGGCATGCGTACGGCCCAGGTTCGATCCTCAGCACCACATACAAACAAAGATGTCTGCCGAAAACTAAAAAATAAATAAATAAATAAAATTTATTGGAATGTTTATGTTGGAAAAAACCTCTAACAGTTGGGTGTAGGAAGTAGAGAATGAAGGAACACTGCTGGCCCTCCCTCCTGCCCAGCCTTAGTACCAAAGGAGACATTCTGAAGAGTTTGGACATCCCAGGAGTTTGGCCTATGCTGAATGTGCACACTCAGACTTGCAGGTTCTTTCTTTCTGAAAGGTGAAGCCTGTATTCAGTGGGAAAGCCCCCTTGTGTCCAGAAGCTAGATGGTTCTACTCCTAGAGCGTGTCAGTGTTGAGTCACCTGGTTAGCCCGATGTGGTAGCTGAGCCTCCGTGGGTGTCACAGTCATGCACTTCTTACTTGTAAGTTGCTCTAGATGTTGCAGGCTGGGCTAAACTGGGCCAAGAGAGTGCTTTCAATAGTTCATTTCCAGATTGTCAGGAAATAAAAGGATCTTCTCTCAGACTCTGCCTCCCCCTTTTACCTTCAGGCAATAGAAAGCTGATTAAAGACCAAAGGTGACAGGTAAGACTGCTCTGAAGCCAGGTGATGGTGCTCCCTGTACAACCTGGTGTGTGGGGTGCCTGGCTCATCAAAGCTGCTTTCTGCTGTCATGTTTGTGTGGAGTACAGAACATCAGCAAATATCTTAATGCCAGTGGTTTTCTCTTGGCTCTTATCAAATCCTGTTTAGCTCCAAGTTTCTCAAGGTTACTGAACTTATTCCCGAGATCTGAAGTCTTTAACCTTCCATCCACCTGAGACAGCAAGACATATGAAGAGCAGGAAAGAGTCCAGGAGCTGGAGATGGCGGAGGTGGTCGTACCAAACTCGGTTTCATGGCAGAGGAGACTTTGGAGACTTTATTAACAGAGTCTAGGTGCATACTAAAGCACAGCACTGGAGCTGTGCCTTGGCGGTAGAGCTCGCCTTTCTGATGACTGGGCTTTGTATAAGCCCCTTCTATTCAGATCTTTTTTTTTTTTCAAATATATTTTTAGTTGTTGATATACCTTTATTTATTTATATGCAGTGCTAAGAATCAGACCAGTGCCTCATGCGTGCCAGGCAGGTGCGCTATCACTGTGCCCCAGCCCCACATGGAGGTAGTTCCTAATCTCTTCAGAACACTGATACGGTGCAGAACGCTACTCATTAAAAGGAGCAAGAGTGTTGTTTCCTGGGAATGGCTGAGACTGTAGCAAGATCTGTCCTCTCAGGGTATTATTGCTAAAGACCTAGATAGCAGGTCTCCACTTCCCATTGGTTCTATTTCTAGAAGCAAGCGAAAGCTCTCTAATTGCAGGCTGCTGGATGGCTCCGCATGTTTCCCACTGTGCTAATTGGAAAAATATCATTTTCGACTAGTCGTGTCCTGCTTGCAAAATAATAGTTGGCAGCTGAGTTGTCAGTTCTGTTCCTCAAGTGAATAGTACCAGAGTTTCGCACCAAGGGTAACGAGCGGGTCTTTGGAACTCTCCGGGCAGCCCATGCGGGGTGCAAGGTCCATGGAGAGCTGACTTCAACCCTGTTGGACAGTCTCTGTTGACCCCATCTCTTCTCCCAGGAATATTTATTGAACTGGATTTTAGTTCTGTTTTCTTGGAGGGCCAGATGCTGGGACGTTCGCCAGCAAGCCCGTTGGTGGCTGTGCAGGCCAGGCCTTGTGATTTGCAAACAAGGTTCTTGTCTTTTAGCTGAAGTCCTGACTTCTGGCAAGGTTCCCATCAGACTAGTGTGGGTGGCCTTCATGGGTTTTTGAAAGTACTCCCCGCGTGGGATCATAGGGTGAGTGACACTTGTGGTAGAGCCTTGGGGTTTCCTGGAGTGGTTCTGCTACGTTCTACCCCATCACTGTCTACACAGAGACAGGCTGTGAAGTCTGTTTCCCCTGGAAGCAGAGATCTTAGGAGTCAGTGAGTTGCCTCCCATGTCGATGTTGCGGCGTAGTGAGGAGCATGCACTTTGGAGCCAGAGTTCCAATTCCAGCTCCAGCACTTTGAGTTGTTTGACCTTTCTAAGCCTCTGTTCTCTCATTTAAAGATTGGTGATGATAAATAACAGTGCTCATGTCACAGGACTTCATGAGGATTAAATAAAATGATGCATGTGATGTGTATAGTGCCTGACTTTTTGAACACCTCTTCAAAGGTGTGTATTAACTGTCCTTATTCTTCAAATAGAGGCATTGTTACTTTTCTTGACATGGTAGTATTCCACTTGTCATTGATGCCCTAAGGTGTCTTTCCTGACCCGTGTGACAAGTGATTTTCCTAAACTATAACTTCATGTCTTAAGTCTGAAATGAAAGATTTAATTTTGGCAGATTTCTTTGAAAACCAGAGTGTATGACCCTGTATTAATTCAGATTACCTTAAACTGGGAGTGACAAAAAACTTCAAGAACAAAGAGGAACTTTCTCTCATAGATACAAGAAGCCCCGTGCTGTTCTGATGGCTCCCTGACCACCACAGTACAAAGAGGCTCTCCTTTCTTTCTTTCTTTCTTTTTAAAATTATTTTAGTTATTTGGTACTAGGATTGAATCCAGGGTGCTTCACCACTGAGCCATATCCCCGGCCCTTTTTTATGTTTTGTTGGATGTGGGGTCTCGCTAAGTTACTTAGAGCTTCACTCAGTTGCTGAGGCTGGCTTTGATCCTCCTGCCTCAGCCTCCTATGCCACTGGGACTACAGGCATGTGCCATGCACCCAGCTAGGGGGCTCTTCCTGCCTATTCCAGCCTCAGCCTGTGGTGGCACCTTCAGAGAGCAGGACCGGGGCTAGGGATGTGGCTCAAGCAGTAGCGTGCTTACCTGGTATGCGTGTGGCCCAGGTTCGATCCTCAGCACCACATACAAACAAAGATGTTATGTCCACTGAAAACTAAAAAATAAATATTAAAAAATTCTCTCTCTCTCTCTCTCTCTCTTTAAAAAACAAACAAACAAACAAACAAAAACAGAGAGCAGGACCCAAGGGGTCAATGTATTATTGGTCTGACCACATCGTGCTACCCAGGCGGGCAGGAAACAGCTTGTCCTCAAGTGCTGTGTACAGCCAGAGCAGTGCGAACCCCACTCCCAGCACCCGTTTCTGTGCCAGGATCCAGTCGGGAGGTAGAAGTCAGATATTTTCGCCAAACATTAGAGTTTAGAATGCTGCTTGTTAACTAGGCATGACCAGGACACTGAAGTGGCAAGAAATAACTGGTCAGGCATGAATGTCGCGATCACCAAGTGCAGAGGCTGGAATCAAGACTTGGGCAGCTTGGAGAGACGTGATGCTGAGCTGGGCCCCTGTGATGGGCTCGGTGGAGGCCTGTAGGCCTGGGCCAGCCCATGGCAGGGCGCTGCCCAGGGGAGGTGATTCGGGGCCAACAGGCTGGTTCTGTGGGAACTGAGGAACTGACACAAGACCCACAGTGACCCCCGTGCTGGGAAACTGTCACTCCTAGGTGAGGCGACATTGCGAGACTAGCTTTTCCAAACAGGAGCCGGCGAGGGGTGCACTTTTCCTTCCTCCAGCCCTGTGCTCTCACTCCTCCTTGGCAGCAGCTGGCACCAAGAGAGCCTTGCCCAGCATCAACGGCAGAGTTGGAAGGCCGGCTTGGAAGCTGAAATCATCCACTGAAATCACTTTTGCCCTGTGTAGTGACGCATGACACTCAGAGCCTGTGTGATCATCCTATGGATGCCGTTGCCCACTCTCCAAATGACCAGGTGGGCCAGTGGTTCTCAGCCTGGGCTGCACAAGGGACCCCCCCCTGTGTCGCTCAGGCCTGGCTCCCACCCAGGGCCCCGTGACTTGATTGGTGTAGGTGTGGCCTGGGTGTTAAAAGATTTTAAAAGCTCCAGTGGGGAACAGTGTGCTTCCAGGGTGGAGAACCCTGAAACAGGAGCCCGGATGGTCACGTGGGGCGGATCCACTGGCCAGGAAGGAGGGAGTAGAGCTGGGGATGTGGTAAGACCTGCTTTCAAATCGGCACCTCCAAGCCCATCCACTGTTGGTGTCTGACCACAAGCCTAGTTTATAGGTTTATTTCTCACCTTCAAAATTAATGACTATTCTCAACGCCTAATTGAACTCTCCTGGTTCAGACAGATAACCAAGTTCAAGGTGCTTTCCACGACTTTGGTCACAGCTTGTTTGAGCTTGGTGAAAAGGGAAACGCCTCTCTCCGTCTGAAGGATGGAATGAAGGAGAGAACCCTGAAGATGAGACGATAGCAAGGTGTGGACAGTCTGAGTAAAGGGACAACATCACGACTTCCAAGAGCCTCTGCCACCTTTTAAGCACTGTGCTACGTACTAGGTAAAAAGTAGGTCTTTAAAACTTTTTGTTGGGCTGGGGATGTGGCTCAAGCGATGGCGCGCTCCCCTGGCATGCGTGCAGCCCAGGTTCGATCCTCAGCACCACATACAAAGATGTTGTGTCTGCCGAAAACTGAAAAATAAATATTAAAAAATTCTCTCTCTCTCTCTCTCTTTCTCAAAACAAAACAAAAAACCCAAAACTTTTTGTTGTGAAATCTTTCAGACATAGGAAAGGTACAGAGAATAAGGAGGGCTGGGAATGTGGCCAGTAGTACATGCTTAGGATGCAAGAGTGCCTGGCTTTAATCCCCAGCACCAACCAAACAAGAAGTCGAAAGCAAATGAAAGGAATAAATAACACAGACTCTGTACCCACGATACAACTTCAGATTTTAGGGTCTGGATTGCTTTCCCCTTGTCCAATTTCAGACTGAGTTTGGTGTTCATTATTTTTTCTCTTGACTGGACACATGTACACCTGCCCGTCAATAACCTATGACATTGTGCAAGACTTGAAGCCACACGTGAATCATGTCTTGCACATGGCTTTCTTTTGGCTTCACTCTGTAGTTGTGAGTCTCCTCTGTGTCATCACCTGGGGCTCTGGCTCAACATGACCGCAGGGCTCTTGGTTATCTGTTGCCAACATGTAGATGGTTTCCAGTTGTAGGCAATTTCAAAGACTGCTTCCTTCGCATTTCCCCCTGCTGAGGACTGAACCCAGGCCTCCCAGGGCCTCCTGCATGCTGGGCTACTGCTCTACCACTGAGCTGCCCGGGGCCCCTCCATTAGCATTCCTAGTGGGTCACCGTGGGCACCAGTGAGAGTGATCTAGGAGCAGCTTTGCATACCGTGGCACACGCTCATCTTTAATCTTGAGTATTGCAAAATCCATCTGAGACTTCACCCAGTTGCTGCCCTCGTCCTCTGTGAGTAAGTCTCAGTTCTGTGCCTTTGCCAACATTTGGTATTGACAGACTTTAACAGTTTTGCCAAAAGTCATTGCTCAGCCATCTCTGAGGCGGCCTTTTCATTTCAGGTGCAGAAACTGAGCGTCAGGAATCAAACAGCTCATTGCTCCTGGCCACTGCAGACACTACAGAGACACTGACCTGGGCTTGCTGGATCCTGCAGCTCTCAGTGACGGTGGAGCCACTGAGGACTGGAGAGCTTCCAAACTGGTGACGGGGATGGGTGGGTGGGAGTGGGTGGGAGGTGGGCTGAGGACCAGGCCTAGGAAGGAATATGGGTGCTGGGCAAGAAGAATATGAGGAAGTGCCCGAGGCGAGAAGGGCTGGTAATGGCATGTCAGTGGCACTGCATATGCCAGACTGGTGTGGGAGGATGCCAGGCAGGTTCAGGACGCTTTGACCTTCTTCCCACAGAGGGGATCTGGCCTCCTCTCTTACAGCTAGATGGGTTCCCAGTGCTTTGCTTCCTAGAGTTTGGCAGAAGTGACTGCCAGTTTCCAAGTCCAGGCCCTAGGAGTGGCAGTTCTCATTTCCCTTCTCATAAACGCTGGCTCTGGGGAGAGGTAGTTATCGTAGAGATCAGACTGTCCCCGCTCATCACCAGGGAGGAGCCAAGGTCCCACCCTCCTCTCTCCAGCCAGCAGCCAGCTCCACTCGCCAGTGTGTAGAGTGCCAGCTTGGAAGTTGACGCTTCGGCTCCAGGCGAGACTCACCTTGTGCCAGGTGAGCAGGGAAGGGTGCTGAGCCGGGCCCTTCCCAAGTTGCTGGTCCTCCATGTGGGCAAAAGTAAATGCTTGCTTATGTAACAACCAGTGGAGGTCTAATTAAGGCCCAAGCAGAAGGGAAGACGCTTGGATCCTCACAGATGTCACGAAATAGGTGTATTTCATGCATTTCAAAGTTTTAAATCCACCTATGACAGCTCTTTTGAGTGCGCTCTCCCCATGTTATAAAACAGTCCGTTAGAAGTCACCAGCTCACGGGTCCCAGACCACTGTTTTCATTTTTTCGTGTTCTTCTCTGGACTGCATATTTAATTCATAATTAAATATGGAATTATGGAACAGGTAGATGCAATTTAGATTTCCTGTGCCATGTAATTTTTAGATGGTTTGGCCAAAGGGAAATCAGACAGTAATTAGGGTGCTGCAAATTAGTCGTGAGTGGCATTAATGGGGCCCACACGCTTCGCCTCCCGCACTCCTCAGCAGCACAGGGACTCACATTTTGAGGATGAGAAGACTGGGACATCTAGAGGTTGGGAAGGCAATCCAAGGTCACACAGCCTGCACGCTAGGGGACGGCCTCATGCTGGTGGAGAAAGTGGAAGCAAAGCAGGGACCATCCGTCTGGCGTCCATGCCAGAGCCAGTCAGCCAGCCAGGCAGGAGCATTTCCAAGCCCTAGAAAAATAAGCCTGCAGTGCCAAGTGCGGTGCCCTCCCAGAGTGAGCCTGGAGGCCATTTCAGGACCAGGGGACAACTCAGTATGCGCCTGGGCAACGGCTCCTCCAGTAAAGCCAGCAGCCAGCAGAAGATCCAGACGCCACAGGGACAGAGAAGACCATTGAGACACTTTGTGTGTACAGAGGAGGGCGTCTCTGCCGTGGAACTGGTGGCCTGTGCTTTGGGGTCTTCAAAGCCAATAGAAATAAGGGGGTGATGGAAGATGAAAACAAAGCCCAAGAGCTTAGTCTTGCTTTGTCCTTGGTAGCAATGTCTCTCTACCCCTTATTTCTGGGGTTTCTTTGTTGGAGTCTTGTGCTTTTAAGATTTTCTATATGAGTGAACCAAGGGTGATGGACTCAAGAGCCCGATTTGCAAGCATGGCTTTAAGGATGACATGCTGCTGTTTTCTGAGCACCTGGCCTGCAGCGCTGGCTTCCCTGGGCCACCCTGTGCTGTGGCAGTGCCGTCCACCCTGATCGTGCAGGGAACCCAGGGCACGTGGAGCCTAGCACCAAGCCGAAGGTCCCAAGTTTGGGGTCCCCAGTCTGTGTAAAAGGGGGCTCATCTGCCCTAGCACCCCACCCCCACAACTGTACAGAACTTTCTGCCAGTGACTAATCTACTTGATGAGGGAGGGTGACTAGAAGGGGCCGGGACTCGAAGATGCAACGCGTGTTGTAGAGAGATAGGGAGGCGGTTCCAGGTACTGCCTTTGCAAAGCCCCTGGGCTGACACGGGATGAGGGCTTGTTTCCTTCCTCCTTCCCTTCTGAGCCTCGTCCTGGCACCTGGAGCTGCCAAGCAGCTCAGGAAGGGCAGGGCTATGCAGGCCAGCTGGTGTCACCAGGGTACTTTTTGCTATAATAGCTATAAATTGTTTCCTAGACAAAACATTGTTTCATGACCTCTGCCCCTCAGAGCACTGAAGGGCTGGCCAGAACGCACTGCTGGAACCTGGCCTGGCCTGGCTTTGGGGCTCTAGTTCCTGATGTAGGTCACATATATCTGCTCTGCCTCCACCTGTTAGCATTGCCCCAGGACTGATGGGGCCTTTGGAACATGAGATTGGAAAGAAGTTATAAAGATGTTGTAAGGACACATGATGTTGTGAATCTACTGAAGACAAAGCAGGCAGTGTCTCCAATGACACAAGTATTTCCAGCGTGTTTCCGCTGTGTACCTTCGTGAAGTCTGGTGCGGGACATACCTTCCTTCCTCCCTTCTCAGCAGATGCAATTCTGGTGGCACTTCAGTGACTCTAGCTCTGTGACAAGTGCTTCTGTCCTCCAGGATGGATGTGTGAACAACTCTGGTCTGCCCAGGGTGACTCGCTGGATTTTGGCTGGGATTCTATTTTTTTACTTTCTTTTCTTCTTATTTTTCAACTGGGGATTGAACACAGGGGTGCTCAACCACTGAGCCACATCCCTAGCCCTTTTTTTTTTTTTTAACTTTTGATTTGGAGACAGGGTCTCACTAAATTGCTTAGGGCCTCATTTATTTGCTGAGGCTGATCTTGAACTTGCAATCCTCCTGCCTCAGCCTCCCCTGCGCCTTCCTTTGCTGGGATTCTGGAGCAAAGAATTTGCGGCCACTTTTATATCCATCTGAGAAGCACAGAATCCCAGCCTTTGCCAAGGAGCCATGGAAAGAAGTGAGCCCTGTAATCTCTTTTTTTTTTTTTTTTAAATATTTATTATTTTTTAGTTCTCGGCGGACACAACATCTTTGTTGGTATGTGGTGCTGAGGATCGAACCCGGGCCGCACGCATGCCAGGCGAGCGCGCTACCACTTGAGCCACATCCCCAGCCCCCTGTAATCTCTTTAAACTGCTGGATAAAGCCTCCCTGGGGGCTCTTCTGTCATATGGGCCTATAAATATTTTTTATTGTTTAAGCAGGTTTGTGTTTTCTGTTGCTTGCAGCTGAAACCATCCTAACTGGTACTCCTGGGAGGAGGTCACTACTTGGACCTGGGCTGTTTAACAGAGACAAAACCCTGACACTAAAGAAGACAAGTCAGTCCCCAGGCCCAGGCCCTCCTGGGAAGACTATCCCAGTGCCAGCCCTGGGCGTGGGCCTGGGGAGGTAGCCCTGACCGGTTCATCCTGCTCTCCCTGGCAGAGATGGGACCTACGTTCCCTGTGCCCGGGCATCGAGCAGTCGTGCTACTTACTGGGGCTTAAAGGTTGCTTCCCTAGAGGGCTGTGTGAGGCCCTAGGACGACAGAAGGCTAAGCACCTGTGGGTGGTCACAGGTGTCCTGTCCTCCCTGCCTGTCTCCCCTTCCCACCTGGACCAGGGTTCAGAGCCCTAGCCCTCGTCCTGCTCTTGTTCTGCCCTCCTTCCTCTGGTCTCACTCGATGATCCCGGGCAGGGTTCCCAGGCCCTGTCCGGCACCCTCCCTTCTATCAGCCTCGGGCAGCTGTCCTGCCAGCCCCTCCCATGTGCACAGCCCGCCCGCCAGCAGCAGGGACACAAAGGTGCCCCCACCCCACCCAGGTTCCATGAGATTAAGTCTACTCTGTGGAGGATTAGAAAAGAAAGAGTGGCTGGGAAAACAAGAATGTAAACTGATTTAAAAGTTAATACAAAACCACACAATAAAAACTGTTTGGAACTACGAGTTCAAGAGTAGGCGTCATCTTATTGGAACTGAGTAGAAAGTTCTGGAACAGAACCAAGCATACCTTATGTCTAAGAATGTACTGTGGGGTGAGTGGCATTTCCAGTCAGTGGTCTCAATGGGGGCATCTTTTGCCTCCTTGGGCACACGTGGCTCAAGGGTGGGGTGGTTTGGTTGTCACAGCCGGGGGATACAGCAGGTGTGATGGAGACCGGGGTGCTGCTACCCCCTGCGATGCACAGACACCCACAACAGGGCCACCCAGCCCCATGGCAAGCATGCCACTCTGAGGGACCCTGGGAGGAATCGAGAGCTGGTGAATCACCCAGAGGAGGAAAGGCCTCGGAACTCTCTGCAGCTAAAATGATTCAAGTTATTAAAAATACACTTTAATAAGTGGAATCCTTAAGGTCTTTAAAGAGGTTTGGAAGAAAATACAGACACATTTTTATCCTCATGGTGTGCAGAAAGGAGGAGGGAGGGGCTGAGCTGGGACTCAGAGGAGAGTGCTTACTCCCGTGTGAGGCCCTGGGTTTGATCCCAGCACCACACAAGAATTAGTAAAGACACTGTGTCCATTGACAACTAAAAAAAAGAAATGATGAGGGAAATACTAACAGAATTTACTCTGTAACTATGCAAAAGGACAATACAGGCAATATAAAAAACCAGCCAGGGCTGTAACCTGTGAGACAATGGATTAATTTTCTCAATGTAAAGAGCTGTTATAAATAATTAAGAAAACTGTGCAATAAGAAAATGAACAAAGGAAATGCACAACTAGGAAGATTATTAAAACAAATATATATGGCAAGCCAGCCATGAACATGTTCAATTTTCTCTGGTAAGCAGATAATCAGAAATGTTACCTATTAAACTGGAAAAGAAAAAAATATGAAATCACCTCTATGTTAGGGAGGGTTGAAGAAATGGCTACCCTGTGTATTGGTGGGTGGTATCAAGGTAGAACATCTGGAAGAGCGGTTGTCGATATCACAGCCTTAAAAAGGAAATAATCATGAAAGTGAAAACAAACAAAACCCCCAAAGGCCAAACCAAACCCCTTCAAGAGGGATCAGTGTAGCATTGTCAACCCAGAAAGACTGGAGAAAAACCTAAGTGCCCCAGAATCAGGGATTGGTCACACATCCACTTGATGGAATAGCTCGAGGCATTAATGACATTGTCATCAAAGTGTGGAGGGGCACCTGCCTTGGAAGAATGCTTGCAATTTATTCAGAAGAGGAAAAACAAATTAGAAGACATTGTAATAGTGTCACATTTTTGTAAGAGGAAAAAAGTGTGGAATATGTTCACAGGAATGGAAAAAGGACTCTTTAGGAAAGGGTAGTCAGTTGGTAGACTTCTCTCTAGTTGGAGGAATTGTGGGCTATTGTTTGCTGTTTTTCTGCAATTTTTGGAAATTTCTAGAAGATGCTGCTTTGTGATAAGAAAAGAATGCTCTTCTAAGATTTCAAAGGAAGAAGTCTGAGGCAGTCTCGGCTTTCAGTCTTTGGAGCATGCCCTTCACTTCTGCCTCTGCATCTTCCGTCCTCCTGCTTGCAGGGTGGGGCTGTGTGTCTGAGGCCCTCCCATTGCCCACAGTCGCAGCTCCTGTTGTGGAAGGCTGACAGGCCACAGTCCTCCCTGGACCAGCCACCTCCTCCAGGTGATCATGAATTTCATCAGCTTTTACAGAAGAAGATTCTGCCCAACCATCAACTCTCAGCATCATAGACAAAATTGTAAGCCCAGTGTCACGTACACCTCAACAGCCTGCTGGTGAGCCGCTGGGGAGGGACTGGCAATGGAGTCCCAGCAGCACAGCAACTCGGAGGACATCCCCGAAAACATCACAAAGACATTTTAGTAGCACAGCCAGTTCTAACACTGTCAGGCAGTATTAATGGATGGATTGTATTTAAAGTGCTTTTCTGAATGGGCGTAAGGTTTTCCAGCTGAACTTGAGCCTGGATAGTGTGCTTCTTATCTTTGAGGTCACTGTGAAGGTTAAGTGTTTGAATTTAAACACAGGAGGTGACACATGCATGCGGAACATGTTTCTGACTGATCAGAGTACTCATTACTCATTTTCTTTTGACCCAGCTGCAACCGATATTCATCTTTGGAGATTCTGAGACTCTTCTCACCCAGCGCCCTTACTGGTTTGTTTTTTGGTTTTGGTACTAGGGATTGCATCCAGGGGCACTTAACCACTGAGCCACATCTCCAGGCCTTTTTATTTTTTATTTTGAGACAGGGTCTTGCTGAGCCTCGCTAAGTTGCCGAGGCTGGCTTTGAACTTGAGATCCTCCTGCCTCAGCCTCCCAAGCTGCTGGGATTACGTGCGCCACCATACCCAGCTGCCCTTGCTGTTTTCAATTCCCTGGATAAAATATTATCCGTCCTCAGCCCAGAGCCCCCTTCTTAGTCCGACACATGTGAACCCCCTTGGGCGGCCGGGAGCTGGAAGCAGCTGGAGCTTGATGTATGCGTCCCCTCTGGACTAATTTGCGTTTTGTACCAGGGTTGGGGGCTCCCCGGTGCCTTCTCACCCTCTGCTCAGGGCCTTTTGAAGTATGTGCTCGTGGTGGTTGGGGTAGGCTGCATGGTCTTTCATCCCAGGCTCCTGTGGTCAGTGGTGCGTGGGGCCTGGCTTCCCTCTCCACTGCTGCCCGAGGGTGAGGCGCGACAGTGAGCGAAGGGCCTCACTGGCCTCTCTCCCCACCCAGAGCCGGGGACAGGCAGGACTCTGCTCCCACTGCCCAGGGCTGGCCAGCTTCCCATGTCACCTGCTGTCCCCTACATCTCGCTGTGGCGACAGACATTGAATCTGAAGCAGCGGACCCCTGGACGGCCCACACAGCTGGCTCTCTAGTGACGAGGCTCCGTGCCAGGCAGTGGACATTCCTCAGGGATCAAGGTGAGCGTGTCACCCCCTTTCCCAGCTGCCTGGGACCTGCATTCAGGGCTGAGAAAGGAGAGTGACATCACCTGCCCAGCTGGCCTGGGCTCCTTGGGTGCCCGCACCAAGGCTGTGGGGAGACAGATGGACAGAAGCTGTGTTTGCTCTTCTCTCAGATGCTAGGAGTGGCCCTCAGTCTAGTGTGTCCTGAATCCAGCTGGCCCAACGAGGGTCACCCGGCTGCACCACTCCTCAGTGCCACTGAGTTTGCACACTGAGTGAACCTGACGCCAGGCTCCCACTCAAAACCCTTCCTCCACTTACTTACTTATTTTTTTTTCTTTCCACACTTTTTTTTATTGGAGCATTATAGTTGTCCATGATGATGGGATTTGTTGCCACGTATTTGCATGCACCCAATATAACAATATAATGTGCCAATATCGTGCTCCTCCATTATTTTCTAACATCAACTTTATGGAGGTACACTTCACGTACAATAAAGTACTTCCATTCTGACTAAAAATTGTAAACCTCAGCACAATCAAGAGAAAGTTTCATCACTCCCCAGCTTCCCTCTGCTCTTGTCATCCCTCTCTGCTTCTGCCACTCCTTCTTCCCCGCTTCTTTTCCTCTCTCTCTCTCTCCCTTTCTTTTACTGGAGGGTAAGCCCAGGGCACTGAGTATTTCCCTTTTGGTTGGTGAATAACATTTCATTGTATAGGCATACCACATTTGGGGTTTTTTGGTGTGTGTGGTCCTGGGGGCTGAACCTGGGGTGTTCTACCAATGATATCTCCAACCCTTTTCATTTTGAGACGTGGTCTTGCTAAGTTTCCCAGGCTGCACAGTTTTTCAATGTCTCTCTTATGTTTGTCCTTGCAACAGATGGTCTTTTAAACCAATGGCATGACCCTCAGGGCCATTGGAGGTCTAGGAACGTGCTGGATTTTCTAGTTCCTGCCTCTCCCTGCTGACTGGGGCTTTTCCCCACCCCATCCTTGCTGAAGAGCAGAGCAGAGGACCTCTTCTGCTGTTGTTTAATATTACTTAAAAGTAATCATTTATCACATAAGTATCATAAAACAACCTCAAGACATGCCAAATAAGGGGGAAAAATACACAAAAAGCCATGCACGTGGTCCCGAGAGCTCACCAAATTAAGATTCCCAGCTGATGTTAGCAGACTACCAAGTCCTTACCACCTGCCTCTTCCAAAGGCTCTGCTTTTTGCCAAAATGAATATTTTACTTTATCTTTTATGTAGACACTGATATGCTTGTAGACATTACATTTCTTTTTTTAAATAAGTATTTTTAAACTTTGGAAAAAATACATGAATATGGTTAAAAAGAATTCAAAGAAAAAATTCAAAGCAAAATGCCTTCTTCTCTCCGTCCTCCTCTTTTCTCAGGGACAGCCTCTGGGAACGAGTCTCCTTCCGTGGTCACAACGCCCAAGACATAGGTTGTCTGTAACCTGAGTAAAACCTGGCTTCCTGTTCTTGCCTGAGCACAGTGACATGGCCAGAGGAAATGACCTGGCCCCACTTCCAAACTGGCCTAGTCGCCCCGGGTCTCCGTGAAGGTCCCCTGAGAGCGTGCAGCTCATGTTCATGGTCGGGGTGTTTCCTGCTGGACAACATGGGTGCTCGCAGACCCTGGCTGCTCACGGTCCTGGGGCTCTGCAGGCAAGAGCAGCCCCACGCCCCGAGGTCCAGGGGTCTGGTTAGAAGGGCACAGTGCCGATAGCAGCAGCCTGCAGCAGCCTGCAGCAGCTGCTCTGAATCCTGGGTGCCAGCTGCGAGGACCTCCTGACTCCTGAAGACGGGTTCCTCAGACACAGACAGGGCTTCAGCTGCTGGGTGTCCCTAAATGATGAAAATCGCCTTCTGAGATACACTCCGTAACTCCTCAAAAATGCCGTCCCTCGGGTGTATCCAAAGTCTCTCTCTTCTAGGTTCCCATCAGGCTCTGTCCCCTGTGAAATGCCCTTCCTCCCCAGGAGGTGGTGAAGAAACCCGGCTGTTGGGTTTCATGATTCTGTCCCCGCCATGTATACACATGAGAGGGACCAAGACATGCATGTTTTCTGTGAGTGCACAATGGCTGGCCCCTTGCTCTGAAGGTCGATAGGAGCCAAGTCCATCCTGCACACCAGCACTCTGCCTTCTTGTCTTGATGGCTGACGGTGAACAGACGGCTTTAGGAACTCCAACAGTGCTGTGTCCTCTCACTGTGTAAGAGGGGATATTGCTCAGCCCAACTGGAGAAGAGTTCCTGTCCCTGACACCTTGGTGGGAGGCCTGGTGGGCTGGGTGGCCTCCCAGTGGCTGCTTCCTGTCAAGTCCCGCGTGCCTCATGGGTGGACGTGCAGAATGAGGCTTGGCAAGAGATCTGTCATGAGAAATGTCCAACAAACAGGAACCATGTCCCTAGGGCTCTCCACGTCCTGTGCCGCTGTGACTAGCCATTCCTAGGAGCTGGGAGCCTTGGTGAAACCCACAAATGGCTAAATTCGAGGTAACGGTGCTGGGAACTTAACAGTGTGGCACAATATCTTTTAACCACTTAAATGACTGAGCAATTCAAATCACATTGCTAGCGACAGGCTTGGAGGTCAGTCCTTTTGCTACTGGACTGGAGAGAAGGTGTTTGTCCTCTGAGCTCCCAGCACCCACTCACCTTCCTTCTGGTGAATTGCCTGTTCCAGGTCAGAGGACTTGGGCTCTGCTGGACTTGATGGTGCAGCGTGAGGCTGGAGCCAGAGAAGCATGGCCCACGCCCACACATTCCAGAGACACCTGACGCACACCAGCCAGTTCCTGTGGCTGGACTGGAGCGGCAGAGCTCATGTTGCTAGGGACCAGCAAGCCTGGACTTGGCCTCTGGCTTCTGCAGCAACCGGGGCAGCAACTGTGACCACAGGAGCTACTTCCCAGGTCCTCAGGGCCTAATGTGCATACCCCCTGCCTTGGGCCACTGCAGGACCTGCTTTGCACATCCCCCTGCCTTGGGCCACCACGGGGCCTGCTGTGCACATCCCCTGCCTTGGGCTATCTCAGGACCTGCTCTGCATACCCCCTTGCCTTGGGCCACCTCGGGACCTGCTGTGCACAGCCCCTGCCTTGGGCCACCTCGGCTGCTGCCTAGCTGCTCCATAGATGCTCACCCCAGCAGCAGGTCCACTCGGCCTGTCCCAGGCCTCCCTCTCCCCTGCACTTATCTGGAGGCTGTGACCAGAGCCAGCCCAGACCTGCCGTTCCCCTGCCTGAAACTGCTTTGGTCTCTCTTCAGATCCCCAGTCTCTAAGTGTCATTCAGAAGATGCCAGAACCATTCAGCCCTGAGTGATGTGGTCCATCTCTCTTGGGTCCTGTGGTTCCTTTCCCTTCCTTTCTGGTACCAGGGATGGACCCAGGAGCATTCTACCTCTGAGCGGCATCCTGCCCTGTAGTGGCCTTGAATTTGGATCCTCCCGCCTCAGCCTCCGACTTGCTGGGATCACAGGCGTGAGCCACCACGCCTGGCTGGTCCTGTGATTCTGCCTGGATGGGCTGTGAATGGGCATGTCAGAGAGGGGAAGGTAGTGGGAGGGTGGGTCACTGGAGGGATGATGGAAGTGCCCAGGAAAGAAGTGAACATGAGCCTGAGGGCTCAGTTAGTGAATGCTGGGACTCTGAGTTGGGGATTCCAGAAAGTTCTCCCCACTTAGCAAGACCCCTTTCACCAGCTTGGGTTAATTTTGAACAGGATATTTGACTCTTGAGAAAATGAAATTATTTCCACTGTGAACCCACTGTAACCCAGACATGGACCTTTGTATAGTTTCTGTGTGTGCCTGGTGTGTGTGTGCATGGTATGCACGCGGTGGCATGTGTGTGGTGGTATGTGCATGGTGGGTATGTGCATGGTGT
The DNA here is from genome assembly GCF_052094955.1 of Ictidomys tridecemlineatus. NCBI lineage: Eukaryota > Metazoa > Chordata > Mammalia > Rodentia > Sciuridae > Ictidomys > Ictidomys tridecemlineatus. The sequence goes on along the minus strand of NC_135488.1, from coordinate 30,982,822 downwards.
GCACGTGGTGGCTTGTGTGTGGTGTTGTGTGCATGGTGTGTGTGCATGGTGTGCATGCGGTTGTGTGTCCGTGGTGGCGTGTGCATGGTGTGTGTGCATGGTATGCACGTGGTGGTGTGTGGTGTGGTGGTGTGTGCATGGTGTGTGTGCATGGTGTGCACGTGGTGGTGTGTGGTGTGTGCATGGTGTGTGTGTGGTGCGTGCGTCGCGTGTGTGCGTGTGCGCGGTGTTCCATCCCCAGGGCTCCTGCCTCGCCCCGCCCCGCTGCCTTGGCTCCCACTCCTTGTGTTGCTTCTGGGAACGGTGTGAATGGTGTGGTGCTGCCACACAGCCTGTCTGCAAGGTTGTCTGGAGTCAGAGCTGCGGCTGCCTCCGAGGGGCTCCCCGCTCCGCCAATGGAGACGGACAGGTGAGCGCCCACTGGGCTCCGCAGCCAGCACGTCAGGTGGGGCTTTGCCGGCTGGTGGGTTTTCCTGAGCAGCCTCTGGGGCGGGTGGGGGGGGCTCCCAAGCCCTGGCCCTGGGGCTCCCGCCCTTGTAGGGGCTTGTTGGCCTCCTTTCGGAAGCTGCCCGCGCCAGTGCTTTTTGCTGCCTGCCTCTGGCTGGCTTTCCCCGGCTTGGTGTTCAGGCCTTTGCGCCCACCTGCGCGGCAGGTGTCCATCAGGCCTGCTGCCCACTTTAGAGCTGGCTGCTCGGTTAAGAGTCCCTGGCAGGTTCTGGATGGCGGTCCTGGTCAGTAGTCTTCCTGGGTCTGGGCTTGGCTCTGACCTCTTGGCCTGGTCTCTCCTGGCCCTGGCGTATTCTTTTTTATATTTATTTTTTTAGTTTTAGGTGGACACATATCTGTATTTTACTTTCATGTGGTTGTGAGGACCGAACCCAGTGTCTCTGCATGCCAGGCGAGCGCCCTGCCTCTGGCCCCAGCCCCAGCCCATATGTCGCTATTTAATTCATCACTTTAAAGCTCTACTCAGCGCCTCTTTTCTCATCAGTTTTAAAAGCATGAGCCTGTTCTTCCTTCTGCTGGCTAGTCCTTTCAGTCTGAGTCGTCTTTCCGTCGTTCCTTCTCTATCTCTGTCTTCTCAGAGCTGGTTCATCTGACTAACGTTCAGTGAGCACCCGCCATGTGCCAGTCACTGTGGGCACTGTGGGTACAATATCCAACAAGACAGCTAAGATGCCTCTTCTCTCAAGTCTGTCCCCAAAGGGTCCTGTCTACTACAGGTATATGAATCTAAAAAAGGATGCACACTTGTTGTTTTAAAGACATGAAATGATTGTGAAGTAGGATGTGAGGGACCCTCGGCCCTGAGTCCTGCTGCCCGGGGCTCCACAGTTAACAGCTGGGGGCAGACTTTGGAGCCCAGGCTAGATCTGGAAACGGAGCTGAAATGAACGATTCTGTCGTCCAGGGAATTTGAGAGATGCCCTCCACTGTGTTTCCCGGGAGGGGATTCATGATGTGTGTGAGGACATTAAAGCCCCTAGAGGTCCTGCGTTCCCACTGAGTTCACCAAACCCAGTGCTGTGGTCTTTGTTTCACTGAGCCTTCCCTGACCTCAAGTTCTGGCGATGTGACCTGGGCCTGTCCCTCTGCGCATGGCTCTTCCCCTGTGCACTCCAACAGGTGACCCTCCCGTTTGTCCAGATCAGCACCTTGGTGACAGAGTGCCCAGTGGGCTGTGCCACCACATTTCCCCAAGTCTCTGGGTTCTGGCAAGGGTTTGTACAAGGCCTCCAAGGACGCCAGTGTCCCCAGCTGTCCCTGCAGCAGGGTGCTGACGGAGCATCCACTCAGGCAAGGACACTCCCCTACGACACCCAGTGACCACTGTGGGCCTAGACCTGGAGGCCCAGGCTGAAACCCTGATCCATGTCTCAGAATCCTGAGGCGCTCCCCGGTATCCCCACCGTCTCCTGAGGAGTGTGGCCTCCAGCTCCTGCCCACAGTGCTGTCCCTGTTCCTCACCTGCAGATGGCAAGTGGCAGCCCTCTGGGTTTCTGCAAAGGGAGCTGCCCACCGCCCCCTTCCCGCTCCGGGGGTTTGTGAGCCTCTTTTGAAGGTGTGGGGCAGGGGGGAGATAAGGGAGGGGTCTGATGTGAATGGCTCAGCGGGCCGCCTGTGTGTGGAGGGTCCTGGTCCCCAGCGCTGGCCCCCTTTGGCATGTTGCTGCCATCCCTCTGTCCCTCCTGGCTACCCTTCCCTTCTCTCCACCTCCTCCTAGGGATGAGACTGACCCATTCAAGGGTGAGCCAGCCGCTCCCTCCACCTCCCCTTACCCAGAGTGGCCTGTCCTGCAGGCGGGAGCCAGTGTGTGCACCACGTGTGGTGGCTTGGCCTCACAGAGCTTGCTTGCTTTTTTTTTTTGGTACAAGGGATTGAACCCAGGGGTGCTTAACCACCGAGCCACACCCCCAGCCCTATTTTATAGTTTATTTAGAGACAGGGTCTTGCTCAGTTGCTTAGGGCCTCCCTAAGTTGCCAAGGCTGGCTTTGAACTCACGATCCTCCTTCCTCAGCCTCCTGAACCACTGGAATCATGGGATGTCCACCGTACCTGGCAGATGGAGCTTTCTTTTTGCTTTGCAATTGTTGGTAGTTGTTCTTGGGTTTTCCAGGGCTTTCTGGAAACTCTGCTTCCTCAGGCTCTAGGTATGGGAATCAGGGCATGTCCCAATCTGGGAGCAATGGAGAAAAAATAGAGAGACCACAGGACATCAGTGAGAAAGGACAATTAAAAGAATTTAAATTAAAAAGAACTTTTTTGGGAAAGGTAACAATATCATGAGCTATAAAGCAGAGTGCCTGGTGGGAAGTCAGCCCCTCCTCCCTGGTTCTCTTCCCTAAAACAGGCGCTGTCTCCAGCTTTCTTACTGGTCTTTTGGGAAACATCTACAAACAAATAAGCCTCAGTGTATATGTAGTCTCCCCTTTTAATAGTAAATGGTGGCCCATTATACACAAAGCTTTACTTTTGCCTTTTAAAAAATTTAACATATTTTTATCTGTTAATATATGTTTGGTACAGGGGATTGAACCTAGGGGTGCTTGACCATCCAGCACATCCCCAGGCCTTTTCATTTTTTATTTAGACAGGGTCTCAATAAGTTGCTGAGAATGGCTTTGAACTTGAGATCCTCCTGCCTCAGCCTCCCAAGCCCCTGAGATTACAGGCGTGCGCCACCGCGCCCAGCCATCCTTTCCCATTTTTGATGGAGCTACTTGTAAATATATGCTCATAAACACACACATCTCATGCATTTTTTAAAAATGTATTCACATGAAGGGAAAGCCTGGGCAGTCCCCTTCCCCAGGGGCTAGAGAGGTTTCCGGTGCATGGGATCGTCCAGCATGGAGAGAGATTGTGGTTGCCAGCATTCCTGGAGTCAGGCTTGGTACCAGGACACCAAGCCTTGTTTCCACTGTTCGTAGCTGTGGTTGGTTGGTTGTGCACTTGTTCCCGGGTGTTATCGGGCCACTTGGTGAGAGCATTCTGATTTCCTTGCTGGTGATGGGGATGAACCCAGGACCTTTGGTGTGCTGGGCAAGCACTCTACCACTGAGCCACACCATGTGACCTGAAGCACCTCCCTGTGGGAGGCCTGTATTCCCTCCCCACACTGCTGTGCCTCCGGCCTGACTCTCTGGGCCAATGAGAAGAGAGGGGAATGATGTGTGCCACTCTCAAGTGAAAGTCTCGAGGGCCAGTGAGGCTTCTAGTTTGTAACTTTGACCTTGACCTTGAGAATGAGGTAGGTAGCTTGGGCCTCAGAAGAAGACATGGAATAAAAGTCACCGTTGACTCATATCTTCTGAGCAATGTAGGTGAGAAATGAACCTTATGTGTAACCCCCTAACCTTCTGGGACTGTCTGTTGCAGCAGCCTAACCTAGTGAAGGCTGACTAATGCTGGCAGACAGTGCGGGGCTCTGCTTAGTCACAAGTCCCAGACGGCTCTGAGGATCGGCTTACCTCCCAACAGTTGCCTCTGTAATTGGTCCGGATCTACCACCTGCTTGGTAAAGAAGCTCTGGTTGTTAGGACAGGATCACACGTGGGCCTGGGGTGTCCCATACCTTGTTAGTTGATTTCCACGAGCTCTTGGAAGGCCATTTGGTAATGTATGAAAAGTGTCCTCAACAACTTTATTTGTAGAAATCTAGCTCAAGAGAATCGAAGATAAAGAGAGAGGTTGTTCATAGAGTTATTTGAAACTCTGGAAAGTACCTAAATGTCCCATGGCAGGGGAAATATTTTATGCCACATTCCATATGGTGGATATTATGAAGTCATTAAAAATCTTTGAATTTTAATATTAGTGAAATAAACAGGATATGGGACTATATATATATATATATGTGATAGTCCAAATTCATATAACAAACTCAGGATTGTGCAGTTTGTAAGTTGGTTTCTTTTTCCTCCCTTGTGTGAATGAACACGCCCTCAGTTGTCAAATATATCAATATGTACAAAAAGGAAGAAGACCAGGAGGAAATAAGCAAAAATAGCGATTATCTTTGGTTGGCATTTTCTTTTCTGTATTTTTCATATTTTCCAAACATTCTATGATGAATATGTACTACTTTTATAATCAGGAATAAGCAACTGCTATTTAAAAACTAAGAATCACTTCGGTCACCTCTGGGGCTGTGCCTCTGTGCGGTGGCTGCCCAGGGGCCTTAACTGGGACTCCTGGTCCAGGAATAAGCCTGAGTGTTTAATTAGGTCAGCCTCCTGCCGACCTAGAATCTTGGCAAAGGGCTGGGCCTGAGCTGCTGAGGGCCCAGGAGACTCCCCGTCTGGTCCTCTGAGGCTGGCAGGCAGGCACAGGCTGCTCCGGCGCAGTGTGAGTCTGAGAAACCTGCGCGCTGCCATCCCCATGCTCTTTCACAAGGTCCTTGAAGCATGTCTGTTCTCTTGAAGAGAAAATGAAGTTTGTGAAGGAGACATCTTAGCCATTTGGGAACCATAACAGTTCATTAGCTCATGATTGGTTCTGCTGTGCCAGGCTCTCAGTGGGTATGTCCTGTGTCACACATATTCGCCCCCAAGAGTGGCTGGTGAGCAGGGAAAGACAGGGAGCATTCTCAGAAGTTGAATTTGCACAAGTACCTGGAGAGCCTCCAGGGAAAAGGAGTCTGGCGTGACTGTGCGGGTGTGACCGGGTGGCAAGGCTGGGGAGCAGAGGGCAGCCCCCTTCTGGCCGCTCTGCTCTGTCCTCTTCTGCTTCCCTCCAGTCTGTCCAGGTTGGCCCTGGAGGTGGGGCGTGGTGTGTTCAAGTGCGGGAGCCTCCTCAGTGTTGGACAGGGAGTTGCAGCGGAGTGAGGGGAAGGAACTGGGGACAGTCGGGAGGGGCTGATAGAAATAGACCTGTGGACAAAAGTCTGGCACCCTGCACTTTCAAAACTTGCCATTTACCATCATCAGTGTGAACCCTGATGGCACCACATGGCCCTTGGAGTTGAATACACAGCTTAACATAACCATCATCATCTCAATGGCTTGCTGGTGTCACCTCTCAACCATTCCGTTCTGGCAAAAATGCCTTGCGTCATTCCGACTCGGCTATGGCTCTCAGCAACTGGCTGTGTGTGACCCTCAGTGTCAGGCACGAGTCTTCATCTCCTGGCTGTGGAGTGGCAGGGCTGCACCGTGAAGGGTGTGGTCACACACTTGTACAGCAGATCCCGGTACTTCTTACACTTAGCAAATGCTGAATTCTAAGACATATCTTGTCCCAAAGTTCCAGATCGAGGATCTTAGCGCCGCGTCTCCCAATTCACCCAGCCCAGGCCTCCCCAGCTCAGGAGCGGTGCCTTCTGCTGCCCAGGCCCCTTCCTTCCTGCTGGTGTGTCTGGGCTGTGGCCTCAGACTCAGGCTCCTCGGCACCCTAGCCTCTTCCCTCTCCAGCCTCCCCAAGTCCTGATTAACCCAAGGACTCTGGCCAGACGCCCTCCATCCTGGGCATTCATTCAAGCTCTTCGTGTTCCTGCCAGAGCTGGCCCCCAGTCCCTCCCACCCACACCAGAGGCACCTTTCCCAACAGCAGACCAGGGCCTCACACCCTCTACCACCTGCAGGGTCAAGGTCAGGATCTACAGTGGCTCTTCTGATATGGCCTTGCTCCCTGCCCCCAGTCCTTGGGTGCCCTGGTGTGAGCTAGTTGGTTTTGCCTTCTGTCTACACCTGGAAAACTCTCCAGGTGGCCTGCTGGGGACTCCCACTCACCCTTCAGGAGGGCCAGCTTGCTGCCTCCTGGGCCTGCCTTTACCCCACAGAGGACTGGTTGATCCTCTCTCAGGGGCGGGCTGGCCCTCTGGTTGCTGTGGGCAGTGCTAAGGACACAGGTGCTGGGTACTGGTGTCTAGGGGAGCAGTCTCCCAGCACTGAGAGCTTAATGCCTGGATTCTGTTCAGGGTAGATACTCAGGAAATTCAGTTAATTTAAAAAATGAATGAATGTCAGTATCAGTTTGCATCTTGCTCCTTTCATAAAGCATAAATGTTTCTTGAAATTTCTGTCATTTTATCCTATCCCATTTTCATTTTTGAACTGTAAATCAGAAAATTTAAACACTATATACAAGAAATTAAGTATGATCCTGCTGCCCAGACAGGCCCACTGTTCACTGAGTTATTTTCTTTAGTCCTTTCATGTAAGCATTTTGTAAACAGTTGGCACACCAGTGAAAACACGATTTGGGGTTCTGTCCCCACCCACATGACATATCTAAAGCATTTTTAAAAAATTTTTGAATATTTATTTATTTATTTTAGTTTTTGGTGGACACAACATCTTTGTATGTGGTGCTGAGGATCGAACCCGGGCTGCACGCATGCCAGGCGCGCGCGCTACTGCTTGAGCCACATCCCCAGTCCTCTAAAGCATTTTTGTTTGAATTCATCTTCTTAACCACAACTAGCTAAGCATGTATAATGGTTTATAGCTAATAACAACTTAGGCATGTGTATGTGTGCGCACATCTTAAAAATAACCGATTTGCTCTTCCCCACTTGGACATTGACCTAGCTTTTGCTTTTTCCGGACAACCTTCTTCATGCAGCTTTTCCCGTTTCCTGGGCTTGGGGGCTGAGCATCTGAAGTCTTACCTGCTGTGGAGTCACACCTGCCCACAGGGCTCAGGGAGGAAGCCACATGTGTGCATGGCCCCCGGGGTGAGGAGCTGGCCCTGGAAGCCTCCTGTTTACTGTCCCTCCTGGTGCCTGCGTCCTTTGCCCTTCTGAGACTGTGAGTGCCTTAAAGGACCAGGAATGCATCTTACTCATAGCTTGGAGCCTGGCTGAGCACTGGTGGCCGGTGCCCGGCAGGGCACATGTGCTGTCTCACACGGTGACTTACGTGCAGGCAGGGCCTGTCCACAGTCTTCCGGACTCCCATGCAGCGTCCCTTTGCCTGGGACCCTGTGCTCCGGCCTGTGCTCGCCTTGCCCAACTCTGGAATCCTGGCAGGAAGCTGTGCACCCTCAGTTGTTGGGAGGTGAGTTGGGGGTCTTTGTTGGGAGGTGCACCTGCCTTGGCCCTCCTGGTGAGGCCTCAGGGGTGCCCAGCAGGTTTGCTATGGCCTTTCTTTTTGGCCAAAACCTTGTCTTGGGCTCTTCTGCAGCTTCCTGCCCTCTGCCCGCCTGGGCCAGACTGACACATTCCTCCAGGTCAGGACACGCTGCCTCTCTGATGCCCTCAGGCCTGTCCTGAGGCCCCCAGACTGCCAGTCTGGGTGGAGTAGCCGCTGACCGCAGGCTGTTCTGATTCCCAGCCAGGGATGAATAAGGCCCCAGATCTGGGGAGGGGGCAATTTCTCCCAAAAGAGAAAGATGATGGGGTGGGGGCAGCCCAGGGGTGATGGCCTGGGGGCAGCCCTGTCCTCCCTGTCCCCAACCTCTGTTCTCCTAGGATAGCAGGGATAGGCTGTGTGGGTGGCATCCTTGTCCCCTGTTTACCCCACCCTCACCAAGGTGGAGGCCCCAGGGCTCCAGCCTGACCAGCAGGCCCTCTGCCCCCCAGCCCAGTGTGCCCACCTGCACCCTCACACAGCGCACGCACACTTGCACACACATAGATCCATGCTCACACATGTGCGTGCACACCCCACCCCAACCTTCACACGCACACTTAAGCTCACATGGCAACCCCAGCACGGTTCGCTGGATCTCTCCCTCCGTGTCCAGCCCCACCCACACAGGGGGCAACCTTGGCCCTGGGCGGGGCAGAATTGTTTCTGGGACAGGGTGCCCCATGGCCTTGACTCGGCTCCAGGCCCTTCCCAGCTAGTGGAATTCACCTCTGGTCACCCTGTGCCTGTCCCTCTCCGTCCCCCAGAACCTGCACTTGGTGATGTGGCCACACCAGAGGGGAAGACGTGAGACCAGGCCCCAGAAGCCAGCTTGCTGTCCCCTGCGGTCCTGGTCCTTCTGCCTCAGTGCCCTGGCTCCGTTGCTGGCTACAGGAAATCCCCATGAACTTCGTCAAAGCCGCTCCTCTGGTAGACTTCCTGGTGTCCCCACCTCGTGGTGGTCCCCACCTCGGTCTACCTGTGCCAGCTTTCCCTGGGTCAGGAGGCTGGATGCTTCTGCTTCTCCAAGCTCAAGGGGATCGAAGCCCCCTCCAGCCCCTGGACAAGGTCCCCTGTTGCTAGGCTGCCGTGGATGAGCTGGAGGACGTGCGTGGGGTGACAGCTGTGCCCACACCTGCTCCCTGATCTGGAGACCTCTCTCAGTGCAGGCAGCTGGGTGCAGAGGCAGCGCACGCTGGACCCAGCACTTCTCAGGCACAGTCCCCGTGGGGGAGTCGGAGGAGTGGAGCAGGCCGGTCCTGTGTCCCCCTGCCCTCAGCAGAGAGAGCTGCTGCACCAGGAGCTCAGAGGGGGGACCGGGGAGGGAGGAGCTCCAGTGATGGGGGGCAAGGGGTGTCTTGGAACACAGACCCTCTTTAAAGTGTTTGAATTTGAAAATAATTTCAAAGTTATGAAAAGTTGTAAAATAAAAATTGTACAGAGACATCCTTATATCCTTGACCAAAGTTTGTGAGTTAATTTTGTCCTGTTTGACCATTCACCCCAAGCTCATATGCACACACGCGTGTGTGCACACACACCCCACAGGTGTGCACATGTGCATGTGTGGGTATGCAGGATCATTTGACCTGAACCACCTGAAGGTGAGTGACATGCATGGTGACATTTACCCCAGTCCTTTGGTGACTGTGGCCCAAGAACAGGGATGCCTCTCACACTGCCACAGCGGTGGGGTCCCTCGCCTGATCCTCCCTGTTCCTGCCCTGTGTGCAGAGCTGGTGGTGGCCCCTGCCCACTGGCTGTGCCCGTCATAGGTTTGGGGCGGGTGCAGACTCCTCTGTCATGGCTCCTTTGATCCAGGGCACTCCCCAGCTCCCGGTGTCTTTCATAACCCTGAGGAGTCCGAGGACCTCTGTGAGGGGCAGAGCAGGGCTTGCCTGGTTGGTAAAGTCGCCCCCACTGCCTGGGCTCAGTCCTGCTCTGACCCCTCTGAGAGTGTCCAGCTCAGCAAGCCCCACACCTGTGGCCGTGCCTCAGAGATGGCCTTGTGACAGCTCAGGGTCCTCCCTGGCCACCCTCAGTTACTCAAGGGACTCTGCAGTCTGCCGTATTCTGAGATGGCAGCAGAGACTGTGCCAGTGACAACCCAGTGGAGACTTAGCCACTGTGACGACCGGCGACACCGGGAGGAGTGGCGGGGGTGCCCATGCAGGTCACTCCAGGCCCCGAGTGACGCCCTTCCCAACTCCCAGCATGGCTGGCACAACCCAGGGAGTCCCTGGAGAAGTGTCCTGAGGAACACGGAGGGACAGTGTGTCCTTCAACACCAGGGCATGGCTTCCTTGCCCTCAGGTGCATGGAGGGTCCCAGGGACACCCCAAGTCCAGTGACAGGAGAAGCAGGTTGCACTTGTCATACCTGCTGTTTTGTCGCAGTGGGGCCAGGACTGCTTGGTGACCTGTAACCACACGTCCCTCTTCTGTCTCTTTTCTGACACGAAGAGGAACCGTGCAGCGTGGGAAAGGCTCTGAAAGAGGAAGCAGGAGTGGGCAGTCGGCACAGAATCGGGGTGGAAGGGACTCCACGGTCCCTCAGATTCTGAAGCTTGTTTCTTCCCAGGGAAGGCTGCCACGTACAGCCTGCCGTCCATCCGTCCATCCGTCCATCTGTCTCTCCCTCCTTGCTTGCCCGAGTCCACCCATGCAGGCACCTGCCCAGTGGCCTGGTCTCCGGCCGCCAGACCTTCCCTCCCAGCCTGGCAGCTGCTGGCCTGCCACTGTCGAGGGGGCCGTCCTGCAGACCACCCCATGACTTTTATCCATTCACAGTGCCTCACTTCCCGCAGTGTGGCCATCTTGGAGGGAGAAACCCGCCCGGCTGCCTCCCTTCTCCCCACCCAGGCCTCTGGACGCTGCAGCTGGGGGTGGACTGGCTGCTTTGTTGGCAGGTGGTGCTGGGGGCCTTGGGGCTGTCTGGGACTCTGCCTCCCCGCCTCCTCCAGCCCTGCTTCCTTGATGCTGAGATAGCAGTCCGGCCACTTCTGAAGCCCTCCTCGAGCTTCTAGAAGCCACTTCTTCTGAAGTGGCCTTGGCCTTGAGCTGGGAGATTTGATTACGAGACGTGTCACAATTTTGTGGAAACAAGAGTCCGAGCTCGTTGCGGGGTCTGGGGTGACGGCAGGTCCTGCCTCCTAACTCCTCGGCCCTATTTATAACATGCCTCAACTTTCCGGGCCGTTGAGGTCTCTGGTCACGTGAGCCCCAGATATGCAGGGTGGCCCACCCGGAGTAGCTGTCCTTCCTTGGTCCCTCTTGCACCCTCCAGAGCAGAGGAGATACCCTCCTGTCTGGCTGGCTCCTCCCTTGGAGGAGGGCAGGGGGCTGGGAGCACAGAGTTGGACTGGCTGGTCAGTGGGGTCCGAGGCTTCTGAGGGACAGGGCAGCGGCTGGGCCCTGCTGATAGTGTGCAGGAGGCTGGGGAGGGACCTCTGCCTCTGCCTCAGGGTCATGGCTGCTGTAGACGCTGTGGCCAGGGGAGAGCTGCAGGAGCCCAGCCAGGGCTCCAAGGGCCTGGCCTCTCCAGACCCGATGCAGAACTGGTACCAGAGGTGAGATGGGCACTGGGAGGGGCTGGTGGGGGCCTGGGCCTGGGACCCCCACAGGGCAGAGTGGCACAGTGGCTCCTCTCAGCTCACAGGTGGGAAGAGACCCCCACAGACAGACCTTCCAGAGGTCCCAGCAGTTCCCCTGTCGGGTGGAAACTGGCAAGACACCCCACAGGGAGTCCCCACCTCTTCCTGCCTCCACAGGGGCCTCTGTCCTTCACCCTGACCTAACCTGTTGACCTTGGACGCAGTGGCTCCAGTCCCGGAGGTGACAAGCTCCCACACTGACAGCTGTGTGTCCTCACCCCTGGGAGTGGGGGAGCATGACATGTCCTCCATGGGAGGCAGCAGCACGGCTCCCTGCTCACGTCTGGACCCATGTGCGCGTGCTCCGGCCTGCTTCCACACACTTGGCCTGCCCTAGGACACTCTGAGCCCAAGGAGCCCTAGCGGTTTGACCCACCTCCCCCTTATTTCTGCCACTGCAGGGGTACGGGGCCCTCTGATGGGTTCCCACCAGCAGGGTCCGGGACTCTGAGGGACTCTTGGGTGAATCCCAACATACCCTTCCCCCTCCAGGATTTTTGTCCACCGCAGCCTGGCGCTGGGGAAGATCCAGTACCTCGGCCTCGTCATGGACTGCGCCCTGGCTGGTAGGGGGTGTGGAGCACAGGATACCTGAGGCCTGGGCAGAGGGGCAGGCAGCCAGGCACCAACTGTCCGGTCTGCCCGGGTCCTCTGTAGCCGACCAGTCCCCCGCCTACGAGGCGCTGGCCTTTGAGCTGTGCTGGAGCGCCTGGTTTGCACTGGGTACCCACATGAGGTCTGCGCTACTCCTGCGACCCCTCCTTCCCCACCAGGTGAGGGAGCTTGGCCAGGTGGGAGGCTGTGGCCAGCCCTGGCACCCCCTCCCACAGTCCCCATGCCGTCTCCCCAGGGGACTGGTGTTTGAGGCACTCTATGGGAAGCTGCTGAAGGTGGTGGCTGCCCATGGCTTCACCTTCCTCTCAGAGAAAGGGACGGGGTGGGGGTGGCTGGAGGTATAGAAGGGATGGCCAGGGCCCAGGCCACCCTCTGGGAGGTACCGGGAGGGAGCGTTGGCTGCACCCAGGCCCCTCCTCCCCAGAGGTCTAAGCTTTGACCCCAGCAAAGTTCATACAAAGGGATGACCGTCAGCGCTTCACGTCCACAACGCGCTCTTCAACCTGCCCGGTGAGGGCTGCTGGGGGCGGGGGCCGTCCTTGCCAGCTCTGGCCTGGGGGCGGCTGCCTCACTCCCTGGGCCGGGAGTGACCGGCTTCTCCATCCCAGAAACCTATGCCTGCTGGTGGACGATTTCGCTGGCTGCTCCCGATACACCAAGTGCGTCCCTGCCCTGCCCAGCCCTGGGGTGACCAGTAGGACACTGCTGCTGCCCAGCAGCCAAACCCCAAAGGGGGCCCCACAGGGGCAGAGGCCCTTCTGAGAGCTTGGGGTCTCTGGGAGCTTAGGAGGAAGGCCCATGCAGGGGGCACCCAAGCCTGTGGCCTGTGCTGCCCCAGGGGAGCTCAGCACAGTGGTCCCTTCAGAGCGGCTGGGACGTAAGCCCAGTGCGGGGCACTCAGGGTCAGTGTTGGTGGTCCCCTCGGGCCTGCTTACCAGCCTCCCCTGTCCTCTCTTGGCCTATCCCAGCTGTGACACTGGCTATCAGCATGGGAACCTCTTCGTGTCCTTCCGAAGCCTCTTCCAGGATGTGACTGAAGCTATGAATAATGTCCACCAGTCGGTGAGTGGCCCAGCACCCCAGGACCTCTGCCTGCCTCCCTTGGCTTTCCTGGGCATCCTCGCGGCCCCCAGGCTCCGCTGCCTTTGCCCTCCTCCCACTGAGGACGGTGGCCTGGTCCCAGGCAGGCTGTATGGAAGCTCTGCGCCTCCTGCAGGGCTGTCTCAAAGAGAGGACCCTGGACAACCTGCAGAAATACGTGGAGCAGGACGTGAGTGGCCACAGGTCTGGGGCTGCGGCTGCCCTCCTGCTTTTCCAGGGCGCAGGCCGCCCAACCCTGGTCATCTCCCTAGAGGTCACACGGAGCTCTGATCTGCTGCTGCTCAGAGTCCCCCGGCCTGGAGCCCACCTGCTCTGGGAGAGTGGGCTGTTCAGCTCCCGGGGGCTGAAACCCTAGAAAGGCGTCCGTCTTTGCCAGGTGCGGATCCCTGTCCTGCTCGGCAAGATAAAGGAGGCTGGGAGGGTGTTTTGGCCACCAACGGCAGCTACCAGTACACGGATGTGAGTGTGCTGTCCCACTCCCGCTGGCACCTCGGGCCGAGTCACGGCCTCGGAGGAATGAACAATCCCACCGTCTCTCACCCGTGGCCCCAGGAGGCCACAGTGGGGTGAGGGCAGAGGCAGGTGTGGCCCCCTGGCTCTGCCCAAGCTTGTGCCCTGACCACGGCCTGCCCCTGCCAGGCCATCACGACTTACCTGTTTGCTGCTGGTGAGGTGAGTCTCCTGGGCTGGGCGAGGGAGGGGGGCAGGCCTCCCTCTGTCCAGCCTCCTCCGAGTAGGGGCAGACAAGTGAGTGGTCATCTCCATGGCTGGCCTTGCTGGAGCTTCCTGGTGGTGAGGGCAGGATTACTCTCGGCTTCCTGGGGGTCATAAAGAGGCAGTCAGGTGTTTGGGGAGGTCTTGGGGGGGCTAGGGCAGGTGAGGTGAGAGTAAGGAGGGCCAGGGGAGGGGAACCAGTTCAAACCCTGGACACAGGTGTGGCTGGGCCTTGCTGTGTATGTGTCTCTCTGTGTGTGACATGTCCCTGGGCCTCTCTGTTTGCTCTGTGAGGAGCCCTGGAGGCTAATCTAAGACCCCCACAATGCCCAATGCCCACCTCCCAGGGCACCGGTTGGGCCTCCTCCTGAAGCCCAGCTTGGTTGGGGTGCTTGGCTGGTTCCTGGGCCCACGGATGTCTCATCTTGCCTGAGGCTCCTGCGGGGGATTGGCAGGGTCCAGTTTCCCAGGCTGTGTGTGTCCCCTGGGTCTGCACAAGCCTCGCCCCCTGCCCTGCCCCACAGGCTGAGGACCCAGCCAGGCCCTGGAGGTCCTACTTCGACCAGATTGTGGTGGACACACAGAAGCCCTGCTTCTTTGCAGAGGGGATGGTCCGGAGGCAGGTCAACACGATAATGGCAGGGGCTGAGGTCCTGTCTACCTTGACAGGTGGTTGGAGGGGAGACTGCCCACTCTTAGATGTGACCTATATGTGTCCACTCCCCTCCGCTGCCCTGTCTGTCCCTGAAGGCACGGAAGTACTTCAGGGCCCCACAGCATCCTTCCTCCTCGCCCTTGCCCCCGAGGCTTCTCCTATCAGCTCTGCCCAGTCCTCCTGACCGGCACAGGGGCTGTGGTTCCTTGGCTCAGGCCCACCTCTGTCCTCTAGGACTCGGGGAAGCTCCGCGTGGGCACTTACACTGGCCCCCCCAGCACTGTGCTGCCCACTCTGGAGGTACAGCTCTTGCGGTGCCCATGGCCCACAGGCACACCCTGGCCAGGGTCCATCTCCCAAGCTGCCTCAGCAGGGAAGGAGCTGTGTCCTCCCTCTGTGGGGCAGGCTCATGAGACACGGTGTGCGAGCTACTTGGGGTGCGGGGAAGGACATCCTGTACATTGGGGACCACATCTCTGGGGACATCGTCAAATCCAAGAAGCAGCAGGGCTGGCAGACTTGCCTGGTGATTCCTGAGCTGTCCCGAGAACTGGGCATCTGGGCCCGAGAGAAGGGTGAGCCACAGAGACCAGTACCAGCAGAGGGTGCTGGTCATCCACGCTGCCCAACCTCCTTCCCCCTTTTCCTCTGAGGGGTTGGTGGCGACCAGGAATCTTGTCCACTCTGTCGTTTATGAAAGTGAATCTATTTAAAAACAAGGAAACAGACCAGAGAGGTAAAGCGGGTTGCTCAAGGTCACCCAGGTGGTGGGCGCCAAGCTGAGACTCATTCCTCATCTTCTTGCTCCAGATCCACGAGGCTTTTCCGGGGCTGGGACTTCCTCCCTCTGCCCCAGGCCTTTGGGTTTAGAAGGTACAGGCTTTCCCACCCAGGAAGTACTTGAAGTCACCCTGGGGCAGGGGCGCTGTGAGCAAGACAAGGTTTGTTCTGTTGCTCTGAGCATTGCTGGGTTTGAGTCATTGCCCTGTGACTTCATGAAGGTCACCTGACTCCCTGGATGTCTTGGATCACCTGTCCTACGGAGCCTGTGTCATCCCTGTTTTGCTCTGGGCAAAGTCTTAATCTGACTTAAGGGGTCATGATATTACAGGTGGGGGAGCACAGACCCCTGGCTGGGGCCTGGCAGACCCCGGCTGTCACTCACCCTACTGCTCCCTGTCTGGTTTTCAGAGAGGTCAGAGCAGCTGAAGAGCCTGGACACACACCTGCTGATCGGTACCAGTAAGAGCCCTGGCCTCTCTGGGGGTGCGGGAGGCTGGGAGGACAGGGGTGGAGAGCTAGGATCCCATGCCCAGGCCTGTCAGTGAAGTGTGAGCCAAGGGCTCTGGAAAACCAACTGTGGTTCAGGCTGGGCTTCCCTAGTAGACTGGACTATGGGACCTGCTGATCCCTGGAGATACTCATCTTCTGAGACCTCTAGTGCCGCAGTCCGGCTGCAGCAAAATAACCGGGGAGTGACGAACAACTTGATACAGCAGGAGTGGGAGCCGTTTATTGTAGGACCGGAGGGGTATATATACATTCCACACAGCTTATCTTAATTCACAGAAACTAGATACAGCAGTCAACCAATAAGGAATCTCCACACTTAATGGCTCACTGGTGTTACTTCACAAACCACTCCCTCTGGCAGAATGCCAGGCGCCATCCTGACTTGTTTACAGACCCTAACACTCTAGGCCTTTCCCCACCTACCCAGCATGGACTCACAAACGTGCACACCCCATCCCTGCACCCCCACTGCACGCCTGTGGGGATCCTTGCCCCTCCACGTTCCCCTCCTCCACGGGTCACATGGCCATCTCTGTACCAGGCATATGTATGGAAGCATCTGTGGGCTGCAAAACATCTACTCCATCAAGAAGGAGATTCAAGTAAGCGCTGGGTGGTGAGGGAGGGGGACCAGCCCAGTAGGGGAGGAGTCCCAGGAGCCCAATTGTCTGAGTCTCCTCAACCTTGTCCAGTGCCACCTGGCCTTGCTGTCCAGCGCATCCCCTGCTGGCCAATACTGAAACGGCAGTGGCGTGCTCTTGAGGAGGGCTCAGTCCACAGGCTTGTTTCTGCCCTCTGTCCTGCCATTTTTTCAGCCCCTTCTCTAGGAGAGCCTGCCTGCTGGGCTGGGTCTTCATGGGGCCACCTCCCCAGTTATGATCCAAGTCTGCTGTTGGCCAGAGATGGGGCGTGAGAAAACGTGATTTAGTACCAGTGAGCTGTTGGGTCCTGGGAAAAGAGAAGGGAGGAAAAGAGAGTGAGAGAGGGCCTGGTCTGAGCAGAGGTGCTTGCCCGGAGGGTGGGCACCCAGTGCCATGGGGGTGCAGGTCAAGGTGAGCTGGGGTCTTCATTCATGTGCTGCCTCTGGCCAGAGGTTCACCCGGGAGCTGGACCTGTGCTAGGGCACCATAGGCAGCCTGTTCCGCTCTGGCTTCCGCCCGACCCTCTTCTCTGGCCAGCTGATGCGCTACGGGGACCTCTACACTGCCACCTGCCTCAATGTCCTGCGGTTCCCACTCAACTCGCTGTTTAGGGCCGTCCCGGAACTGGTAGGTCTCTGCCAAATCTTCCCGGTCCTCCTGGGAAGAACCCATTGGTCCCCAGCCCTGCCATGAACGTGCTAGTTTCCCCAGACTCAGTCCCCATCTTCCAGACATAAGGGCAACCTTATTCAAAACCTTGCAGATAGCTGTTTGCAACTAAAAAAACAAAAAACAAAACAAAACACAAGATTTGCCTAGAAGTTGACTCTGCTGGGAGAGCCTCCTCCTCAGGCCCAACCTGAACCCCTGCTTTAAATGGAGACCCACCTCCTCACCAGTCCCTTGGTAGTAATGCGGCCAGTCACAGGGAGGAAGGTCTGCTTCCACCTCCAGAAGCACAGGGTGGCCTCCAAGGAGCAGGCAGCAGGTGGTACAGTAGAGGCTGCAACTCCCCCACCACCCCCAGACCAAGCATGCCCCTGGGCTAAACTCCGGGAAGCAGGGGTGACTAGTGGCAGCCGGCAGGAGCTGAGCAGTGAGGGAGTGCACACATGTCAGTCTCCCAACCAGCCTTCATGCTTCCCTCTTCTGAGATGCAGAGTCTGTGGCTAAGGATCCGGACTGCAGGGTGATCTTCAGGATTCCCTATCCCTTCTTTCCCCAGTTGCCTTCCAGATATTTAAGAGGGGACCATTTACTGGGAATTGGCTATATTTCCTGCCCTGGGCTGGGTACTCTTCAAAGATTCTGCTCAATATATCCCAGCAGCTGGGTGCAGTGAAGCACACCTGTAAACCCAGCGGCCCGGGAGTCTGAGACAGGAGGATCATGAGTTCAAAGCCAGCCTCAGCAAAAGGGAGGTGCTAAGCAACTATGAGACCCTGTCTCTAAATACAATACAAAATAGGGCTGGGGATGTGGCTCTGTGGCTGAGTGCCTCTGAGTTCAATCCATAACACCCCCTGCCCCCAAATCCCAGCAGAGAGAGTCTTATCATCCTCATTATACCACTGGTGAAATCAAAGAGCAGAAGATCTACAACACTTGCTATCACCCAGAGAGACCACAGGGCTTGGATTTGAATCCAGGGCTGTCCAACTTTTCCGTCCCCTGCACTGGGCTGTGTCTCCCAGAAGGGCTGGGCTGGAGGGCTCCCACTGGCAACACAGAGTTGGGGGTTCCCAGGTGTAACCACCTTGTGCTGTTAGCATAAGTAGAGACCAGAGAGGAGAAGAAAGGGCGCCCCCAAGTGGCCAGGCGAGTCATCTAAAGAACTCTGACCTTGATGGTGCTGGCTTGAAATAGTCAGGTTCAGTGGTCAGAACCCTCCTCCCCCTGCTGACCCTCCTGGGTTCCTTTTGCAGCTGTGGGCTGGGACTCTGCGTACCTGAGGAATCCTGGGCACCTTCCCACTGAGGGAGTTGCTCCATCTCCACCTGTGTTTGTCCCTACAGATGCCTCATGAGACCATCATGGAGCAAGAACAGGCCAGTCTGGCCCCGGCCTTCTGCTTGCTCTCCTGTAGGCAGAGGGTGAGTGGCCGGGAGTGGTGGGGGGTGCTGCCTTGCTGGGCTGAGGACCTCAGAGGCCTGGGGCCACCAAGGGCTGGAGCATTGAGAAATCTACAGGGGCTTCTTTGGTTTTCAACTGGAGTCATTCTTGAATACTTGTGTAGAAATACATATTATTATAAATGGATTTTCTTTTCATTTCATTTATTATAGTTAGAGCATTAAATTGATAATTTGAAATTGTGGAGATAATTATTTATGAATTTCAATTTAGACTAGAAAAGGGGGAAATTTAAATATTGACTTTCAAAATGGGGCATTAGGACAACAGGCCACAGGTTCTGCCCAAGAGGGCTGAGCTGCTGTTGGTGCCCTGCACCTCTGCAGACAGCTGCTGGCCCATCCCCACACAAACCTTTCCCTGAGGTGCTCCAGGCGGCCTTTGGGGACAGGGAGGACCCGTATTTCAGATCATTTGATGTATGGGCCGAGACAACCGCTATCATGAGGGGCAGTCGTGGTCCCGAACCCTGTGCAGGGTCCTTGCTGCCAGCCCAGCTGTCCAGTTTGATTTTTAAAATGTCACCTTTAAGCTGGGCGTGTTTCGAGCGCCCCCTGATGGCCAGAAGGCAGAGCGGCATGGAGAGAGGTCTGGGGAGCGGTATCCTGCCCTGCCCAAGCCCAGCCCAGCGCATGCGCTCTGTAATCAGGGTGTCAGAAGCTCTCCAGACCCGCTCCCGGCTACCAGTCCCGAGCTCTCGGGCGGTGGGAGCGCGGGCTGCGGTCCCTCCGGCCCCTTAGCCCTGGCTGGGGCCACTGGGCGGAAAGGTCCACGGCCGCTCTCTTCTTCCTGCAAGGCTGCAGGCCAAGAGGGCGCCGCGGACCGGCGGGCGGCGACAGCGACCCGGTCCTGGACGAGGGCTTGAGCTGCTGTCCAGATAGCCGGGAGTTACAGCGGGAGGGGCAGTTGGTCGAAGCCTCCCCACGGGCAGTTTTAGACCGTGGAGACCTGTCTGGCTCAGCCCTGAGCTGCGGGGCCCGGCCAGCGTCTTTATTTCTTTTTTAAAATAGTGTCTCTATCACTTCGATTGTCACATAATGAGAATAAAACCGGACTGGCTGAAGATTGCCTCCGTGACCTTCCCCCAGCCCGGTCCAGACGGCCAGTTCGCGGTGCCGGCGTCTGGAAACGCGGAGGAGCCCTGACTGCTTCACTGCTCTGTGCCCTTGACTGTGCCCTTCACTGGTTGCACTTCGCTCCTACTGTGGCTCTGTCCCGGGTGCTGTGGGCTGCGTCCCCTGAGGCTCAGCATGGACCTCCGTGTTGGGAACTGCTGGGCGCACCTCGAGGCGGGGCCACGCGGGGGGGGGGTGGGGCGCGTCTCGTGCTGCTGTTCCCTAGTCTCTCTTGCAGCGGGAGCGCTGCTGTCCTCAGACATGCCAGCGCCTCTGAGCAAGTCCTGTGCATTAAGAGGGGAGCAGGTCTGGCGGGCCAAGGTTCTGCGGCCAGGACCAGGCGGCTCTGGCCTTGTGTCTTCAAACACTAGATCCTCTTGGGGGGCTGGAGGAGGGCATTTGAGCAGGAACATTGCACAGCTCTCAGTTCAGGTCTTTCCTGAAGTGTCCAGGAGCCAATACTACGAAAATCCACCCTTAGAATTCCTGCCCTGAGTAGAGGGAATACAGAAGAGGACTGAGGGATAGTCAGCAGATGAGACTTGGGGGACAGGGAGGGAGGGGGAGAGAGAAGGGAAGAGAAGGAATAAGGAGGAGGAGGGGGAGAGGAGAGGAGGAGAAAGAAGGAGAAATGAGGGAGGAGGCTAGAGGAGGGGAGGGTCCCCACCTCTCTTGGGCTATACCTGCTCTCCCCTGGCCCACTGACCTCTTTCTCAGGACTTGACTGTTTACTTTTGTGAATTTGAGTCCCCACTAGACTTCTGGGGTCAGGCCCTTCTGGCTCACCACTTATCACTGGCACCCATAGGGTGCTGCACATTTTCTTGAATGAAGAAGTACCTAGTTCACCAGTAGGTCTGCTTGGAGAACTGTGGGAAGGGGTGGGGGAAGTTCAAGGAGCTCTGGCTTAGAATTCTGAGCTCCTGGGAACCTGTCTGGGACAAGAGAGGGCCGGAGAGTGGGACAGGCACTTCCATGTGGGGCCACTCATTTGATGGAGGTTTTCTTTATGAAATCTGATGTCACATTTATATCCCATTTTTCTATCCCTTAGTTAATAAGGTGTGTGTGGCTTCCCCATTTCTGGAAGGATTTTTAACAGGCCACCTGATACACAATTCCAAGCTATATTTTAAGATGGCTGGGGACATGTGACCAAGTGTTGGCCCCTCCATCGCAGCAGAAATGATGTGTCAGGCTTCCAAGTTGTGGCCTTAGGAGAGGTGCACCTTCCCCCTCCTTTCTCCCCACTCCATGCCTGTGAGTGAGCTGGTGGGCCATATGGACTGGTTGCATCCTAGGGAGGGCAGAGCCACAGGACATGTGACCCAGCCTGGCACTGCAGCCCTGACTGCATCACTCCTGCTGCTGCTGGGAGATGCATTTCCACAGGGGGCTGGCTTCAGTTGCAGAACCAGTATACAATTCCAGTCTCAAGTTCCCAGAAGTCTGGGAGTGACTCTGGGTCATGATCCCATGGTAGGAGGTGACCGGGCCACTGTATGACTCCTGCCTGGCCAAAGGGGAGTAGCGACAGTCTCTCAGATCTCCATGCCCCATTGCCCATTCTCACGGCCTTGCTCAGAAGCTAAAAGCTCTGGACTTAGCAGCCTCAAGTTTGAAGTCATCACCCTGGCGTTCACTGTCTGGCTAGTTTCCCTCTCTGTCACCAAGGTGTTGAGAGAATGTGGTGACATCCGTGGAGTGTATAAGGTGTGTGTATGTGTGTCTTTAGTCAGGAGTTTTCATTGTCACCTAATGAAAAATTAGACTAAATGGAATGGTCTTAAGAAAAAAGGGGATTTATTGGCTTGTGTAATAGAAAAATGCAGGGTCCCCAGTTCCAGGAACAGTCAGCCAATTTATGTCATTGACAAGCTCGCTCTCCGGCTCGCAGTTGACCCTGTGTGGAAGCTAGTTATTTTCTGGCAGGTTTTGTCCCGTCACGTGGTCGTCAGATGGCTAATCCCAACTCAAGGCTACCATCTTGTCGGCAACTCTACCAAGGACCCTTTCCACCCAATGCTAGGGACGTGAGGCCTCACGGGTTCTCACTAGACCTGCCAACCTCCAGTCCATGCTCCTGGCTGGGGAGATGTGGGCTCTGGCTGTCCAGGCTCGGTCACATGCCCCCCGCCCCCCGACCACAGCCCCTTCCTCTGAAAATGCCTGGCCTGTGTGGGAGGTGGTCCTGAGGGAGCCAGTGCTCTCACGAGGAGCAGCTTGGGGAGGGCAGACTCAGTGCCCGCCGTGCAGGATGCTAACAGGAGGGCTGCTGCACACCTCCTCGTGTCTTCGTGGTCACTCTGAATGGCAGTGCTGCCCATAACCATCCTGGTCATCACCTTTTAGCATTCACTTTACACTCACCTCTTCTAAACTACCACCCTAGACAACACGAGACTGGCACTCAGCACAGGCACACACTCCCATGAGCCACTCCCCATGACCCTCCCCAATGAGCAGCCGAGAGCAAGGTGCGGTCCCCTGCGGTTGCTGAGGCACCAGCCATCTCCACATCCTTTGGTAGAAGACGACCCCGTCTGGTCAGGCTGTTCAGTCTCCAACCTGTCACGTTGGGATCTGGACCCTATTAGATGTCAACAGTTCTACCTACACTGCCAGTGAGCACCAGGGAGGGGCAAGGGACATCTTGCAAGGAGCTGGCAGTGAAGAGGGAGCCACTTTTCTGAAATGAGCTTTAATAGCAAGACTGCTTCTGAGGAGACTCGAAACCAGCAGGCAGCGGGTCCCTGGCAGCAAGGACAAACCTTCTAGGAGCCACACATGAAGAACTGCACCAGCAAGCAGGCTCCTCAGACTCCGAGAGCCCGGGGGCTCGGGGCATTCGGCTCCTCTGGGCCCCGTGCAGGTCTGTGTGCCTGGACACCTGCTGAGCGTTCCTGGCCTCACAGGCACAGCCACATGTCATGAGGTCAGCCAAGGCAGGCCATGGGGTTCCTGAACCTCAGTGGTGGTGACGAATCACCTCTAACTGAAAGCCAGTCTGACGGCATGGGGTTTCACGGCCCAGTTTACACACCTGACCTCAGAGAGAGGTCTGCTTCCCTCCAATGAAGAAACCCAGTCCTGCTGAGGCTGACGGTCAGCCCCTGGGTCAGGGCAGGTTCTCCAGGGCAGCAAATGTCCACCTCCCGCCCCAGGCCAGCTGAGTGGGTGTTCCCCAGACCACCTCCAATCTTCCTCCCAAGCCTCCATCCGTTTTCTACAATAAATAAGATTAACAAATAAGCAAGAATAAACAATTTCATTTTTTTGTTAGAGATAATTAAATATCAAGAAAGCTAAAATTTAAAACGCGCCGAAAGGTTTTTCTATACGTTATATTTACATAATGACTCTGATTCTACTTTCCCCAGGTCAGTTGCCCAGGGGAAGAAAAAGCGAATTGTACAGTCTCTCTGGAATTGTACACTGCCTCCTCCAGCCAGCTGTCCACGGCAGAGCAAAAGCTGAGTGCAGAAATGTGTCCCCCCCCCCCCAACGTTTTCCCTTGAAGCATCTGAAGAACAAATGCAAAATTAGGTTTGGGTATAAAAAGCTAGATGTCCACTCACCCAAGACTGTGCTTTCTTTGAGGAGACCTGGCACAGAAAGGACAAGAACTGCCCTTGGCCGCAGGAACAGGTAGGGAAGTGGAGGCTCACCCACAGAGGCCTCTTAGGGTCTCTAAGCACAGGTACAGCGTCCTGTTTTAAATTCATCTGCAGCATCAGGGGACCCGGCTGTCCAGCCTGGCCAGCAAGCTTCAAAGCTCAGTTTCTACCTGCAAGAACTTGCCCTCCCTGCTGAGGTGGATGCCAAAGGGCAAGTCCACCACACTGTGGCATTGACCCTTGAGATAAAAGTAACTACAAGGGTTAAAGTAGACTGGTAAAGTGCAAACTTTTTCCACACTTGTATGCTGCAGTCTGGCTGGGCACAAATCATGAGCCACTCAAGCAGGAACAAACTTTATTTCTGAACTCCCCCGAACAGCACCCACGTGGTCCTTCCAGCGACACCACATACCAACTGGAACTCCCTCCACTGGAACCTCACCAACCAACTCGAACTCCCCAGGAATCCCCAGGAGAATTCCAAAGTTCTCCAAAGTGCCCCAGTCGGTCAGCAGGGGTCTATATACAATTGAATACACAGCCTGTTTCAATCCAATATAATCTTAATGGCTCGCCTGCAACCATTACTTGTGGCAAAATGCCAGGGGCCATTCTGACTCTGGCTATGGCTCTCAACACTTGTAGAGTAACCAACATTCAACATTGTGAACCTTATGTATGCTGCAAAATGGTGGCAAATAGAGTTAAAACTCACGTGCTTCAGAGCACCTAACACCCCAGACCTTCCTGGGGGATATGAAGTTGAGAGTAAGGCAGGTGCTACTCCCGGCTCAAGAGGCCACGATCTGCACCATCATGATGTCTCACCATCATACATTTTTTTCAGGTCATCTGGACAAGGACATTTCTTATCTCATGGAGGTTCTGACATACCTTTTTTTAAAAAAAGTCAAGAAATTATGAGTCAAGCATCTCGAACCCTAATGTCACAGGCAAAGCCTCATTTTTACGGAATATAAAGCACTCTGTTTCTTCCACGTCCAGCAGCTCGTCCAGAGAAGCCACCACCAGGTCATGGTCCTGCAGCATCTCTGGGTAGCGGGAGATGGCACGCTCGATCCTGGCTGATCGTCGCACAGGAGTGATGAGCTTCATGTCCTGTACTTCGGGCATCCCATTTATTCTGCGAGAGCAAGAGATGTTGTCAAAACCTTTAAAAGAACCCCGCTGCTCTCCTGTGCTTCCTGCTCCATAACAAAACAGACGCTTCCAGAGCAGCTCTCCTCCTACAGGGGCTCTTCCTGACTTCCAGGGCCTCTGGGGTGCCACCTGCTCTTGGGTGAAGTGAGCACTGGGCGTTAGGGGACTAAGGGCGCAGTGTGGCCCGGCTGATGGGAACCACTCTGCAGGGGCTGTTGTTTACCCCACGAACTTTCAAAAGAGTCACCAGGTTTCAAGGAAAGAGCTTAACACCAAACTTGGTTGGTCTGATATATTTTAAGATTCTTTCTAGCTTTGACAGTAAATTATTCAAAAAAACAATTCTTAGGATGGTGGCCAAACTACAAACTGAAAGAGAAACAAACGGGCATTTTTCTTGTACTCCTGTGAGTGTGCTCTAGTGAGCAGCACCCGAGGACAGGGCGCGGAGGTCCTTTCACAGCGACTGATCACATTATCTTAGGTTTTCATAGTGGGTTCTGAACCAGCAACGGGTGGCTTTCAGATCATCTGCCATCCACCATGAGTGGGCAGCGGTCGGGAGACTGTCTCCAGGAGAATAGGTTAGGCCGGGTGGAGGCCCAGTGATGCTTTCCAGGGAACTAAGGCAAGCACTGTGGCCCTGGTGCTCTTGCTTGGGATTCTCTCAAGACTGTGAGGAGAGGAGTGATGCTGGGCTTTCTCTTTAGGAAGTGAAGTCGATACCCCGACACGGACCCTTCACAGACTTGTTAAAACAGCAAACTGCTCTGGCGGGCTCCAATGGGGCCACTCAATTGCCCTCCGGTTCTCAGTGGGCTATTCAGTGCCTCTTACGCGGCTCTAGAGTTGCTTCTGCCTGGACCCTGGGCCACCCACCTCCCCACAATTGCACCAGGCTGGTGGGAAGGTAGGAAGGACCCCCAAATGCTGGGCAGGAGAGAGAAGAGGTAGGCTTGTCCCGGGAAGGGGAGAGTCCATTCCTGTACCCTCCCGACCGGCAGTGCGCTCCCCTGTGCAAGGTGCATCTCAGCAGGGGTGGGGGCATGGTATATGTAGAGAAAGACCAGACCCACCATCAGTGGGTGGCTGGACCTCGGGTGAGACAGAGGTATCCAGCCTGGTGGAGGTGAAGTGATCCAGGTGGTGGGGTCTGTGACCCTGGGCCTGCTCTGGAGGGCATACCTTGGGATGGGGGCGATCTGTAATTTGATGCCAGTGTGACCATGCTGCTCTGCCTGGGGTATTGGGGGTGCTGCCGTGGCCTGGTCCCTCTCTTCTGCAGGAAAGGGCTGTCCAGGATCCATCTTGTTGACCAGCTCTTCCACTGAAGTGATATTAGTTTCAGCAACTAAAGCATCAGAGCTAACACCTGTGTATGAGGGTCAGGGAGGAAAGTGAGACTTGGCAACTGGACACTAACATATTCCATGATGCCCCCTGGTCCTCGTGGACTCCATGTGTTCAACAAGCTGTGATTGATCCGAAGAGGTCTTCTGACTAGTTTTTCCTGCTGAGCCCCACAGCCATACCCTGTGACACCTAGCCAGCTGTGGATTTCTGCCACTTGAGGATGGGTCTTCGAGACCTTTTCAACCCTGACCACATACATTTCCAACCAATTAGCCACTCTAGGAGAGCTCTCTCGGGACTGCTCCTGCTTTTCCACCTGACACCACCCCAGATCAATTTTCTCGATTCACTGGTGCTAGCTCTCTCAGCCCCTGACCTCTCCTACCCAGGACTGCCACAAGGCTGTTACCTTAGACTGTGAGCAAGAACTATCTTGTCTCTGTGGAATTCTCAGATACCCAGTCACCACGATCAACACAGAGAGGTCCCTCAGCCTGGGACAGCAGATGCTGAGCCTGGCTGAACCTGGAGAGAAGTTGCAGGCAACAGGGGCACTGAGTCCTGCTCCCTCTTTCTACTACTTGGGAGGACACTGCCTGGCGTGCCCTCCTGGGCTCCTACTGAGTGTATTTACTCTCTTTCCTAAAGTAGTAGGCTACTTCACTGTCATTCCACTTGGTGGTCGCCAGTTCAATCCACTCTTGGGGCTGGGGATATGGCTGAGCTGGCAGAGAGCTTGCCTTGCATGCACAAGGCCCTGGGTCCAATCCCCAGAACCATCAAAAAAAAAAAAAAAAAAAACCACTCTTAAAGAAATTTTTTTTACCTTCCTGAGATAATAAGAAAGATATGCTTTTTCTTTCCATTCACATAATAAGTATTATAAGCAATTATATTCACTGTGTTTGGCACAATGGTTTACACAGAAGGTCCTGTGAATGGACAGCTAAGTGAAGAGATGTTGAGATGCCCATTTTTGAAGAGATAACATGAATTTGGATGACTGAGCGGTGGTGGGTTCATTAGCACTGACCCTGTGACCGAAACCCAGGGCCTTCTCCCTTTTGCCCTCTGTCTCCCCGACCTGGGGCCTCAGGAAGCAGGGCAGTTCATCTTGGTCCTCTGGTGGAAACCACCTTTGCTCAGTACGAGGCGAGCATCTGCTTGTGAAAACAGAAACCAACCAGCTGATGACGATGCTGAGAAGGGCAGGCCGTGCAGAGGCAGAAGGGAGAGGTTTCAGGGGACCACGAAGCTCTATTCCTATGTGCTCCTGGATGGTAATTGTACAGCTAGAGGAAATGAATTTAAATGCAGAAGTAACAGTACCTTCTGTGGTTCTGGCTGATTCTTGTAAAATATTAAGAACAACTTCCCGCAACTCTTGTATTGGCTGGAAGGATGAAGAAAATAAATGAATACTGTCAAACATACTCAGAAAAAATGAGCTAAGGAACTTTACACAACATCAAATAAACTTTCTATAATCAAAATGTTTCCTTTAAAATCTTCTTGTCTAGCTATAGATAACACCTACAAAGTTTGTTTTAAAACTTCCTGAGAAAAATGAAGGAATGGAGAGAATGCTGGTTAAGTGCCGGCACACTTGACCTTCTCTATGAACCAAGTGCTATTTTCCCCTGAACTTGCATCACACCACTGAAGACTGACCACAGACAGAGAAAATGCAGCGCACATTCCTAGTGCTGCCTTGGCTTGAGGCTTGTCTTCCTCATGAAGTCCCATGCCTCATTCCAGAGAACTGGAGCTAAGGGTGAGCCTACTCCTGCTCCCGTCACCCAAAGACAGCGTTTGCTAGCATTTTGGGCAACTTTCCCCTGCCTTTGTTTTCTTTTTTTAAAATTTGGCAAAACAACATACTTAAAAAATAAATAAATAAATAAAAACCAAAAAACCTTTATAGAAAAGTGACTTCCTGGGATAGCTTTAATTTTTTTTCAAATGAAAACATTTTTCCACGAAGCAGAAAGTCATAAAATGAATTGTACTTTTTCATAGGAACATGGGACTGTGTATCAAATTAATAATAAGTAAAATACTACAACAGAGCATGAAAGTAAGCTTTCTGTACATTTTTACAAAATCTAAATAGAAGTAAGCCAAGCTTAATGAGGTAGGAATAAACATGCAGAATACACTGCATGGAGGTAGGAATAAACATGCAGAGGTAGGAATAAACATGCAGAATACACTGCAAGGAGACTGAATTGTATGGTACTCGTTGAATGCAGGATTCGGATTAGGGTGGTACACTGGATGCACATTTACTTCTAATCTCTTTTGAAACTGCTAAAATGATAACAAAGGGGTTAAAAAGAGCCAACTGATACAAGGAATAGGAAAGAGTCAGTGGTAACCAGGTTCTGGAAGCTGGAGAAGGAAGGAAGAGAAGGAGCCCAGACCACCTTAAGAGTCTGCCCTGGGCCAGCGGCTAGTTTCGGGAACACGATTCACACCACAGGCCTCTGAAAGGTCAGGAGTGGGGATGGAGGTGGGGCGACCAGGAGGATCATGGAGCTTCCACTCAAGTCCACCCTGCACCCCTGAGTTCCAAGAAGTTAGTGACTGCACCACCACCTCATCCTGACAGCAAACTGGGGATCTAGCTTCCAAGTCCCTGGAGGACTTCACGCAAGGTTCAGGGTGCCTGACCACTGAACAAGGGACAAAGGGAGCTTTCAGGTTGAGAGTTGAGGGTCCTGGCTCTACTCTCCCCAAAACTGGCACAAGATTTCTACCTCTGGGGGAGGAGAACAAAGAGCCCTCTTTAGAGAATCTGACCTGTTTAAACAGAAAGACCTAAGGTACAGATACTGAGGTTCTCTGACCAATCAATGCAGCCATCACCCTGTGGTGAAGTATCCAGAACTCTGCCCTGCCTCATGAAACCCAGCCCTTACATGTGCAAACAGCCCCCCTGCAGCAGAGTCCAAATAGACCTTTGAGAACAGGAGAGAATAAAACTCAACTCATAAGAGAGAAAGCAAAGCCCTGGAGAAGAGGTGGGTGGGGAGGACAAGCTCTGCCCAGTGCAGGCAGGACAAGGGGACGGTGAAGAGGATCCTGAGTGGATGCAGGTGAAAGCAGGAGTGAGGAGCAACGCATCCAGCCTGGAGGAGACAGACGGTCGCTAAGAAAAGAGACCAACAGACTAGTCAGTGTTTTCCAAGTATTTAGGAATTTAGAAAATTAGAAGTGTGAAAACTAATTACATAATAAATACTTTGAAAAGTAAGCAAAACTAATGCTAGGAAAACTAGAAGTCGTGCTTGAAAGTCAAAGCAACCAGGGTACACACAGTCAGGTACTTCTTACATGTGCATCTCAGTGTGATCGCTAAAGTGCCTGAGGCTTGCACACTGCTCTCGTGGAAGTGTGAAGGACGGCAAAGAGCCCTGGGTGTGTGTGGGTGTGGGGGGCCCCTGCAGTGTGTGAAGAGTGCCCAGTTCCTTGTCCCACACAGCCGCAAGTATACAAGCCTAACCCTGAAAACCACGATTCTGAAGCTTCACAGGTAAAAACAGAAAGATAATCAGTTTGTCCTGGGAGGTAGGAACCGGGAAGGGAGGGAGGCAGAAGTCTTGTACAAAACTTACTGAACTACTTGACTGTTTACACTGTGAGCATATGAAACACCAAACCAGCATGGAAATAGGAACTACAGACTGGGCAGGAAATGGAAAATGACAGTGAGTGACAAGAGAAATGAGGTTATTAGAAGCAGTCTTAAAAAAAAGAATAATAATAGTGTTTTTTCTTTTCCTAGGTTTTAGAATCAAAAGTTTTTTTTCATGAAATGGCTCTGAATTATTGCTATACACTGAATGTGCTGATTTAAGTTTACTTTCAGGTTCTTTCTGGTCAAGTTCTTTGAAAGCCTTGTATATCGATGTTATAACTTTCTGTGCTATTAGTTTCCATAACTGCTCATTTCTACAGTCAGCATTAAATGAGACATGGTCACGTGATAAGAAAACTGATTCTATTGGTGTCTCTGCATTCTCTGAAATACACACTTTATTTAATGTGTCTATCAAGGACACACTATACTGCATACCCTAATTATAACTTTGTGAGGTGAGTTAGAAGTTCAACACTACATTATACTGCTGTCATGTTACAAACAGAAATCACAGGAGAAGGCTTAGCAGGTCACCCACCCAAGACAGACACTCACCGTGGCCCCATTTCTAATGGCCTCTTCGTAGAGCCCCATGACATCAAAGGTGCCTTTACTTGCCAGTAGCTTTGCTTTGCAGATCCAGAATTTAGCAAACTTTTCAGCCTCGGGAATGCTGGATAATATGGTAAATACTTCATTAGAAAAGACACCCTGCAAAACAGAAAATGCTGAGGTGATTTTCACAGTTACTCTCACATCTCCTAATACCACAGAAAGTATGCAGATGTCTGCTTTATCTCTAATTTTTCCTGAACTTTTTAACTGAGGTACAATGTATGTATGATACTTTGGATACCTGTGTAGCCAATGAGATCTATGTATTTTTAGGGTTGGGGCTGTGGCTCAGTGGCAGAGCGCTTGCCTAGCATGTGTGAGGCACTGGGTTTGATTCTCAGCACCAATATAAATAAGTAAAATAAAGGTCCATTGACAACTGAAAATACACTAAAAAAATAAACTGTATTTTCAGTGATTTTTGTCATTGATCATTAAATTTTAAGTTACATGAGATGAAGTGGACAGAAAACCTTTATCATAGCAGAAGAGAAGGAGTATGTTCTACATGTTTAGGCAGTGCAAAAACCAAACCAATCCTTCCTGCAATCAGCATTTCTTATATGTTTGTAATCCTACATAGTTCTAAGAATGAGCAGTGAACAGTGGCCAGAATTTCCTTATTATTCTTGACAGCAGCATGAAGGACGGCACAGGTCAGGCTGTATATGTGTGTGTGAGGGGAATTTGTGGGGTTAACTCCATACAATGGAACTTTGGGGTGGGCTTCTGGTGTGTGCCCAGAGCAGGGCAGTGACGGGGTCCAGGAGGCGGCGGGAGTGGCCATGCCCAGAAGCCCAGGCCAGCTGTGTCAGGATCCTGGTCCAGACCCCAGCAGCAGAACCTAGACATCGTTAGGCATTGCTCTACACCTTCTGAGAACAGTGGAAACCTGTAAGTAGACTGAGCCAGGATGAGGCTGTTCCCTGCCCCAGCAGGAGCAAGAGCCTCATGGGTACCAAATTACAACCCCGCTCCTAGCCCCAGGACCTCAGGTCTGGTAAACACCCTGCAAGCAAGTGGAGATTCCCTGAGCAGCAGCAACCTCCTTGACATCAGCAGGCTTCCGTGTGACTAAAACTGAGGTGATGATCAACAGACCAGTGTGATGAGAGTTTCAATTACACAGCCTCTTCTTCTCGCCCCAGTTCTCCCTCCAGGTAGACCTAACGCTATGTCAGGAAGACAAGGCTTGGGAACACTGCTCCCTTGTCTTGACTGAAGTCCCTTTCCTGCTTTTCATTATTACATTTTCCATTTGGTTTCTGGGGTGAGTAGCCAGACTTGATTTGTGGGGAGCCCAGTGTTGGGATTCTGGCCTAGGACTCGAGTAACAACATTATTTTGTGATTTCAATGTATTATTTTATGAAATAAAACCATATTAAACACAGAAATGAGGGAAAAATAAACAAAAAGGATTCATATAAATTGAATTACAAAATAAAATGGCAGGCTAAATTTAAACATGTGAGTAATCATAACGGTGTCTATGGGCTAAATATGCTTTCAAAAGCACAGTGTTTGATCTGGTTAAAAAATTTCAGCTATATACATTCATGAGGCATTTCTAGAATAAATCAACTCAGAAAGATTTAAAAATAAAGGGGTGGAAAAGACTTACTAGACAAATTCTAGCAGCAAAAAGCAGGTATGGCAAGATTGACATTAGACAGAAGAGAAATCAAAGCAAGCCATGAATCTTTTATGTACATACAATATAGTCATGAAAAATAGAAAGTAAAAGTTGTCAGAAATACAAATTGACAATGACTAATCCTAATTATAGAGAAACTTCTGCACAATTCTTTCAAAAAGCAACCGATAGAGTAAACAAATAGACTATATATCCTTTTAAAACACCTCTAAAACATTTACTAATAACGATGAGAATACAAAGAAAATTTTAATAAATTCCACCAAGAATAATACACATGGGGACCGGGTGCAGTGGTGCATGCCTGTAATCCCAGCAGCTCAGGAGGTGGAGGCAGGAGGATTGTGAATTAAATATTTACATATAAATACTGAAGTATAAAGTAAGTAAAGTATTTCCCTGAGGTCTGTGAGCTGCTCTAGCAAATTAGTCCATTCAGAAGTGATAAGAACCCTGACTCCAGCTGGCTTCCGTTAGCCCAGGGTGGGCGGTGTTGCAGCGCTGAGCTCTCCAACTGTGGGAGGTGTCCCTATCTGCAGGGAGAAGGCCTCAGAAGGGAACTGGAGGCCACCCAGCTGATGTCAGCTGCAGAGCTAGTACCTGCAAGCTGTGTGAGGATATATCCCAATGTCCGGTCCCCAAATTGCTCTGCTGACTGTTGAGTGAGAGAGCAGGGAAAGCACCTTGTCTGGTTTCCCCTGCACTCTCCACCTCCTTGTTCTCCTGGAGCCAGTGGGTGCCAGCTGCTTCCTGCAGTCACTCCACTGTCACCTCAGGCTCCTGTTGCTGCCAGCCCTGTGTGTAGCAGAGGACATCACTGTGGGCAGCACCCACATCCCCTCTGGCCCTGAGGGCTCTGGGCACCCAGGCTCACAGTGTGTTTTACTTTCAACAGCCACCCTGGGCCTTTTTGTATGTGTTCCCCAGGACTATCATTATAGATGGCCACACAAGTACTAACAGTGCAGCTCTGCCCCATCAGGATGACCCTGGGTAGCCTCTGCTCCTCCCCATCAGGATGACCCTGAGGCCTGGCTTTCCCTGTAGCCAGAGCTTCCTGTGAGATAGTGCCAAGGTTCCCCTCCTCAGGCTAGCCTGATTCCACACTGTGGCCCTCCCATTCCTGCTCCCCCAGCCCCCTTCCTGGGAAACATCTTCCTGCTGAGCTACTTTCACATTGATCCTCCTCTAGGTTCTGCTCCTAGGAATGCACTGATAATATTGTATCTCCGATTCCCACATCTTTTTATTGAGATATCTGGTGTGTTTTCTGCTTTGGAAACTTGACCCTGATTGATGGAGTATTAGTTAAATTTAGAGGCAAATACATAGCATTAAACATATTTGTAAAAAAATAATAAAGGCTGACTTAAAAATTATCTAGACTTTAAAAAGCTAGAAAAAGGACAATAAATACAATAGATGCAAACACTGGTGTTCAAGAAAGAGTAATCAAAAAATTCAAAATACACACTATCACAGAGGGGCTGAGGTTGTGGCTCAGAGGAATAATGCTCACCTAGCATGTGTGAGGCACTGGATTCAATCCTCAGCACCACATAAAAATAAAATAAATGTGTCCACCTACAACTAAAAAACAAATATTAAAAAAAATTCAAGAGAAATCTTTGGCAAATCTGATTCAAAAAAGGCACAAAATTTACTACGGTTGGCTCAAGAAATACAAAACCTAAACAGACCAATAACCACAGAAAAAGTAAAAAGACATTAAAAAAAAAAAAAAAAAAGACTATCACCCAAAGCAGCACAGTCCAGATGATGCTGTGGCAAGATGCTGTGGCAAGTTCAAAGGAAATCTCAGGTACAAACTGATTCTTCTTAAAATTTTTTTTTTAGTTATAGTTGTATTTTAATAAATATTTTAATTATTTTTATGTGATGCTGAGAATTGAACGCAGTGCTTCACATGTGCTAGAAAGCACTCGGTCAATCCAGCCCTGTACAGACTATTTTCATAGAGATAAAGGGAAAAGCCCAACTCATTTAACAAAGTCAGCATAATACTAAGACTAGGAAAAAGAAAGGTGATCGAAGAACAAAGACAAAAATATCAAATAAAGCAACTGCAACTTGCGGAAACTAGAGCTTTGTTTCTCCGCCTGTACCAAGCACACCCACACAGCTGCCCAGACAGGTGACTGGAGTGGGGTGGCTCAGGGAGCAGCTTGCCAGGTGTAAGAGTGACAGGGAGGCCTGGTCATTTGTTTGAGTATTGTTTGAATGTACTCATTTTTTAAAAAATATAATGAAAGGAAAAGCAAAACAACAACAAAAAAGAACTGAAGTTTAATTCGACAAAGAGCAATAGCTAACGCTGAACTGGTGCTGTGAGAACACTAACCTTAAGGTTTCCTTTTTTATTAATGCCCAACATTTGTAACTGAGTTACAAATGCTGATATGAGTTAATCTATAAGAAATAGGTTACAGATTAGAAAATATAGACTAATGAAATAGTACAGGTAATAAAATATAAGTTAAATTACGGATAAGTATAAGCCAGTAGGACAATTGTTAAGTTTAAGAAATAGGAATAACTGTAGTCGAGCATAAGCAGATATAGCCATAATGACTCCATCTTTATGGTTCCTATGTGAAAATTGTTACATAAGTTTCTTCAAATGTAAAAATATTATTTTTCTGCACTTTGTACCCTGCAAATATACCTGGACCCAGGATGTGCTGTCTAACTCTGCTCTGCTAACTGATTTTCTCAGCCCTTGCACCCTGCTTGTTTGCAATTTGCAGATTCCATAGGATGTGATTTTCTTCCTTAAATACTGGAACCACAGACAGCCTGGTGCACTTCTGTCAGAAGGCCATTTGGGCATGGTAGAAGTTCCCTGGTCAGGTATAAAACTCTCTAATTTGTTTCAAATTTGGTCTTGGAGTGTTTTCTGAGCCCTCTCCCTGTGACAATATTACCAACCAATGGACAGAGTCCCTTTGCTTTGGTAGGGACCTTTGTTTACAAGTCAGCCCCATCATCATTCACGTACTTACCCTCGGTACCAGGGATGGAACCCGGGGCCTCTGCCACTGAGCCACAGCCCCAGTTCCTGCTGTTTTTCATTAATAGCTTCCCTTCAGGGAACCTCCTAGGCTCATACCCTTTGCCTGCGACCTACTTTACCCTTCTCTGTAGAACCCAAGACACATGCAGATGCCATTTCTAGCTACCAAGGGTGTTTAGGACACTCTAGTCACAACTGGCCCCTTTGATTCAGCTGCATGTCCAAATATTAAATGTTTACTGTTGGACCTTGATACCTGGAGAAGGCAGAGTTGAAACTCCTTTGGATCTTCCGGGAATATGCTGCTTGGGTTATGGGTTAGTATCCTAACTTTTCTGTGCCTCAGTGTAATTTGCAAAGTGGGCATCATAATAGTCTTTATTGTGATCCTATGAGATAAGATAAGGAAAGTGCTTTACAAGAGCCAGGCACACAAGAGCCACCATTTAAGTGCTCTTCATTGTTGTTACTGCCACTAGGATTAAAGTATTAAAGAGAAAAGCTAGGTTTCTTTTGGGTGAGGGGGTCTCTGCTGTGTCTGGAGCTCACTCACCCCCTCGATGAGCTGCAGGCATTGGGTCAGAGTGCTGTTGATTTTCCTGGACAGCTCCCACTGGGCTTTCTTTTCTTCCTCTTCTTTTTCAATGTTCTTCCAGAATGAAATATTCATTTCTTCTATTACTTTTCTTTTTGTTTTAAGTTCCATAGGAGGCCGCTTATAGATTTTCCCCTTAGATTTCTGCCATTCTTCCAGTTGTTTCCTGTTATGCAATTGAAGGGGACAGAGATGATTTCATTTAAAGAAAATGTCATATAGCTTCTAAAATATATGATCAGGTTGTCTATGCCTTCGACTACAAAGTCAGAAGAATGGAGTCAGGGACAGTTTACACCCAGCACTGGCAGCACCTGGCTGCTCCCAGCCAGCAGAAGGCAGATGACAGGATGATGAGGATTTAGTCTTCAATGCTAAGATTCTTCTTATTGTTGCTCTCTAAGGTTTCCATTTACCTACACACCAACTCAGATGCGTGCTTTCCTGAGACACCCTCCAGCTGAGAGCCTGACTCTGCACTCCATTTCTCCCCACTAAGCTGTCTCTCAACCCAGACCAAACCAATAATTGTACCTCAACAGGGTCTTGGTGCTCAAAGTGCCCCACTTGCCTCAGGTCCTCAGCCCCCTCCTGACTATGGAGTTCCCTTTCTTTAATGAACCAGATATGTGATTTCAGGACTCTTTATATGCAGCTGTTCTCTGATGCCATTGAGTCCTAACCCTCGCTCTCCTCCACTGTTCACATTCTACCCTCCTGCTTCTAAGCAGGTGATATGGTACTTTTGGGGATGTGCCAACATATGTAGACTCTAGTGTTTAGATGGAGGGTCTCTAGCTTCTTTAAATTATGACCATGTATTTGTGATTTGCAAATGTACCTTTCAGCCCAGGTCTCTCTCTGCAGCCCTTTTCTAAAACCCACTGTGTAGCTGATCCTTATGCCT
This sequence comes from Ictidomys tridecemlineatus, assembly GCF_052094955.1. Classification (NCBI taxonomy): domain Eukaryota; kingdom Metazoa; phylum Chordata; class Mammalia; order Rodentia; family Sciuridae; genus Ictidomys; species Ictidomys tridecemlineatus. The sequence continues at coordinate 30,946,747 of NC_135488.1, read as the reverse complement.
TCACACTGACCATGGACTCAGTGATAGAGGCTGAATCTCTAGGGGCAAAGTCGGGTGCTCTCTGCTCTCCTGGCGCCTAGTCCGCTGCAGGCCCTTGGGGAGACAGTGAGTGACTCACCCACTTTCCACAGTCTCTGGTCCTTTTGTGATTAAGTATTCAACATGCCACATGCAATCTTATGACTGCTTCCCTGTTTTCTGATCTGCACTAGCAGCTTGAGGGCAGGGACCCTGACTCGCACCTTGGTTGGCTCAGAATCTTTGCACTCATTTTTCTGCTCAGAAAGCTTGCCCGTCACCAGCCTTAGGTCTCAGCTCAGATGTCACCACTGAAAGTACCTCCCCTGACACTTCTATCTAAAGTGTGTTATTTTCTGTCTCTGCAGGAAGGCAAAGAGTCTTCTGGTCTCCCAAGATCAAATCCTGCCCTCACCCTCCTGCTACACTCCTTTTATTCTTGCCAGGAATCTACTCACTTTCTGATCCAATATACATAATTGCCTCTCTTGGGAGGTTCAGCCACATCCTGAGACTGTCTGGTCTTAGGCAACAAAGGCACAAAATCCTCTGGCTCAGCTTCTAGCATCCGTGTACGTCAGTGCCAAGTCCCAGCAACTCGAGATCCTGGCTTTCCCCTGAATTCCACTTGACAGCTGCTCCTCTGGGCTTGAGCTCCCTCTCCAAACCTATCTGCTCAGACCCGTGGATGCTGCCGTTCCTGCCTCCCTGATAACCATACTGACTCAACCAGGGTCTCTTTAACAAAGAGCTACCATCTTCCCTCTGCCTGTGTGGACTTGCCACCCGAGCTCCCACTAGCCCAGCTGCCTGAAACTGCTTGGTCCCTGCAGGTGCTTCTGTGTGAAGAGTCTATATCTTCAACTGTTTCTTACCCATTCTCTGTGTTTCAACTATTTTAAGAACATTTTAAAGCATGTATAAAATTATAGAGAATGATCAATAACATGTATGTATCACTAGTTCTTTCAAGACTTGATATTTGTTATAGTTGCTCCAAATCATCTTAGGATGTAGCTACAAATTACTTAGAAGTTATTATTTATGGCCTATTTCCTGACCAAATATTATTTATTCTTTTTTTTTTTTTTTTTTTTTTGGTACTGGGGATTGAACCCAAGGGCATTTAACCACTGAGCTATATCCCCAGCCCTTTTTTATATTTTATTTACAGATAGAGTCTCACTGAGTTGCTAAGGCTGGCTTTGAACTTGGGATCTTCCCACCTCAGCCTCCTGAGCTGCTGGAATCATAGACATGCCCCACCACGCCCAGCTGACCAAGTATTCTTGATGGTCAATTGTCTAATTTTCTCACTTAAGCTGCAAAATTTTGGAAGTAAAACAACATACCTTCGGTCCTCTGCTGTCACCCTCTTTTGGGTGTTTGGGTTAGTTTGGGTCCCCCTTGGGACTTCTCTCCCACGAATGGCTGTGAGTCCAGCTTGAGTTCTGGGAGCTGTCTTGTTCAGAAAATGGCTCTGGGGAAAAGCCTTCTTCAACTTGGAGTCCACAGTCCGTGCTTTCTGTTCAAAGTTTTTGTACTTATTGTCATTGGTTCCATTTGCTCTTATGTTGGGAGTGCTTGGAACAACTGAATTAAGCCTGCCAGTTATCAGGTGGGGCTTCTGGCTTACAGCTCTTGGTTTGTGCAGTCCACAAGGTGCCTGAGGTCTAGAACAAGGTTGTGTGGACTTCCTGTCTTGCTTGGTGCTTGCAGGTCTGTGTTGAAGTTCTCCCTGGTGTAAGCCGGGGTATACCCTGGGTTTGGTATGTCTTGATTCCTGTTCATTAACAGAGTATGACCGTATGTATTTAGCCCTTTCAGCCTTTATACTCTTTATGTCCTTGACCACTGGCTTCTTTGATGCTTGAGTCTGACTAAGGGTCTGCACAAAGTGAGAAGAAACTGTCCTCAAGGGTTTTTCTCCTGGTCTTGCAAGATTTGCTCCCCTAGAGAGCTGCTGTGACTTCAGTGGTACAGTATTGATGTGTTTTTTTCTAACAAACTGCTTATTAACCCTGTCTTTCAGAACCGCATGATTCCCCAAACTTCTTCCCAGGGCTTGCTGAGGAGCCAAACTGCTCTTGGTTTGATCATGAGAGTTGGTCTTTGGCTTACTCATGGAACACAGTTCGGGGTCTGGCTTCTTCTCAGGTACCAATAAGGTGTGTGGCAAGTTCTCTTTGTTTGTCTCTTTTAAAAAGCCACCCTCAGGTTCATTTTCAACATGAGTGCCATCCACACAGTCTGCACATGGAGCATTTCCTTGACCCACTCCCTGCTGCTCTTGTGTGTCAGGTGACCTGGTGGGTTTTCTCGACAGCTCTCCTGCAGCGGATGGCCCAGCTTTGTGCTGCTGGTGACTCTTGCTGGAAAGTTCCCAGTTTGGGTTAGAAGCAGGACATTTTGAGGTCGGTCTTTTTCCCTGAAGATTTGGTGGCTCCAGCTTTGGCTTCTGGGACTCTCTGATGTTGGCTGATCTAGGCTGGAGTTTAGTGGTAATGGGTCTCGTGGCTTTGCCAGGCAGAACGCCATGCTGGGTAACATGCCTCTGGGGTCCAGCAGTCTGAAAACACAAAGAAACAGACATGTAAAAAATTCATACTAGCTCACTGTTTTTAAAACAATGAAAAAATAACTGTTTAAAACATGTGCTAGAAAAAATTAGTTGTTTTATTTAGAATTTAATTTAAGAAAGTTGAATCCTGGGAAAGTCTCACTTAATAGATTTTATAACTTGAGCTCCTATCAGAAGTGTATCAGAATTCTTTTAGCTTGAATTTTTGTGAATACACAAAAAATGCTTCCTAAAGCAAATAGTGCTTGCTGAATGCTTGTTACATTTCAACGCCCTGTCTTCCCATAGACCTTGGGAAGACATCCTGAAGACCTGTTACATACAGGGCCTCTCAACAGATTCCTCCTTGCACTTTGTATAGCTTAGCTAAACCCCCTGCTTTTGTCAATGGCAGAGTTTCAGGTAAAACCCTCTATCTTGCCGGAGACCAGTGATGAGAAGCCAGACAGGTGGCAGATGACAGGCTGGGAAGCCTGAGCTGTATTTGAACAGCTCTCAACAAGCATCCAGTATCCTGGAAGGAGTCAGTCAGCCAGGACTTTAAGGTCAGACCCCCTGTTACTAATAAGCAGATGTTTTAGTTATGAGATTTAATTTTGGATGAGAAAGAAAGAACCAGGTTAAAGAAAACTGAAAGCTAGGGAGGGGAGTTTGGAATTAAGAATAAAAGGGGCTGGGGATATAGCTCAGTTGGTAGAGTGCTTGCCTCGCATGTACAAGGCCCTGGTTTCAATCCCCAACACCACCACCACCACCACCACCACCACAATAAACTCTGAAGAAGGTGAAAAAAGTAGAAGCCAGTGAAAGCAATTGCTCAAAAAGGAGACCCTGGCACACTTAAGCACGGACATCTCCAGGAGAAGATCTGCAAGTGTTAGAGCGACCTACGGCTCTCTGGTTTTTGACTTTCAATACTGTGAGGAATTGCTATGTAACCTGGGGGAGTGTGTGAAGGAGGTCAATAACCAGATGGCTTGTCATTAAGGGCAAGAGCTACCTGCCCTGAAATGGTACTGGCATGTGGTGTTGCTGTGAGTGGGATGGGGGAGGTGGAGGGATGGGGTGTACACACACGTTATGCCTTGGGCCCCAGCATTGACACCTGCCTCAGATTTCTATATCACCACTTAAGAAAAAAGTGGGGATGTGGGTATGAAAGCTTCCACACGTATGTTATTCACCACTTAAACCATACAATTTGGTGTGTTTTAGCATATTTACAGGGTTGTACAGTGATCACTACTGCCAAATAACAGAACATTTTCATTGCCCCAGAAAGAAATTGGGAGCTTATCCGTAGCCCTGCTCTCCACTGCCCCCAGCACCAGGTCTGCTCTCTACGCCGTGCCTTCTGAACATGCTGCATAAATGGGATCATGCAACACATGGCATGTGGTGCCTGGCTCCTTTCACTTACCAGAATGTTCCCCAAAACTGATATGTTACAGCATGTGCCAGTGCCTTACTTTTTATAACTTAATAAAACTGAGCACAAAGCATAGAGGTTCCCACATAGCACCTTCACACGGGCATTTCATCGCACTTTCACAGCCAAGTGACACTGCAAGTACAGCTGTGTGTATTTCAGTTATCCCTTCATTAACTGATGGACATTTGGGTCATTTCCACTTTAGAGGTGTTATGAATAATGTTGCCACAAATATTTGTGTACCAGTTTTTTTTTCAAAAAATATTTTTCTTATTAAATCAAACTACTCATATTTATGAATAATATATTTGAAAACCATGTTTTTTTGTTGGTATCATCTATCATTTTTATTATTGGTGACTTTCAAAGTGGATTTTTAAAAAAATTGTAGATGGACACATTACTTTAATATTTATTTTTATGTTGTGCTAAGGATCAAACCCAGGACCTCACACATTCTAGGCAAGGGCTTTACCACTGACCCACCACCCAGCACCTGGATATTTCTTTTAAAAGACTAACTTCTACTTACAGATTTAGAAGGTGGAGGTTTCAGGCAATTATTCTTGGCTTTCAGATAAGGCCTATGAAAGGTAAAACACAATTAATCCTGAGTACAGGAGGATCAGCAAACCTTGAAAGCACAGTGATTAAAATTATGATTAGAATTTTAAATTATTATAACTTCTGTGTGTGGTAAAGTAATTCAAAAATTATAATAAGTCGTCTTACTGTCCCTTTCTTTCCTCTCTTCTCCTCCTGGAAGACCCCAATTGCTCTTACCCATTTTCTGTGACCCTTTCAGAGACATTCTATGCTTAAATGTAGCATTCTAATAGTGTTAATGAAATATATGTGTTCTCTTCATTTTTGTGCAGTCTTATTAATTCAAACATGGTTCCTTGAAAAATGCAACATGGCGGAAGCTGCAGATAAGAGAATTGCTTCCGTAACAAACTTCCTTGTTATACGTATCTCCAAGTAGTGAATTTCCAGGGGGAAAATAATTTATAGTTGACTCTTCATATCTCTGGGTTCTACATCTGTGGTTTTAACCAACCTTGGGCCAAAAATATTTGGGGGAAAAAAAAAACCACTAAAAACACTGCATCTGTAGTGAACATGTACAGACTTTCCCCCCTTGTTAGCATTCCTTAGACTGTATACTCTATTTACAGAGCATTTATTTTGTATTAGGTATTACAAGTAATCTAGAGATGATATAAAGTACACTGAAGGATAAATATAGGTTACATTTTATAAAGGAACTTGAGTATCCACAGATTTGGTACCTGTGGGGGAATCCTGGAACCAATTTCAGGTGGATACTGAGGCATGAATATAATTTAAAAAGTAGGGGCATAACATGAAATCTAGCTAGTAAAATAAAAATGAAAAAAAAAAAAAGGAGATCAGGGCAAAGTTCAGAAAGATTCAGTCTACGTGAACTAAAAGAATTGCTAAACTAACAGAGGCTTCTATTATCTGTAACATAAGCCCTGGCGGGCAGAGACTTCTGTATCATTAAGTACCATGTCTCTCACAGTGAGAGTGACTGACACACAATAAGTATATATTTTGGAGTAAATGATTTTGGTTCACTTAATAATAAAGAAAATAGAGTTGTAAAAACCCAAGATAAAACATAGGGTGAAAGTAAAGTTTGTAAAATCTAATTTTCAGACAAAAACTGAGTGGGAAGAAAATACATCTATGCCAAACAAGAGGGATAAATAACACCATGGAAATGGTAAGGTGCTGACAAAAGGTATTAGGGAAGCAGTTATGTTCTTTCCACCCCAAAAGCAAGTGCTAAGAGAATGGTCAACGAGCACCCTCAGGCGGGAGGATGCCAGCAGGCCACTATTGGGGACATATAACCGGCTCCCCCGCTGTAGCAAGAACGCCAGAACCAGGACAGTGCACCTCCTCCACCAAGGATTGCCATCTTGAGGATCAGTTTTCCCAGGACTAAGAAAGGACAAGAAATGCTTCCGGCATGGTGTGCAATGCTGTGACCCTTTCCCCCTTCCACTGAGGGCTGTTACAATAACAATGCTTAAGTCTTTGACAACATACTAGAAACTTCCCAGGGGTTTTGGTCATGTCTGGCCTGAGAAGTTCTTTTTCAGTTATCATCGGATACTAATGTGGGTTGAATAAGGTGCAAGAAAATGGCTATGTTTTGAAAAAGCTTTAAATTACTATTCGCACTGAGGGCAACAAAATTGGCATAATTGTGGGTAGACAAACTCACTTGGTGTTTTGTTCCTTCAGTTTTCCCTTGGCTGCTAAATACTCCTGGAGCTTTCTTTGCCGCTCTTCTGCAAAACAGGTGAGCAAGAACAGATCTTTAGTTTGAGATTTTCACCAGTTCATTTATATTCTAAAAGATGACACTTTTTTTGTTTGCAACATGTTACAAAATCCCCAGTCCTACAGGTTTGCCTTCAAGCTATAAGAACATCCACAATATTATTAAAATGCCAGGCCTATACTAAGCTCTTTACTTCTTTTAATCCACACAACAATCCTGTGAGATATTTTGCAGTTGGAAATCCAGAAAGTAAATGACAGGCTTAGTTATCCAGTTAGTCTGTAGCAAAGCCAGGATTTGAAAATATGTTTATTAGAGCCCAGAGTGCTTGATCACATCTACTATTCTCAGTTACAACACACTATGCTTTACATGAAGAAATTCTATTATTGGCCCACATGAGCTGGTGAGCTAGCCTTGGTCTTATTTTTTTCCTAATAGAGACAATGATTTTTATCAACAACCCCTTACATGGTTTCCTGTGGGACTACAGAAGAAACAGGCAAGGTTGGGGAGCTTATGGAAAACATCTTTGGAGTAGGTTTCTAAGCAGGGGATGGTGAGGGGATGAAAAGTCCATATAGATTGAACATCCCTAATCTGAAACTCTGAAATCCAAAATGTAAAAAATTCCATACCTGACCTCATATGACTGCTTTTAGTTAAAACTATTACATAAAAGCACCTTGCACTATGTGTACCAAGTGTAAGGAAATGTAAATGAATTTCATGGTTAGATTTGGATCACACATCCAAGATAATCTCATTATACATGCAAGTGTTCCAAAATGTGAGAAACATCTGAACACTTCTGGTCCCACGAATTTCAGATAAGGGAGACTCAACCTGTATTTCTGCCCTCAAGAATTTCCAATCCAGTAATAGAGATAAAACAAAAAACAATAATTAAAATATAAGGGAAAATTTTGGTGCCATATGAAAAGTTCCAAGAAAGCGGAAGGCCCCGACCTCACCAGAGGTGGGGAATAGAGAGAGAATAGATGTTGGAAAAGACAAAAATTACTGCTTTAAAAAAAGGGGGTGGGAGCACAGGGGTACAAAACTATTCTTAACCTCATCTAAACTGATTTGCCCTGCTCTTGCTGTCCAATTTGGATGCGGACTCATCAGACAGCTGTGAGAAAACACAGCACTGAGGTCCACGCAAGGCAGTGTAGAGGGCAGGAGCTACAGAATGTGACATATGGGGGTTGGAGTCCCAGTTCTGATCTGGGCACAGAGAAGCCCAACATGCGGGTTGTGGTGTAAAGAGCCTAGGGCAGTATAGTTTGAAGTCTGGTATCGCTATACCACCTGATTCACACTTCCTGCTTAGCATTGTTTTTGCTATTCTGGGTCTTTTATTTTTCCATATGAATTTCATGATTGCTTTCTCTATTTCTACAAGAAATGCCGTTGGGATTTTGATTGGCATTGCATTAAACCTATAGAGAACTTTTGGTAATATCGCCATTTTGATGATCTTAGTTCTGCCTATCCATGAACAGGGTATATTTTTCCATCTTCTAAGATCTTCTTCTATTTCTCTCTTTAGGGTTCTGTAGTTTTCATTGTATAAGTCTTTCACCTCTTTTGTTAGGTTGATTCCCAAGTATTTTATTTTTTTTTGAGGATATTGTGAATGAAGTGGTTGTCCTCATTTCCATTTCAGAGGATTTGTCGTTGATATACAGGAATGCCTTTGATTTATGTGTGTTGATTTTATATCCTGCCACTTTGCTGAATTCATTTATTAGCTCTAATAGTTTCTTTGTAGACCTTTTTGGGTCTGCTAGGTATAGAATCATGTCATCTGCAAATAGTGATAATTTAAGTTCTTCTTTTCCTATTTTTATGCCTTTAATTTCTTTCGTCTGTCTAATTGCTCTGGCAATGTTTCGAGAACTATGTTGAACAGAAGTGGTGAGAGAGGGCATCCCTGTCTTGTTCCAGATTTTAGAGGGAATGCCTTCAATTTTTCTCCATTCAGAATGATGCTAGCCTGAGGCTTAGCATAGATTGCTTTTACAATGTTGAGGTATGTTCCTGTTATCCCTAGTTTTTCTAGAGTTTTGAACATAAAGGGATGCTGTACTTTGTCGAATGCTTTTTCTGCATCTATCGAGATGATCATATGGTTCTTATTTTTAAGTCTATTGATGTGGTGAATAACATTTATTGATTTCCGTATATTGAACCAGCTTTGCATCCCAGGGATGAATCCTACTTGATCATGGTGCACAATTTTTTTGATATGTTTTTGAATCCGATTTGCCAGAATTTTATTGAGGATTTTATGGTACAGAATAGAGGACACAGAAACCAATCCACAAAACTACAACTATCTTATATTTGATAAAGGGGCTAAAAGCATGCAATGGAGGAAGGATAGCATCTTCAACAAATGGTGCTGGGAAAACTGGAAATCCATATGCAACAAAATGAAACTGAATCCCTTTCTCTCGCCAGGCACAAAAGTTATCTCAAAAATGGATCAAGGAGCTTGATATCAAATCAGAGACACGGCGTCTGATAGAAGAAAAAGTTGGCTATGACCTACATACTGTGGGGTCGGGCTCCAAATTCCTCAATAGGACACCCATAGCACAAGAGTTAATAACTAGAATCAACAAATGGGACTTATTCAAACTAAAAAGTTTTTTTTCTCAGCAAAAGAAACAATAAGAGAGGTAAATAGGGAGCCTACATCCTGGGAACAAATCTTTACTCCTCACACTTCAGATAGAGCCCTAATATCCAGAGTATACAAAGAACTCAAAAAATTAGACAATAAGATAACAAATAACCAATCAACAAATGGGCCAAGGACCTGAACAGACACTTCTCAGAGGAGGACATACAATCAATCAACAAGTACATGAAAAAATGCTCACCATCTCTAGCAGTCAGAGAAATGCAAATCAAAACCACCCTAAGATACCATCTCACTCCAGTAAGACTGGCAGCCATTATGAAGTCAAACAACAACAAGTGCTGGCGAGGATGTGGGGAAAAGGGTACACTTGTACTTTGTTGGTGGGACTGCAAACTGGTGCAGCCAATTTGGAAAGCAGTATGGAGATTTCTTGGAAAGCTGGGAATGGAACCACCATTTGACCCAGCTATTCCCCTTCTCGGTCTATTCCCTAAAGACCTAAAAAGAGCATACTACAGGGACACTGCTACATCGATTTTCATAGCAGCACAATTCACAATAGCAAGACTGTGGAAGCAACATAGATGCCCTTCAATAGATGAATGGATAAAAACAAATGTGGCATTTATACACAATGGAGTATTACTCTGCATTAAAAAATGACAAAATCATAGAATTTGGAGGGAAATGGGTGGCATTAGAGCAGATTATGCTAAGTGAAGCTAGCCAATCCCTAAAAAACAAATGCCAAATGTCCTCTTTGATAAAAGGAGAGTAACTAAGAACAGAGTAGGGACGAAGAGCATGAGAAGATTAATATTAAACAGGGATGAGAGGTGGGAGGGAAAGGGAGAGAGAAGGGAAATTGCATGGAAATGGAAGGAGACCCTCAGGGTTATACAAAATTACATACAAGAGGAAGTGAGGGGAAAGGGAAAAATAATACAAGGGGGAGAAATGAATTACAGTAGAGTGGGTAGAGAGAGAAGAGGGGAGGGGAGGGGAGGGGGGATAGTAGAGGATAGAAAAGACAGCAGAATACAACAGACAATATGTAAATCAATGGAAGTGTAACCGATGTGATTCTGCAATCTGTATATATCTGGGTAAAAATGGGAGTTCATAACTCACTTGAATCAAAGTGTGAAATATGATATATCAAGAACTATGTAATGTTTTGAACAACCAACAATTAAAAAAAAAAAAAAGAAAGAAAGAAAAAAAAAAGAGCCTAGGGCAGTGACCAGAACCTGGCAGTCATCAACAGGGATGGCTGGGAAAACCACCAGGACCCTGCAGGCATACGCTGGGTGGGGGTGGGGGTGGGCAGGAAAGGCTCCAGGCACGAGGAAGAGGTCAGGGACCGCGGGATCCCTGGCCTTCAGGGCAGATTTAGTGCAGAGCCGTTCCCTGGGCCCAAGTCCTGGAGGCAGGTGGGACCCGCCCCTTGGCCACGATCAGGTCCTGGCGGAGAGCAGAGGACCGCGCCCGTCTGCGTCTGGGGTCCAGACGGCAGGACCCAGCGCGCTGCTTCCCACCCGTGCTGAGCCCGCGCGTGGGTCTCGGTCGCTTTATCCCGAACGTGGTGGCAGTGACACCATTTTGAGGGCTGCTGCGGGCTTGCAGGTGAGATGTCGCCTGGCTCGTCGCCCTAGGTCCCGGCCTGGACTCCCCGTCGCGGAGACTGAGGCTGGCAGGCGAGGGGCTCACTCGCTGCCCTCCTTCCTCCCCGCCCGTGTCCTAATGCTCGCAGGAACCGGGGGTTCGCCGTCCTACTCACCCGCTGCGGCGGCGGCGGCAGCGGAAAGCCCCGGTCTCACCATGACTTCTCGGTGACAGTTTTCCTTCAAAAGCCGCGCCCGGAGCCAGGGCCGCTGCCCGGAGCCGCTGCGCCCGGAGCCAGGGCCGCCGCTCCGCCTTCCGCGCGCTCCCATTGGCTTCCGCGGGTTTAAAACTCACCAATCGCAAGAAGGGGAGGGCGGGACGCTAGGAAGCAGACTCTTTGCGATTGGCCCTGGATCTAGTTCCCCGGGGCCCTGTGATTGGAGGAACGTGCGTCGCGAGTCTGAGACACGCTCGGGGCGGGGCTTTGAGGTGTGCCGGGGCACTCGGGCTTGGGCTAGCCCCGGGCCCTAGTAGGTCGGTAGCGCTGCAAACCTGGATCCCAAATGGCTGAGCAGTCCCCGCTGCTGGGCTACTGCATGAGTCCCTTCTCTCAGATCCGCGGTTCACAGGAGCCATGCAGAAATAAAAAGCAAAACCGGGGCGAGCCAGGCGCCTGCCACCAGCACCTGTCACTACCCTCTGGCGATGGGTCTCAGGCTCTTAAGTCTTGGTGCTGCAGGCTGCCTCCCGCTCCGTTTTAAAACGGAGCTTTTACTTTAAAAAAGGTTCGAATGTGCATTGCAGGTGACAGCAAGGACAAAGGCGTCCAGTCGCAAGCAGCTCAGTTGGCCGTCTTAGGTTCTGCGTGTACGCAGCCTCCCAGAGTGTTGAGACCGAGATCTGAGCGCGGTGGCACACCTCGCGGACAGTCACCCGTCCGCAATCCGGAGTGCGTGAATGCTTTTGATAACCAAGAATACACCACTCCAATGGAATCTGTACGAGAAAGAAAATTGTAACCCTTTCTTGAGGGAAGGGTAGCTCCTTTTAAATTCTATTTTTGGTTATGGTAAGACATGGCAAATTTTACCTTTGTGTGGGGCGGTGGTGTTGGGGATTGCAAATTTTACCTTTTAAACCAGTTGCAAGCGTTATATTTCTGGAAGACCACAGTTCAGTGGCATTAAGCACATCCACACTGGTGAGCAGCAGACCCCCCTGCCCCAGAGCGCTCTTCTTTCCAACTTGACCCTCGCTGCCCAGAAAGCACCAACTCCCCACTCCTGCCTCCTGGCGGTCCTTGGTGACACTTCCAGCTGCCTTCTGATTTGACTAGTCTAGGTCCCTGGAGTGAGTGGGATCACTGGATGCTTTCACTCAGCATAGTGTCTTCAAGGCTCATCCTTCTTGTGACACGTGTTAGAATTTCCCTTCTAAGGCTTAATAACATTCCATTGAATGCACCTGGGGCATTTTGCTTATCTGCCCATCCCAGATGGTCCAGAGTGTTGCTTCCACCCTGTGGCTATTGTGACTAATGCTGGCTTGAAGTGGTTGTCCACTTGCCCACTGCAGGCTTTCCTTTCAGTCCTTTGGGGTGCACACCAAGAGGTGGTAGTGTCAGGTCATGTGCTAATTCTAGTTTTCGGTTTTGGAGGATGGCCATACTCTTCTCAGGGTGGCTCTTTTTTAATGGATGTTTTTGATATGGCCATACCAGCTGGAGGGCAGAGGGCAAGCAGGCCCAGTTGTCCCGAGTCCCAGGTGCACCTCATTCCTCTTGTTTCAGTCTGAGAGTTTTTCCTTTGAAGTGTGCTTCTCATTCAGCTGCTCTGGGGAATGTTCTTGAGTGTCAGGGAAACTGCTTGGGTTCTGGGGAGGTGGTGGATGGGGGGACAGTCACATCTGGACCCCTGCTTGTTGGGTTGCTTCACCATTTGGCTTCTCAGAAGGGCATGAGGCTACTCACCGCTCTCCTCTTTGGCCTGAGTGGGGATTTTGGAAGAGAGTGATGCTAGGGTTTCCAGATCAATGCATTTTGATGTTTACATTAGTAGTACATAATGTGCATTTTGTTCTTTTAAAAAAATTTGTTCTTTTTAGATATACATGACAGCATGTATATACATACATATATCTATGTCTATACATAGATATACATGATAGAGTGTATTTTGACAGATTCTACATACATAGAGTTTCACTGGTCTTGTATTCATATATGAACACAGAAAAGTGATGTCCCATTCATTTCTACTGTCTTTCCTATTCCCATCCCCATTCCTTCACCTTTGTCTAAGCCAATGAGCTTCTGTTCTGCACCCCCCCTCCCCTGTTTTTGTGAGTTAGCATCTGCATATCAGGGAGAACTCTTGGGCTTTGGTTTTAAGGTAAAATGTGTTTTATAAAAGATCAGGAAATGATCAGTAAAATTGTTAAGGATTTTAACAAAAAGTGAAAACTTTGAATTCTGTCTGCAACCATGACTCTTAACTTTTTTTTTTTTCTGCTGTGAACAAAGGAACAACTAGAAGAGAAGAAGTTTATTTGGGGCCTCATGGTTTCAGAGGTCTCCGTCCATAGACGGTTGGCTCCATTCCTCGGGAACTGAGTGAGGCAGAACATCATGGCATAGAGTGTGATGGAGGAAAGTGGCTCAAGACTTCACACCAGGAAGCAAAGAGAGCTAAGTTTAGCCCACAAAATACATACCCCAAAGGCACACTCCCAGGGACCCCCTCCTCCAGCTACACCTTGCCTGCCTGCAGTCACCACTCAGTATTCCCTATCTGGGTCAGTGAATTGAGCACTGATTGGATCAAGGATCTCACAGCCCACGCACTTCACCTCTAAACCTTCGAGCATTGTCTCACACGTGAGCTTTGTGGGACAGCACACATCTGCACCACAACGATGACTCTGAGCCTGTTGGTTGAGGGGCTTTTCACAGCCAATTTCAGAAGAGTGAGGGGGGCCCTGTTGGTCTCATGGAATCTTAGTGGCTGGGCAGGTGATCTTGCCAGCCCCCTGCCTAGCGCAGGTGCCCTCCAGACCCCACGCACCTGTTGCAGCTTTTCAGAGACACGGCTGGCTCTGGGAGCCCTGCGGGCTTGTTATTGAAGAGCCCTGCCTGTTATAAAATGTTCCATCAAGTGAGATAAACCTTCTTGCTCATCGGTGCTCCTTTAGAGCACCATAGGTCAGCTCCGCACCCACTTTCCCTTCCATTAGTTATCTGTGGGACACAAAATGTGGGTGTGGGGGGAAGGATGGGAAGGAAAAGCCAGGAGGGTTTAAAAATGCTGAAAGCATCCAATGAAGTATCCGTAGTAGGTCTCAAGTTAATCCGGGTGGGTGGAACGGCTTCCAATTGCTCTCAGGAGACAGACCCACAAGCCCTCGCAGGGCTGCAGCTTGGTCTGCTGCTTCAGCCTTGGGTTCCACTACTCTCCTACTGCTCGCTGCTGTACAGGCACGGCTTTTCCTTCAGTTCCTTTCCATCCTTTTCTATAGGGAACTCAACCCCTGTTCCTCCTTTCTCCTAGTTGCTTATGATTATTTTTTTACTCTATCAGCTTTATTGAGATATTATGTACCATAATTACAATGTAAAGTTCAATTTTAGAACATTTTCATCAGCCCCTAAGGAAACCCTTTCCCCATTAGCAGTTAGCCCCCATTCCCCCCTCCTCCCAGCATCAGCAAACCACTCATCAACTTTTTATCTATGGATCTGCGTGTTATGGACATTCAATACACATGAAATCGCATAATATATTACCCATCATGAGCTTCTTTCACTTGGCTCAGTGTTTTCAAGGCTTTTCCATGTAGTGCTCTATTCTTTTTTTATGGCTGGATAATATTCCATTGTATGGAAATACCACCTTGTATTTGCCTTTCACCAATTGATGGACATTTAGCTCACTTCCACTTTTTGCCTCTTGTGACGAATTCTGCTTTGAACATTCATCTACGAGTTTTTGCTTGGACATGTTTCAAAGCTCATGGGTGCATGCCTGCTATCATTTGTCCCTTTAACTCATACTGAAGTTTAATGGCCAGTGTGGCAGTTGGGAAGGATTCATCTTTTTCTGGTGGTACTGGGTTAACTCTTGAGGATCTGGATAGGTAGCCAGGACAGTGGTCATTATAAAATGAGCCCAGCCCTCTTGCTGCTCTTCTGAAGGCGCCTGCCTCCCCTTCTGACTTCTGCCATGTTGATGAAGAAGCATGAGATCCCCACCAGATGCGGCTGCATCTTGACTTCTCAGCCTCCAGAATTGAGCCAACATGAAACTCTTTCCTTTGTAAGTTTCCCAGTCTCAGATATTCTGTTACAGCAACAGAAAATAGACCAAGACAGACATTTGAGTGGGATTACCAGGACCTATGGTAATTCTATACGTAGCCTTTTGAGAAATAGCTGGACCATTTTCCCAACAGCTGTGCTGTTTTTCACTCCCACCAGCAGTGAAGAAAGTTCCAGCTTCTCTACCTTCTCAGTAACCTTGCTATTGTCCATCTTTTTTATTATAACCACCCTGGTGTGTGTGACATGCGTAGTCTCCTGGTATGGATTTCATTTGTATTTCCTTGATGGCTAACAATGTTGAATATCTTTTCCTGTTCTTATTAATCATTTTATGTCTTCTTAGAAAATGTGTCTATTCTGCTCCTTTGCCCGTTTTAAAAGTAGGTCATTGTTTTGTGCAGCGGAAACAGAATTACTCCAGACTATGTAACTTGTAAAAACAAACAAACAAAAAACCAGAGACACATTCTTACAGTCCTGGAGGCTGGGAAGTTCAAGGTCCAGGGCCCACATCTGACAAGTGCTGTCTTGCTGCATCATCCCATGGCAGAAGGTGGAAGGGTGAGAGAAAGTTGTGCACATGCACATGCAGGAGGGAGGGAGAGGGAGAGAAGAGAAAAGGAGGGGAGAGGAGAGGGAGAAAAAGCAGAGAGAAGAGGAAGAGAGAAGAGGGACTGAACTCATTCTTTTGTCACCTGAAATAACAATGTTAGTCCATTCATGAGGGCAAATCTCTCATGATCTTGCCACCCCTCATAACCAGTCCCAACTCCAAAACCCTGGTGCATTGAGAATTAAGTTTCCAACACGTGAACACAGTCAAATCATAGCAGACATGATCTTTTCCTTTTTCTTTTTCTGGATGATCAGAGATTGAACTCAGGGGCACTCTACCACTGAGCCACATCCCCAGCCCTATTTTGTATTTTATTTAGAGACAGGGTCTCACTGAGTTGTTTAGTGCCTCGCTTTTGCCGAGGCTGATTTTGAATTCATGATCCTCCTGCCTCACTGCCTGAGCTTCTGGGATGACAGGTGTGTGCCACCGTGCCGGGCAGCAATCATTTGTCTTTTATGATGGAGCATTCTTAATTAGCCCTTACCCATCCCTCAGTCTCAGGCAAGGCATCCTTTCTCAAGGAAGGTTTCCCAAGACCCGCTTTGGGATTAGCTTGATTGTTTATCTTTCTCTCTTCTGGTCTGTGAGCTGAGGGCGATATGTCCGTTGTGCATGGCATGAAATAGAAACCCAGCAAATATGGATTGAATGAGTAAGGCTTTCTCTCTTTGAAGACTCTTTCAGTACAGTAACTGTGCTATATACAGTGGCTATGAGGCCACACGATGTCCGCTGGTTCTTCCAGCACGTGTGTCTCTGTTTTGTCTGCCTCTAGACTTATCGTTAGAGTCTTTGCTAAACACTATGGCAAATTTCAGAACACAATATAATGTAGAAGTTGGAAGTCAATAAGCATGGCCAGCTTGAAGTCAGCAAGGATGGCTGACCGGCTGGCCAAGAGAATCTACCTGATGGTTTCTAGAATGTCTGCCTTCACCCAGGGTCCGTGCCTCTGCTCTGTGGGTTCAGGATTCTGGGTGAAGAAAAACAGAATGACAGAGGAAGAGAGTAGCCAAAAAGCAACACAGTCCACGAGATTAGAGCTCAGTAGTGATTCCCAAGGTGGTTCTTTCCCTCTACATTATCCTAGATTCATAAGAGTGTGAATTAGGAGATAGAGAGTGAATTTTAATTTCCAGCAGGGATGGAGTGGCAGGTCACATCCGCTTGCCAGGATGGTCTCTTCCTGGACACCAGCTGATGGTCAGGAGTTCCTTTAGCTATATGGGTCAGAACAAGAGGAGTCCTCTATCTGATCTGAATGCCCATGACTTTACAACCCACAACCCACCATGGCCACCACAGAGATAGCCTTGCCGTGGCACCAAACAAGTAGTCCTGGCAAAGATGGAGACAAGTCTTGGCATGACTTGCCCCTCATGATCTGAGGCGGAGACCTTGTGCCTGCAGTGCTTTTAAGACATCTGTAGAAAGTCTCTTCCAAATCATTGCAATACGCCCATGTCAGGAATGACCGTAATCTCCACAAATCCTCTCTTTTCAGTTTAGCAACAGTATTTTTCTCCATGAGAGGAAGAAATGGCTCTGTTACCTGTTAATCAGGGAGTAGGGGCTGTGTGGAAGGAAACAAGTTCCAGTTCTTGGTGGGAGGAGAGAGGAGGGCTCCTCTGGAAATCAAGGCCTCTTGTCCTGCTAGTGGCCAGCGTTGGTTTGGAGGCGTGGAAAGATGGGAGGATAAGCCAGAAACAGCCCACTTGTGTTCTCCTTTCCATAGGCCTCTCTCATTTGAGAAGTGCAACACATATCTGTCCGAAGAGGAAATCCCAAGGCAGTGTCCCCCTGCCAGGCCCACTGTGTCCCCCTGCCAGGCCCACAGTTTCTGAGAAAGACACAGGTGTGTATGTAAAACGGGGCTCTGTCTGCTGAGCAACCTGTTTGCCGATGGGCTGCCCTAGTGTCCCGGTGGCTGTTGGAAGGCCTCTGCTGAACTGATAAGATGTGCATCCTCACCTCTCCCAGCCCTGGATTGGCTTGCCCGGGTGGAAGCTGCCGTTAGCCTGGTCATGGGACTCTGTTTGACTCTGGGAACACCTTCATCCAGAAGTTCCTAGCCAGGGGGAAGCATGAGCATTGCCTTTGGAACTGAAGAGAGAGCGCAGGGAGGGGTAGGCCGGGGAGCAGGAGAGGTGGGTCGGCTCCAAGCCCCATTCCAGAAGGACTGAATCAGAGGCCTGGGCAGGGACACTTTTGAAAAGGTCAATGTTAGAGAAGCCTGCACACGCTAAGGCCTTCATTTAACGCACTCTGGGGGCTCAGCCTCTTTGTTCATAAAGTCTTATAGTCTTATGGGACCGTTTATTGTTTATCCATCAGCTACTCTGATGGAAAATCAGGAAGGATAATTTTTTTTTTTTTTTTTGGTGTTGCAGATTGAACCCGGGGCTTTGTGCATCTGAGGCAAGTGCTGCTCTACAAACTGAGCTATAGCCCCAGCCCAGGATATAAGTTTTTGAGAAAAAGGAAGCACAGGCACTCTTGGTCAGTGAGAATGGAGGATAGGAAAGGGAACGAGAGGGAGAGCATCGCACTCACCTGAAAGATAAATTAACTCATAGAGCTTCAGTAAACCTCTCATGCCAGGGCTGCTGAGAGAGGACTCCAAAAAAGGCCACACTCATTACACTAAGTGGGGAATGGAATACGACGCCTCTCTTTTTCTTATAAATTACAAAAAGACTTCTTTACTGGGGTATAATTTGCATACCTTGAAATTCATTCATCGTATGTATAGTTCAATGAGATGTTTTCAAACAACAAAAATTGTTTGTTTGGTGTTTTGTCATGTAATCATACATGCACTTAAAATCATGAAAATATATAAGCAAAAGCCCAGAAAATTTATAAATTAATCATTCATAAAGAAGAACTGTTAACATTTTGATGTATATATAGCCTTCCATAATCTTTTTAGATATAAATAATTTTAAATAAAACACAACCACCTGGTAAAAATGTTTGTAACTTATCTTTTTGACTTTATAATATACTTTGAGCAAAATTAAAACATGCTTTTTAAATGTAGCTGTCACAAGCTAAGAGGTAGAACTAGGGTATTAGATAAGAGAATCAGAATTCAGAGCAATCTAAACACCTCTTGGAGCCAAGTTAACCGGATTAAATGTCACTGGGATACATTCACAGTTCTGAAGTTAGGTTGGAAAGCCACAGGTCTTAGTTGTCTACAAATACCTTACCAGTAAACAATGTCAAAAGACTAATGCCGAGGCGTCTGAATAAAGATCCCACTCTGGGCTGTGCTGAGCTGACCACGCCAAGTATTATTTTCAATCCAACGCAACCAAGTTCATGAAAGATTGACACCAAAGTCAGTCAAGACTGGTGAGTGCATACAGCTGAGACCCTCTCACAGTTGAGGATCAGCCATGGGTCCACAGGACATCTTAAGCCCACTGTAGAAGCTATCCCAGTCTCCTCAGTTGGTTGCTCCTAAGAGATCAAGGGCAGGTGTTTTTAATTGTTAAGAGAGGCCTTTTGGCTTCTGTGCCTAGAACTGAATGGAGGGATTTGCCTTTATATCAATTTGGAAACGGACGTATAAGACTTAGTAAAAGAAACTGTGCGTTTAGTGCTAAGACGTTGAAGCTTATCATGGTGACTCTGGCTATAGACGGTCAGGGAGGTGGGGCACAAGCTACAGAGGGCTGGTGTTGAGAGCCACAGCCGAAGGGGCCCCAGCAAACTTCCAGCTGCCAGCAAACTTCCAGCTGCCGGCTGATGATTGGTTCACAGCGGCCCCAGCAACATCTAGCTGATTGGCTCCTCTGTGATGATGCTCATTGGAGAAGCTCATTGAGCTATTTCCCTGCCCTTTCAGACTGCCAGCTGATGATTGGCTCACAGCGGCCCCAGCAACATCTAGCTGATTGGCTCCTCTGCGGTGATGCTCATTGGGCTGTTTCCCTGCCCTTTCAGACCACAGAGCTGCTCATTGGGGGACTTCTTTGGCTCCGCCCATGTGACCCAGCCAATCGGCCTCAAGAGCAGGAGGATTGTGGGAGTGGGAGAGGCTTGTGTGTTTGTGTGAGGGGCTTGTGGGAAGCCGGTGGTGGCAGTTGGGCTCTGCGGGTTTTTCCTGAGGAGCTGTTTTGTTTGGCCTGTGTGGTTCTAAAAATAAAGTTAGTTTCTTTTGACAAGTGGCTCCTGAATTGTGCCCAGCCAGACTGCGGCAGGGTGGCCTCCTGAGAAAAATGCTTCTGGCCATTCCTACAAAGTTTTGATTTTCACTATTGATCAGAGACTCAACAGCTATTATATCTTTTTTAAGCTCTCCTCTTCCTCCTCCTCCTCCGTAGCAGGGATTAAACCCAGAGGTGCTTAACCACTGAGCCACATTATTTATTTGTTTATTTATTTACTTATTTAGCCCTTTTTTAATTTTTTGAGACAGGGTCTTGCTAAGTTGCCAAGGGCCTCGCTAAGTTGCTGAGGCTGGTCTCAAACTTGCGATCCTCCTGCTTCAGCCTCCTGAGCCACTGGGATTACAGATGTGTGCCCACTACGCCCAGCTAAGGCCTCTTGAATTTGTGTTGCTTGCTCTGTGTTTCTTATTTTCCTATTTCTTAAAATTAAAGAGAGGTTAACATTAGAATAGTTCTTAAATTGTTTCTTCAAACCAAGGGAAAGCAAGAAAGCAGGTTTTACTTAGTCTTAACCCTGGCCAGATGGGGGTAAGGAAACTTGAGGACAGTTGTGGCTGCCAGATAGAACCAGGCGAGCCAGAAGGATCACAAGTTCAAGTCCAGCCTCTGCAAATTAGTGAGGACCTTTCTCAAAATAAAAAAAAAAATAAAAAATAAAAAGGGCTGGGGATGTGTCTCTGTGGTAGAGCAACCCGAGGTTCAATTCAATCTCCAATAACCCCCACCTCCAATAAAATAAAATAAAATAACGAATGAAACAAACAAGAGACCCAGTCCTGGTGGTGCTCTGTACCAAGCCTGCTGCTTTTCTCTGCCAGCAATAGCAAATCAAGTGAAATGGCTTACGGACAAGGATATTTTTGTTTTCATCAGTCAGGCTGGGAGAGCACTTGCCTAGAATGCAAAAGTTTTCTCCAGGTCTAGAGGGAGGTTCTCAGGCTAATGATGTGGAGATGGAGATAAGTTTGCCACTCTGCCTTCCCTGCGTTTTTTTTTCAAGTTGGTTATGCAACTCCAACCTCCCGAGCCTCATGGAAGGTGTCTCAGGCAGGAAGGAAAAAGGACCTCTTCTACCTTTCCTACAGTCACTAATATGCCATTATGTAAAAATGTGAGTGTGTAACCGATGTGATTCTGCAATTTGTATTTGGGGTAAAAATGGGAGTTCATAACCCAATTGAGTCAAATGTATGAAAGATGATATATCATGAGCTTTGTAATGTTTTGAACAACCAATAAAAAATAAAATAAAAATAAAATTAAAAAAAAAAGGACCTCTTCCACGTGGCTCTCTCTTTTGTCTGGGTTGAAAATCTTTTCCAGGAAGTTGCCCCCCTGGCTTGACATCCTACTACACAGAAGGAAGTCAGCATGGCTTAGTCATGTGAGGCGCCTAAACCTGGACCTAACCCAGTTGGATTCATTCTTTAGGGCAGGGCACATGGGCTTATTTCACAGCTAATGGTATTTTCCCAGCCCATTCCTGTCTAGCTCTGACTTCTCCTGAGTTCCGGGTGCTTGTCACCCACCCATGGTACATCTGCACTTGGGTGTCCGTCAGCGGCTCCAATGACACGTCTATAATTACCTGTGTCCTACTTCACCCTGGAGTGGAGAGTTCCATTCGTCCACCAGAAATATCACTGAAGACAGCAGTGGTCATCCAGTGTCCAGTCCTGAGAGACAGCCCCTTTTGGACTCTCCTTCCTCATCATGGTCCACATTAAATAAAGTTCCCTTGATTTTAACCTTTCCAGCTCAATGTACCTTGTGTCAAGCTTTTCAAATGAATCCTTTAATTATTGTAAATAGGGCTCTATAGGTATGAGTTTGTATGGGCATATGAACATTTGCACAGTATAATGTGAGTTTTTAAAAAAAACCTAGGAGTATTATTGTGGCTTTTTAAAAATAATTTTTCCTTAGTTGTAGTTGGACACAACTTTATTTTATCCATTTATTTTTATGTGGTGCTGAGGATCGAACCCAGCGACTTGCATGTGCTAGGCAAGCGCTCTACCGTTGAATCACAATCCCAGCCCCTTATTGTTGCTTTTTTTTTTTTGAGGTTCTGGGGATTGAACTTAGGGACTTTTACACTCTAGGCAAGTGCTCAACCACAGTGCTATACCCCAGCCTGACTGATGCCATTTAAGTACACCAGCAGCTCACAAAGGGGAGAGAAAAACTATAGAATCTTGGTTTGGTTTTTTTTAATGTAACGCTACATATAGTTATTTACATGAACCTTTATTATTTGCCCCTAATTACCTTGCAGTAAAACAGTAGTGAAAACAACAATAGAGCAACCCCCCCAAAAAAGTCCCCCAAAACCAAAACAAAAAAGATAACAACTATGTCTCAGATCAAATTTGATGCTTTATTGAATTATGATTGATAATAAGCTATCAATCATTCTTATGGATAATAGTGTAGTAGTATGGTGATAATTTGATGACAATTTTTAGAATCCAATAGAAATGTCAATAGTAGTCCTGAAAATAAAGTTTAGGTAACATTGGGGTTTGTGGTTGCCAAAGCTGAGTTCCTCCTGTTTTACGTAGTGAGACTTGATGACAGGTGAGGTTGAAAGATAGAGAATGCTCAGGCAAGGCGAAGGGCAGAGGAGTGAAAGACCGGCCTAATTATTAGCTCACACACACAGGATAATAAATATAAATTTATTACCATAATTACAGGGCTCCCAGGTACTAGAATGCAGGGCTGTGTGGCTATGAAAAGCACAGCCGGGACCAGCGCGGCCTGATGTAACCACACCTAACTCAGACTGAGGACCTTCGCTGCTGCCGAGGATACCTCGAGGAAGCAGGGAGTGGCCATAAATATAATAATAACTTATAATCATCTTAAATATGTTAACAAATAGACACATACATATATATAAATAATACTTCATAAATAACATTCCAAGGTCTCTCTTTCTTAAGCCCAGCTTCAAGAGGTAGTTTACTAAAAAGGACCTCATTCACTGATTCGTCTTAAAAAACCATTGAGGCAGAAAGATAAAGGTATTATTCCTCCCCTTTAAAAAACCTTTTAATTAATTAACTATTTTTTTTTGGGGGGGAGGGTACTGGAGATTGTACTACTGAGCCACATGCTCAGCCTTTTGTGTTTCATTTTGAGACAGGGTCTTGCTAAGTTGCTGAGGCTGCCCTTGAACTAGAGATCCTTCTGCCTCAGCCTCCTGAATGGCTGAGATTACCGGGGTGCGCCACTGTGCCTGTCTATTCCAGCTCTCTTGAAAACAATAAAACTGAGGTCCCAGAAACTTATCCTATTTGATGAAGGGTCTAAGAACAACTTAGAAGCAGAAGAGACATAGAGGGAATGAAGTCTGTGGCTTCTAATTCCAAGTGCTGCTGTGTTTTCTTCTGCCTTAGTTAACCCATCTGTAATGTGGGTAGAATCTTTTTTGGTAGCCACAGCCAGTAGCCCTGTGGCTCTCCTTAAGAATGTCATGAAGAAGAATAATTAAAATGATTGGTACTCTGCAAAGTATAGGGTGTTCTCTAACAAATAGCCTCCTATGTCAGTGCTTCTCTTACAAAGAGGGTAAACATTCATTTAGAATTACAAAGGCTCAGCCCATTCTCAGCACGTGACTGAGAGTAAAGAATTCGACTCCTTCATGTACACGGTACATACGGACTGTCACCACCTCACAGAGGAGTGCACCCCACCGCGGAGGTTAGGTTTTATGAAATCTGGAATTCTGTCATCGAGGGGAGGCCCCTGGCCATGTGCACCGCACTGTCCACCTTTGTGGCAATAAGCAGCTCTGGGTGGGCGGCCGAGGTGAAGTAGTTCATGTCACTGTGACTTTCCCAGAAGAAGATGAGGTTGGTGTCGCTCCCTGTGATGATTTTTGGTGTCTCTGGCATCTCCTGGGATAAAGAGAACCGAATTCTGTTAGAGGACAGGAAGATGCTTCCCCGGGGAGCAACCCTCTAGCACGGTGACTCCAACGTGACAATGCGGTTTCTTCATTCATTTGCTCGTGAGTCAGGCATTTCCACATGCCTCTCGGAGGCCTGGCCCCACTTATTCACAGGAGTTGATTTTCTTAGTTAATTGGAAAGAAATTTTAATTAGTCATGACTGCCAATGACACTGGTGTCTCACTGTGTCCAGGGGAGCCGGGGACAAGCATCGATTGCTGTCTTCACCAAAGGCCTACGGTGGGGATTCTTAGCCCTCTAAGCACGGTGACCTCGAATAGTGTAAGTCACACCTGAGGGGAGCCATTTAGCATTTAGACGGCATTTATTTCCATATTTAAGTCAAAAAATTAAAGGTTAAACATACTCAAACACCTTCCCAGTTATTCCAGGAACCGAATCTTTGAAAAGGATCTCTTTAGACTGAGCTCCTCCTGTGAGTGAACCGATACGGGCAGTACTTTCATGGAAAAATGAATTTCACTTTTCCAGTTGAGACACTTCTTCCCTACTCTCTTATTTATTTATTGGGTACCAGGGATTGAACTCAGGGGCACTCGGCCACTGAGCCACATCTCAGCCCTGTTTTGAATTTTATTTAGAGGCAGGGTCTCCCTGAGTTGCTTAGCGTCTTGCTTTTGCAGTGGCTGGCTTTGATCCTCCTGTCTCAGTCTCCTGAGCTGCTGGGATGACCACACCCAGCTTCCCTACTCTTTTAAATCTGAAAGAAATAAGTATTCCTCTGAGGTTCCCTTGAGGTTTTCAATGTAGGCGAAGATTTTATTTCTCAAATTTATTCCTCTCCTACCTTTAGCCATCTCAGCAAATGGAGTTCCTCTTCTATTTCCTGTTGGGTATCTCTCTAACTAGGACCCATTCTAATTCTTCACAGCCTCTCTTTTGCTCTGCTGCATGACCACAGTCATAGCCCCCAACCTGGGCTCTTTGCCTTCTCCTCTGCCTGCCTTCCGGTCCCTTCTTCACGTAAGAGATCTAAGTGAGGTCGGGGCACTGCACTGTCTGAACCCGCCTCCAGTGGCCCTTCGCTGTCCCTGAAATGAAATCCAAATGCAAGCTCTACAAGCGCTGGCCTCTGAACGTCCTTCCTCTTTCTCACAGTGCACCGGCTCCAAGGGACCTAAGCTTCTTGGGATCCTCAGAAGACTAAGGTCTAAAAGGCTGAGGACTCTGACACACCCTGTCTCCATAGCTGCTGGCGCTCTGTCTGAACAAACAGAAGGCTCCATAAGCAATACTTGTTGAATACAAAAAAGGACGAAGCTGCTGCCCTCGGCTGTGGAGACCGTTTTCATTAGAAGGGATCCTGTGGCAGGAGTTCTAGCTGGGGAGAGGAGGTGCTGGATTTGACCTTTGCCTACTTATCAGTAGAGAACAGCTCTGTGGCTGCAGTGGGCTGGGTATATACGTCTGTTCTCTCTACGGGATGAGGGGATAGGGTGAGGGATGATGGAGCCACCCAGGAATAGAGAGGCACTGGAGGACTCAGAAGGCCACGGTCTGCTTCATGCTCTTAGCAGGTGATGGGTCCTCTCTGACCTCAGTTGCTTCCTTCAGTTCCTGGAGGCAGACCCCACTGTCTCTATGCTGAGGACCATGTAGGATGGACCGCGGTTGTCAGTAAGGGGGGATGGAGTAAACAGATACCCGGGGCTGGGAGCAGAGCAGGGTCAGCCAGACAGAGGAATAAGAAGCCAGAAGGCAATTGATCTCCTCTATTCTCTCTCTCAGATGCTGCTCGGGTTGCCTCTGAGGACAGGTAAGAAGTCTGAGAGAGGTAGGGACCGTGGGAAGAAGGAAAGAGGACCAGGCCATGCTGCTGGGGGTGTCTGCCTGTTGGGATCCTTTATAAACCACAGGAGGTCAAGGAGGCAAAGCCGGACAAAGACAACTGACCTTGAGCAACACAGGTTCGTCTTCTTCTTGGGCACTCACGAAGAGATGCGTTTTAGAGATTCTTAGGGTCACTGGAAATTTGGAATCCTCTGTTGTTGAAATGTAGGCACCCATGTCGAATTTCACTGGTAGAGAAAAGAGCCAAAAAACCAGAAAATCAATCCATTGTATTTACTGTTTTTGTATAAGATCATGTGTTTATTGGGGGTGGGGGTGGGGAGAGAAATTAGGTCTCCAGGCAGGTCAATATTTAATGTTTTTAGAATTTTCTATGTCAACACACTGCTCAGGGACTCCATGAGCATTTGTAGGCCCCCTTGTAGATGTTACGTTGGTGGAATGAGATCCTGCAAGTTCTGAGTTCATGAGTTCATCACGACCTACAATGGAGGGGTTTAGGAAGCTGGACCATATGAAAAACAGTCCAGTTTTCCTTCAATCAATGTGTAGTAAGGACTATCACTGTGCCTTCTGGTCTGGGCGTCCCACTTTGGGGTATAACCTGGTGGGGGAAGACAGTAATAGATATGACGGTGTTGGCCACAGAGCTACTGAGCCAACCCTGGCCCCGCAGAGCAGCACTGTTGCATACCCTGGTGCCACTAAAATGGCAAATACATAGACTGCACCCAAATGTGCAAATATTGGAGTAATGTTCAGTAGAAAAAAACAGAATGCAAAATACTCTGTAAATGTCACAGATCCAAAGCTTGTTCACCAACGTGCTTCCAATCAGAAAGAGCCCTGCATGTCTATTGCAAAATCACCTCTCTGGATCTTTGAAAATAGTTTTGTACACTGATGACACATCCTGTGACAAAAACAGGCTTAGCATGGAATTTGGATCTGTGTGACAAAAATTTTTGGACACTTGAATTTCATTCTTGAGACCACAGTTACAGCCTAGTGGCTGTTTTGCCCCACAACTGTGTTATCAAAGACAGCAGGACGCGTCCTAATCGATGGTCAGGCTTTCTATGGCGAATGACTGCGCCTCACGGGTGTCTGGCTCAATCTGAGTAAGTCATTAACACTCTGAAACTCAGTTTCCTCATCTTTAAAGCCATGGGGAAGAATATTTGTAAGAAACAAGAAGACAGCACTTCAGAAGGCTGTGTGCTCCCTTCCTCCACTCCCCACCTTGAGGAAAAGGTACGTCGGTCCTGCCTAAGCTTTTTACGAGGGTGATACGCTTTCTCCTGTTCTAGAGGATCTGTGCCAACCAGGATCTAGAGAGTTTTTTTTTTTTTTGAAAGCAGATAGCTTGAAAGAAAGAAGAGGAAGGGAGGAGCCAAGTTGGCCTGTTACCTTCCTGGTCCTGGTCAGTTAATGACGTAGCCTTGAGGTACTGAGATGTCGGGTCTTGGATTATACTCTGATGGAGGGGGTCATTCAGGGAAAACTCCTTTTGGATGATCCTCTTGTAGGTGTAACTCACATTGCTCTGGAGGAGGCGAGATGCGGACCGGGGCTTGATGGGCTCTGAAACCATTAGTGCAATTTCAGAATAATGTCTACATATGAACGCAGAGGACACATGCACCTTACATGCTAACACGAGCCTAGCCAGCAGTGCTGGAAGGGCAGCAGGCCTAGCTGAGTCCAGGAGAGGAAACAGAGAGATGCAAAGTCAGTCAGTGCTAGACTTCACTCTAAGAGTAGCCTTGTGACGACTTATTTGTTTCTTTTTAAACTGATTTCTCAGGCAATAGTTGTGTGTGTGTGTGTTTTTTTAAAAGAGGTTATTTGTGTGACTTTCTCATTTTTGGTTGTCAAGAGGTTTCTAAGTGGCCAGGAAGACTACCAGTGTCCCTATCTATGCTTTCAAATGAATGCATTCTGAGATCAAAGTTATAAATTCTGAGCAGCAGAAGTGAGTTATTTTTATGTCCTTTCTTCTATTTCCTTGTATTTTAAAGCCTTCTCAGGTGAACATGTATCATTGCTTAGGAATGATCTTAAAAACATATATATATATCCTGTTTATGTTTCATTAAGGCATGGAGGAAACCCAGGATGATGTTAGTCAACTGAGTTAGATGTGAGGGCTTCCCGTGTACAGGTGTGTGGGCAGGCTACACATCTCCGGGAGCTGTTTTCTCCTATGTAAAAGGAGAGTGTGAGGTTGTTGCAGGGCAAGGAGAGAGTGCAACATTAATAAATGAGTGGTGTTGGTCATATTAATAGAGGTGGCAGTAGTGATAGTGGTGACAGTAACAACGGCTAGCATTTCTTGGGTGGTTACTCTACACCACACGTTATTCTAGTCCAGAAGTTTGAGAGTGATGACTCATTTAATCTTTACAATCAAATGAGGTAGGAACTCCAGGGGAGAGTAAGTATCAGAGAGTAAGGAGGCAGAGCTGGTAAGGAGAGGTTACCCACTAACAGTACAGAACTACTTTCTCCCAACTCTCTAAAAGTCACCTGACGTTTACAACAGGCCAAGAAAGGAGCCCAGGAGTGAGGATTCTAGCCTCAGGCCATGCTGATCTCTCCCCCTGGAGAATGGCCAGTTACCCCTCCTTTGGAGGTCAGCAGGCTGAACCCTAGCTGCCTCTGGTTATTTTGACTCAGACCTCTTAAGAGCTAGAGGCTGAGGACACCTTGTGCAGGGTCCTTACCTTCTTCTAGGTCGTAGGCAATGGCCTCCAGGTCGTCATCGGAGATGGGCTGATGGAAGCTCAGCCGCCTCTTCTTCAGGGTCTTCCCGTTGGCAGACACCAGCACCAGGCTCTCCTTGAAGGTGAGCTTGGATGTCTTCGAGGTTTCCGAGGTGCTCTGAGACATCAGCTTGTCCACGCAGGTCTCACCAAGTGAGTGGTAGCTCGTGGTGTAGAAGGATTTCTTTGAAGAAGAAAAAATGGCCACTGAGTGGCTATGGATGGCTGTGGAAAGGGACTCCTTTCAGAGAGCTACATTCTGCAGACTGGGTGAGGGGGCTCTCTGGGTGGGTCTGGGACGCCATGCGGACTTTTCCCTCCCTACTTCCTTTCTCTGTGTCTTGGGAAGACTTGCATCCCTCTGACAGCTTGAAAATGAGATGTTGTCACGTGCTACATTAACAAATGATCTCAGGAGGGGGCAGCCTTACCAGCCGGTGGTGCCCTTCGGGGGAAGCCTCTACTTGTTAGTGCTTGAAATACAGTCACCTCTGTTCCCAAGGGTTCCGTATTCTCAGAGCCAACCAAGCTCATGTGGAGAATATTTGGACAAGAAATATGTGTTTTCCTCATCTTTATTTCCTAAACCATGCACTCTAGCAATGATTTACATAGCAATTGCATTGTGTTAGGGTCCCAAGTAACTTAGAGATGATTTAAAGTACCCAGGAGGATGATTTGTGGAGGTGACTTGCAAATACTAGCTGCCCCCCGTCAGGGTCCTGAACATCTGAAGATGCTGGGATTGCAGGGTCCTGGAACCCATGCTGCGCAGATGCCCAGGGATGGCCAAACTCCTCTGGGAACAGCTTTTAAAGCTGGTGCCACAACACACAAAATAGCACCTCTGGGCGAGGGTTTGAGATTTCTCTCTCATTCGGTCTGCTTCTCCACCGGGCTGTGTGTGTGTGTGTGTGTGGGGAAGCAGGGGGCTGCCCCTCACCTCTGGAGCTGGCAGGAGAGAGGGTGACCACACCAGGTCAGGTCAGGAGACAGACTCCCGGTGGACTGGCCAGGGGGGGCCATCTCAGGATGGCCCAGCTAACTGCCTAAAGACTGGCCCGGGAGCTCTCATGCTCAGGGTTTCAGGATAGTTCTGCTCTGTTCTGGAAAAGCCGGAGAAAGTGAAGAATGCCAGCAACCACCAGTAGAGCCAGGCAAGGGCTGAGCTCCCGAGGTGGAGGAAGTGCTGGGTGACAATCGGCTCTAAGGACCACAGCCCTGGCTCACCTGATGCAGAGACAGATGGTCCATGGTGGAGTTGTAGTCTTCATCTTCACTGTCAAGAAAAAGAGGAAGTCAGTCATTTCCCTGGGCTCACTGGGCATCCTCTTTTAACAGGCCACGCACGCGGCCGTGACCGCTACCGTGAGAATCAGGAGTTCTCCTATCCACAGCAATCCCTACTTACTAATTTGGAATTAATCATCTTTAGAACAGGCCTCGTACTTGATTTAGGCCTCACCTGTGAACCTGGCTCGGCTAATGACTTGGAGAGCTTTGTTGAACTTAAGCTCCTGGAGAGAAAAGAGCAACTTTTGCAACAGCAGATAGGTCCTCTGCTTTGGTATTTGCTAAAACAGATTCCACGATGTAAACCTGGCAAAACATCCAGGCAACAACCTGATAGCCCAGTTTGTGTTAGTATTTACCCTGGGTAATGGGAACATCATGAAACACTCCCTCATTTTAACTTTCTGATCACCGAGATCTTTCTTCTATATTGGAATGAAGTTTGGCTGTGTGCCTTCGGGTGCTTGTATGACCGGGCAGCCATTTCCTCCTCCTCCTGATCAAGATCAAAATCCCTGAGAATGGGTTCTCTCTCAGACAGTGCACTGTATCAGGGCTCAGCTGAGGCCAGAATAAGTTGATGCTGTCCCGGAGTAGGACCCAGCATGCCTCAAAGCTGACTTCTTTTTTGGTACCAGGATTGAACCCAGGGATACTTTACCACACTGAGCCACATCTCCAGCCCTTTGTATTTTTGTATTTTGACACAGGGTCTCACTAAGTTGCTTAGAGTGTCGCTGAATTGCTGAGGCTGGCTTCAAACTGGAGGTCTTCCTGCCTCAGCCTCCCGAGCCTCCGGGATTACAGGTGTGCACCACGGCACCCAGCTAAAGATAACTTTTCTAAAGTGTCCATCTGCCAGCCAATGTAATTTTAGTTTAACACGCTGGACGCTTAGTTTCCCTGGGTTTTTCTTTGAATCTTCTCTGAGTTCAGGGCCAGGGTGCCTCTCCATAGCCTCTGTCTGTTGACCCCATGTAACACCTACCTGGAGTCTAGTAAGCCTTGAACCCCTCATTAAATCACAAGAGGTAGGACATATTTTTTTCCTGTTTTTTATTGGTATGTATAATGACGGGAGTTGCTGTTGTATATTCTTAAATGCACACAATATAACTATAATATTTGGCCAGTATCACTCCAGTGCTTCCTTTTCCCCTCTTCTCCTCCTTCCTGCCTCATTCTCTTTCCTCTGCTCGTCTGATCCCCCTTTGATTTTCATGAGATCCTCCACCCACTTTCTTTTCCTCTTTCCTCTCTAGCTTCCATACATCGGGGAAAACCCACGACCCTGACCTTCTGAGTCCGATTCATCTCCTGGGAGCGTGGGGCTCCGGGGACCTGCTTCTTACCTGTAGCAGTCCTTCAGGTCTTCGAACAGGTCAGGGACTTTGGCCATGCTGACTTCTGCAACAGAGAACAGGGTGCTGTCAGCCAACCAGCCTCCGGCCCTGGCCCTCGGTGGGGAGCTGGCCGCCAGGTTTCCCCCGTTCTTCTCAGTCTCCTGCATCCTCTTCGAGGCCCCTGCCTCCTCTACTCAGCGGGAAGCTCCCTGGAGAATGTCCTATTCCTCTTGGTATTCCTATTGTCCCCAACCCAGTGCATGGCCCAGGATAGACACTCAGTGCTCAGATGGATTAAGACAAAAAACCCCTGAGGATGAAATGCAAATCCAGGGCAGAGACAGAGTGGAAAACTTTCCAGTTTTCTCCTAGAGTTTTAGAGAGCTGAGGTTCCCTCCCGGAGGAAGACACAGCTGTGTCTCAGACGCCCTCCCAGGGATCAGTTTGGCTGCCCCTCAGTTCCCCATCAGTAAAACAAGAGTCTTTTCCTGGAACCTGACTGTGATTCTAGCCCTCACACCAAACCAGGGCAGGACAAGAAAAGAAGGAAGGAAGAGGCCAGAATTTTATAGAAGTTGGTCTGAGCGTCAGCAGCCCAAGCCAGAGGTGGAGGAAGGACAGTACCTTTGCCGACTCAAACGCCAAATGACTCCCGCTCTGCCTGGAAGCTCAGACCTGAGTCAGGCTCCCTTGGCCTTTTATAATTGACTCCTTCCAGTAGGTGTGGACTCCTCTCATTGCGTCATGGGAAATTTACAGGAACTCAACTGGCCTTGTGTGTCCATGTTCATTCAAGTTGATACGCTCCAGAATCCAATGGTAGTTTGCAAAGCGTCCAAGGCTGGAAGTTGACTTGGTTCCTTTATTTATTGCTTGCTCCCTGCGATTATAAACATGTAGCCTGAGAAAAAGGGAAGGAGGGCAGGAAGCTTATCAACTTTCTAAAAATAAATTGTGGGGAGGAAGAATAAAAAAAAAATCCCCAAATCACAAATATAGAAAGCTAGAGTGGCAGGGAGCGTGGTAGCTGTACTTGGTGTTTTGATTTAATTTGTTCACCGGGTCCCAGGGATGAATGTGAACTGGCAGGGGAGCTGGCAGCCACTGGCAGCTACAAGGTGGCCTTTGAGGGAAAATGAACCATTTTTTTTTTTTTTTCTGAAGAGGGAGGTTTGCTTGAATCAGACACGAATCTCTTGAGTATGGAGGGGCAGACTCAGGGCTGCGTTAGGGTAGAGAAAGTGATATTTATCACAAGAGTAATGATCCTTGTACCCATGTCAATTTTGTCAACATGTGTCCCACAGAGGTGACAGAGCTGTGGGAGAGAACCCTCAGCCCCAGCCACATGAAGGCACAGTGGCCCTTGCAGAGTCAGGGGACAGGCTGGTTTTCCCTGGGGGCGAGGCCATGCTGTGTGCGGCTGGATGGGGAGGTGAGGAGTGGCCCAGGCTGAACAAGTGGCTCCGTGTGGGACGGAGGGCAGGGAAGGGGAGGCTCGACCTCGGGGTTCCCTGGTTCTTGTTATTAAAGGCTTTTTTCAGTGTCCCGAGGCCAGCCCAGCTCAGGTGGCAGAACATCAGACCCTTAGCAAATCAACACTCAGGCTCCTGTTGGAGTTTAAACCACGTACATTTCAAATAAAGGAAGGGCATGGAAGGAAAGGGAGAGAGAAAGGTAAAGAGAAAAGGCAAAGGAAAGGGGAGATACAGAAATGGGGTGTCGAAGCGCAGAGTCAGGACCCGGCGGCTGGTAAGAGTGGTATTCGGTACCCTTTTTGGTCCTGCTCAACCGTAAATAACGGGGAGGGTCTTAGATGATACCAAGGTCTATTCCACGTGTGAAATCTCTGATTCTGCTGCCAGTGTAGCTCCTCCTGTGTCCTGACAGTT
The DNA here is from genome assembly GCF_052094955.1 of Ictidomys tridecemlineatus. Classification (NCBI taxonomy): domain Eukaryota; kingdom Metazoa; phylum Chordata; class Mammalia; order Rodentia; family Sciuridae; genus Ictidomys; species Ictidomys tridecemlineatus. The sequence goes on along the minus strand of NC_135488.1, from coordinate 30,913,956 downwards.
ATGAACAGAGCCACAGGGATGAGCGGCACCTTGGACGGGCACAGGAAGGGAGAGAAGGACAGTAATGGGCAGAGGAGGCTAGGTGGCTCGGGACGGACCCTGTGTGGACAGCGATGGCTGTGGACTTCACATGTGTCCTTATCTTGTCTCCCCGTGGGGCTGCACAGAGATGCTCACCCTGGTCACCCCTGCCTCGGGCATCGTGTGAGGACAATGACCAAGACCGATTGCAGGGCACACTGTGACTGTGGGCTGCTATGGAGATATAAGACAACAAAAATAATAACAATGCTAATGATGGCTTCTGTCACTGGGGAACCTGCGTAGTCATTACTGTGTGCCTCAGGTCGCTGGAGAAGATAAGAGTTCTCCTGGAAATACGTCGGTTTGAAAACTACAACATAGAGGGCACAGTCAGGTGGAGGCCGCCATGGAGGCCCAGGAGCTATCATCTGGTTTCTGGGAACAGAGCAGGCACCTCTTTGGTAATCCAGGAAAATACCCGAGGTGCCATCTGCGGGCACACCCAGCCTGGCCCCATCTTCATCCCTCGGTTGCTCAGAATTCCCCAGATGTGGTTGTTGAATTTCTCAAGGAGAGTCTGGTTGAGAAATAGCAGGCTTGTTTAGCATAGAGCCCAGCTTACCCTTCACATGATCTTCTTAGAAGCAGTTTTATTTTTTTGTGGGGGGGGGTAGGGGCACTGGGGATTGAACCCAAGGGTGCTCAACCATTGAGCCACATTCACAGCTCATTTTATTATTGTTATTTTTTTTGAGACAAATTCTCACTAAGTTACTAAGGGCCACACTAAGTTGCTGAGGCTGGCCTTGAACTTGCTATCCTCCTGCTTCAGCCTCCCAAGCTGCTGGGATGGCAGGGGTAGGTCACTATGCCTGGTCTTAGAAGCAGTTTGTAAGTGAAAGGTGGGGTGGTGAAGGCCGGAGTGAGGGGGGCCTCACTTTCTTGGGAGGAGCTTCTCTGCCAGTGTGCCCAGACCACCTGTTCTGGGGAAGGGAGAGAGAAAGGCACTGGGTGGGGCTTCCCTGTGGTCTGGTATGTGTGGGGCTGGCCTCTGATAGGGACTTGGGGTGGCTTCATATCTGCACCTTTTGACTCTCAGAGAGGAGACCTCAAAAACCTCTCCTTGACTCATTATCACCAAAATCCTTCAGAAAAAGTTGGTTGTGCATTTGTTCTGGGCCACAGGGTTTAACAGGCACCAGTGTTTTTCTTCTGTGACCCCCCCAAAGTAGGTATGATGAGAAATACTTGAAAAAAGTCTCTGTACCAAGCACGTGCAGATAGCTTCTTCTTCACGCCATTCCTGAAACGAAGCAGTACCACAAGTACCACATGGTGGTTTCCCTGTGGTCAGTAGGGTACGATATCCAGGGAGTGTTCAGAGCCTACAGGAGGATTTCGGGGGTCCATGGGATACTAAGCCATCTCACGCGGGGACTTCAATGACTATGGATGCCGTTGGTGTGTACATGGGCTGGTGGTCCTGGAACGAGTTCCCTGTGGATATTGCCTTTATCCTGTGGCCTCTCCAGGGACTAGAGCACACACGAGCAGTCACCCGTTGGGGCAACTGAGGTTTTCGCCTGAAAGCCCTATTTCCAGCCCTATTTCCTGCCCTATTTCGTTACCTTCTGCTTTTGAGTCCCATGACAGTTAGGGAGGAGAAGAGGATTTAACCGAAGCCTGCTCCGTTGCAGTGTTGGAGCGCATGATCTCACTTAATCCGCTCATCAGACCTGCGAGGTGGGTATTCTTATCTCACTTTAGAGAAGAGGAAGTCAAGGTCTAGGGGAATGAAGCAACCAGTGCGGCTGGCTTCGAGGCCACCAAGTTGAGGAAATGGGATCCAGACGCCAGGCGGGCTTCACCAAACCACAGGGCCTGCTCTCTCCCTCAGCGCAGCCTCCCCGGGCCGACCGGCACTCTTCATTTTTACATCTTGTGCTTTGCCGGAGTCTTTGAGGGTCCTAGAATTATACATGAGAGGAGGATGCGCCTCGGAGACCATGTTGTTTAAACAATTCCCTTTATGCAAGAAGAAATGGGCTTGGAGGGAAGCCCTGTCCCAAGACCACACAGAGAATTCAAAAGAGGGTGAGGGGAAAACTTGCAGCTGTTTATTGAATTCTTGCTCAAAACACGGGACTGCAAAGGGACACAGGCTCCTCGGGAAGAGGGAAGGAGAAGAAATGATCTCCATCACGACTTCTCACTCAGATCAGAAGGGGTTACAGAACGTGAAGGGACATGGGACACTCCACGGGGGTGGGATGCACAAGGACAGGGAGCAAACAGCTGTGCTCTCTGCTTTCCTGAGAGCTGACAGCGAAGGATAAACACTGAGGTCGTGACCAGAGGCTTATTCAATGGGGAGGGATGAGGGAACTTTCCAGGCCCAGCAAGACTGTGGGGGATGAGTGGATGGAGGTCACTGAGGCTGGGGTGAGCAAGGCTGGTGGGGAGGACAGCGGGGCAGATGGGCAGACGTCTGCCCAGGGCTTCATGGGGAGCCATGTGGGTCACAGGACACCTCTGCCTTCAAAAGCAAATTGGAGGATGCAGAGCAGTAGATGGTGACGGGGGCTTCATAGAGAATGAGACCGTTTCCGCAATGTATACCTGGAAACCAGTCCTGCCACTGTGACTCAAGCTTGCGTGACCACGACCTCGAGGGCTCTGCGCGTTCAGAGAGTAGAGGGCGGCTGTGCAGGGGGCGGGGAGACTTAGAAGGTAGCAGAAGCCGGCAGCAGTGGATGGCAAATCTCCACGGCACCCTTTGTTCCTTTGTCCCCTAATTTATGGGCCGTTCGGCTTCTAAATTCCCTTTCCCTCTTCTCTGGAGATGGTGATTCATAGAGCCCGGCCCCCTCTTTGCCCTCTCTGCGGATGCCCTTAAAACATGAGTTCACCAGGAGCTTCCTGGGTGGCAATCGTCCTGTCTGGGCCTATCTCTTACCTGCCTTCCTGCCCAGCTATGGTTATCCAGTCAGAAGTGCATTTGTAAAGAATTCTTCTTTTCTCTGGAGTCGTTCTCATTGGAGTCATGGTTACCTCTGGTCTGAACTTGGTTCTCAACTTCAAAAAAATAACTTGCATTACTTTTTTCGATTCTGAAAAACATATTCAATATTGCTAGGCTGGGGAAATGCAAAAATATAAAGAAGAACGTAAAATCTGCCAACAATTTAATAACTAGAGAGAATCACTAGGACTCTCCTTGGCCCATAGAGATTTCTTTTCAGACCACCAGGACACTCTGCATTCTTTAAATTTGCTGTCTGGAGAACAGATAGGGTGGACAGTGCTCACCAAGCCCCCATCTGCTCATCTGTGGGGAGGTTTGAGGATGACATCTTAGTCTTCTGGTCTCCCCTGCCGTGAGGCTGAGGACACCTGGTGAGCTCTGGCCAATAACTGGGAGCAGTGAGTGACTGGTGCATGATGCTTCTGTGTGGGTGCACTCTGGGCCAGCCTGGCCTGGGTCAGGAATGACTTCCCCTGAGGACTGCCAGTGGTGAGGTGGGCCTGCCATGCATGGGAATGGAACAACCCTTTTGAGACTTTGCACCCGTGAGAAACGCATCTGTAATTATAAGCCACCAAGACTTGAGAGTCGGTGGTGTACCCAACTCACTTAGAGCAACTAACCCATGCTGCGTGAGCCATACGCCTCCATCATCTAACTCAGAGCAACTCCCAATTGCCTCCCAATTCTTCATTCAGCCATCATTTTCTTCTTGGACAGAATTGGGTCTAGATTAGGTTCCTCTTGTCATGCTCCCTGCCCTCTGGGAGAGGAATTTTCCAGTAAGGCCAATCAAGATCCTAAAGAGACATTTTCATTTTGGCCCAATTATAGATTCTAGATACAAAGAAAAATCAGCTATGGAAATGGAATGGCGGGTAATAGAGTACGGCTGAGTCAACGTGCCAGAGAATTGACATAATAGTTACATCAGTGATCTAGTGCTTATACGCTGCTTACAAAATTTGCAGAGCATATTTTATAAAATTAACATAAGCATTCGATGCCTACAGATAGTCAATACCAGAAGTCCTACACCCGGCCTGTGGTCCTCTCCCTACTGCTCCTGCTGGGAACTCCTGGCTGCAGGAGAAGGTGAGGCCTGACCAGAGCAGCAGAGGTGTGGGAGGGACTGGCAGGTGTGGTGCAGTGACTGGAGAGGAAAGAGACCAGATCTTCATCCTGGCCCTGATGCTAATTGGTGGTGTGGCCTTGGCAGTCTCCACCTGTCTCTGGGTTTCCTCAATGAGAGAGGGAGGAGATGGGATGGCTTCCGGGGCTCTCCAGATTTCATGAACACCCCAACCATGACCGTGTCCGGCTTCATGGCCTCCCTGTGAACTGTTACGTTTGGTTACTAGACTCACTCCTTCCGGTCCTTCTCTAGTCTTTCTCTGGGTCTTGGATAGTTGAGTCACAAACAGATTCAGGCTAAACTTTCTGCTTTTCTTTTCCCATTACTTCAAAGGCAAGCTTTGGATTGTTACTGGGAGTATAAATAGACATAAGTTCCTTTTCTAGTATAGAAATGTGTAATCGTTGCTGATGAATTAGAAGGAAATGGCCACTTTGCCACATCTGTGGAGCGAGGCTGACTCAGCCTTGTTTTCTAGAAAGTTCGGTATCCACAGAAGACCATCCGGGCTCTCCTGGCCACAAGAAAAGGAAGTTTGGCTTTCTGAGGCTGAAAGTCTGACAAGTTTTGGAGGGTTTTGATAGGAAAATGAACATCCTAGGGAGAAAAAAAAATACCATCTTAATTTTCCCTCTTCTGTATTCCTCCTTTCATGGTTGTCCTGTCCCCGGCAGGACTGGGACAGGTGCTGAGGCTCCCCTGGGAGAGAAGCCACAGATGGGAGGCCCTGGGCTTGGGAGCGGAGCTGGGCAGGGGAGCAACGGGCCTGAGCCTGCCTCAACCTGCCTCTGGGCGCTGTCTGCAGAGCTGCCCTGGGTGGAGCAGCCCTCCAGCTGCCCAGGGCTGTTGAGCTTGTGGGGAAGTCATGTGAAGACCACTCCCACGCAAGCAGAGGGCAAGGAGGCTGTACCAGAGCACGGTGGAGAGGGGGTTGCAGGAGCTGGGTGTTAGCATGGGGTGCCGTCACGGAGGCCACGTTCAGCTGGGTGTTTGCTTGAGGGGTTGGATTTGCATCGTGGAGAGTGGACACTCCAGGCTGAGGAAACAGGATGAGGGAGGCGTATGGCTCACGTTTCCCCTCTCCACCCCGTGGCCATGGGCGAGCGGTTTGGCTTCTAGAGCTTTGGTGGCCTCATCCGTGAATCTGGGGTGGCCAGCCTCACTCACAGGGCTCCAGGGGATTACATCAGATTGTGTTTTCCAGAATGTTCTGGGCAGTGTTGGTTTCCTTTCCCCTCTCTCTGGATGCCCAGCATCCTCATCTCTGCATCTTGACTTGGTCTCCTCTTCCCTCCTCCCCTTCCTCCACGGGTGGGATTTAGACCTTTCCTTTCTGGCCCCAGTGCAGGCCGCTCCTTGTCACAGGCGGGGAAGGACGGGCTTTCTGCAGGGCATGTCAAAGGTGGCTAGCCAAACATGCAGTCATAGTCGAAGGAGTTGGAGGTACAGCCACTTGTCTGTGGCAGGGACAGCAGCAGGCCAGGAGGGTCTTCAGTTATGGGTTCAGCCGTCCACTGGCCCACTCCTTCATTCACAGACGGGGAGGTCTTCGCTTCACGAGTGTTGCTGAGGTGAGGACCGAGTGGTAAATAAGACCCTCGTGGTCCCTCACCTCACGGAGGGCGTCTGCCAGCAGAGATGCCTTGTCATTCTCAGTTGCGGTGGCATCTCAGTCGGTTCACGTCGCCATAACAAAATACCACAAACTCGGTGGCTTATGAACAATAGGATTTATTTCCCACGGTTCTGGAGGCTGCAAGTTCCAGATCAGGGTGCTCACTGACGCGGTGGCTGCTGAGAGTCCGCTTCTGGCTCACAGATGGCACCTTCTCCTGGTGTCTCACGTGGCGGAAGTGGGCAGAGAAGCTCTCCAGGGGTCTCTTCTACAAGGGCACTATCTCCTGACCCAATCACCTCCCAAAGCCCATCTCCCGACACCCTCACATTTGGGATTCATTTCAACATTTGAGTTTGGGGGGATGCAAACCTTCAGTTCGTAGCAAGAAAGTCCCTGAGGAAGCACTATAATGGGAAGGATGGAGGTGCAGACCGACAGGGACAGAGCCTCATGTCCCTGGCAGTGTGAATGACATAGGTGGAGCCCTGGAGGATTGCTATGTGGAGGCAGCAGCCTCAGGTAAGACGGGCTAAAGGGGCCCCATGGCCATTTGTCAGCAGAACACCCAAATCCTTCCATGTGGACAGACCTTGACCCTGAATTTCACTTTTAGAGCTTCATCCCAGGGAGTTCACCCCAAGATTATATAAATAGGTACCTTTATTTTCTTCCGGTAACTTTGTAGTTTAAATATTTTTTAACATTAAAGCTTTAGTTTATTAGGAATTTAATTGGGTAGGAGGAAGAGAATCTCACTTTTTGTTTCATTTAAATGGTTTGCTGGTTCCCAAACGCCACTCACAGGTTGAGACACACTCCCCCTCTGGAAATTCTGAAAGTTTGGCATCTCAACGTAATTCTTTATCTTTCGGGCAACCTTTGAGGAAATCAGAGACCGGGAGTCAGATGCTTGATTTCCTTCCTTAAAGGCACAACGAGTATGTCACGTCCCCTTGCCCCACTTGGTTTCTACGAACTCTGTCTTTCCATACTCTGTAAAGCCACTGGCTCAGCTCTAGAAATTCCCAGACCACAGAAAAAGCAGAACTCGCTTGTGGAGAAACCTGGGAAACGCTCGTCTGTTGAGCTAAGCCCACCCTGCACCGTGACTCAGCGTGTCCAGAGGAGAATCAGCACTTTCCCCAGACTTCTCTCTTTCTGTTGTCCAGACTCAAGATCTCCATGTCATCCTGGGGTCCTGGTCAGCGGTCCTGCACACTGGGATGGCCTCCTTGGTATCCCTGCTTCCTGTACCACCCAGGGGCCCCTGCTGATCCCTGGCCCCACCTCCTCACTCACCCATGCCAGTCTGCTCCAGAACCTTCTGTAGCACATTCTTGCTCTGCCTGAACACCCAGGGAGGGCCTTGGTGCTTATAAATGAAAGCCCAGCTGTCAGATTTAGAAGGTCCCCCTAATCAAGTCCCATTTCATCTACCTTTCTTTGCATTACACAAAGACTTGAGACAATGGTGGGACCAGGCCTGTAGTTGCCTCTGTTGAGGTTTTTTGGAGCTGTTCCTCTAGTCCAACCTCTTCTGCCGAGGAGGAAGAACTTCTGCTGCATTCTCATGAAGTTGGGGTGACTCCAGAACTGGGGCACTTGCCGCTCAGGCATCAGCCTGCTCTGCAGTGGACAGCTCTGTTACTAGGACGTCCTTCCCTCCGGTGCACCGGTGCCGGTGAGGTGCTCAGTGAGTCCTGCTGTTTGTGCTAGGTATGCCCTTGAAGATGGGCACAGGGTCTGATACTTCAGGAGAGCACTTGGGAACTGGGTGTGCTCTCCCTGGGCCCCCGAGCCCTCTCCACAGCCCCTTCCAGAGCTTGTTCCTCAGACCCCGCTGGGTGTTGGCTCTGATTCCCGGTGTGGGTTTTAGTCACGCTGCAACCCAGCAGAGGCAACTCTCACAGTGAACCACATTTTTCTCCATTTAAATGCTCTACGATTTTGTCTGCAGAAGCAAGGCCTGGCCAAACCATTTATGTTCGAGATGGGCTCGAGGAAGACTGGGGTGTCATGAAGCCGTCACTCTACTCAGTTATGGGGACAGAATTCCCATGTGCAGGGCCCTGAGGGGTTACTGCATCTGGAAGGAGTTAGTCGCTCATCTCACAATAATAAGAGGAACCTGGACTTCAGAGTCAGACAGATTGGAGTTTTCCATCATCCTGAAAGGCGGGGGCAACCCTCCTTCCCTCACAAGAGCTGTGAAAATCAAACAAAGTAAATTTCTTAGCCAAAAAGAAAGATTTGGTAATACTCAGATTTCTTTCCTGCATGTCTGGTGTATTTCTTAAAAAATCTGGAAATTGGCTGTTCTTGTAGCAATGTCACCTGTCTATGTGATTTTGACAAATGAGCTATCTCAGTTCCCTAAAATACAGATAAGAATGTTGAGCCCCTAGGAAGTGAGTGAGTTGCCCAGAGTTGCTTCACCAATATTTTACTAGGTCCTGGGCCAAAATAGGGCCAAAGTCACCTCCTCAAGGGTCCCTTGCTTTGTCCCTGTACCTCACTGTACCCTGGGTATGGGCCCATGTCCTTGGCACATGACATACTGTATCCTAGTGGAACTGTAAAACAGGGCTAATCAGTGATAGTATTTCCTTCAGGGCTGATGCAGTTTTGAGGGCCAAGGAGGGTGTAAATGCATAATTATACAAGCTATTAGTGTATCTAAAATTTAAGACTCACCACATCAAGTGTTAGTGAGCATGGGGAAGAGCTGGACCAGTCAGACAGCGCTGAAGGGATGTAAAATGGTGCAACTGCTTTGGGAAACAATTACAGCTTCTTAAAAAGTCAACAAGGATTGACCATGTGACCCAACCCTTCCACTCCTAGATCTTGCTTTACCCAAGGGAAATGAAAGCATGCGTTCACACAAAGACCTATGTGGGAGTGTTCATAATAGTGCTATTTATCATTGCTGAAAACAGAAACAATGCTGGGCCATTGATAAGTGAATGAACAAGAGACTGAGTGGCCATACAATGGAACAGTACTCAGCAATAAAAGGGAACAGGCTACAGAGACACACGGCAACATGGGAGAATCTCAGGATAAGTATGCTGACAGAGGCCAGACCCAAGAGAGTACATATGATTTCATTTATATGAAATTCTAGAAAATTAAATGAATCCACGAGGGACAGAATGCATTGGTAATGATCTGGTGTTGGGGACAGGGAAGGATTCCCCAGGGGCAGGAGGAGACCTTGGGGAGCAGTGTATAGTTCATCCTATTCCTATGTGAGAGCTGCTGGTGTGTACCTTGTCAAATTATCCAATTATACAATTTCAATCTGTGCAGGTTTTTGTAGGTCAGTTATACCTCAATCAAGCTACTGAAAACATATATTTAAAAACATTAAGAAAAAATTAAAAAAGGGCCCTCTAAGCCTCATAATTGTGCAGAAGGGATGCATGGTGATAATGATTCTCTTTTCCCTGCCTGCCTGTGGGCCTGACCCAGGTAACCTGGAGCCCCCAGAGGCTGTCACCTATAACTGAATGTGGCAGCTACGGCCCTCCACAGTGTGGTGATGCTGCCGCCGCTGCCTGTGCTGCTTCCTGAGGGCCCAGCCCCGGCCCTGCTGCGGGTGACCGGAGGAGACTGGTTCTACAGCAGATGTGGGCTCTGCCCTGAGGTCTGTGGGCGACAAGGCCCCCCGCCATTCTGCCTCCATGCAGAGGGGAGAAGAACTGGCCCTGGCCCCCTCTGTTCTGGCTGCTCCATCAAGCTCCGTCTCAGAGTCTGTAGCAAAGGTGACCCCTCCAAGCCCCTTTCTCTGTGACCCCCTGGACTGAGCAGAGATACCCGCTGAGAGAGGACGTCATGCCCTTTCCTCAGGAGCTACTCCTCCTTGGGTTTTCGGGTTCATCACATAGACCAGCTCATGCCAATGAATGACTTCCTGCTGCTCGTCCCACCAAGTCACCTGACAGGCCTGGGCAGGTTGGATCCCAGCACGGAAACTACCGAGGCCTGGCCCTGCGTTCCCAGCCCATGGCTGGCAGTCCCTCGGGCCAGTCCCACGTGGGGAGGACTTTCCCACTTCCTGGTGCTTCCTCTTAAGCTCCACATTAGAGGAGGGGGTGGGTACAGCAAGAAGGTGGAGGGGAACGGGGGCTGGGGCAGTGAAGGACCAATGGGGCGCCTTCCTCAGAGCCGCAAGGCAGGCGGAGCCTGGAAGGTGAGAATCTGGGGTTGGTGCTCCCGTCCTCCCTCCTCCTCCCAGCCCCAATTCTGGTCATGGTATTTTTCAAGCGCACAGAGAAGCTCAAACAATCACTCGAGGACCAACCTGTCTTCCCCGCCATGGCTCTCACTCACTATCTTGTCAGAATTGCTCCTCTCTGTGTTTTTCTGTCTCTCAACACACACCCACACCCACACCCACTCACACACACTTAATCCTCATCCTTGTAATGGCCACTTTCTAGAGTAAGGAAGTGCTGTGATGGTCACGTGTGCTCTGGTTTTTGAAGGGTGAGCTAACGTGGAAGTGAGTCTTCATTATTGCAATGAGACTGTTTTGATTCTCTTTTAAAAATCTGGTTTAAAAAAATAGTGGTTTCATTATTTTTAGTTAAAAAAAAAAATCACAGTTTTGCATGTCAAGAGTCCTGTAGGTCTCTAAGGCTATTTTACAAAGAGTCCTCCATGCCCTCTGTCTTCCCCATCTCCCCTTCCCTGGGGTGTTTGGTGCTTGTTTCTTGGGTGACACTCTGTGTTGTTAGTTCTTGAACTTTGAACTGGAGGCTTCAACCATTATCTTCCCTCTCTGGAAAGTGAGAACTTGAGTCTTTGTTCTGTCCCAGGCTCCATCAGACACCCCTGCGTCCCCAGCTCCTAGGCCTCCTCTTAGGATGGCAACATCTGCATCTTGATTTGTTAGATCCATTGTTAGTGTTTTTAACATTTTGAATGTATAAATGCTGTTCAGAAACACAAATGGCTCACAAATACATGAAAAAAATGCTCAACAGCTCTAGCAATCAGGAAATGCAAATCAAAACTACACTCGACTTTCATCTCACCCCAGTCAGAATGACAATGATACAAATAATTTACAAATAATAATAATACACAAATAATAATAAATGCTGGTGAGGGTGTGGGGGAAAAAGGTATACTCATGCATTTTTGGTAGACCTGCAAATTGGTTCAACCACTCTAAAAAGCAATGTAGAGATTCCTTAAAAAACTAGGTATGGAACCACCCCATGACCCAGCTATCCCACTCCTTCATATTTATCCAAAGAATTTAAAATCAGCATTCTGTAGGGTCACAGCCACATCAATGTTTATAACAGCACAATTCACAATAGTCAACTTATGGAACCATCCCAATAAATGAGTGGATGTAGAAAATGTGCTATATGTGAACAATTCAGTTTTACTCAGTCATAAAGAAGAATGAAATTATGGCATTTGCCAGGAAGTGAATGGGCTAGAGAACATCCTGCTAAGTAAAATAAGCCTGACTCAGAAAATCAAGGGTCAAATGTTTTCTCTCACACGCAGAAGCTATAGCAAAATAAGGGGAGGAAAGGGTGGGGGGAACCAGATAGCATAAAGACAGAGGGAAGCTCAGTGAAATAAAAGAAGGGGGTGGAGAAAGGGAGGAGGGACGGGAAAGTAGAGGAAACGCAGCATGAATCTGAAACCACATGACGTGCACCTGTCCTTACACACCAGTGAATTCCACCTTCATGGATGTGAAAAAAGAGTGATGATATTGACCAAAATACATCACTATATCATGTATTGTGTGCATGTACAAATATGTACTGACAAACTCCATCTGTATGTATAAATATAATGCACCAATTAAAAGAGGTGGGAAAGATATTGTAAAAAATGATGTACATGGTAGGTCAAACTTTCACATATATAAATCACCAAATGAACCAACAAATCATATAAAAAGTTTTGAATGTATGTTTTAAATTCCTGTGTGGAAGTCAGAAATAATTCTCTATGTGAATTATCAATTATATATGATGTTAAAAAAATAAAAATAAAAAATGAACAAGAAAAAGGAAGATTGGTGGAGTAGAGGAAGGAGGAGAGAGGAGACAGGCAGGAAGGGAAGGGCAGGGGAGTGGGAACTGAAATAGAGGACTGGGGTTATGGCGCAGTGGTGGAGTGCTTGCCTAGCACTCGTGAGGCACTGGGTTCAATCCTCAGCACCACATTAAATAAAATAAAATAAAGGTATGATGTCCATCTACAACTAAAAAAACCCCAAATTCCATGCATGTGTGATTTTGTTAAAATGAACCCAACTACTATGAATAGCTCTGATGCTTTAATAAAAAAAATGTTGTTCAGATATTCATCCATTAGTTAAGTAGGTACTCGTCCTTTTCAATCCAACATTTTATTTTCCCTTTGTAACTAATTTCTCATTTGCTTGGTTTTCTGGGTATTTATCATGAGGGGGATATAATTTCTATTAGTGGTCCTCTAATAAAATAATCATAAACATAAAATTAAATACAGGGGGCTGGGGTTATAGCTCAGTTGGTAGATGCTTACCTTACATGCACAAGGCCCTGGGTTAAATCCCCAGCACCATAAAGAGAAAAAAAAAATTAAGTACATGGCCTTAGACAGGGCTCTTGCAAATGAAATATCCTAAAATATATTCCATGCTTGTATAATTATATCAAAATGAATTATACTGCCATGTGTAATTAAAGGAACCAATAAAAATCTCTAAGCTTGATCAGCCTCACAGTGAGTCTACCTCTAGCTATCGTAATTCTACCTTGAACTTTTTTTTTTTTTTTAATATTTATTTATTTACTTAGTTAGTTTTCGGCAGACACAACATCTTTGTTTGTATGTGGTGCTGAGGATCGAACCCGGGCTGCACGCCTGCCAGGCGAGCGCGCTACCGCTTGAGCCACATCCCCAGCCCTACTTGAACTTTTCACACATTGATCAAGACTCCTCTGAAGACATTCAGATCTATTAGGCAGTTTCTTTCTACCTCAGGAAGAGAATTCTCTGGAGAGTTCCGACCTGCTCTACATGGACCAGTGGTCCCTTCTGCTGTGCCCAGCTTCCTCCCGGCAGCTCCCACCCGCATGGGATTCCCTTTGCCTCTCCCTGCCTTGGATCTCATCTTCTCTGTGTCCTTCCATATGTTTTTCTACTTCCTTTCCAGATTTCTTGGAAAAAGATGTGTAAGAAGTAAAAGGTTCCTTAGGAATTTTCATGTCTGACAGCACATGATTGCTCCGCCCTGACGTCTGGTTGATAGTTTGGGTATAGAATTCTAGTTTGGAATTAATTTTTCTTCATGCTTTTGAAAACATTCCTCCATTTCCTTCTAGTTCCCAAAATTGCTGCAAAGTTTGACACAATTCATGTGCCTGATTATTTTCATGTGACTGTTGTTGTCTATTTTGGAATTTTGTAGGATCGTCTCTTGATCTCCAGTTTTGAAATTTTATAATGTGGGCCTTTTTCACTCATTATGCGAGACACTCACTGGGCCCTTTGATTTGTAAAGACTTGTATTCTTCAAGTTTGGAAAACTTTGTTCATGAATTATTTCTTCTTCTTCTTTCCCCCCCTCCTACTGTTAATGTTCTTAGCGGTTCAGTTCCGTTTTCTAAGTCATTATCCTTTGGCTTCACTTTCTGATTTACTTCATCTCTCAACTCTCCCACTGAGCTTTCATTTCTCTAATCATCTATTTTGTATTTGAAGGTTTTCCCCGCCTTTTCCCTCGTAGTTTTTTTTCTCTATCAATCACAGTTTTGCTACCTTCGTAGAAAAACATATTAGATTTTATATATTTGTGCTTATATACTTAATATTCTGGGATTTTAATAATTTTTTGTTACAAGGTCTTGCTATGCTGCCCAGGCTGGTCTCAACTCCTGGACTCAAGTGATCCTCCTGCCTCAGCCTCCCAAGTGCTGGGAGGTGTGGCCACCCCATCTAAGATCACAAGAAGTTCCCTTTTTTTTTTTTTTTTTTAAAGTTTTCTTCTCTTTACATTGTTTCTTTCTTGCCTCTGCTTTTTCGTTTTCTTTTTTTCCAGATTGGTTTGTTTGATCTCCATCTTGCTGGAAATCATCTGCACTTGTTTAGTAATCTTAGGTTTTTTGAGACTCAGCAACTTAAAACCTGACCAGGATCTCTGAGGACGCAGGGGAGTCTTTTTGCAGTGGATGTCATTGCTTTATGTCTTGGCAGGGCCTCTGGCTTGGGGAGCCCTGACAGTAGTATTGGCCTGGTTCTCAGGAAGGTTCTTTTAATCTCCTGCCTGAAGGACGAAGGCCTGGTGACCAGCCTTCTGCTGGTGTGGGAGTGCGTCTGCATCCTGTTCTCGGTGTTCTCCCATCGTAAACCGTGCTGGCATCCCCCAGTCCAAAGACATGTTATTTTCCGCTCTTTACAGAACCATCTTCCTGTCTTCTGCTGGTATAGGAAAAGGTCATCAGGGAATGCAATCCTATTATTTTTTTTACCTATTCGTGTCACTTTAATTTGTACCCAGATGTTAAAATATGACAATGCCATTCTCCAAAACCACAGAACCAATTAGCAAAGAGTGGGAATTCCCCTGCAGCCCTGCCAACATTTTTGAAAGATAACTGCACGGATGGAAAATTAACATGTAGTAAACTGAGCGTATTTAAACTGTCCAGTGGCTGTGTTTTGACATACTGCCGTGGGTCCATCCCCATAATCAAGAGAGCGGGCATCGTCTCAGAGGTTTCCTCGGATGCTTGGCAATTCCTTGTCCCCTCCTTCATTCCCAAACAAGCACGGATCTGTCTTCTGTCTCTACGGATTAGTGTACATTTTATACAAATGGAATCATACAGTCTGCGATTATTTTGGTATTTGTTTCTTAACCAGCTCTAGAGCAGTCCTATTTACCTTGCTATCCCTCTGATCTCACTCCCAGAGGCTCTGAATTGCCCTGGTGAATGTGAACTCAGTACGGTGCCTGTCGGGGACTTGCCTGGCTGATCTAAGGAATTCGCCTCTCCCCCTCCCTTGCTTTCCTCCTTGTGGAGTCTGTGCCTTTGAAAATCCCTTTCATGTTGTTTTCATGGGATCTGGGAAAAGGAACAGAGCTGGGTGCCAGACGCATGTCTGCAGTATTCTGAAATCCGAGGCCGTTCACGTAGGAAGGTAATTTACCAGAAGGTTGGCGTTGGCCTGAGCTGCCCGAGGGGTACGGCATGTCGGGAGCAGCTGATTGATGGAGAAGGGCAAAGCCACCCTGCTTTCTGCTTCCCTAGGCTCTGCTTCCCAGCACCTGGTTCACATTTGATGTCAGGGGCAGGTGCCCTGCCTCCCCGCCCTCCTCCTCCTCCTGACTCACTCCTGTGCTGTGCCTTGGGAACCATCTCAGGAGGAGAACGCGCCAGCTCTCAGGGAAGGGAGCCGCCCTGTAGAGATAGAATTCAGGATGGTATGAAGGTCAATGGAGACATCCCTGATGTCACTAGGGAGGGGCCTTCGCGGCGGGGAGGTGAGAAGAGGGAAGCCCGGGGGAGTCAAGGATGAACCCTGGAGGGCCTCAGCCGAGAAGCTGCTTCCTGAAGTCCAGGGAGGACTTTTTGGTGGCCAAGTACAAAGTTCTTTTCTCACAGGAGGCCAAGGGGCTGATGAGCCGGGGCTTGGAGAGGCATCTTGGGGTGTTTAGGAAGCTGACTGGGGCAGAGCCTGCACACTTCTTGCTGAGAAGTTTTTCTCATTCCTGATTTTAGAAACCAGAACCCCAAGGCTTCCTGAGGTGGAGTGCGGGCGGAAGTGTAGACAGAGCTGCGTCCCAGGATACCCACAGGGCCCCTGCCCAGCTCCGTCCCAGCACCCTGTGAGGTCAGGCCAAAGGAGAGATGCTCAGCCCTGCCAGATGGCATGACGGAGGGGACTTGCTGCAGCACCCACTTCCCTCTCTTTCGATGGATGAACTTCTAAAGGTCACCATTTCCTCTCTCCAAGGGAGTTCTTCAAATATTCCATTTCCAGCCGTAGAAACAGCAGAACGTCGAGGTATCGAGAGCTTTCTGGGTTGGGGAATTCCCAGGAAGCAGGGGCAGAACCCTGCTGGTGGAGACAAGTGAATTCAGAGCCATTACTCAGCCACACCCAGCAGCAGGCACCAGCGTTTCCCTGCACGTGCCCCTGGCTCTCATTTGCCAACTCAGTCTCCAGGTATTTCTATAGACAGGAAAAATAAATAGTGGCAAGGCGGAAGAATTCGTTTTCAGACGTGAGCCGCCGCCCTTTGAGTGCCTGGAGGCCTGTCTCCTCATCTCCCCAGGAGGGCAGATGGAGATGTTTCCTGCTGCCATTACTGGGAAAGGGGAGCTAGAGAGTCTATTTCATACTTGAGTCCCACCATGGTCACCGTGAACAGGTGATTGTCCAGTGTGTAGCCATCCCACAGACTGTTCCAACCCAACCTGCCACTTCTGAGGAGTGGGGGGGCTATGGAGAGGTCTCTGGGGGTCCTGACCCTTCTTGGGGGCAGGCATTCAAAACTCACTTTGTGTGGATGGGCTTGCCAGGGGCTGGAGGACAGCTCTTAGGCTCTGCATCTGTTTGGAGGCAGTAGAGTCCCACCCTGAGTCCCAGGTGTTAGTTCCCGTGGTCCATGTCAATAGCGGTGGTCTGAGGTCCAAGGTTAGGGCTCTCCTGCCATCTCACCATCTCTCCTGGAGCAACCCCCCTTCCCCCCGCCAGCCTCACTGAGGCACTTGAGTTGGGGAGATGACCGAGTTATTTCCACATACTTAGGTTGCAACATAGATGTCTGTCTTACAAGGAGAGGTGGCAGGGTGAGTCACAGCAGGTTCAGAAGCAGCAGTCCAAGAGGAAAAGGAGGGCAAAGTTCAGGGCATCGAGGAGGACCATGTTTGGCAGAGAAGTTCGATGGCTTCCTCTCTCTGGGCCTCAATCTCCTCATCTAAAATTGGGATCATTTATTTATCGGATGGACATTTATCAAGCTCTTCTACCCGGGCACTGTGCCAGGTGCTGGATTGAAATTGAGCTCAGTCCTCTGAATTGTTTCGAAGTCTGTAAAAATAACAGCAAAGAATATTAACGCAGCTATTCAACGACCGTGTGGGTGTTATGGAGGATTCAACTTTCTTTCTCTTTCTTTGCTCACGCACTGAAGAAGCCACAGTGCTGCTTGTTGTTACTGTCCTTGTGGCTGTCCTCGGCTCTTGCTTTCTTCTTGTCTACAGCCCATCTTGGGTCTGTTGTCTGGGACACTTCTCGTCACCGCCAGAACCCAGGAGACACAGGGTTTTCTAAATAGAGTGAACAGGGTCACGGCTGCTCTCCTCTGGGGAAAGGGCTGGAGGAAAGAGGGAATGGGGAAGATGAGTGTTCAGAGCCACCTGCTTTGACAAAACAGCAAGTTAGATGCAAAGTAGGGGGAGAGGATTGTCTGTTGTTACAGCTGGCACAGACCTCCAATGCCTCTGCTTCACAGGAGGGAAAAACAGAGTGGGAAATCAAGTGAGGGTCAGGCCAGTCAGCAGACCTGAAGGCTGGGATCCCCGTCCAGGGCTCTCCCCACTGTGCCTCCTGGTTATGTTCTGGCACTTTCTGTTTGAGGGGGGGAAGCTGAAGCACTAATATTGGTGAAGGTCACCTTGAGATGGTCTGCAGTGGCTGAAACCCGACATTAGCTAGGTGGGGGGCCAAGTCAGCTTCTTTGAGCACAAGCTTTTGTCCTAGTTGTGTGGCCAAGTCACAGTGGGACGGAGACAGCCGCTGCTCCTGCTTGTGTCTCCAAGTCCCTTTGCTTCCTAACAAGGAGGGAATGGGGGTGAGGGTCAATGGACCCCTGTGGTGTGGAGTTGGTGCCAGGAGAGGGTGAGGGAGTGGGTGGCCTCGTGGCCCCAGGGTTCCCCCAGCCCCTGGACGGTGGCCTTGTCTCCCTTCCCCACGCGTCTGGCTCTGCCCCCTGCCCTCCTCCTGCTTTACGTTTGATTCCAGACCTGCCTGTGTCTATTGGTAGAAATGCTCATTTTTCAGATCCTGGCCTCCATTTCCGCCTCATCTATGGAAACTTTCTTGAAACTTCTCCTGCTCCCCCACCGCCCCCCAGGACAGAGGTCACGTGCACTTCCTTTTGTGGCCCAGGGGCTGGCTGCACATCTCTTGCCATACTTCATGTCAGGGCCAAGTGTCTCTGGACCTCGGCGCCCGCTGGAGACATGAGCATCTCTGGCATGTGGCCCTTGCCCACTCCAGCCGGGGAACTCCAGCTTCCTCCAGGGTTTGCCACCGTCTGGAACGTCGGTGTCACTGAGCAGCCCAGGAGCTCAGGGTTGAGTCCCCGGGGTCTTCACTTCCTCTCCTCTGCAATGGCTGTCCCACACTTCAGGGGTCCTGAGGCTGCCTGCTGCGCAGTGTGGGGGGCGTGAGGGGCCTTCGGTGGAAGGGCTGTTGTTCATCTTCCCCCAACAGCTTGGGCCAGAGACTCCACCAGAACCCACTTGCTTTGGGGGCCTGACTTTCTTCTCCATGGGCTCTGAAACTGCCCCCCAGGCTGAGCAGGGGGCTGGATGGCCACCTCCGTCAAAGCACCTGCTCAAGCTTCTGGGCTCTCTGCAGGATGCCCCCAAGGATACTTGGGCGGAAGCTCAAGTCCCTTCTATAAAATGGCACAGGATTTGCACTGAACCGTGCAGATCCCCCGTGTGCCTTATGTCATCTCTCCATGACTTACAACATCTGATAGAGCGCGGATGCCCTGTGGACAGTGGGACACTGCGTTCTTTAGGGAGTGAAAAGAAGAAAGTCTGTACGTGTTAGCACAAATATTATATTTGTTTCCAAAAATTCCTAGGGGTTACAGGCATGTGCCAAAACGCCCAGCTCAAATATTTTTGTTTGGCAGTTGGTTGAGTCCATGGATATGGAGGGCTGACTCCGTGTGTGTGTGTGTGTGTGTGTAGCTATATAATACAGGTATAGACAGCACATATATGTCGTATGTTTATATAACCCATATATGTGCATATATGATTACACATAATAACATATATAGTTGTCAAAATTGGAATCAAATTGTATATATTAAAACTTGCTTTTATTTTCATCTAACACTATAAAATAAATATTTATCCATGCCATAAGATATTGTCCTTTAATGTGATTTTTTAATAGATGTGTAATTAGGCTATCATGTGTTTATACCACAAATTATTTAACTGGTCTCCGTTTTTTTTTTTTTAAGAGAGAGAGAGAGAGAGAGAGAGAGAGAGAGAGAATTTTTTACTATTTATTTTTTTTCAGTTCTCGGCGGAAACAACATCTTTGTATGTGGTGCTGAGGATCGAACCCGGCCCGGCCACACGCATGCCAGGCGAGCGCGCTACCGCTTGAGCCACATCCCCAGCCCTCCGTTTTTTTTTTTTTCCAAAAAATTTTTGTAGCTATTTTGAATAATGCACTAGTAAATATATAAAGTACATAAAATCCATTGCACATCCATGATCGTTTCTTTTTATTTATTTACTTTTTAAAATGTTGTTCTAAGTAGTACCTGATCATTTCTTATTAGTCGAATTTCTTATATTATCTGTTATGAGAAGAATTTGGGGCCAAAGGAGAGGCCCGTTGAGTTCTTCAGATGCCCATTGCCAAACCGAGTCCTTGCACCGAAGTCTGCTGGTTCAGCATGAGTCAGTGTGGGAACGAGGAGGTGGAGGCCGCCTCCCCTCCCTGCCTTCCCCGGCCACAGGGCGAGGTCAGAGTCAGCACAGGTGGCCGCCCAGGCAGGCCTGCTTCCTGCATTTCCTCCTCTTCATCCCGAGGGGCCTCCCCGTAAAACTCCAGGAGCCTGGCATTCAGGAGGGCTAGGGTGGAGAAGGGCTGCACACCTCCAGGGCCAGGGCCAGGTGGCACCTGGTGGCCCACAGGGACAGGGTAAAACACAAACAACCCCCCCCCCAAAAAAAAAATAAAAAAGCGGGTTGATAGAAAAGTTGTCAGAGAGGATATTGAAGGCATTAAGAAAACAATGCTCCGATTAACAGTAGACTCGTGTCAAGGTCACCCTTGACTCATTAGTGGGGGCCACCATGGCACAGCTGATCAGGGCAGGAAACAGGAGCCTGACTGCTTATTTCTGTAGAGAGATGCAGACACATATGTGCATGTCATCAGTAGAAGAGATTTCCAGAAAAAAGGCGGCAATAAATTTGCAAATTTAAAAATTTGCTGTTCCACCACACAGAAGTGGCCTGCCACCTTCCGTCTCCCGCAGGTTGACATCTGACTACAGAGCCTGGGTCTTAATCAACAAAAAGCAGCCAAGCAGGGGTACTTCTCTAGTCGGTCGCGAGCTACGGCCCACGGCTGAGTGTTGCCTTCTGCCTGTTTCTTTTTTTCTTCTTTTTTTTTGGGGCCAGGGATTGAACCCGGGGAACTTAACAACTGAGCCCTATCCCCAGCCATTTTTACTTTTTATTTAGACACAGGGTCTCGCTGAGTTGCTTAGGGCCTTGCTAAGTTGCTGAGGCTGGCTAAGAACTCACAACCCTCCTGCCTCAGCCTCCCGCGCTGCTCTGCCTGATTCTGTAACAGGCTCACTGAAGTGCAGCCCATGCCTGTGTCACGGGTGGTCTGTGTCTGCAGTGCCAGGGCAAGGGCAGAGTCGCTGAGCGGTGACAGGGCCATGTGCCCCTGCCCTGAAGTCGTCGTACTGTCTGGCCCTGCACAGAGAGAGGCCTGTGGCCCTCAGCCTGGAGTGCAGAGGTCCCTGGGAGCCCTGGGTGCACGTGGAGGGCACCAGCATTCTTCTCGTTTCCCACACCTGGGATGATTTTTCTTACCACAGCCCTGCGGCCTTTCCCTCTTGTCCCTGCCCTTAGAAGACAGTTCTGCCTGGAGTCTAGTTTGGACGTCTGCGATGTCGAGAGCCAGGAACTGGACTATGGGGTAGGGATTGTAACAGGGAGTTGGGAGGCGAGGGGTGGAGAAAGCGAATTCTGCAGGCAAACCATGGGGTTCTGGGGCACAAGCCAACAACCCTACTGTGCTACCACTGCCGACTTGGCAGCCGAAATGTGTGTGTGTGTATGTGGTGTGTGTGTGGTGTGTGTGGTGTTTATGTGGTGTTTGGTGCGTGTGGTGTGTTGTGGTGTGTGTTGTGTGTGTGGTGTGTGTGGTGTTTATGTGGTGTGTTTGGTGCGTGTGGTGTGTTGTGGTGTGTGTTGTGTGTGTGGTGTGTGTGTATGGTGAGTGTGGGGTGTGTGTATGTGGTGTGGTGTGTGTGATGTGTGTGGTGTGGTGTGTGTGATGTGTGTGGTGTGTGTGTGTGTGGTGTGTGGTGTGTGTGTGGTATGTGTGTGTGTGGTGTGTGTGTGTGGTATGTGTGTGATGGTGTGTGATGGTGTGTGTGTGTGGTGTGTGTGTGATGGTGTGTGTGTGGTGTGTGTGTGATGGTGTGTGTGTGATGGTGTGTGTGGTGTGTGTGTGTGGTGTGTGTGTGGTGTGTGGTGTGTGTGTGGTATGTGTGTGTGTGGTGTGTGTGTGATGGTGTGTGTGTGATGGTGTGTGTGGTGTGTGTGTGATGGTGTGTGTGTGTGGTGTGTGTGTGATGGTGTGTGTGTGT
Organism: Ictidomys tridecemlineatus; assembly: GCF_052094955.1. Taxonomy (NCBI): domain Eukaryota; kingdom Metazoa; phylum Chordata; class Mammalia; order Rodentia; family Sciuridae; genus Ictidomys; species Ictidomys tridecemlineatus. The sequence continues at coordinate 30,892,529 of NC_135488.1, read as the reverse complement.
GGTGTGTGGGTGTGATGTGGTGTGTGTGTGGTGTGTGTGTGATGGTGTGTGTGTGATGGTGTGTGTGGTGTGTGTGTGTGTGGTGTGTGTGTGTGGTGTGTGGTGTGTGTGTGGTATGTGTGTGTGTGGGGTGTGTGTGTGATGGTGTGTGATGGTGTGTGTGTGGTGTGTGTGTGATGGTGTGTGATGGTGTGTGTGTGTGGTATGTGTGTGATGGTGTGTGATGGTGTGTGTGTGTGGTGTGTGTGTGATGGTGTGTGTGTGGTGTGTGTGTGTGGTGTGTGTGTGATGGTGTGTGTGTGGTGTGTGTGTGATGGTGTGTGTGTGATGGTGTGTGTGTGGTGTGTGTGTGATGGTGTGTGTGTGATGGTGTGTGTGTGGTGTGTGTGTGTGGTGTGTGTGTGATGGTGTGTGATGGTGTGTGTGTGTGGTATGTGTGTGATGGTGTGTGATGGTGTGTGTGTGTGGTGTGTGTGATGGTGTGTGTGTGTGGTGTGTGTGTGATGGTGTGTGTGTGATGGTGTGTGTGGTGTGTGTGTGTGGTGTGTGTGTGTGTGGTGTGTGGTGTGTGTGTGGTATGTGTGTGTGTGTGGTGTGTGTGTGATGGTGTGTGTGTGATGGTGTGTGTGGTGTGTGTGTGATGGTGTGTGTGTGTGGTGTGTGTGTGATGGTGTGTGTGTGTGGTGTGTGGGTGTGATGTGTGGTGTGTGTGTGTGTGATGGTGTGTGATGGTGTGTGATGGTGTGTGTGGTGTGTGGTGGGTGTGGTGGGTGTGGCTGGTCCGGGGTGTTCTCCCTGCTGGGACTCAGTGCTGAGGCTGAGCAGCCTGCTGCCACGATTGGGGACTGGAAGGGTCGGCAGGCTGGGGTGGTCAATGCCGGTCCTGATGGGTGGACACTGCTCTGAGAGGACCACCGGGGTCTGTCCTCTAACATGAGAGCTAGTGCCGGCCGACTTCCCCTGGCGTCAGCTGACGTCAAAACTATTTTTAAGGTTCTAGATGAGCCTGGGCTAGAAAGGGCATCTATGGCCACCTGGACCTGAATGTATATGGTCACATCTGTTACAATTATCAACTAAACCCCTGAATTTCCTTAACACCTTAAGTTCAACTTACAAATCTTGCTACTCTATTTATAAGACCATTTTTAATAATAAAGAGAAAAATCACTTCTTTTAATATCTATATTACATTCCTTGTTATCTAACTCTTTCCTAGCCTATTTGTGTTCCCTTAAATATTTTATCTACCAATTTAGTATATATGCAAATTTAATACATCTTCCTTCCAAGGAAGACTTAAATATCTAATGAGTGAAAAATTTCTAAGCACATAAGCAATTCCTACACACTCATAAAAAAGGTAGTAAAATAGGACCTAAAAATTCAGACTTTCTAAAATAAATAGCCACATTATTTTATACCCTTTAAATCAAATCAGATCATATCAGTCACACATTTCACATTGAAATAATAAAGTTTAAAATTTCTGGTTCTTTAATGTACAAAGTTATTTTAGACATCTTACATAACCAAGATTGCCTGGAAGATTTTATGTTCACCTTTTCCATTGCTCTGACAAAACACCTGACACTGGATGGTGTATAAAGAAGAGGTGCCTGTTTGGCTCCTGGGTCTGCAGGCTCAAGAGCAGGGGGGTGCTGCCTTCCGCCCAGCTCTGGTGGGGACCTAATGGAGATGACATCACAGTGGTGGGGCTTGTGTGGGAGCAAGGGGTCTTGTCACCAGGCAGGAAGCTGGAGAACGATTCAGAGTCCAGGCTTGCTCTTTTGTGACAATCCTCTCTAAGAACCAGGAAGCACCCAGGAGAGCTGGGGACACCCTAGACCACCTCCCACTAGGCCTACCTCTTAAAGGACCCCCACTCTCACATCATCACACAGAGCTTAACTCAAACCTTGGGGACAAACCCAAGCCTTATCCACACTATAGCAGATCCTAGAACTCATTTAAAAAAAAAAAAATATATATATATTTTAGTTGTAGATGGACACAAAACCTTTATTTTATCTACTTATTTTTATGTGGTGCTGAGGATTGAATCCAGAGCCTCATGCGTGCTAGCTGAGCGCCCTACCACTGAGCCCCTGCCCCAGCCCCCCCTATAATTTACTTCTAAACACAGAAATGTCACTGCTGTGAGTTTCATTTAATAATCAACTATATACTTAATAAAATTGATTTCCCGGTGGTGTACAGCCACTTAACTGAGGTTCGAGGGTCTCAATCAACCATGGAAGATGGTTCCTGGGTTAAGATTGAGGAACTTGATTTTGGTGACTCGCTAGAGGTGTGCAATGGGGTCACCAGTCTGTCTACCCAAACCACAGGAGGCAGGTGGAGCGGGTTCTTGGAGTTGGAGTCAGGGTGCTGACAAGAGGTCCAAGGCCGCTTTTCAGCCGAGCTGGTTTCAGAACCCGCCTCATTTAGGGAGATGGAATTCGGTGTCCCTCTGCCTGAGTCGTGGTGAATAGCTTTCATTGCTTTATTGGATTCGACTGACTTCTCAGTGTCTGATTTTAACAAAAGCGAAGTCTGCCAATGATGACCCTCTAGACTGGCTGATGGGTGCTGTAAAACCACAGCAGTCTTCTGCATTTCTCACCCGGGATGCCCACCCGTCTCCCTTTTCCTATCAGCCAGACCCTATGGCCACTGCCCACAGCTGCCACGAAGTGTCTCATCCCTCTGAGACCCCTATGGAGAAGCCAGTGGGACTGTAAAGGACCGAGAGGAAAGCACAGCAGAGGTGACTTCAGCACCAGCACCAGTGACCAGGGCCATAAGTGAACGCCTAGGGAGCATGGGAGGAGAGCTAGCTGCAGGGACAGCAACCACAGGACCCCAACAGCCGCCGCCAAAGTGAGTCTCACTCGGAACACAGGGAACATCAGGAAGGGGCCCCTGTCTCCACTGAGGAATTGCTATCACGTTGGTAGGTGGCCCCTGCAGGACCTTCGATAGCCCCTGGGCCGCTCAGGGGCTTGGCTCCTGCTCTCTCCTACGGTCCTGGCCTCTCCCTCCCGTGGTCTTGTCCTCTCTCTCCTGCGCAGTCCTGTCCTCTCCATGATCTTGGCCTCCCCCTCCGCCCATGCCATTCACCCATCCCCATGGAGGTGCCCTGTGCACACCCCGTCTCAGGCATAAGCCCCTTCTTTGGACGCTGTGGCTCCCTCCACTGCCCCTGCATTCCTCTGTCCCCACACGCATCCCCACACTCCTGCCTGCACCCCCTTCTACAAGAAAACTGCAAGGGAGCCCGTGCTCACTGGCCCTGGGCCTCGCCGTCCGTCCCCACCTTGGCCCATTCTGATTGGGCTTCTCTGTCCTCACTCTTCTTCACTGGGGTTCTGGGGTCAATGTCCCCTCTTTCTCATGGATCCTGTGGCCAGGCCATCGCTCCGCCTTGGGGCAGCGTGGGACCTGGTAGCTGGCATCCTTGGCCTCTTGTCTCCTGCTGTTCCTGTCACCCATGGGCTCCCATGGCTCCGTGTCCTCCTAGGCCTCTCTGTGGCCCAGTTCCCGGTCCTTCTCTGTTCTTGAGCTCCTTGTCCTGTTAGGTGGCCTGTGTGACCCGTGGCAGTGTGTGCCTTCTGCGTCTTCACAAGGGGATCTGGCAGGTGTCTCAGGTATAACTTGGCCAGACACCGGGCGCTGGACCCCTGCCCCCACTTCTGCTGTAGCCCAGGCTTCTCCCCTTCCCCAGGAACTCAGCCTTAAGCCTGTGCATTCCCCTTGGCTCCTGCCCTTCTCTGAGCCTCACAGTGACTCCATCAGCCGGTCCTGCTCCTCCCACCTCTCCTGCCACCTGGTCAAGGTGCCTTCTCTCCTGCTAATCCACCCCTGGGCCTCCAGCTGGTTTCACCTTTGGCCCTGCTTCACCAATGGCAAGCGGGGTGGTGGTTTAAAACCATACACGACGTCCCTCTTCCTTGTGGAAGGATGTCCAGGGGCTATGCAAACGCCCAGCCTGGGCTCCTGTCCCCTGGCCCCTGCTTGTCCTCTGGTCTCCCCTCAGCCCCTTGCCCCCTGTTCGGTCCTGGGGTCTCCTTGCTGGGCCCACTTGGGCCAACCATCTCCCACGGGGGGCCCTCCACCCCAGTTCCTCCTTCTTGCACGCCGCTGCCCAGATCTTTGTGTGATGGGTGACTTTGCTCAAGCCGCCTTCTAGAAGGGGCCTTCGCGGGCACCTCACCTGCAGTAGCAGCACTCACCACACCCACACGGTTGTGTTCTGGTCCAGTTCTCCCGGGAGGAACGAAACCGCAGAGTGTTGGAGATGACCAGCCCCTGACCCACCCCCGCAGGATTACAGAGCAGGAAATGAGGTCAGAGGCGCAAGGCTCGGCCTTCCTCTCCAGCTCTTCCACATAAGTTAGCGTGACTGCGGTCAGAGCCAGGACGTGCTCTGTGATCCCCCTTGGCCCTCATCCAGCCCAGCAGACACACCCCCGCCGGGAGCAGTGAAAAGAGACGGGCCTGACCTTCCTTTTCCGCTGGTATCTGCTCCTCCTTTACTCTCCCAAAGACCAGAGCAGCAGGTTCCCAGCCCCTCTCACCTCGGGAGTGAGGTTGTCCCACACACCAGAACCCCCACCCCAGGCTCAAAACAAGGGCCGAGCTTCCAGAGCCCAGCAGGAGATGCCAAACCTTCCATCTCTGGAGGCTTCCATTTCTTGACTCCCAACACAGCTGAAAGATAGACCTGAATAGGTTATGGGTCCACAAATCCTTTAAATATATTTTTTGATGATAGGTGACTTGGTGACTTTAGCCAGTAATTCAAAAGGATTTTGAAGAATCAAGTGACAATGCTCAAATAAAATTCCCTTCATTCCTATTTACAGGTTTTCTCAGCACCCGAGTAATGTGTACATGTGTGAAATGATTTTAAAAGCCCTATCTCATTCAGATCTATTGTTAATAAAATCAACATTTGTTATAGATTTGTTATTTTGATCAATTGCATAATAACCATCATTATAATAATGGTAACTCAGTTTAAAGGAATTTTTTAAAAGCTAGCATTCTGTGCTTACATAAAATACAATAATGAATGCATATTTTTTTGTTGTTGTAAAGAAGTAACACAGGATGATTGGGAAAATGCCTTTAAATATAATATGTTACATTAGCATTAAATTTCATGAAAGAAATGTTTAGAAGCATCTATTCAAAGGAAAAAAAGAATGTTGTAAATTTTCTGAATTTGTATAATTTTTAGATGGGTGACAACAGGAAATAGTCCTTAGGGTTGGGATTTCCTGGTACAGTTATAAAGGTCATGGAACATTTTAATTTAAAACCAGCAATACAGTTGTCCTTTGGTAGTGGAAGGAGTTGGTTCCTGGACACCTTGAGAATACAAAAATCCACAGTCCCTCCATGCCTCCTGCAAATTGGCATGGTATTAGCAAATAACTTATGTGTGTCCTTCCACATAGTTATAAATAATTTGTAAACCACTTACAATGAACTGGGTGCAGTGGCACACACCTGTAACCCCAATGGTTCAGGAGGATCGAAAGTTTAAAGCAACTTATTGAGGCCCCAAGCAACTCAGTGAGACCTTGTCTCTAAGTAAAATATGAAAGTGGGCTGGGGGTGTGGTTCAGTGGTTAAGTGCCCCTGGGTTCAATCCCTGGTACAAAACAAAAACAAAAACAAACACAAACTACTTTCAATGTAAATACTATGAAAATCATTGTTACACCCCTATTGTTTAGGGAATAATGACAAAAAATAGTCTGTACATATTTAGTACAAGTGCAATTTTTTTTCTCATCAAATATTTTTCATCTGTGGTTGGATGACTTCCAGAACGTGTAGCTATGGAGGGTCACTTGTACTTAGAATATTCTGGAAATGATAACACTTGCAACTAGCTCCTTAAAATATTGATGACAAAATTTAGATAGAAACCTAAAAACAAATATGTGGAGTGAGGTGGGAGGGTCACAGTTTTCAAATTCTTTTGTGCTGAGTGTAAAATTTTGGAAGAACAATGCTCTGCACATAGGAGGGGCCCTGGGGAGAACACTGGACTTGCGGTGTGGCCGAGGGCCCTCAGTAGATGGTGCATCTACAAGACACTACTTCCTGGGACAAGGGTCCCAGCTCCAACGCTGGCAGGAGGCCGGGGCTCAGCCCGCCTGCTTCTCAGGCTACTGAGGAGTGTCCTCTGGACTCTCATGCTTGACATCTTTTCCAGGTAATGCTCAGGACCCCAGTGCCTTTATTTTAAAGCCGGGTGGTGGCAGGCTTTGATGCTCCTCTATGATCTGGATCCCAGACATCCAGCTGCCCTGAAGTCTCACCAGAATCTACCCGTTACACAGGAGCTGCGTGGCCCCCTACTGGCTGGATGCTTCTTTAGGCCATCTGCAGCGTTGAGGTGCTGGAGGCAGCTCCCTCTGCCCACAGCCTGATCCTGGGTCCCACCTAGCAGGTGGGTGGAGATCTTCAAACCTCTTTGCCTCTGAGGGCTGATGGGGTTGGGTGCAGGTGGGGGAGGTGAGGTGCTGGAGAAAGAGAAGGGTTGACTCTTTGAGACTGCCTGGGAGGAGCTCGGGGCTGGTCGGGAGTGGCACAGACCAGACACACCTTCTGCCTCAGTGCCCGGAGGACCCACCTGGACCCTCTGACTCTGCAGCTGCATTGACCTGAGGTTGCAACGTTCCCAGAGACAGGAGACCTCTCTGCTCTGCCTCTCCTTACTTCCTCCATACCTTTGCATGACCCCACCCTCCAGCCCTGCCCTTCCCAGGGATCCCAGCCCAGGTGCTGTGTTTTATGATCTGCTTTCTGAGAGGGATTTGAATTCTCAAGATTACTTATGTTTGCAAAGAGCTGTGCTTATGCACACAAGGAAAGTGTGCTTCCAGCCTTCCCGGGGAGAAGCCTCTTACCCCTGAGCCTGCCTTCACACTGGCAATCCAGGACCCAGGCTGTGGGGGAGATGACACAACAAAGGAGAGGAGGTGTGGTCACTCACCCCTCAGCAGGTGCTGAGTGCCCAGTCCCCTAGGCCACCCTGACCCCAGCTTCCAGTTGAACTAGATGTTTGGGGGAGTCCAGCAAGGCTGTCCTGGGGGATGAGAAATGGAGGGGAGGGTCTGTGTAGACAACACGCTGATGCCCCCCTCCCTCTCTGGCCAGCGTGTTGGAGCAGCCACCCGTTTCCCAGTCTGTCTTTCGGGCCAGGTGTGCTCCCACATGCCACTGCATCTCCCCTAGCCAGCCCAAGACTCCAGAAGAAGCCACTGCCTGCCCCTAGGGACCACCTGTTACCATCTGTGACACAGGTGGCAAGCCCCCGCTTCCGCTCCTGGTGGGAGCCCTTGGGGTGTGGTGCGTTACCTGCCAGGACTGCAGACAAATTGCCTTTCTGGCTCCTCAAAGGCTTCCTAACCTCGCCATCGCACTTTGGTGGACATGGCTGAGTTCCGGGAGGATTCTGGCTCTCCGGCCCTTTCCTTTTAGAAGCAGATCATTTGCCTGTTCAGGCCATGGACACCTAGTGCAGAGAAAAGCAAGAGTTGTTAAGGAGAGAACTGGGCTTCCAACCACAAGTAGGACAGTCTTTGGAGGGTCTACTGAGTCCTGGGCTCATATCCAGGAATTGCAACCCAAGCCTTTTCTACATTTTAATGCAGAAGATTTAATGAACACCTGTATTTTTAATTTTTTTGTGTGTGTGCGTGTGTGTATTTCACAAATATGTTTTTCCTGTAAAAAATTACAAATAAATTATAGTTTATTTGTAAAGCATTATAAATAAAGCTTCAATTCCTCTTGATGACCCCTCCCGTTCCCTACCCCACCCCAAGTAACCTTCCTTTCCGTCAGAGCTGTCTGCCTCCCTATACCCTCAGATGCACACAGTTATGCACCACAGATGGGCAATGCCTTTCCTTTTATATAAATGCTGTCCCTCTGTACTTATTTTACAATGTGTCCTTTCCTCTCAATGAGTTGCCTGGATACCTTTCCATTTCAGGACCATCTCCTTTCTAATTTACCATGGATTCTCTAACCTACCCCCAACACTGGATCTTTAGGTTGCTTCCAGTTGATTTTGTTCAATGTTTATGAACAACATCATTGACTTCATTTCTTATGTATCTTCTAGAAAATTTCAGATCAAATACGAGCACAATGCAGTGTGTTTCCTTCCCCACCCCTGCCTTTTGTTGCCCGGAAGTCAGCACACCTTGCACACTGTCTGCATCCTGCTCTTTTTTTCTTTGTCATCAGTATGTATGCCTTGGAGAGGTTTCTGCACAGAGTTCTTTCTCCTTTTTTATAGTTGCATAGTATTCCACGCTCCATAATCATTGAACCCGTTTCCTGTTGACAGACACCTGGGTTATTTCCTATTTTTGTTATTACAAATGACGTGTCATGAAGATTTTGGACCATGTGTCCCTTTTCAGAAGTGAAACTGCTGAGTCTCAAGGGAAATGCACTTGTGGATTTTCCTGGGTATTATCACATTTCCTCCACGGAGGTGGCAGTGCCTGCTGTTGCCACGCTGTCGTGTTGGACGCTGGGCGTTCACCCAGTTTCACGAGCAGGACGCGCTGTCCTCTGGACTTTTCGGCTGGTGTCTGAGAGCCCTCTTAGACAGACCTTTTGTCTTCTTTTGCTCATGGTTAATGTTGAGCCCCTCTCCCTTTGCTGAGGATCTGCGGGTGGCTCCTGAGTTGGGAACGCCCGTTACTGTCCTTGGCCTACTATCTTGTTGATTTCTGTTCCTGAGGGGGCCCGTGGATGTTCTGTAAATCGTCCCTTGTCTGGGATTTCAGTCACAAGTATTTTTCCCCGGATTTGTTTCAGGCTTTGACTTTTCTTTTGGTGGCTTCTGTGATCCCGAGTCAGTGTCCTGCGTCACTGGCTGTCGTACCCCACACTGTGGCTCATGCTGGCCCCTCACCTGCGGGGGCCCTTTAACTTCCTAGCAGAGAGCTTGTGCTTGTCCCATTGGGCGGGACTGGCATGCCACCCTCCTCCATGCCTGGTCCCCTACCAGGTCTGGGGACTCCTTCCTGACTGCTCTTTTCAAATCCTGCCCCGCCTCTGCTTCGGGTCACCTGAAGGTGCCCTCTGCCTCTGCCACCTGCCCTTGCTTTTCTCTGTCCCTCAGGCCCTAGGGCTGAGTGTCTCATGCACAGATGGATAGACGAGTCCTTGCAGCTGTGACCTGCCGGTAATGTTTAGTGACTCCCTTTCCAGAGGACTCTTGTGCCCCCAACAGCCTCGTGTTGGACAGCAGGAGGAAAGGGGGTGGACGAGAGGCTGGCTTTTGTGTCCAGGGCTGTACTAGGGTCTCAGCAGCACTCAGCAATGAGGAGTTGTCGAAGTCTGGCTGGGCACAAATCAAGAGCCACTCAAGCAGGAACAAACTTTATTTCCGAACTCCACCAGCACACTCCACACACGCTCCCCAGGAACCTCCCGAACGCCACCCACGCGGCTCCTCCAGGAACCACCACACACCAACGGGAACACCCCCCCAACTCTCCCGGAACACCACCGGGCTGCGCGCACACTCACTCTTGGACCCCCCCCCCCCCAGAACTCAACGGGAACTCCAAAGTAGCAGGCGCCCAGGGCGGACAGTAAAGGTCTAATATACAATTGAATCCACAGCCTGTTTCAATCCAGCATCATCCAGGCACAGCAATTATAGACAGCTTAACTTAATATCATCCTCTTAATGGCGCCTCTCAACCATTACTTCTGGCAAAATGCCAGGGGCCATTCTGATTCGGCTGTGGCTCTCAGTAAGGAGTGGCTTCCAGACCCCTGGCGAGGACTCTGATGGCCCCGTTTATCTTTACTTTTCTGTGTCAGATCTAAGAAAAGTCAACAACCAGGGAGAATATTTTTTTTCAGTGAAATTTATTTCAGAACCATTGAATCAGTGTGATTATACTTTCTCACCCATAAATATTCCCCGCCACATAGTCTGAGCACACCTATTTTCAGCCCCAAGGGGAGGACTAGCTGCAGCCAGGCCTGATCACAGCCATTCCACAAGCACTGAGGAGGAGGCTCCGTCCCGGTCACTGCCGCCGCCGGTCCCCTTGAATGAAATAGATCCACCCATCAATAAATACATAAATAAGTGGGTAAGCTGATGCTCATCAGAAGCTGGGAGCAGAGGAGAGGTTTTCTTGGAACAGAATGTGGCCTGATCCCATTGGGCTGGCGTTGAGGACGCAGGAGAGGAGGGTGGCCAGGTCAGCAGAGGTTCTGAAATGGCCCCTGGGAGGAGAGAGCCATCTCCTGGCTGGTGGCAAGAGAGCTCTGCGAATATGTCCCCACCTGGGGACACAGGTAGGTGTCGGTCCAGCCTTCAGCCATGCTCAGAGCCCTCCTGCCCTCCTCTGCCGGCCCTCTGCCTGCAGGCTACGTTCGCTGCCGCGGGCCGCCGGTGAGGCTCCTTAGGACACGAATTCCATGGTGAAGTCTGTTATATCCTGGCCGCTGTTGTTCCCCAGGAAGACGGGCAGGTGCTCCGCCTGGGAGGTGCTGATGTACCAGTTGGGGAACTGAGCAGACTCAAACTCCACCTTGTCTTTGACCTCTATCTTGTTGAACACGAACCTCGGCTCCATCCTCTTCTTGGGGTAACTTTTGGGGTCTACACTCTGCAGCAAAATAGAAACAAGCCTCTTGGTGAGGGATGGGTCAGAGACACTGTGGGAGAGGTGACCCCCGGACGGGACCGGATGGGACACTCAATGAGCAGGTACAGGACGTGGAGCCACACTCCTGAGTTGTCTTTGAGATCCCAGCTTTCTGTGTAGACACTGAAGGAGCCTTTCGCCTTCCCTGAATTCTTAGGATCATTGCTGGGGAACATCATGGAGGTGTGGATTTTTTTTTTAAAAGTAAAACTTAGGTCAAAGCTTCTAGGAGTATGTAGTTTCTAGGTACTTTTGCAGTTATTTATTTATTAGAAATGACATCAATTGGAAATGAAGCTTTTGCTGGAAAAGCTGCAGGTGTGGGTGTGGGGGGTGATCTTGGAAGTGGAGATTGATGACAGGTCCCTTCAGTTGATGAGTTCCCCCAAAGTGTCATCCCGGAAATGGAGAGACCCTCCTGGTGTATAATGTGCCTAGTCTTAACAGGGTCTGGTCTGTTGGCACGGTAATAATGGCTGGGCATGAGGCCGGCAGTGAGCGACCAGGTTTAATTTTCTGCCGGGGTAGTGATGTTTGCATGCGTTAAAAATCACGTTGAATTTATTTGACATTTATGTAAAGTTGTCAAGTAGCCCAGCTCCCAGTTTTTTAGGGGCTGGGGGTGGGAGGCAGGTGGTGTCCTGGGAAGCAGGGGGCGGCCACGGCTGCCCCCGGGGTGCTGAAGGGCCTCCCCTGGTCTTGACTCACCTCCAGCTGCAGGGTGGGCTTGTCCCCCTTCATCACGCAGGTCAGGTACAGGTTCTTCCCCTTGATGCCCAAGGCCACGGGTGTCTTGCTGTCATTCCCTTCTCCCAGCACAAAGCTCATGGAGAACACCACTGGGGACAAGGGCGGGGTCTCTGGTCAGGCCACGCCGTGCAGGATGGGCCCAAGCACTGCCCGCCAAACCCGGGACCCACACAAGTTAGCTCTCCCTGTGGGAACCGCTGGCCTGCACAACAGCAGGGTCGGGGGCTGGTTCCGGGATTCCCCAGAGAGGCCCAACAGGTTCACGAAGCCTCTTGAAATGGGGACTAAGGGGGACCTTGAAATGGACACTAAGGTCTAAATGCTGAAGGACGGCAGGAAGTGATCTTGTCACTGGCTGCTGTGTGCCCATCCTCAAGAGTAGAACAATCTGATCACTACAGAGGGACAGGGAAGGCAGTGGTGGACACCTATCATCCCAGCAGCTCAGGAGGCTGAGGCAAGAGGATCATGAGTTCAAAGGCCAGCCTCAGCAACTTAGTGAGGCCCTAAGCAACTCAGCGGGACTCTGTCTCTAAATAAAATATAAAAAGGGCTGGGGATGTGGCTCAGGGGTTAAGTGCCCCTGGGTTCATTTCCTGGTACCACACTCACACAAAAAAGAGGCCAGGAGAGATAATGCTCCCTGGCTGGTAAATTTCCCTATCAGGACCCGTGTGGTGGGGGTGGGAGGGAAGCGGGGGGGGGGGGGGCGCAGGGCAGCGCCAGGCCCCGGAAGGGCGGCCTGTCTCCCTGATATTCCAGCTTCAGTCTCCACAGCAGGAAAGGGAACCCGCAGCCATTAGTGCCTGTCCATCAAATGACCCTGCACCATGGGAGCGTTGGCACTGCACCCTCCCGTGGGGCTTGGGGACAGTGGTCCTGAGACTGCTGGAACAGGCTGGTCACCCTCCCGCCAGCAAACGCGCAGGTTGATGCTGTCCAGCTGGCCTCGTGGCTGGGCCCAGGGTCAGTGTCGTGGTGGCTGTCCCTTCCCAGTTCTGTTGCTCTGGGGAGCCCTGGCAAGCGGCCTGCAGGCCCGAGGGGACGCCAGGGTGCCCCCAGCTACCTTGTTGCCTTAGATTCGGTCCATTGAGGTGCAGAGCTTTGAGCTCACACGGGTCGGACAGCACCAGGCTCTTCTGCTGGACGTCACGCAGCCGGCAGTTCAGCACCGGGACGGCCGCGTCATACTCGTATCCGTCGTCATCCCAGGGGTCACAGAAGATGGGCTCTGGAATCAGGAGACAAAGGTCGTCAAGGCAGAGCCAGCGGGGGGGGGGGGGACGTGGGCAGCAGGGCTGGGCTCCTCAGAGGACACAGGCACATGGCCTCAACCTCCAGCTGTGACCCAGGAGGGAGGAAGTGTGGAGTGGGGTGTCAAGGACGCTGGCTCTGGCACCAGAGCCGTGGCTCAGGGCCACTGTCCCTCACTGAGGACTAGTGATGGGACACTTGTGTGAAATGTCATTACTCAGGTCACAGCACGAGCCCGGCCGAGGGGTGGGCTTCAGGCTCACCGCGCTCTGGGAGGTGAGCCGCAAGGTGGGTTCACACCACGGTCTCTGGCTTGGTTTCTGGGCTTGTTTTCTACCTTTAAAGGCTTGAGCTGGGGAGGGGACTTGGGGGCTGAGTGAGGGGCTGAGAAGAGCCCGAGGGAGGATCTCAGTCAGTACCTTCTTCAAAGATGAGGGAAAGGCAGGTGTGCAGGTCCTCGCCCCGGGGGGCCTGTGCGCCCGGAAGGATCCGCAGCTTCTCCACGGCCACGACCAGTGACACCACCTGCTGCAAGCTCTTATTGAGGTGCAGCTGGGAGATCTGCAGCTGGATGCCCTCAGCCACGGAGCCGAGGTAAAGGTCCTGCCAGTTGCACTGTGGGGAGACCGAGGCAATGAGCAGGTTAAGATGGTCATGCTGGAGGACTCTGCATGGACCTCAGAGAGCAGGACGGGGCCTCAGAGATTACCAAGCTTCTACTGCCAGTTGCCAGGTCTGTGAAGCCTGGAGAGGCTTTCCCAAGGACACCCAGCAGGAAGAATGTGGGCCTCCTGACATCCTACATGCTATTCTCTTAAAATAGAGGCCAATTCGACGTCACCTCTCCGCTACACGTCCCCCCTCGCCATACACCCTCTCACCCTTCCTATCTCTTCCCTAATGCTCTAACACTGCCATTAAAATTTTTGGAACCATAACGATCATGACTTTTTCTGTTGATCTTGGCTCACTCAACGAGTTCTGGATTTTTCTACACAGATCCTTCTTCTCAGGCTTTCTGCCAACACTGTAAGAAGGGTGGCTATTTGTGGAGTCTGTGACCACTTCCCTGCTGCCTTCAGGCCTGGCTGGAGTTGCCCTGAGGCTTGGTGTGGTTCTGGAGCTTGAAGGACAGGGACAGAGACCCAACAGCACAGAGGAGAGCCGAGCTGGGCAGCGAGAAGTTCCGGGATTATGAGGCTGGGGGAAGCTGGCCTGAACTGGGGGGAGAGACGGCTGCGCCACCTGGGAAACTTATCAGGCTCCACACAACTGGGAAGAGACAGCTGGACCTTGGTGTGAGCCTGAAGAAGGCCCCTTTGCTGGGGTGAACTTAGCTCCCAGCTGAAGACACCCATACCTCAGGGCTCCAGGATGCCAGGGTGGCAGAGAAGATCTGTTTGCAGATGAGGACCACAGCGGGAGGGTGTCTGGTCCAAGATCAAACAGCAATTCTAACAAAAATTGGGAGCTTTGACTCCCAGCCCATCTTTTTTTTGATACCGTCTATGTCTTCCTGACCTAAGTTCCATCCCAGGGAGGAAAAAGGGGCAGGCATGGGTTAGTTCCCAAGGCCACCCTCTCTGGGTGGCAGAGTTTAAATCAAGTGATTAAAGTAGACTGGACCCATCTCCTGAGAGGAGGACCAAGCCAGGCATGGTGGCACACACCCGTATTCCCTGCAACTTGGGAGGCTGAGGCAGGAGGATGGCAGATTTGAGGCCAGTCTTAGCAATTTAGTGAGGCTCCGTCTCCAAGTAAAAAATAAAAAGGGGTGGGGATGTGGCTCAGTAGTAAAGCACCTTTGGATTCAATCCTCTCTGCCAAAAAAAAAAAAAAAATGAATAATAATAAACAAAAGGCGGACCAGATCTCCTTGAAGACTTGGCTGTCTTCCTTGTGTGAAGCAGCTGCCCAGCGATGCAAGGCCTTATGGGGAGACTGTGGGATAGTGGGGTGCAGCCGGTGTCTATCTTACTGGAAGAGGCAAAAGTCAGCCCATTGCAAAACACCTGGGGGGTGAGGCAGCCCAGAGCCCGTTTCTTTGAGCCCTTCCACACACCAGGAACAAGGCCCAGAGTCTCACCTTCATGTGTTTGGGGCCGTCCACCTCAAAGAACAGGTCGTTCTCGTCACTGCAATAAAGATAGACATGGCTCAGGGATGTCTTTCCTTTTGTGCACACAAGCCTTGCACTAATAAAATTGTGAACAGCCTGTTCCTCAAGGCTGCCTGGAGACTTCTGGAGAGTTCCATGGCGATGTGCAGGGGACAGTCTAGAGGGCAGGTTCTGGGCCATGCTGCTAGGCATCCCGAGAACGCCTGATTGGGTCCCGAGACCTAAACTCTGGCCCAGAAGAGTCAGCTAAAATCAGAGCCCCTTCCACACAAGCCAAACTTGCAAAGGGCCCCTGGCATGTCCACTGGGAATGTGGGAAGCCCCTGCAGCAGCAAGGGTGGCTGGCGTCAGAGTCCCAAGGCTGGATTGGGGTGGGTTAGCTTGTCTGCCACCTAACGAGGAGATTTGGGGACACATCTGGTCTCTAAGCATAGACAACCTTCACTCACGAGAGGGGAGCCCTGTTCAGAGTACTCGGTGTCCGCACTCACCTGTGGTAAGCCATCATCTCACTGGCCAGTTCGGGTACTGCTGCCATGGCTGCCTTTGAGACCTGTGAGAAGAGCAGGCAATGAGTGGTCACTGCAGGGCCGGTCCCCCCAGGGCCACTTTTATGTGCGTTTCCCTCAGCATCCAGTACAGCCAGGCCTGCAAAGGAATGCCCTTGGAAAGAGCCATCCTGGGGTCTAGAGGAAAGCACTTGCTGAATCAAATCCAAACCAGGAATATATTGTTAGGAGACCGGGTGCACGGTCCCTCCCTTGACCTCTCAGATGTGAGCTGCTGGGTAAGCAGAAGGCAGTCCCAAAACAGCTACTTTACAGTAGAGCTAGCTTTTTTTTTTTTGCAAAAAGCCCAATCTTCAGGCAGAGAGGAGGATAGTGAGGGAATGTAGGAGAGGAGGAGGAGGAGGAGGAGGAGGAGGAGGAGAGAGAGAGAGAGAGAGAGGAGAGAGACAGAGACAGATAGAGAGACAGAGACAGAGACAGACAGAGACAGAGAGATAGAGAGAGAGACAGACAGAGAGACCCCCCTTAGGTTCTAAGCGTTAGCCGGACTT
Source organism: Ictidomys tridecemlineatus (assembly GCF_052094955.1). Taxonomy (NCBI): domain Eukaryota; kingdom Metazoa; phylum Chordata; class Mammalia; order Rodentia; family Sciuridae; genus Ictidomys; species Ictidomys tridecemlineatus. The sequence continues at coordinate 30,876,631 of NC_135488.1, read as the reverse complement.
GAGGCCATACCTGAACAACAAAGACTGGTAGGAGAGAATCCCAGATCCGCCTGCTGCGCTGTGGAGCACAAAGAACTCTGTTCTGTGCTGGTTGATTTCTCCCGCACTGTTTTATAGCCCTTCAAAAGCAGAAGTGAAGAGCTGAGAAATTTTCCCTCTGGTTAAAGGATTTCACAACCTAGTCAAAGGCATGGGGTGGGGGGAAGAGGATTGGCTGGAGCTTTTCGGGGAAAGGGGCTGGTATGCCGAAATTATCCCTGATCTGTGGCAGTGCCAGGGATAGCAAGCTATGACACATTTCACAAATGGGTCATCATGCAAATCAGCACCGTTCTCCTTATGACCCCGGTGCCTATGATGTCAATACCAAAATACTGGATTTTCCTGGGTTAGAAGAGTGTGCTGATTTAGGGTCTTTGGAACAACGTGCAGGACATGCAGATGAATGTGCACAAATAACCCCCCCCCCCACTTCCTTGTACTTAGGTTGGGAACCTTTCCCCTTGGGAATGGTTGGATGGTATAATGAAGGGGCACTGGCTCTCCCTGTCGGGCTCGAAGGTGCTGCTCTCTACTCAGACACTCTCCATCAGTTCTGAGGGTCCCTGGGGGGACCCTGGCCTCCCTTGAATGGAGCAGGGGACATACAGTGTTCAGGGGTGCAGGCTCCTGAGCAGGTCAGGTGACCCCAGAGACAAACTCCTGCCACCCCGAGATGCCAGGTGCTGGTACCCCAGCAATTTCATATCGAAAACACATCAGTGCTGGGTGATCAATGGAATGACCCCATATTATGTTCTATTGGGAAAGGGGTTTATTGAATCAATCAAGTGTCCAGGATCACAGACTTTTTAAAATGTAGAAGAGATGTTCTCTGCCTAAAATAACTTTTTAATGAGCTCTTGTTTCCATGAGAATATCCAGAAGAGACTGTGCTATACCTCTTGTGAACACCAAGCATTACCAGACTGTTGAACCCGACAGCAGCGTGCCTGTCGCAGGGTACTGCCCCGGGGCAGCTCTTCGTTGGTGGAATGAATGAGGACCCAGGTTTGAAATGGTGCTTGGAGTCTGGGACACTGATGTTAGAGCATCATTACAGCCTCAAAAGTGGAACCTTGTCACCACGGTTCCCAGGAAGCTGTGAGATCTTTTAGAGCCGGTGAATGCCTGGCACGGGAATGGGCACAGTCAGGATTTGCTGCCTGAAGGGTGAGCAGAAACTTCACAGTGTTTTCATTCAAATAAGCGTGTGCCTACTATGTGCAGGACACTGTGCCAACCCTGCCTTATCCAAGGGAGTCAGCCCCTGACGGACAGGTGAGCATACTGGAAGCACAAGGCTCTACTGTGGGGTGAGGGTGGCTTGCTTACTTAGCAGCCTTCTGATTCCTGGTTGGATCCCAGTACCTTGATATCAGGAAGGCAGACAGGAGATTCCCACCTTTGGAAATTCATGAGTTCTGTTGGAAATCTAAAAGCCATCTGCTGCGTCCGGGTCTTGTGAGTTTGGAAAACGATATGCACTTCCCAACAGTGAACCCTGATAAAATTTGGTGTCTTGTCCTGTGGACACCCTAGGATTCCTGCCTGGTTGGCCCGGGTGACTCCTGTCTTGCCCCAGTATCTCCCTGTAAATGAACCACTGTTCTCCAGATCCAATTGGAGGGCCGGTGACTTCTCTGGCCATCAAAGCCTGCTGATCTGGTGGTGGTGTGGGCTGCCCTGACAGAGAACAGAGATGCCCTTGCTCTGCTCATTCAGGGCAAGCAAGGAGGAAGAGGGCCAGTGACAGGAAGGCAGGCCTGTAAGGTGCCCGAGCATCTGCTCTGAGTTGGTCCCTTCCTCCTGGGGCCTGGGGTGCCGGTTGGGAAGCTTCAGCTCCTTATGCTTCCACCACCTTCTATTGCAACATTCCAGAAGCTCCGACCCTGCCGGCTGGAAGGAGCCTTAATGGCTGTCCAGTGGGATCTGGGGGCAGTGTGGGGGTCAGATTGCTATCTGAGCATGGGCAGCAGGTGCAGAAACCAAGGCCAAGAGCTGTGAAGTGATTTGTCCAACGTCACAATGAGGTTGAAGCTGTGCCTGATTCTTTCTGCTCCAGGGAAATTTTGGAGCCCTGGGGTAACATCCTTTGATGTCACCGTCTCCATGGTTCTGCCACGTCTCATCCTGGCCCTGTGGTCGGGACCCCAAACCTTCTCCTTCCATGCCCATCTCAGGAAGTGAAATCTCTTGCCATGTCATGTAGGCCGCTTGCACAACCCTGTATCAAAGCTCGTCTCTCCAAGGAGGCAGCTCAGGTCACACTTCCTTCCGGTCCCCAGTGAGTACAGAACATCTCACTATAGAACAGGAGGGGAAGTGGAGAGTCCCACGGATGTCGGTGACAACGCGAACCCCAGGACGTGGAACGAGCAGAAGTGGGAGCTGGCAAAGCCAGTCATGGGGGGACATTCCAGTTTTGGGGGAAATTTTCAGCCCTTGAGTCACTCGACCGCTTCTCAGCTCAAGTCCCCCTCTCCCTGGGCAGGCTGGTCCTCCAAGACAGGAGGTGTGGCGCTGCCTCATGCCATCTTAGGTCTGAGCCTGGGCTTCCCAGCCTGTCATGGAGGTCGGTCACCCCAATGGTTTGCTACCATTTTAAAGAAGAAGACAAGCAAAACAGTCATGGCTTCATTCTTATGTTGTCCCTGTGCCTGGAGGGACGTCAGCTTCTCTGTCCCCTTGCTCAGAACGGAGCTGAGTGATGGCTGCTGCACCGTTTCTCTGCCCATCTCATTCTTTTTGTTTTTTTTTCGGTACCAGGGATTGAACCCAGGGGTGCTTAACCCCTGAGCCACATCCCCAGCCCTTTAATGTTTTATTTTGAGGCAGGGTCTCACTAAGTTGCCTAGGGTGTCACTAAGTTGATGAGGCTGGCTTTGAACTTGCAACCCTCCTGCCTCGGCCTCCATTGCTGCTGAGATGACAGGCGAGCACCGCAGCACCTGGCCACCCATCTCTTTCTTGAGGATGACTTCCTGACGCTGTTCTCAGGAGCCTGCCGTTCCCTTGCACCGTTCCCGAGGGCCCCCTCTGGCACCGAGGGTTTGGACGAGGCCCTGTGTACCCACACCTATTTCTCTCTGGACACTTCTGTTTCTTTCAGTTTATGGAATTATTCGGGATGGGTTTATATTGTGAGACCATCACCTCCAGAGGGCCTGTCCCCCTCTGGGACCCAAGAACTCAGAAAGGGACAGGTGAAGTCCAAGTGCTCCACCCTCCTCCCTGGCCTAGAACAGGCCTTGGCCCTGCTTAGGTGTGAGGTCTCAGTGGCTCTTCTCATCTGGTGGGAGGGGGGTTGTCCCTCCTCTGAGAGGCCATTTGGATCTAGCAGAAAAGTCCCCAGGGCTTTCCTATAGGACATCTTCTCTAACATAGGACGGGTGTGAAGAGCTGATGAAGAACAGGAGGCTCTGGTACCACATTTCCCAGGGGTCTGGAAACATGTCCTACGAAGGGCCAGACTGTCTGTGTTGTAGCTGCCACTGATTGGAAGAGCTGTCACAGGACTCTCTTTGTCTTGCTGGTCACAGACGCAGGCCCCTGTCTGACACTATGGTATTCTGCCACTTTCCTTGGACTCATGTTTAGAAACAAAACTTTTTAAGAAGTTTCCCTCTATCAAGTACTTTTTTTTCCCTCTTATCATCCTAATTGGTCTTCACAGCAACCTGAAGATAGATAGGACGGGCCCATTTTGCCTCCCAGGACACTGAGGCTGAGGGCAGTAATCCTCTACGACCACACAGATGCTAAATGCCAGGACCAGGACGCAAACATGGGCGCGTTGAACCCAGACCAGGGCCTTCTCTCTCCCTTTCCGTTGTTCTGAACACCTGCTGCCCACAGTCTCCTGCCCACACAGAGCCACCCCTGGATTTTCTCAGTGGCTCACGTAGGTCTAAACAGTCCTGGCTGGGCACGTGCCCAGGGCCCAGCGACTGCCCTTCACCTCGATCTCCGCTCCGCTCCGCCTGGGACAGGTGCGCTGTGTGAATTCACCTCTTTCTCCTTCTCCCAGGCACTGACCACCAGTGCGTGGACATTTCCAAATCAGAGTTCCGAGTTGTCTTTCTTCCCGTTTTTGACTTGCTTCCTCATTCCGTGCTACTCTCTTGCCTGGAACTGGCGGCCTGTTGTTAGGTTTTCTCTGTTATTTTGTTTTTCCTCCAAAACTTGTTAGAGTACGGCCCAAAACAGAACCAACCAACCCAAAACCCCAAACCAACAACAAAACGACTTTTAGGGTTTCTATCCTTGGAGTCATGTGCTTTCTTTTTTTCTTTCTTTACTGACACTTAATAGACTTCTCTCTTCCAATCCGTGGTGAAGTACTTCTCTCCTGGAAGGTGTGTTGTGTCTGGATGTGACTCCCTGGTGGTGAAGCACTGAGGGCCGTCTGGCCCCTTTTTTCCCACGACCTCATGGATTCCCTTCTTAGCCTTTCCTCCTTGCCGGCTAGAACTGAGCTTTCTCTCTTCTGGGAGAGGAGGTTCTCTGAAAAACCTCTTAGGGTTTGTGGCGTGCGCTGGTCAAGTCTAGGACACAGACTCTCTGTAGCTAAGCTCCCCTAATCGCTGGGCAAAGTGGAATGGGGGGGGATCCTACTGGGACAGGTGTCCAGGCTTCGGGGAAAAACAAGCCTCAGTCTGCAGATAGCTATTCCAGAAAAAGCACCAGCCTCCGACTTTGGCTCTGATCTTTTGTTAGGGGTTTAGGAAATCTGCCAACACGTCATAGAAATCTGTGAGACGGTCACACAGGGAATAGCTTTCAAAATAAGGTTTCACCTGGACACCTGGGCAGCGTGATAGTTCCCAAGAGAACTGCCAAAGTCAGTGGTGATTAGAAAACAGCCTTCTTCGCTTTCTGCTAATCCATACGTTCACCTTCAAAGGTTCCAATGATATGGAAGTGTGTAAGGTAAAAAGTGGAAGTCCTCTGTACCCGACCTGGCTTCCCCTTTCACTGGATGAGAACTTGACCAGTCACTGTCGTCCTGGACACAGCCCCCTGAGGCTCACGAATGGTCTCTTTCTAGTGCTTCCTGGATGCCTGGGTCTTGTGTATTTCTTTCTATCCCTGCTGCTAGGGATGGTGTGGTTCAAGTCCTCCTGCCGCTCAGGCCATTGGAATCATACCCTAACAAGGTCCCTCGATTGCCATGGACACCTGGCCCATCCACTCCCCATACATCGGCCTCAGCACTCCCTTCAAAGAGCAAAGCCCTTGCTCAAAGCCGCCCCTGCTTCCCTGCCGGCTGGTGGACGGCAACTGGTAGACGGTCTGGGCCCCCGAGCAGGGCCCGCATTCTGTCACCAGCAAGGGGGTCCTTCAGGCCCCAGCTCACGCTCCACCCCTCCACCCCCTGCCTCTTCCCAGGCCGGTGGCGAGGCTGTCTGCTGTGGGAGTCTCCGACACCCACTGCCAAGCTCCCTCCTGTGCCCTACGTGCTTGTCTCCCTTCCAGTGAATGTGGCCTGTGTGCAGGGCTGGGTGACCTCCCCTCTGTCATGATGGCACTTGACAGGGCTCTGTGGACCCTGGCTGGCCAGATGAATGACGCTCCGAAGGGCTCTGGCCGCCACGGCAGGCTTCCTCGTGGGCGAGCTCCCCGACAGCAAAGCACCTCCTGGAGGAGCCCTGGGCCAGAGGCAGAGGCCCTCGAGGGCACAGGCGGCTCAGGGGCCACTGGCAGAGCTGCCCGCCAGTGCCAGCGTAGGAGGCCCCCGGCCCAAGGGAGCAGCCGGTCCCCACCAGGGTGTCGGGTGTGCTGGAGGACAAGAGGAGGACAGAGGCATAGCGTAGGACACCTCGGGTCACAGTTTGAGTCACAACCACTGGCTCGGGTCACAGTGTGTCCACCGACCTGCCTCGAAGTTCTCTGGGACGGGGGGCCACTGGGGCTGACACGACAACTGTTGGGGGTGACGTCCTGCGTCACTAAGTACCTGCAGCAGGTGCGCTTCTGAAGAGGCACTCTTTCCCCTTACGGCAGCTTTGGGATGTTTCTTGAGGGTTTTCCAAATTCCTCAGAGAACTCTAGAAAATCAGAAAGGTCAGGGTGATGGCACATGGGGAAGGTGACACAGAAGGTGACACAGAAGGTGACATATTCCTTATTCGTTTGTTCAACACAAGGCACCCACTTACAGCATGTGGGGTGTGTGCGCGCGCGCGCGTGTGTGTGTGCGTGTGCATGTGTGTGTGTGTGTGTGGGGGGGGGGTGTGTGCAGGATGTGGTATAGCTGTCCTCAAACAGGTTTTTCTTTTCTGTTTTTGTGTTAATGTCCTCTGTTTAAGAAAGACTGTCAACGTGATGTGGCAGCTGTATAGACCAGCTCCCTAGGAAGTCCAGCTGCCCTCTCCTGCAACGCTTGGGGATACACTAGGCCACTGGGGGAGCCTGCCTGGCGCCCAGAGCAGGCCCCTGTCCACTTATTCGGGTCACCTGCCCAGCCCAGGGTGGGGCCCATGCGGCCAGCCGTCCCCACTGGCTCTTGCCCCTCCTGTCTTCGTTGTCACTTCCTGGGCCGTGGAGCACATCAGCTCTCCAGAGTGCAGTCAGGTCCTGGGTCTTTGCTGCCCTGCAGGCTGGGCTGCCTCCTGGCCAGGCACAGTCCCCTGCCGTCTCTCACTTCTGTGTGGGCGTCCCCCGAAGTTGCTTGTCCAGTCAAGACAGCGACCTCCCTGTAGAGTCCTGCGCCATGGGGGCTGCTCAGCTCTCTGACCCGGTCCCCAAGGTCAGTTCATGGACAAGGGATGAGGCTCGATGGTGGCCAGGGCAAGCCTCAGGCTCCAACACAGGTGCTGACTTGCAGCTGGAGACCCTCTGCCCACACTGGCCTTCCAGATGCAGAGGGCTCAGCACCCCGTGTGCTCTGGGGGAGCCCAGGACTCGGGCCTCAGAGCCGCTCAGCAGTCCTTACAGAACCCACCGCCAGTCCTGTCACCAGGTGTCCATCCCCTGCCTGTCTTTTTACCTGTGGCTGCACTGACAGAGGGGGATAGAGTGACCTGAAAGGAGATGGGGACAGGGAGCCTGTTGCCCTCGCTGGCTGAGCTTCCAACCGCAGATCTCTTAGCTCTTCAGTTGACGCCTGCCAAGCTTCACCCAGACCCCTGGACCTTCTCCAGGGCCTGTCTGGGTCACCTCCTTGTAAACCCAGTTTTATCAAAAAGCAAAAGAAAAAACGAAACCCTGCTCAGTCAGCTTAACCGGATCCCACAGACCCCCGTATCTGATCACCCCTGGTATCTAATCAGATTCCGCATCCTCTGCCCCAGGATGTGGACGGCTCCGGCCATCTTCACAGGGACCCTGGGGAACTCTCAGTAACTTTCCACCACTGACCTGTCCACCCTCCTCCGTGGCTAAGCATAACCACGTTTCTGGTGCTATCGTTGAAGTTATGGCCAATCTCTTTCTCCTGCTACAAGAGCTCATTGTTATGGTGCTGGCCAGTAACCTCGGGGGAGGGTCGTGAATGACGTTTGCCTTACTTTATGACCCAAGGGTCATCGGGTGCTTTCTCTTTATCAATGGACTTCAGGGGTTTGATCCGTCTTGGTGACATCCAAGTTCCTTGACTCCCTCCTTCAAAGGTTCAATCTATGGGACATGCTAGTTTAAAATGTCAAGGAGACCATGGAGTCCACCAAAGACTCTCTTCCCAGGGCAGGGACATTTCCTCCCACTTCCATATGTCCCAGTGAGAAGGAAAGAAGGCAATCTGTGAACAAAACAGACCACCAGTTACCTCGAGACTCAGAAAGAACACTCCACCTCTGTCTCCACAGGTTCCAAGAGTCCTTGTTGCTCATGCTGTGCACTCATCAAATGGGCTAGGAGTTCAGGGGCACTTGGTGGGAAAGTTGGAAAGGGAAAAGAGGGAACTGAATGTCTTACTTTCCTGCCACCTGCGTCCCAAGAAGCTACTCAGCTTTCTGGCCTGTTGTCCTCATGTCCACAACATGAGGACATGTGATAAACGAGGAAGCCCCCAACACGGAGGTGGATGGACCACGCTGGGCAGGCAGGAAATATTTATTTCCCTCAAGCTGGGTGTGGCCCCTTCCTCCTTTCTCCCCTTCTTAATGGGAGGGGCCTGCTTTCGTTGGGTCTCTGGTGCCAGCGAATATGTAGCAGGTATTGCTGGTTGTGGGAGAGCGTGGTGTGTCAAGACTAGAAAGTGTCAACTGGTAACACTGACTCAGGAAGCCGTGGCTGGGCCCTGGGGCTGCGGTGGGGAGGAGGATGCTGCTCCCAGGCGCCTTGCTGTCCCTGAGGCCCTTGTGCAAATGGAGCCTGCACAGGCTCGCCACACAGGGGCTTCTGGAGTGTTCCAGCACCCTTCCCTCTTAGCACCACCCATTCCCAGAGGTGGGAAGTGCCTCCCGGCAGGCAAGCATTAAGTGGCATTCAGGCGGGTGCCACTCTTCAGGAAGCTCATGCCCTTAGGTGTCAGCGGTCATTAGACCCTGAGGAGGGACATTCCCTTTTGCTGCCGCCATGGCCTGGACCCTTGGCCAGCTCCATGGCTGCAGTCCTGTGCAGCGATAGCCCCTCTGACCACCAACACTGGCCTTCCTGCGTCCCTTCTCCTGCTCTCGAGGCTCGGCAGGCAGGAAGGAACTGGTGGGTCCTTCTCAGTCCCCGTGGCCCTCCACAGCTCCCTCTTCACCTGTGCCTTCTGGTTTTCTTCCTCACCCTATAGCCCAGTTTCTAGGCTTCACCTCTTTGGCCATTTCCCTCTCCCAGTCTCGGTCTGTAGCCTGCTGCACTCGTCAGACAAAGCTGCCTCCTCCATGTCTGTGAGGGGCTGTTGGAGAGAGCTCCTGGCCCCACAGATGGATCCCACCAGGAGCACACGTCCACCACCAGCCGCTGGACCCCCATCCTGCCCGCCAGCCCTGCCCACTTTGCAGGTCTGCCGTCCACGGCAACAATTTCAGGTGTCCACCATTGAGCTCGAACCCCAACCCACCACACTCCTTCCACGTGGCTATGGAAATAGCCCCTCAGCATTTCCAGCACCCCCTCTGCTGTGTCAGTGCTACCTGCTGGAAGCCACAGTCCTGTCCATCCTCTTCCTCTCACAGGTCCTGGACCTCCAACCTACCCACCACTGTGTGGTAGGGAATCTGGTCCCCCCCCCAACCCCAGCTTCCTGAGTGATGGGAATGCCTTGGTTATCCCAATGAGCTCTCTGGGAGCTGGTCACCAAAAAGACCAATCCCAGGGTTAGAGTGGCTTTGGGCCACTTGGCATCAGCCAGTTAGTCCGCTAGACCTCCAGGGAGAAGACCGGTGCTGGAGATGGGCTTCGTTCATGTGGCCAGTGCTCTAGACAGTCTCCCCAGGTAAGGAAACCCCAGCAAGAACTCTGGAGGCTGAGGCTTCCTGGTTGATGTGCTGGGAGGGCAGGGCATCCTCCTTCCACCAGAGGACTCACAGAAGGGCTGCTCCTTACCTGCCCTCTCGCTGCTGCTCCTGGTCACTGGGCTAGCCCTTCTGAGTGACAGTCTTCATAATTAAGTTGTAAACATGAGCAGAGCACTTTCCCGAGTTCTCTGAGTCATCCCAGGCACCTGTTGAACCGGGGGGTTGAGGGGAATCTGGGAGAGCCTGGGCATCCTGGAGGGACCTGGCCTCTGAAGTGGGGGCAGTTTGGGGGCCCATGCCCTTTAACCTGTGGGGTCCACACTAACGATGGGTGGCCAGGCCAGGAGGGACCTGCAGTACCCCAGACGGGGTGGACGCAGAGTGTCTCTTCTCCAAGGCCTGGCCTGTTCCTTCCCTTCTTTAACTCTGAGCTCTACTGGCTCCTTCTCACCAGACCCTCTTCAGTCCTGCGTACCCCAAACCAAACCAAACAGAACAACAAAACAAACAAACAAACTAAAACAACAAACAAACAAAACAACCAAACAAGAAGGCACTCCAGGTCCTAAAAGGGACCCCTCCCTGCCTGTAGCTCCCATATCAGCCCTTGCTCCTTCCGGCCACCTGGTCAACCTGCTTCCTGAAGGTCACCCTCCTGCCCATGGCCGCTGCACGAGCCTCCGCATTTTGACTGACTTCTCAGCAGCATTTTGTGCGATTCCCTCTTGAACTGCAGCCTCCTCCTGCCCCCATTTCTGCACCACCACGTGGGGTCCCCTTGGCCTCTCCCTTTCCCGTGTCCTAGATAACCTCTGACCACCTCATAGCGATCCTGAACCTGAAGTCCACTCCCCACTTCCTCTCTGACCCCCAGTCTGCTGCCACGTTTGGACATGTCTGTCCTTCCCACAGTCCCTGGATTGGGAGCTGGGTCCGTAGTGTGGCCCTGATGAGGTGGGACCAAGTCCTTAGGCCACTGGAGGCACATGTAGAAGGGATTAGTTCTCCTGGGACCCCTGGATCAGTTCTCTCAAAGGAAGCAGGGGCTTTGTAAAGTCCTGGCCCTGACCCCCAAACTGCTCTCTGGGTGTCTGCCTGGAGGTATGACTGCTCACTCTTGCAGGTGCTGCCACCATTTTGGTGCTGTCCACCTGAGGCCCTCACCAAGGCTGAGCTGAGGTTGGTACTAGGCCCTTAAACCTCCAGAAATGTGAGTTGAGTAAACCTCTTTTCTTTCTAAAACAGTCTGCCTCAGGGATTTTATTATAGAAACAAGAACAGACTAATACACCCATGACAGTTTCACCATCTACCCAGATACCTGGGAGTGGTACCTTGAGACCTTCAAACTCACCACTCTAATTCATGTCCAATCATTCATCACATCTGGTTCCCTCTTCCTCCCCCACACCTTATGTCTCTGGGCACCTGTGTCCTCTGTTATTGCTCTAGTCTGGACAACAACCCCTGGCCCAGGTCCTTAGCTGCCTCTCTGATTCTGGTTGTGTGGCCCTGTTTCTCACCCACAGAAAGGGTGATATTCCCAAAGCAGATGCATTCCTGTGGCCTGAATCCTGTGCGTGCTCACCTCACTCTGCCTGGAACACCCTTCCCGCCTTTGGACTTCAGCTTTCATGGTCACTTCCTGCCCCCCCCCTACTGCCCCCTGCATTGTCCTGCAAGGGCCTGCAGCACAGCCACCAGCAACTTCTCAGCAGCCCCGCCATTACGTTCCGCGTTTTGGAACACTGGGTGCAGCAGGGCTTCCACGGTTTTGAGGATCTATTTGGTGTAAAATGGCGTCTCATTGTAGGTTAATGTCCATTTCTCTAATTTTTGTGATGTTGAGCACTTTTCAAATGTGAGTAGCCACTCCTGTTTACTCTTGCACAAAATGCCTGTACTTTCAAATGCATTATTTTCTTATCTCATTTATTGGCGGGAGTTCTTCACACATTCTGAAAACCAGTCCTCTGTGAGATGTGGGACGGTCCCTCTTGGTTTGTGATTTGTTTCACTGTTTCATGGTGTCTCCCGATGAAAAGAGCTAATTATTTAAATCAGTTCAAATTAGTCAGTTTTCACTGATAGTTTATGCCTTTGGTTCCTCCCTCCCTCCCTCCTTCCTTCCTCCCTCTCCCCTCCCTCCCTCCCTCCTTCCTTCCTTCCTTCCTTCCTCCCTCCCTCCCTCCCTCCCTCCTTCCTTCCTTCCTTCCTCCCTCCCTCCTTCCTTCCTTCCTTCCTCCCTCCCTTCCTCCCTCCTTCCTTCCTTCCTCCCTCCCCCCTTCCTTCCTTCCTTCCTTCCTTCCTTCCTTCCTTCCTTCCTTCCTTCCTTCCTTCCTTCCATCCTTCCTCCCTCCCTCCTTCCCTCCCTCCCTCCCTTCTTCCTTTCTTCCTCCCTCCCCCCTTCCTTCCTTCCTTCCTTCCTTCCTTCCTTCCTTCCTTCCATCCTTCCTCCCTCCCTCCCTCCCTCCTCCCTTCCTTCCTTTCCCAGGGATTGAGCCCAGGGGCAGTCTACCACTGAGCCACATTCCCAGCCCTTTGTTATCTTTTTTATTTTGAAACAGGGTCTCGATGGGTTGCTGAGGCTGGCTTTGAACTCACGATCCTCCTGCCTCAGCCTCCCAAGCCACTGGGATTTCAGGCGTGCACCACAGTGTTCAGCTGCCTTTGGTTTTTCTGGTGGAAGCAATCCCTCCTGACTCCAAAATCACATAGATAGATAGATCCAGAGCCCTGGCCAGAGAGCCCCAGCCAGGGAGCCCTGCAGGGGACCAGCGAGTAGTTGAGGGCTGGCAGACTCAGTGAATGACTGAGGTAGAAGCAAGGTGGCTGGGAATCAGAGGGAGCTCGAAATGCCTTTGAAGAGATGATGGGGAGATGAGATATGGTTCTCAGTCGTGAGTCCACACTGGAACCACATGGGGACCCTTAAAATGTACTGTGTGTGGGGGTCTGTCCTAAGGGCTTCCGTGGTTGGCTCGAGGCCTGGACTGTGCACCTATGAGGTCGGGGCTGACAGCCACTGGATTTGGAGGTAGAGTGACTCAGTGTCAAGGACAGCGACGTGATGTCACCAGACTTGAGTTTCAGTGTTGTCACTGGCTACCTGTGTCCTTTCACATTCCTCCAGCTGGTTTTCACACCTGCGAAGCGGGTGTGAGGACACCCCCTGCCGGAGGTCGGGAGTGAGAGGGGAGGGCGTTTTAAGTCATTTATTATTTTCTTTCTTTCTCATGGGTGGGGTGGCCTTTGAGGCTGACTTTGGTGATCAGGTGGGACACAAGCATGTGGCAATGGGGAGAGAAGGACCAACAAGGTGGAGGAGTCTAAGGATTCAAGGGCAGGGAGGGGTGCAGAGGGTTAGCACTGGCACTGGGTACAGAGAGAGGGAGAGAGTCACAGGGAGAGACTCACAGCTGGCAGGGGGAGACCGGCCGGCCACCAGGTATGAAGGGCCGCTCCTCAGAGCTTCCCATGGACACTGCTGTCTTCCTAGATGCCCAGCCTGGCTGTAACAAGCAGGTCCTGGAGCTCTGGATTCTCTCTTTCTCTCTCATTCCAGGCCCAGAGTAGGGGCTGGACTTAGGAGGGTCAGAGCAGGAGGGTCAGGTGGAGGGGAGCAGAAGGAGGGGTGGAGGCCCATCCATGCTGTGAGAAGCTTCGGCTCTAATCAGGGAGGAGGATCTCTGGGCCTTGGAGGGGATTGGGAGGGGTGTGGTCCGCATCTTCCTGGTAGGAAGCATTTTCTCTGAAAGACGGAGAGCGAGTGTGGTAGGACCAGGTGGCTCCGATCAGCTTCCTGGTCAGCTCAGAGTCTAGAAGGTCTTCAGCTCCACGCAGCGGGTTTCGCCTGGCGTTCAAGGTCATCGCCATACAATAGTAACCCTTGGAAGCGATTTGAATGACCAAGAGAGTGGCTTGGACATTCTGTGGGTTCAGGAGGTGCCTAGAGCTGCCCTGGGCTCATTTCACCCACCACCTGGCTGTTCCGTAGCATCTTCTGCCTCCTGTGTCCTGCACAGACTCCTGATGCCCACCAGGCTGTCCCTTCCCCTGTGTCCTGGTCTCACTACCCGTCACTCCAGACACCCAACTGCTCAAGTGTAAATCTAAGTGCTGGCCCAGGATCCTTTCCCTGGCTGCCCCTGTCCTACCCCTCCTGCGCTCTGTGGCTCCTGAGGGGGATCCTGCCTGTCTTGCTGGCTCATGCAGCTGCCCCTCGTGGCACCCGCCCTGTGGCACTGTCTGCTCTTATCGCAGGCTCTGCAGCCCGTCCGGTCTGGCATGTGCATAAACTCAAGCAGGAAGCTTGAGATGGAGCCGAGGCTGTTGGGTGGGGTTACACGGACTGATGTTTCTCCTTAACCATTTTCTTTTTTGCCTGGAACCGTGCCTCCCTTCCTCCTTGCCTGCTAACAGGCTTTCACAGTCGGCAGGATGTGCTGGTAGCATCCGTGTTAAGCTTTTGAACGTCTGGGAGCTCTTCTGTGACGCTTTGGTCACTGAATTTCCTAAAACTAAAAGAAGTGTGGGGTGTGCCCGTGCAGCCTGGAGGGGGAGTAGATTCTCAGAGGGACCTGGCAGGCCTCCGGGTTCCTGTTGGAGGGCTTGGCTGGCCGTCCTCGGAAGTGTGGGTCCCTTCGTGGGGCCGGATGATTCAGTGCCTGGGCGGGCATCAGGAGTTCTGTCCAGGACACGGGAAGCAGAAGGTGCTGCAGAACAGCCAGGTGGTGGGGTCCTGGCTCCTGTTGAGCTGTCGGGATGCGACTCTTTGGGGTTGAGTTGATAATACTCAGATTCACAAGGGATCAAGAAGCCCGAGTGCCGATGGGTTCCATGTATGATGAAGGCCAAGTTTACAGTAATTGTACCTCATCAGGTTTGAATTAGGACCGGAGTTCTGACAAACACTCAAGCAAGAAATAGGAGGTTAAAAATTCAAAATTTGGATTTTCCTAGAGAACCTGAATCAATGACAATGATGCTATTAATAACCAAGAACCTGAATCTTGGTCTCTGGTTCTCACGTTCCTGATGTCTAGAGAAACTGAACTGGGGATCAGGCTGCTTGATTGCTGGTTTTCCTCCCAGGATCTCGATGGATCCTGTCATCTCCTGGCCAACGTCCGCTGACGGTTCCCCCATCGTCTACTGGACAAAACCCACATCCCTGCTTCTGGCTCAGCAGGAGTTGCAGCTCCTCCTGACCTGAATCAAACAAGTCTCCAAGAAAATGGGTTCTGAGATCCATTCTGGACTCCCAGTCAGGAAAGGAATCCCCGAGTTCCTCTTCCTGTCCCCCAGAGCTCCCTCCAAGGCAAAGGCAAGCCGGAGCAGTGGTGACCAGAGTGGCAGTCACAGGGCAGGGATTGGGGATCAGCAAGCACATATCAAAGTGGGGTTCCTGTTGGGGAAGCCCTCCCATCAGCACCGCAGTTCTCGCGGCCCCTGCAGCTCTTGGGGCCCCCACGGCTCTCGGGGCACAGGGCCTGCACCCAGGGCCTGCCTCTGCATGGGACTTCTGACACACAGGATCATGGGTTCCATGTGGTTGGCATTGCCCTGGCCTCCCAGGAGGGGACCAAATGCAGACCTCTGGAAGTGAGACCCCCGGTTTATCCTTAGAGGACAGTTGCCACCGACCAAGATCAGCCACGTGTGAGCTCACACAGCAAGAAACCACGTGACCTACCTGAGGGGAACTAAGGCGTCACATGCTAGAGGGACCTCGGAGACCCTACTGTGAGGATCACAGAATTTCTGCCCCATGGCAGGGAGGCATCTACCTAGCACCCACCACGTGCCACAGCCTGTCACCAACGCTGCACACTGTGCCCCAGGCAGACTCAGCCCCCATCCACGGGGTCCCTCTCCTCTGGCGCCTTCTCGTCTGTACCAGGTTGAGAGGGGGAGGAAGGCGGCTGCCGCTGTGCTCCTGCAGTGACCTCCTGGCCGTGTGGAGTGACTCAGAGGAGCAAGTCCTCCGAAGGGACAGTAGCCAGGGGAGAGGTGGGGGCTCCTGGGGTGGCCACAGGGCACAGAGCAGGAGGGCCTCAGAGGAGCTGGTCTCTGGGTCTCACATCTTTCCCTTCCTGCTCCTGTGCCTCTCCGGATGATTTTCGAAGCTGCCTTTCTGTGCGTGACTCCCTCTGGATTGAAACTCCTGGACTGAATCCTGTTTCCTGAAGAGACGTTCTCTGGCACACACATAGTAGCTCATTTAATACTTTTATCCCTATGAGGGAGGTCCAGCAATTATCTCCACCTTACACACGAGGACAAGGAAGCACAGAGGATAAAAGGCACCTGGCTAAAGTCACACACGCAGGGGAGGAGTCGATGTCACCGAGAGCCACGAGGGAAAGTTGACAGAAGAGGTAGATGTTAAAAATACAACCACACAAATTTGAAAAAAATGAAAGGATCTCCTCTAAGTAAAACGTAATTGTTGAAATATTGCTTAGTGGGTGGGTTATGCAGCAAGATTAAGAATCAATGACGGGGAAGATAGTTCTGAAGGAATCATTCAGAATTCAGCACCAATAAAAATAGTAAGTGGAAATTTTTAAAAAAATGACAAGAGTGAAATGGGAATTCTAAAGGAGAGGTTGAGTGACAGAGAGTGTCGAGAGCAGATTGACATCCGTCCAACTGGCGCCTAGGGGAGAGGACAAGAGAATTTTTCAGAACTGATGTCAGCTCAGACTTCATAATAGAGCAAGCCCAGTGCATACCAGGGATGATAAATAAGATAAATTATGGAGAATACAAAACAAAGACAAGAAGAGCTTAGGTCAAGGGAAGAAGGGGATCTTGCAGAAAGAAATAACAGTGGCCATGGCCGACTCTCGTGCCAGCTAGATTCAGTGGAGCAGCACGGTCAGGATGTGAGAGCGCCAATCTGACTCTGAAGGATAAGGGGAAGGCAGCCCTGGTGGAGACCCAGCCTGCCTAACAGCAAGCATCAGCACCAGCCAAAGCAGCCATGGCAGTTCCAAGAGCAGAGGGAGAGAGCCACAGGTGGGCATTTGCTGAAGGCAATTTCAAAGGAAATTCCTCTTTTAAGAACAGGGAAACAATTCCACACAGAAGGACTTATTGGAAAAGAAATTGTTAAAAGTATAGGTAAATTGAAGGAAAAGCTCTTTACCTGTAAAATAATAACAAACACAATGATGCTACTGTAATTACTTGGTAGGGTTAAAAGAAAGGATAGATCTAAAATACTAAACTTGAAACACTCAGGAGTTACTTGGTGGTTAAAAGTTCTAGGGTCCTTGTATGCTTCCAGAGGAGAAAAAAGATACCCATTTTAACTCTTTTAATTATTCAGTGCAAAATTTTAAGGATAACTATGAAAATAATAGAAATCAAGTGTATAACTCCTGAGACAGTCAAAAGAAAAACATGGAATCAGAAAACCAACAAACACTCAATCAAAGAAAAGATTTGGAAGGAGAAAATCCAAGCATTGAAAAAGCAGGAAAAGAAAACAGTGGGAAAGGAGAAGGAAGAAACAAAGAAATGTCATCAATATCCTACACTCAGATGCTAATAACCACCGAACTTCTGAGCGACCACACCAGTGCTAATCAGAATGGACTCTAAGACAGGGAACACCTCTGTGAGGGTCACCAAGCAAGGACAAAAGAAAGTCACAAGGACTCCAAACTCACAGGCACCTCATAACATAGCCATAAAATACATAAGACAAAATGAGCACAGCACTAACGAAAGTTACAAATTTATCATTGCAGTGGGAGATTTCCATTTATTTCTTTCTGTTAGATAGAATTCAAACTGACAAAAAATTGGTAGATTTTTTAAGCAATGCAGTTAACAAGTTTAATTTAAAGAACATCTGTTGGATATATGCCCAAGCCTTAGGAAATATATACTGGTCTGAAGTTCATGTGGAACATTTGCAAAAGTCAACCAGATGCCTTGACTATAAAGCAACACTCTCCTACAGAATGAAGCACAAACTCCTGAATCAGGAATTCAGACCTCAGCCCCCTCCTCTGCTTTCTGCTCCATCTTCTCCTCAATTCAGTGCAGACACTGGACAGCTTGCTGTTCTTGGTACAAACTGATGCTCTCTCAGCCCAAATCATGGCTGGAGTAGCAACTCTTGTATGTCTTCCTGTTGAATCCTGCCTTAGTACGTGGTGCCCAAGGACGTACCAAGGCAACGTCCACCTGGGTCGCCCTCTCTTCCATCTTCCTGGATTACCTATCTTCCCACCTCCATTTCACCATTAATTCCCTCTGTCTGGCCAGTTTGCGTCTTTCTCTTTCCTAGACCCTGAGATCTCCTGGAGCATTGGACCATTTCCTTTTCACGCGCTTGTTCCCCACAGCACAGCGAGAGCTCAGGAAATGGCCAGATTTAGACCGAGCTTTATTTAAACAGGCATATTCCACGTTGAATTGGCATTGGGGCCGTTGCCTTCTTTCCTTCCAGAATGCCCAGGGGATGGAGACCATGTCAAAAGTACAACAGAGTCTCGTGGAACTTCTTTCTGGTGCTGATGAAAAGCAGGGGGACCTGCCAACAAAACCTCAGCTTTGGGAACATGTAAGAATGTGCCTGCGTCAGGTAGGACTTCACCACGAAGTGACAGTGGGTGACTGACAACTGTTCACCCAGGTATGGATCTGCCTCCCCCACAGGCGACCGGGATCAGGAATTTTGTTATTGTAAACTCTTGATAATGCGGTCCACACCCAATTTTCATTTTTTTCTTGCAGTTTTTGAAGAATCCTGTTTTGCGAGTCTTTGGTATTTATTGCAGTTGATGGCTTGGTTGGATGCTGATGGATTGTTTGGGATACCCTCATAACCCAAGGTTTCCCTTTCAGAAAGGTCACTCTGAGGCCGTTGGCAATTAAGAGCCCAATCATTTGTTTCTTAAGAGCTGTCCTGGATTGTGACAACAAAATTTATGGGTAGAAATCCGCTTATCCTTCTGTCCTTTAGAGTGGGATAAGATAATGCAACCAGGTGATTAAGGAGTGGTTCTCTAGAATAGGAGAGCCTTCTGTCTCACACTGTTGGAGATCATCCCTCATCATCCATGGCCCTGAAGGTCACCAGGGTGGATGAGAGATGGACACTGCTGACCAGCCTTGGTCCTGACTGGTGGCTCTGACACAGGAGGCGGGGTAGGACTCCGGAGGGCGCTGAGCCAGCCGCAGCATGTGGCCTGGGCCTGGGCCTCAGGAGGGGTGTGTTGGTGGATGCACTGCTGAAGGGCACCAGGAGGAGCGCAGGGACTGTCAAGTGGGGTAAGTTGCCACCTCTGATGGCAAGGGCCTCACAGTTCCTTGGGAAACTCTCCATGGTTCTGAGGCAGGGTTAGCAATGCAGTGATGCGGTACGTGCAGGGCCCGGAGGAGGTCTGGGGATGCGGGGGACACGGGGGGAGAGTCTTAAAGGACCAGCTGCACAGAGGCAGGGATGGGAGCCCCAGGCAGGAGGACCTCAGGCTGGGTCTCCGCGAGGATGTGAGGACAGCCGAAACTGGGAACGTAGGCAGGGGCCAGAGTAGGAAGGGCCCTCCCGGGCGGGCCAGGGAAATCTGCCCGACACAGCCCAAGCACAGCATTTAGCAAGCCCATGTCTTGTATGGGAGCAGCAAATGGGCAGGAGCTGTCTGGGCTCAAGGCTGGGGGAATAACAGGCCCCGGAACGAGGCTGCCGAGGTGGGGACGGAGTAGAGGGATGAATCCAGATGTCTAAAGTAAAAGCACAGTGGACTTAGTGAGCAACCGGCCGGGGGCGGGGGGAGGGCAGGGAAAGGGGTGGAGGAAGCAGGTGGAGGGAGATTGGAGACCTCTGGGTGGACGGTGTGAGAAGCACTAACTAGCACCTCAGGAAACTGGGACTGTCTGCTTCGTGGGTTTGCCTTAGAGTGAGAGGCACGCTGCATAAGAGGAACTAATGAAGCAAAGTCTGAATACGTGAACTTGGTATGCTCCGGGATGTATGGGATCTGGATGAGCCGCAGAGATGCTGCCCTGGAAGACCAGCATGGCCCTGGACAGAACCAGGCAAGGTCAGCGAGGCCCTGGTAATGGCTATGCGGTACCAAAGGGTCAGTAGAACTAATTTTTTAAAAGATGAGAATTAAGGTGGTTCTAGGGATTTCATCAAGAGCAGGCTTGGTGGAGGGGGCCTCACGGGTAGCTGCTGCCCATGACTAAGCGGCTTCTTCAGTCTCTGGCTCCATTGACCCGGTGGTTGTTTCTGGAGTTTTCTGTCTTCCAACAGCCTGTTAGGTGCAGGATGACCCACGGAGTTATTCAAGTCTGGAGAGGTCCCAACTTTCCAAGTGGCGATGGGTCTGAGGTATGGGGATGGAGAGTCCCTGGGGACAGTGTTAGGGAGCACTTGAAACTCCCCCAGCCTGGAGAAATTCCGGGAAACTTCGGCATTTTCGTCACCCCAGATGGATGTAGAAGGGTGACCTCTGCAGAGAGCTGGGGTGACTCCCACCAGGAGTCTGTTTCCCCCCTGATGCAGACAGAGCAGAAGTTCCAGAAGCTGGAGAGGGGTGTCCCTTGTCACCCAGGGCCTGGGGAAAAGGCTCCTGAGAGTCAGGTCATGTTCCTAGGCCAGGCTCAGGGACTACAGGGACAGGCTCAGGGACAGTGACAGAAAAGCTGTCCCAGGACCACCCTGATGCCAGCCTTGCTGTGACCCAGGGACACACGTTGGGCCCCTCGCCCTCCCCGCCCTGCCCTCTATTCACCTGAGCACCCACAGAGGCTGGAGCAGAGCTCTCAAAGGTTTCTTTAATGGTCACTCCCCTTGAACAACTGTGTGAAGAAGTGGCCTTGCTAGCTGGACCTCGGGAGCCTGTGGGAGGGCCTAGCAGGGAGCAGCTACTGCCACCCCTTGCTGAAGAAGGTCCTTTTCTCCTGGGGAAGGGCATCTTCTTTGGCCCGGCACACAACTCTAGGAGACATGTACACGGAACAGTGAGGGGGGGACACCTGCCCAGCCAGTCAGGGCGGCTGAATCAACCCTGGCCACCGATGGGGTGGCCCGTCACAGCCAGGTGGTCCTTATGTCCTTGACTTGCTGGTTGGAGAAGGTGATTGGAGAAGGGATCCCCAGGAGGAGGGGGGTTCAAGTGAAAGAGGGAGCATGGACCGCTTTCCTGTGTCACTTGCTGGGACACACTCTCAAGAAGACACCACGAAGCGAGGAACCTTGGAATATCAGGGTGGCCACACCTGGGGTTTCTAGGAGAGCTCGTCCCTCCATCTCCTCTAATTCCACAACAGTCCTGGGGGACATTAGGAAACCCAGCCAGCTGCCTTCCAGGTGACTGTCAGCAATGGTGGCCTGGTGCATGGCATGGCGGGGTGGGCAGAGGTGGGCAGGAGGGTGGTCCTAACCCTGAGAATTAGATGTATTGCTTCCAAGTGCTCCCCTGCAGCTTCATCCAAGTGTAACTGACAGGTGGAAGTTGTGCACTTACCACCTACAGTGTGATCTAGGCATGCGACATGACTCAGGTTCAAAGTACGGGCACCGGGGATGAGCAGAGCGCTCTGATTGTGTCTGGGGTGATCCGGGCCAGGGTCCTTTCTCTCTCTGACTCTGCACCACTTTCTCCTTTTTTCCCCTGCCTTGGTGCGTCCTAAGAATCAGGACGTGGCCACACTCTCTGAACAGGTCTTCTGAAGGCAGAGCCTTCGGCCCACCTCTGTCAGAACAAGGCTTGTCCCCTGCTGCCCCTGCGTTCCACAGCACAGGGCTGACTCTGGTGGAGGGTGGGTGGGTGAGAGAAGGCCCAGGAAAGACCCTGGCTGGGTTTGACCTACAAGAGGATTCCCCAAGGCAGCTGGACAAGGGTTTGTGCTGCTACTGGAATTGGAGGCTATTTCAAGCTGCCGTCACCAACATTCTTAGAACATTGCCTCAGTTTTTAAACACCATGAATGTTTAGAAATCAAACAGGACAAAACATTTCATTGTGAAACATTAAGTGCTCTGTCTGCTCAGAGGCTGACGGTGCAGCCCAGATGCTTCTGCCTTCAATAGTTTGGATTTTCAAGGGCTCAGTGTCAGATGAGAGAGGAATCCGGGGTTGCCCGCGGGTCAGGCCACCAGAGATGCTGAGTTGGGTTGGGGCCATTGCTCTGCAGGTGTCCCATCCAACGTCTGGACCTCTGAAGATGGGTCCTGGGTTGAGCAAGTGAAGGGTGAGCCGGGGGCCCTGGTGTGAGTCCAGGGAGCCCTGTGCAGGGATACCCACACCCTGCCAGGAGTTCCAGCAGGCGAGCACGAGGGGCAGGGGGCAGTGGCTTCCTGTTTCCTCACCAACCTGCTCCGAAGTCTTGAAGGAGCGATGTGTGGTAAAGCCACGCCCTCACCCAGCCCCGGGCCCGTGGGACTGAGGCCGCTGCTCCAGTTGTTTATGGGGTCAGAAGTTGTTTGGGTTTGACTTCCTCATTGAAGCAGCCGTGGGAACCAGCCGGACACACAGATCATGGCTCTGGAGAGTGTCACACAGAGCGGCCCACCCGAGCTGCCACGAGGGGCCAGTTGGGAACTGTTTACATCATGTTAGGTGGCCAAAGAGGAAGGCTTGTTCACCCACAGAAAAAGAGAGGCTTCTGGTTTCTTTGTTTTCTGTGGCTAAGACAGAAGTTCCAACCATCAACACCCAGGATAAACACCGATCTGGCTTCTTTTAGGTATCTCTCTGACTAATTTTGTAGCTAGTTTTGAGCATTAGGAAACAGAGTCGTTTTATTATTTTTACAAAAAAAGTAGATATTTCTAAAGCAGCAGGAATAAAGGGCCCTAGTTTTGGGAGTCCAATCTCTGAGGACGAGGGAAGGGATCTGGGAGATGGGGGGCTTTCTGGGAACCACTCAGCCAGGTGCGGAGGACAGCAGGACTCCAATTCTCCACCCAAGCCGCCCCCTGTTTCACAAGCTTTCCGGCCAGCTGTCTTTCACCATCCTTCTGGTCCCTGTGGGTCACAGCGGTGGCTCACTCGTCATTAAGTCCTCCTTCATACGTAGGATGAGCCCAGCTTCCACCTGGCCAGTGTCTGACATGGAGAATGTGCTGCACCATGTCCAGCAAGGGTGTCCCCAGTTGTCATTTCTAAAGAGAACCGGACAACAGCTGCCACTGTGCACGGACATCTTCAGTGTGACTAGAAGGCCGCCGGCCACTTCCTGTTTATTATTTCATCTTACTTCACAGCCACAGTAAGCACCAGGTCTCGTAATCCTTCCCTCTTCGCAGGGTCACAAACCAGGCTGAGAGGAGTCGCCCAGGTAGGAAGTAGTAGAGCCTCAGATGGGACTCGAAATTTTCTGGTATCCTCAATAGAAAAGTGAAAAATAAGTAGGTAGAATCAATTTCAGTATATTTCATTTAACACAATATACCCCTAATGCTATCCTTTGAGCATATAATCAAATCAATATAAGTTAGAGATGAATATCTTATACCCTTTGTTGTGCGCCCCATCTTTGAAATCCGGTATTTTACACTTTGCATTCCGGTTCTGATGAGCCACAGTTCGTGGGCTCAACAAGCCCACGTGATGGGTGGCCGCCATATTGGACAGTGAGGGTCTCCAATGAGAGTCATGGTAAGACATTTCTGGAGGTCGGTTGTTGGTTATCAATGCCATGGCTGACTCTCAAGGAGTTGAAATTGGCCTTGGCTTGGAGCATTGAAAGTGGCAGCAAGAAGTCAGATGAGACGGGGTTGTGATGCTAGTTTGTCATCACTGCCGTTTGGCAGAAGAAAGTGAAACATTTCAGAGATCAAAGTGGTGGTGAGTTGGGATGAGAGGAGGCTGGTTTTCAGAACTGCTGGCTTCATGTTTGAGTTTTGTCCCCAGCAGCTGAACGGCTTGGCTTCTTGGAAGCCCTTCAGCTGCTCTGAGCCTCAGTCTGTAAAACGGGGTTCACCGAAATGCAAATGTGTAGACCACAGTCCCGGAGCTCATCTCCAGGGCCCACCTCTTCCTTTCAACTTTTCAGGCTCGGCCCTGAGATGGTGAGTTCTCTGCTAGTAACTCCAGCAGGAAGAGGGACTGAGTCCCAGAGCTGAGAATGTGGGTTCCAGTCGTTTCTGGGTAGTGGACACATCCACAGGCCATCCACCCCAGGTAGGACAAGTATAACTTCCTCTTTCCCTATGAGTCACCCCGTCTCATGAAGCCTGCCTTTTGTTTTGAGGTGGAGAGCTTACTCCAGTCTCTTCCAGGTAAATTCAGGCAATGTAATAATTTCATGACCATTTTAGGTTTAAATTTAGCCAATCAGGGTCCTATCCCTCCCTTCTTTCCCCTTTGGGGACCCAAATGGGGTCTACACGGTGTGGGGCTGTGGGTGGGCAGGCGCACTGGTCTGCATGGCTCTGGGAGGGGCTGTGCCTGCCCACCTGGCCTCTGTCCCGACCCTGCACTCCAGGGTTCCCACTGGAGGACAGCGTGTGAACCAGCTGGCAGGCCTGTGGGCCTCTCTCCTGGGGCCACTGGAAGCAGCAACGTCTGTCCTGCTCAGGTCATCTTCAACAGCGCCTGCCCTTCTGTCTGCAAACCTCGCCACTGCCCCGGCTCCCCCTGGAGAGAAGAAAGCCATCTCCCCCTCAGCTCCCTAAACGCTTCTGGCTTCTGTGATCTGCCCATCCCAGAACCCAGGAAGGAAGGAGGGGCAGCAGGGACCAGGGCTCTCCTGACCTCCCCTCTGCCACCAGGGTTCTTGTCTGTTGGGAAGGGCTGCCTGGCTCTCAGCTTTGAGAGGGGTAGGAGAATACCATATGGAATAAAAGTCACTTTGTGCCAAAGAACAACCAGAGCCGGAGAGTGGTTAAAACAGTAAAAAACAGGCACCCTCATACACGGCTGGTGGGGTTGCAAATTGGTGCAACCATTCTGGAAAGCAGTATGGAGACTCTTCAGAAAACTTGGAATGGAATCACCATTTGACCCAGCTATCCTCGGTCTATACCCAAAGGGCTTAAAAACAGCATACTACAGTGACGCAGCCACATCAGTGTTTATAGCAGCTCAATTCACAATAGCTAAATGATGGAACCAACCTAGGTGCCCTTCAGTAGATGAATGGATAAAGAAAAGGTGGCATATATACACAAGAGAATGTTACTCAGCCTTAAAGAAGAGTGAAATTATGTCATTTGCTGGTAAATGGATGGATTTGGAATATCATGCTAAGTGAAATAAGCCAATGGGGGGCCAGCTAGGGAAGAATAGAAGTACTTTGGATTAGACAGAGGGGGTCAAAGGGAGGGGAGGGGTCTGGGGGCAGGAAGGATAGTAGAATAAATGGGAGACATTATTACCCCAAGTGCATATATGACTACATGACCCGTGTGATTCTACATGGTGCACAACCAGAAAATGTGGGGAAGGGGATCTGGCTAAGCTGGCTAAGCTGACTGAGCAGGGCTTTTTGTCTATTTTTTAAAGTGGATTTTGCAAGAAGGTGGGCAGATAGGCCCTAGAGGAGGCTCAGGGGCCTGACAGAAGTTTGGTCAGGCAGAGAATCTTTGTTCCATCATGCTGGCCAGCCCGTTTCTCCTGCAGCAGTCTTGGGAGGCGGGAGGTGGGCAGGGTGGGAGTGGTAGAGAAGGGCCAGCAGGGAAGCCTTTGGCCAAGTCTCCAGTTCCACCCTGCTGCACATGCCTCCTGTTCCTCCTTCCAATGTGGGCTGCTGATCACCAGCATCTGGGCCCTTTCTCCCTATAGAGAGCAAGGCAAAGAAGCAACCGGAAACACAAGCCTTTATGCTGGAAGAGAGGTTAAGAGATGACCTCCATGTGGGTTCTGCATTGATTTAAGAACAGAGAGTTTAGGGCTGCGGAGGTAGCTCAGTGGTAGAGCATTTGTTTAGCATGGTCCCCTGCACTGCAGAAAATCAAAAGCGAATCACTGGTGAGTCTGTAAATTGACCAATTGTCCCTGGGGCTGATGAACCACAGCTTTGCTGGAAAATGTGTGCATTCAAACCTTGAGTGGGAAATGTCATTAAAAACGTTTGCCATGGAGGTTCCTTACAAAGTGCACTCTTCTCATCGTGAGATAGCCACGTTCTGGCATCTGTTAATAAACAGATCCTGGGTGTATGGGAAGGTGGTGGTGCAGAAGCTCCCACTCCAATTCTGCAGGCAGCCGGGCCCAGAGCTGGGCCAGGGCAGAACCTTGGGCCGAGCCAGGCTCACCCTCCAGGCAGGAGGCTCTTCTCCTCCACCTAGTGGCCACAGTCCACATGGCAAGGGAGCTTCACCACTGAAATCTAACCAAACCAAACCAAACTGAATAAAGATGGGAAAAGAAAAGGGATGCTGTAAGAGAAATTTGGCGTTTTCTGGTTCCAGCTCCTTGTCAATGCATTGCATCCACAAAGGGCACCCATGTGTGCCAGACACTGTTTTAAATATGAAAATACGTGTATAGATGTACTTAGCCTGTGGTTATCAAAAGATGGCTGTTATCATATTTGGGATGACTTATATTTTAGGAGACAGGCTGCAGGATCTTTGGTGGGCCTAGGTCATAACACTCCAGAATGCTCAAAAACCAGTCCTGGTGGGACCAGGAAGAGCAGAACTGCCCCTCTGCTCAGGTGTGCTCAGGGGACTTGGGGAGTCTGTGAGAGTCTGCCAGAGCCACAGTGGGGTGAGGCAGAGGAGGCTCTGTCCATTCTTGAGAAGATAATGGTAACAATGCCACCAATTTGTGTTCAACAGTTGAAACTGGAAACCACAGCCCGGTCCCACTGAAATCTGGCCCTGTTTGCTACAGTTAGGAATTTTTTAAAGCTGCAATTCGACAGTTCTGTGTGCTTCCAGAGAGGGCAAGGATCATGGGGAGCATCTGCCTTTTGAGCTTTCTCTTGGGGCACGGGTCACTCTGGAATTGGAAATCTTAGACTGGGATCCTGTCCCAGTTTCCATCTCCTTCTCCCCCACCCTCCTCTTAAGTTCTTCCCCCCACCTCACAAAATTCAAACAACGTAGAATTTGTGGAAGAAAGATCAAGTCCCCTTTCCACCTTTCCTCATCCCCAAATGAACTCTCTGAAGGCAAGATGACCATATACCAGTTGGTAACCAGTAACTAGTCTTTCTACATTACGCCCTCTCTTTCCATGTGTGTGTGTTGTGTGTGTGTATATATATATATATAATTTTTTTTCTTAAAAGAAAATACTATGGTTAAATATGACCCCATTCAAGCAAAAAAGTATATTAATTAATATATACATATAATTTATTGAAAACACCCATTTAAGTATATGGTTTTTGGTAAGTTTTAGAAAATGTGCAACTTGTATAACTAATACCTCCAACAGGACTCCCCCCAGTTTCCTGCACCCCTTTGCCATCGACCTCCCATTCCATCCCCATGACCTCTGACCTTCTCTGCACTTCCCTTGGCCCTTCTGTCCCTTCATATGCGTGGATCCTTGCTTTGCATGGTCTTTTGCTCCGGGTAACATTTCTGGGCTTTGTGGTTTTGATGAGCAGTTATACATTATCAGTATAACCACGGTTTATACGTCCATTCGACCGCTGATGGACTTTTGACTTGCTTTCAGGTCTTGTCAATCAGGAATCGGGCTGCCATGAACATTCAGCCTGATCTTTGCCCAGATTTGCCTCTTCTTTTGTCCTGGGTAGGTGGTTAGGAATGGAATCGGTGGACGTGGCCCAAGTGTCCTGTGACTTTGTAAGGATCCACACAGTGGTTCTCTGTGACAGTGGTTCTCTTTGTGGTTTTGTATTCCCATCAGCAATGTGTGAAAGTGTCCCCGAGTCTCTCCATTACTTTCTATTTTATTTACTCTCGGGGGTGTAGGGAGGCGACTTACTGCGGTTCCGCTTTTCTCTTCCCTGCTGACTGATGCTATCGAGCATCTTTCCACGTGCTTGTTGACCATTTGTGCATCTTCTTTTGTGATGTGTCTGTCTCAATCTTTTGCACATTCAAAAAAAATTGGGTGGTTTGACTTAATACCATGTTAGGAAAGTTCTAGACTGATTTTCTATTCTTTCTCTATTTTGTATACCTGAGTCCTTGGTCAGATATAATAATATCTGGGGAAATGCTTTGCAAACAGGAAGCAGACCGGAAATGCTGTTCAGTAAGGGCACCAGGCTCTTGTGTGGTCACAGAGATGGTCCACTCCGTCCTGCCCTTACTGCCCAGCCTCTCCAGGGTCTTTGTTGACGGACACTAGTTCGTCAGAGGGTTTTTTTGGTCTTCTCTTGCTATGTCATCCTAATTTGTGACACACGATAACCACAGCCTGTGTCCTCTGTTGTGACACTGGCCTGGGAAGAGAATCTCCCTGATTTTGCAACAGCTGTGTTTTGCAGGCCTCATCACTGAGCTGTCGTCTGTCAGCACAAATTCATGGAAGCAAAACGTCCGGCAAAATACCTTGGAGACCCCCTCCCTTTTTTCGTTGATGGATTTCTCTTAAATATAATATTGAGAAAATTTGGAAACATAGATGTATAGAAGGAAGAAAGTCCTACTGTTCTCAGTTCCCTATTGTCTTTCTTTGTCTAGTTTCTGGGCTTTCTAGAAGTTTCTTTTCTGTCCTGATTTGCAGGTTTACCAGTGTTGGCTTTTCGAGTATTTGGGGTTGGTTTGCAAATCCCTGGAGAGAGGTCTGCAGAACGAAGGGCCCCACGGGCTGAGGTGCTTCCTAGCCCAGCAGTTCCGGTCCTTGCAATTGCTCTTCCACTGGCTGCAATCAGGCTGTCACCCTGAACATTACTGGATTCAACCAAGCCACCTCCAATACTTCCTAGAGTCCCTACGACAGGACCAGTGGCTGATACCAAGAATCTCCTCCGCCCAGGGCTGGTTTGGTGCCATTGACGACTTGTGACTTCAAGGAACTTTTATGGACTTTATCCCTACAGAGTAGTTGTCTATAGCCACTGGGTGTTATTTCTGGCTGCCCTGGTGTTCTCAGACCTGTCTCCCGAACATTCCTCCACTTCCCCTTCTAGGCCCAACGCTGCCCACCATTAAGCAGGAAGTAGCCAGAGGACTTTACACTGTCCCTCATGTCACTTAGAAAAACAAAAAGGGAGGAATGTTAGGTGCAGGACAGGCTGAGTAAGCTGTCTGCAGGGCATGCCAAACAAAGTTAGCTGCAGGATGACCTGGCTTCTCTAACCCTCTGTCTGATTCTTTATCACCTGTTTGCTTCAAGACCAAATGCCCAAGCCCCGCTCAAGGCTGAGCGCTTTGCCCCCCTGCTCAAGGCCGAACACTTAACCCCCTTGTGTGCCAACAAGGCAGCTTGCAGACCCAGAGACCCCATTAGATTTGGGCTATAAAAACTTGCTCCTGCTGGGCCTCTCTCTCTTGCTCTCTCTCTCTTTCTCTCTCTTCTCCTCTGTTGCACTGCTGCAGTAAAGATCTCTTGGTGGCACCGAGTGTCGCGGTCACTTTCCTTTCACTCGGGTCTCCAGCAGGGGATCCTCCAAGAACTCCACAGGGTCCCCTGCAGAGTGGCCAGGCAAGCTTGGCCGTGTCCACAGGGAGAGACTGGGGATTCACACGAACGCTTCTGCTAATTTCTCTGTTTGGTTTTTATTTTGCACTTCAACAAGGTCATAAAGATAGAGTCTGGTGACCCCGAGATACTGGCAAATAGAAAGAGCTATTTCTCCAAGGAAGTGGCAGGTGCCCGGGGGACTCATGCCTTGCACTTTCTTGATGACAGTCGGTGCCCCGGCTCCTGCTCCTGGCTCCACACCTCAGGTTTGTCCCAGGGTCACGCTGTCCTGTTGGTGTCCTCCTGCTCTTTTGCCTGAGGGTGATGACTAATTCCACTCCTCATGGAGGGGACTTTTGCCTCCGCCTCCTCAGGGCCGCAGGAGGCCCCCTGCTTCTCTGCCAGCCTGCGCCTGCTGGGGTTCAGGTGTCCCTCGTTTCCTTGGCTCCCGGCTCAGCCTCTCAGGTGGTCAGTGGCTCAGCCCTCTCTGCCCAGACCATCTTTCACGCTGCAATCACAGAAGGAAACTCCCACGCTGAGGTGCCCGTGGTGCCCGTGGGAAGGACCCTGACCTCATAGGGCCTGGGGCCTCAGCTTTCGGCCACTCCAGCAGGAGGCCCGGCCAGACATGCTCAGAACAGTCTGGCTCCTCTCTTGGCCCTGAGCCTGGCCTGGGCCACTCTCTCTGCCTCCAGTGCCCTCCTGGCCTTCCCTGGCCTGGCCCTCCCTGGAGCAGGAGGCAGCAGATGGACTCCCTGTGCTCTGAGCAGCACCCAGCTTGGCACCTGGCGCGCACCACGCAGGCTGGAGGAGCGCTGTGCCCTGCTCTGGACCAACGGGCCCTGCTCTAACTGGTCCCAGCCAGCCCCTCTCCGGAGCACCCCCTGCAGGGCTTTGCCTAGCAGTCCAGAGCCCCGGTGGCTGTGTTCATTCAGCCTTCTGCTCCTGGAGTGTCTTCTTCCTGCTCGTCCGTGTCCTGCGCCTGGACAGAGGGCCGTGGGCCTGTGTCTCACTAGTTCCTGTCACCGTCCCTAATGTCCCCATCTCTCTCGTCAGAGGCAGGTTGTCAGAGGCCCTGGTCATCCACGTCATACCAGGCCCTTGTAGAGAACTGGAAAAGGAGAGAGAAATGGAGCGAAACCCTCATCACCCCATCTTTCCAAACAACCACTGTTAACGTATTTGGGGCCTGCTGAATGACTTCTTCCTGCTGGCCATTAACACAGGCGTCCCCAGATCATGACATGGCCATCTGGTTTTCCCAATGTTTTTTACTGGTGCATTACAGTTACACGTGATGGCGGGATTCACCGTGACATTCTCATACGCGCAGGTACCATGATCTCATCAGTCTCATTCCCCCTTCCCTTCCCCCACTCCTCTGCCCTCTGGATCTCCCTCCTATTGTTATTTTAAATCACTAATTTGATTTTTATTGGTGCATTGTAATTATATATAAAAGATTTGTTGGGCTCTTCCTAAGGAGAAGTGCGAGCTAATAATTGAAGAGAGACTGAGAAAGGACAGGGAAGGCCGGTTTTGCTTATCCTGCAGGCAGGCCTGAGGTCAGCTCTGTTGTAGAGCAGAGGGGACATGCAGGGATTGAGGGGATGAGGAGGCAATGCCCGGGGAGGGGCCTGAGGGTGTCAGGTCTCCCAGGTGAGCCCAGCATCGAGGCAGCAGACGCATTCACACCTGGACCGCCAGGTGTGGGCTAGGTGACTAAGCACCTCCCAGCAGAAATCAACAGGGGTTCTCGTCCACCAGCCAGGAGCGGAGAGAGCGCTTCCCTTCCAGCAGATCGGGAGGAAAGGCGGCCCAGGCTGTGGTGGGATGAAGTGGCAACCTCTGGACACCTCTGGATTTCCATGGTGACCTACTGTGGTCCCTGGTGCACTGAGTGAGACCTCTGGGCCCTGCCGCCCTCCTGGGCCTCCTCCCTGGCTGTGGTCTCCCTGCCTCTGGGACCTTGGGTTGGCTGTGCCGCCTACTGGTACCCAGTCCCCTGAGGAAGCACCGTCACTTGCCGCCAGCTGTAGTTGGTGTGAGGCTCAGACAGCATTGGGGCTGAATCCTGCCAGTCTCCATGCTCACAGACAGTGAAGGAGAAGATGGTTGTAGTGAAGGGGGAGCCTCCTTCCAGAAGGTTCTGACTAGGTGCGTTGAACCTAGGAGCTGGAGGCAGAAAGAGGAAAGGCTGGCCCTCCCTTGGGAGGGAGAGTTGGGCCACAGTGTGTGCTAAGCAGCGCTTTCCTCAGAGGGCTGCAGCAAGGGTGGTGAGTCTCTCTGCTGGGTACACCCTGACCTGGCTCCCTGTCCAGGTACCGCAGTGTCTGGCAGCACAGTAGACAGCGACTTTTCCTCCTCCTTGTAATGGGGAAAGCAGGGATGGAGGAGCAAAGGCCGGCGCAATGGGTGCTGAGTGGCAGAATGAGGATGGCTTCTTTCAAGAACTGACAGGTTATCTGGGACCTGCGGGATGAGATGAGGGGTTGCAGCAGGACCTCAGTGGGTAGTGCTGAGGCCTCAGTGTGGGTCCATTGGTTGGAAGCTTCATCTTCACTCTTTGCTGGAGGTTTCAGGACCAGAGGTTTAGTTCAGCCTTCAAGAAGTGGAGACTAGGAGTGAGCTTGGGGGCCGGGAGTCCAGTGGGCCACATCAGGGTGTCAGGACTGTGGTCACAGTGCCAGGGCTGTGTACACAACCTGGGAGTCAGTGGGACTACCAGCAGCCCACTCACGGAACAGCCAGTAGCGAGCGTCTGCTGGGTGGGGGTTATGTCACAGCCACAGGCCCCTGCTCCCTTCCAGTTCATGTTCCAGGGGCAGAGACAGGTGCCAGCCTCCCCGAGGAAAGCGAAGCACGTGACGTGGAGCAGAGAACTGAGCTGGGCAGTCTCTGGTGCTGTCAAGAGGAGCTGGTGTGAAGATCTGGGGAGCAGCCTCGCTCTGGGCTGAGGCCACAGCAAGTGCAAAGGCCCTGGGTATCCAAAGAACCCAGGAAGGAGGCTCCATGCCGGATCGTCTCACCCAGGGCAGGGTGGGAGCCAGGACGCTGCTCCACAGGAGAACAGGCGCTTCCTTGGAGTGGGTTCACCAGGACTGGTTGGTGGGTCGTGGGGCATGGAGAGAGGCGAGCTCAGGCAGCCCGGAGGCAGGAGTGGTCCTGGGCACTTTGCAGGAGAGGTGCCCAGGTCTGCTGTGCTGGCAGGTAGACAAACAGCTGGGTTCACGGGGGTGCTGGGCAGGAAGGCCTGGGCTGGTGGGCCATGTTGGAAGCCCAGGGACTGAGTGAGAGATCCTAGTATGGGAGAACCTGGGCCCCAGGGAGGGTGTGAGACCACAGCCACGTGGTCCTGCGGGTGGGGAGCAGGGAGGCAGGGTGGAGGTTAGTTTGCAGGTGGCCAGTCCTTGACACCCTCCGTAAGAGGGGCTGCCACTGGCCCCTCGTCCTCCTTCCTCCCTCCTCTTCTCCACTCTCATGCTTTCCGGAAGTCCCCTTTGTTGCCACACTCTGCCAACTGGGCATCCCTGGTGGGCAGCAGAGCCCTGAGCCTGGTGCTGATGGCCTTGTCCACTTCTCCTCCTCGTCTACCGTGTCTTGTACAGTTGGTAGTAAGAGCCCCACACTTATAACACCTGGCACCCTCTCCTTCATCTCGAGATGTCAGGACTCCACAGTCATTCAGTCTTCATGATGGGAAACGGAGGACCAGGGGGGAAAGGTGACTTGGCCAGGGTCACGCGAGAGGTCAGTGGGAGTCGGAGGCCAGGGACATCTGTGTTGTGCTTGATCCCTCCGTGAGATAGGATGACCAACAGCAAAGAAGTCATTCAGAATTAAAATGATATATCTTATCTTTTTTTTCCCCCATGGGCTGGGCACGGTGGTGCACACCTGTAATCCCAGCTACTCAGAAGGCTGAGGCAGGAGGATCACAAATTTGAGGCCAGCTTCAGCCACTTAGTGAGGGCCTAGCAACTTAGCCAGATCCTGTCTCAAAATAAAAAAAAACTAAAAAGGGCTAGGGATGTGGCTCAGTGGTTGAGCACCCCAGAGTGTTGAGGGGTGGCCAGCACCCCACCAGGGTAGGTTCCTGCCCAGGAGGTGTGAGCTGCCTGAGAAATAAAAAGTCTGAAATAATTAGTAAGAAACAGAGCCAGAGCCAGAATTAGGTATAAAAAGCGGAGCTCCTGACAGGTCTTCAGTCCTGATAGGAGCTGGAACTGAACAACTGGAAAAGGCTCCATTCTTTATTTGAGGGGAGCACATCAGAGGCAGGGATAGGGTTTTGGTGGGAGGTTCTCCATGTGGCGGGGTCTTGCAGTAAACAGGTTGATTGGCAGTAGGCAAGCCACTCCCTTCTCCTGGAGGCTGTGGGGCTCCAGGGGGTCACCTCATGTCAGGTGCTGTGCTGAACTTGAGATGGAGCTGGGCAGGACGCCACTTGGACCGGACGATCTTGAACCAGCAGGACTGCAGCTGGGCGTTCCCGACACCAGGCCTTCCTGCCAGAGGGCTTCAAGTTGATGTGAGTTCACACACAGTTCACGCTGGCTTCCCACACCTGGGTTCAACCCCTGGTACCAAAACAGACGTGCAAACAAAAATCACCTTTTTAGGTGGAGACAGTCATAGGTTCTCAGGAGAGTGCAAAAAACACGTCTAGGGAGGTCCTGAGCACCCTCTCCCAGCCTCCCCGAGGTGAGCATCCTGCATTAGCCCCAAACCAGGAAATCGGCCTTGGTGCCATCCTGGAGCCTGTTCAGATGTCACGGGTCACACCGCGCTCATCCGCACAGAGAGGGTGAGCAGACTCCAGAACATGCACGGCTTCCTGTAGCCGCCACAACCGAAATGCGTCACCCTGCCGTGGCCAGGAGGTGCCCCTCTCGCTCTCCTGTGCAGACACAGCCACCTCATCTCGTCTCCCACCGCCCCTCCATCCCACCACCCCACCATCTCTGTCCCCGGCAGCCGGCATTTGGTCTCGCCTCTGTGACCAGGCTGTGTCTCCAGGGCTGGACAGCCACACCCCAAAGCCGCGTCCTTCTGAGGCTGACCACTCTTGGCCACGCAGCACCATCTCCCTGAGTTCTGTCCCTCTCATGTGTAACTGGGGCTCCTTGTTGTTGCCGAGTGGCCTTTCATGGTGTCAATGCACCAGCTTGTTTCCCCCTCACCACCCAGGGGCTTGTAGACAGTGTGTGGTGTTTTGCTGACGTCAATAACGTGGCCACAAAACACTTACTTGCAGGATTTTGTATGAGAGCAAATCTTCATTTCTCCAGGACGTGGACCCAGCGATGCAACCGCGAGGCCACGCGGCAGCTTCGTTTCTGTTTTGGAGGAACAGCCCTGGTCCCAGGGCCGCTGCAGCACCGCATGCTTCTCTGCGTCTTTGGTGGCACTGGTTGTCACTATTTCTTTCACTTTAGCCGTTCCCGTGCGGATTCAGCTCCCATTTTTCTTGAGGCTAATGATACTGAATATCTTTCCGCGCTTTTTTGTCATTGAGTCCATGAATTTTGAAATCGGAGGTTTGTTTTTTTAAATGCTGGGCTATGAGAGTTCTTTATGTATTTAAATACAAGTTGGAGGGCAGACATGGGGTTTGCACACGTTTCCCCCCAGTCTGTAATTTAATTTTTCATCCTCTTACCTAACAGAGAAAATATCCTAATGTTGGAGAGGCCTGGATGGCGAGTTTCCCTCCTGTAGGTCTCACTTTTCATGTTGACTCTGAGAATGCTTCGTCGAGTCCTGGCTACCAGACGTCTGCGCGGGTGATTCTTGATTTCCTGGAAGTTTTAGTCTCCTGTTTTACATTTTAGTCCATGAGCCACACCGATGAATTTGGGTCTGGCTTGAGGCTGGCTGAGGTCCAGCCTTGGCCTAGGCATATTTGAGGGCTTTTGCACTTTCAGCCCATGTGGATCCATGGCTGGGACACAGAGGATTTGCCAGATTCTGTAGCTCGCTGACCATAGACAGCCCGAGACACAACGAGACTCACACAGTGTCCCTGTATGTGACCCATGGCGCACTGCTGAACCAGACGGGAGCTGCGACCTCGAGACAGAGGAACGGCCGTCATGAAGAGTCCTGGTTTCAAGGATCCACAAGTATTTTAAAATTAGAGTCTAAGGATAGCATGTTGTCCCCTGCCCCAGCAGCCTCAGAACACCGTGTGTGACCAGCACTCCGTCTTTCCTCTGAGGGGGCACTACTCAGCTTTACTGAACGAATCCCCCTCTGTGCCTCTCTTGCTCACAGGTCTGGAATTCTTTTACTGAGATGAACATCAGGAACCTCACCATCTGAGTTGAGGATCTCTCTCCTTCTCCGGATGGACCTTCTCAAAGCCCTGATGGTGACATCATCATCATCATCATCATCATCAACATCACCATCATCATTATCATCATTCTCAGACCATCAAATCATCACCATCAACATCAACATCAACATCATCGGCATTATCTTCATCACCAATATAATCCCAATCATCATCGTGATCATTGTGGCCGTCAGTATCATCAGCATTATCACCATCAACATTATTACCGTCAGTATCATCACGGTTATCATTATCAATATCATTACCATTATCACCACCAATGTCATCACCATGATCACCTCCTTATCATCACCTCCACCCATATCCTCACATCATGGCCACTACCGTCACCACCATCGTCAATCTCACCAGAACTCATCTACGGGCCCCCTGTCGAGCCTCAGGTCCTGTGTGCGGTTGGACCTCTGATGCTGACGAGTGCCCAGTGAGACCAATGTCATTTCACTCTGCAAAGGGAGGAATCTGGCTCAGAAGAGCTGAGGTGAACGCATCGCAGAGCTGGCAGAGATGGGGTCAGGGTGGCAGGTCGTTGTCAGGTGAGCAGTGGAAGGCGAACCAGTGACGCCGTGGCAGGGTCAGGGTGCCTTAAAATGGCCTTTAAGACTAACCAATCATTGAGTGACTTGTAGTAAACAACAGGCGTGCTAACCTTGAGAACAAACAGGTGTAAACAAAGGGAGCCAATTAGGAAACACGTCTGGCAGGGAACGCCTACAGGCTCACTCCTGGTGGGGTCTACAGGGATTGCTGCCATTGTCATTTGGAGACAAGAACATTCAGAGCCAGTTGTCCATGCTCTGTGGCTGTTCCAGGGTTTGCACTTTCTAGAACCTCCTTAATCACTTTCATCCTCCATCCCACAGTGAATTTTGGTGTCCCAGCATCTCGCTCAGTCCCTCATGCAAATGAGTTCTTAAGGATGTAATTTCACGACGATCATGTGATTGAACGAGTTAACAGCACTGAAGGAAAGTGACCCCCGTTTTTTTTTTTTTTTCTTTCTCTTTGTAGCGTTGGATTCTTCCTGGATGCTCTTCTACCTGGTCATGCTCATGTCACATGTCTTTCCCTCTATGAAAACCCATAGTAGGATTTCTACCAAGGTCTGTGTTTGAGGCCAGATGGGGCACTGTCAGGATAGGTCACAGGTCACATGACAGGCGGCTGTCACTCTGTCATGCACAGCATGTTACTGTGTTTTCTAATACAGTGGACTGGGAAAAGGGAGGTTTATCAAGGTCTGATTTGCAGCCACCTGCATCCAAATTACCCAGGCAACGCTGTAAAACAGCAGATTTCTGGGATCAACCCTGGCCCTGCTGGGTCCTCAGTTGTGAGGATTTGCATCTGTAGCCATTTTGCTCTCTTGCAATGCGTCTCTGGGAAGGATGTCTCTCCTCCTGTGTTGTCACTGATGTGACTACTCTGTGCATCCACGCCACTCCCTCCCTCTCCCCACTTCCCAGCTTCCTGGCCCTGCAGGATGCTCTAAGCTGGTCTTGGACATTTCTTGCCTCAGCCCTAGGGTCATCCACTTCTCTAAGGAGAGGATGGTGTTAGGAGCCACCATCTGGGCTCCAGATCTTGACCTTGAGAGCAAGTGCTCCTGCTGGGGTGGCCGGGGTGGGGCTGGCCCTGGGTCTCATAGACTGCAGATTCCTAAGGTTGCTTTCCCCCTCACTCCCCTGCAGTGAGGCCAATTCATACATTTTTAGTACAGTTGGAGTCTGTTGTTATAGTTTGCATTTCATCCTAGGATTTTAAAAAAATAAAGTAATAAAAAATTTAAAGAATGGATCCCTAACCCCTAAAGTACAAAAAGACACAGTTTTTAGTCATGGTCAAGCAGTAGAATTTTTGAGTGCCCACTTTTAAGCTTTACTTATTTTACATTTCTACACATGGTTTACTTTCCTAGCAGGTTGTGGGGTTGGAAATTCTCCCTTTCTCCCTGCTGTGGGGGGGCCTCTCCTAAGGGAGGAAGGCTACAGGCCCCCTTCAGCTTTCAGAAGCACATTTGACAGTGAGTTTGAAACTTCCCAGAAAAAGTTATGCAACCTGTGACAACTGGCTTCCTGGTCTTGCCCGGGAATCTCCTAGCTGTGACATTAGCATTTGACATCTCTCAACCCTGTTTATTTCTCCAAGAAAAAACCCCTAATTCTCCCCTGCCACATTGCCCTGTGGCAGCACTGGACATTCCTGGAAGGCACAATAAGACAGTGGGGCGCATAGAAGACACTCCGAGGGGCAGAGCACAAACCCAGCTCCCTTCAGGTGACAACGGCGATTCAAGATTGATGGAATAGGGTATTTTCAGCCAAACAAAAAATGAGTGGTGCTTGCCAGGATCAGATGTGCAGGATGGCAACTCTGGGTGAGAAGCCCATCGGGACCCTGGCCGATGAGGGACATGTCCTCTAAGTGCTGCACACGATGTACTGAGCACTTGAGCTGTGGCTCGTGGGACTGAAGGATGAATTTTTAAAATTTTCTTCATTTTCACTTAATTCGAATAGCCACACAAGGCTGATCAGGCTACCATATTGGACAGTGCTGTGCTAAAATACATTCTTCTATAGCGGGATATGGGGGTCAGGATAAAAATCTGGAAGCAACACTTTATTAGTGGTGCCAGGCCCCAGAGGGATAGTTCCCAAAGTCTGAGCCCCCAGCACAGCAGGACTTTTACTTTTATACATAAGCAAGTTTGGGGTCCATCAAGGCAAAGGAGTTGGTGCAATTCTATTGGAGGGTGCATTCTACATACCTTATCAATAGCCTAGGGACTCAGCTCATGCAGCTTAGGGACTTTGACTGCACTAAGCCTGAAGGGGGATTGTTCTGTCGCTGCTACATTATTTCCTGCTCCTGCTCCTGCCTGTTGTCACTTTCAGGTACCTGCATCCACTTCAGCTTCTGTGCAGAATGTCAGTAAGCAGAGCTGCTGTGTGTCAGCCAGCAAAGCCACAGCCTGTGAGCTCTTACACTGCTGAAGTCCCCATCCTGTTCCACCACGCTTCAGGTAGAAGGAGAATGATCCTGGATAGAAGGTGGTGGACACAGGGGGGAAGGAGGAGCAGAGAGAGCCTTAAGGGAGGGCCGAGTAACATAATATGGGTAGTAACATAATATCTCACAGGGTTGGAAACACAGGAGCTACAATGTAGGACATTAATCACATCTGGGAGGGGCTGAAGCAAATGGGGTCGGTCTGCGGTCCTTGAACAGAGTGGAAGGAGGACCATGTTGCCCGCTAGCATTAGTTTTGAGCAATTTAAGAATGCAGAGTTCTTTTAGGACAAGGGATAAAAGAACAGAGAACAAGTACTTGCCTTTCAAACCAGGGTGGAGGGAAATGGGATGAGGAAGAGCATTCACACCACAAGGATGGACGAAAGGGGAGAAGAACAGAAGGGGAATCATGACCAGAGAGCACCGCAGGGATGGTAGATTGGGAATCTGAGTGTCTTCTTTCATTGATTTTAAGACACATTCCACCCCCGCCCCCCCCCCCCACATTTCCACCTCTGCACTCAGTAGGCCCTGCCCACAGGCCCTGGTGTGTTGGTAACTCTGGCAGCAGCTTTGTGTTAACTTGGTCAGACATTCCTCCCATGAGTTCTGTGCCTTGTTATTATGTGTATTAAGTGGAATTGCTGTTCACAACACAAAAAAGCTGTGCCCTCTGACATGGCATAGAAACAGAAGCGTGGGCTGAAGTTTTAATGTTAGTTAAGCAATTCCATATTTTCTTGCACATACCAAGAGCTTTTTGAGACCTGCCCCAACCCCCAAAAGTCATTCATGAGTAGATTAGGATGTCTTACACTTTCTAAAAAAATGAGATATGTGGAATGTAAAACAGGAGAGATCACAAAATCTTTTAGGGTTAATGAAAGCAATCTCCAAGCACAGAGAGCCCAGTGTGATTGATTTGTGCATCTCAAAGGGGTATTGTTGATATTATTAAGGTGCTGTGTCGTGGTCTAATGATAGCGCTTCTCTTGTTCACACATAAAATGTTGCTTAAAAATAAAATGAAACAAAACAAAATAAAATCAAACTACTCTATCTTCCCACCAACCCATGGTGTTCTGGAGTTGATGCCAATGGTTTACATTATAAAAAGGAAAGCCAGCTCAATTATACAGTATTTTAAGAGACATATCTAAAGAAGAAAGGTGAAGAAGACTAAAGAAAAAGGGATGAAAGAAATATATATGAAGCGCTGGGGGCTGAGCAGGGGGCAGCAGGGGTGACCAGAATTGCTACCCTGAAGTGAACTCGCTGGAGCAGGCGGGAGATCTCCAGGCTTCCCAGGGGAGACTTAGGAATGTAGTCATTGCTTGTGACCTTCCTCTGGGCGCTGGAGAAGTGTCCTCCTCCACTTCACCATGGAGTCATCCATTTGTACAATTCGCTGTTTGCGGCTGGAGCGCACAGGAGCAGTTGCACGGTCAATCAAGGCTGCTCTGTGTCCAACAGCGTTGGCAGAGGTCAAGGTCTTGGGAAGGTGCAGGAAAACAAATTTGGAAGCCTAGGCCTCGTGTTCAATGACAGCCTGCACTCACTGTGCCCAGACCCTAGCCAGTCTTCTCTTCAAATGAGCGATACAGCAAGAAGCCATCAAGGACTCCTGGTGCCCTGGGACACGTGAAGGTCACAGCAAGGATTGATAGCAAGTGTGCAATATCTTCCCAAATTGTCCTGATGAGGATGAGGACCCACGTTGTCAGTGCTTGGGACCTTTGGTTACCTATGTTCCCTATCGATGTCACTTTAGCACTTCAACTCCTGGGAAGATTTTTGCAGATGAAGTATGTATGTATGTCACTAAGTTAAACTTGAACCTCATTCCATTCTTATAAAGTGTTTTTGCAAAATACAGTAAATAGCAAATTGATGCCAATATTAAACAGAGAGGAAGACGTGTGGACATTGTCCTCCTGCACCAGTGTTTTAGGGACACCTGCTTGCCACCCCCTCTGCTCTTCAAAGCCAGCTATTAGTGTGCCTCTCATTCTTAACTCCTCTTTTAATCACACTTCAGGAAAAACACCAGATCCCACTTAGACTGAGAAAAACTCCTCTCCATTAAATTGTAAGAAATTATAGATGTTTTGAGAAACAATCTCTGTTAGACCAGGTACTAAACTTCAGCAAGTTCTGTGGTTGTATTTTTCAGGTCATTGTTTTCATTATGTATTTTAAAGGATCTTAAGAACATCCCAAAGTCTTCTGAATGTATATGCTTAGTTATAAACTATGCATTGTCTGGGGATTTGATGGTCATCATTTTGGATAATGTGATTGCACACTGCTGTGTGTGGATGTGCTGCTACATGGTACCACACAGGTGTGGCTGAGTGTCCTGCTCCATCCCCAGGATGAATGGGAGAAGTATCACCAACTAGAGTCTACAATTCTCACTGTTTAGAGAGTGTTAATGACATACTGTGTATGCAAACAGCCACATGACCTATAATGGCCCTTAAAATTAATCTGTTGGGATTGCTACAAATATTTTGACATACTGGAGGTGACTTTTGCCTATGTAATAGAAGATTTTGGAAAAGTTTAATCAATATTTTCATTTAACATAAAGCTGAAATTTTAATAATAATACAATTTTAAAAAATAAGACTGCCATTTAACTTAAATGTGTTCATCTTGGTTTTCACATGTAAAAAATTTATTCTTTGAACTGTACCAATAAGATCCTCTGCTCCTAAGAAGTCCTAGAGAGTATTCTATATATTCTGTTGTGGTTTTTTTTGGTGTGAATTTTGTAGATAAATATGTGCATAAAACAAATACCATATATGTATATGTGTATAAAACCTACCACTGAAAACTATGAAAATTAATTTAAAAAGATTATCATATCTCATAAAAAAGACTTTAAGGCAATAAGCATTTATAGAGATAAAAGGATCTCTCCTTCAAGATAAAAGCTTCAGTTCAATAAGGAGATATAACATTTTAAATGTATATGTGCCCAATAACATGACTTCCAATAAATCTATATCAAAGTAGGAGCTCTTAATATACTACAACTATGAGGATAGTTAGTATTTGGTCAACAGGATTAATGCATCTCACCTCATGGATGTATACAGTACATCATATCCAACAACTACACAATAATTGTCAAATCTTTACATTCAAGCTGGTTAAAAAAATGTGATATTGGAAGGAGCAGCCTGGCATGCAGAAAATGTTAATTGCGGATTATGATGGGGATTGCAACCATCTCTTTACTGACCTCAAAGAGCTTCTCATAGTAAACATGGTCGCATAATTTCTACTTGCCCATTCTGTATCTTTTCTGGGTTCTGTCCTGCTCACTGACTAATACCCCAGCCTCAGAACCTCATTCCTAGTACTTGTTAGTGAGTCTCATAGATGCTGACTACTTGCTTATCTGGAGCATCTTGTGGCTGCCACCTGACCCAGATTCCCTGTTATGCTCCTCCCACCTACTAGAATTTATGGTACCTGTGTGGGACCTGTTCCATCTTCCTCCACCAAATAATTCCTGACACAGTGCACTGCCGAGCTCCTTTGGGTGATGTGCTCTGGGCTGAATGTCCCCACCATGCCTCTGCAGATGGATCTGTTCCCCTTGCACTGACCAGTTCCTAGTCTTTGGGCAGAGAATTACCCTCGCTGCCCTGACTGTTGTGCTGTCTGGTTGAATCATGAGAAAGGACAGCCTTCTGTGGTCACCCAGGACACAGGAGGAAGGAATCAAACTGATTATCAAATTGTGCTCCAATTCTTTGACTGCTGGACTACAGATTGTGTCTTGGATTTATGCTCAGCTGGGTTTCCTATTACTAGTCACCCAAGAGAGAGTTTCCATCTGCAGAACCCTGAGTTGTTCTGTGGATGAGTGCCCACACTTAAGTGGAGGATCCCAGAAATGGATCTGGGGTTGACCTAGGTTCTCCTAGGAGGAGAGCAGCAGCAGGGGGAGAGTGTGCCCTTCTTCCAGAATGCCTGGCCTGCAGTCAGAGAGGAAGGGGCTGAGCCACACACAGATCCCACCCCTCCATCCCACCCAGTGTCTGCCATCAGGGCAAGGATTGGGTGTGGGGAGAAAAAGGACAGTGTTCTCCCTTTGTATTAAGACTGAGAAGTGCCACCAGTTCCCCGGGAAGCCTGTCCCCTGGGCTGGGTGCGAGACACCACTCTGGAATGGTGGAGGATGCGCTGCCTGTACTCTCACCATCACCGGAGGGGAGCTGGGTTTGTCCATGCTTGTCACCGTGGAGGTGCTTGTGGCTCAGCTCTCTGGCAGACGGGTTCCTATCTGAGCAGCTTTCTAAATCCTCCCAGATTGCATGTGTCTTGTGCAGTAATAGAGTCTACCTAAGAGGAGTTGCCTTGGGATTATACTTATTTAATGGACAGTATTTAACAAGGTGCTGGACCTTTGAGCAAAACACAAAACTTGCTCATCATTATTGATTTTTTTAATGGCCAGTCTCTTTCCTACACCCAAGCCTGGGGCATACCAGTGCCTGGGTGGGGAAGATCCCTTTTCTATCTGGGCAAAGGGAGAGGTGTGGAGTGGTGGTGGGTGGGACCTGGAGAGAGGAGACGCCCCCCCAGGAGGCCAGCCTGGTGCAAGACAGCCAGCCCTTCAGGGGGTTCCTTGCAGTGCCCCAGGACTTGCTCCTGGTCCTGGGGGGAGACCACTCTAAGAAGGAAGGAAGCATCATCATAGTGGCCAGGGTCTCATTAGGGCAGTAATTAGAGTGGAGTCCTGCACTGAGAGCCTCCCTTCCTGGCTCTGCTTGGCAGAAAACTTCCTCCTCCGTGAGAAGCTTGGCACTTGTTCTGTGGGTGCCAGGAGTCCCATGCAGAGCCAGCTACTGTCAGGAATGGGCAGCTGTGAAATGTCAAATATGACAAAGGGACAAATCGGTACCCACCCCGCTGCAGGGTGCCATGGCATGGGAATCTCTAATAGGAAATTTTAAGGCAGAGAGTCATCCTAAGGCCTCATTCTCCTCCAATTTATGGTCTCAAGGTCTTTGCCTGGTTGCTCAGTGGATGATGCCCCTGGTCTCCTCCTCCCTGGGGACCAGGAGGATCCTCTAGCCATCCTGGCGACCTTGCCTCCTCCTCAGGGACCTCTCAGTCTCCTGATGGCATCCTCTGGCTGCCCCAGCCCCCTGCACTGATCACTTGGAATCAGTGTCCCCATGTCAACAGGACAGCATGGTGTGCTCCTAGGCAGGACCCCTGTCTGGCTTGCCTGTGACCCTCCACACCTCCCACAGAGCCCCCAACAGGGGACTCTCAGTGCTTATTGAAGGGATGACCAGAAGAGAAGGAGGAGGAGGAGGAGGAGGCGGAGGAGGAGGAGGAGGAGGAGGAGGAGGAGGAGGAGGAGCAGAAGCAGCCAGAGGAGGACCAAGAGACAGATCTGTGGGGCAGGCACAGGGGATTCTGGAGCCAGCAACGTGTACAGCAAGGTTGTACCAAAACAGCAAAACCAGCTCAGC
This sequence comes from Ictidomys tridecemlineatus, assembly GCF_052094955.1. Taxonomy (NCBI): domain Eukaryota; kingdom Metazoa; phylum Chordata; class Mammalia; order Rodentia; family Sciuridae; genus Ictidomys; species Ictidomys tridecemlineatus. Next base: position 30,832,794 of record NC_135488.1, on the reverse strand, counting down.
ACCAACAGTCACAGCTCCTGAGCTGCCACAGCAGAGTGGGCGCAGTGGGGGTGGCCTCCCCTCTCGGCCACCTGCATCTCTCACTTGGCCCTTTTTGTTATTTGACCTGGAGGCTGTGTCCCCACATTCACCTGGAGCAGGGCTGGGACTGGACCTGGGTCCCTGTCCTGTGCTAAGCAGATGAGGAAGACAACAGAGAAGCCAGTGTGTTCAAGAGGTGGCCCAAGAATATGCCTACACCTTCCCGCTCTTACTGACCTCAAGCCCAAGAACATGTCCCAATTCAAAGAAAGCACAAGGTCATTTTATCATTGAATTACATCAGAGCCGTAAGAGGTGCTCAACATAGGATCTGGATAGATATTGAAATTTTGCCTTAAAGTTCTATTTTTCTCTCCACAAATGAAAAACTAAGAATTTCCTCCATGATTCAAAGCTTCTGTGGTTGACCCCTTGGCACCCTGCTGCCTCAACTCCACCATGCTTTCCCTGGGCCCATGACAACTCCACACTTGTCCCCACACTTGTCAGTTCTTCTCATCAAGGTCAGGGACGGGCAAGGGCCAGGGGGTAACCTGAGCCTGGCTGCAGAGCCCCTCGGGCCTCCTCAGGCTCCTGGGGATTCAGTGTGGGACTAGTCATGGCTTCTCAGGGCCAGGAGCCTCCAGCCAAGGGGTCTTGGTCAAGGCACACCACTTTTCTGAAACAGATATTTTCTGATGCAGATATTACGTCTTAGGGTTGGTGTTGGTGTCATGAGAAGGTGTTATGTGAGGAGTCACTGGAGCATATTTAACTTGAATGGAAATTCAGAGCTCCCGGCAGGCAGGGCCACCAGGACATAGGCAATTGGTGCTGCCCAGCTTGACAGGCAGAAGTCCCCAGGCCACTGTCGGAGCTGCTCAGCCACAGGCCCTCTGGGCTGCTGGTGCCTGGACATGATGTCAGGCCTTAAACTGAACCTTGGCTGCTCATCTCTGATTTCTGGACACAGATCCCAGCTCTCTCCTGCTCCTACCCCAGGCCTGAACTGCTGTGTGTGTCTGGACAGACCCAAGGCCTATATGCATTCTTTCTACTGGGGAGGCCTGGGCCGTCCTTGCCCCCAATCCTGCAGTATATCACAGCCCCTGGGGATGGGCACCTAACAGGCACTACTTTCCCCCCAAAACCAACTCAGGAGAAACTAGAGAAGCAGTGAGAATATGGATTCCAGGAACTCACCCTGCAGGGGGCTGACCCGGTGGTGTGTGGGTTCTGCAGGGTGCAGAGGAGAGGCCAGAGGGGGTCGTAGGAGTAGGTGGGTAGAGGGAAGCTTTTGGATTTTGCTCTTCACATGAGGCCATGATTGCTTTGGGTCAATAACTGGCTGCCCCTTGATCCAGTCCCAGGCCACTGGAGGCAGCGGGGTAATACTCCAGTGGTACAAAGGTCTTTGCATGAAATCAAACCTTTCAAAAATGCAGTCAAAACCAAGGGATGAGATGCTTCTGGAATTTCCAGAAGTTCTGGAAGGTTCTCTTCATAATATTTCCCTAAATTCTCTGAAATACTAATATCCCTTAGCACAAATAAAGATAACAGCAAGAGTGAAGAATAAATAATAAGTTCCTGAAACCCGGTGTGGGTGAGGGAACAAGGCCCCAAAGAGCTGCCACAGGGTGAAAGGGAGGGGCCCGTGCCTGGTGTCCGAGGGCTGGGGGGACAAAGGACCCAGGCACCATCTTGGCTTCACTCCCTGTGCAGCAGCAGCCTCTGCCCATGGGTGAGGTGGACCTGGGGTGGGCATCTGGTGAGAGGCCTGCTCAGGGGCACACATCTACCCTTTCAATCACCTGTTATCCCTGCCCCTTGGCCTCCTGAAGGTCTCTATAGCATCTAGCAGTGTCTCGTGTTTTCAGAGATGTCCGAGGAGTGAGTGGCCTGGGAGCTGCTGGAGTTCCTGTGGCAGAGCAGGCTTGTAATTCTCTAACCCATCGTCGTGTGTCCCTCAGCACACCTGCTACCTGGACCTGGGAGGCTGACTTGAGATGGAGTGATGCAGCCCTGCTGTCCTCTCCGCTCTGCTCCAAGGTGGGGATGGCTTACATGGGGATCTGCTGCATGTAGCAAGTCATGCAAAAGCCTCTCCCTTCTCCAACACACATGGTGTGCATACTCCTAAGATCACACGAAAATAAATGTGTCCACAAAACATACGGTATGCACACAAAATGCACAACATATGCAATGTATATGTCCACTTTCCCCAAACACATGCATGCCACAACACACACACACACACACACACACACACACACACACACACACACATAGGAACTTAATGACCAGCCCAAAAGTCTGAATGCTGATTGTCTTTGCAGTGAGTAGTTAGAAAAGTAGGAAAAATCATCCAATAAATTATAGTTAGTTCTTAAAATCACTGTAATATATAAAAACTATATAAAATAAAACAAGTCCTTTGATCTAGCGATTACATATCTAGGAATTTATGCCTTAGGAATAATCAATGATATTTGCAAAGATTTAAGCTCAAGCACATCAATGCTAATATATACCTCCGTAGCTATATTGTAACAACATAATATCATGTGCTTAATCTGTAACACACATGTACGTACCTATGATGGTACAAAAGTGAGAATAACACACATGTTTAACATTTGGATTAGGTGAATTGTGTTCTGTCCATTGTGATGCAGTTTGGTTGTCCCTTGTTCTCTTCCTGGGCCTCCCACAAATAAACACGTAGTATCCCTGTGTATTAGTATTGGTTCGGGCCACAGACAGGAGCCACCAAACACCCCACGTCACACTACACAGCACCTCATTGTAGACCAACTCGTTTCCCTTCCTTCTTGGAGTCCCTCGGGCATGAACCCCACAAGTCTGTTGGCACCGACCTGACCTGGGCTCTTCCCACCCCTCTCCCTCTTCCCCACCCTGAGAATGCCGGGCTGCCCCACCCTCGCGTCCTCATTCATGGGAGAATAGCACAACACAAAGCTTGCAGCTGCCCTACCTGCGCCCTTCAGACAACTTAGTAGCAATCTTGACTTTATTTTGGTTTTGCTTCCTTTTGTCCTTCATAATCTCATCTCCATCCTAGGACTTTTATCAAGAGTTCTTCAACAAAATGTCTCTCATTAAGAATTTAGCGGGGCCGGGGCTGTGGCTCAGCGGTAGAGCGCTGGCCTAGCACGTTTGAGGCCCTGGGTTCGATCCTCAGCACCACATCAAAATAAATAACATAAAACTATTGTGTCCAACTAAAGAATAAATATTTTCTTTTAAAAAAAGAATGTAGCAGCTTCTCAGACAATTAGTGGAAAACACTTTAGCAGTTAAAATTGGCACTTTATTAGAAATAGCACTATCATTAAAAATAATAGTGTAGAAAAGAATTGATGAAATGGAATGATGTTTATGATATTAAATTGATTAGAAAACTCACCATACTACTACTGACTAGGAAAGAAATATTACCAAACCATTTTTCCAACTCACTTCCCTAGGTGTGGATGTAAAGGTGTGCATGGAAAATGACTCTGGGAGGAGACCCCAGGCCTTGGCCCCAGTTGAGAGACGGGGCTGGAGTATGCTCAGAAAGGCCTGAGGGACAGTCCTGTCCTTTCCAGTGACTAGGGATGTGACCTTGGGTAAATTGCTTACCCTCCTTAAACTGTGCCTTTTTTTCTGTAAAACAGGGATGATCTACCTACAGGATCGTCAGAGGATTAGGTTCTAGGTAAAGAAAGAAAGGCCAGTCCAGTGAGGGCACCGTGGCTGACCACCGTGGCTGACCACCATGGCTGACCACTGTGGCTGTTCCTGGTTGTGGAGGGTTGGGTCGTGGTCCAGAAGCGGTTCTCATTGCTGTGCCTTTGTTTGGCTTTGAGTAACAGACAGGAGCACGTGCCGTCCAAAACGCGAGATAATGCAGGAAGATTGTAATGGGCTCCAGGGAGAATCCGGTCCTTGGTGGGCTCCATCAGGGACTGCTGCTTGGGGGATGCCTTGCATGTCACCTTTGAAAAAGAGTGGCGGAGAAGAGGTGCAGGTAGTGTTGGTCCTAGTGCACCCGGAAGGAGGCCTGAGAGGAGGACATTTCCTCTGGAACTTGGGGACTCAGCTTGTTGATAGTTTGGAACTGGGGCTCAGAACCCACGTGAGAATGAGGTCTTCCCCGACCCTCTGGACCCTCTCAGGCTCCCTGGCTGACCTGGACCTGGTGTCTCTTCTTTCCTTCACTCACATCTGTTTCCTACCCCTTCACAGTTGGACAGAGTGTGCAGCTACAAAGTCCATCTCGAGGGCCTTGTAGTGTGTCATGTGGATGAGGCACAGGCCTTGGCAGAGTGACACCACCCCACGGGAATTGTTTATACCATTGGCATGGAAACCACAAGGTGATGAGAGGTGTCTGATGACCCAGAAAGCTGTTTATCATTGGCTGCAGGAATGCCGTCATTGCGTTGTAACACCCACTCCCAAATCTGACGTCCCCATTCAGGACCAGCCTGGCTCCTCCAGACCAGGGTTTATAAGCACAGAAGACAGAGCCCCAGGAGTCCACAAGGGAGTCACAGATCACAGCGATCCCCAGGCCAGGTAGGTGGTCTTCACCCATTCCCCTACCCCAAGGCCCATTGTCACGATGGGTTGGTGGCAGAGCCTGGCCACACCTTCCTTTTCTCCCCACTTTAGAAATATTATCTCCAAGATGCCCAGACCGCCAGGCCCTTGGCCCCGGTAGCAGCCAGCAGGCTCCCAGGACGGCTTGGGCCAGTGTCACAGAGTTGCTGGAGGGCCGGGTGGACACTGGCTTAGCAAACCTGCAAGTCCAGATGATGCCAGCAGCTTCTCTGTAAGCGGAGAAGATTGATTTCAGATCTAGAAAGTACTGGTCTTTGGAAAGAGGTTTTGGAAGTTGGTACTGTGAGTGTTCTCAAGGGGACAGGGAGAGCTCAGATGGCCTGTCCATGCCCTCTTCAGGGAGTACAGTGGGAGCCTCCTGGATTTATCTTGATATGGGTTCCAGATTCCCTAAGCAGCTCACAGGGATGTCCCCAAGTCCTCCAGCCTGTGGTAACGTTCCTTCCTCTGGGCATCTGCATTTCTGCCAGGCACGTCTTGTGGTGATGTATTGTCAAACTCTCTGTCTTCTTAATTCGTTCCTTGATTTACCCCACACTGCAAAGGCAGCTGTGCTCTGTGACTACAGGGTGCTGCCAACCACAACTCAAAACCTAATGGTAGATACTGCTGAGCCTAAAGACCCATCATCTCCGCCCAGCTCCCTAGAGCTGCCTGGTGGTCACCTTCCCTCCTGCTCACTGTCCCCAGGGCTGAGCCCTGGAGTCCTTTCTTGTCATTTTTATTTATTGCAAAGCAATTTGGTTCTCCTGGTGTCTTCCTAAGCCATTCTCTAAAGATCTGGTTTTCGCACCAAATGCCATCTCCACAAACTCGGAAGTGGTACCTGCCTGGAAGTCACATAACTTCAGATTTCTCACCTGTAAAACGGGATGAAGAGTTCTTGCTCCATTTCTTCTCCTGGACTAATGTTGGGGAAAGTGCTTTGTCAAATGAAATAGGGTGTGAAGAATTTATATAATTCTGTCTCCTCCAACGCTCCTAGTGAAGCAAATAGTGGGAATCTACCTGCCCAAGACAGGAGTTGAGCTTTTCTGGGGCCTTTGGGAACTGAGTGTTTCTTGGCAAGATCTTGCAGGGATATTGCCCTCTGTTAGGTAAAGATTAGGTTACTTCAGAGTCAGCAACCTTCTACAGAAAGGCTCAGGTGGTACGTTAGGTGTTGCTGGCCTCTCTCTCTCAAGTACTCACCTGTTACTGCAGCCCCCAAAGCAACCCTAGACACTATGTAAATGAGGAAAATCAAACTTTATTTAACCACAAAACAAGTGGGCCAGATTTGGCCTGTGGGCCATAGTGTGTCAGTCCCAAGAGCACTGCACGTTGAGCTTTTTATTCTTTATCATTGTTATGAAACGTTGTCAAGATTCACTGAAGTGATAGTGTGACCTGCGTGTTGGAGTTGTGTCCCACTGTTTGGAACATGCTGCTTTGGAGGAGAGATGGGAGAGTGTGGTCCCGCTCTGTGAGGCCTCCTGCAGGCAGGGAGCATTGCCAAGCAGACAGCAGGGCGAGAGGCTGCTTCAGGGACATGGAGCAACAGGGAGCTGATTCCTGCCTGTCTGTCCAGGTGCAGTGCCTCTTGTTATCACACCAACACAGAAGATGTCCGTTTTGGAGGACAACACAGGAGAGAACATGGACTTTGAAGACTGGGAAGAAGAGGAAGCCCAGTGCTGCTCAGAAGGTACATTTTGGGGAAAAGTCACAGCAGGACCAGAGTAGAATTCTGAGAGCAGGACCTCCCGGCTAGCCTTGCACAGCGAGTGAGCGGCAGAACTTCCCTGGCAAATGAACCAGACTAGAGGGATCTAGAAAGTAAAGTTTGCCTCAGGGGCCCAGGCGCACAGAGGTGGATAAGTGGACTGTTCCCCGCTCAGGGCTCAGGGCCTTGAGCTTCACCACCAGTGCAGGGTTTCCCCTCCTAAAGCATCTGAGCCCTCCCAGCTTGCCCAGGAGAAAAGGCCCGAGGTGGAGGGGCTGGCCTGGGTCAGTGACTCTGGGCAGGGCTCTGGCACTCCCTGGAGAAAGGCAGAGGTCAAGGGCAACCACAGGAGATGTGGGTCTGCGCATGGGGCATGAAGGCAGAGACCACAACCTGCCAGAGGTTGACCCCGGATTATTTCTTCTCTCTTTTGCAACATGTGTGTCCAGGGAAGCCATTTTTAAATGTCACTCCTGTCTCTCTGCTCTGTATTTCTCTGTGCAAACAAAATGAATTAAAGAATTAAGTGGCACCTAGAGCTTGTACACGCTTGGGATACCCCAATTGTCTGTGTTCACTTGCTGTCCCTGGTTGCAGACCCAGCTGGAAGCCCCATGGAGACAGGCCAGAGCCAAGCCTCTGTGAGTTCTGTGCATACAAGTAAGGTCCCGGGGTGCAGTGATGGGTGGCCGAGGGGTGAGGGGACAGATGGTTCTGCTGGGCCCTCTTAGACTGGAGACACCCAAGGGTGCTTCCCCTTTGTGGAGGGGAAGCCCATCTGGAGGGTCTTCAGGAAAGATGTACCCAAGGTGGGCCTCTGCAGAGAGGGCAGTGACCCAGGTGGGTGAGGGCACAGCGGGGGGGCGGAGGCTTTGAACCTGGGACCCTTCTGAATGTTGTCTGACCTCTGCCAGGAGGCTGACACCCTGACCTCCCCACGGCACTGCTGAGAAACAGGAGGGTGTCCAGCAGGGGCGCCCTGGGACACCCTACGATGGAGCCTGGGGTGGCTGCCCCCACAGGGTGCCATGGGTGTCACCTTCCAGCAGCCCCAGGAGGAAGCTGCTACCATCACACTGTCCAAGTGTGGAACCTGAGGCAGAGTGGCCGTGACCTGCCCCAGGTGACATGGGGAGGAAGCCACAGATGCTGGCATTTAATGCACCCTCTGTAGGCCCAACTCAGGGCTGCTGCTTACCAGGGTCTGAAGACAACAGCCCCAGCCTCAGTCCCAGGGGATCCAGACACCAGCCCCAGCCCCAAGGATCCAGACACTAGCCCCAGCCCCAGGGATCCAGACACCAGCCCCAGCCTCAGCCCCAGGGATCCAGACACCAGCCCCAGCCTCAGCCCCAGGGATCCAGACACCAGCCCCAGCCTCAGCCCCAGGGATCCAGACACCAGCCCCAGCCTCAGCCCCAGGGATCCAGACACCATTCTCAGCCCCAGGGATCCAGACACCATTCTCAGCCCCAGCCCCAGGGATCCAGACACCAGCCCCAGCCCCAGCCCCAGGGATCCAGACACCATTCTCAGTCCCAGCCCCAGGGATCCAGACACCAGCCCCAGCCCCAGCCCCAGGGATCCAGACACCATTCTCAGCCCCAGCCCCAGGGATCCAGACACCATTCTCAGCCCCACCCCCAGGGATCCAGACACCAGCCCCAGCCCCACCCCCAGGGATCCAGACACCATTCTCAGCCCCAGCCCCACCCCCAGGGATCCAGACACCATTCTCAGCCCCAGCCCCAGGGATCCAGACACCAGCCCCAGCCCCAGCCCCAGGGATCCAGACACCATTCTCAGCCCCAGCCCCAGCCCCAGGGATCCAGACACCATTCTCAGCCCCAGCCCCAGGGATCCAGACACCAGCCCCAGCCCCAGGGATCCAGTGCCCAGCCAGGTGTGAGAAACTAAAGGCTCAGAGTCCGTCTAGCTCAGGGCTCCAACCCCACAGCCCCTGCCCTGGGGACTCAGACTGTGGGAGAGTCTGGAGTAACCAAGGCTGAGAGCGGGGGTCTCCCCTGACCCCTTGTCACCATGGAGTCACTCAAGATCTGGCCTGGGCTGGCCCCTTCACAGACACTGAGAGTCCCCTGTTGGGGGCTCTGTGGGGATGTGGAGGGTCACATACAAGCCAGACAGGGGACCTGCCTAGGAGCTGATAGTGCTGTCATGTTGAGATGGGGACACTGATTCCTGTGAGCAGGCCCAGGTGGTCAGTGCAGGGGGCTGGGGCAGCCAGAGGATGCCATCCCACTCCGAGGAGACTGAGCGGCCTGCAGGGAGGAGGCAGGGTCAGCAATGTGACAAGAGGATCCTCCTGGTCCTCAGGGAGGAGGAGACCACGGGGGACAGTCCACTGAGCAGCTGGGCAGAGGCCTTGAGACCATGAACGGGAAGAGAATGAGGCCTTAGGATGACTCTGTGCCTTAGAATTTCCTGTCACAGATTCGCATGCCGTGGCACCCTGCAGGGGGTGGGTACAATATTGTCACATTGTCATATCTGACATTTCTCAGCTGCCCATCCCTGACAGCCTCGGCCCAACGCTGGAAGCTCCTGCTTAGGAGCCCAGAGCCTGGGAAACCCCTTGGCACCCCCATGGCTGTTTCTCCCACTTTAGGAGGTTTCTCCAGGATGGGGGGCCACCCCTGGGGTTCCTACAGGAGCCACTGTGGTGTGGCTCCTTCTTGGAGTGTCCTGCTTCCTGGATCTGCTTGCTTTGGTGTTCCACCACCTAGATGCCCATTATCACTCTCTTGGACAGACGGTGTGAGGGTCTCTCCCACCCCAGGCATTGCTGTGGGCACGATGCCCAGCCAGAGTTTAGGAAAGTGGGTCGGGACAAGCCATGGTTGCCATGGTCCAGGTCTCATCTGTAGCACGGATGCTTTCTTGGCTCCGGTAAGTGCTACTTATTTAGTAAGCATTTAAATCCTCACAACCGTCTCTCAGGTAGGTGATTTTAATGTCCCCATTTCACAAACTAGGACATTCGGTTTTGGAAAGATTCAGTAGCTTGTTCCAGGTCCCAAGGCAGCCATGAACGACACTCAGTTTGAACCCATCTGTGAAACTCTGGACCCCACGTGCTTACGTCCAGCGCTAATGTGCTCGTCCCAAGCAAGGCAGAGAGTCTGGAGCCTGGGAGCTGGGGCTGGCACCCTGGGATGTGGGGGAGATGGGCCGAGTCTCCCATTCGCTGGGATGCGTTGATATCTGGTCACATTTGTCCAGGTCCAAGAGTGAAGGCCAAAGAGCCCCAGAAATTCAGCATTTTCGACCGTGATCATAAAGTGTTGGTCCTGGACTCTGGGACCCTCAAAGCAATTCCACATAAAAGCTACATCCTCCCAGGTAACTCACAGTCCAGCCAAGGTGAGACCTCTCTTTGCACGGGTTTGGACGTACCACGCCCCCAGTGCCAGCAGGTGTGGTCCTGGTGAGAGGCCCTAAAGAGCTTTAGGAAGTGGGTAGAGGGCATGACGGGATCAGAGGGGAGTCTTCTGGAAGGGTGGGCTGAGAGAAGGAGCCTGTGGCTCAGGCTTGGAAGAGGAGCCTTGGGCCAGCATGGGGGAGGGGACTTTGATCCTGGCTCCAAGGCGGAGGGTCAGCAGGTGGTGGAGCGGGGCTGTGAGTAAGGTCACTGGGATCTCCCTGCTCTGTCTTCACACAGAGACATTCTTTGTGTTGGCCTCACATCTGGCAAAGCCCTCCGAGGAGAAAGGGTCTCCCATTTTGTTGGCCGTTTCTAAAGGAGAGTTCTGTCTCTGCTGTTACAAGAACAAAGGAAAACGTAAGCCATCCCTTCAGCTGAAGGTGAGCATTCCAGGCTGTCTTCCCGTATCTACGGTCACCCACAAGTGGCCCGATTTTGGCTGCAGATCTAAGGCATGGTTTTTAATCCATCTTTTAAGATCATGCATAGAGCCAATTTCCCCATGGCCTTCTGATACCTGCTTTTTTCCCTATCTGTTTATTTTTAAAATTTTTGGTACTGGGAATTGAACCCAGGGGTGCTTAGCCACTGACTGAGCCACGTCCCCAGCCTTTTTTTTTTTTTTTTTTTTAAATTTAATTTGAAACAGGGCCTAAGTTGCTGAGGCTGCCTTAGTACTTGAGATCCTCCTGTCTCAGCCTCCTGGGCGGCTGGGATCACACCACACCTGTCTCAGTTGATCTTTAATTCTGGGGTTGGGGTGGGGAAGAGAAGGCTTGGATACTTGTCATCCTGAAAACATGGCTCCAAGCCCCACACCAGCCTTCCCAAGGGCATCTGCCCTAGATCCGTTCCTCCTCTCCGGGCAAAGGCCTGGAGCAGAGGATGGTGTGTTGGGTTTTCTCCCTCTGGAAGCCTCTGCTGTTTGTCACCTCTTATCTCACAGAAGAAGAAGCTGATGAGCCTGGCCGCCCAGAAGGAGACGTCGCGCCGGGCTTACGTCTTCTACAAGTCTAAGGTGGGCTCACGGTACACCCTGGAGTCCGCTGCCCACCCCGGCTGGTTCATCTGCACGTCCCGCAATTCCGGAGATCCTGTTACAGTGACGGATAAAACCGGGCGAAGGAAACACACCGAGTTTTCATTCGAGAATCCTAGCAGAACTGAAATGAGCCAGTAGGGGCAGAGTGAAGAAACTGTCCCCTCAGGCACCTCCCCGGCCTCTCCTCTGACTCTACCCATCAGAGAGGAACACAACAGCTGCTTGCTCACTAACTCTGTGTCTGTGAGTTTCATTTCTCACCCACAAGGAGGGGTTTGCGTTTGAGGCTTATGGAAAGAAGGATTGCCTAATGACGGACTCTCTTTGGAGAGGAAATCCAGTTCTGGGTTCTGCTACCCTGAACCGTCACAGGCTGGGGGCTGGGTCACATGGTGCCATCTGGCCAGGCCCAGCTGGACACTTGCTGCAGAAGTCATTGCAGGGTGCATGCCTTGCTCTGGAAAGAGCAGTTCCTGCCACGTAGCAGCCCTGGGGATCTACCGAGGCAGAAGTGCACTGAAGTGGCTGAGGGTGTCCAGGGTACAATGTGCAAGGAAGAGGGGTGACCGCAAGTCGCCATCTACTCACGTGATGTGTGGAAAGGGGTGGGTGGGTTTCAGACAGGTAGCAGAGTCACCTGACATGGGGGAAAGGCACCGAGACAGGGTGTCTGGGTCAGGTGGCAGCCAGAGAGCAGGTGACCAGCCAGTCACATCACATTGGCTGTGAGGAGACCTGGTGACAGGGGCCGGGTTCTGTCCCTAAGCAGGGCTCTGAGCTCCTCAAGGGCAGCTGGCCGAATATCACCTGGGCCTAGAAACACAATGAGGGGCCAGGAGGGAGGCCTGGAAACTAGCTGTCTACTAGTTTTGCCTCTTAGGTTGCCAGTAGTATTAATTGCTTTTCGTTTACTTTAGCATAAAGTCTACTAAAACACTAAGGAGCTTGCAGGAAGGAGGTTGGGCAGGTGAGCTTCTTACTGCTACTGACCACTCAATGTTTACTCAAAACAATGGGCCTCCGTGGGCTAAAATCACGCCATCAGCAGGTGTTGCTCTGGACTCCAGGGAAAACCCACGTCCTGCCTTTCCAGAGGCTCGAGGTCCCTTCATTCCCACCGTCCCTTCCTCTGCCTTCAAAGATGCAATGGCTGGCCAGGTCTTCCTCACCACCTCACACTCGGACCCTCCTGGCTTCCTTCCTCACTGGCAGGGACTCTGGTCATGCACAGGGGTCTGCCTGAATAATCCAGCTGCCCCCCCCCCCACTCAGGAGGTGGAGCTACTCATGGCTGCCAAGTCCCTTTGCCACATGGCACAACAGTACTCAGAGATTCTGGAGATCGGGGTGTGGGCATCTTGGGTGGGGGAATTATTCTGCCCCAAGGTAGCTTTTAGTATTGAAGGATGTGCCGAAGAACCAGCGACAGAAATTTCTAGCAGGCCAGAAATGGCACGAAGCTCTGGCTGTACCTCTCAGATGGATAAGAGCCAATCACATTGTTTTTTTTTTTTTTTTTTTAACTTAGCAAAAAATTTATTTCCCAAGAGAGCATGTGGCTGTGCTGGTTTTGTTACATGCCCACTGATGAGGCAATTAAAGACGGTGCATAGATCAATGCTCCCGCAGGACGGTGTCCACCCAGTCTAATGAGATACTTAGAGTAGATCTGATGAGCTAATCCTAGCAGAAAGGCTGAGGGTTCAGGCAGGAGGCCAGACTCCAGTGTAAACAGGCAGTGAGGCAGTGTCCAGTCGCTGAGGGCCAGGTGAGACCACAACAGGCAGAGCTTGGCAGGGTCAGCCTCTTCTGTTGATGCTGCTGCCGATGGTGACGGATACTAACCCAATGGTTTAAAAAAAAAAGTATTTGGTATTTTTAGCATTTTAGAGTGCACGCAGGTGACAGTAACGTCATGGAGAGGAGGGACTGCTTTCTTCATAACATCACAGGTCCTCCTGGACTCTGATGCAGGGCTGCCCATGACTGCGAGCACCCTGGCTCCCTGACAGACCCACAGAAAAGGGACGGGGCAGGCTGACCATGGCTGTGAGGAGGCCCACCATGCCCCAGACGGGCACGGTCTGCCATCTGTCCTGCTCCTCTTCCCACCTGGTAGTATTGATTGCAATTTGCTGTGTAAAACACAAATTCTCAGGGTCACACACCCTGAGGTTCTGACACAGGTGTTTGGGACACAGCTCAAGATCTAGTTGGCTTTTACAGAACGCTCTCAAGTAATTCTGATGCAGTTGATTCTTTTGGATCCACACTTGGAGAAACACTAGACTTTTCATTAGACAATGGAAACATGACTTTTGTGGCTGAGAGCATTTCTGGATGATTGGATGCTTGCAGACACCTGTCCTAATATTCAGCCTTGGGCTTAAACACACCCTAAGGGGTGTCCCAAGCAAAGTGACCTGTTTTAGTCAGCTATTTTGTTGCTGTGACTAAAGGACCCAATCAGAACAAATGTAGAGGGGGAAAGATTTATTTGAGAGTTTACCGTTTCAGAGGTCTCAGTCCATAGAAATCTAGCTCCATTCCTAGGGGCTCGAGCTGAGGCTGAACATCACGGCAGACAAGAATGGTGGAGGAAAGCAGCTCACAGGTTGGTCAGGAAGCGGAGAGAGACTGCGCTTGACAGATACAAATGTATACTCAAAGCCACGCCCAATGCCCACCTCCTCCAGCCACACCCACCTCCTCAGCGACACTCAGTTAAGCCCTCTCAGGGGCTTAATCACTGATTGGGCGAAGACTCTCACAACCCAGTCATTTCTCCTCTGAACCTTCTTGCCTTGTCTCACACGTGAGCTTTTGGGGGACACCTCACATCCAAACCATAAAATGACCTGAGCCCAAACCACGGAGTAATTCCAGTGCACTGTCCCCAGCACGGAGGTGACCGGCAGAAGATAGCACCGAGAGAGGCTTTTCCACACAGAGCTCCATGGCCTGGGCTGGCTGAGTGAGTCCTCTGCTGGTGGACTTCACGTTGGGGTGAGGATTAAAGACTGAGCAGACCCGAGTGCTGCCCCTGTCCTCAAGGGAGACAGATGTCACTCCGTGTGACTGGGGCGTGTCCTATCGGGAAACCAGAGGGGAAGAGAAACCTGAATGAGCTAGGGAAACAGCGTGGGCTTAACTAGAATGAAGGTGGGAGAGAGCCTTCTGCCATCTTTGAGGAGGTGGATACAGAGAGAAGACACAGAGAAGGAGGGATGTGGACAGCACGGAGCCCGGTGCATCTCCCTGCATGGCAAGGGTGGCTAAGGGCAGCTCAGGCTGTAGCACCCATCCCACCCACTCACCTTGGCACCTCTATTCCTGGAGGGCGGACCAAGGGAAGGGATGGTGCTTTAGAGGCACAGGGAACTTCTGTCCCCATCTCTCTTCCCCTGTTCCCTGGAAAGCTTAAAACCCATTTGCTGACCTCACAGAAAAAAAAAAAACAAAGTTTGCCGGAGAGGCAATGAGGGAGAGTGTGGCCTTGGGGACTCCAAGGGCACAGGACAACCTGTACATTTACTTTGAAAATCTGGGAAGAGAATGTGTCTTATTCTTCTTTAGACAACCCCAAAGCATTCAGTGTCTCCTGCTCGCTCTGCTCTCTGAAACTCGGTCCCTCCCCGCCCCTCACAGTCCTGCTGACCCCCTTCCCTCCTGTGGCCATGGGACAGCTCCGCTCCTCACCCACCAGGCAGGGGTACTGTGTAGGGGCCTCACGCTGTTGCTGGTACTTCAAGAGGCCAGGAAAAACCCATGTTCAGCTGTCTTTAGTCACCCCAGTTACCAACTAGCTGGGTCTCCTGGCCTTACCTGGCTAATGTCGCCCCTGGCTGTGACCCGGTGGCCGTGTGTTGACCTGCAGGACTGAGAGATAGTTATGTGGAAGAAATAGGAATGTTCTCAGAATCAACATGAATTCGCTTATATCAACCCTGAAAAATGAACAGATGAAGCTGAAGGGTAAGAAGGCAGGGTCTTCCACATGGTCGCCTGGTGGGGTCTACACTGCAGCCTGCAAGGATCCGAAGCTTAGAGAGGCCACCAGCCTTCTACAAAAAGTCCTTCTGCAGAGACACCTGTCCAGCAGCGGTCAGTCTGGCCTCAGATGGACACCACTCTTGTGATTAATCATTGTGCCCAAGGACGATTTCAGAATATCTAAAGTAATCCTTCCCATTTTTGCTTGAAAACCTCTCCTGGCCTCAGTTGCCATGGCCACACGTTCCCACTGAGGTGTTCTGCTCTGTGTGAATAAGTATCCACGTTCTCTGGAGAATCTCTCTGTTTGCCCCTTTGTTTAGGTTGACAGATGGGGACTTTTAAAGAAATCATATCAAAAGTGGCATTAAAAGCCTTGTGATATCAATGTTCTAACCCTGGCTCACTTGGCTTGTCACAAGACCCTGCTGACGTTTCTAGGGATTTAAAAAATCTGTACCAGAGTTAAATATTATGGAACATATATTTGATTTGCATGATTGGTAAGCTAGTCCCTGGCACGGTTGGAATTGGGGGTGGGATGTGTCTTCATCCTGGGGTGGAAGAGGCTGGGTGTCTCTAGGTGGTGGAAAGAGCTTACTTCACATCCTTGTCATGTCCTGACAGGGAGACCCTGGCAGGGCAGCCTGCCTGAGGCTTCACTTCAGATATAAAACATGAGATTGTTAAGCCCCAGGGTGAGGCCAGGCTGATGGCTCCTGTAACACATATTGAAATGACTCTGAGGCCATTAGGAGGGTTTTGGATCTGGAACCACCTCCAAAGGATCATGCTAAGAATTGGTCCCTAGATGGTGGCGCTTCTGGGAGGTGGAGAACACTTTAGGGAATGCGGCCTGATTGGAGGAAGCAGTGGATGTGCTTTTAAGGAGATATTGGGACCCAGCCCCTTCCCATCTGTCTTTCTCTGCTTCCTGGCCATCTTCCTGAACACTTTTATGTCACCTCACCCTCCCTGCCACGATGCTCCGACTCCACAGGCCTCAAAGCAATGGAACCAGCTGACTACAGACTGAAACCAGGAGCCTACACATCTTCCTTCCTTTTAGGCTGTTTATGTTGGGTATTTTGTCACAGCTAGGAAAGCTGACTAGTACAACAATGATATCAGAATGAGTTCTAAGGCACATCACTTGGTGAAGGATTTGTTATAATGAAGGTCTGAGAAGCAACTTGGGGAATCCTGAGCTCTTTGACTGCAGCAAGGGTCCAAAGAGGTCCAGCGTGGCAGTTCAGGGAAGACCCAAGTGGAGGATTGAGAGAGAGAGAGAGAGAGAGAGAGAGAGAGGTGCTGTGGGTTCTAACCACCAACACCATCATCTTCCCATGAGAACAGTGATGAGGGAGAGTGGGGTGCCCACCCCCACCACAAGGCCATGGAGAGGGGCCTCAAGCAGCCTGGGAGTTGTGCAGTGCCTGCTGGGCTAGTCCTACTGCTCCCTGGAAACCCAAGGTTGGGAGAGGGCTGGCCACCCGCTGTCAGTGAGGAGGCAAGCATCTGACCTGCTAGAACCAGTGAAGACCAAGGACACAGGAGTGTGGGTGCTGAGTGGCCCTGAGGAGGGCCTGGGTGAGAGGGGCTGGTGGGCATCTTCACTTCCTGCCCAAGAGGGCTGCTGCAGGACAAATAGACCTCAGCCCCGGATGCTGGCCGGTGCCCGCGGGGGTGAGGGGAAGGCCAGCGCTGAGCCGGGCAGCTCAGGTCAAGGGAGCAGTGAATGAGCGACGCTCTCCATGCCAGGCACACAAGGCCGCAGGGACCTCAGGTGGACAGCAGGAGCCAAGTCCCAGAGCACAGATCAGCCAGAGGAGAGCAGAGCAAGGAAGAGCAGCACCTGTCTTCAGTCACTGGAGGGGACAGAGAGGGAAAGAGGAGCTGCAGGGAACTGCTCTGGCAGACCCTGACTGGCTGCCACTGTCGACCTCTTGGCATTCTTCTTTTTAAAGGAGAAAGAGTTTACTTTGGGCTCCCTTTCAGCCCATGGCTGGCCCACTCCGTTGCCCTGGGACCCGGTGAGGCGGAGCATCATGGCGGGAGGTGTGGTGGAGGAAAGGTGCCCCGAAGACGGTGGCCAGGAAGAGGAGGGTGCGTCTCACCGCTGATCTTCCCTGGCATCCGATTTTGGACAAAATAAGGTTGACTTTTGCTCTTTTGATTTGTTTATTTTTTTTTTAATTTTGAGAAAGCATAAAGCAAAGGATATAATAAATCATAATATGAAAACATTCATGTTTTTACCACTTAGAACTTTAAGTTGTCAAATTAAAATTTTAAGTTGTAATATTTGCTTCAAGTCTTTTTTTTTAATTTTTTCAATAAAACTATAAACCATTGTTGGGCCTGGGGATGTGGCTCAAGCGGTAACACGCTCGCCTGGCATGCGCAGGGCACTGGGTTCCATCCTCAGCACCACATAAAATAAAATAAAATAAAGATTTTCTGTCCACCGAAAACTGAAAAATAAAAATATTAAAAAATTCTCTCTCTCTCTCTCTCTCTCTCCTCTCTCTCTCTCTCTAAAACAAAACAAAAAAACCCCTATAAACCGTTGGAGTTGCAATAGCAGCCTCTCTCTGGGCTCATTCACACTGTGCTTTCTTTTCCAACACCCCCAGAAGTCACCCTGTCATGGAACTAGATGTGAACCCTTTCTGCTCATTTTGGATACTCTTATATTCATAGGCAGATATTTATGAATGCTATATAATTTTATCTTGTGGGTTGTAAGAAATTTGTAAGTGTGCTTTTAGTACAGTACATACGGTATGCATTACTTCTTTTCATTAAATGATTTGGTTTTTTATGCTTCTCCTCATTGACCTGGTGGAATGGTGTTCTGTAACAAACCACTCTCCTAAAATAAAGAAAATCTGAGCCTGGAGAGTAAAGTCTTCTTTTAAGGAGGGCGTCTGCTGCGATTAAAAGGGACCATGAAGAACACAACCTGGGTGTCCAACAGTTTGATCCTGGTGGCAAGATGTCCATTTTACCTTATGAAGCAGCTGGAAGAGATAGCACCTTGGAGATTCCAGAACTAAGTCACCTCTCTACTGGAAAACCAGGTGAAGTGGAGTTTGTCCATGTTGGGGTTTAGATAGGAGGGGTCCCCCGAAACCCGATGTGAGACAAGGCAAGAGTGATCAGAGGTGAAGTGATCAGATTAGGAGAGCTGCCACCTGATCAGTCTTAAGGGACACAGATAGGGTGTTTCTTAAGGATCCAGACAAGAAAGATGAGCAGCTGAATAAAAGGAGGCTCAGCTCCAGACCTCCAGTCATGACCAGGCTTCCCAGTTGCAGAGCCCTTTCTGGGTAGGTGAGGCCACCTCAGAGTTGGATCTAGTGCCTAAGATCCTGGAGCCCAAACATGCCTCCCCTGTCCACTTTGTGCCTGGGCCCCGAGTTCCTCCTCTGGCTGATGGCATCTTCTCTGCCTTTGACACCAACACAGATGGGTGACAAGGGCCCTGCTGCCCACCTTCCCTGGTGAGGACTCATGCCCATGGTGCCTGGCCATGCCCCATGGACATGGGACCCTAAGGAGGCTACTGGGTTTGCTTCCTCTGTTGGATCGCTTGCCTAGAACCCGTGTCACCTCCATGCATGCATGGCTAGCTGCACAGCTCGGCATTGTCCCGCTGCCCGTTGGAGGTGACAGCCAGTAGTGGCTTGCCTACATTTGAGATGCATGGGGAGGTCAGACCAGGGGAAGGTCAGGTGGGCTTAGGGAAGAGCAAATCCACAGACATCGAGACCACTGTTCCCCAGTAATTTACTCCAGCCTAGAATGTTGTAATTAACCAAAACTGCATGCACATTAAAGGGACAAATAACATCAGAAACAAAATCCACGAACTTGCTTATGACCACATTTATGGGGTGGAGATATTTTATTTGCTGTTCTTATTAAAATCAGGAAGAACACCCAAATGGAAACAAACTCCGGCTATTGATTCTGAGTTTGCTATGTAGTGAGAGAATGGCCCAGCATCCCTGGTGCTTGGCAGAGACTCCAGGGGAGGCAGAGGGCTGGGAAAACTTTCTCTATGGAGAGAGAGGTGGGTGGACTCCAGCTGGGCTCTGATCGGGGTTGTCAGCACAAGGAAGCTCTGTGATTGGGGAACAGAGTTGGCTTTCTCTGGTGGGGGGCTAAGTTGGAAATGGGGGCAAAAGGTAGAGTAACTAGCATTGCTGACCAAGTGCTGGTGGTTCTGGGCTGGCTGCTGCCAGGCTGTGGTCAAAGGTGGCCTGGACATTTCCACTCATATATTCAGCCTCTAACCAGAATGAGTTGAGTTGAGATCTGCGTTTGCAATTTGAAATTTAAATTGAGTGTTATTTTCTTTCCCTGGCTCTTTGGTCATGCCCACAGGTTGCATGGGTGTTTTGGAGGTGCAGATGAAGCACCCGGGATTTGCGGCAGATTCCAAAGTGAAGTAGGAGCCGACCATCTCCTGGATGAAGGTGAAGGGCAGGCTGTACTCTTCGTCCAGTGAGTTTAGTTCACTGATGTTCTTGTTCTAGAAAACAAAGGGGGTTTGTCAGTAGCTGCTATAGTTTGTATCTGGTATGTTCCCCAAAGGGTTAAGGCTTGGTCCCCAGTGTGGCGCGGCTGAGAGGCAGTGGAACCTGTAAGGGGTGGGGCCTAGTGGGAGGTCTTTAGGTCACTGGGGGGCATGCCTGCAAAGTGCACTGTAGGATGCTGGCTCCTTCCTCTTTCTCTTTTGTTTCCTGATCATAACGTCAGCACTTTTGCTCTAGCGCCTGCTTCTGCTGGTAAGCCACCACAGGCCCAGAGCTTTAGGGCCAAAGGATTATGGACCGAAAGCTCCAAAACTGTGAGCCAAAATAAACCTCTTGTCTTAATAAGTTCATTGACCTGGGTATTTGTTACAGTAACTGAAAGTTGACTAATACAGTAGCCAGGCTACTCTCTGAAGGAACAGAAGAAAGATCTGGGTGGTCCCTGCTAAAGTTTAGATTTTCAGCCTTAGCAGTAAGGTTTTCCACTTCCTTGGATGGGAGGGCAGGGTATATTTCCCCTAGCTCTCTTACCTTTAATTCTAACAAGGGACACTTTGGTTCTTTGACTTTGTCACAGCAGAGACAGAGCTTCCCTTTACAGACAGCCAAAAAAATATGATTTGCCTCGGTGGTGCTGCCGCTGGATATGCTTGATGTCTCTTTTGAGGTCGCTATGTAAAAGATCTCTAGAAAAAGTTAAAAAATGGGTCAGATGGAAAATGATGGTTTTGTTGTGGTTTGTTTTTCTGTTGACGTTTCAGGTGCAGAAGCCCTCCTCCCTCTAGCCACATGATCAAACTCGCCCACCATGGGCCAGGGGCCAAGAGCACCTTTTTCCCAGAATCCCCCTCTCCCTGTGTCTCTGGCTCTGCCTTGGTCCCGCCCCCTGTGGGAACCTCTTGGCACCGAGGACTCCTGGGGCCACGGCCCTCCTCTGTCATCACCAGTGGCCCTGAGGCTACTCCCTGGGCAGCGGTGCTTTGTCCTTTCCGGAGAAGGGAGGGGCCGAGTGGTCCCTTTGGAGGGGTGTCCCCCCAGGCTAGGGGCATGGACACAGATATCTGGCACTGAATGAGCAAGCTTGAGAGTCACCTCCGGTTCTGGTGTGTCTATCTGGAACTGCCTTGAGGACGCCGCCTTCCAGGACCAGAACCTGCTGGTTTGGGTCTCGAATTAGAAATTTACTGCAAGTTACAGATTTGATTCTTGAGCCTGGAAAACAGCACCAGGGACAGTACGTTATCAGCCAGGCTGGATTCGGCCCTGGGTCCCCCCTAGGGGCCACGGCTCAGAGGACACGTGTTCCTCTGGTCAACTTTCACCCCAACTCGCTGATAGAGGAGGCTTGGAACCTCCAGTGACCCCTAAGAGGTGCGGTTCACGAGAAGGACACGTAAAATCTCATTTTGCCCACCAGGAAGAGGGGCATCGTGGAACCTGTCCTGCTGGGGTCGATATCAGAGGTGGGGAGGGGCCAATGGAAGCTCGTGGCTACCGACACTAGAAGTGGGCGTGACGTTCTCGAAGCCCATCACTATTACTATTGGTGGTGGCACCTTCTCACTGTGGGCCTGCCCTCTGCGAGGTCAGCTGGCCTGGGTCTCTGCCACCCCGGGCACTGGCTGTGCAGCTGATGAGGACAGGGGAGGGACAGGGATGGCAGACAAGGCAGGAGGCAGCCACTGCCTGGCTGTGTCAGGAAGGGGCTGGGGATCCCGGAGCCAGGGGGGACCAGAGGGGTGTGCCTGCCCCTTTCTGAGGGGCAGGACCAACTGCAGCGATGGCCAGGGATTTGCCTGAATATGGGATGATCTGGGCATTCAGCTGGCGAACTCCTAAGTGGGGAACTTGTTCCTCCTGCCACCTTGATAGAGCGATGACCCTCCTGCAGTGACTGCATGCAGTTTTACCTGGGGTGGGCAAGGGCCCGCACACAGGGCAGGGGACAAGTCGAGTGGAATAACAGGGGTGAGGTGTGCTAATGGGCTGGCCACGTGGCAGGTGGGCAGTGACCCTGCGTGACCAACTGCGTCCACACACACGCAGACTCTTGTCCTCGCTTCATGAAGGTGATGCCTCGGGCAGGGACCCCAGGTCCCTCTCCCCTCCCTGTCATCTGCTGTCCCCGTCCTCCCATCCTGGAACCCTGGCTCACATCTTCCTCCTCCCTGAGGTCCCTCGATCCCTTGCTGCGACCCTCTGCTTTCCTGAACAGTCCACCCTTGACCCATCCTGATGAGGGTCGTTGTGCCTTCGTGTGGCCACTGCTGCGTCCCGTGCTGGATGGACTTCGGACTCATGCTGTACTTTTTGCAGGACAGCACTAGGCTGGCGTTCACTGTCTCGTGGGTCTTGAGGGAGTTGCTGGCATGTTCCCTGGCGGCTCTCCTGGAGCCCCACCTACAGCTTGTCAGGGGTGAGACTGCGGGTGAGCAGAGGACCTGAGCGGAGCCTGCGCTGCCAGCACCCCCTGAATCAGCCTGGCCATCAGCCAGATGGGAGAGGCCACCCTCTCTGGGCCAGCACTCACTCTTGACTCTGCGGCAGATTGTCACAGCACTCGGAGGGATGGGGAAGCTCTGGGTAGCTGTCAACTCTGGGACTCACTGAAGTCCTCCAACCCCAGTGAGTGACAGGAAGAGACCTGCCCTGGCATCAGTCAGACCCCTGTGCCTCCTTGTTGGCCACGGGACTCAGTGACCCTTCTGGTGCTCTGGACATAGGACTTTGCTAGCACAGTTGTTGTGGAGACTAGATGACTTCTCCCGTGGGAAGTGCTCAGCCTGGCGCCTGGTCCTTGCTTGTTCACCAGAGGTGAATTTCCTGCCTTTCACCAGGGTACCAGATCTTGTCCACTTCCTGGCCTTATTCTTTCCCCAAAGGTTAAGACTCTGAAGGCTTAAAATGAGGGGCTGGGCACTACCTCCCCTCCACATGCTGTAGACATACTCAGGAGAGCATTCCCTACATCCTAGGGGACTGTGCCACCCACCACCTGGCATCCAAAGGCCCTTAGACAATCACCTGAGTGGGTGGAAGCCACAAAAGCAGCAGAGGGCCTCTTGCTGATGGCATGAGCCAAAGATAACAGATTAGCAAAAGCCGTTCCGTGTGCGCAGGGTTTATGCTCCCTGAGCTAAGGAATAGTTTAATTCCTAACTTCTGTGGTTTCTGAAGTATGATCTGCAAAACACTCACGTAGAAGCATATTGATGCTCTTGAGGAGGTTGCACATGCAATAATGCTTTGACGACGTTCTACATTCGACTATGTTGACTTGGGTTCTTTTTTTTTTTAATTTAATTTTTTAGGTGTAGTTGAACACAACACCTTCATTTTATTTACTTATTTTTACGTGGTGCTGAGGATCGAACCCAGGGCCTCACACGTGCTAGGAAGGCGCTCTACCACTCAGCCACAGCCCCAGCCCTTGACTTGGGTTCTTTATAGCAAGACTTTTCAGGGCCATTTTTCTCAAATATTTTGGGAAGAATCATAAAAGATTTTGCTATCTGTTGATCTGTTGACCTAGGCAGAACCTTTCTATTTTCAGGGGGAATCCGCGTTCTTGCTTTGGGGAACTGGAACTTCAGTAAGCCTTCCAACTGGAAAGATTTTACTTCTGCTTTTTTTTTTTTTTTTTTTTTGAGGAGGTTTTAGAGCTGCAAACAAGTCAATTTGAGAAGCAGAGCTTTAAAATTTTTTTTTTTTATCTTAGCAGACGATCAAAATCATGTGTGCTCACGCTGTACCTAGGGTCCATCTCCACCATGTTCTGTAACTGCCCCTGTCTACTCAAGGGCCTGGGGGAATTCCAGGAGCTCACACATTTTGCAAGTTGGACAGAGAAACGTGGCTTCTCTGGGCAGCACTGACCACGGTGGGGAACCATTTTTGGATGTCCAGAAGGGATTTGTAGAAGTGTCTTACCTTCTGACCCTGGCTGGGATTCATCCTGGTCCTTGCAGGACCCACGGTTAGTATCCACTTCTGAGATGCCACTCAAAGCAAACATTGCCCCAGCTGAGAATAAGAACAGTGGGTGACGTGACAGCAGGCAGGACCTGTGTTGACAAGAGAACTTTGTCTGTGGAATCTCTGAACTTTATGAAACCTCCCTGGCATGTCTAGCACCTGCAGGACAGTGCTCTGCCTTGCTGAGGAACACTGCCCCTTGTCACAGGGCTCCATCATCCCAACTCAGAACAGAAGTCTACTTTGATTTTACCCACACAAGCAATCCTGAGGTTTGCTATCAGATGCCATGTCTTATTTCCTATGTGGATTGACCCTCCAGACATCGCCTGGGATCTTGCTGGACTGCAGGCTCTGGTTCAGTAGGTCTGCTGGGTCCTGAGATTCTACACGTCTAGCGAGTTCTCAGCGATGCATGTGCTGCTGGGTCACAGATCACACCGAATAGTTCTTCCAAGGAACTCCACTTCTAGCCTCCTGGAGCAGAGCAAGCTCATGATGATGCTTCTGCTTTTCCTTTGGATACCTGCACCCCACACTGCAGGGTCAAGGCCCCTTTACAAATCCTCATCTTGAGGCTGCAAAGAGCATGGGGCAAATATTCTTATTCCCTTTTTACTGGTGAAGAAACTGAAGTTGAGAAATATACCCCAGGTAACAGAGTTAGAAATAAGTAGCAGAGTCCTAGAGTTCAAATCTGGACCTCTTGAGGTTTTCCCAACATGCACCACCCAATCCCTACTGCAGAGATCACCAGGGTGGAGGTCATGAGATGTGAATGCCCATCTCAGCCTGGCCAGCAGTGTGCAGGGTGAACACTAAGCTCTGCAAACCTCTGGGCCTCCAGAGATACACAGGTGGTTTGGCGACACCAGATAGCACTGGCATTTCATGATTCTGGGTGGCCTGGAGAAGCTCTCCAGACTTCCAGGTGCACACGTTAGCCGGGCCCTGTTAAGATGCAGTCTGATTCAGTGTATCTGAGGTGGGGACCAAGCTCGTAGTTCTCACAAGATTCCAGGGAACACAGATGCTATGGATCCACAGACCATTTTGCATTTTGGTTCGGCCGTATCTTGGAATCATCTGAGCAACTTCAAAAGTCCCTGGGTTCCTGTCTCCAGAGACAGACTCAGGTGATCTGGGTAGAGGCCAGGCAGTGGCAAGTTTTGAAAGCTCTCGAAGACCACAACTGGGAATCACTGTGTATAGGATCTGGCTCTCGGTTGCACCACCAGATGACGCAGCTGTCTGATAATTATTAAGCTCAGCTCCTAGATTTTCTGATATTAGATGAGTCATGTGTGTAAAGGACAAACTGCCCTGCACTTATTTTCTTCCTTATACTCTGTGGGAACCACAGCTCTTTGGAGATCCCACTGGGAGATAAGCTTAGAGGGTGACTCTTTTGGCTACAGCAGAGTTGAGTTGGCCTGCATGTGCTAGATCCTGGTTGGGGTTGGTAGCAGAACATGGTACCCCAAAATCTGTTCCATCAAATTTAGTTTCTAGTTGGACCAGACACAATCGTCAGCTTAGGGTCTTTTTACCTTGATGGGGGATTTTGAAGGTCACATCTATACCCAATCATTAATTTGGAAACATGGCTCCTAAAGAGTGGAACCCTGGGGTACCTCCTTGCATTTGTGGGAGGCCAAACGTAGAAACGTCTGTCAGACCCCTCTGAACCCTTACCATTAAGTGGCTACAGCCCAGCTATGTAATAAACAGAATTGTTGGGCATTCCTTTTGGCTGGAAGGCAGTGAAGAAATTCCTGGAGATGGTAATTAGAACGGAGAAGTTTGGAAACCTGTGATTAGGGGTAGGAAGCAGCATTCTTTGGGCAGAGTACTGCCCTGGGATTAGTCAATGGTGCCGTTAGGAGTGGGAGGAAACTTCACAGTGGCATTAGGACTTGCTCGGCGACAAGGACTAGCTGGATTAGCCCAGTAAGGCAGCAGCAGCCTGGGAAGGACAGGGCAGGGGGCCTGGGAAGAGGGAGAAGCTGAAGGCCATCAAAGTACACGATACCTCTGAGAAGTGTCTGAAGGAGGCAGCGTGGTGGGATGCTTGCCAGGAGGCATCTGAGGGTCCCGGTGGGTTGTTGGCTAGACCAGTTCCATCCCTGTGACCACCAGCTCTTTGCTGGTCAAAGTGTGCTCTGGGGAGCAGTAACCTCAGCAGGACTTGCAAACTCACAAGAGACGTAGAATCTGGAGCCCCGTCCTAGACCAGATCAGAACCTGCACTTCAACAAGACCTCCACTGGATTCCCATGCGTTGGCGTCTGAGGAGCCCTGTGCTGGATGACATGTTCTTCAATACGGCGGACACGGAAATATCCAAAGGAGTTTTGAAAGATCCCGAAGCTTGGTTCTGCCCCGCACAGTCTTATTTAATTGGTTCATGGAGCAGATTCAGCACTGGGATATTTAAAACTCCTCTGGGCATTTCTAAAACCAGGACAATTGGGCTGATATAAATGCTTCATGACACTGGTTTATTTGGAAAACCAAAGTTCTGGGACAGTGTGGTTCCAACATAGAGGATAACTGAAATATAAGAGCCTCAACAGAGGGTTCAGCAGATACAAGAAATCAGTGCCCACAGGGGTATCCTTGAAGGGTCAGGAAACAGGGTCAGGGAAACTTGGTTTTCCACCAAATGTTAAGTACAAATTTAAGTTGATTTTACTTAAATGTTGCAAACAGGAAAGCCTGGAGGTTGGGGACATTTGAGCGGTTGACTTCTGGTTTGGGTGTGGTCTGTCTCCCAGGCATTCATATGTTGAATGTTTGTTCCTCAGAGTGACTAAGTAGGGAACAATGGGACCTTTAAGAGGGTAGAGGTTGTTACTGGTCCCTTTCTGTCTTTCCATGTGATGACTCCCTCCCATAACTATTCCTGCCATAAGGTGCCAAGTGGCCAAAGGAGTCCTGGCCATGCTGCTTGGACTTTCAGTCTCCAAAACTGTGAGCTACATGAACTTTTCCTTATAAGTAATCCAGCCTCAGATGGTTCATCGTAGTCACAGAAAAATAACATACAGAGGGCTGATGAAATTCATAGCGACCTTCAGATGTATCCACTTAGGTGATAGGCATGGACCCATCTGAAGAAATGCTATTTTCAGCCATCTGGGAGCAATACTCGTCAAGGAAAGAAAGCTCAAAGCAGTTCCAAAAGCAGTTCCTAAGATTAATTCTCTATTTGCCTTAACCGTCAACCCAGACCCTGGAATAGAAGAGCAGGTGATGCCTGGTACCTTGCCACAGAGCATGGAGGTATTTGTTCTCAAGCTCTGTCCTCTCCCTCTGCCTATGTAACTAACAGCTCACTGATTTCTAGTACAAGCCCTCCTGGGGAAAAAGTCTGCTCTTGGACTTTGGACTAAGTTGCTCAGAGTAGGTCCCAGGGATAATATGCAGAAAGTTAGAAAAGCCATAAGGAAGAGAGTCTCCCAGTAAGAAAACAGCCAGGCCAAGTTAATAAGTCCTATTCCATCTCCCCATCCGTGCACACTAATGGCTAAGGAATATGAGTTAGGCTTGACCAAAGCATAGGAAGGGCCAAAGTCACAGGGACCAGAGCCCAGAAGGGTACTCCAGTTCACTGGGAGCTCACACCACTCACCAGGTCAGCATCTGGAGCAGAGTGAATTCTGAAGCTCTCCGGAGTGTCTTCCACCACAGTGATCCCAGAGACTATTGCCTCACTGGAGATCATAAAATGGGAGTGGTTAGATGTGGAATTGTGACAGCAGTCACCCAATAGGGTGTTGGTGGGGTACATTAGAAATGACTACAAGGTTTTGGACATGCCTTTCATGAAGAGATGGAGTCTGTGTCTCCCCACCTGGACTCTTGACCAACAGGATGCAGTGGAATGATATGCTGATCTCCAGCCTCATCCAGGTCTCAGGGGATTGGCAGCTCCTGCTACCTCTCCCTGGGAATATTGTTCTTGGAACACAGACTGCATGCCATTCTCAGTCTCTCATGGAGCCTAGTGACAGCCCCAGCTGCAGCCTCGGACAGTTCCCACAAATGGTCAGCCCAAGTGAGTGAGCACTCAGTCGGCACTGACCCTCCAGCCCTCCGTGAGCAAGTGGACCCCAGCGAACCACCTAGGCCCAGCCATGCCCAGACCACAGAATTATGAGCAAACTCAGCTACTAACTTTTGGGCTGGCTTTTTTGGTCCAGGTAACTGGAACTGAAGTAGGTACCAGGGTGAGGCGCTCTAGTAAATACAGCTTAAAATACAGGTGCTGGCTTTGGGTCTGAGGGGCAGGTGGAAGATGGGGGCCCTCTAGGAAGCTGTTAGTCAGAGATGAAGAACATGAGGAAAGTGAAACAAAAGCCAGATAAAAACAATGCTTGGTATATTGTGGTGGGAAGTGTAGCAAAACCGTCACCTGAAATTGTAAGACCTCAGAAAGATTGAAGAGCATGTCTGGAGGGTCCCTTAGGAAACCTTAAGGCTGGATCCCACAGCAGCTTCACAGGGCACTTGACTTGAAAAGAAGGATCAGTCTGTTTTTTGTCAAATGGAATTGATTATAAATTGATAATGCAAAATGGGTTTAATCATTGTAGTAGCTTAGACTGACAGGTATAGAGGAGGTAGAACAAGAGGCCTTGATAGATTATTGTATATGTGGTATATACATGCCATACATTCTGTTACTGGAGGAGACTTTGGGGGCTCTTGGAAGGGGGAGAGTTGATTTCACATAATGAAATATATTTATTTATAAAATATATTTTATTATTTATAAGAATATAATTAATCTGTGACCCAAAGGTGGACTGCAAATATCAAAGACAGATGTGAATTCCTTGGCTCTTCTCCAACCACGGGATACCACCTGCCTGTCCTCTCAGGTTCGTTCCGTGACTCATCCTATCCGTGTGCATTCCGTGACTTACCGCGACTACACAGAAATGCAGCTTCCCTCGGTTTCTGAGCCCAGGTCTGAAAAGACAGACAGCTCCCACTCTTCTGCAGGTTGGATACCTGCTCTTGGAATCCACCTGCTCTTCTGTAAAGACGTCGGAGCAGCCCCAAGAGAGGCCGCGTGGACAGGACCCAGAGCTCCCAGCCAGTGGGGATCACCAACTTGCCAGCCATCCAACGGAGCCATTATGGATGCAAACCCTCCAGGGTTGCTCAAGCCCCGCTCAGAACAGAGACAAGCAGTCTCCACTGAGCTCTGTCCAGATTGCAGGTCCTTGAACCAAGTAAATGTCGTTTGAAACTAGTGTCTGGGAATGGTTAGTCCAGTAGAGATTATTTGGCTTCCCATCGTCTTTTAGTGTATCCATCTTCAACTGCATGAAATCGTCTAAGGCATGAAGAGGGAGGTGGACTTAGACCAGGGGGCTGCACTTCCATGTTCACGTCCACAGCTAAGTGACCACAGAAAGTAGCCCTGCGAGAAAGGGAAGGCCAGCGGCAAGGGAGTCTGGTGGGAAGACGGGGTTCTGGAGGACTTCTGCTCTCTTGGTGGTTTCCTGGGCAATCCAGGGGGCCAGACAGACGTGGTGCATCCATCTCTTCTGCCAGGAGTTCACTGAGGCTCAACCAGCCCTCTCTGCACCGCCTCCCTGTCTCTTCCTCCTGCAATGTGAGGCAGCGTGGGGAGACTTCCTTTAACCACGACTCACAGGAACCTGCTTCTCTTCACAGCCTGTTGGCTCTGTGGAGATTTATCTCACTTTATTTTTCTTTGTAAATATTAGTTAATGTTTTTATTTAATTTTTTTAAAACCATAACTATATGAGTGCCAAAATAAGATGGCAAATTCAGGGAAAAAATCCTTAAACTAATGGGGAACATCCCACAACGATGAGTACTCGGACGCATGTTACTGAGGGTGTGAGCTGTAAGCACTCCCTGTGTTTTTGCACTTAAATCTTACCACAGCCTAGGTAAATTTACTTTTCTATTAAGATACTTCTTAATCACTGGGAACATGTGATGTTCATCCTTCCAGTACTTTACTTTTCATATACATACATACACACACATATATGTTTACTTTTATTTACAAAGATAGAACCACGCATGAAAAATTAATCTATGATCTGTTTTTGTGTCTAGCAGTGTGCCTTGAATGTCTGTCAATGTCACAAGGGAGACCTCTGCAGGATCGCTTTTCACAGTTGCATAACGTTCCACCGAGCGTGTTAAGATACGTGGAAAACTCATCCTCCCCGCTGCGACGGTGTGGGAGTGTTAGAAAGGGGCTGCCGTCTCGGCTGGCTGATTCCTTGTTAGTCTTCTCTTGAGGATGAAAATGCCAAACAAGGTCATGGAACTGTGCTCAAGGGGAGTCTGTCCTGTTGACTATCCAGGTCTTTGCTTTGGTAAACTCTGAAAAGGAAAAAGATTCAGACTCTACGGGGAGTCAGGCAGGGGTTGGGAAACACCCGTTTCAATGAGGACCAGTGCTGCTGTGGTCAGAAGAAAGGAGTTGGGAAGGGAAGCCGGGAGGAGAGGAAGGGGACGGAGAGCCAGGGAGGGGTGGGGTGGGGAGAGACCAGAGCTGGGAAGGGAGAAGTCTTCCAGTGGCTTCCTGACTTGAGGGGGCATGGAAAGAAAGACCAGAGGTTGAGCTGCGTTCGGTGGTCACGCTGTCACCCTTCTCCACACCTTTGACAAATCTCTGGTGTTTTCCACCTTGTGAACCCATATTTGGGTCCAAGTAGACTCCCTGAGCATAAGAGGTGAAAGTTGGGGAATGAGGACAGCTTCCACGGGGGTTACCTGCGGACATGCCACAAGTCATCAAAGTGATTTCATGCCATTAGACACGGAGGTGTAGCTATAGAAGCCGTGGAGTGAAAATTTCCTTAGAGGACAGCCTTGGAAGAGGAATCTCTAGGTTAAAGAGGAGACTCCCAGCCTCCATGTTTATAGCTGCACAACACAAAATAACCAAATCATGGAACTGGCCCAGGTGCCCATCAAGGGAAGAATGAATACGTGTAGGAAGTGGGGTACACACACAGTGGAGACTCAGCCACAAAGCAGAGTGAAATTGACATTTGTTGGTGAGTAGGTAGAACGGGAGACTACCATGCCAGGGGAAATAAGTCAGACTCAGAAAACTAAGAGTCAAATGTTTTCTTTCATATGTAGAAACTATAGCAAAATCAGGGAAAGAAGGAGGAGGGATCAGATGTCATAAAGATGTAGGGAAGAAGGGGATTGAGAGGGAGGCGGAGGAAAAGTGGAATCCATTTAACATAATCTTGGTTGGCGCAGGTGTAAATACACCTCAGCAAATCCCACCATTATGCATATGTAGAAAGCGCCAATCAAAATAAATAAATAAATGAGCAAAAACAAGATCAGTAGAGGAATAAGGGTGGGAAAAAGAGGAGGGGAGGAAAGGGGTAGAACTGGGGCTGAAGGGAGTAAGACAAATTCCGGGCATGCGTGATTTTGTCAAAATCAGCCTGACTACTAGGTGTGACCACATGCTCTAACAAAAACATAAACATATAAAGAGTAAGCTCTGGGAATGGCTTTACTATGTCGGAAACTTTAAAAACTACTTGGTAACAGAAAATCAAAACTTCTGGTGGTTTGTCTTACTAGTTCACGTTTACAGCCTGCTGAGCCGTGAGATTAAAGCCCTCTGGTCTCTGTGACAGACGGTGGCCAGGCGGCTTTCCCTCCACTTGCCCAGGCCTGAATGCTGCGTCGGAGCAACTCCAAGGCCTCAGTCTCCCTGCCATCGCCATGGTCCAACCAGTGGACTCCACTAGTATGTGTCATGAAGGGGTGCCTAGGATGGTCAGCGGCTGCTTTACAGGGAACTCAACCCCACTCCCCTCGTGGAATAGGTGGCCTTGAGTGGATGGTCCAGCTGATGCTTCCTGTGGGGACACAGGTGGTGACAGGTCTGGCACACCCCATCATGGGTGCGCCTTGGGGGAGGTCCTCTGTCTGCTCCTGGTCTAGGTGTTGGTGTCCTCACACAAGGGTCATCCCTGTTGTAATGCCCTCTGCGTCATTTTGTAATGATGGCAACTCTAGGTCCCATCATAGGTGTGCGCCAGGCACTGCCCAGCTTGGCCACAGCCCGGGTTACCCAGCACTTGTGGGCTCTGTCAGAGGGCCTAGAAGAGACCTCTGGCACAGAGTCTGTTCCTGACTCTGGGACGGGGCATGCCTTGGGTGTGCCCAGTGTGCCGCTATGGCCCCAGGCCTGGACTCGGACTCTGGAGGAGGACAAAGGACACAGAATGTCCTTGCTGAGTGCCTGTGGTGACCCACTTAGCAGGGTGGCACATTTCTCTCCAGAGTCTAAGCTTCAATTCAGTTCCAGACTAGGAGACCAGCCCTGAGGGGCAGAGGCACGTTCCTCCCCATTCAACCAGAGGGGCAGGGGGAGTCCACGCTGGGGCTGGGGCAGGACCGGTCAGCAGGACTCTTTTCTCCTAGTCCTCAGGCTTGGTCTCCAGGGGCCCTGGGGAGGGGAGAGGGCCTCTGTGTCCTGGAACCAGCTGCTTTCTCCTGTGCTTTCTCTGGAATTCGATTCCAGGACTGTGCCAGGTGTTTGGGGAGACCCACGGGAGGTGATAAAAATCAATGGAAACCCTCAAAGAACAACAGGACATAGAGGAACAAGGGCAGAATAGTTTCGCATGGTGAGTCAATGCTGCCTGCGGACTCTGAGCAGAATCCCTGCCGCTCAGCTGGGGCCCTCTGCACCCCATGTGGCTGATAGCGGGTTGGTCCGGAGCAGGGGGCTTAGCAGACACCCTGAAGTTTTAATATGACTTAGTGTGGGGTTCAGAGGTCTGAGCAAGTTTTTGTTTGTTTGTTTGTTTGTTTTTTTTAATTTCTCCTTTTATTGTGATTAAGAACGCATGCTCATTGTTCCAGTTCCTGGGTCTCCCCGTGGGGTTGCCCTACACGCATGCGCATGAGCATTCATTGAGCTTTTCCTTGCACCCTTCTACACTTCCCGGTCCCTAATAGAGTTAATGCTGCAGATCTGTGACTTAATAATCACCCAAAGTACCTGAATCTCAGTGCTTTCAGAAAAAATACTGCCGTGTGCATACACGAACACACCACAGTGAATCCCACCCACCAGCTCGTCTTCTAGCACTTTCCTTCAGGCTTCCCAACTATTACTAGGGCCTGTGCACAGTTGCATGTTTTTATTACTCTGCAATGAAAACGTCAACTCTCTGTCAGCCGTTACCATTTGAAAATGCAGCCCTTCTTGGTCCACGGGTCTCACATTGAGAGCGTTTCCACGTAGATTGGTAAAAGCAGCGAATGGTTCTGCACCATGTGAGGGGTTTTCAGTTGCTCTTTGCACCATTTTGTGTCTGAGCTTCTCTGGGGCTGTTGGGATCAGCTGGGCTCATAGCACACTCTGCTTCTTATTTTGCATCTACAGACCCTTTCAGAAGTTCCAGTTCTTCTGTCTCTTGCCTTTGCTCATTGTGATGACTTTTATCATGCAAACAAGACATCTAAGTGAAGGAACAAGATTATCTGGAACATGAATACAAATAGGAGGTGGGTGTTATGTGGTAGAGTGGATGACAAAGTTCCGTTCGTTTTGGCAACTGTACAATCTGATGACTTTAGTTTTAATAAAATGTTACTTAATTTGCTGTCTATGAAGTAAGTGAGTAAAATTATTTATGCATTCTTAAAAATAATTACCTCATGAAAACTAAATCTGTTTCATTTTAAGATCACTGTAGGCATTTTTGACTTTACAAAAAACAAATTTTCTAAAAAATCTTATGCTATCTGCATTTTAGAGAATATTTCAAAATAACTCACATTGAAAATTTCAAATGAAGCATTCCAATAAGAAAAACTTGTACTAAAATACTAAATTTTATGTATTCAAAAACTAAAAATATAAATGTTTTACAAAATGTTTCAGTTACGTAAAAGCAAAACTATTTTTAAAACTTAATCTTCTGAAGGTACAAAGACCAAGAGATCATGTTAATTAACTAAATTTAATTTATTTGGTCTTTATTTTTAGAACTCATAGTTCATTATTAAATCCCATCAGTCATCAGACTCTGGCAAATTAATATTAAAAGTTGGTAATATTCAGGTGGGAACAAACTGAGCCTCTTTGTGAAATGTATTTCCCACCTATTTTTCCACGGGGGAAAAATAGGTGCAGCCTGCACCAGAGCTCCAGAAGCTGCATGTCCAGGTGGTGGCGTGTGTGTGTGTGTGTGTGTGTGTGTGTGTGTGTGTGTGTGTGTGTGTGTGTGGTGTCACTTGATGTCATGGCGCCCTCTGCTGGTTCTGGGAAGCACAGCTCTGAAAGTAGCTCCAATAGGGCACAGCTAGAAGACCTGAAGGTGTTCTATAGGTAACCAGAGTGGACCCTGATCTTCATGCAGGCTGTCCCTCTCTGTAGCAGGACCCAGCAGAGTAGAGGCCAAATGTGGCTCTTAAGAGTTTGTGATGAAACCAATGTGTACATTCACCAAGCATGGTGAGCTGGGGGATGAGTAGCTGGGTCTCGCTGTAGATCTGGGGCTTGCTCTGCAGAGGTGTGGAGACCCTGAAGCACTGTGAAGCGCTCAGGAAGTACTTGGTGAGGTCTGCATTTGCAGAGGATTTCCTGATCAACATGAGGCAGGCAGTCTGGAGAAGGGAGTAGAGAGAGGTGGGTGGGCAGTTACCACTAGGTCAGGTTCAGAACACTGGTGATAACCAGTATCACCCAGCCTCAGGTGCATGTGCCATATGTCTCCACCTTCTGTGTACCTGTGAGTCTGATGCTATTGGCTGCTTCAATGATCCCTTGTCCTGTCTCCTGGGTGGGGTCAGGCAGTGGAGCTCAGAGGGATGGTGAGGTGGTTAGAGAACACCAGCTCTTCAAGTTGACTGGGCTGCATTCCCTGAACAGAGCCTTAGCCCCTGTGGTGACCCACCCCTTGCAACTCCAGGTTGCTCAGCACACCAGTCACCACTCAGACCCCTTGCTCCTTCTCTGGGTGTTGGTGGGTTCAGAGCAGTCCCCTGTGCTTCACCGCCTCCTGTTCCTTCTGCTAGTTTCTGTTTTCAAACACTCCTTTTCTTACAATGTCCTCTACCGTGCACCTTTGAGTGCATGCTCTGTCCCCTGCCAGGACCTCATGTGTGCCAAAGGGTTTATTCTGCAGACAATGATGGTGGGTGTGGGCTACTGACAGTTTTAGACAGGGTAGTGTCCAAAGCAGATGTGTTTTCTGGAAAGATCTATCTGGTGGAACTGGGCAGGACAGTCGGACTCAGGAAGTATTTGGGGCAAGCAAACCATGATCAGATGGTGGAACACAGGTGATGTGCAGTGGGTCAGAGCCTGAAGCCAAGCCATTCCATGAGCAGGTTGGTTGCACTCAACACTTTTAAAAAATATATAAATTGATTGTGTTGATTTTTTTTAGGGTTGCAAACAAGTTTGCAGAAAAAGGCCAATAATATTGTGGGGTGGCCAGCACCCAGCCAGGGTAGGTTCCTGCTCAGGAGGTGTGAGCTGCCTGGGAAAATTAAAAGTCTGAAATAATTAGTAAGAAATAGGGACAGTGTCAGAAATTAGATAAAAGCAGAGCACCTGATAGGTCTTCCAGTCCTGATAGGAACTGGAGCTGAACTACTGAAAAATGGCCCCCATTCGTTATTTAAGGGGGAGCACAACAAAGGCAGGGATAAGGTTTCAGTGGAGGAGTCTTGGTTTCCTGCTCACTTCTGGTGTGGCCGGGCCTTGCAGTAAACAGGTTGATCTGAGGTTGGCAAGCCACACCCATCTCCAAGAGATGGCTCCAGGAGGTCACCCCATCTCAGGTGCTGTGCTGAACGGGTGATGGAGCTGGGCAGGACGCCACATGGTCCAAGCGTTCTCGAACCAGCAGAGCTGCTGCTGGAGGTTCCCGATACCAGGCTTTCCTGCCTAATGGCTTCAACATGGTTTGAGTTCACGCACAATTCACACATGGGTTGTGGATGGCCTCTGGCACAATAGCATCAAAGTATTCCATTTTCCCTGCCTTGTTCTGTGCAGCACTTGCCCCACAATGGGGGCTAAGCCAGCTAGTCCTTTCACGGGGCCTTGTACTGGGGACTTTCTGGGACCACTGTTGTGTCCCTTAGGTGGGCGCCCCAATGGAGACATCATACCAGACACACGCGTGAGCCACATTCGTAATGCCCAGTTTCCTTGTAATCACATTTATTCAATGTTACAGCTTAGATATGAGCTGTCGTCCGAAAGCTCATGTGTGAGACGATGCAAAATGTTCAGAGGTGAGAACTCCATGATGAGAGGTCGAGCCTAATCAGTGAGTTGACTCACTGGTCGGGATCCAGTGGGTGGTAAGCAGGCAGGCAGGGTGTGGCTGGAGGAATGAGGTCATGGGGTTTATGTTTGTCCCTGGTGAACCGCAGCAGCAGCTTTCCTTTGCCCTCCTGGCTGTCCTGAGCTGAGCAGCTTCCCTCCGCCACACCCTTCTGCCACGCCCTTCCGCCATGATGCTCTGCCTCCCCAAGGCCCAGAGCTTTGGAGTCTGCTGACCATGGACTGAGTCTCTGAAACCGTGAGCCAAAATGAACTTTTCCTCCTCTGGGGTGTTCATGTTGAGTCTTTTGATCCCAGTGACTGAAAAAAACAAAAAAACAAAAAACACACAAGTAAAAAGAAATAGGTGAAGCTAATTTAAAAATATATTTATTCTAATATCTAAAATACTGTCACTTCAACGTGTAATCAAGGGGTCATCATGAGACATTTGACCTTTTTTGTTATCTTTTAGCTTTAACATATTTAATTGAAAAGTAAAGATTGTCTCTCTTCAAAACACAGAACGCGATGATTGGATCCGCCTGCGCATCATGTGAAGCCCATGGCGATCCAGCTATCGAACAAGCCCAGCACCAACGGCGCTGCCCAGTGGCCTCTGGAGTGCATTCTTCTTGCCAGGGCAGCTGTGTGCCCTTGGATCTGCAGCCCTCCACTCCCAGGCTCCCCGTCTCTGGCCACTCCCCACGCACTTTCTGTCTCTGCGACTTTGACTCTTCTAGATTCCACGTGCAGGTGAGAGCGTGCTGTTTGTCGTCCTGTGTCAGCTTATGTCATTTAGCCTGTTGTTCTCGAGGCTCACCCATGTTGTCACAAATGATGACGACGTTTCCGTCTTCGTCAAAGGCTGACTGGTATGAATTAACGAGCATTCGTATTACATTTCTTTATCCTCCGGCTGCTCACCCACTGATGGGTACTTTCCTTCCTTGGCTCTGGTGAGCAACGCTGCAGTGAACCTGTGTGGCTCTCTCTGACCCTCTGACACCATCCCTGGATGATCAGGGACCGTGCCTGGTCAGATGGCAATTCTAGTCTTACTTTTCCCAGGAACCCCCGTACTGTTTTCCAGGGGCGGTAATAATTTATGTTCACATCAACACGTTCTAGGATCCCTTTTTCTCCAACGCTGCCAACTCTTCTTTTGTCTTGGGTATGAGATGATATCTCATTGTGGTTTTCATTTGCATTTCTCTGATGATTAGTGATGGTAAATACATTTTTAATATATCCATGAGTCATTTGTGGGATTTTTTTGAGAAATATTTATGCAGATCTTTTGCCTATTTAAAAAATCAGGTTATTTGTTTTTCTGCCATTGGACTGTGCGTGTTCCTTACGTACCTGGATATTATTTGTTTGCTGGATATTTTACCAATATTTTCTCCTATGCTTTTGACTTCAATACATTCCCACTTGTTTATCTTGGTCTTGTTGCCTGTGCTTTTTGTGTCAGATCGAAAAGTCATTGCTAATACTATATGAAGGAGTCCTCCCCTGTGTTTTCTTGTAGGAGTTTTGTGGTTTAAGATCTTACCTATAAGTCCTTAATCCACCTGGAGTTGATTTTACCATCCACTGTAGACACGGATCCAAGTTCATTCTCTGGCATGTGAATATCTGGTTTTCCCAATAACACTCCTGGAAGAGTCAGTCCTTCCTCCTCTGTGTGTTCCTGGCACCTAATCAAGACTAATTGGTTGGACAGGTATGGGCTGATGTCCTGCTTTCCTCCTCTGTTCCATTGGTCCCCGTGTCTGTTTTTATACTGTAAGGGTAAAATTTCTAAGCTGTTTCTAAACTGCAAAGCTTGAGTTAAAGTGTAAAAGACTGGGCATTGTAAAGTTTCTAAGCTGCAAGGCCTGAGTTAAAAAGTAAAAGACCAGGTATTGTTAAAATTCCTCTGCTACCCCCCAAAACCTGAAATTCCTGTAGCTGTTAGGACAATACTGGAACTGCCCAGTAAATATTCCCACTGACTCCCTGGTTGTCTAATAACCTGGGACTCTGTGTAGTTTGTC
This sequence comes from Ictidomys tridecemlineatus, assembly GCF_052094955.1. Classification (NCBI taxonomy): domain Eukaryota; kingdom Metazoa; phylum Chordata; class Mammalia; order Rodentia; family Sciuridae; genus Ictidomys; species Ictidomys tridecemlineatus. Next base: position 30,795,069 of record NC_135488.1, on the reverse strand, counting down.
ACGTAGTTATTTAGGACCTAAACCAATCAGTTTAAACGTGTACCCCACTTAGGAGTGACCAATCACCCCCGCCCAATCTGTTCCCGCCAATGAAAGTACTAATCATATCTCAGAGTTGTTGTTCAATTTTCTCATGCCTCATGATGATTTGTTCTGATGTATGCAAAGCCCCCGCCCTCCCCAAAAAGTGTACTTAAGCACTGCTTGACCTCTGTTCGGGGCTCTGGGCTGTTTTCCCTTCCTGAGTGAGCCTAGAGCCTCAGTGCGCTGAATTAGGATCCTCTTCAATAAAAATCTCCTTATGCACGTTGCATGAAGCTGGTCTCTTGTGGTCTCTTCCTCCGACGGTTCGCCGGACCCTTGCAATACCAGTACCATACTGTTTTGATTACTGTGAATTGGTAATATAGCTTGAAGCCAGGCAGTGTACTAGGTCTTTGAAATCTCGTGTGTGTTTCACACTGAGAGCACATCACGATTTGGACCAACCCCATTTCCAGTGCTCAATGTCCACCGTGGCTGATGACTGCAGTGCTGGGGAGCACAGAGTTAGACCTTTGCCCATAACTGCCAGGGTTTTCCTTCACCTTTGTCAGAAAGAAAAACTGAACTCCTTAACTCATACTCGGGTAGCACAGTCTGCTGCAATCAGCTCAGGAAAGCAACCCATTGCGTAAAGTAGCCAGCCCAGGAGCCCACTTTCAATTTAAGAGCAATCAGAAAAAGCGCCAAATGCACCCTCAGCCAGCCACATGGGGTGCCTTGCCTCTGGTCAGCTCCCCCAGCTCCCCCAGGCCAGTGGCCTCCAATCAGGGCCCCAATACCTTCCTTGCTTTCCTCATATCAGGTTGCCCTGCTTCTCTGCCTGCCTCTGAGTCTCCACCAAAAGCAAGTATCGCTGGCTGACTCCTTACTATAGAAAGCTCCACATGCAAACAGCCTTTGCTGGTTCTCGCTTGAGTGGTCTTTGTTTACTTCCACAGCCTGCAAAGTGGTGAGCCCAAGCCTTCTCTACAACATGGGACTCTCTTCTCCTCCAATAAATAGCCCATTTCCCCCTGGCAGGTGGAGATATTAGGGAGATGCAAATTAAAACCACAAAGAGATTTAAGTGCCTACCTCTCTCAACAGAGTGATTACAATTTCATATGGGCCAGGATTCGAGGAAAATGGCTCTCTCCTGTTGCTGCTGGGAATGTAAAATGTCAGCTATTCTGGAAAACAAGTTGGAGTAGGCTTCCTATTTGACACAGCAATTGTACCTCCGGGCATTTGTCACAGAGAAACAGAAACTCACCTTTATGCAGAAATGTGTACGTGAATGTTTAAGCAACTTTCTTCAAAACAGACACAAATTTTAAACAACTCAAGGGTCTTCAATGGACAATGGAGAAATAGGAGGCTATGCAGCAATAAAAAATCTCCAGGGAACTGTGCTGAGCGAAGAAAGCAGATCTTAAAACCTCCATTTGTATATTTATTCCATGTGTGCAATAGTCTCAAAGTCACAAAATTAATGAGATGGAGAAGGCAGTGTGGTGGCCAGGGACAGGGGATAGGGCCAGGCTGGGGATGGGTGACTGCTGAGGCCACCATGAGGGGTCTTGGCTTTGACAGACTGATATATATTGACAGGTCGTGGTTGTTACGGGTAACTTCACCTATGCTAAGTGAATGGAACTACACACACGTGTGACCCCTACAAAAACGTGTGTAAAATTGATGAGCTCTGAATAAGGTCTGTGGATTGCAGCAATGTCAATTTTATGTTTTTGAGATTCACTGTAATTAAGCAAGATATTACACTTTGGGTGGACTGGGGGAAGGGTACATGGGACCACATGGCCCTATCTTTACAGCTTCAGATAATTATGACTACATAACCCACAGGAAGTGCTCAACACCTCAGCTCTTCTTATTAGTGATTCAGCACTTTGACATGGTTGCTCTGGTGTTTTTAAAAAAGCTTATTATTCAGGCAAGATTCCCCCGAAGCCTTCATTGGGTCAATGCTTAGCTTCCTGGCCCTCCTTTCCTAGGCTCTCATTGTCATGGGGGTTTTTCAGGGACTGTTCAGTCTGCAGGTAGGTGGCAGGCAGCTCCTCGGGCCTATCGCCATGTTTTCCACATGCTGCCACCAGACAAGCAGAGGCCTGGCTTAGGGCCTCCTCTGTGCTCCTGGACAGGGCACAAGAGAGCAGGTGGCCATCCAAGGGGAGGCCAGAAAATCAGGTGTGAAACGCAGAGTCCCAAGAGGTGTGTGTATCAGGCAGGTCACCAGAAGAGATTCCTCAGGTGGCTCCCAGCCCAGACCGCACATCAAAACCCCCTGGGGAGCGGTTTGCCCACCCACCTCGTCCGCATCCACGCAGAGGAGTGATTCAGCTGCCTGCTGCAGGATTCCAGGGTCTGTTCCCTCGCAGGGCCCCAGGAAGTTCTCACTCTCCTTGCTAATGATGCCTCACACCTGGCAGAGCCCTGGTCTCCCCCTTTCAGAACACGGGGTGGGGGGGGGGAGCGCTCTGAAAACCCCAGCCCTGAGGTACCCCTTAGGGATTAGATACACAGGTGTCACAGTGATTCCCAGGAGCAGTTTATGTGAAACCCATTTGTACGCAGCACAGAATCTACCACTTTTTTTCCCCAAAGCACTTGATATCGTCAAATAAAATACATCAGTGTCTTTCTCATTTTAATTTTAATTTTTTGCCTACTTTGGACCGATACCCATGTCATCTCTGAAAGGGCTGATTCTTTTTGAATGTACCTGTGGCACCTAGGACAGTATGTGTCCTAGGTGGCGCAGAGTAAGAGTTCAAAACTGGTGACTGAACTGGGCCCCAGCATTTAGAGAGCACATTGCTAAGCATGGCTGCTGAGAGGAGGGGTGATACGTGCTGATGGCTGTGTTCTCAGTAGGAGAAATATTTTTCAGCCTGACCTGGATTCCTGAGATTTGGAGACAGTCACCAGGTGCTGGGCTCTGTGGGCAGTGGGGACTCGGGCTGGTGTCTAGGGGGAGAATGGCATGTGGGGGGGTTTGGCTCTGAACCTTCCCTCCCTCACCTCCTCCCAGGGCCCATGATCTCGTCTGTGGTCCATTAATCCCACCACTATGTCCCTCCAGTCTCTACAAAAGCAGAGCGTGCCAGTTGGCACAGCAGGGTTACCTGCAGCTTGTGCCGGGCACTTGATTGCCACCCTCTGTCTCCAGAGAGGCACTGTGCCGAGTTGAGGGTCACCGAGAGCTCGACCCTGCTGTTCAGTCACCCTCAGTGGAGCTCAGTAATTAGAGATGAGCGACTCCAGGTGCCTTGGTCACAGGTAAATCAACCAAGTCACAGAAAAGAGAAAGTGGCTTCCAGAGGGCTTTGTGATATTAGCACCAGGGCAGGATGGAAGAGTGGGTCACTGGTTTCCAGCCCATCTGCTCTTGTTCCTGGAGGTGGAAGGTAGGGAAATGCTGTAGTGACGTGGAACAAGGAGGTGTCTCAGTGTGACATGAGCCTCTCTTCTGTCCCTGAGCTGTCTCCATCCCTCAGGAGGGGTCTCTGTGGGACTTGCAGAGTGGCCTGGCCCTCTGCACACCTGAGTAACTGTCTCTTCAGTGACTGTGCCCTGACGTGCTCACATTTCTACGTGTGAATCACTTAGGGGCCTTGTTAAAATGTGCATGGATTCCGATGCAGTGGTTTGGGGTGGGGCCCGAGACTGCGCATCCAACATCAGGGACACCCTTGAGTGGCGATGAGTGAGGTCCTTGCTGTGGGTTTGTGAGCTGACGCCAGTTCATCATATTCATGAGCACTGAATATTTTAATTTGACCTGAAATTCACATGAGACTTTACCATCCCAAGACTGTCCCCTATTAGGTGTTTGGAGGTGAGTGGTGTCAGCCAGGGGTAGTGTGGTCGGATCCCTACCCCAGCTTTTGGCTTTTTCCAATTCTTCAAACCTGCATGGCTCCCAGGATCTTGTCTTTCCGCCTCCCCAGAGACCACCTGTCCCGGTGGCCTGTGATCAGCACGTTTCTTGGATTACGGGAGGGGAATCAGGGACTGGGAAGAGTGGAAAGTCTGGCCTGGCTAGGGGAAACCCCATGCTGTTATAATAAATCATGTTTTTAGATATCCTAATACTGGACCATGTGTGTATTTATGAAATAAATCTCACTTGGGACACAATGCATATTTTAGAAATGAAACTTTCTGTGTGTTTATGTGCCATCTTGGTCAGTTTTTAGTATTTTCTACTCATTTCACAATAAGAATTTGGGCATCTCCTTCCTTTCTTATGCTGCAGAATAATTAAATGGCATTGAAATCAGATCACCGCATTTTGGTAGAATTACTGTATTTACGCCCCCTGCGTCTACCTGGTATTTGTTTTTTCCTTCTTTGCCATGGAGTGTTTAAGGCTCTGACGTTTCCTGAGACAAGGCTTTAGCTATGCCCTGTACCTTCTGAACTGAAGCCTTCTCCTTTTGTTTGTCTTCTTCAATCTGCAATTTAGGTTTGCATGTAAACTCTTGGTCCTAAAAGTTGTCCAAGAGAAAATTGTCTTGATTTCCCGTGGAAGGGCCTTGACACCTTCCAGCTTGCTTCTTGCCTCCTTATGGTGTGGCCTCGAGTTCTGTGTGTTTTCTGCCACCTCACTTGCTTTTCTAGGTCTTGCGTGTCTGTGCTCCAGTCCTGGTTCACTCCATCACTGCCTGCTCTCCCTGCCAGGCCCCCCTGCACGTGTTTAGGACAGAAATGAAGACTTCATCTGCGTACACTATATGAGCTCGTGGTCCAGGAACGGAATCGTGTTCCACTCCTATTTACTCAGAAATTGTCAGCAAGGTTAGGGCTCCTATTTTGAATCTACCCCGAGAGGCAGGCATTCCCAGGTATCTAGGACCAAAATAAACAGGACAAGCTCTTTGCAGGTGTACTTTCAGGAAAGCAGCCGACCAAAGATAATTCCCCCCTTTTTATTCCACCATTGCAGGCAGAACCCAGGGCCTCAAGATATGAGCCACACTCCTCCCCGTCGAGGGGAAGCAGCACCAGGGCCCAGGGAGGGAGCAATAGTGGGGTTTTCGGAGCAGAGAAATGATTTTGAAAACACTTTGCCATTTACTCACCCAGGGTTATCCCTGGGCCAACTCTCCCTGGAGCCATGCCCGAGTCATTCAGTGAGGAAAAGGCAAGTGTCAGGTGTCATTAGCAAGAACTGCTTATCTAAGTGTTCACCTTGACATTAGGACACGGGCAAGACCACAGACGCTACAGAGATCTCAAAACGGGAGAGAGTGAAAAAGCACCCTCAAAAATGTGAGAGCCCAAACACACTCTAGGATCTCCTCCCTCCTAACCCTGGAAGGTGTGATTTTAGGGAAAACCCTACAAAGCCTTCATGGAAGAGTTGATTCCAATCACATGCAATTGTTGTTTTTTTCCCGGGGGGGGGGTGAGGGGGGGTGGGGAAGAAAAAAGGAAAAGCCACTCATCTGTATAAGGAGAAGATGATTTTGACTTCAGAAGCAGAGAGGGTGATGGCGATGATGGTGGACATTTCAGTACTGCATCCCTTACAGATGCCAAGGGAAATTTCTAAATAAAACATCAGATCTCCAAATCAAATGATGCATTAAAACATTTCATGACCTTGTAGGTTTATCCAGACATATTAGGGAGGTTCAACATTAGAAAATACATCACATTTACTACGTTAACAAACAGACAAAAGGGCTACGGTTACCTCAATAGATGTAGAATGAACATCTGATAACATTCAACATTTATTCCTGACTTTAAAAAAATTCTTTAAACATTAGTAATAAGAGGAAATATTTCTTTAGCTTGTGAAGAGCTGGAAAGCACAATCTATATCAAACATAACCTGAGGAACTCTATATCCTTTCCTCTTAAGATCAGGAATGAGAAAGAAGGGCCCATTACTGTTTGATGTGAGGTTCCTGGGCACGGCTTTGGGATAAGAAGAAGTGAGAGATGTAAGCACTGGAAAGAAAGGGATCAAAGTGTCATTATTTGCAAATTATATGACAAGGGTACATCAATAACAACTGCTAGAACCAATGAGAGTTGGGTGAATTTGTTGCTTGAAGAGAACACCGAGCTGCCAACAGCATTTCTCTGAGTTCGAGAACCAGCAGGAACACAAACAGTCCTGACTTTGGGTGGTTCAACCTAAGGCAAAAGCAGTGTGGGTTTGGCAGAAAACCTTTTGAGTTTCCACCTTTCCCCAGGTGTCCTCTTCTCATGCTGGGCAGCCAGGGCCGGTGGTAGTGCCCTGGCAGCCACAGGGTCCCCAGGGCAGAGCCTGGCTCTCTGCAGTTCATGGTGTTGCCAAGCTTGGGGTTCTGCAGGTTGGGTGTTTTGGGTGCACTTGTGACTTGTGATATTTTCAATTTACAATGGGTTTATCAGGGAGTAAGCCACTGAGAATCAAGACTCCCCTGTCTATGATCAGAAATGCTATTCATGATAGCAATAAATATTGCAAATGTCTGGGGTGGGGGACAACTGAAAATACACAGGACCTATGTGAAGAAATTTTACAATCTAAGAAAGGATTTAGAAGAGAATCTGAATAAATGGAGGAATGTCTTTAATGAAATGACAATATTATCCAATTGTCAAATTCCCCCAAATTAATTTATAAATTCAGTGTGTTACCCCCAAATTCCAGTTGGGTTATTATCTTTTTTTTTTTTTTTGTATTGGGGATTGAACCCAGGGATGCTTAACCACTGAGCAACATCCCCAGTCTTTTTTATATTTTATTTCGAGACAGGGTCTTGCTAAGTTACTTAGAGCCTTGCTAAGTTTCTAAGGCTGGCTTTGAACTTGAGACCCTCCTGCCTCAGCTTCCTGAGCCGCTGTTTTTTTTAAACAACCCAATAAACTTTTTCTAAAGTTAAAATTATTTCTGATTATCTATATTCTAAAGGTCTTCTCATACTCAGTTAACTTTGAAAAAGAAGTGTAAGTACACAGACATAATCTAACTAAACCAATTCATTAAGTGGGGAACATTAGTCTTAGGACTTCAGAATATCATTTGGGTTTCCAAAATATTGTATTTATATCTTGTGAATATGTATTTGAGAAAATTCCATTGTTGACAAAATAAATTTGTCACCACATTTTTAGTTCACTACATCTTTTATGTGATTTGTTTTGAAATATCCTTAGGAATAAAAATAACACAAGTGCTTAAGAATGAGTTCTCTTTTGCATGGTCGAGTGCAGGCATAAAGCACTGGGTTTGATTCCCAGCACTGGAAAGAAAGAATTAGGTCTCAGAAGCCATAAAGGACTTTATATGCTTTATGTGTGAGTAGATTTGCTGCTTTGTGGATATTTATTTTCAGGCCAGTGTAATAGATAACTTTTGATTAAAGTTGGGAATCGACTTACAAGATAATTATGGTTTGTTTTGTTTGAAGGAAAAACAAAAAGAAAATAAAAAATTAAATCTCAAAGTAGGTGACATATATTAGAGTGTCCCAGTTGGTAGATAGTTGTATACCCTCTAAATTCTTCTCTTCTTTAGCCAGCATTTCTTATTTGCATGAAAAAAATATCAGAAGGGTCAATAGTGCCACAGCAACTGCTCCATTCAGTATTCCACCTGAATACACTCATCTTTGCTTTTAAACTTGTTTTGAAATAGTTATTTTAAAACTTGAGAAAACAGTAGCATCCACATATACCATTCATGCCCTCCTCGAGTGTTAAAAAAATTTAACCCTAGTATATGACCAAATCCAAGAAATTAACTTTGGTAAAATACTAATTATTAAACTACAGATTTTACTTAAATGTCACCAATTTTTCCTCCTGATGTCCTTTTTCTCTTCAAGAATCCTAAGACTTCTTCTGTCTGTTTACTTGTATCTTTTTTTGGCACTTTTTTTGGTCCTGGGGATTGAACCCAGGGACACTTTACCATTGAGCTATAGGCCAGCCCTTTCTGTTTTATTTTAGAACAGGGTCTCCCAAAGCTGCGCAGCCCAGCCTCAAACTTTGTATCCTCCTCCAGAGTCATGTTGTAGCTTCTCAGACTCCGCCAATCTGTAGCAGTGTTCAGTTTGTCTTTATCTTGTATGACCTTGACATTTTGAAGAGTCTTGGCTGGTTTATACAATGTCTCAAATGACTTTGGTGTTTCCCCTAATTACATGGAGGACGAGTATTTTTGGCAAGAACACCACAGAAGCAGCATCATCTTCTGAGGGCATGGAATCAGGGAGTCCTGGTTCTGATGATGGTAACTGATCATTTGGTCTAGGTGGTATCTGCTGAGTTACAATTACTAAATTGTTAAAAAAAAAAAAGGTCTTATATTTCTCTATGTAATTTATAAATGTCACAAGAAAGACACTTCAAACTGTATAATACTCCATTTTAATTTTTAAACAAAATTGATTTTAATTTTTAAATTAGGGTTATGATTGTTTTTAAATGCCTGCAACTGCAAAATGAGAAACACATATGTTTTATGTAACTGATCCCAGATGCCGGCAGCAAAGGGCCACCATTAATGCTCACAGGTACGAGATAGAACCGCTTGTGACTGAGCCCTGTGGAAGTTGGCAGTACCCCTGGGACTCTGAAGTGAAGGGATGTGGCCTCAGGACATTTTGTGCACACATAGCCTCCACCAGAGCTGTTACTGAAACTGTGGGATCCCAAAGACCAGCCAGGGAAAAAATTGTTCACTGTGAATTTAGGAATCAACAGAGGCTAGTGCTGTACTCAGTTCACAGTGTTATGGAAAGTACAGTAAAACATGGGAAATTAGGTGTCTTATTAAGGAATTTGGGGCCTGTCCCCATGTGATGAAGATTAGGGCCAACTTTATCTTCTATTAGACGCAGAGACTCTGGTTTGATTCCTAGCTCCTTGATCCATTTTGAGTTGACTTTTGTGCATGGTGAGAGAAAGGGATTCAATTTTATTTTGTTGCATATGGATTTCCAGTTCTCCCAGCACCATTTGTTGAAGATGCTATCCATTCTCCATTGCATGCTTTTAGCACCTTTGTCTAATATAAGGTAATTGTAATTTTGTGGATTTGTCTCTGTGTCCTCTATTCTGTACCATTGGTCTACCAGCCTGTTTTGGTGCCAGTACCATGCTGTTTTTGTTACTGTTGCTCTGTAGTATAGTTTAAAATCTGATATTGCGATACCACCAGTTTCACTCTTCCTGCTTAGAATTACTTTAGCTATTCTGGGTCTCTTATTTTTCCAGATGAATTTCATGATTGCTTTTTCTATTTCTGCAAGGAACGGCATTGGAATTTTGATGGGAATTGCATTGAATCTGTAAAGTGCTTTTGGTAATTGGCCATTTTAATAATATTAATTCTGCCTATCCATGAGCAAGGTATATCCTTCCATCTTCTAAGGTCTTCTTCTAGTTCTTTCTTTAGGGTTCTGTAGTTTTCACTGTATAGATCTTTCACCTCTTTTGTTAGGTTGATTCCCAGGTATTTTATTTTATTTTTTTTTGAGGATATTGTGAATGGGGTGGTTGTCCTCATTTCCATTTCAGAGAATTTGTCACTGATATACAGGAAAGCCTTTGATTTATGGGTGTTGATTTTATAGCCTGCTACTTTGCTGAATTCATTTACTAGTTCTAGAAGTTTCTTGGTTGAACTTTTTTGGTCTGCTAGGTATAGGATCATGTCATCAGCAAATAGTGCTAATTTCAGTTCTTCTTTTCCTATATTTATGCCTTTAATTTCTTTCATCTGTCTAATTGCTCTGGCCAGTGTTTTGAGAACTATGTTGAATAGAAGTGGTGAGAGAGGGCATCCCTGTCTTGTTCCAGATTTTAGAGGGAATGCCTTCAATTTTTCTCCAATTAGAATGATGCTGGCCTGAGGCTTAGCGTATATAGCTTTTACAATGTTGAGGTAAGTTCCTGTTATCCCTAGTTTTTCTATTTTTTGAACATAAAGGAATGCTGTATTTTGTCGAATGCTTTTTCTGCATCTATCGAGATGATCATATGGTTCTTATCTTTAAGTCTATTGATGTGGTGAATTACATTTATTGATTTCTGTATATTGACCAGCCTTGCATCCCAGGGATGAATCCCACTTGGTCATGATGCACTATCTTTTTGATATGTTTTTGTATCTGATTTGCCAGAGTTTTATTGAGGATTTTTGCATCTATATTCATTAGGGATATTGGTCTGAAGTTTTCTTTCTTTGAAGTGTCTTTATCTGGTTTTGGAATCAGGGTGATGTTGGCCTCATAGAATGAATTTGGAAGTGCTCCCTCTTTTTCTATTTTCTGAAATAGATTGAAGAGTATTGGAATTAGTTCTTCTTTAAAGTTCTTGTAAAACTCTGCTGTATACCCATCTGGTCCTGGGCTTTTCTTGATTGGTAATCTTTTGATGGCTTCTTCTATTTCCTCCATTGATATTGTCTGTTTAAGTTGTGTATATCCTCCTGACTCAATCTGGGCAGATCATATGACTTAAGGAATTTATTGATGCCTTCACTATCCTCTATTTTATTAGAATATAGGGTTTCAAAATAATTTCTAATTATCTTCTGTATTTCTGAAATGTCTGTTGTGATGTTGCCTTTTTCATCCCGTAAGCTAGTAATTTGGCTTCTCTCTCTTCTTCCCTTTGTTAGCATGGCTAGTGGTCTATCAATCTTATTTCTTTTTTTCAAGAATCAACAAATGGGGCAAATTAAAAAATATGGGAAATTAGGGCACTGGAAAGAGGCTGTGGCACTTGGGGATGCAGGAGAGCAAGGTTTATTCAGCCCCGTGCAAGCTCAGCGGGGTCCTCTCCAAAGGCTGAGCACTGCCCTTGTTCCCAGCATCTTTCAGGTTTCAAGACCTTCCCAGGCGAGTAGCCTCCATGTCATCCCCTTCTCCAGGCAGCTCTGGTTCCTGCCCCAGCTGCTGATGACAGAATTCAAACTAAAATGTTTTTTTCTCAGCAAGAGAAATAATATGTGAGGTGAATAGGGAGCGTACACCCTGGGAACAAAGTTTTACCCCTCACACAACAGATAGAGCTCTAATCTCTGGAGTATACAAAGAACTCAAAAAGTTAAACAACAACAACAACAACAACAAAATAACCCAATCAACAAAAGGGGCAAGGACCTGAACAGAAGCAGAAACGAGCAGGTTGCAGCTATTAAGAGAGAGAAAAAGACGCATCTTAGGAAGGAGTTGCCGCTTGGGTAACTTAGAATTACCAAGAAGAAATGTTTCAAAGCACATTATTCTGCAAAGAAGTACTAAATAAAACTCTGGGCATGGAACATCGTCAGCAGTGAGTCAATGCTTCCAGACTAAGGGGATACTGAAGCTCCGTGGGGACCTGTGTGCTGGTGGTGGCTGCGATGGCAGCCAAGTATAACGTGAAAATCTTCAAAAAAAATTAGAAAAAGGCATATAGGTAAAGAATAATAGCACCCTTGAAGTTCAATTTAAACACATGAAGCCATCCAGATCCGTTGTAAGAAAGCCTCTGTTCATCAGGAAAAAAATGATAAATACTATTTTCAACCAGTCACTCATGTGAACGGTTTTGCATTGATGGTGGCTGCCAAAAATTTGAAGAGATCATTGCTAAGAAGCCTTGATTGGGAATTGCCAGTAGGCATTTGGAGAGTAAGACCTGCTTTGAAATGTGTGCTAAAAAAGACACTAGAGTTTCCGATGCCCATTGCTCCTGACGGGAATCTGTTTCCTCACACCATGGCCTGCTGTCCCTGAATCTGTGTCTTCCTGATGGGTGCAAACCCAATCTCATTTATCGCTTTGATTTGCATATTGCTAATTACTAGTGTGATTAATTAGAATTACTTAGATTTTCCAGGCATGTATGTATACTTTCTATCCAGTATGTGCTTTTTATATCTGATGCTCATTTTTCTATAGAACTATTTTTCATTTTCCTATCCATTGGTAGGAACATCCCAAAGCTTTAGATATTATTTGCTTGTTAGGTGTGTTGCAAACATTTCCACCTGGGTCACTTGTATTTTTAATTTTCTTTCATGGTGTGTTTTGTCCAAAATTCTGAAATTTTTATGCCACCCAATTTTCCATCTTTTCTTGCATGACTTTGGCATTTTGAGCAATATGAACCACTAGACAAAGGCTAAAAATTCTCTTTGTCTGGAAATTTCAAACCGTAGACATTTAATTTAGCATTTGTTTCTTAGGTGTTGTCCAATTAAGGCTTTTTATTGCTTTATCTTTGTTGTTGTTGCAGTAGGTAAGTGGACAAATTTGGTCAATAGCTGTTTTGATTTTTACAGCAATACATCTCTGGTGGTTTTCGATGGTGTGGCTCTTTGTCTTAATTCTTCCAATGATTCTGTTGACTGCTGCTGTTTTGTTGAGTAGCTGTGGGGTTGTTACATTGTCTTTTATTTTCACATGAGGGAGACAGAAGGTGTTAAATAGCACGTTGGCTCAGGTCCCAGAGTCTGGGCTTGCAGAGAGACCAGCTTCAGGAAGACGGGAAGGACCAGCACCCAGGAAGCAGGTCTCAGGCCAAGGTTTGGGCTGTTGGAGGAGCAGAGCCTTTGAATGTATCACCATGTGGCATCAACACTGGGCAAGGGCTACACTGCAGAGGCTGCCTCAGGAACTTCCTTGGCTTTGCCTCAAGTCCATGAGAGTACAAATGGACCTGCGTTGGTCTCCGTGGCTCATGGTGCATGCCATGTTGACCCACGAGTTCAAGAGGGGCGAGTTCTGGCTCCTTTCTGGTGTCTTCGCCAGCCCTGGTCCTATGAAGCTCTTGTAGGGTCTGGGCCTCTTTGGAGCCCCCAGGGAACTGGAGCCTCCCAGCACCAAGGTCTGGATCTGGACCTAGGAGTCACAGATCCTGAGTCGAGTTCTAGACTAACTTGATTCTGTGCCGTTGACCTTCTTGAAGGCCACATAACTTTCGCCGCTCCACATTTCACTCTGTTTTATTAGTTCTGATCATATTAGCCTGGTTACATGAATAAGGCACTGTGAACTGGCTATCTGTTAGCAAATTCTAGAGATTCCCACGGTGGTGAATGATGAAACTCTTAACCCTACCTGCCTCCTTTGATGTCTTCCCAACTTAGTAAGCTCATGAGCATGGGGAGTGAGCAAGTTAGCAGAGCTAATCACCCAACACTCATGGTTGATTGCATCACAGGGCTTGAGAATTGGAATCTGGACTAAATGTTCTTTTAAAATCTTTTCCGTGTCTTAAGAAATTTGGCCTTCTGAGTACATTCTGGAACTCGGTTTAAGCCAAGGTTAATGATGTGCATCACTTTCATTGTTCTCCACAGAAACACAACATTAATAGAGTCTGGTGACTGGATTGCATTTTATAGCTGATGTCAATATTGCTAGTCTGCTCAAGTCCAGCCAGGCTACCAGGTAACCATGATGTCCACCCTCCATTCTGAGATAAAAGTTCTGGTCCTTCTCATCAGCAGATGGACCCTCTGCTCTTGGATGATGAACCTCCTTTTATCACCATCACTCAGTGCTGTGCTTTGGGTAAGGTTTGCATGTGCGCCTCCCCCGCTCAGAGGTTGATGTGCTGGGGGTTTGGTTCCCAGTGTGTGATCTTGGGAGGTGTTAGGACATTTGGGGGAGGGCCAAAAGGGAGCCAATTAGGTCACTGGGAGCAATGACCTAGAAGGGATTTGATAGTTCTGGGGCCCTCTGTTTGTTTCAGTGAGTGTTGTTAGAAAAAAAGCAAGGCTGGCCCCCTCCATTTTGGCTTTCTGTCTTGCACACGATTGCTTTCACAGCTTCTCCCACTGTTGACACCATTCACCTGAGGCCTTCACCCAAGGCTGAGTCAATGAGGCCATCTTGGACTTTCAGCTTCCAAAAATGTGAGCTAAATTAATTTTTTTCTTTATAAAGTACTCACCCTCAAACATTTTGTTCTGGCAATAGAAAACGGAAACATTCATTCCTATTCCCTTTAATTTCTCTTATACTCATTCACACTAAAGTTTAAACTGGGAACCTCAGAATGGATGCCTAGGGCTGGGAAATCTGGGAAAAGCTATATTCCCTGAAGGCTAGGAAGCTATTGAAAGGAGAAGGTCATATGAAATAAGAGGCTGAGGCTCAGGAGGATATATATATATATATTACCAGACTATATGGGCTTTTGCAATCTTCACCTGGGCACGAAAAGTTCAAATTATGCCCACGGGGCTTTTGAATCAATGAAAATGTGTCCTTTGGGTCCTGCAAGCATCTCCTGGTTGATCCCTGCCCTCTGCCATCTACCAGATGGCATGGGGTCTGAGAACCGGAGGTAGAGGATCCTCCTCCCTGAGATCCAGGTATTGATCCTATAAGAGCACTCACTTAGGCTCCTTTGCTCCGGCCCGTGGCCTTACATCCAGGATCCCACAGCATGCCCTTTTTAACTTTAGCCCTTCAACGTATGACAACGCGATTCCTTGAACTCAGTTACATTCGTCTGCAATTCCCAGTGCAGGTTCTCTCTTCCAGATTGGATCTCAATGAAACAGAGACCCAGGGGGATTTGGAAGCCAGATGATGGGATCTTTAAGCTGCTGTCCTTTGGCAAGTGCCCCAAGAAAGGGGATATGTTGGCTGAGGCTTAATGGCGGGAATGTTCAGCTGGGCGGAGGGGACTCCAGAGAGTGACACTGCTGAAGCCTGACTTTACACAGGCATGTGTCTGAATTCATTGTCACGCTTTCCCATGGTAATTGATCCACCAAACTGGTAGGATCGGGCCTCATCAGGAAAAGGTGGTGTTCCTCCATGGGCAGGGAGGAGAGGCGGGATGACTAGTGGGACAGGCTGGGCAAGGAGGCTCTTCTGGGACCTAAGGGACTAGCCTGGCTGTAGAGGGCCGGGCTCCCAGGGCCAGGACATGAAGACGTGTTCCTGCTGGGGCCTGGAGATCCAGTCCTGCCCACAGGGTGACAAGGTAACTTGGAGCACAGAATTGGGTGGACCCTTTGTCTTGTGTAGTCAAAGACTGAGATTCACAGGCAGCAGAAGGTGAAAACCAAGTCTCACAATGTCTTAAAACAAACCCAAGTAAAGCTCCCGTAGCTGGGAGGGGACCCGGGAGGGTGGCCAGTGACGGCTACTGTCTAGGGCTTACGTGGATCCATAGGTTTGGGGAAGCCAGCCCCCTGCCCCATCCTGGATAAGGCACTCGGTGTCCACCAGGCCTTCAGGCAGCCTCCTGTCCAGGCCAGGTATTGATCAGGCACTTTTCCTTCCTTGGAGAGGCCAGGGACTCCGGGTCACGTGTGTCCCGATTTCCTATGGACTGCAGGCCACGGGTGTCTCTATTTAAAAATAACTTGCAAGTTTCTCAGCAGGGGCCTGCAGTGGCTGTGCGGTGCTGCTCAGGAGGCCACCTGGGGACCATTCTTCTATCTGCCCAGCCTCATTTCTCCCTTGACATCAACACAGCAGGAGGGCTAAGCTCCAGGGAAGTCCCTTAGGCTCCCCTTTTTTGGAAACCTGGGGTCTGTCATCGTCTCTGCTTCCCGGTGGCAGCCACGTGGGGACAGCGTCTGTTTCTCGGGGAGCCCAGACGAGTCACACTCTTGCTGTCCTGAGTGTGACTTCCGTGGACCTCTCTGACCTTCTGGCAGGAGGAACTGGATTTCTTTCATGCTTTGCATTTGTCACACCCACCAAAGGAACCGGAGCCTCCCTCTCTGCTCATCCAAACAGATGACCCCGGCTTGGCAGGAGGCTGTCACTGCTCTGAGAAGCTCCGCGGGCCATGACCCGGTGCCCTGGACTTTTGGTAAGGGCTCTTCCACGCAGGTGCCACCCACAGCTGGAAGGTCTCTAACTCCAGAGCCTCTGTGTTGGGGGTTAGTGAAGGGATGGGATGTGCCAGGCTGGCTCTGGGCCTCGTCCTGGGCAGGGCTCACTGCCTGTCCTTGGGGAGTTTGTGAGCAGAATTGCCCTGGCATGGGGCTCCCCTTGTCCCTAGAAATGGAAGCCAGTGAGCGGGAAGGATCTCCAGGAGGAGACACCAGCATCAGGGCCTGTGGGAGTTCAAGGTCAAGGGTCATGTCTGGAGGGAGGGAAGGTCGGGAGGGAGGGAAGGTTGTTGGCCGGGGCGCTGGGTGGAGGGAGATGCTGCCAGCTCCCCTCCCTGAGGCGGCTGTGAACTCTGGTCCCGGAAGGTGGCCCATCTGACTAGAGCACCATCTCAGGTCAGGCCGTCGGCCCCCAGTGGAGAAGGAGCGTCTGAGGTACCAGTGTCCTGGGGAGGTCCTGTGGTTGTCTCCTGAGGTCACTGTCACTGTCCCCGCAGGGCCTGGCTGACACAACACCACCATGATGGACCCCGAGAGACAAGTTTATGGGACAGGTGAGTTGGGGTGGGGTGCTCAAGGCCCAGACCACCAGCAATCACCTCTGTATCCTCCAGACACCCCAACATTTCTGTCCCTCCCTGTGTGTGGCCCTTACCACATGGCCCTTCCTGCCACTGGGGCCAGGGGATTCTGGAGGCAGGGAACCACTGCTCATCAGTGCTGGGTTGGCCCCAGCCAACCAAGCAACAGCCACCAAGAGTGACCAGGTCTTGACACCAGGTACTGGGGCTGCTCTCCTCACCAGAGCCCACAGCTCTGCTGGCAAGGCTGGGAGGTGAGTCACGTGAGTGTGGCCTGTTTTGGGGTGTAACCCCTGGTCCTCCTTACGGAAGTCCGGACTGGGTGGTCTTTCTTTTAGAGTCAAGAAAGCAGCCTTGGTTTTCACGTTCCTCCATTGATTTTCCCCCTTCCCAACGGCAGCACTTAGGCCTCAGACTTGGGAGGTGTCTGATCGGGATCAGCAGGTGTGGATCCTGCAGGGAGAGACTCTGGTGATGGTTCCACGGAGCAGCAATGTGACTCCGGGTGAGTGGTCCACTGTGCTGACCTGCCCCTCACCCCATGGCCTTTTGTCAAAGTGTGAGGACAGACGGCCCGTAGCCCAGGAGGGTGACTGTATTTAATGACATGGGTTCTGAAAGAGCCAGAGGACAGGGCTCGACTGCTGTCACCACAAAGGAATGATCAATGTACCAGGAGGGATGTGCTCATCACCCGATCACGTCACTTCTGCATACTGTGCACATGTATGGAGTCGTCATATGGCACCCCGTAAATATGTACAATTAGTGTGTGTCCAAAAGTGTGGCTTTCAGTGGGCTCATCTGGAAGAGGTAGGACTTCATACCGGTCTGGCAAGAAAAGCCAGAGAGGTTTGTTTTAGACTAAAGAAAGCAGGGTGCGGAGCCCCTAGGGCTTGGGAGAGCCACCTTCAGGGATCTGAGGTAGCTGATCTGTCCTGTGCAAGAGGAGTACCTTGTACTGTGTGGCCTCAAGTGTCTTAAAGGGACTAAGTGGGGACATCCACAGGAAGGCGAATTTCAGCACCGCCTGAGACAGAGCTTGCTAGTGGACAAAGCTCTCCGAGAATCAGAGGAGTGGCCTGGGGTAGGAGATGGCCATCTCCAGATGTTCAAGTGCAGGTGCCCCAGTCTCAAGGGCAGGTTGGCCATCTGAGTCTCTGTTTGCTCCAGCTTCTAGGTTAGGGACTGCCACATGGGATGAGTGGGTGGTGAATGACGGGCAAAGGACGGACGCAGTGGTTGGACAAATGGTGGCTCTGGTGTGGCCGACCAGCATTTCCTAAGCGTATTGGTTCCTAGCCCCTGGTGGGTCTTCCAGCCCCACGGGAAGCACCCCACGCTGCTCCGTCAGGAAGAACTGTAAGAACCGTTCATTTTCCCAAACTTCAAAAGGAAACCGATGCCTGTCCTCTGCTTGTCTTTACAGCCACGGTCACTATCCTCCCATGCAAGTACCCTGAGTCGCTCGAGCAGGGCCGAGGGGTTCCCATCTACTTGGGCACCCAGGATCCAGACCTGTGTCTGTTTTGTGAGGAGGTGGACCGATGGCCCGTGCTGTGGCTGAAGGTGAGGGGCGGACAGAAATGACAGTTTCAACAGCCAATGTTTCTTCATGAGAATTTTATTGGGTAAAAGGTTCTAATTTTAGAATCAAAACAGAAGTTCCCATTCTCCTGAGCGTATTGATTCCGAGCTCCTGAGTTTTACGTGTGCGACAGCACTTCCTGTCTCCACCCCTTCTCCTCGAGGCTCCCCCTTCAATCTCCAATGTTCTCCGTATTTCCCAAGTGTCCCCTGTCGGGTTGTGCCATCTTTCTCCTCTTGGACCTCCCGTCTACCCATCCTTGGGAAGCACATTCCACAGTGTGACACAATGAGGATGCTCTCCTCTGATGTCCCTGTCTACTGGTGACACGTGCTGTACTTTTAAAGATGAGAGTAACGAAAGTAGGGGTGCTGATGAGAACCGGGGCACAGACTGAGCGAGGCTGGCGGAGCACAGGGAGCAGGCAGCTGCTGGAGGGGCACCAGAGCTGGCACCCTGGAGGGGCCCGATGCCCGGTCCTAAGCAGGCCGGGAGGTGGACGCCCTGAACCCGGGCTGCGGGTGATGACTCCCGTCATCTCAGTGAGCAGGGAGCGGATGGGGGGAGGAAGGGGTATGGTCTAAAATGAGAAGGCGTCTTCCATTTGTAAAGTAGCAGATCCCTGTAGAGCAGGATGCCGGGCGTTGCCACATATGGAGGACCAGTGATGCCCAGGCCTGGCGATTCTCGAGGGGTCCCTCGGCTAAGTTTAGCTGGTGACATGTTAATGAGGAAAGAGACCCAGGAAGGAGCTGAGGTGGGAGAGGGTGGGATTCGAGTTACTCTGGCCAGGATGTTCAGTGAGCTCTCCCTAAGAGCAGGCCTCGGAGCTGACCCCTGAGTCCCAGGGAGTAGCTCGCCGGGCAGGTGTGGGGGCAGAGGGTCCAGGCAGGGGACATCAGGACCCTGGGCGGGCACACCTCGGCGTCCCTGAGCGAAAGGCAGAAGGCAGGTGTAGCTGGAGCAGATCGGCATTGGCGGAGAGGTCAGAGGTAGGGTAGTGAGGCAGGCGAGGGCCGGTAGTTTAGACAGGCTTCCTGTGGATTTCATGGTAAGTACAACAGAACATCATGCAAGAAGTTTAAGTCGGAAGACAGCATGAGTTTAGTTATTGTCCTTATTTCAGTTTAAAGCTTGCTCAGCTGCTTTGTGGAGAATGGCTGAGAGGGAATGGAGTAGATTCCAGGAGAACAGTTAGGAGGTCACCGTAATCATTCTGGCCAGAGGTGGCGATGTCCTGGTCGGCAGTGTGGGCAGGGGTGGGGGGCACCAGAAGCAGCTCAGTTTCAGGGTGTTTGGAAGTAGAATCCACAGGCTGTGGTATATATGTTGAGAGGGAGGTCAAAGGAGATATCAAGGTTGACTCCTAGGTATTCGGCCACCCAGAGAGTTGGCTGAATGATGGACAGTCATTACCAGAGTAAAGGAATCCCATTGAGAACTCCCTACTCAGGGTGGAAGATGCTGGAATTCTGAACCATTCCTGGGTCTCTCTTGAGATCTTACACATGCATAATTTAATTAAAAAGCTTATTTTACCTAAATATTCAATAAATGCACATAGAAACGTACACACATACGACATGATTTCTAAATACAACAGAGAAGGCGTTTTCTGATGGCTGTGTCTCCTTCGGGTGCAAGTTCTCTGATTTATTCGACTCCATATCTTTCGTGTGTGACCTTTCTCCTGTGCTCAGCTATTGACATGAGGCACACTCCCGCAGCCTGGCTGTCCTTTGCTGGGACAGTTGCTTTTTTAGGTGCTGCTCTCACCATTGGGCTTTGGTAAATGAGGTCTTTAGCCAACTTTGCAAATTTGCATCTTTGTCCCTCAGTCTCTTGTGCAAGAAGAGCTCCAACTCATCATCCAAGGGCGGCCACTGGTTCGCGGACCTGACCCTTGTTTCCTTGCTCTGGACTTGAGGGTGGGGTTGGGAAGGTGAGATTCCACCTGGAGTCTCTGCTGCTCTTGGAAACTTACCTTTCCAGTCCTGCTTACAGGTGGGGAAGGCTTTCTTGAACTTTGAAATGTTTATTGGTTACTTGGAACATTTCAAGCAACTTCCTTTTCTCCTCTTGGCTGTTCTGCCCCACCTTTCAGGAGCAGAATATCTTGGATCTGTACAACCAGGTGGAGCCCGTGAGACCCTTCCTTTTTTACCACTCCCGGGATGGCAATACCTCCACCTTCGAGTCCGTGGCCTTCCCAGGCTGGCTCATCGCCTCCTCCCAGGTTGGCCAGCCCATCTTCCTCACTTCCGACCTGGGGACAACCAACAACACTAACTTCTATTTGAATTTAAAGGCTTGAACTCAGCGTGGAGGTGGCCGCTTGCTCAGAGGCCTTTGTCTTTCATTTTTTGAGCTCCCAGCAGGACTTTGTGTCACCTCAGGGCTGCTCCATGCCAGCGCCAGAGGTGAGCAAGCTGCTGTCATCAGCTCATTTTATGGAGGAAGAAGCGCTGACCTCGTGGCCACTGAAGAGCAGGCTGTGACTCAGAGCACGCAGCTGGGGCTGAAGGCTCCTCTCTAGCAGAAGCTACCCAGCGTGTCACCTGAGAAGTGGTGCGTGGTGTCACGGTGTGTGAGACCACAGGAGGCCCTTCGAGGAGTGACACCCTCATTTTCAGGTGACTGGCCTGCTCCACGCCTGATTTTCACCCACTTGCTACAGCAGACGTTCTTGCATTGAGCAGCAGGAGAGCCAGGCTAACTTTCACTGAAAAACGGGATTCTTTGGACCTTTAGCCATGGGGAACCTTACAGAAGGATGAACACACAGGGAGAAGGGCTTTTGGACCCTGGGAGGAATGAACAGTGCTCCGGTGATTAGAACTGTCACATCGTGCTGAAGCACGAGGGCGGCTTTTTATTTTTTTTATTTTTTAATGGTCATTTCATGAAGCTGGATCCAAAGACACTGCCTGGTGCCTCAGGAACGACAGGGCATGGGACAGAAGACACTGTTCCCCACTGAACACAGTGACTACAGTCAATAATTCATGTCAATAAACATGAATGTTTGCTGCTTAGGCTCTTTTAAAGGTTTTAAGATTCTTACCCAAACAACACACATCTGTGGTTAAAGGACCCGTCCTCCACCCCATCCTCCGCCCCGTCCTGCACGCACCCGGCAGCTTCGATTTGGCCACTTTTTCTGCCGTTTTTCTTCCATTTCAAGAATTAGCAGTTTTTGACACTCTCTTTCCTACCCGACGGATGGCATTTGCATCTCTACAAAAATTGCAAGCTCTTTATCTGTTTTCTACAAAGAAATAAATCCCAAGTGGCAAGACCGGTGTAGCCGCACTCACAGGTGTTGAGACGCCCTTGGAGGCGCCTGGGAGGTCAGGCCTTCTTTTTCAGGATTTGGATAATTTTTATGAATCTCTTCCTCTCCTTCAGCCTTTTCGTTTGTTGGGCGAGGGAAGGGAGGTACACAGAGTGCATGGGTTTGCTGAGGGGCACTGCATTTCATGGAACTGGAGGAATGGCAGGCTCGAGGCTGGGTCTTTAGAGTGCTGTGTGCTGGAATTGGTGGGGGGTTGTGAACCGTGAGAAATCAGCAACAGTGACCCCAGCAGGGCAGCAGAGCCAAGTCTGAGCCTCCTCACTCCCACCATTGAGGTTGCCCTTAATTTGCAAATTTTCAGCACATGATCCATCAAATGGAATCTCTGGCCTCCCAGACACCCTGATGGAATGATGTAATCAGTGGAATGTACTAATTGCACACTGTATTTCTAAACGCAACATAGCATCTGACTCCCCTGGGTGGTGCACTAAAACCCCAGGGACCCACACACCTCATTAAAAACCCTCTTCTAGAAACTGGCATTTATCAACTTCAAGGTGGGCCTCAGAATTAACATTTTCCCCAGGACACTAGGGAATACCGACTGATGGACCAAACTTGGGAAATACTTTCCTGGGTTATCCCAGTGGAATTTCATGGACAAAAAGACTTCGATTAATCATGCTTGGGATAATCTGTGTGCTTCAACAGAAATAAAGAGATACTTACATATACGTCTTGCTCATTTTGTTGGTATTTACTTCTCTAAGGATTTTTTTTCCCCTCTTGAGTGATTGAAAAGTGAATTGAACAAAATGACTCAAATAAAAAAGCCACCAAGTAAAACTTCATAACATTCCAAAGCTAGAAAGAACCCAAGCTTACGTGAACAGTGAATGGATAAATCAGTAGTGTGTATTCAATGTTGCTTCACAACAAAAGGAAATTGATTACTCATAGAGATTCAACCAGATGAATGTAAAAAATATTGAAGATGCCAGACGCAAAGGATATCTACTATATATTTACTTCTAAAAAGTTCAAGAATGGGCAGCATTCATCTTTGATGATAAAAATCGGATGTGGTTGTGTTGTGAAGGGAGGAGGCAGAAGATTCTGAAAGCTGCCACTGAGATGACCCTGGTCACATCCAAGCCAGTTAGAAGCCACGTGGCTTAGCTTTCCTCTAGAGCAGCACAGAAAGTCCCAAGTCATAGGAGCAATGCTTCCCAGTTGGTGAAGGGAAACAAATAATTTCTAGCAAACAATTCTGTCGATTAAGTACGAGTGGAGTAAACCTGTTTTCACGATTTGTTTTCACACACTTTACTTGAGAAGCGGCTGGAGAATGAGCTCTGCCCATTTCTGAAGTTTAAGCTAAGAAAAGCAAAAGAGAAATAATGAGGACTCCTGCAGCCGGGGGACTCCCTCCATGGAGACGCTGGGGGCCTGCACCCTGGGGACACCGGGACACCCCCAGGCAGCCAGGCAGTGCGATGCTGTGGGAGGGT
This sequence comes from Ictidomys tridecemlineatus, assembly GCF_052094955.1. Classification (NCBI taxonomy): domain Eukaryota; kingdom Metazoa; phylum Chordata; class Mammalia; order Rodentia; family Sciuridae; genus Ictidomys; species Ictidomys tridecemlineatus. The sequence goes on along the minus strand of NC_135488.1, from coordinate 30,772,244 downwards.
CCAGGGCAAGTGGCTAGGCTGGTGGCAGGCCCCGTGTGTTAGGAAGAATTTGACGGGGGTGGGGGATGTGGGGGTTGATGAATTCTGTAGAAAAGCAAGTGCAAATTAAGAACAACAAAGACTAGATGGTTCTTCATTCCAGAGAAACATTAGATCATGCAGAAGAGGAAGTAGAGTCCCAGCCTACCATGTGGCCCAACCATTGCAATAATAATATAAACTCTATAAGGTTATTCTATACCTAGAAGACCCTAAAAGTTCCACCAGAAAACTTTTGGAACTATTAAATGAATTCAGCAAAGTAGCAGAATATAAAATCAACACCTGGAGGCTGGGGTTGTGGTTCAGTGGTAGTGCACTTGCCTAGCATGGCCGAGGCACTGGGTTTGATTCTCAGTACCACATAAAAATAAATAGAATAAAGGTCCATCAACAACTAAAAATATTTTAAAAAATCAACGCCCATAAATCAAATGCAATTCTGCATATCAGTGACAAATCCTCAGAAAGGGAAATGAGGAAAATTACTCTATCTACAATAGCCTCAGAACAAAACAAAACAAAACAACCTTGGGAATCAACTTAACGAAAGTGGTGAAAGATCTATATAATGAAAATTACAGAGCCCTAAAGAAAGAAATCAGAGAAGACCTTAGAAGATGGAAAATTCTACCTTGCTCTTGGATAGGCAGAATTAGCATTATCAAAATGACCGTACTAACAAAAGCACTATCATATTTAATGCAATTTCAATCAAAATTCCAATGACATTCCTCATAGAAATAGAAAAAGCAGTCATGAAATTCACCTGGAAAAATAAGAGACCCAGAATAGCTAAAGCAATCTTTAGCAGGAAGGGTGAAGCAGGTGGCATCACTATACCAGACCTCAAACTATGCTACAAAGCAATAGTAATAAGAACAGCATGATATTAGCACCAAAGCAGGCTGGTAGGCCAATGGTACAGAATAGAGGATACAGAGACTAACCCACAAAATTACAATTATCTCATACTAGACAAAGGTGCCAAAAACATGCATTGGAGAAAAGATAGATCTTCAACAAATGGTGCTGGGAAAACTGGAAATCCATATGCAACAAAATGAAATTAAATCCCTATCTCTCACTATGCACAAAACTCAATTCAAAATGGATCAAGGACCTAGGAATTAAATAAGAGACTCCGCATCTAATAGAAAAAAAAAGTAGGCCCTAATCTTTATCATGTGGGATTAGGCCCCAACTTCCTTAATAAGACTCTTGGGGGAAAAGAATTAAAATCAAGAATCAATAAATGGAATGGACTCAGACTAAAAAGTTTCTTAGCAAAAGAAACAAACTGTGAGGTGAATAGAGAGCCTACATCTTGGGAGCAAATCTTTACCCCTCACACATCAATCAGATAGAGCACTAATCACTAGGATATATAAAGAACTCAAAAAGCTAAACACCAAAAATACAAATAACAAAATCAATAAATGGGCCAAGGACCTGAACAGACAGTTCTCAGAAGATGATATACAATCAATCAACAAATATATGAAAAAATGTTCATCATCACTAGCAATTAGAGAAATGCAAATCAAAACTACTCTAAGATATCATCTCACTCCAGTCAGAATGTCAACTATTATAAAGACAAACAATAATAAGTGTTGGCGAGGATGTGGGGGAAAAGGTACACTCATACATTGCTGGTGGAACTGCAAATTGGTGCAGCTATTCTGGAAAGCAGTATGAAGATTTCTTGGAAAATTGGGAATGGAACCACCATTTGACCCAGCTATCCCTCTCCTTGGTCTATACCCAAAAGACTTAAAAACAGCATACTACAGGGACACAGCCACATAAATGTTTATAGCAGCACAATTCACAATTGCATGCAGCTTTTCAAAAAGTTGCAAGACTTGAATGAAGGAATGAGGTTATAATAAACACTCCATATGCAATAGCTATTATGTAATTTTTATTATATTTTTAAGAAAATTCAGTAAGTTTAAGTTTCTTTAGGACCTGTGTTGTTTCTGTGGTTTAAAACATTGAGGAAGTATGAAGAAATATTTACAACAGTATCCCTGGGGTCTGGATAAAGGGAGCTAACCCGAATCATCCCCCAGACGAAGAAGCAGACCCAGGACCTTGGGGAGCCCTGTCTGCCTGTCTCCCCTCCTACATATTCTTCTAACTCCCTGCCGAGGAACTGCCAAACTGAGTTGGATGAGCCATTCCCTTGCAGTTAGTTGTGGTCCTACCTTCTGTGATAGTCTTATCACATGAGTATGTGTCCCGAAAACGGGTCCTGTTCAGTCTGCATGTGTGAGCACTTTAAATGAAATCACAGTATATATACATTCATTCACCTCTTCTTCACGCTCCTGGGATTCTTTCAGGTGATGTGTCTTGTCAGTTTGGGATCTTTTCAGAGAAGATGCCAAGAGGAGTGCCCAAGAAGGACCAGGGAGGGACAGGGCAGGAAGGGAGGGTGCACTGGCACCAGTGACAGAGGAGTGAGAAGGAAGGAGGGTGGGAGGAAGAGCCCTGGACTGCGGCAGCTGTGACAGCCCTCAGGACGTCCCCAGTGGGCGACGGAGCCCCCAGCCTCATCTGGCTGCAGAGGCATTCCCGTCGGCAGGAATTCCTGGCACTGGACCCCCAGCTGCCCTCCCTCAGCCCTGGCTGGGAGCAGCAAGCGGGAGAGGAGCCTCGGTGGGAGCCTGTGGCAGCCAAGACTATGCAGTGGAGGCGGTCTTCCTGCTCTTCTCCTCGTAGCAGCCCCCACCTCCTCTCTAGTACTGGGAAGCCCCCCGCCTCCTCTCCAGAACCAGGGATTGAACCCAGGGCGCTCTGCCGTGAGCTACATCTCCAGCCCTTGATTAACGTTTGGTTTTGAAACAGGGTCTTACTAAGTTCCTGAAGCTGGTCTCGAACTTGTGATCCTCCTGCCTCCCGAGGGGCTGCACCCATTTCTCCAGCTGAGTGGGGCTTTAGTGGATTTCCTGGTAATGCAGTCAAAAACCCTCATTCTTGAGGATCATAGCTATTTGGTATCATATCCATCTGCTGAGGGTTGCTACATGTGTCCATTCAGGTTACGTAAAGGGAGTGGGACACCAAGAGGTGACATGGTTTTCACAACGGTGGCACCACATCCACTGTGCCCTTGATGTGAAAGCAGCTCTGCTGCCTCCTGCATTCCGCATCCTGCAGGACTGCATTCCAGCTTCCCAGGGCACTGGCACCTACCTGGACCTCGGGCGCACCTCAGGAGCCCATCCAATGGGCTGTCAAGTTGGATGCTTCTGGACTGACCAGTGGGCCCAGGCAAGTAGTAGAGGCGGCTCATGCAGGCCTGAGGCAGCCAATGGCGACATTTTTAGGATTTTGGTCGAGTCTGTGGGTAGCTTGAAATCGCCCATGCTGGAAGTATTCACACTGTGGAAATTGCCAAACACCACACATCGGGGCTTTTGTTTGGGTTTGTTTTCTGGAAAGCCGGTTATTACACGTTGAGTGGCACTCCACAGACTGGAGTCAGCAGTCACACGGCTCTTCCTTCCCTGGACGGGGAGTTCCTTGGACACATGCTGTGTTGTTTGGGAGCCCCCTGGTTGGAAGTTATATGGGATTCATGGTCCATGAATTGAGATAGTGGCGAGTCTCAGGAGGCAGGAAAGGTCAGCCCACACCCAGAATATGAATCCATTTCTGTGAGGATAAGTTGCTCTCCTTCTTAGAAGGAAGTGGCTTGGTAGAGCCAGCTGCTTCCACAGGGTTAGCTGGCCTCCTGGAGGACGGCTGCCATATTGGGGGCCAGCATTGGCCTCTGTTGCCAGCAGGTGAGTCATCCTTGGTGAGTGGGAGTGTAATCCATTAGACTCACGAGCAGCCCCACCCCCACCACCGTTGCTCGTGCTACCAGTTCTGGGGCAGCTGAAGACCACTTCAGCTGTGCCTTCAGTGGCCTTCCAGTGCTTCACCAGGTGGGCCTGATGTTTGGCCGACATCAACCATCTTGTCAGCTTGAGCTTTCCTGTGAGAGTCAGCGTATGATATGCCCACTCCCTTATGTCCATCCACGTGCTCTGCTCCATGTCATCTTGTGTTTCAGGCTCCTGACAAGCTGGCACTGTCTGGGAACCTGTATGCATTTCCCCCTTGGGCCACTTTATTTCCATACCAAGTGAATGACCAGTGGCACTACTTGTAGATTTGCCCATAAAGTCTTTCAAGGCCATCCCAACTGGCCTGTGTGGCTGTGATGCAGATGCTATTAACTTCTGGCTGACATCCCCACATTGAAGTGACCTGCCTATAGACCAGGTTTGGGCTTTCTCACCTCTTTCAGCTGGAAATGTGGCACTATGTGACCATAGGTTGAAGCTGAGGGAAGGACACTGGTGCAACGTGGTGGGTGAGGTGGGCATCTGGGCTAACTGCTCATGCTTCACATACATGCCCTCCCTGCAAGGAGGAGGCTTAATTCTTACTTTGTAATTTGATAGTTTGAAAGGACTCATCATAATGGACAATTCCAATAGTTTCTTGGTGCCTCATTATGCAAGTGTTCTGTCACCACCAGGGCCCAGAAATCGATCAAGAACCATTTGTCAAAAAATGTACACTTTTCTGCTATAGAGAATTCTTTGCTGGAAACATATTCATAGTTATTTCCTTAAGTCATCCTCTGCTCATGATGAATTTTGAGTTTCTGAGAACAACTTGACTTACCTTTAATCTGGAAAGAAATTTTGCAGAGTAGAGTATGAAATGCAGCATTATAAGGTATTATCTATCGTCTCCTGATTTCCACTATTGTAGTAGAGAAGTCAGCTGCCGGTCTTCTGCTCCCTTGAACGAAAGATCTTTTAATTTTTTTGCCACTTCTACTGTTTAAGTTTTGTCTTTGGTCCTATAGAAATTTCATTCTGATGGGTTTATATGCACATTTCTTTTTATTATTGTACTTGGGATTTTTTTTTTTTTTAGTGTTTCTTGAACTTGTAGCTTGGCATCTTGTAGCTTGGGTTTTAGGATGTGTCAGCCATTCTCTTTTCAAATAGTGACTCTGTCCCATTTGTCTTTTCTCCTATGACTTGAATCAATGTTCCAAACCTTCTCACTTAGTTCTCCAAATCCTCTCCACGTTCTTTTACATTTTCCTGCATTCCTCTGTCTGGGATGCAATATGTGTTTCTTCTCATTTACTTTCCAATTTACTAACTCTCTTCTGTGTGCTGCTGAATACAGTTATTTACGTTATTGATTTTTTGTATTTATAGAAGTGCTCCTTGACTTTTTCAGTCTGTCACTTTGCATAGTTTTCTATTCAGAAAAAAACCGGTATGTTTGCCATTTGTTTCTTAGATGTGGTTAGGGCAGTAGTTTTAAGCTCAGTGCATAATCATTACAAACTCTGAAGATTGTGTGGGTATACATCTGTTGCTTCCTTTTGTTTGTTTCTTTTCCTTTCTCCCTCTTTGGTTCTCTTTCTTATGATCTTGTTTACTTGTATGCCTGGTAATCTTCAACTACTTGTGACTGGTGCCCTTTAAAATCTGAGTGTTTCTGCCTTCCTCTAAAGAGGCTTTCTTTTGGATTTTGATGGAATAAGTTTGGATTACATTAAACCAAATAAAATTTGAGCTCATGACTCAATGAACTTGTGAGTCCTGAGGTGAAAATCCCTGTGAGGGTGTGTCTACGGCCACAGCTTTCCAGTGATAGCTTCTTTGAATCTTTCCCCTTTGTTCTGTGCTGGGACAGCCCACTCCACAGTTCCCAGAACCCTGGAGAAAAGCAAAGGTGGGTCCAGATCTTGTGAGCTGTCACTGTCCCAGTTCAAGCACACCCTGAGCCTTGACCTCTTTCTTGTGCTGGTGTGACTACATTACTGAGCATGAGTGTGTGCAGAACATACAGCAGTTTTGATGCTCCTTTGTCTCAGATCATGATTTCTTAGGTCTGGATTGGGGCCTGAGATTTTGCATTTCTCTCATGCTTCCAGATGATGCCAATGCCTCACCCACAGATCACACTTTGAGTCTCGAGGATGCGCACAATTGTGAAGGCTGCAAATCCTAATTCTGAACATGTCTTTCTAATACCAGCCTCTCACTTTTGCACCCTGAATACTATGTTAGTTTGGGTTGCTCCCAAGGCAGACTCTGGGTGTGGGGATCTCATTTGGGAGATGATCTCGGGAATGTCAATAAAGGGAATGCTAATAGTTACCATCATGGGTAACTGGTCCTGGGATCCCCATGGACTGTCTGAGGAGCTCTCATATTGTCCCACCAGAGGACGGAGAGGCTGGGATATTTATCCACCAGTCCCTTCACCTATTGTCAGAAGTTGTCCATGCACCAGTAGACTGGTGCTGGGACCCACCAGAAAGGTTGGGAGACATCAACAGCATTGTCTCAGCTTCTCGTTGGGGAAGACCTGATGTCAGGCACTGCAGGCTCAGAGCACTGGGGCACCTGGCAGCCTGGCTCCCTTCCCCTGTAACAACATAGTGACCAGGAGTCCACTGAGGGGGACAAGCCCCAGGAGCTGGCCTTGCTGTGGGTGAGGCTCCTTTGGTGGAGAAGCGGCACGCATGGTAGCTTTGAGAAGCTGGAAGAGGGCCCACTGAGGTTGGCATTTGCCTGGTCTGAGATTGTCAGAAGATGAAGTGACCATGGTCTAGGGCTGGCTAGCAGCTGTAGAGGTCTTGGGAGACCTATGCAACCTTGCAACCTTGCACCTGCTGGTGGATCCTGCTGTCAGGAATAACGTGGCTGCATATCATTTGACATCACAAGAGGATAGTCATCTGCCCTGGGACAGTCCCATCATGTTCTTTTCCTCAAAGCCAGTTTCTGTGACACTATTTCCTGGTTGTTGGTCTTAAAGTCTCCTCCTTTTGTAGAAGGCTTGGATAAGTCATGACTATGCTACAATTGATATTTATTAATATAAATACTAAGCAAATCCCAGGACACCAGGAACTAGTGATTGCCTAACCTGCCATTTAGTTCCGGCTCTAATGAGGCAGAACCTTCTTCCTTCCCTGGGTGGATAAAAGACCTGACCCTGGTGAAGCACCCAAGTGCAATAGAAGCCACAACTCACAAAGGCAGGGACACAGGGTCCTGTATAAGCAGGGTACAGTGATAGCCAGCCCCTGGGAAATCTGCTGACCTCTGCTTTCCTCTTGCTTCTGTCCTGTTAGGAGTCTAGGCCCAGGTGGAGCAGGAGTCGTAGGTGTGACTGCTTCTGCTGAATCCAAGAAGCTAAGGAAGCCTGGTGCTTCTGAGAGCACAGATTTTGACTGGGGTCTCTGTTGGGCAGCCCTCCAACTCTGGGTCACTCTGTAGCTTGGGACTGACTCAGTCAGCACAGAAACAGTTCTGGAGCTCAGCAGTTCTGAAGCAACACCACCATAATGGCCAAAGGTACAGATCTTCACCGAAAGGCAAGGGCTTGGAAAGGGGGCACCCTGAACCCTCTGCTGCACACATTTGCATTTTGACTTTCTCTTCAGCATTAGCCTCGGAAGTACCGTCCAGGAGGTATGTTCAGGATCTCAACCACCGCGCGTGGGTTCTTCAGGACCAGACCCTCATGATAGTCCCAAGGAAGGAACGGATGGTTCCAAGTGAGTAGCCAAGGCCTGGTGCAGGCAGCCCCTTTGGCCAGTGCTGCTGTGGACAGCCTTGCATTTCACAGTTGGTATGGTTTCTGGGTCTCCAGAGAGAAGGTCCCCTGTGGGCAATGATGGACAGAGGGTGGGTGGTCCAGGGGTTGTCTGGGACTACAGGAACGAGTCCAGGCAGGCTGAAGGGAGAGAGTGGAAGACCTTCTCTGTGAAATTGCAAAGAGTTAGACCAAAGAGTGGGATCTACCAGAAGGTTCGATTTTGAATCCACCAGAGGCTGACTTTTATAAGGGAAGGAATTCCTCAGGGACAAGGGGGTGGCGAGGGACAGGGTGGCCACTCTGTAAGAGCTGGTCAGGCGATTGCAGCCTCTGCTGCCTTCAATCTCTGCACAGAGAGGCCATCTGTCGAAGGGGCGACGGATTCACACTTTTTGCATTGTTCCCAGTCACCGTCACCTTGATGCCATGCAGACACCTGGAGACCCTTGAGAAGGACAGAGGGAAACCCATGTACCTAGGACTGTTGGAGCCCAATTGCTGCCTGTTTTGTAAAAAGGACGGGGAGCAACCAGTGTTGCAGCTTGAGGTAAGGCCAGCAAGCGAGGGTCTACCGTTGCCCGACAGGGAGAAGATGCCCACCTGTCTTTCAAGGTGCTCATTTGAAGGAACCTGTGGTTTTAGAATCTTTCAGAAGACAGTTCGCTATTCTTATGCATGTTTATTTTTGGTTCTTTTGGGGTTGCCAAAGGTATTTCGTGTATTGTGAAAGGATAAGAAATAAATGGTAGTGGTGTTTTGAATCCATTTGCTAAAATCACTCATTCTACAAAAGTGATTTAGTAGGGAGAGGGCTGAGCCTGGACGGGAGCTGGTTGCATTCCATGCTTTTGTGATGACGTCAGGGTGTATCCTGGTGTTGCATGTGACTAAAAAGAATTTTTGGAAAAGGATTTTGACAAGGAGAAAGGCTCTTAAAGTGGTTCCTGACTCCAACACACACACACACACACACACACACACACACATTCTCTCTCTCTCTCTCTCTCTCACTGGGTAAAATCACCAAGGACATTTTTAGCCAACCTATCACAGAGGGCATGACTTGATTAAAAAAATTTTTTTTTGAAATTGTTTGCCATTTTAAGTAAACAAAGATAGGTCTCTAAAACAAATATTTCAATAATTGTGATTTTTCCCAATATTTTAAAAAATTACCAGACACTCAATTCAATGATAAGATATGAGACAGCGGTTGTAAAGTTAGGGATGATTTTGTCCCCTGGCTTCTGGGAAGAGCTCAGAAACAGTGGTGGCCAGGCCAGTCCCCGGGGTCTGCATGATCCTCACTCCCTGGTGTGAAACCAAGCTCTCCAGGCCTGCGTTAGAGACTGGGGATACAAACCTAGATGGGCAACGCAATTATAGAAATGCCTGTCTGCAAGGAACATGAGACAGTTCCAGAGGTGACATTTCTCCCGGGGCCCTCTTCTTACTCTTCAGGAAAGAAGCATAATAGATCTGCATGCCTTCCGTGAGCCTGTGAAGCCCTTTCTCTTCTATCACAGTGAGACCGGCAGGACCTCGACCTTCGAGTCTGTGGCCTTCCCTGGCTGGTTCATTGCCGTCTGCTCCAAAGGAGACTGTCCACTCTTTATGACCCAGGAACTGGGAAAAACCTACATCACAGACTTTGAGTTGATTAGACAGAATTGAGGTCAGCCTGGGGCTTGGGTTGATTTCCCCAGTCTAGCTCTAAAGTGCTTCTGACACGAACATTGTCACACCGACCCCTTCAAGAAGGAGAGGTAGAGTTGCCACTACTGGGCCCAGTTTTCAAGGATGGAAATCAGGTTGAAGGGAAGAGAGACAGTACCACCTCAGCCTGGGGTAGGAAGAGAGAATCAAAGGTTGGGTTTTCCACCCAAGGATTTCTGGCTGCGCCCCCCAATACATCCATGCAATGACCTAGGTTGCTTGGGAAATGACCAGGGGAAATGGAGGCCTTTGCCACAGCCATACAGCTGATACACCAAGAGAATAAATAAAGTTCTTCTTAATGTACTTGCGAGTGATGCTGCAACCAAGAAATGAGGATGGAACTCTTTTGCCTTAAATTCCAGATCTCTGGATTCTCTGATACGTCGCTCTGTGGCATTGTTTCAAGACCTTTTGGATCCCGACAGGAAGAAGCAACTATGGAAGTTTCCACAAAGAGGAGAGAGCAGAAGGAAGCCGAGCCCTCCTGGGCTTGGCTTCCCCTCCGTGGAGTCTGTATTCTGGTTTGGTGTCTGTAAAGTCCTCACCTGAAGTCTCGTCGCTCCACTTCACCAGGAGTTAAACTTGTGGAATAAAGTCTTTTCACTCAGGTGCTGTGTTGCGAGTGGGTGACGTTAATGGAGTAGCTGGTTGTGACATTGATTCCTTGCCTCATAGGGCGCTTTAGCCGCTATGGTAGGCTCACACGAAGTCTCTGGTGGCAGTCAGGGACCAGCGAGATGGTTGGAGAGGGTGATAAGTTCATAAGCCGGCTTCTCCCGGGCCCACGCTGGGTGGCTGGGACAGCAGGCTCCACCCGTAGAATCATACTCTACATCTCTGTGCATGGTGGGGTACACAGCCACCGGAAACTGCCCTCTCTACCTTGGCAAGGGTGTCTGGGAGCCTCCTGTGGGCTTTTCCTGTGAACTTACAAGCCACAAACAAATAGGGCTGTCCCTCCTTGTGAGGTGTTTATTAGGATGAAGACCTGTCCTTTCCCGTGTCTTTTTAAACACAGTTTCTTCTTATAGAATATTCCTTGAAATTTTATCCTTTGTAATAGGACAATTCTTCAAATCATCTGAATAGTCCCATTGTCATTTTTTTATCTTTTTTTTTTTTTTACTTTCTATCATGTTTTCACTTTTCCTCAAGCATTGGACATGGATGTGGGGATATTGATGACCCCCGGGCCTGGCAGGCATCATCTCTTTTTGGCATTTGAACAGCCGTGTTGCTGTTGGAGATGACAGTTTTCTTGGCACAGAGCTCTCTGAGTTTTTATTTTCTTGGGATTCCTTCAAGAAGAGGGGCTAGTTCTCCCTGTGTCGATTTCCCTGGAGCTGTGGGGTGACCGGGACACTTAGGGGGTATTGATTATCTGGGTTAATAATTAATAATTAGCTGGGTTGATGGGCACATACTGAGATGCTCGTGGACCACCTGAGGCAGATGGTCTCCTAAAGACAGAGCTGTGCAGGAGCCCGGGCCACCTTGGACGTCACCTGGAATTTTTCTAAAAGGAATTTGATTGCTTTAGGAATTTCTATTACTTACTCTCCTTTTTTTGTTTTCTTATAAATGCTTAGGACTCACGACCTTTCCTCCTAGTGCCCCCTGGGATACATGCTGTAATTTTTACATTGGCAAGAGCCCTGGACACGTGGTCACCTGCCTATGATTAGGTGTCAGAGCATCGTTACCTGAAGCTCACTGTAGTCCGGACAGTCTCCAGAACTTCATCATCTGCTGCACTAAAGCCTGATACTGTGGAAAAGCAGCTCCTTGTTTTCCTTCCCCTGGGCACCACCGTCTCCTCTCTGTTTCCACCAGTTTTCCTGACTTAGGCTCCTCGTCTTGAAGGGGATCGTGCGGTCCTTATTTGGCTGTCTGACTGGCCCATTTCACTTAGCACAATGTCCTCCAGGTTCATCCAGGCTGTCCCCAAGACTAGGATTTCCTCTTTGTTAAGGTTTCATAAAATCCCATGGCATGTGTATGCCACGTTTTCTTTACCCACCCCCATCAGGCACTTAGGTTGTTCCATGATGTGGCTTTGTGCATTAGGCCATAGTGAACTTGAGAGTGAAGAATACACATCTTTAGAAGTTGGCAGGAGACTGGAAACAGGAAACTCCTAGGCGAAAACATAGGGGAAATCTGCACGACGAGGTTTCTTAGACTTGACCCCAAGGCAGGAAACCAACGCAAATATGGCCAAGTGAGACTCAGGTTGAAGGGAAAAGCTTCTGTACAGCAAAGGAAGGTCAGAGAGCCAAGGAAATGTACGGAGCAGGAGGAATACTTGAAAACCCTGGGTCTGGTAAGAGGCTCAGACCCCAAACCCACAGGAAGCCACACAACTCAATAACTAAAGGCCAGTGTTAACTCGATTTAGAAATGGGCAAAGGCCTTGAACAGACACTTCTCCCAGGAAGACACAGAAGTGTCCAGCGGCCTTTGAAAAGCTTCCCAACATTTACTGATAACCAGGGAAATGCAGAGCCTTGGTGGGATATGGTGGGGTGCAGCTTGCGCAGATTGGGCAGGGAAGCTGGGGTGCAATCGCTGCAGGAAACAGCCTAGAGCTCCCAGAGGTTAGGAGGGGCAGCGCTGCATGGTGGGAAGCCCCTCCTCTGGGCGTGCATGTTCCCTAACCAAGACTGGGACCTGAAGGGCTGTCCGTGCTCCTCTTACTATTACGACATGTGCTTTTACTGTGGTTCATCTCCACTGTGGTCTGTTTCCAGCCATTATGTGAAGTTCACATGCATTATTTCTAAATGTCCAAGTGGGTAGGGGTCATGCTTTAATGCTATAAGTCTCTTATTGCCTATGGTCAGGTAGAATGGCCTGTATGATACTGATAATAATAATATGATATTATTATTTCCTTTGTGACTTCATGTATAAGTTTATAGATGCTCTATGAAAGCCTAAAAAATGAGTACCATGCTTTTTAGGTATGAAGTACATACATTTACACACATATGTAGACTTTTATTTATGTGTAATATAAATATGGTATAAAATTATGTTATACAGAATTACATATTTGTATATTATATGATAAGTACTTTAATATTAACAGATATATCATGCCTACTATTAAATATTGAATATATATAATATATTTATAAATGAATTTTGTTATTTTCTTTTTATATTTGAATTTCTGTTATCTTGTCTATTCAGTCTATCAATTGCTGAGAAAGGGGTCTTAAATTATGCTACTATGATAGCATTTGTTTTGGTTTGTGTTTTGGAAACTGAATGTTACTATGTTGGCCAGGCTGACCTTGAACTTCTGGGCTCCAGCCATCCTCCTGCCTCAGGGTCCTGAACAACTGCGATTATAGACATAGGCACCTCCACTTAGCTTATGACTATGTTTTTAGCCAGATTATCTTACTACTTTTCACTGTTTGCTTAAATTACTTTGGGCTCTAAATTGCTGGGTACGCTGTGTTTCCCACGTGCCGTATCTTCTCTGGTTGTTTTCCTGAGTCTGCTGTTGGCCGTGCACACCATCATTTCATCATTTAAAGGTCACATCTGCCTTTTTGCATCTTAGCATCTCTGTAATCGCGAAGCATTTCACTAAAGTAGATGGCATTTTGCATACAGTGGGCTAGGTGACAGTCATGCCTTGGTTGTCACGTGTGCAAGTATGTGTTTGGACAAATGTTCCCCTTTTGATATTTCATTCAATAAATCATCAAAAAGCCTTTTTTTTTATTTTCTTTTTTGGTATTGAGGATTGAACTCAGGGGTACTTCACCACTGACCCACGTCCCCAGCCCTATTTTGTATTTTATTTAGAGACAGGTTCTCACTGAGTTGCTTAGCACCATGCTTTTGCTGATGCTGTCTCAGCCTCCCAAGCTGCTGGGATTATAGGTGTGCACCACTGCGCCTGGCCAAAAAGCCTTTTTTTTTTTTAAGGAACACAATCCTGGTTATTGTTGACGAATCTTCCATTGACACCTCTTGAAGGTCCACAAAAGCAGCATGGTCAAAACTGTGGACAGGAGGCCAGCAGCCCCCAGGTTACTGTGGAGCACTGTGTGGGAACAAGGTGGACAGCCCACCACTAAGTGCTGTCCCTGGTGTCCTCGTTGGCACTGAAGAGGCATCACGTGGAACAAACACTGACAACTTTGTATGTTTGCTGATTCTCAAGTCTGACATACTCTATAGAACTGTATTTGGCACACAGAATACCCCCTAACAGTTCATTACTGTTAAGTAACTAGCTAAGTAGCCTTTTAATACAGAAGTACTGTGGTATTGCATAGAGATTTAGGGCACCTGGTGCTATTTGGGAATTCACTTGGATTTTGAATGGATTGGGAAAGTGTCATCAGTTTCTCATTTAATATAATGACATGATTGTTCTGTCATTTGCTGTCCATTTGCCACCCAAAACATGGTTTCCATAAGGGAAGAACCTACTTGGGGGAAAAGGTGAGCCAGGGCCTCGTGGCTGCTGCCTCAGTGTCCAGGAGAGAGCGGGAAAGAGACATGATGGAGTGTGACAGAGGCGGGGGCCCGGGGTAGCAGGTCCTTGGGCTTTTTCTGCTGTGGGGATAATGAGCTGACATGCTGTGCTCCTTAACCACACCTGAAAGTTGTCTCCATTTTACAGAAGGGGACTCTGAGGCTCAGGGCTGTGAAAGGCTTAACAGATGCCATACAGCTGGAAGGTAGTGACATGGAATTCTGAATGTGCAGCTGCCGAATGGAGTCCACAGTCCATACATCAAGGTGATGCTCAGAACTGCCTCCGTGTTGCCCCTCTGTTTCCAGCACTGGGGAAGGACAGGGAAAGGAGCTGGGAGCTGGAGCTTTGGCCCTGGAGGAGAGGCGTCCCTTTCTGCACTCCTGAAAGAGGCAGCCAAGTGCGTGTTCAGAGACCTGGGTGTCCGCCCCGGTGGCCTGCCCTGGGACTTGTAGGGAGGGGTTGTGCTTACTGGAACTCCTTTGCTCAGCCCCACGAGGGGTGTTCCCTGACCCCAGGGAGCTCACAATCTAGATGGGACAATTTCCAGGCGCCTGGCTTGGGAGAGTCCCGCCACGTGCTCCTGTCACTTGCTTTGTTCCTGCAGTGCTGGAGATTTCAGCAGCTCTGAGCTGTCTGGCCAGTGCTGCACCTGTCCTTGCCCCACCCACAGCCTCACCAGGAAGCAGCTCTCTAGAGAGAGGTACCTCCACGTGCTCCTCTGGCCAAAGACTGAACCGCCCCCTACCCCGCCCCTTCTAAGCTGGTCAGAGCACAGGGAGCTGGAAGAGAAGCCAGGTGTCCCCCAAAGTATACAGGTGAGATGGTGAGTTGGATTGTCACATCCTGCAACCTGGTGTCCACAGGAACAAGGAGGCCCGGTCCACACTGGCATCCCCCAAGTCCTGCTCATGCTGGGAAGCTGCTGGCTGCCATTCCAAGCTCCCTGCTGTGCCCCTGACCTGACTACAGATGGAGCGTCTGGGCTGGAACCAAGGGACAGCTGCTCTCCTTGAGCCGAGTTGGTGGGACCTGCTCCCTGCACCTCACAGCAGTGCTGAGGCCGGGGAAGGACTGGGGACACTGCATTTAGAGAGAAAGTGAAAAGGGGAAGCCCATTCAGGGGGCCAGACTAACCCTGTACAGAGGGGACCAGCCACCAAGTAGCAGGAAGCTGTGCTTCTCCCAGGGACGTGCCAGCTGTAAGGAGTCACAACACGTCCGTCTTGGAGTGACTACCAATTTCTCACTAAGAGGTTTTGTTCTTTAAAACTACAGACAAAATCAGAAATTCGACTGTCTGGATTATAATAGGAAGGATGAAGCATCTCATGCTAAAGTGATACGAATCCCCGTCACCAAGAAGCAGCCTCAATTTCCAGCCTGGGTGCAGAGGTTCAGATAAAACATTGCTGGATGTGACATTCCATGTCCATCTCACCTGTGCACCTTTGGGGACACAGACCCAGACCCACTTCCTGCTCCTGGCCTGACATAGACCCCTCTTCAACCAATACTCTTCCTTGATCCCATTAAAATGTAGAATACATAAGGGGAGAACAGTTCTTCTCTGCTGTTGGTGTTTCCTTCTGTTGTACATCTGACTTTCTTCTTCTCTCTCTACCCAAGTGGAGGCATGTCCATACATCCTGGTGCACACCTGCTGTCCCAGCATAATTACGGAGGCCACCTTCCACTCTTGAAAGTGCCATGTAATATGGTAAACGATGTGCTCATGCTACTTATGAAAAATAGGGATTGGCCACTGGGAGACACCTGAAATGAAGAAAGCATCCATTCCACCCTGCTCCCTTGTGATTTTCATTGTTGGAGGGCCATCCTCACATGCGGAGGCCAGGGCACTGCGGAGCCACCGGGCCTGGGTGTGCCTGCCACTCTCACAGCCTTGTTCTGTTTGTTGGTTTGTAGGAAGTCCACACTGTCAATACCAGCACCAACTGTAATAAATCAATGAATGAATAAACTTAGCCTTGTCTTAATTCTCTGTTGGTGCATACTCAAGAGGGGAAGAGGGACACTACCTGTCACACCACCCCTCAAAACCTAATGATCAACATGGCAGACCCCGATCCTTGGTTCACTGCCAACACCACTGGTATGGATGGATGCTCCCCACGCCAGACAGGCCTACTGTTGGGGTTAAGCTGGACTAACAGCTGAACCTGGGGGCAGGGCAGCACTGTGGAGGGCACCTGGCACATTGCTGGGCAGCTGCCTGTGTGCCCATTGATTTAAGATGTCATGACGCACACTTGGGTCTACCATTGGGGTCCAGCTGTGAAGGGTCATGCCTGACCGTCACGCTGCTTTAGGCCCATTAGACTGAAACCACAAGGGGCTACTCTGTGACCCAACAAAGTCAGGTTCATTGACACTTCCAAAGGGGGACTGTCCATAGCAGGGAGGGCCACCCCATCTGGGAAGACACAGGCGTGGAGGGCCACCCCACCCAGGAGAACATGGGAATAGAGGGCCACCCCACCAGGGAGGACATGGGAATAGAGGGCCAACCCACCTGGGAAAACAGAGCTAGCGTAGGAGGGAAGGGAAGGGAAGGATAATCAACTTATAAGGAGGAAAGTGTGGTTTTGGCTCGAAATTTTGCAGGTTTCCACCCAAGGTCATTTGGGGCCAATGATTTTGGGCCTGTGACCAAGTGGCACGTCATGGCGGAAGGGCATGGTAGAGCAAAACTGCTCATCCCTTGGCTGGAGACAAGAAGAAAAAAGGGCCTATGGGCTTCAAGCAAGGGCACATCCCCAGGGAGTTTCCAGGTTCCTTCCCCAGCAGCCCCCAAAATAAAAGAGAGAGAAAATAACAATGGAATAATGCAATGGGTCATGTGGGGAAGGACCAAGGGAAATGAATACACTGATAATGAACTGTGCAGGCAGGAGATAGGAAATACAGAGGAAGTTCATTCTCATACTCTGCTGCCTCACAAGTCACCTCCTCATACGTCACCTTCAGACCACTGTGCCTGACACTATGGGGACAAATCAGGAGGTGACCTGAAGGAGGCAGCCATAGATGGGAATAAACCAATCAAAGTCGAGGACTGTGAATGGAATCAGTGTAGGTGACAGTCCTGGGGCCGTGAGAACTTGGCACCTCCAGGGAAGACTGCATAGCTGAGATGTCACAGAGAGAAAGTCACCTGGAGCAGGGTTGGTGCAGGGGCCAGGTCCTCCAGGCTGTGATCCGTGGTGAAGAATATGCTTTGCTTTCCAAGTGCAAATGGCCACAGGGAGGGCATGCAACACTGGGATGCCAGGGTTGAGATTTCCCTTGTGGAGCGACCCCTGCTCCACGTGGAGGACTGATTCAGTGGGCACTGCTGACAGGTGACGAGAGGCAGATCTGTAGGCCAGGTGCACTTTGGTGGCAGGTATGGCGGTGTGATGGTGTGACTGAGGGGTTTTAGGGTAGGGAGGAACAGAAGGTGACTCCCAGATGTCTGAGATGGAGAAGCCTGGGGGGTGGAAGAGGCAGAATTAAGGGTTCCCAGTGTGACACATTCATCCTGGAAGTTCTGAGACCGTCCAGACTGGCAGCCCCCCAGTCAAATCTGGGGTGAAGAGAGAGTTCTGGGCCAGAGATTGATTTGTTGGGTTACAGCTAGAATTTAAATTCATGAGCATCCCTAGTGTCAGCCAGAGAGATGGTAGAAAGACCCAAGGATGAGTCCTGAGTAACTTCAGCCTTCAGAGGTCACTGGGGAGGAACCAGGAAATGGGAGCCAGAAGGGAAATCCAGGGAGATGGGGAAAACCCAGGAGCAGCTTGCTGCAGAACGGCCGGCAGGTGAGCGTGGAGATTGAGGACAGGGCAGGCTGGGCCTAAAGCACCGTGTCCTGGATTAGGCAACAGAGGTGTCACTGTGATGCTCCCAGGAAGGCTTGGGTGGAGAAGTCAGAAGTCAGCGTCAGACTGCAGTGTGCTGAGGGGTGGGTGGCTTATTAGTAATCAGGGACGAGCAAGTCGGAACGACAGTGAGTTGTCCTGGACACAGGGAGGGCTTGAAAATAAAGAACGTGCATGCTCCACAGTCAGGCAACTTGCTCTCTCTTGCAAGGAAAGTCGTGGGTGTGTGTGGGAGGCAGACGCTGGGATCTCTGTTGCCACATTATTTATAAGGGAAACTCCCAGAAAATGGAAACTAACTATCTAGGAAGGAATGACTGGCAGCTGCTGCAGAAACACGAGATCACGGGGTCTATCCTGAGAGAGCCCTCTAGGCAGCTGTGGTGCTGAACCCAAAATTGCACAGAGAAAAACACGGTGGTGTTACACCAATCAGGGAGATGTACTCGAGCAAGCACACACACATACATGCACAGAGGCACCAACAGAACCACCCTGTGTATTTCCACATTCCATGTGTGGAGAAATAGATCAGAGGGATCCCAGCACATAACAATGATTACCATTAAGGTGGGGAGAGGGGAACCAGGATTGGAGGAAAGGAATTTGGATTTATCTGATATGTTTTAAGTTTCTATTATTTATTTATTTATTTATTTACAAAGTAAATGCACCAATTCATTAGTGACAGCTGATGATTAACATTTTCTAAAGCGGGAGGAATGCATGGCAGGTCAAGACAGGAGTGTGAGCAGGGGCTCCGAGGGCCTCAAAGGCTGGGGTCCTGGCCATGTCCTTGGACTTGGACTTCCTCTGGCAAGATAACCAGCAGAGGGGTGAGAGAATGGGTGCCCAGGGTGGCCACTTGGTGGCTGCTGATAAGAGGCCTAACCAGAGCCACCCCTTTCTGCTCGGCCTGGGAGATCCTGCCTTGGAAGAAGTAACTGACTGGGCTTCTAAACTGTTCCACCAACTTTCCACTGCCATAATTTTTTTTATTAATGGATAGTAGTTGAACGTCTTTATGGGCCATAGTGTGACGCTTGGGTAAATTTATTCATTTTTTAATGTCCACTTATTTCCAGAGTCACATCTAACCAATATGGCCTAGGCTGACTGCTCAGTGTTATTCTCATAATTAGGAACCTTCTGCTTGTAAGGGACTCAGCACCCGGTCGGTCCATCTGTCCGTCTGTCTTTGGCATGTTTGTCTTTCCTTCTCATTGGCAGTGCAGTTCACATTAGGTCATAGACAAAACAAAAACAAACTTCTTGACTAAGTAGGAGGCAAAGATTTTCAATTTTAAGTTTGTAGATTTTTGAAAAGTTTCTCTTCCAAAGAATAAAGGGAACTGGATTTGAGGGAAGGAAAGAGCAGGAGAAAGGAAGGACGGTAGGAGCGCTTGAAGTGGACTCGGACCTGCATCCAGGTTGCTGACTGGGGGAGATTCAGGCGGACTCTTTCTGTCCAGTCATACACTGGAGGAAAGAGAGATAGGAGTTCATGCTTCAGAGACTGAACAGAAGATATGATTCTAGAGTGTTCCTTCTCCGCTGTCTGTCTTTGCTTCTCCTGTGTGTTGATGTTGGCATGATTCTCTCCATGCTGCAGATGGACAAGAGATTCACCTAGCTCCTTGCAAAGGAGGCATTTCTGCAGGATGCCCAAATCATGGAATCACAATGTTTGGGAAGTGCTTTCTGATACGGACGGAACAGAAATCCCTCTTCCTGGGCTCCCTCCTTTGATTCTTAGCTTAGGTTCAAGCAAAGAGCATCACACACCTTTACCCTGGGAGGGGATATGCCGACTCCTCTGTGGTTCCACGTCCTCTTCCTCTTCTCCCTCCTGCCACCACTGTGTCTTTGCCCCTCTCTTGGAGGCCATGGGGCAGTGTGGGTGCCTGTCTCTTGCCCATGTCCAGGGCCCCTGGAGTTGCTGGGAAGCAAACATTTACAAGCACATCCCTGCGACACTGTTTTCCAACAGCACCTGCCATTCTTCCTATAGATTTCACTATTTACAGGCTCACATGCTCTGCAGTTGTGCCTACTATGTGCCCAACTTCACTGTCATGAGTCTTTCAAGCCATCTTTAGGGTCCTCCTGTGCTGAGTCCTGACTCAGTCAGAGAAAAAAGTTGCAGCTGTGAATCCCACGGGCTTCTTCTCCTGTGTGCCCATGCAGTGGTGCCCGACATGCATGTGTGGAGGGGGGGCTTGGGAAAAGTGCATACCCTCAGCTGTGCCGAGCCCTCTGAGAGGCAGGCGGCGGACACTGGCTGGCAACCCTGGGGGACGCTCTGGGCTGTGCTTCATTTCTGCAGCACACTCAAGTAGATGTCCCAGCCACCTCACAGTCCCTGGGTCACACTGGCATGGGGGAAAGGAACAGAAGAGGCAAGCCCCAAGAACCTCTCTGTGCTTCCCCACTGCATGTTCTTTGAGGGAATCTCAGTCCCTCAGATGTTCCTCGAAGCCGACGGCTGCTTCTGCTTTTGCAGTTCAGGATCCTGCCTGACATGCTTCCCTATCAGGGGGCAATGCTATCACAGACCTCGCGGCATGCAAGGAGGATTCATTTGTTTCAGTAGCAGTGGAAACTGTTATTCTGAGGCAAGAATAGCACAAAGTCTAACGAAAGAAATTGTCCCGTGAACAGGCAAAAATGTGACTTAAAACCAAAGAAAGTGACGTGGGGAAGGTGAGAGGCCTCTAAGCCCTGCAAGCAGATTTGGGCTATTGAGAAGCTGGGGGAGGTGGGGTACACGGTGGCAGAGGGGCTGCAGATGTGTCCCAGGCACACACAGGGGCACAGAGGTGAGGTGTGCAACATGGGGGTGGCGAGCAGAGAGGTCTGGCTTTGATAGAATCAGGCTCACCAGAAAGCAGAGCCTGAGACAAGGGTTTGAACGCAGGGTGACCAAAGGTGAGTCCAGGGAACCAGAGAGGGGCCTGGGAGTTGAGCAGGAAATGGGGGAAGCCTCTGCAGGAGTGGGTCTCGAGTCCAGCCCTGCCGTGCCACTCAGAACTGTCCTGGTGGGGGAGGACAGCTGCTCCCACCCCCATGGGTCAAGAGGTCCCTGTGGTCCCTTCCACTTATAGGTTTATGCCTGTGTGAGTGCCAGCAGATTCCTGCCACTGTCCTCCCCAGGTGTCCCAGGAGCCCTGGCTCAGGGAGAGCTGCTCAGTGGGGCTGCCATGAAATGCTGGAAGAGCCAATCTTTTCACAGCAAAAGGGAGGCTAACAGGACATGAGGGGGGCTCAGAAGTCTCCGGAACAGCCGCGGGCAGGGAAGCAACAGGAAGTGATGCCAGAAGACAGGGTAGGGGACCCAGCTTGCCTGGCTGGGGCACTGAACTCAGCAGTGGGCATATGTCACAAGACCCGGTACCTCTGCACGTCCTGTGCAGAGAGGGCCTGGCCTTCTGAGGGAGGAGGGTTTGTGATGCTGACGGATGTCCGTGTGCTGCGTGTTCCAGAACACGGCACCCTAAATGTGCTCCGGTAGAGAATGTGCAGGCTGTACCTGCAGGAGCCTCACAAAATGAACAACGGGCTTGAAACTATCCCTCAAGAGAAGCTGTGAATTGAAAAAGACCACTGTAATTCCAGGAGATAATAAGGAAATATTAATATGTTCTTCTATTTCTAACTGCTTTAGAAAGAAAAAAAAAAAAAAGACAGTGCGATTAGCTCTGCGAAGTTGCCTGGAAGAAATTCTAACTGATATGAATGATTCTCTGAAATGTGGATTGATTTAATTTCATCATGGTTAATAATTAATCATTGCCAGACTAGACACTGTGTATTGAATGATTAACCAATTAGATTATGAATCCATCATGCTTATCAAGGTATGTATTCATCTCATCTTTTCAATTTATCTTTTGAGATTATAAGCATTATGATGTTTATATTATAACATAATGTTTATAATGTAAACATGTTATATGAATAGTATGTTTATATTAAATGTTTATATGATGTAATGTTAATATTATGACAACACTTATAGCAGAAACAGAATGTTTATATTATGTGATGTATTAAATAAACATGCCCCAAATCAATACATGGCGTTCTTTTATTGATGGGATTTACTTATGGCATTTATCAACGGGTCATGATTGGCAGAAGGAAGAGGGTGGAGGGTGTCACGTGAGAAGCATGTGGGGTTGACTTAGCTGGATGTGGCAGCTGAGTGGACAGTGGGTTGAGACCAAGAAAGAATAAAAAGCAACTCTGAGGTTTCCTGTGGGGACAGTGCTCAGGCGAGGGACATGGGGAAGAAGTGGATGCCCAGAGGGGCAGAGGTTTGAGGGGGGACAGAATGAGGTGGGCCATGGATGGGCTGAACTGCAGATGACTTCGTAGGGGACGGTGACCTGGTCAGGTGGCACTGTATTTTCTTTCTTTTTTTAATTTTATTTTTTTTCTTTCTTTTTTTTTACTGGTTGTTCACAACATTACAAAGCTCTTGACGTATCATATTACATACATTAGATTGAAGTGAGTTATGAACTCCCAATTTTACCCCAAATGCAGATTGCAGAATCACGTCGGTTATACATCCACAATTTTACATGATGCCCTATAAGTAATTGTTGTATTCTGCTACCTTTCCTATCCCCTACTATCCCCCCTCCCCTTCCCTCACATCTTCTCTCTGTACCCCATCTACTGTAATTCATTTCTCTCTCAACAGAGACATGAGATGGGAGGGAAAGGGAGAGAAAAGGGAAATTGCATGGAAACATGGCACTGTATTTTCAAGCAGAAGATTCTCTGACAGCTTGATCATCTATCCTGAAATCCGTCACCCTCCGACCAGGCTGGATTTAATTCTCACGACCTAAATAAAAGTTTGTGTTAGCGAGGCCCCTCTCCTGGGTGAGCGTCACGGGCTGCTTGGCTGTGGAGGACGTGGCTATGAACCAGCCGGGGTGGGAGGCCGACTGAAAGGCAGAGGTGGAGCCCTCCAGGCTGTGGAAGAAGAGAAATGGCGTCCGAGCTTTGTTCTCCCTGTACAGTTCCATGATACTGACCTCCTGGGGGTGAGAAAGAGGCTCATTAGTGAGGAGAACTGCAGTGGGGAGCTAAGCTAACTCAGCCCTCTGTGCACAGCAGGGAGGGTCGGAGGCTAGGGACACAGGGCGTGGTGGCCTTGGGAGGCTGTAACTTGGGAGGCTAAGGAAGGAGGATTGCAGTTGAGCTCAGCCTCAGCAACTTAGTGAGACCCTGTCTCAAAATAAAAAATTTAAAAAAGGGCTAGGGGTGTGGCTCAGTGATAGAGCTCCCCAAGGTCAGTTCCCAGTACTGGGGTGACAGGTAGAAAACCAGGTTGTCAGGGCATGGACCTAGCAGGTTCCAGGAGCCTGGCTCCAGACACAGGTGCTGTCTTCCCTGTAACAGGGGCAGGCATGCTCTCTTCCCTGAAGCTGCCTTCATCTGCAGGCCTGAGCATGCTCCTTGGAGTCCCAACCTCCCTGTGGATTCAGACATTCCACTTCCCATCATGAGCAGAGGCTTTGTACCTACTGATCTTCCTGTGGGTACATGGATATAAACAAACACTGTCAGAAATCCAGATGAACCCTCTCCCTCCACTTGTCAATGTGATAGTCTGTTGAAGTGGGAGCCTCCCATTCCCTTGGGGACTTCTAGGGGGTAGCAAATCAGGACGGAGAATAGAGAAGCCACGTCCCCTGTCTTTTCAGGAACATCCCTGTGTGCATCCTCTGGCTTTCCCAGGAGCCATGCTGTGCATGGACCCGAGTGTGGTAATCCCCTCCAATGGCACCACTGAGGGACGTGGGGACCAGCCAGGTCAGATTTCCTTCCTTGCGTGGGACAACCCAGGATTGCAGGAAGATTGTTTCACGGTCACCCGTTAAGATAAAAGCCCACTGGCTATGCTTCCCTCATCGACTGCACGACTCACCTTCAGCTGCAGTGTGGGCTGGCCCTCAGCTTCCGCACAGCAGAAGCTGAGGTCTTTGCCCTTGATTCCCAGGAAAACCAGATTGCCTTTCTCTTCATCGTGTAATGCTGTGTCCCTGCAGGCGATCAAGGTGAGAGTGACTGGAAACACAGGAAGAATGGAGAAGGGTCAGGCCTCCAGCAGAGGGGAGTCTGGGCCTCTGGCCTCACACTCAGGAGGCTAACGGGGGACTGTCAGGGACTTCCCCAGATGGCTCCTCCCATTAGCCTTGGCAAGTCCCTTTGTCGCTTTTCTGAAACTCATTTCCTTTTTATTCCTGAATATCAGAACCCTAATTGTTCACCAGGGCACAGAGCTTCCCCAAATAAAAAATAAAACTTCCTACCCCTCTGGCAGATAAATGTGGCCACACACTTAGGCTGTGGCCCATGAACCGGAAGTGGAAATGTTGGGTGGGATTTCTAAGAATGCTCCTTAAAGTTCAGGGAAGGCCACTAAGTGAAGAGAGAGAAATCGGGGCTTGAAAGAAGGGCTCACAGGGAAAGGAAAGTCTTTTCTGCTCAGTTCCACACATAAGAAGGTCCCTCCTGAGGCTCTGCGGAGAATGGATTGGAGGTTCCATGAATGAAGTGGGAAGGAGGGCGGGGGCGGGGGTGCCAGTCCTGGCTGGAGATGATACTGACTTAGAAATACAGACTCAGTGGTCTCGCTGGTGAATGGAGAAGGTGTGAGGGTGGGGGCAGGCATCCAGATGCTTCTGTGTTCCTGGCCCAAGCCAGTAGAGCAGGGGGCAGTGCCCCTAGTGGGGGCCATCTTCCCTTTAGAGAAGCCAGGTCTCCACAGTTCCACCCCAGGGCATGTGAAGTTAGGGATGCCAGAGAAGATGGTTCAGAGAGATGTGTGCCAGGAGCACAAATGTCAGGTGGTGAGAGGAGAAGCCATGTACCCAACCACAGGACCTGCTCCCCACCCCTTCACAGGGCCTGCAGGGTTGCAGAGGGGGCCCTGAAGAACCCCATGATTTGGAGGTTTCGGGGAGAAAGTTGAGTCATAAAGATGAACCCAGAAGAGGAGCCAGTGGACCTGAGGACCAGGAGGGTTCTCACGGAAGAAGAAGGTGGAGTGTGGAGAGTAACCGGCACTGCTCTACAGAGGACAGCTGAGAAGGGTGCTCTTGGGATTTGGCATTTGAAGATGCACTTGGAAAGAGGGACCTTAGGGGAGAGAAGAGAGCGGTGTAGAAGTCAGATTGTTTTGCTGTGAAAAGGAAGTGAGGTGCAGGCAAGCTGTGTGGGCAACTCTCCAGGGAAATCAGCCTCTGAGGACACAGGGCAACGGAACAGCAACAGGAAGAGACAGCGAGGATCAAGAGCAGGCGTTAAGACTGGAGTGTGTCTGTCAGCAGTAGAGATGACGCAGGGGACACAGGTGGGGTACCCGCTGAGAGAGGGACTCCATCCAACGCAGAAGTCCTGCAGAAAGGGAAAGAAGCCGAGAGGAGCTGGTTTGGGTGGAAGGAGGGAACATGCCCCCATTATTAGAGGAGATGATGCCAAATTAGAGAAGTGTGTATTGGAAAGATGGGGAAGTTTGACAGAGGGAGTGATGGCTGGAATTTAGAGGAGAGAAACTCCAAGGTCAGCCATACCTGAAAGGACAGTTCCCCAGTAACCTGAAGGTGGATTCTTCAGGTAAGAAAGCTGCCAATCCCTACACCCCTGCTTCTAGGTATGGGTTTCCTTTTACAGAAGGTGACCATCTTGCTCTTTCCTGCCGTTCCTCTGGACGTTGGGCTGGTGCCCAGAAGTTGGTGAGGACCGGAGCCCACTTCATGGAACTGGTGTTCCTGGCCCAGGCCAGAGCAACTGCGGATTCTGATGTCACTTACCAGGCTGCACGTTGTTGCTTGAAGGAGCTGCTATTAAAACATCTCCACTCAGGACCCACACCATCTGTTGGGAGTCACGAATGGTGTAGAATACGGGCATATCCTGAACTGCGGGAAGACACAGAACACAGGCACTGTTATTGCTAACGTTGGGACCCCAGTTGCACCCTGATAATACTGGCTTGTGGGTTCTCGAGACAGGCTGAGTGTTCTGAGAAGAGGGAGAGAGAAAAGGGAAACGAGGTGGGACCAGTTTGTGGGTCAAAGCATCAGAAAGGATCTCAGCACATTCATGGGGCCAAGAGATTTTAAAGATTTGCCCCCCTTTTTTTCTCGGGTTATTTTTTCTTGATGGATAAAGTCTCTGGGTAGTTATAGAAACAAAAACTACTTAACTGGTCATCATTACATTGGTTTCTTTCCCCTTTCACCCTGTTGGTTAAAATAAACAAGCAATTCGGAACAGAGACAGTAAGAAAAGAGATTTTCTACTGTAGATTTCTGAGATTTTAGCCAAGCAGATAACATTTACAGCTGAGCCAATGACTCAGGGTCCTTGCACCCTATCTCTGGTGGGGCTGGGTGGTTTCTGGCTCTCCACTTACGCTCCGGGGTGAACATGGGGTCTTCGGAGCTGCTGGTGTTGGGGACGGGCGTGTGAGGTGGTGGAAAGCTGCCTGTCTGCGGCTGCTCAAGGCGAGGAGGAGAGGAGGAAGACATGTCGCCGCTTCTTCTTCAGCACCTGGAACGTGGTCAAAATTCTTTAGAGAGAGCTTCTCACTTACATATTTGAAAGGAGCATATTTTGAGGCCAGCAGACCCTGAATGGAAGCTCCATTCCCTTGGTGGCTGGGCCAACCCTGATTGCCCAGGCTGCAATGCCTGGGGACTCTGTCATCACACATGGGAGGGTTAGGAGGGTCCAGAACATCACCCTGGACACCTTCTGTGCAGCGAGGCCCTCGGTCGAGAGGAGGGAAGAGAGCATGTCTTGTCTTCAGCCCAGGCCTCCCTCAGCTGCTGAGCAGCCTCGTCTGCCGTGTTTAAGATGAACCCTCCTGAGTGGCTGGCAGCAGCAAGCCTCTTGGCCCCCACCTTCCTCTGCTCTTTTTCAAAGAGGAATCTCTAAGGATCCTGCCTGTGGCCATCCACGGCCACATTAGGCATTTTGACTCTCAAGGGACATCTGCTTCTGGTTAGGGTCCCAGGACAGTTCCCTGAGGATCACAGACTCTTCAAAATGAGAACCAGTTTTTCTCAACGTTCCCTGCCTCGAGATCCTCAGGGCCTGACTCCATAGTCACCCCTACACAGTGAACAAGCAAATCAGCAACCCCGCTCTTAAACACGGCACCAGGTCCTCCAGCATCCTGGGCCTGGGCCAGGGAGCCCACGGGCATCTCCAGATAGCCAAAGCAGTGAGAGAAGGTTCCCCACACCTGGCTTCTGAGCAGCAGAAGTTGCTTTTGCCCGGAGGTATTCTTGATCCTGGATTCAAAGTCACGGCTCCAGCTGTGTTTAAGGGCAGAGGAAGCCGGGTCAGGACCTCCAGGCTTTCTACCGAGCAAGGAGGGAGTCTTACCTTCTGGTCCCGGGTGTCCCACTTTGGTCAGGGAGCTGGGCTGGCACAGAGGTCCTGAGAGGCTTTGGATGAGTGGCAGGGAAGCAACACGGGTGTGTCAGGTCTGGGCTCCTTGAGAAATATGAGCAGAAGAGACACCAGGAAACAGGAGCGAGGAGACAGGCGGGGGCTGGATGCTGGACTGAGGGAGGAGAGCAACTCTCTAGACAGCCTTGGAGGCAGGGGTGTGGCCCCCTTGACGCACTAGTGGCGTGAGGCCACATCCAGCCTCCGCTCAGGGGATTTACACACCAAATAGGCCACACTTGTAGAAATATCAAAAGCTTATGCTGTTACTGAGTGTTAAGAGCTTTACTGGTTCATCTTTTAATCCTCTTAATAACCCTTAGGGGCCATTAATCTTTATTTCTTGTATAAGAAAACAGAGGCCCGGAGAGATGAAGACACTTCCCAAGTCACACGGCCAGAGACACCTAGCAAGGTGGAAGCCAGTCTCTGGGTCCTTAGGCACTACGTGACGCGCTTCCTCGGGGTCTTGGTCCTCTGCTTACTGTGCTAGCTGAGAAAAAGGTGGTCCTGTGTTTAGCTTTGGATACTGAGGACCTGCTATGTGTCCAGGGGAGGAGGCTCACGTGGCTGTGTTAGGGGACAGACAGATGAGGATGGTGGGAATACAAGGGAAAGAGAGAAATTCTATAAAGCCACCCCACTGTCATGACCCCCACATGCTTTCTTTGCCAAAAAGCAATTTACCTGTAGCCCTTCCTGGCTTAAGTGGGGAGGGTTTGCCACATTCCTCAGCAAACTACCCGTCATCAGTAAGGAAATGCAGGCAGGAAATAACTTTGATAAGAGGAGCCCAAGAAGGGAAAGATTTTTGAAGACCCTTTTCATGGACCAGATCCTGGGCGATAAGGACCGTTCCTCCTAACCATGATCTCTGTAAAAATGATTAAAAATCCAATTAGAACTGGTCAGCATGGGCAGAGGGGATCTAGAATTACTGCAGTGGGGACTTGAAAAGTCTGATGTCACCTGTCATCAGTCAGATGTCAGGAGGTGGACCTGGACAGAACTTTCTGGAAAATTCTCTGGGATCACTAATAAAACTGAAGAGCAGCAGAGGCAGGTTGTCCCTCTCCTCTTTGAGAGGACCCACTTTCCCCCTTGAGATATCCTCCTTCCCTCTTCTAATCCCTTCCACAAGCTCATGCCTGTCCCTCGGAGTGACATGTCTGAAATCTCTCTGACTTGGTCCCATGAATCGTGGTTGAAGGGCGGGTGGTCTTTGCATTGCCTCAGTTTCCTGGAAGGCCCCAGCTCTGACACGGCAGGAGTGGTCTTGAAGGTTGGTGGTTCCTTAACTCTGAATCAACAATCAGCTGCAGCCTCCGCGGGGGCAATGCAAGGAACTCATCACCCCTGAAACATAACATTGCTGCTCAGCCCAGACATGAAAAAAATCCTATTCCTTAGGAGGCCAGGAGACAAAAGGACAGTTAGTGTATATAAAGAGGGATTGGGTCAGGAAGATGCGATGCGGGCTGAATCTAGAGGAAATTAAAATGCTAATATCTTCAGAGCACTTCCCTCCTCCACCTGTTGCCAAGGCTACCTGCCTCCAGGGAATTGTTCCTCCCTGCCAGGAGCTGTTCTGAGTAGTCCCTGGGTGGTTCCCTTCCTGCCTGTACCCCTGGGTGGCTCGTTCAGCCCTTGGATTACTCCACCTTTGGGTCACCCAGGCAGGATGGGAGGAGGGCGCATGAGAACAAAGGGAATCTACAATAATCTATGAAAAGGTCAGGACACCCCCACTCCCTCTGGCACCAGCTTCGGACCCCCCCCCCCCTCTGCGGAGAAGTCTGTGTCTTTCTCTCTGTTCTACCTTTAAATAAAACCTCTTGCTCTTGCCTCGGTGTTTCTTGGGTGTTCAATCTTCAACACTGGGGAGCGAGTCTGGGACCTGATTCTCAACACCAGTATCACCCTGTGTACCAAAATTTGCTGTCACACAACTCTCAATGAGTAGTCAAGCATCTACTCTCTGAACTCCCCCTTTACCTCTCTTCCTTGGAGCGTTGCAATAACCCCAAATGGTAACCCTGCGTCTTTCTTTCTTACCTCCCTGGAATTAAGTGTCCCGGATCAGAGACATGAACACAGTCACACCCTCCCTGCTCAGAACCCCTGGTGGCTCCACTTTGTGCCCAGTGTAGTAGCTCTGGCGTGGCTCTTGACACCCACAGGATCCCACGCCCGCCTCCCACACTCAGCCCCTCTGCCTCCTCTGCTTTGCCCCACAGGACCCCCCAGTTCTCCCAGATTGCTCTGATTTGGGCCTTGAAGTTTTTCATCTAGTTCCTGCCCGCCTTCGACCTACCTCGTCAGTGCAGATTTCTTTCTTTTTACTTTTTTAAGGTATTTCTTTACTTTCTGTCATGACAAGTGTCACAGGCCACTCTGATGTACTTCCTGCCCCAGCCCCAATTTAGCCATTTCCCCAAGGGTGCTGAGTGTTTATATATCACTATGAATGAACTCCATCTTTATACTTTGGTGCAACTGAGGTACTTGGAAAGGTTTTGATCTTTTGGAGCATGATACTGAGATCCGAGAGAGAGGTAGAACCAGAGAAGCATTTGATCTGGACCTAGCTACTTTCCATTGCTTAAGCAGGTCCTTCTGAATTATGAGTCTTTGTGAAGGCCTTGTGAATTATGAGTCTTTCCAGACCAGCGGTGGGAACAGGTTTTGTTCTCTCTAATTCTTTGAAAAGTTTTTATCTTTAGCTTTAGGGATAGTCACAACCATATCACAAAGGGTGGGAAGGAGGAATTGGAAACATACTGTTGTGCACCTTATTTTACCATAAGGAGGTGTTGTGTTATTGGAAGTTAGTCTTATTCATTAAGGACACACAAGCCCTAGGGTAAGCAAAAAATTATTTAACGGTATAAATAATAAGACAATATAAAGTGGTAAAGTGGAATCAAAATATTTTAACTCAGGAGAAGGAAGAAGAGGATAAAAGAAATACAGAACACATAGAATAAATAGAAAGCAGTAGAATGATAGATAATAATCTAACCATATCAGCACTTACATGTAAATGATGCAAAAGCACCAGTTAAAAGACTGTGCTTTCCAAATTGGATTAAAAAACACAAGATCTGATTATACAATATCTAATTATGTAGTTATAAAGACGATGATAGTTTAAAGGTAAGGAGGTGGAAAAAGATGTCCCATGTAAACCCTAGAAAGAAGATAGCTGGAGTTGCATGGATGACAGCCAAAGCAGATTTAGAGACCAGGAAGACTAGCAGGAACGAAGAGGAACATTCCTAATGATAAAGGGGCCAAAAATACATAAAGGATCTTCTATGCGTGTACTCCCCAAAACAGAGCTTCCAAATACCTGGTGCTCCAAATAGGTGGCACCATCAGGAGGAGTAGACACATCTCCAATTTTTGCTGGTGTGTTCAATACTCTTTCCTCCCTAACTGATAGAGAAGTAGGCAGACTCAGGTCTCCAGAAGGTACAGGACAGAAGAGCTGGACAATGCTGTGAGCACCTGGGGCTCAATGACAACACCCCAGTGGCAACAGCAAGAGAAGTCCCACATGACCCAGCACGTCCACCTGTGGGCGTACACTAGAAAGAATTAAACACAGAGACCTGAAAAGTTGCTTGCATACCCACAGGCTATAGCTGCATTATTCTTCGTCATGAGAGGGTGGAAGCAACCCCAGAGTGTTCATTGACTGGTGAAAGGATGGAGAAAATGGAGCATATATATACATTGGAATATTATTCACCCTTGGAAAGGAATTGGAGTCCGGATATAAACCACAACCCAAGAACATTAAGTGAAATAAGACAGCCACAAATCAGGACGCGTGCTGTGAGGTTCCACCTGATACCCAGGCGAGTCAAAGTCATGGAGAGGGGAAGGAGAGTGGTGGCCAGGGCCTGGCGGGGGCAGTGGAAGTCATTGTTTACTAAGCACAGAGTTTCAGTTTTGCAAGGTGGAAAGCGTTCCTGCGAGGGCTGGTGGGGATTGCTCAATGGTCTGAATGACGCCCCTGAGCAGTTCACGTAAATGTGGTCAAAATGGTAACTTTCATCTTACGTGTATTTCCCTGTAATTAAAAATGATAACTAAAAATCTATCAAAAAAGACAGATGTACAGAGACCTGTATAATAAAGAGACGAGCCTCGTTTACAAAAACAATCCCGCTTTTGAGGCACTCTTGAAAGAGGGTGATTCCCTTGGTGCCATGCCCCCCAGATGGAGCCTAGGGAAGCGGAGCTCCCTGGGTCCTCTGGGAGCAGCTGTGGTGCCCAGGCTTGTCTGCGACTGCATCCGCTCGCTGGACGAGCTGGCCAGATACCTGTGGAGGGAGTGGAGACATGGGAAGCCTGTGCGTCCTCTGGTCCAGGCGGGGACTGCCTTCCCACGTGGTCCCTGCTGGTGCCTTGATGGTGACCCAGCGGCCAGCAGAGCCAGCCCTCACCCTCCTGACCCTTGGCTCTCTCCCACTTGGACTTATTTCCAATGTCATGTTCGTCCCCTCCATCAGTGGCCACCCACACACCCCAGGGGAGGGGGTCAGGCTCTGGAGCCTCGAGGTTCAGATGAGGCAGGCACCTGGGCCGGCTCTGGAGGTCCTCACCTGGATCTCAGGTAAGGAGGTTGCCGGTGGCTCTGGACCTGCCCCTGGTGACTCAGTCAAGAGAAACTGCCCGTGGGTGTGACGTGCATGGGGCCCCACCTGCCTCCTGGTTGCCACCTGCTCTCCTTGCAGAGCTGGCCATTTCTACTCCCCCAGCCTCCACCCCCACCCCTGCCCCCACCCAGGTGCTGAAAGGTGCCACAGGACAACACAACAAGGTGGAGACAAACAAGGGCAGCAAAGCGGGGCCCCTGCCCAGCACCGGCCACAGTGCCCTGCCCTGGCCCAGCCTCTCTGACCTCGTGGCATTCTGTGGTCCTCAAATGTCTTAGTAGCCAAGGTGGCCCTGCCCTCTCTGTGGACCCCAGGGTCACCCTGTGATGTGGCTGTAACTGGAGGCCCACTTCTGCGGCTGGCTCCCAGAGGTGTTCTGCACATGGCCACCATCTCTGGTGCCCAGCGAGGCCCTCCTGGGTGCTCTGTGCTATCGAGGTCACCCCAGTGAGTGAGGAGTCCCCACCCTGGGCCAGCTCTCTTCCAGTGGCCCCTTGGTCCTTCATGGAGAGAGTCTTGCAGG
This sequence comes from Ictidomys tridecemlineatus, assembly GCF_052094955.1. NCBI lineage: Eukaryota > Metazoa > Chordata > Mammalia > Rodentia > Sciuridae > Ictidomys > Ictidomys tridecemlineatus. The sequence goes on along the minus strand of NC_135488.1, from coordinate 30,739,790 downwards.
GAGGTCCCTGCTCTAGCTCCGCCCTCATTCCTTGCATCTGTAAGCAAGATGCCCTTTGTGTTTCAAGGGGGACTGGGGTTTCCTGGCCTGGACTGAACTGCCAGAGCTCACCTCCTGCTGGTTCTGTGGTCTCGCAGGAGTCGCTCACCCTCTCCAAGCCTCCTTGGCCTCAGTCAGTTTAAATAGGAATATAAATTGCACTGATCTCGTGGGACTGATGTCACAACAAGAGGGGACGAGAGCGACATTTATTTTGACACAGTGAATGTGTAGCAGAAGTTGACTGTCCTCGTTAGACACTAAGACCCCACAGCAAACCCTGCAGCGATGGAGTCTGGCGTTTTCCCTCTCTGGGGATGAGGCACAGGCACATGTGATGAAGCACTGGGTCTTGAGCTTCTGCCAGTGTGCACTTGGTGCTCACTGTACCCAGGAGAGGGAGGGAGGCAGGGACTGCTGAAGGCACAGAGCACACAGCACATGGGTGACTGAGCTGGCTCGGCACAGCCTCGCCTCATGCAGGCCTCACGACACCCCAGAGGCAGGGCTGTTACTGTCCTCTTCACAGGGAATCGGAAACGAGTGGGTTAAATCCTCAAATCAGAGCCGTGAAATAAACTTCCCAGGTCATGAAGATGGTGGTGATGCTGGTGGTGATGAAGATGGTGGTGGTGGTGATGAAGGTGGTGGTGATGATGGTGGTGGTGATGATGGTGGTGATGAAGATGGTGGTGATGAAGATGGTGGTGATGAAGATGGTGGTGATGATGGTGGTGGTGATGATGGTGGTGATGAAGATAGTGGTGGTGATGATGAAGGTGGTGGTGATGATGGTGGTGGTGATGATGGTGGTGGTGATGATGGTGGTGATGAAGATAGTGGTGGTGATGAAGGTGGTGGAAATGAAGATGGTGGTGATGATGGTGGTGATGAAGATGGTGGTGATGATAGTGGTGGTGGTGATGATGGTGGTGATGATAGTGGTGGTGGTGATAATGGTGGTGATGAAGATGGTGGTGATGATGGTGGAAATGAAGATGGTGGTGATGATGGTGGAAATGAAGATGGTGGTGATGATGGTGGTGATGAAGATGGTGGTGATGATGGTGGTAATGAAGATGGTGGTGATGATGGTGGAAATGAAGATGGTGGTGATGTTGGTGGTGATGAAGATGGCGGTGATGTTGGTGGTGATGAAGATGGTGGTGATGTTGGTGGTGATGAAGATGGTGGTGGTGGTGATGTTGGTGGTGATGAAGATGGTGGTGATGTTGGTGGTGGTGAAGATGGTGGTGGTGGTGATGTTGGTGGTGGTGATGATGGTGGTGATGAAGATGGTGGTGGTGGTGATGAAGGTGGTGATGATGGTGATGATGAAGATGGTGGTGGTGATGATGGTGGTGGTGATGATGGTGGTGATGATGGTGGTGGTGATGAAGATGGTGATGAAGATGGTGATGAAGATGGTGGTGATGATGGTGGTGATGCAGATGGTAGTGATGATGGTGGTGATGGTGGTGATGATGGTGGTGATGCAGATGGTAGTGATGATGGTGGTGATGGTGGTGATGAGGATGATGGTGGTGATGATGGTGGTGGTGATGAAGATGCTGATGAAGATGGTGGTGATGAAGATGGTGGTGGTGATGATGGTGGAAATGAAGATGGTGGTGATGATGGTGGTGATGCTGGTGGTAATGAAGATGGTGGTGGTGGTGATGATGGTGGTGGTGATGATGGTGGTGATGAAGATGGTGGTGATGATGGTGGTGATGCAGATGGTAGTGATGATGGTGGTGATGGTGGTGATGAGGATGATGGTGGTGATGATGGTGGTGGTGATGAAGATGCTGATGAAGATGGTGGTGATGAAGATGGTGGTGATGAAGATGGTGGTGATGAAGATGGTGGTGATGAAGATGGTGGTGGTGATGATGGTGGAAATGAAGATGGTGGTGATGATGGTGGTGATGATGGTGGTGATGAAGATGGTGGTGATGATAGTGGTGGTGATGAAGATGGTGGTGATGAAGATGATGGTGATGAAGGTGGTGGTGATGAAGATGATAGTGATGAAGGTGGTGGTGATGAAGATGATGGTGAAGATAGTGGTAATGTGGGTGATGGTGAAAATGATGATGCTGGTGATGGTGATGGTGGTAATGATGATAAAGTTGACATGTACACACCTACTATGTGCTGGCACCGTCCTAAACACTTCATGTGTATGAACTCATTTAGTCCTCATAACAATAGCAGAATTTTTATTCCCTTTTTATAAATGAAAACTCAAAAGCTAAAAGCTTAAGTAACTCAACCAAATGTACATGCTAGTAAGCAACAGATGTAAGACTGGAACCCACACAGTCTTGACCAGAGCTCAGCTAACTCTATAAAAGGCTGTGGAGTAAACACAGTCTCTGCCATAGACATCACCGTGCAAAAGTGGCATAGACATCAGGCTGTGCTCCCACTAACCCTATCTATAAACCAAGCTGTGGGCTGGTCTTGGCCCACAGGCCAATCTTTGGCAACCCATGGTCTTAACTGTTCCAGGAAAAAAAAAGGAGGGTTCACAAGCATCAATACTTTCTGGGAAATGAAATCATCATAATAAAAACAATGGAGATAAAAATAGTCATCAGCTCCTTGGCTTCTTAAACGAGGACGGTGGACAACTGAGCTCCTATTTACTAAGACATCCTGTGCACCTGGCACCACCGGGAGCAGGCAGCAGATACCACGCAGGGCACATTGGGTGGATTACACAGTCTGCTAAGTGGTGAGCCCCACGGAAAGAAGTGAGGCATGGTGGGGGGCGTGGGAGCAGGGGAGGGATGCACAAAGTGGAGAACATGGCCTCACTGAGAGGGGTGTCGCAGCAAAGGAGGTGGGGACAACGCCAGCTTCCGGGTGGGGAGCAGAGCCCGTGGGAAGGCCCCTGAGAAGGACCACGCTGGCTTGTAGAGGAAGAGCGAGGGGCCAAGAAGGACCATGTCATCTTGTTCAAGAAGAGCAAGAGGTCCACCTGGCTCCTGGTCCCCTTAGTGGGGAAGGAGGAGGCTGAGAGTCCATGGGAGTCCAGCGGCATGGGCCTTTGGAGACTTGCCTTTTACTCACAGAGGTGTGGGGACAGAGGAGTGACAGGACTGACTCAGGTAGCAAAAGGGTCACCCCAGTGCCGTGGGGCCAATAGTTCTGAACTAGGTTTCCTGGACTCAGGTCTGACTCTCATCCTAATTAGTGGCCAACCATCAGGTGATGGAGTTAGTCTTTCTGTGCCTGATTTCTCCTTCCGCATAACAGAAATGATAGTGGTTATCAGATCAGTAACTAAACAAATGTACAAAGAAAAAATTCAGGAGGCCCCTAAACATGATTCCAGGGACACTGTGAGCGCTGGAGGATATTGGTCATTTTAATCATTATTAAATCAGGGTCCCCAACGAGAGCTTCCCGCCTGGGGTCGTGAGCTGTGTGAGCCTACAAACTCCCAGGAATACACTGACCGACTGTCCTCCCCTCCACCTCTGCCCAGGACACTGCCCATCTCACACATGTGGTGGTGAGCCACCCCGGGACACCGTCCCCATGAGGAAGCGAGGAGTTTGCTGGAAAGGGAGGGTCCCCACTGACGGTGAAGCTTGGGGGGCCCAGGTGCTGCAGGAAGCTGTCAGTGCTTAACATGACTCCAACCCGAGCAGCTGAAAACAAGAAACGCCTGTGGTTTCCCATGGGCCTGGGAGGAGGAGGACCCACCTGGCAGGGTCCTCCCACGTGTAGGTGGGGGGTCAGCAGGGGCTGCAGCATGCTAGGCCTGTGGGGGTGGAGGGTCGGCACCCCAGAAGGCTCACTCCCAGGGTGCTGTCACAAGGCCTTGTTCCTCCCCACCCAGGCCCCTCAGGGCCGCTTGAGGTCCGTCCCATGGCCACTGGCTTCCACTGGGTGAGCCACGATCAGGGTGACCTAGCTCAAATGTGACACTCTGTCCCTTCCCACCAGGTATCACATTCATCAGGAGCAAGTGGCCAAGGGTAGGCCACACTGAAGGGAAGGTGCGAAGTGCTGCCTGTTATAGGATTAATACCCCATAACACACTTCAAAACCCCGTACGGAGGCTGTGAGGTCAGGGCAAAGTAGCACCACCCTTGAAAATAAGACAAAATGACCACAGTATGGGCTTTCACGTTGTCAAAGGAGACAAAGTTTAAATTACCCCAATTAAAAAATTGACTCTCATACATATATGCAGTGAGTAGGAGCCAACGGTTTACTATTAATACGTGAGGGAATCACAATGATAAAACTGATTATCCAAGGATGGCTCAAGGAACAAAGGTCTTTAGTATTCATTGGGAAAGAAATGCTGGAATAGGCTGGCTCAGTTACAATTTTTAAAAATTTACTGCCTTTGAATTTTTTTTTATCAGACAAAAATAAGTTGGAATTTATCAATCTTCTCCTCGTTCACATCTAACTTCAGAGAATTTGTGTCTCAGTTTGATTTCTGTTGATGAAACAAAATACCTGACACTGGGTAATTTGTGAGAAAAAGAGGTTTTGTTTGGTTGGTTGTTTTTGTTTTGTTTTGTTTTTGGCTCACAGTTCTGAAGACTGGGAGGTTCAAGATTGGCAGCTGCATCTGGTGAGGTCTTTTTTCCTGGTGAGAACTCTGCAGAGTCCCAAGGCAGTATAGGGCATTTTATAGTAAAAAATAGCACTATTATGGTTTGGACGTGACCCCCAATATATCAGGGGTCAGACAATGCAAGAAGGCTTAGAGGTGAAATCACTGGGTTATGAGAGCCTTAACCCAATCAGTGGTGGGGCGTTCAGACCCTAGGGATGCACTGGGAGCCAACCGATAGCAATTAGTGAGACAAACCAAGGACCCATTTCTGAGGGAACTAACTGTTGGTGGGGCCTGTTTGACAATGTGAAAGCCCACACTGTGGTCGTTTTGTCTTATTTTCAAGCTTAGGGATATATCCCAGTGCCACATCCCCAGCCGTTTTTATTTTATTTTATTTTGAGATATGGTCTCACAAAGTTGCGGAGACTGGCCTTGAACTTGCAATCCTCCTGCTGCCTCAGCCTCCCGAGCTACTGGGCTCACAGGCATGCACCACATGTGATCTCATTGGTGCATTGTCCATTCATTCATCCTGTCTGGATTCTCATTTCAGCACGTTTTGTAATAGACAGAGCTGGTAGAGGCACCCCCGGCGCCCCAGCCAGCTTGCTGCGTCTCTGCAGGGCCAGCCACGTGCATGCTCCGTTCTGAATGGGAAGAACTTGAAGGAGCTCGATCAGCCCGTGGGCACACAGGGCTAATTCACTGTTGAGAATGGCACCCTGGCATTTAGGGGAAACGGTGTCCACCTGTACAATCAATTTGCAGACAAGAGCCTATTTTTCGAAAACCACTTTGTCAATAGCTTAACTCTGGAATTTGTTCTTGTAATTGGCAGTAATTTCTGAGTTGTTTCTATCTGGCCAATTTATAGTGCATTTAATGATTTTGCATAAGCAGCATCTACATTAAATTTATATTTCTGAATGCTATTTATCACATTGGTAGTCTTATGTGAATAAGAGGTTATTTTCTGACTTTCAATCAACCCAATATTTATTTTTAAACCCCTTAAGGATTTTTTTTTGTCCCACATGTTTGAATATGGTTTCTTTAAAATTCATGCTTTTACAGTAAATAGTTACCGATGGTGGTCAAGATGTTGTTAAATTGTTCTGCACTGACGAGTACTAATTCAGAGCCATCACAGAGAGTCTTAAAAGCATATTGATGGATTCACAATCATGATTTTTTTTTTTGCCAATGAGATATTTAAGAAAGATCAACTGTGGAATCATAGATGTTTGTCACAACCTAGTGCTTAATAGCAAAAATGAACCAACACAACCCAACAAAATAAGGACCAATAATAATGGGCTGGAATAAATGAATGATAAAAGACCCTTAGGAATTTTTTGCACAGCTGTTCAAACCTAGGAAATCATTATTCATGTTAGTGTGGGAAACGAGTCTACTGTGGTGCCCCAGAGAGCAGCAGGTTGAGAGTGGCCTCTGTGACGCTGCAGCAGGACAGCTGTCTGCAGTGACATGGGGGAGGAAAAGTGTCCTCACGGGATTCATTCACAGAAGCATTCCCATTCTTCTCCTGGTTAGCTCTTCTGGATTTTCAGGTTTTTCTGCAGTGGACCTGTAGCCTATACGCTCCCCCAGTAGGAATTCCCCATGGCCGGCGTCTCCATGGCCCTGGCAAAGGCAGGCAGGCGGGGAGGGGAGGGAGGGATGCTGGGCAGAAGCTGCTTCCCTGCATGCTCCTCAGAGCCAAGGGCCCTGCTCAGAGCTGCCGGGAGGTTGTCTCCAGAAACTCCCTTCCGGGGCCAGGCCAAGCAGCAGGTGCTTCAGGAGGCTCCAGGGTGTCACATCACCCTGCTCCTCCCTGGCTTGCAGTTTCAGTCTCCTCCCAGCGACCCGGGAGGAGTGCATAAATAATCAAGTATGCACTTAAAAAGCCGGAGCATCCTCGAGGAGCCGCAGACTCCGCAGGCTCCCGCCAAGAGAAAGGAGCCACCGAGGTGTCCTCTGGGTGCTGGCAGGGCAGGCTCTCCTGACCCCAGCCCCAGAAGCCCTGGCCCAGCGGAGGTGGTCACGCGCTGGGAGGCTCAAGAGCCTGCTTGCTACCCGGGCCCCTGACAGCCCTCAGCCTTTGTCTGCACCTAAAACTTTTTTGCTGTTTGTTTCAAAATAGGGGAATCTGCACATCGAGGAATTCAAGATGGTCCTGAGCGGGGCGCTGTGCTTCCGGTGAGTGTGTGGGCCTCCGAGGGCAGTGCGATCTGGGTGGACCTGTCCAGCCTTGTGAGGGCGGGAAGGACCTGCTGCCCCAGCCGGGGCTCCCAGGGGAAGACAGGCGGCTGGGAGTCAGGGCCAACAGTCACCGCCCCTGCCGTTCTTCCAGCCTTTCAGACTGGGACAGGCCCCGGCAGCCCGCCTGAGGGGGACAAGTAACCACGGGGAAGATGGAGACAGGAGCCCCCTCCGAGCTCCGCTCTGCTCCCCACACCATGAGTTCATGTCACTCCAGCCACTGTGCCACCTCCTCCCTGCAGCCCTGGGGGTGGGGGGAATAGAACAAAAACAATCTCCAGAGGTCTGCCACCCACAAGTGTGTAGCGACCCAGAAACTCAGCTGTGTGCGGACTTCACAGTGAAGGGGGAGAGCAGCCCTCTCTGACCTGAGTCTCGTCTGACTGGTCCTCCATATCCTTGGTTTCCACATCCACAGATTGAAAATATATATATATCTCGCATCTGCGGTGAACATGTGCAGATGATCTTGTCATTATTCTGTAAACAATGCAGTATGACAGTGTTTGCATACATTTGCATGATGGTAGGTATTGTAAGTCATCTAGTGATGATTTATGGTATGGCAGAAGATGTGTGAAGCTTCTATGCAAACACCACGCCAGTCTGTGTTGGGGCCTTGAGCCTTGTGGATTTCGGCGTCTGTGGGACCAGCAGCCTGGGCACTTGGGGGACGACTGGCTAGCACGTTTCAAAGTATGTTCTATGGGCCTCAGTCCCATGGGGCTCTTCATACATTCAAGCTCTTTGATCAAGTACATGCGGCAAGGGGTGCCTTCCCTGTCCTGGTAAGAGCTCACGGTGCCACTCAGCATGCCAGTGACTTTGGATCTTACTAAGTAATGGAGCTTGTTTAATCATGTTAGGGCAAACATGCAGCCAATGTTTACACTGAAGACTTTTCCCCAGTTAATATCTGCAGAAATCTGCTTCAGAATATCTTGCCACCTCACAGTATATCAGAAAACCAATCAACTCATATACAAGCAATAACTAAGAAAAGTAAAATAAATCAATTTTAAATTTAGAGAAAATCCTCACTCAGAAAGGAATACATGGCCAAGCGGAAGTAAATAACCACTGAAGTCTTCAGTAATACTTGAAGACACAGATTTTAATCAGGAAGAGACCTGGGTGCTACCTAACCCATCTTTAGCAATGAGGAGACTCATTGCTAAATGAGCCCAGAGAGGGTGGGTGACTTGTTCCTGTGGCTCAGCAGCATGGACGGCAGCTGCAGTCACTTCTCTCTGAGAAACCATGTGGGGACTGTGGATAGGAAAGATTGGATAGGGTGAGACTCAGGTGGGGGCCTGGGCTCATCCCCTGGTAGGGTAGGAGCCCAGCAGGCCTGGGGGAAGGCTGGGCTGTGGTACCCAGCATTGTTGGATGAGAGGGTGGCAAGATGCTCAGACTGGGGGACTCTGGGCCAGGGCAAGCTGCAGGAGCCCCACTCATCACGGCCTCCTCCTTCCTCACATTTCAGAATGAAGGACTCGGCCCTGAAGGTGCTCTATCTGCACAACAACCAGCTTCTGGCCGGAGGGCTGCACGCGGGGAAGGTCATTAAAGGTTGGTGTAGAGCAAGACCTGAGTGGTCCCCGTCCGTGTCCCTCTGCGGGAGGCACCTGAGGAGGCTTCCCAGCAGGCCTGCAGACCTCAGCAGCAGGGGACACTGTGTGGCCTCGTGCTTACCCACATGCTGTGGCAGATCTTCTCTGACAGTGTCCACCTGTCCACCTGGGCACTCGTAAGGGTCACTGGAGCCAGTGGGCCCCTCTGCTGTAGTGTGCACATGTGTGCTGCTGCGTGTGTGAGCATTGTGTGCGTGTGCATGGGGTGGGGGGTGCAGGGGGAGCTAATCCTCTTCTGGGAGGCTGGCTCATAAAGACAGGGCTCAGAACGGAGGCCTGGGCTTCAAAGGAGGTGCTGGGGAGGGTCTCTTGGGGTTGGAGACAGCTCTAAATGTGGGGGCTGCAGTGTCAGGTGGCACCAGGTGCTTCTGTGCCTTGATGTCCACTCTGAGTCAGTGGCAGGAGGGTGGCCCTGTGACAACTGCTGAAAGATTCCCCTTCTGCCCAGCGTGGGGACAGGAGGCCTCATGCTGGCCCTACTCCCAGAGTCCAAGATTGGGGAGAGGGAAACAAAGGCCCCCAAAGGCCCATACCTTGACTCTTGCCCACAGGTGAGGAGATCAGTGTTGTCCCCAATCGGTCACTGGATGCCAGTCTGTCTCCAGTCATCCTGGGTGTCCAGGGAGGGAGTCAGTGCCTGTCATGTGGGACAGAGAAGGAACCAACTCTGAAACTGGAGGTGAGCCCTGTTCCGCTGTGTCCTCACCATCTGGAGACTAAGCTGGCCAGTTCTGAGGCTGGGCACTGCCTCTGGGCACCTTAGGGACCCAGCAAGCTGCTGCTAGTCGCGGCTCTGCCTGCTCCCTAAGGGCTCTGCCTAGCTTGGACCTCCCACTGTCCGCCCCTGCCCCTCACCACTGCTCCTTGCCCCTGCCCCTGGCCCCTGCCCCTCGCCCCTGCTCCTCACCCCTGCCCCTCACCCCTGCCCCTCTGCTGGCAGCCCGTGAACATCATGGAGCTCTACTGCAGTGCCAAGGAGTCCAAGAGCTTCACCTTCTACCGGAGGGACATGGGACTCACCTCCAGCTTCGAGTCGGCCGCCTACCCAGGCTGGTTCCTCTGCACAGCACCCGAGGCTGACCAGCCTGTGAGGCTCACCCAGATCCCCGAGGACGCTGCCTGGGACACCCCCTGGGATGCCCCCATTACGGACTTCTACTTCCAGCCCTGTGATTAGGGCCCCGGTTGCCCCCACAACTCCCCAGGAAGTGCCAGCTCCAGCAGGGGCAGGGGTGAGGGGGACCGTCCCTGCTCTCAGAATTCAGGGCACCCAGCCGTGCTCCCTTCTTCTGGCCTCAGTTTGGGGATCAGTACCCACATTCGTTGCCCACGGGGTGGTCCTACTGTGGAACCTTACAACACCACGTGGGATAAACTGGGAGCAGCATAAAATTACTGAGTGGGATTCCTTCATGCTTCAAGGTGCCTGACTCAGCGCCCAGGTGCCCACGGAGGTCCTGTCACCCCCCAGGGTGCGGGAGAGGGAGGTGGCCACAGGTAGATGGACCATGATCCCCTGCCGGTCCAGGCCCTCCCCATTCCTGCCATGGCCTTCCTCTTCTGTCTCTGCCTCTTCCTCTGGCCCTGGGCCTGGGAGGGCCTGGGAGGGTGTCACTGGGGAAGCAGCTTCAGCTCAGAAGACAGGAGATGGGCATCCCATCTCTTTTAGAAACCCCAGATACAAAGAAAACCTCCAGTGCTGGTCTCTCCTCCCATGGAAAGATGCTTACAGCACGTTGTGAAGAGCATATTGCAAAGTCAGAGCTCTTGCCATTTCTTTTGAATTTAAAAGAAATACCTAAGTGTATATTTCTGAATCAAACCTCTCTGGAAGGCACGGCAGTAGCAGCAGGGTCTGGGTGGTGGTGCTATAGGCGACTTTTCTATTTTTATTTTTAATCTGCTTCCTAATTTTTCCATCATGAGGATGGGTTCCCATTGTCATTATAAAAAAGAAGTTAGGAGGGACCTTGAGGGAAGTGGAAAAGACACCATTTCTGACTGTCCTCAGCCTCTGCTTCCCTGGACGGAAACTCAAGCTGAGTTGAGCCCAGCTGCTCTGGGGGGCAGACGCAGGGGCAGAAACCTCCCCAGCAAAGCGCCAAGAAGAGGATGTGATGGGCTTGTGTGGCTGGAGTCTCCAGGGTGAAGGAGTCGCAGGAAAAACCCCAGACAAAAGACAGACAGAACAAATGAAAAGACAACAACAATAACAAAAACCCTATATAATAAAAACTTCTTTTAAAAAATCAAAGCCAGCCTCAGCAACTTAGTGAGGCCCTCTGCTACCCAGGGAAACCCTGTCTCTAAAGAACATAGCAAAAAAGGGCTGGGGATGTGGCTCAGTGGTTAAGTGCCCCTGAGTTCAATCCCTAGTACTATCATCATCATCATCATCACCATCATCATCATCATCATCATCACCACAACAACAATAATAATGTCAATAATAATTTTTAAAATCCTGTGCTTGGAGCTGGAATGGCCCACAGTCCCTGGAAGCCCAAGATCTGGGATCAGCTCCCAAGAGGGCTGCTGTACCAAATGAATAGTGTCCTCCCGGAGTTCATGTCCTTCCTGGACCTCAGCCTGTAGCCTTCCTTGGGGATGGCGTCTTTACAGATGGTTGCCACAGGGTCAGGCTGCATTAGGGTGGAATAAATTCTCCTGTGACTAGTGTCCTTGTAAGAAGAGGACCCAGAGACTCAGAGGAAGCACCGGGAGGTTGGACTGAGGCTGCCACTCGCCAAGGCAGGACATCAGGACAGTGGCAACCTCCTGGATTGTGAGAGAATACATCTTTGTTGTTTGACGCGTGGTGAAGTGTGTGGTGACTGGCTGCACAGCCGCCTGTGACCCCACCTCCTGGAATTCAGACCCTGTATGCCTGCCTCCCACACTGCGCCAGAGGTGTCCTGGGCCAGTGGGATGTGGCTAAAGTGACTGACGGCTTGCCCCCTGTGAGAGTAAGTCATAGGAGACACTGGGCCTTCTATCTTGAGATGCCTTCTCTCTCTCTCTCTCTCTCTTGCTATCCATCTCTCTTCCTCTTCTCCGCTGGCTCTGTAGCCTCCTAGGTACACCCATGTGAAAAACCAGAGTCTCCAAACCACAGCCACAGGCATGGAACCAGTCCTGCAGCCTGTCTGGCCTTCAGTGATGAGAACCGCCCAGCCGACAGCTGGCTTGCAGCCTCCTACACAGAGCAGAGCCGTCCAGAGTCCTGCCCCAGAGACTGTGTGAGCTCATTGCTCGGTTCTGGAGTAACTTGTTCTGAAGCGTAGATAATAAAGACCCAAGGAAGGGGGATCCGCTGCATTCATTTGATTATGATTGTGATTTCTCCAATTTTTTTCCTTCTCAAATTGAACTCTGACCCTTTATTGATCCAAATAGTCCATTTAAATGCCTATCGTGCACAATTGGTTACATGTTCTCTGCTTCAGGAAGGGTTAGATCATCCTTGACTGCTGCACACATCTAGTTCTACATGCCAGGGTCTGTTCCAGTGTCCCTACCAGTATCCTGAGGATTGAACACAGAAGCCACAGCAGGGTCCCATATCTGAGCCTCAGCTATTCCACACGCAGCTCACCTGTTGGACCAGACTGGCAGGTTCAAAGCCTTCAGAGGGAGGGGCAAGAACAGGGTCAGGACAGGAGGGATGACCTCCATGGGCCTCAGCAACTCCAGCTCAGCACTGCTGAGCTCCCCATGGGCTCCAGGTACCAGGCTGTGTTTCTGTACACCTGTTCCTGTTCCTGCTCTCTGTGGGTCCAGACACAGTCTTAGGATGCCCTTCTGCTCGGGGGTTCTTCACCACCCTCCCTGTCTAGAGAAACTGCCAATCTTTCATACCCTGCTAAGATGTCATGTCCTCCAGGAAGCCTCTGAGGAGCTGAGAGCCCTGGTCCTCTGTTCTGGCAATGCTTCATGTCCACCCCCTTGCAGTAAGTTGGCTTGGAGTCTGTGGCCCCAGGATGACCTCAAGGTTAGGGCTTCTGAACATAAGTTTGCTTGGCAAACACTGGAATCTAGTGAGCATGGAATGTGGCCACTCTCTCTCCACCCTGGAACATTCTCTCCCTCTCCTCCACCCATCTAAGCCTCTAAGGGTGGAGCTTAACTTCCACTTCATTCTTGAAGGTTTCTCCAGCCTGAAGTGATTTGCTTCACCATTTATGGGATGACAGGATTCACAGGGGCTTCTGCCTAGACGAGCAGGCATTTATAAGTCAGTAGGAAAAGGAGGACATTAAACACTGCCTTGGGGTATGTGTGGCCGTGGGTGCAGGCACCGTGGGTGTTCAAATGAAAAAGACCTGATGGTTTCAGATTTCTGCAATTGCTGATTAAACTGTAGGCCTGGACCTGTGTCACAGAGACACAATCTCCACACCATGTGGGGGTCATGCCAGCTCCAGAAATGGAAGAGCAGAGGAGGTCCCAAGGGCAGGTCACAAGGGAAGAGGTGAAGCTGCTGAGGGTCTTCACGCTGAAGAAGCAGCACACAGGGAGCCCCGCCGATACCCAAAGTTCTGCCGAGTGGAAGAATATCCTTGTTTGTGTCATTCCAGAAAGCACAAATAGGATAGACGGGTGGAAATGATGTAGAGACGGTTTTTCCTGAATTAGCCCAGATTTTTAACCACAAACTCCACAAACATTGTTAGTGCTTCTTCCAGAGGTTGTGCAGTCCCTGGCCTTAGAGATGCAGAGGAAAACATCAACCTGCATCTCCAGAGCTCCATCACACAGACCTCTCCATCTGGAGGGACACCAGGACATCATGTCCAAGGTCATTTTAATTTCTCAAGATTTTTTTTTTTTAACCAAGGAATTTCTCTGCAACTGTGGTCTCCAACATGCCCTTGGTCCACAGCTTAGAGATTCTGGTCATTTAAATTATCTTTCAAGTGTTGATGACTTTGCTCCCAGCTGAATTGTGAAGCTACTTAACAGCAGGAACTGAGCACTGTTCATGTCTTTGTCATAGAACAGATAGAAGCTCAGTAAACATGCACTTACTGCCTGCTGTGACACCCACGCTTTACTCCTTCCCACAGAGAGGAGGGAGAGTGGGAGGGGTGGAGAGTGAGCGCTGGCTGTAGAAGCAATGTTCTGGCCTCCCTCCTGCCCATCTTCTCTCCCTTCTCGTCCTGCAACCATCTGTGTCTTGGATGGACCCCTCCCATCTCCCCATCAAGCCCTCTATGGAAATTTACAAATGATATGAGAGAGAGAGAGAGAGAGAGAGAGAGAGAGAGAGAGAGAGAGAGAGAGAGAGAGAATGAATTAGAGAAAGGCTGCTAGTCTCCAGTGGGCATGACACCAACCTCTTTGCCCCTTGTCATAGATGGATGGGTGGATGGGAAAGTGGATCTATGGCTGGATGGCTGGATGGCTGGATGGGTAGAGAAATGTGTGGATGGGTGGGTGGGTGAATGATGGGATGAATAGATGATTAGATGGGTGGATGGATGAGTGGATGGGTGGACAGCCTGGGTTAGGTAATGTCAGTAGGGAACTGGGTATTCAGTGCTGCCCTCTCGCACTGTCATCCTTCCTGCTCGTGTGGGGCACATAGCACCTGGCCAGTCCCAGGGTGAATATAATAAGGTCAACAGCTTCCACAGTTGGGTTTCCTTAGATGATCTGTTTCATCAAGGTGATGCCAACTAATTGAACCTATTGAAAAGCAGAGGCCCCCCCACCTTTCCACATAGGGCCACACATTCTGATGCCCTCAGCCCCTGATCTCCCTTTCAGGATGCTTTGAGTCCTTGGCCCCTTCGGACCACCCTGCCTTGCGGTAACCACGTCCCAAGCCTTGATGGAGCCCCGTGGGTCACCGTTGATGTCTGACCCCACACTGTGTCCCCGGCTGCCAAACCAATAATAACACGGCCAATGACAGTAGCCACAGAGTGGGGCTCGGTGCCTGGCCTCTGTCGGGGCTTTATGGGTGACTCTCGCCCCCTTCGATAAATACTCATTAATCTCCCCACCTCCTTATTATCCATACTGTGTCAAAGGCATTGTGAAATCTCTGGGCTCTTCTTCCTCCCTGTCCTGGAATCAATGGCAGCGACTGCCGCAGGCGCGACCCACCCTCACCCACATATAAAGGCGGGGCCGAGGCCCTGGAGAGAGCAGTTGGAGGCTCCGACACCAGGGTTCCAGGCGCCCGGATCTGCAGGTCAGTGGTGGGCTGGCCGTCTTGCCTTCTTCTTTTTCTTCTATGTCCCCAAAATGTCCCCTTCTTAGTGCCACCTGTCAAGCCATCTGGTTAACAAAGAATCCCCTTCATAGAATTGGGGGGATGATCGATAGATCTAGCAGCTCATGGTGGGATCTGGGGAGTGGTTTAGGCTAAATCAAGTCTAGATTTTTAAATATTGAGAACCTTGGACTTTCCAAGACAATGCCAGAAGGGAGCATCTAGGCCAGTGAGGTCAAGTCTAGTGTTTGGTGAACTCTGGAGACCTTGGGGATGTCTAGTGCCTGCTCTGGTAGTCAAGAGGCACACCAGCAGGGTCCCCGCGTCTTCGTCACACCCTGTTCAGCAAAAGCAGTACGTTCAGTAGTTTCTGTGTAAACTCTCACTGTGAAAACTGGTGACCTTGCCCAACCTCTCATTCCAAGGAGAGGTAAATTGGAGGTTTAGGCACAAAAGGCAGCCAGGCAAATTGGTGGCCGAGTTAGGTCTGGAACCCAGCCTTGCCATTCACAGCCTGGGGTGTGCATTCCCATGTCCTGCTCATGAGCACCCGGGTCTGTCCGCCGGGCGGCTGGGGAGAGCATCGGGAGAGCTGGGTGCCAGGCTTCGTGACCTCGAGAGCTTGCCGGCTTTTACAAGAGGAACAAATGTCTTAATGTACAACATTAAACCACAGTGACACTTCATAGGCCTTCAGAGCAGGGTTACAGCAGTCAAGGAAGGGTCATTAAACTCTGACTCATGGAACCAAAGAGAATCTGACCTAGAAAGAACCCGAGCCCCGTCATCTAACCCTGGCATTTACAGACACTGACCCTGAAGACGGGCTGTTAACCTGTGGGCGGGCTGTCACAGTTGGCTTTCCTTAGATGACATGACCCTGCGTGTCTGGGTTCTTTGTCTGTGTGAATAGTTAATGGGACAGAACTGGATACTCTTCTATGTGGACACCAATGTCCAGCAATCTTAATACTAGAGCTCTGGATGGACAGCGGTGGGAGAAATCGAGAAGCAAGTTAAGGATGCCCTCTGCGAAGGTGAGGAGGGAGTCTGCTGCCTGTAGAGGTGACTCGTGCCACCGATAACAGTCAGCTGGGGCCAAGTGGTGGCGCAACGAGGAGCCACTTCAGATTCCAGAGCCGGGTGGGATGTGGTGAGGGAAGAGCTGAGAACAAGCCCAGGGGCCTCACAAGGGCTGGGCTGGGTCGAAGGCAGAAGAGCAGGGATGCAGTGGAGTTGCGTGGCCATCGAGAGCCGGAAGCTGTCCAAGGAGACATCTGCTGGGATTTGAGGACCAGGCAGACACACAGAGAGGTGGGAGCCAGGTTTGGTTCTCCTCAGGTTTTGAATTTGATAATGAATTTGATGAGCCCAACGCATATTCTGGAGGTGTGAGGAATGGAACTGAGAGGAAGTGGGTGGGAGGAGCAGGAGCTGACCACCCCAAGCTTAGGTACCTGTGGTGGAGTGCAATGGTGGGATGCCCAAAGTGTAATGGCAGACGGCTGGAGGTCCAGGTGTGGAGACATTAGATCAAGAGGTCACTGCAGTGGGAAGCCATGGACTGCAGCTCCACAGGACATGGCACATAAGTGCTCAGGACATGGTGTGGTGACCTTTGGGACAGCTCCAGAAGGAGGGAGAATCTACAATGGACCTGAGACAGAGAGGACAGGTGGGGAGGGCATCACCCAATGTCAAGCCTTCCTGGGAGCCAAGAGGTCAAAGCAGAGCCCGTGGACGTTGCTCCAGGGGAGCTAACACCATCTCGGAGAGAACAGACTCCACGTAGATGATGTGCAGGGGACGAGGAGAGGCCAGGGCAGCTGTGATGTGCAGGGGGACGAGGAGAGGCCAGGGCAGCTGTGATGTGCAGGGGGAAGAGGAGAGCCAGGGCAGCTGTGATGTGCAGGGGGACATGGACAGAGCTCAGCACCACTGGTCACTGGGATTCGACCCAGAAGAGAAGTGAGGAGGTCTGAGACAGCTAGAGGCCATGTCCAGGGAGTAGTAAAGGAGGAAAGAGGGATAGAGGCCAAGGTCCAGTGCAAGGTCATCTGGGGCCTAAAGGGAAAGGAAGGCTTGGGGAGGGAGCTCGAGGTGCACCGGGAAGGGCCTCGGCACAGGGACAGCCCAGGGGTCTCCCAGCGGCCACCTTCTCAGCCCTACTCACCTCTCAGTGTAGCCAGGACCCAGGCAGAGAGGCCCAATATGGAGTCCATGGGACACCCGTTAGGGTAGGTTACAGAACCAGAGGGTCCAGTGGGGCTGGACCACCACTGAGCTTCCGCCTGCTCTGTGAGCCGACTGACCAGGAGGGGCAGTCTTCAGCCGCACACAAGGCCCTTTGCTTAGGCCCGCCCCTTCTGGATCTCAGTGCACCTAACCGGCTGTCCACGTCTGAGGCCACCACCATACGTGCCTCGGCAGTGTGGCTAGGTGGGAGCACATCGTGGGCTGGACTCTAGGCCACACTGCTCTTGGACCACCTGGACTGGGTGTTGGTTGGTACTTTGTAACTAGAAGTGTGGTCCAGGGACCAGCAGCGTGAACACTGCCCAGTTGCATGTTTGAAAGGCAAAGTCTTGGTCCCTGTCCCAGACCCAGGGAACCAGTCTGCAGTTTATCCAGAGCTGCAGGTGACTGGCATGTGCACTGAACAGTGGGAAGGACGGAGCTGGCACACACAAGGCTGGCCATCACTGAACCGCCTCAGGCCTCACTCAGTACCCTCAGCCCCTGAAATAATCTCCATCAGAGTCCCCAGGTGCTGGGTGCAGTGGCGCTCACCTGTAATCCCAGCTGCTCAGGAGGCTGAGGTAGGAGGATGGCAGGTTCAAAGCCAGCCTCAGGAACTTAGTGAGGCCCTAAAAACTCAGTAAGATCCTGTCTCAAAACAAAATATAAAAAAGGACTGGAGTTGTGACTCAGTGGTTAAGTGCCCCTGAGTTCAGTCCTCAGTACACCCCCCCCCCGAAAAAAAAGTCCCCCAGGTGATCCAGGTGGTCAAGCATGTTTGGGAGCCAATGATTTTTGACTGAGCACTTTTTTTTTGAATTAAAAAAATAACTTTATATTACAAAGAAACTTTGGGGTTATTATAGGAAAAATGTGGAAAGCTGTTAAAAAGTCACTCATAATCCTATCGGTCATAGACAAGTGTCATAAAAACACTAGCTGTCTTTATTAACACGTGTGCATCT
Source organism: Ictidomys tridecemlineatus (assembly GCF_052094955.1). NCBI lineage: Eukaryota > Metazoa > Chordata > Mammalia > Rodentia > Sciuridae > Ictidomys > Ictidomys tridecemlineatus. The sequence goes on along the minus strand of NC_135488.1, from coordinate 30,721,837 downwards.
CTGTATGTGTGTGGACGGGCTGTCATGTACGTATTACTCATAGCCTGCGCGTTTCCCAGGTGTATTTGAAAATTTCACCTTCTAAACCTTCGCCGATGATGTCATCTTCAGTGTACACATACGTCTTCTTTACTGCAATTGCTGTAATTTTTTTTAACCAATTGCCTTTTAGGTTCGTTGAGAACACTTAGGCTTTTCCCATCTTCACCATATTATAAAAAGCGATGCAGTGTGCATCGTTATAACTGGACATTTGGGCCATCTGTCATTTTATTTAGACCAAGGACAACTCATGCCACCTCAGAGCTGTGGGATGACCCTAACGCCCGTGTCCAGCCGGCATCTGCCCCCTTACCCTGCTCTCCTTCACTCCCACCAACCCCCAAACTCTTGCCTCAAGGCCCAGGGATCCAAAGTGACCTGCCCAAGGGGACAGTGGCAGATCCAGGACCCAAGGACACCTTGGTTTCGGCCCTACTTCTTCAGCTCCCAGGCCATGGGGCTGGAGCTCTCAGCCACAGCCGATCCCCTCGCCCGCCGCCCCAGTGCCCGGGGTATCACCCTGCCCCTCTAGCCCTGCTCCTTCTGGTGGCCCTCTGGCTTCTTTCCTGTCTCATTTCCTGTGTTCTCCCGTGTGTGTTTCTTCTCTCCTCCCTTCTCCCTTGGCTGGGCCCACATGGGGGGAGGGAGGAAGGTTGCTCAGGGACTCCACAGACGCCCCTGGCCAACTGCAGCCCTGGCCATTCTCACGGTTGGCTGCTTTCCATGCCGGAGTCTGGGCTGGCCTTTCTGCAGGTGGTCATTTCCTGGTGGCACTCTGGGGTAGGATGACCCCCCTGAGGAAGGAGCAGGGTCCTGTGAAGCTTTGCACCCGGGCTTACACAGGGACAGTCTCTTTGCAGGAGCCTCTGACTCCGAGGGCTGACCCGTTTTCCACAGGGAGCACACCAGGACAGGGGGGTGGGCTCCTTTAAGGCCCCGCAGAGCAACATGAGTCCCTGGGAGGGGCGTGCCTAGCCCTGCAGGAAGACCCTGCCTGGCCCTTGGCTGGAGAGGCCTCCTAGCCATGCTGCTCTTCCCTTTGCGCTCGGGCTCTGGGACATGGAAGCCCTTGCTAGGTCAGGGGACAGGAATGTGGTGACCTCCAGGCTGGGAAGTGGGACAGGATCTGCTTCAGGTTCATCTCCAGCTGTGGGGCTCAATCACACAGCCCCTCTCAGCCAGGAAGCGTCCTGCTAAGTTATTTGGGGGACCTGTCTTCCAGTTTCCCAGAGAGAGCACCAGAGATGGGCACAAGTGAGCGCATGCGTGTGCGCATGCACACATGTGTACACGCACACATGTGTACACGCACAGGCACACACCCCCTCCAGGTTCACAGCCCTACTGGCTCCTCCGGATCCCCAGTGAGGAAGACACAGAGCTCCTTGGAGCTGGATGGGCTGGGCTGGGGCGTTGCTGGATTCTAGCAGGCTGGTTAGAGCTAGGTGGCTTTTGCAGCCTGTTGCAGGTGACTCTGTGCCCCTGGGTGTCTCTGCACCCTGGATGCATGCGCCTGCCTGCTGCCCCTCCCTAACAAACCCTCTCTCTCTCCCTCAGTGAGGACCAGACACCCCTGATTACAAGATGTGCTCCCTCCCCATGGCGAAATACTACATGTAAGTCGTCCTGCTGTGGCCCTACTTGCCCGCGGGGCTGGGCCCACATAGGGAGAGGGAGGAAGGCTGGTCAGGGACTCCACAGAAACCCATAATCACTCTCCATCATCACACTCTGCAGAGACAACAGCTCTCTTTCCCAGATTCTCTGAGATACCAGCCGTTCTATCCTCACCCCCACCCTGAGAAACCCGTAAAGAAAACATTACCAACTCTGGGAACCAGGCGCCTGGTGCCCCCATGCCAGGCGGCTACCAAAAGGCAGAGCCTGGGGTGGAGTTCATGTCACCTGTGTGGCCACAGCGGCCTCTCTGAAAGCTGAGGCAACCCTGAATCCCAGTGACACTGTCTTCCTGGTGTTGTCTGTGGCCTTGGCCCTGAGCCCAGGCCCCCAACCCTGACCTGCATTTAGCCTCATTTGCATCCTCGGTTACTGTTCTCTGGTCTCCAAGTGGGGTGCTGCCGGCTGTCCAGGTGTGGGGGAGAACGTCCACGGGCAAGCCCAAGATGGTCCAGATCTGTTTTCATATACAAGTGAAACTGCTTTAAACACACAGCCAGTAGCTGAAGGTATTATACCCGGCTATCACTGAGGGAGAGAGGGCTTGGAGGCGGTGGCATGGGTCCAGAGACTCTGCCCTCAAACCTGTCGAGAGCTCCCCAGGCTCTGGGAGCAGCTGATGGGCATCTTGGAAACCAGCCGGGCAACCAAGCTGCTTGCGAGACTCTGCCGTTCCACCTGCTCACCTGGGTTTCTCCCCAGCCTGCCCGGCACGTTCCTGCCCTTCCAGGCTGGTCATTAGGACCACAGCCACCCCCAGATGACTGCAATCTGGCTCTGCCTGGGCTTTCTGCTGACCTGTATTTGGTCCACCTGGAGCACACCAGGCCCTGGCTCCCAGGGGCTGGATGGACACCTACCTAGTACAGCATATTTCAATTTTTGTTTTCCAATTTGCAGATTTTCTCCTACAGAAAGTCTTTAAAATATCTGAAGAAGCAAATCATGCTTCATTATCCACTTGATTAGTCCTTTTATTAAATAGAATAAACATTGATAAAAATTGGAGCAAGCTGGGAAAGTTTGGGATAAGGCTCACTGTATCTCTGAGACACCTGAGCCTGGTGAGAGAACTTTCTCTACCGCTCCACGAGAAGGCTGGCTCCCCTCACTCTTCCAAGCCTCTGGAAACCAGGAGCCCAGGGGAGGAGGTCTTCTCTGCTTCATTAAGACAGAGCCGTCTTGACCTGCTCCCGTGGAGAAGCAAGCATGCCCCCCGCTCAGTGCGGCGGGTTAGAGGAAGGGCTTGGGGTCTCAGTGGTGCCTGAATGCAACAGACCCTCAGCGCTGCCGTCCTGTTCCAGAATCAAGGATGCGGATCAGAAGGCGCTGTACACAAGAGATGGCCAGCTGCTGGTGGGCGACCCCGACACCGCTGACTGCAGCGCTGGTGAGCTTCCGCGGCCTCCATCCGGGCCCTGCGCCACGCTCCGTCCACCCCACTTCTCTGTGTTTCTGTCCCCACCAGACGGGCAGCAGCTGTCCCCTGACAGAAAGAGGCAGGGGGCAGCTTTGGCCCAAAAGGACCCTGCAGAGTCCTGCTGGCCCTGCAGCCCAGGTGTGGCCAGGCCTACAGGGCGTCTGCTCCCTGAGACCCTCAGCCTGGGCTGCCCTCATCTCCGGTCTCTGTCCTCTTCCCAGAGAAGATCTGCGTACTTCCTAACAGGGACCTGGACCGGGCCAAGGTCCCCATCCTCCTGGGGCTCCAGGGAGGGAGCCGCTGCCTGGCATGTGTGCAGACAGAAGAGGGACCTTCCCTGCAGCTGGAGGTGAGACCCCGCCCCTCTACGGGGGCGGTGCGGACCCTGCATGGCCCCGAGGTGCTCTGCACCCACTTGTGGATTCTTGGTCAGGGCCGCTGTCCCCCTTCCTCGGGGCCACCCGTCCCCTTCCTCAGACTTCCACCCTCCCCCTTGTGCCCAGAACTAAGAGCCTTGCCTGTGGGAATCTGCACAAGGCACGTCCCTTTTGGTAGAGCCCCAGAGGCCTGTAGGCCACACCCCCATCAGCACCCTGGTCCTGCAGCGGCCACCTTGCCCCCGCAGGACGTGAACATCGAGGACCTGTACAAGGGAGGTGAACGGGCCACGCGCTTCACCTTCTTCCAGAGCAGCCTGGGCTCCGCCTTCAGGTTGGAGGCAGCCGCCTGCCCTGGCTGGTTCCTCTGCGGCCCGGAGGAGCCCCAGCAGCCGGTGCGGCTTGCCAAGGAGAGCGAGCCCTCGGCCCGCACTGAGTTCTACTTTGAACAGAGTCGGTAGGGAGGCAGGAGGCGCAGTCCAGCCTGTGCCCCCAAGCCAAGCTCATCCCACTTGTGGTGGGCAGAATCTGAGTGTGTACCCTTCACTGCCAAGTCACTTAGCAAGTGTGACTCGGTTAAGCACCCTGAGCTCCCTGGTGGGCCTGTGGTCACCACAAGGGACACGTGAGATGGAGGCAGGAGGGTCAGGGGCAGAGGGGGATTGGAGGATGCCATGCTGCTGGGTTTGGGGATGGAGAAGGGAGCCACATGCCACCCAAGCAAGTGTTTCTGGTGGCTGGAAAAGGCCAGGGAAGAGATCCTCCTCAGAGTCCCCAGAAGTCCCTGACACCCTTTCAGACTTCTGACCTCCAGAACATGAAAAAGAATAAACTTGTGTTGCTTTAAGCCGCGGAGTTTGTGGTAACTGGTGAGTGTGGCCACAGGAGATGACCACGGGGCCTCAGTCTGTCCTGTGCACAGTGTTCAGTGCAGGGGCTGTGGGGCATGTGGGGGTTCTTCTTGGAAGGCCACCACAGCTCCCGGACGCATTGAGTGTAAGCTCCCAGGGGGGCCCTGAGTGGCGTGACCTGGCATAGTGGGGAATGCTGGGCTGGAGCCTGGCCCACAGCTAGCACAGGTCCTCAGAGCAGGATCCTCCTCCATTTCATGGAGGGCTGTGGCTGGGCTCAGGCTGGGGCAGGGGGTTTGTCCTTCTGTGTCCAATAGGGTGGGTTGCTGGTGCTGTTCCTTCTGTGCACAACCCCTCAGCACCACCTTCCTGGACGCTCAGGAGTCTCACCGTAGTCAGAACTTGTAGGAGCAGTGTGGCTTCTTCCTCCGAGCGACCCAGCTAAGCAAGTATTCTCGCTGCACTTGACCACGAGGACATTGAGAGAGTGACATGGCTAGCTGAAGGTCCGGTGGGCTTCCATGTTGAAGGCCAAGCTCAGACCTGGCCCACCTGAGTCCAGTGCTGTTCCACAAGTCTGTGTTCCACTCTAGGAGCTGAGGACCGAATGACCAACAAAGCCTATCCCCCTGGAGCTTGTCCTCGAGAGGCTGAAACACGGACCAGCAAATAAAATGGACAAGAAAGAGAAAAAGCAAACAGATGAGGCAGCTCCCGGGATTCAGTGCCGAGTCCCTCAGGGAGGGCAGCACGGGGCCTGGACTCTGGTGAGGCCGAAGGACAGGAAGGAGCTGGGACTCAGAGTGACCCAGGCAGAGAAATAGCATCCACTGTGGCCCTGAGACAAGGCTGGGGGTGGGGAGGGGCAGGAAGGGACACTGGGGACCAGCAGGCGTGGGCCAGAGAGGCCTTGAGGCCCAAGGAAGGGCGTCCATACACTGGGTGCAAAGGGGCGCTCTGGGAAGGCTTTCAGCAGAGGAGGGACACGATGGCCTTCACGTCGCCTGTGTCTGCAGCTGGTCCGCAGAAGGTGCTGAGTAAGCGCACAGTCTCTAACGGGTGAGGGGACCTCTGTAGATTCTGGGAGGATGTCCATGGGCAGTGTAAGGAGGACTCCAGAAGCAAGCACAGAGCTAGAGTCACCAGGGAGGGCTGTGCCTTCAACCTGGGCCTCAGGGAAAAAGTGGTCCAGACAGAGAGTGAGGTGACGGGCATTCTAGGCAGAAAGAGCCACTCAGGAAGGTGGGACGGGGGACAGCCTCTGCATCTGGGGCTCGGTGAGTGGGGCCTCGGTTGGAGTGCCAGGTTGTGCCTGTCTGGCCACGGGGTGCATCTGGGAACCTGGAGGAGTCATCCAGGAACCTCAAGCAGGACTGGGATTCTAAGCTTGGGCCCCCATGGCCAGTGCTGGACTCACCCAGATGCCAACAGGGCCTCGGCTCTCCATCCCCGCCTGACCTGCCTTCTGTCTGGTTCTGTGGTCAGCTTGACCCCTGATTCATATTCCCATGGCCAGCTCATCTCCTTTACTCATGGATTAAAAGATAAACTGAGGCATACTTAGATTTTTTTTTTTCTTTTTGGTACTGGGATTGAACCCAGGGGTGCTTAACCACTGAGCCACCTCCTCAGCCTGTTTGATTTTTTGTTTTGAGACAGGGTCTCGCTCAGTTGCTTAGGGCCTCACTAAATTGCTGAGGCTGGCCTCAAACTTGCAATCCTCCTGTCTTAGCCTTCCGAGTCTCTGGGATTACAGACATGAACTACCACACCCAGCAAGAGTTTATTTGAGCGGACTCTGATTTTTGTATTAGAAGAACACAAGCTGCTGCTCAGGGCTCCTCCAGTGGGCGTGTGGGGGCTGATTTTGTAAGGTGTGCCCGAAGCAGGAGAGGAGGAACACGGCTGACTGAAGTGGGAAGTCCTCAGTTGGGTGTTTCTAACTGGCAAAGTCTCTACTTAGAGGGTGGCGTGGCTCTGGTTGGGTTAGCGCACTTCATTTTCAAATGCTGTGACCATTCACTCTGAGCTGCATTTCAGTTTTCTGGAGCAGGAACCCAAGTTCTGGGGCTGTCTCCACTCAAAACCTCCCAGATACTTACTATAACACCTGGTGTCTCTCTCTCTCTCTCTCTCTCTCTCTCTCTCTCTGGTGGTGGTGCAGGGGATGGAACCCAGGGCCTCATGAATGCTAGGCAAGAGGTCTACCACTGAGCTGCATCCCAGCCCGGGTCACTCATTTTTGCTGGCCCTCCTCTTGTGACCTCTTCACACTCTGATAGAAATGATGACAAGTTATTCGGGCTCCAGAGATTGAAAAGTAGGAAATGGAGGCCGCTCCTGTCAGGTGCACTTCACAGGTGCCAAGGATATTCCCATCCCATGTCCCAAGACTTGTCTCCTGAATTCCTTGTCCTCCCTGGAGACCGCCCCAAAGCCTTCCCTCGGCGGCCAGGCCACGAGAGCTAGAATTAAGTAACTCTGTGGGAGAGGCCCACGTCCGCCCTTATCCAGTACTTACATCTCAGAGTGAACTGGTAGTTCAGGCGACAGGGTCAACAGGTAATTGGCGCACAGTGTGGCAACCTTTCAATCAGGAAGCACTGGGAAGCTCAGGGATGGGGAGGTGTCTGCACGTGCCCATGTGTGTATGGGGTGCGTTTATGTAACATGGACACGTGTCTGTGTCTGCGTGTGTGTGCTGTGTGCAGATGAGTGACCAGGTGTGCACATGGTGCATGTTCACTGTAGGCTCCAGAGGCAGGAGCAGTTGGTTTTATCCAGAAGGCTCTGGATCAACCTTACACAGGAGAGCAGTGCGTTCAGGGTCCACTAGAACCTGTGTGTCCTAAATCATTCCAACCAAGACTCAGAATCTAGTCTCACTTCCCTTTGACCCAATTTTTCATCTCAGGATTTATGAACAACTGCTCTAAAAGCCACACACACACAAAACCCCTGCAGCACACACACAACACATGTAAGTTCCAAGAAGTCGACCTAGGTTTTAGAGAGGAAAAATAAAACTGAAGAAAAGCAAAGGAAACTGTAATGGACATCACTTTTCCTAGAAAATTCTCTGAGATATACTATCAGTCCGTAAATGAACTTGACAGATGAGTGCATTCAGTATAAACCGAAGTTAACATCTTGGATAGAAGTATTTACATTCAGGTTATATCTCTATGTGAATTTACAATTTTATTTCACATGTACATGGCGACGAGGGCATGCTACCATTCTACCAAAGCACGCTCCACCCCACCCCAAATGACAACCTCCAATTGAGACCCACAGCCTGCAGTGCAGCCTTTGGGCTGCAGGGGGCGGCAGAGATCAGGCTCTGCGTTTGCCTTGCAGGCCTGCGAGCTCTCTGAGCCCCTGAAGACCCACATTTCCTACCCGGCAGTCCCTGTGCCCCAAAAGTCTGTCTCACAATGGATTCATCCTTCTGAGACAGAGAGGGGGTCAGACCTGGGTCCTATGAAGACCCAGAACACATTTCTCTCTTGTGCAAAGTTGTTCCAGAGCCTCTTGGAATAAAGAGGAGGGCTCCCAATCAACTCTGCCTGCCTCTGGAGCCCATATCAAGTCTCCCAGCACCCCCTTAACAAGGGGGACTCGACCCTGCCCCCTGGGAGTGCCAGGCCCCGTGGGAAGTTAGACACTGAGCACATACTCACATTGGGGTTTCTTGCATAACGTGAAGGAGCAGGGCACGCATTCCTGGCCCTCTTACCCCTGAAAGAGGCTGCAGGGAACAATCCTCTCGCAACCTCCAGCTCCTGGGACACCCTTACCCAGGCTCCGCCTTAAGGCAGAGTGTCTTCTATGGGATGTTTTTCTGAGGGTCCTCAGCCAAATCATGGTCCTAGCACTGATCACATGATCTCGTCTACATAGAGGACCACGGATTCAGCATCCCTTAGCTAAGTATTTTCCAAACTGGTTCCTGGGAACACTTTTTTAGTGAATGCTCATAGGTTTATAGGAAGAGAGGATTCTCTCTGACCTCTCCTGTGTGTCCCTGCCTGTTTGTTCTCTCTGCTTCGGCCACACTGGTCTCTCCTAGCTCTCCAAAGACAGACACTCCAGCACCATGCCACCCCAGGGCATTTGAACCCGCTCTCTGTTTGGAGGCTTGTTCCCCAATGTCCTGCATGGCTTATTTCCTCAAGGAGGCTTGCCCTGGCTACTCTATTTAAAATCACAGTATGCACCCTCTTGAATCCCAGCACTCCTATGTCACCATGGTACCATCACATCTGACATACACTATGATTCATTTTTTATTTATTGTACTTTTTTCCTTCTGCGTCAGCTAGAACACAAGACCCACAGGCAGAGGCTCTGGTCTGCTTTGTGCATTTGTATCTGACTGGCAGGCACAAGTGTGTTTGTGCCCTGTGCCGGGCACTCAGTGACACTGCTAAGTAATAAAGGGACAAATGCACAGCAGGGGTGGAGAACTCTTGTTTGATGGGTCGTCATGGATGCCAGTCCCAGGAAGCCCAAGTAGAATTCCCAGCATGGAGCTGTGCTGGGGTCACGTGTCCTGAGTCATCAGGAAGGACTGTGGCTGCAGGTGGGAGTCATGGAGAAAGGACCTACCTGGTGTCTCAGTTAGCTATTGGTGTGTAACAAACCAACCCAAACTCAGTGACAGAGCAGCAACGACTTGTCATTCCTCACTATTCTGTGGACCTGCTGGGTGGGTCCTCTGCTGGGCTGCTAGGGCTCACTCACATTCAGTGGGAGGTCAGCTGGGCTGGAGGGTCCAAGGTAGATCCTCCCACAGGACTGGCAGTTATGCTGTTGGTAGGGGACCTTGGCTGTCCTCCAGGTATTTCACCCTCTGGCAGACCAGAGTGACTTCCTTATGTGACAATCTTGGTGCCACATTGAAGTGGACACTGAAAATGAGGTTCAGGGTCCTGAGCTCACAAAACCACTGCCCCGTATCCCGTTAGTCAAAGCAGATCGCAGGCTGCCCTGAGGAAGGGAGAAATTGTCAGAGAAGTAGATTCCACCTGTCGAAGGGAAGAGCTGCAGAGAACTGCCCAAGGTCACTGCCAGCCGATGGGAGGAGGGGGCTGAGAGCAGGCTGCCTGACCCCTGAGAGCCCCATCCTGACGGTCATGCTGTGCCACCTTGGTGAGGAGCTGCGACGTGGGCCAGGCTGGCAATGCCCACTCACTCATTCTGCAGAAGGTACTGAGCACCCCGTGGCTCAATGCCGTCTGGGCACGGGGGCTCAGGAGTGGGTCCCAGTACGTGGTGCTCCTGCTTGGATGGGAAGGCCAGGCTTCAGGGCCCTCTTGGGTCCCTTATCTTGCTCAGTGGTTTTCATGCTAACTGGGAACCTGGGGAGAGGGTCAGCCCTTGGGGGACTGTGCAGAGGGAGGCAATGCCCCATTGGAACCCCAGAATGGGAACACTGGGGGCAGGGGCTCAGGCACATCAGTACAGCTGGAGGAGACTCCAAGAACCCAGAGGAGGAGCATTGGAATGAAAGCAAAGGATCCTAGGTGGAGAAGCCCCTCTGCCTCCGAAGGGCTAACTGCTGGGTTCCCCATTATGAGAAGGGCTCGTGCTGTTCTCCCAGGGCCTCCGTCCCTTCTCTCCTAACCCCTTCCATGTGCTCAGTCACCCTCCATACCTGTGGCTCACACACACACACACACACACACACACACACACACACACACACACACACGGTCAATCAACCATGGATTGAAATCTTCGGGAGAAAGCGTGTCTGTGTTGAACACATACAGACTTTGATTTTTGTCGCTATTTCATAAACAGTACAGAGTGACCACAGTTCCCCAGCACTCACCTGGCATTAGGTACCGTCAGTGACCCATCACGATCTCAGGAATGTGTGAGGACACGGGTGTTACACGGAACTTCCCAGCCGTTTCATGTGGGGATCTGAGCCTCCTTGGGTTTGGGTGCCCCTGGGGGTCCTGGAACTGTGTCTCCCTGCAAACCGAGGGGGATCCACTAACTGGGTGCTGCTGTACTGATGTGGGTTCTGTGCTGGGAGCTCTGTGCCGGGTTGGGCTTCGCTTTCAAGTTCAAGCCGCCACCCTGCCCCTTCTCACTGTCCCAGGATTCAGTGGTGAGCAACCCGAGACTGTGGAATTAAGGGTTCCAGAAGATCAGAGCCACGGAGGCACCCAGAGAGGGAGGCCAGAGGACGTTTTCACAGATAAGGGCAGCCTGGCCTTCTGCAGGACACGCGCTGTCTGCCCAGCACATGTCCAGCGGCTGCCACTCACTCACCCGCCCGCGGTCGTGTCTGCCATGTGCTCCGCCCCATAGTGTGCGCTCTCAGCACCGGAGGCTCCCAGGTGGCCTTGACCATGTGTGTCAGCACCAGCCAGGATGAGGGTGAGTAGACTCCTGCCACCCCCACCACAGCTGATGCAGACCACAGCGCTGTTCCCAAGCACCTGGTTTGGGAAGAGTCTGAGGATTCCCGGAGTTTGCAGCACTCTCCTTCCGCCTGATCCGTCTCCGCCATCAGTGCTGAGCCGACAGAATCTCTTCCCAGCTTCGAGATGTGCTTGTCACGTGGTGTTAAAACGCAGCCACCTGCTCGGAGCCATGAGTCAGCCTTGCAGGAGTAAATGCCAAGCAGGGTACATGACCCTCTGTGTGTGGGTTTCCATGACAGAAAGGGAGTCACTAAAACAGGAAGTCAGACATCAACAGCCAGCTCCCCTCGGTGGAACCGTGGGGGCCCAGTCTGTCACTTTCTGCTCAGCCTTATTAGTCAGAAAAGATCATGGAAAAACGTTCTCAGTCTGAGAGGCTGCTCATCTGTCACCACTTCCCCCAAGTCCCCACAAGACTGGCAAAGCCTGTGACCCCAAACTGAAATCCAGGGGAGACTGGTTCTGAGAATTCATGTCTCTTCCCAAAGGAAGGGACGTCAAAACCAGGGTCCAGGCCCCACTGGGGGCGGGTAGGGCTGTGCCCAGGGCTGGCTCGTGGGGGGCGGGAGGGTAGTTTGGGGTGAGTTCAAGGTTTTGCTGCCTCCTGCCCTGATCTGGGATTGGGCCCCTCTCCTTGCTGTGTCATCCTGGGGTACAGCTTTATAGATGGCACCTCCTAGGCCTGGCAGTCACTTGGCCAGAGCGATGGCTGCCTTTGCCCTGAACAGGTCCAGGTGAGGGGACAGGAGTGTGGCACAGCCCACCCCACCCCTGCTGGCAGTAGGTAGAGGCTCGTCCTGTGTCTGTTCCCTGGCAGGAGATGACGGAGGAGTTTGGGGAGAAAGACGGGTAAGCTGAGCTTCTGAGCCGGTTGGATTCTTAGCGGCACATAAACAGCAGGTAGGGCGTTCAGTGCCAGTTACACGTGCGGGAGAGAAACATGGGATGGAGATGGAAATTCTGAAGTTTTCAGCATGAAGAAGGTGTCTGGGCTCATGGGATGAATGAACTGGAGAAAGGGGAGTTTAAGAGAAGATGGTCCAGGAGAGAGGGAGATGGAGAGGCAGGCGGCAGGTGGAGACCTTCAGGGGAGGCCAGGGAGGAGGACGGGCAGAAGGAAGCCAGGAGGTAGGGTTGCAGGGTCCAGATCAGAGAGGGTCTCAGAACAAGGGGCACAAACATTGACGCATCCACCGGGCCTCAGTTGGGGGACGCTGGAGCGCTTTCAAAGACAGGAGCTGAGCAGAAGCACAGGGTCTTCAGGAGGTGAGAACATGGGGCGGTGGGCGGAGAGGACTCTTGTAATCAATTTGGTTGTGAAGGGGAGGAGAGAGGATGACATGGAGCTCAGGAAAGCATCAAGATGCCATGGTTGAGCCAAGTGTAAGAGCTGGCAGGAAGGGGCCCGTGGAGAAGGACAAGCTGATGGCAGGACGGGGCACCCGCAGCAAGGGTGAGTGGCCCTGTGTGGGCTCGGAGCACCCTGTGTGGCTCTCACCTGAGTAAGTGGCATAGGTAGACGTTCTCCAGTTACTTTTGCAGTGCTCAGTGTAGCAAAACCATGTGCTTTGATTGTCCCATGACACATCTGGGAGAAAAGTACCAATGACATTTAGACTTAAGGGAAATCTCTTTAATATAGCACTGGAAGATACCGAAGTGGTTTTACAGTATTATTTCCAAAGCATTGGTTTCCTTTATCTTTTGTAGAATAAACCACCCCCCAAACTTAGTGGCCTTCAAAAATAAAGAAAGACCCTGCTTTTTCTATTTGTGACTCTGCGGTTGCTCAGGCATCACTGGGAACATGATGTCTTTGCTCCAGGGAGCACAGGCTGAGAAAGCCCCAGGTGGGACCAGGCGTGGGCTAAGGGCTCTCTGAGTGTGGGTCTGGCTGGCTCTGCTGGATCTGCAGCAGGACTGACAGTCAAAGGTCCTTTACGCGGACTTTCCATGCCTTGGTCTTGCACGCAGTATGGCGACTGGGTTCCAAGAAGGGGCCTCGGGAAAGACGGGCAGAAGCTGTGTCACTCTTGATGACCTTGCTTTGAAAGTCCTTCTGCTTCATCCAAGTCACTCATGCCAGCGGACACCCAGAGGGAGGGAGACCAGGCTCCACCTATGGATGAGAAAAGTCTGGAAGGATTTGTGGACATGTTTTAAAACCACCACGGATGGTAGCACGGAGCCCGTGAAGACAACAACTTACAACAGGCTCCTTTTCAGGGTGATTTCTACGGAGGCAGCGACGATTTCTGTGACCCTGTCATCTCATCAGACCCTTCTGTTCGAATGCTTGCAAGGGTCTATTTATTCTACCCGAGAATGTAGGAGATGTAGGTGGGTTCCTGACACTCTTGGTGATGCTCAGGGGAAGGAGCTGGTCCCGTGGCTGGTCTCAACACCTTCCAGAGGATTCTGTGAACAAGTTAGAGTTGCAGAACCACATCCCTCCCCATGAGTCCCCCAGGAAGAGGGGCTCCTCCCCTGAATTGCTAAGCTGATGGGGATGGAGAAGGTCTGCTAGCTCTTGTTATTTTGCTCTCAGTGAGGAAACAGGAGGTATGGCCCGGGATGGAAGAAACTGGGGATGATTTGGAATATTTTCTGGGGAGATGGAGTAGCTGACTAATCATCGGATCAGGGAGCGGTTGCTAAGCAACCATAGAAGCTAACTGGTTTTCAATGTCATCAGTGTGCACAGTCTTCCTTGTTCTCCCTAGGGGCTCGGTGGTTTTGGCAAAGAGTCCAAGTGGACAGACCTTGGACAGATCCAGAGCTCTGCCCAGCGGCGCAGCGGGCAGGCAGAGAAGACAGACGGGGGATACGCCCTACAGGAAGGGTCTCGTGAGTGACTGGATAGAGGTGGAGACCACCGAGGGGATGTGGCAGAGCAGAGCTGAGTAGGCCAAGGTCTGGAGGTCACTGTGTGGTTGATACATGAGCAGACAGATGGAGAGTGCAGGCCGCGGGACCGCGTCCCCAGGCCTGAGAACAGGATGCTTATGTTGGACTATTTAGAGGTGAACTGAAACAGAAAGCTCCTAACTTCTTCACACTGTGAATAAAAACCACCTCTGGCCTGCCTGGCGCCCAACTCCAGACTGTGGCGGTTTTCTGATTAGTGCAGCCTGGCTACGTCCATGTATGTCCATCCACCGGCCGCTGGTTCTCTAGATTGTAACTGATGGGGAAGTCACCTGGTGCTTCTCCCCAGTCGGATCATGCTGCTTCACATTCCTCCTCCTGCCCAGGGCCACGGAGCACGTCGTAATCCCAGCAGCTCTGGAGGCTGAGAGGGGAGGATTGCGAGTTTAAAGCTAGCCTCGGCAACAGCGAGGTGCCAAGTAACTCAGTGAGACCCTGCCTCTAAATAAAATACAAAATAGGGCTAGGGATGTGGTTCAGTGGTCAAGTGCCCCTGAGTTCAGTCCCTGGTACCAAAAATTAAAAAAAAAAATCTTTCTCCTTTTTCTATCATTTGCCTGTTTCTTATGTGGGTAGGTGGCTAAATCTGGCCATCTGGGGACCAGGAAGTCTCCCTGGCCAGGCTTCCAGTAACAATGATGAGAAGCCACAGGGCTTGGCCCTGGGGGCGGGTGAGTAAGAGAGGGATGGGAGTCACAGGGAGAGAGGCACAGCACTGACCACGGAGCTGGTCATCCAAATGGACATCAAGGTCTCTTGGTGAGGAACTGGTTCCAAGTGCAAAGACTTAAAAAGTAAAGGAGAGGGACCAGGGGTCAGCCGCTGGGAGCCACTGAGAGGGACAGGATGGTAGGAGTTTTGAAGGGCTGGAACTTTGTTTTCGTGGGTTGCTTTTAAGTTTTACAAAGTGGGAGAAGTCACAGTAGGGCAGTGACAGTGGGGATGACTCTGTGCCCACCCCAAGCCCCTGGACCTGAGGAATCTGGGTGGTGGGGGGCGCGAGCTTTTTTTCTTTTTGAAAAAGCTGCAGGGGAAGCATAGCGCGGAGATGTTGGATTTCACCAGAGGAAGAGCCAGGGATACTCAGGAAAGAGAGCAGGCCAGGCAGTGGTGCCCCCCTGTCACCCAGTGGCTGAGAGGCTGAGGCGGGAGGATCAGGGGTCCAAAGCCAGCCTTGGCAACTCAGCAAGGCCCTAAGCAACTTAGCGAGACCCTGTCTAAAATACAATAAAGGGCTGGGGGTGTGGCTCAGTGGTTAGGCGCCCCTGGGTTCAATCCCCCAGGCCAAAAAAAAAAAAAAAAGAAAGAAAGAAAGTAAAAACCATTTACTTAACAAAAACTGTGGAGCACACTGAGACACATTCCTGAACAAGGTGAGGAATGGACATCTCAGCAGTTGGAACAGACAACAAATACCTATGCAAATTTATACTGGGCATAATTTCAGACAGTGATACAAGGTATGAAGAAAAAAAGAAAGCTATTGGATGGAGACTGACCAGTGTGGGCAGGAAGTGGAGACGGGTTTGTCACAAATCGTATCCTCCCAAGGGAATGGAGGTGCCCTGGGAGCTAGGCCAGCAGGAGGCCCAGATAGGTTTCACGGGGTTAGTGCTTGCTGGAGTGAACAGCTCTGCTGAAGAGCACATTAGGGCCTTCCTGTGGGACCCTGAGGCTCCGGCCGCCCTGCAAGGTTCTCTCAGACACGTGTTCTCACTGGGGCCCCCTGGGGGCAGCCGAGGGCAGTGCAGGCTCTTTCCTACCTGCTGGACCTCAAGACCAGAGGCAGGCTGTTGCAATCGCTGCCCACATCCCCGTGGGTCATGGAAGCCCTGAAAGCAGAGCTGACACGCGTGCGGGGGCTGGAGGCAGCCTCCCAGGCTCTCAGGCCATCTGCACGCAGCCCAGGAAGCCACAGAGCTCCTGGAGCCGAGCAAAGGGAAGTGGCCAGCACTTCAGACATGACACCATGCGGGCTCAGAGGACGTGTCTTTAGGGCACAGAAAAGGAAGTTTTACTTCACCAGGGTTAGTAAACATGAGCAATTTGCTTTCTTAGTAGACGTCTGCAGCTGTTAGAGGAAAGCAGGACCGGTACCTGCAGGGAGAGAGTCACAACTGGTTGTCAATGGGAACTGGGAACACGAGAGCGTCCTCACATAGGGAAGCCACAGAGAGGTGGCCCTGAGCTCCTGGGATCCTTTCTGGTGCCCTGAAGGGTCTGAGTGTTAGAGATTGGTGTCCCTCCCTCTGATGTTCCTTTATTGTGATTCTCCCTGAACCTGTGCGCCTTTTGCGATCTTGAGCTATATGGAATGGGCAAATTCGTTCATTACTGATTCACATATTCCCACTTTTTGAATTGTTAGGGTGCTCCAGCAAGGTGTTCATCTCTGTGACCCAAAGACCTGACAAGAACAAAATAGAGGAGGAAACAGTTATTTGGGGCTCACAGATTCAGAGGTCTCAGTCTGTGGACAGCCGGCTCCATTGCTCTGGGCCTGAGATGAGGCAGGACACCATGGTGGGAGAGTGTTCTGGAGACTAGCAGCTCAGGAGGGGACCATCAGGAAGCAGAGAGAGCTCTGCTCACCAGGCACAAAATATAAGTCTCCAAGACACATCTCTTGACCCACCTTCTCCAGTGACACCCTAGCGGCCCCAGGTTAGCACCCAGTTAATCCATATCAGTGGGTTGATCCACTGACTTGGTTAAGGCTCTCCTAACTCAACCAGTTCACCTCTGAATCTTCTTGCGTTGACACTTCATGTCCAAATTATAGCAAAGATACTATTCCAAAATACAAGGACTTAAGGATAAAATCGTTATAATTCTTAGCCCAATGGGGAGAATAAAAAGTGATTTTGAATGACATCACAAAGTACTGCAGACACTGGTTTACCCTCCACTCCACACTCCTGTGCCAAGCTGCAGCCATCCCACGTGGGCCTTTGTCTCTGCTCCTGTCCGGGTCTCTATGTCCAGCCACCACTGGGCAGCTGGGTTACACAGCTGCATTTGAAATGCCACTCAAAGAGGAGGGACCACCCCCGCTACCTGCAGGAACACCCGCTTCTCCTCCTGTTTCTTCTTTCTCTGTAAATGAAGCTCCTATTCCTCCTCCCACCTCAATCATCTAAGCCTCAAGATAAGATTGTCCTTGACCTCCCCTTTGTTCCATATTTCGCAGTCACCTCTGTGGCCAGTCAGCAGCCATTGAGGCCCGTTGATGGCCACGTCTTCCCAGGCTCTTCCCCTCCTGGTGGCTCCTGGTCTGGAGGCTGTGGAGGCCAACACCCATCTCCTCACTGCAAAGCCCGGCCTCCTTCCAACCTCCGTGCACACGCTGCACCTCCATGGCAGTGGAGTAGAATTTGATTCACTTATACAAACACAGAGTGCATCTTATTCTTGGGCTGTTCATAAAGTGGAGTGTCCCTGGTTGTGTGTTCATATATGAACCAGGAAAGTTATGTCCCAGTCTTTCTCCCGTCTTTCCTATTCCCATCCTCTCTCTTCCTTCATTCCCTTTTGCCTAATCCAATGAACTTCTATTTTTAGCTCCCCTCCCCGGAATTGTGTGTTAGCATCCGCATATCAGAGAGAACACTCGGCCTTTGATTTTTTTGGGACTGGCTTATTTCACTTAGCATGTTAGTCTCCAGTTCCATCCATTTACCAGCAAATGCCAGAATTTTATTCTTTATAGCTGAGTAATATTCCATTGTGTCTATGAACCACACGTTCTTTATCCATTCATCTGTTGAAGGGCACATAGGCTGGATCCATAGTTTGGCTACTGTGAATTGAGCTGCTATCAACATTGATGTGGTTGTATCATTGTATATTTAAGAACAGCCATCGTGAAGTACTGGCAGGTCCCCCAGGTCCCCGTGGTCTCTCACAAGTTCTGTCTTGCACGTATCACTCTTTGGGATTAGACAATCATCCCTCTTCTGTTTGCTGCCTTCTCTTCCTCGTGCTTCAGAGCTCCGCTCTCTCTGGGGGACGCCATGTGCAGCTCTGCAGCAGACTAAGCACCGTCCACGTTCTGTGGCCCTGTGGCCCTGGATGCCAACACAGATTGCCAGCTCCGTGCCCGCGGGAGGCTTTCCCCCACTCCACAGGCAACCTGAGGGCGGCTTGCTCCACGGGTCGCATCGCCAGTGTCTTAAGGGGGCCATTTAACCATGTGTGACAATGAACAAGTGAGGAAGGGGGAGGAGGGAAGGGAAGGAGAGAGGGAGAGGGGAACAGAGAGGAGGAGGGAAAGAAACGGGGCACAGGGACGAGGAGGAGGACCAGCCACAGCCTCCCTGAAGTAGGCAGCAGAGCCTTCCAGGAAGAGGCCATGTCTGCGCCAAGTGAAGAGTAAAAGGAAGTTTCCGGAAAGAGCCGGGAAACGCCCTGAAGTGCAGTCAAGGAAAAGGGCGAGATGCTGTTCTCTTCGTCAGGATTCAGTGACGGGTGACAGAAAGCACTCGGGGTGTGTCAGGAAGGTTTTCACATAAGGAACTGGACCCTCCCAGCCTCCGCTGGAGACCTGGAGGAGCGGGCCTTAGTCCACATCTGGGAACCGTCCCCAGGAGGCCTCCAGAGGGGGCCTGCTGGGAGCTGTCTGTCCGTCTGTCACAGTCAGGAAGGTGCTGCTGCTCCGCTGGCCCCTGTCGCCCACCCCTGGAGCCGGCCGGGGAAAGGGGCCGCCGGGCTGCTGGCTCCGGGACCACACTGCTGCGCCTGCAGTCAAGATCCAGAACCTGCGGCCTGGAGCGAGCCGTGCTGCCTGAGATTGGGGGTCAGCATCCCCTGATGATGCAGCCAGATTCAAGCCTCTCAGCCACGTGTCCGACGGGCAGAGTCGGAGTGACATCTGGAACTCCAGCTGCAAGGGCGTCTGGGAAGCGTGGTTATGGGCATGGAGATGGTTTGCCCCAAAGGGCTGCATATGGGCAGCCCGGTCCCCTGGGTGGCCGTGTGGAAGTACTGGCGGGAGGGAATCAGGTCGTGGGGTTTCAGGGTGGGTTGATGCACCTGGCAGGAGGGGTCAAGTCTCGAGGGACGGAATGAGCCCTCAGCAGAGTGGGCGGCTGTGAGTGGGGCTGGCCCCTGCGTGACCCCCTGTCCTGCACAAGCTCCTCCTGTGTGTGCAAGTGCTGTCACCGCTGTGGTGCCATCTTCCGTGAGGCCCTCATAGAGTGGCCGTGGCCAGCAGTGTGCTGTCCAACCTCCAGATCAGTGAGCTAAGCAAGCTTGCTTTCTTCCTAACACTCCAGTCTCAGCCATTTCTTACAGTCACACAAAATATCCTAAGACGGTGCTGCTTCCCGGGCTCTGCAGAGACGAGCTGGAAGGGGGCAGAGGAAGCCACCCGCTAGGCCAGGTCAGGTCCGAGAATGGAGGAATTCACAGGCGACTGCCTTCAGCACCCTTCCCCCACCCTTATCAGGATGACCTGCCCCACTCCAGCCTGTGGCCCAGGTCACCTGTCCCAGGAATTTCCCTCCCTACAGGGAGCTATGGGTTGTTAAGTAATGTGTCTGCTCCATCCTGCCCTTCAGACCCCCTGCTTCCCACCCTTGGGCCACCCCCACGGAGCATTCCTGGGCCTAGTCACGTAGGCAGGAAGGAGAGAGGTAAGGGGAGAAGGCAGAACAAAGGTAGCCTAGGACATAAAAAGGGCAGAACACCTCGCTTCTGGGGCTGCCAGGATACCAGCTGTGGCCCCTTCTCCCTCCCGGGAGAGTCTGTTACCCCTTTTTAATAAACACCTCTTTCTATGCTTGCCTGGGCCTGTGTCTCCAGTGTTCAAACTTCAACATGTGGGGAAGCAGGACTCGTCACCAGTGACCCGCGGTATCACTAACAGACGTCCTGAAGACCCCAGCTGCCACCCACAGGCCCTCTTCCCATATCCGTTGAGTTTCCAGGACCAGAAATGGCCTGGGTGTGACAGCAGCAGTAGCCAAAGCCCTGTGCAGGGCCATGTCTCTTGCTCTCCCAGCCACCTGGCGGGCGGTGTGGGCTTGTGGAGCATTCACCCCACGACAGGAGGGACACCACCCTCGCATCTGGTCATTCACACCCAGGACAGGAGGGACACCACCCTCGCATCTGGTCATTCACACCCAGGACAGGAGGGACACCACCCTCGCATCTGGTCATTCACACCCAGGACAGGAGGGACACCACCCTCGCATCTGGTCATTCACACCCAGGACAGGAGGGACACCACCCTCGCATCTGGTCATTCACACCCAGGACAGGAGGGACACCACCCTCGCATCTGGTCCTTCACACCCAGGACAGGAGGGACACCACCCTTGCATTGGGTGCAGCCCGTGCACTTTGCTGAGTTTCCACCTCACAGCCGAGAGCATCAGGGTACAGTCCTCCATGGTGGTTGATGCACGGTGACCAATCTGAACTTCTCTGTGTGGGGGACTGTGGTCCGCAGAGCACCTCAGGAGTGGGAGAAAGTCCCCTCTGTCTGTGAGCCCTCCTCAATAGCTGTGTGACTCTGGGAATGACGTCAGTGTCCTGGGTCTCAGTCAGTGCTGCATGGTAGCCTACGGGGACATGATGGGGACATGACGACACTTTGAAGGATCACTACAGTGGCTGCTCCATCACCCTGGAACCTGGTGCTTTCCGCAACTTTGGGTCATTCTGCAAAATCAAAGTCCTCAGTAGGAGCACCCATCTGTCCCACTGGGCCACACCCTCCTCACTACCCGGGGAGGAGCGGGGAGGAGCACTGGGTCCTTTGAGGTTATGGCGTGGAAGCCACCAGGCCATGACCTTGGAGGTTGGAGGGGCTCGTCCCCCAGGTTCACGGAAGCCTGTGTGGTCGATGGACGGAAAGCAAAACGGCCACTCCACCCTGCATGTGGCCATCACATCTGCATTTAACTAGGGATCGCCTACTGTACATCAACCCAAGAAATTGAGCACCAATCCAAGAAATCATGTCTTTGAGGTGCTGACTGTATTTGTTTCTGTTACATCTTAAACACATAATGGTGCTATTAAATATTTTTAAGTATTGAGTTCTGAAATTATCCCATGTACCCCTAGAGATGGCCACACCGGGGGGAATTGCCACAGGGAAACATGAAGGGTGGGTGGTGTGTGAAGTGGCACGATTTGGGTGTGACAAGTCACCATCATCAGTGCGTCTCTGTGGCTGTCAGAGCTCGGTGGGACGGCCTGTGGAGTGAACTCAGACTCACTGAAACAGGAATCCATTACAGAAATGTTTGAAAAAAATGTATTGCAGTTTATTGAAGAAGATTATCGGGTAATTCCCGGGATGGATGGGGCGGTGGGAGCGACCTCAGGACAGAGATATTAAGGGGGCATTTGAGGAGGCTAGAGAAGCTGAGGAAAGACAAGAGAGGCCATGGACAGAGGAAGACCCTCCTGCAGGGACATTCTGTTCTTCCTTAAAAGCTCAACAATCAGATTATTTTGTGGTTGGACACATTCAAGTTATGCTAGTCACAAGAGTAGCACTGAATGACAAAGAGGGATAGGGGCACATCAGGCCACATGTGGCCACCAGGGGAGACAGGATGAGCCACGGTCCCCACGCCCAGGAAGTGGGCCCAGTGGTGACCTCGGGCACGGTGCTGTCTGCATTACCTGTGGGGCCTCACCTGAGAGGCACCTCCAGGACCTCATTGTTCAGATGAGGAAACTGAGGCCCAGGGAGTCTCAGCAACAGGGAGTCTCAGCAACACGTCCTTCCTAGTAAGTGGTGGGGACCAGACTGGCACTCAGACCTTTCTGATGGAAAGCCACGTTTGAAATCACTGTATGCTCACATTCCTTGCTGGAGGGTCCAGCAAGCTCCTACAAGCCGAGATTTAGATGCCACAAAGAAGATCCAAACAACCTGTCAGGAGAGACGGCACTGTCGGGAGATGAGGAAGCTGTGTAGGGAAGGCAACAGTCTTTTTTCCCTCCGTCCTCATAAATTCTCGTTGGGTCTGCACCCCTGCAACCAAACTCAGAATAACAAGAGAGAATCACGCAGGAGTTTATTAAATGTATGTTCCATGTACACAAAGACGCCAGGCAATGAGAAGTGTCAAAGAGGTGGCTTTGAATTCTGTTGGCATAGCATCTTTAACGAAGAGCAAGAAATGTGTAAACAAGACAAAAGCAAAGGGCTCTGAGTCTCTAGGGACAGCAAGTTGGGAGAAGCCAAATAAAGTGACAGATAGAAACCAGCTAGTAAACGGGTCCATGTAGGTCCTTCCATGCCGTCTCCAGGCCCACAGGTCTTCCACGGTCACCCTTGTTCCCACTGGTGGAAGAGGAGGGGGGCACCTCATGCCTTTGTATATCTGCACCCTGCTGTTGGCAAACAGGGGAGGGTCCGGGCTTTCCTGCACCCTCGGCAGCTCCTCCTCCTCTTCCTCCTCTTCCTCCTCTTCCTCCTTCTTCCATCTCCCCTCCTTCTCCTCCTCTTCTTCCTCCTCCTCCTCCTCTTCCTCCTCCTCCTCTTCCTCCTCCTCCTCTTCCTCATCCTCCTCTTCCTCCTCCTCTTCCTCTTCCTCCTCCTCCTCCTCCTCTTCCTCCTTCTACCATCTCCCCTTCTTCTTCCTCTTTTCTGGAGACATGTCACTGTGTGCCCAGCCAGGCCTTCAGCTCCTGGGTTCCGATGGACCTGCTGCCTCCTGGGTAGCCAGGGCTGCGGGAGCCACCACCATACCTGACCCTGTCTACTGCTCTTATTTGCCTTTAGCTTAATGGTCCTCGTACAAGACACAGGTCTTGGAGGACGGTCTCTGGTCCCCTTGGCTTTATGAAGCCCTCAGGGTTGGAGTGGGCTCTGAGGGTTCCCCAGGGTTTCAACAGGTCAATATGAGTCAGTGGGATGGGGAAGTCCCAGGAGCAAAACAAGGCAAAGGAACCAGGAGGGCGGGGCGGGGGGACGTTGGGAGAGTCCATGGTCCCTGTGGCAGATGTGTGGGAGTGCATGTGGGGACAGGTGGCAGTGGGCAGCCAGGGGTCACCTGGAGTGGCCCAAGGGGCAAAGGCATTTCCTTCCCTCTGTGGAGGGAGGCACACACATTTTCACATGGGGAGAGGGGCCTGTAGGATCTGAGCTGTGACTTCAGGCGACAATTTGTACCAGAAACCTTTTGTAAAATGTGGGAAACCAACTTTTTGTTTGAATGAGGACAGACACTAAGTAACAAGTTGCATCGATTATCACCATTATTTGAAGGAAGCAAGGCCATTTTTACATCTCTTCTCCACGAGACAGGGTCTCAGAAGCAAAGACCACCCTTCTCAAGACAGGAGCAGGAGGACAGAGCCCCGCCACACTGGAGTGTCCAGCACAGGTCTCGTTTCATTGGGTTCATTATTAAGACTGACGCTGATCTGAGGGCCAGCGTGCAGAAATCACTCCTCTGGAAGGTCTGGCCAGAGTGTGGCCGCGAACATGGAAAGGGGGGCTTTACAGAAGGGATCAAGCCAAGATCTCAGGATGGGAAGACGATCCTGGCTTTCACCGGGGGGCACCTGTGGGATCACAAGGGTCCTCACTGCGGAGGAGCAGGGTGGGGCTGAGGAGGGAGTGTGAGGGTGGGGGCAGTCCTGGGGGCCCGGGAATGGGAGTCGTAACCATGAGAAGTCGATGGCAGAGAGCACAATCATAAAGGGGCCCGGCAACACCTTGGCCCCTGGTGACAGGTTGCCAGGAGAAAAGCACAACACATTTTTTGGGTCCTAGTTTTACGTGACATGGAGCTTTTTCAGATGGAACCCCCAAGGACTTAGGATCAACTATTCGTTTTGACACGTAAGTTGGAGGGAGCATGGGGGCCACCTAGAACTTGGCTGGACATGGAGACTGGGATCTGGGGCCCCTTCACTGAAGGGGGCCCCTGCCAGGCCGTCTGCTCTGACCCTTCCTGGTTATCTCTGAGACTCCTTCCTCCCAGGGAGGAACCCCTCAGGTATGGGCCTCCGGACCTACGTCAGATGAGGTGGGTCAGAGCTGCTCTTGGTGGCCAACTCCAAGAAGAAAGGTGGAGGGAAAATAATATTTTTAGGATCTATGACTTATTTTGGAGAAGGAAGGCTCTAGTTTCTACGTCCATCTTCTGCAAGAAAAATTCTAATATCTTCAGCTTGCTTTGTGGGGGAGGAAGGGGAACAGGAGGCGGCAGGACTGGAGAAATTTAGAGAAACCTTGCTCCTGCAGCCCTGGCTACCCAGGAGGCAGCAGGTCCATCTGAACCCAGGAGCTGAGGGCCTGGCTGGGCACACAGTGACATGTCTCCAGAAAAGAGGAAGAAGAAGGGGAGATGGAAGAAGGAGGAGGAGGAGGAGGAGGAAGAGGAAGAGGAGGAGGAAGAGAAGGATGAGGAGCCATTCTGAGCCCTAGCTCTGGAACAGGCCCGGACATGGCTTGTCCCCTAGAGTCCAGAAGAAGCGCAGCCTGGCTAACACCTTGGCTTTAGCCCGTGGTCACCTGCCTCAGACTTCTCCAAGACCGCAAGACAAGAAGTGTCTGTTTACGGCCACCACGGCCGGGGTCGTTGGTTAGAGCAGCCAGGGAAAGCGAACAGAAGACGGGCTCTGTCCTCAACAGGGACAGCGGGGGAAGTCGGCCCAGCTTGCCCCGGGAGGTCGGGGGCGCGGGGGAACACTCTGGGTGTCATAAGCACATTTGGAGGGAAACATCCAACAACAGAAACTGGGAGTAGGAAGAAAGGAACGTGAGTAATTTGAAAGGAGGAGAAACAGGTGATAATCGGTATTGCCAGGACCCACAGGGTTTTTGGTTCTTTCTCATCAAGTTATTTGATTCTCGTGACACCCAGGAGGGGGGTTGTTCTGTTCTACCAGGTTTTTCCCAAAGTGGACCAGGTCAGTGGCCACGGATTTGGAGAAGTGGCCATCGATTATTCAGCTAATAACAGACAGAGCTCGGGTCCCATGGGGTCCGTCTGGTTGTGGACCGAGATGCGCACAGTTTCGTGGTTCCGCAGCGGCACTGAGGGAGAAAGTCAAGGGACCTCCCCACAGGGGCTGCCCTGGATCTCAGTGACAGGGAAGGTGGGCACTCCCACGGGGGGTGTCGGGAAAAGGCGCTGCACAGATGGCAGTGGGGGAGGGGGGACTCCTCGGGAAC
The DNA here is from genome assembly GCF_052094955.1 of Ictidomys tridecemlineatus. NCBI lineage: Eukaryota > Metazoa > Chordata > Mammalia > Rodentia > Sciuridae > Ictidomys > Ictidomys tridecemlineatus. The sequence goes on along the minus strand of NC_135488.1, from coordinate 30,696,947 downwards.
CTGGGGGGGCGTTTCCTGGAGGCAAAGTTCTTCACACCATGAGGTCACTGGCCCCAGGTCCAAGGGTATTGTGGACCCTGTTAACACTGACTCACTGACTGCTGGCCAGTGGAGGCAGAGGTGGGAGGCTGGGCTCCTCACCCCCACAGTGGGCCTCCCCACTACAGGGGAAGAGGTAAGCAGGGGGACTTCCCCAATGTTCCAAGAAAACACGACCAGTCATGGCTGATTTCCAACCTTAGACCGGAAGCCTATGGGCTTGAGGGGCTGGGGTCTTCTGGACTTTTCACTCCTCCCCTGGTCCTTCTGGTGTGGGGCTGAGCTGGGATCCAAGAGATTGGTGTTTTCCGTTTGGTGGTTCAAGGCTCGGGGACGTAGCCCATGCTCACTGGGTACTTCACGGGTGGAGCTGTCTGAAGCACATTCCCTTTGACTGCCCTGGTACTGAAGGAATGGAAGTGCAGAGAGGCTCAGTACCTCACCCAAGGTCACACAGCAAGCAGGGAGGGAAGCTGAAGTTTAAAATCTGATCTTTCCAACTCCAAATCCCGTCCCCGGCCCATCCTGCCATGACTGAAGCACGGTGGTTCTGATTTCGAGACACACTCCAGTTCCAGGAAGGACACGTGACACGGTGCAGTGATGGAGAAAGAGAGGGACAGGAACCCTGGCAGGAAGCCCTGACACCTGGAGGTGCCAGAGGGAGGTTTCTCAGAGGAGCTGGCCCTGGAGCTGGCTTGGGGGGATGAGGGTCTGACCAGAGGGCATTCTTGGGAGAGGGAGGACATGCCCAAGGGCACGGAGGTGGGGATGGATGGGGAAGAGTGAGTGGGCGGGTGACCAGCACAATGAGTCAAGGACCCAGATGGTGACTGGAGCTCCCCTGGGAAGAGCCTGTGAGGCTTCCCGCTGGTAGATTTGAAAAATATTTAAATTGAGTTGAAAGGAAAACTCAAATAAATGGGTTTAAGCAGCACCATGAATAAAGGTGAACCATTGTACTTGAAGAATACAAGTTACACAGAATACATAATAATAAAACAAGGTCATTCAGTGTCTAACAGGTATGTCAAGAGCCTGAGGGTCAGAGCAGAAGCCCCAACACCTCTAACCACAACCCTTTAAGGCAAAAATAGAACAAGGAGAGAAACGACATTGAAGAGTGAATGTCTGAGAATATTTTAGAACTTGCAAATAAATGCCTCCACAGATTCTGCAAACAGAGATTCTACAAAAGAGAACAAATAAAACAGAATTCATAGATGCATCATAGAGAGTGGCGTAAAACATAAAGCTAAAGAGATTAGTTGGCAATCAGACTATTAGCCCACTTTTCAGTCACACAGAAACTAGGAGACAGTCGAATGACATCCTAGAAATAGAAATGCTGAGGGAAAATTTGATTGTTAACAAAGCTGGGACAAGACTGTGTACCTGCCAAAATGATCTTTGAAGAAGTACACAATAAAAACATTTCTGAATGTGCTTGCCTCCTAAAAAATAATACCTAAAGGAAGTTTCAAGATGACCCCCAAAGGGGAGGTGTATTAGTTTCCTATTAGCTGCTGTAACAAATTACCACAGACTTAGTGGCTTAAAACAATACAAAGTTATCTTCTAGTTCTGCAGGTGTGACATGAGCCTCATTGGGTTAGAGCTCAGGTGTCACAGGGCTGGTGGAGGCTCTGAGAGTCTGCTTGAGACCACCCAGTTCCTTGGCTTGTGGCCCCTTCCTCCATCTTAAAAGCCAGCCATGGTCACTGAATCCCTTTGGTCACTCTGAGCTCTTCTTTACCTCCCTTTTCCACTTTTACAGACTCAGAGGATTCAATCCGGCCCATCTAGGCCATCAGAATAAGCTCCCCATTTCAAGGTCACCTGATGAGAAGCCTTAGTTCCACTTATAATCTTAATTCCCCCTCTACCCTGTGACATGACCTAGTCACGGCCCCCAGGGGAGAGGGTGTGGCTCTAGGAGGTGTGGGAGGCGTTTTTCTGCTTCCTGAAGGAGATCTGGGAAGTGAGAGAGAAGGGGCGCCCATGTCAAAACCAAGAGGGAAACTCTGAACAAAGCTCGTCTTGTTTGGAAAAAAATGTCCAAAAATCTAGAACAAGGATAGAATTAAAATGCCATTCAAATGCCATTCAACAGTAATGTCTAGGTTGAGAAGGAGATGAGTGGAGTTAAAAACACTCTTAACCATGTATCGGGAGAAGGAAAATCAGACATTCGTAAACCTCAGACTCTCAAAAGTCAAATATTTATGGCAAAATTTCACAGTAATTTTTTTTTCTATACAAAGAATATATAACCCATGTGGAAGGGGGTGGGGTAGAAATAGGATAATATTAAGTGCCACATGCCAGGGGTGTGCTGTGGCTGCACCAGCTCTGCTCCTCTCTGTTCAGTTCTTCCTCCTCCACACCCACACAGGTTGGAACCTGCTGTGTCTCCCCCAGGAAGGCCATGCGTGCTGATCTCTGCTGCACGCTGATCCTCCCTGCATCCTGATCCCCACAGCATGCTGATCCCCCCTGCACGCTGATCCCCACTGCATGCTGATCTCTGCCGCATGCTGATCCCCCCTGCATCCTGATCCCCACTGCATGCTGATCCCCACAGCATGCTGATCTCTGCCGCATGCTGATCCTCCCTGCATCCTGATCCCCACAGCATGCTGATCCCCACTGCACACTGATCCCCACTGCACACTGATCCCCACTGCATGCGGATCCCCACAGCATGCTGATCCCCACTGCATGCTGATCTCTGTTGCATGCTGATCCCCACAGCATGCTGATCCCCACTGCATGCTGGGCTCCGCACACATTCTGTCAGGCACACAGGGCCCCCTTTCCAGAGTGGCAGAGAGGCTGGTCTAGGTTAGCTATGCACCCTGTGTTTTTGCAAGAAAGGAAGACAGGCCTTCCTGAGACCTAGGTCCGCGACCTTGGCCTCTGGCCCTGGGTCTGAAGCAACCTCCAGTGGTGGATTATTCTGTCCCTGGGCATAGCCTCCTCTCCCTGGTGATGCAACTCTGTTACAGACCACAGGTTGGTCACTCGTTCCTGTCCTGAGCACACAGAGGCGCATCCCTGGGTCTTTCTGATGCACTGCAAGATCCCACGGTCTAAATCCTTCTACTTTCCCTGTGAAAGCCCCTGGTCTCAGAGAGGGAACTAGTTCAGGTGACCCTGGTAGCCTTGAGGCAGAACTTCCCAAGGCCCAGCCACCGTGTTATATGGGGCAACCAGCAGAGAGGCACTTTGGTTCTGGTTGGTGTAGGGACAGAGGGTCCTATAATTACCATTAGCCCCCAACTCCTCCCCCTCAAGAGGAATTCAATGGGGGAAATGCAACCTCCAGCCAGGCTGCCACCCGAGTCCCTCCATTGGCTCTGCCCCAAGTCCAAGGCTCTCCTGGTGAAGGGGTCTGGGGACCAGGTGCCCCCTCTTGCCCTTTGTGCTGAGTGCTACACTTCAGATCTGAAGGCTTCCTGAATTGCAGGTCCCCTGGCCTCACTACCCTGGAGTCCTCCTTTGTCCTCCCCCCCATCCTCCTCCCCTGAGCCATTTCCAAGCCCTGTGCTCCCTTCACCCTCTTATTATTAATTATTAATTATTGTATTATCCTGTGATGGCTGGCAGTTTTCTGGGGTGCCAAGGGTCTGGATTCCGTGAAGAGATGCCCTGTCTCCTTAGAATCTAACTTGGCACCTGGCACAGGAGCTGGGGAGCAAATGTCACAGAGCAGATGCCCGAGAGGAGCTCACGGGTCTCTTGTTGTCTCCATCATTTGTTGTTACAGGGGACAAACCCCACCTTGAACTAGCCCACAGCCCTGCCGCTTCCTTGGCCACGGGGAGAGGAAGAGGAGCCGCCCCTGGGGTTTCAGCTTGAAGGACATCAGCAGGATTCCAACTGGGGATCAGGTCCGTGTCCCATGGGTGTGGCGAGGACGGGAAGACGGCTGAGTGGGCAGCACTAGAGGCAAGAGCCAAGACAGGGAAGGGCGAGAGGGGAGGTGACCGTGGAGTGTCCGTACGCGGAGTGCCGTCTAAACTAAGAATGAGGAGTCCTGCTGCTGTTGAAATACAGACAGACCTGGGGGACAAGGGGTAACGTGGAAGGATCCAGACTCCAGAGGCAATGCAGCGCGTCTCACCCACACACGGATCTGGAATAGTCCGACTCGGGAAGAGAGACCCGCGGTTGCCGGGGCTGGGAGAAGGGCGCGGGGAAGGTGACGGGGGAGAGCCACCAAGTTTCAGCTGTGAGAGGTGGACGGGTTCTGGAGCCTCTGCAGGAGAGGATGACACCAGTGTGGAAACAAACCCGGATCAGTCCTGCTCCCCCGGTGTCGAAGACTGGGTGCCCAGGAAAGGCTGGGGCGAGGAGAGAGAGTGGGGTGGGGGTGGGGGACACTCCTCCATAGAGGAGGGGTCCAAGCTGGTGCCCAAGGGAGTGGGGTGTCCTGCCCCTTTTATAGATTTCAGATTTCCTTTCTTCTCGTGCTCCCTCCCATCCTGCCTACGTGACCATTGGGGCAGGAAGAGAGTCAGGTGCCTGTTTTTGTTGGAGATGGAATCCTCCCCTCCCCTGGAGGCGGTTAGCAGGAATGCTCTCTACCCATTTCCTTTCCTTTGATAATCAGCTACCTGTCCTTTGCCCTGGTCTCCGTGGCTGAGGCTGGAGAAGGGGACTGGGAAGGTGTAAAGTTTCCATTACCTAAGATCAATGGGTTCTGGAGACCGTCTGTATGAGAAGGGCCTCTGCCACTAACGACATTATATGCTTACAATTGTCCTGCAGTAGGTTTTATTCTTCCCCCAAAGATGATGCTAACAATAACAATAACAACGAAGGGGCAGGAGCAGGCTGAAACGGGATGGTAGACCAGATGATCCCTGGCCTTGGGGGTGACAATTTAGCTCACGGTGTATAATCATCCCCAAGCTAGTTGAGAGGCACCCGTTAAACATGGACAGCTTTTCAGATGTTGATTGTACCCCAATAAAAAATCATCATTAAACATTTTGGTTGGAGTGAGAAAAAGAGGAATAGGTCAGCAACTCGAGGCGGGGACGGGCAGACGAAGCCGCAGGCCAGTCCACTTGCGTCACAGCCGAGTGGCCTCCAGTGGCGCTTCGAGTTCCTCAGCGGGTCTGGCTGGATTCTTGCCCTTCCGCGTTCCCACTTTTCCTGCTTCTTCAGTCCCTTCTGTGCGGCTTGCTGGATTTTGTAGGATTATCTAAATAATAGAGGGGATTGAGAGGTCTGAACTTGCTCTGGCTGAAAAGGGACGTGACACAGTGACAGGAAGTTCAGGCTTCGTGAGAGACGCTAACTGGAAACAGGAGAGTTGGGAGGAGTGAAGGCAGCCACGATGGTGGGTCCCTCCAGGTCACCATGTTTGCTTTCTGCATCTGTCCACCTGCGTGGTTTTCTCTCTCTGCAGAGTGGCCACCTCTGCTTCTCCGTGCCCCTGTGAAGGTGGCCACCCCACGGCTCGTGGAGTTAGGAGTCCTCAGCCTGGGGACAGTACGTACGTGGCCTGGCCTCTCTGAGGTCACTCCTTACTCCTGGAAGTGTGTTAGTTTAAACCAGGCACCGGCCACTGGTCAGTTAGCCATGACCTGGGGACAAGGTCAGGTTCAGTCTCAAATGACTGCCTGTGAGCTGGGGTGATAGGGATGGGGTTGTTCCTAGCAGAACAGACCCTGGGCACGGCAGAGTGGGCCCGTCTTGACTTAGTTGATGTGAGCTTGTGTGGCTTAATGTGCGGCCACTTGTGAACGTTATGCCCAGGAGTCTCAGTCACCTGTGAATATCTAGGCATGTGTGTGTGTGTGTGCGTGTGTGTGCGTGTGTGTGCGTGTGTGTTTGTGTGTGTGTGTTTGTGTGTGTGTGTGCATGTGTGTGTGTGTGCATGTGTGTTTGTGTGTGTGTTTGTGTGTGTGTGTGTGTGCATGTGTGTGTGTGTGCGTGTGTGCGTGCACCAGGGCGAGAGAGTCCTGGTGCATGGGTCCATTCATCTATGGGTGGGTCCCATGCTCTGAGCTAGGGTCACAATGGTGAACAAAACGGATGTAGTTCTTACTGTGACCTGCCCAGGGGGACAGATATTACAGGGGGGACCCTACACGAAGCATCTGAGCTGAGGAGGAAATGGTGAGGACAGCCGGCTGGAGTGCGGAGCAGCGTAGGGAGGGTGCTGCATGTCAACGTCCTGAGGTGGAAGGAGGAGGTGACTGTGAGGAACTAAAAGAAGGCCCACGCAGCTCAGAGAACAGGGCTGTCTTACAGGCTGACCTGGACCCAGCTCTGCAGACTCGGACCCAGGTCTTTGGGGTTTACCTGACCATGGGAAAAGCGCAAGGGCTTAGTCATCGGTACTGTGAAACCAATCCCACCCTCTTCAGACCGCAGGGTCCTTGCTCAGGCTCCCACAGCAGCAGGAGCCCTGCCCTGAGCCCAGCTAATGGCCCAGTCTTCTGTCCCCCCAGGACACTTCCCTTGGGGAGTCTGGGGGTCTCTCCTGGAGAAGGCCTCACCTGGGACTGTCTCAAACCAAGAGAGGGGTTCTGAGGACATTGACCTCATGTCTCGCTCCTCTCCCCTGCTACCTCCTGCCCTCCCCCCTCCTCTATCTGTCCTTTGTCCCCTCTCCAGGCAGTGTTCTGGTGCCAGGCAGGTCAGTGCTGGAGCAAGCAATGCATCACCGTCACTGAGGTTGGGGCTCCTAAATGTTCTTCAGAAGCCCCTTTCCCATGGATCAAGGTCCCTGGACACCTGGAATTCCCAAGTCCTCGAGTGCCAGTCCTCCTCACTTCTACCATTTGCCCCCAGCTCTGGGAAAGATGCTCCAAGCACCCTCTGCCAGACCACTGTCCCCTCAAAGCTGCAAAGCTTTGGAGGAGTGGTGGCAATCCTGCACAGGGGAGTTCTGGGTGGGCCAGGCACTGGGGGGCTCAGGTGCCCATAACAGGACCCTCACGACCTCTGGACATGCCCAGTGTCAGGGCCAACAGGGAACCCAAAGCTCCTGCCCTGATGGACTTGGAATGCCCTGGCCCTGACTGGCAGCCAAGTTTACTCTCAGTGACCAGCCCTAGACTAGTCCAGATGCAAGCTTCCCAGGGAAGAAATCAAACCCAAGCCCACGATAATCATAGCTCATGCTGTGGTCCACCAGCGTCCATAGAGGACTGGCTCCAGGACCCCATGCAGACACCCAATCCATCCATGCTCAGGTCCCTTATGTGGAGTGACACAGTGTTTACACAGGATGAGAACGTCCTTCTGTACACTTGGACTCATCTCTAGATCACTTCTAGCACCTGACGTAATGTGAGGGCTACGTAAATAGCTGTCACAGTGCTATCCAAGGAATAATGACCCAAAACATCTGAATGTGTTCAGAACAGGGGCCATTTTTTTTTAAGTATTTTTTTTTCTTTTGGTACCAGCCATTAAACCCAGAGGTGCTTAGTCACCTTGCCACATCCCCAGTCCTTTTTATGTTTTATTTTGAGACAGGGTCTCACTAAGTGGCTGAGTCTGGTCTTGAACTTACGATCCTCCTGCCTCAGCCCCCTGAGATGCTGGGATTCCACAGCATCTCAACACAGGCCTTTTTGAAGTTATTTTCAGTCCACGGTTGTTTGAACCCACAGACGCGGAGCTGCGGACACAGAGGGCTGAGGACTTCGTGCTTATTCTAAGCTCCTTCCACTAGTCCGCTCAGTCCTAAACCGCACTATGACGTGGCAGCAGTCTGCCCTCATTTTGTAGATGTTGCAGAGATCACAGAGATAAAATCTGTGAGGCTGAGATTTGACCTCCTGGGCACCAGAGCCCCCTGCACCACGTGACTTCCTATTTGTCATCCCAGAAATGCACAATGATGTGCATTGTCACAATGATGCTCTCAGCTCAACTTTCCAGGTTTGCAAAGTGGCCCTTTGCAAAGTTTCCAGGTTTGCAAGTTTGGTTTCTGATTCCTCAGCAAACAGGCATTTCTCTTCAAAAGCTACTTGAAGACTTGTCAGGCAAAGCTTAGCGGTCTTCGCCCTCTAGCCTGGGAAGCTACCACCAACGAGAGCAGGAAGTGAGGCCGGGAAGTCCCTGTGGTCAGGGGCACCCTGGCAGGGAGCCTTTCTTGTCTGGGCTCCTGTATCTCCTGGACCCGTTGCCAGGCATGTGAGTCCATTGAGGAGACCCTGGGAACCAGTCCAGACTCCCTAAACACTCAGAGGTGGCAGAACTGGAAGCCGCACGCCCTCCCCATCCCCGCCTGGAGCGAGGTCCTGCACAAACGCACAGTTGATAGAGGGATCTGTCACGTGCAGGCTGCTCATTCTTCCAGCCAGCCCATGTCACAATTAGGGCAGCGAGTGCCAGGGTCATTGTGCCACCATCAAACCAAGACCCGGAGGGCAGAGTGAGGTGCCTGGACTCACCCAGCTGGGCAGAGCTGGGGACCAACCCAGGGAGCCCTTGCGAACTGCCACGCATCCACTGATGGTTCTGAGCACACAGGGGTGTGGGCTCCCTGATGGCAGGCACAGGGGTGTGAAGCTGGAGCGGGTGGGTGCTGGGAGGCAAAGAGGGAGAAGGGTTAGACCTTTGGGATCTCCCAGAGAAAGTGCAGGGAGCCGATCTGGCCTTCTGGACAGAGTCCAGCAGTGGCCAGCATGTGAGGCTCAGTGTTAATGGAAGAAGGGGTGAATGCTCTGCTGAAGTCATGTGTGACCACACCAGCTTCCAAGTGATACTCAAAGTGGCCGAAGATTCTGCCCCAGGGCCTTTGCCTGAGGTTCCCTCCACCTGGAATGTTCTCCCCGTCCTAGGCATCCCTCCGATTCCAGCTCAAGTGCCACTTGCTCTTAGTTTGTGCATACCCACCCACCCTTGTGTCCCTCAGAGGCATGCCATGCTTTCCAGGTGCCCAAGAGCACTCACCCACCCCTCAAGCCTCATTCTTACAACTCATTTCTAGTCTGATTTCTTCATTGGGACACAGAGACCTTCTCTGTCTTGCTTCCCATGCCTGGTAGAGTGTCCCACAGGCAGGGTCAGGCCGACACATGCTTTTTGGATGAATGTCTGTGCACTTACTTGTCTGAACTGGTGGCGGTCGGGGCTGGGGTGGGTGCAAAGCCCATAAACCCCCTCGGGTTTCTACCTACTGTCCCGTTTAATGCAGATAAGAACCAGTTTGGCTTCTGCGGCCTGAGTCACCCTCCTGGAAGCTGAGCTTGTCTTGGCGTTGATCCCCAGCGGGGCCCACCTCCTCCTGGGGCTGTCTGGCCCTGCGTGGGTGTGTGGGAGAGCCGCTCCCTCCTCCCCTGTCCTCAGGTGGTCAGGAGGGAGGACAGCGCCACACTGGGAGGTGGCGCAGGTACCGCCCCCACAGTCTTTATTTGAGCAAGTCGGTCTAGAGCTGGAGGCTGAGGACCTCGGGAGAGCTCGGGAGACCTCGAATCCAATCAGGCCCTCATGGCTCTAGGTAAGCTCCTTCCAATGCCATTTTCCATCTGAAACGTGGGGGAGGAAAACGTGTTCCACTGGTGGAAGGGCCAGTATTTACCCAGTGCTTCCAGAGCAGCATTGGGAGCATGACCCCCAGGCCTGTCTGTCTGGGAGGCCAGGGCAGTGGGCCCAGAGGCTGCTCCACCACAGGACCCCTCAGGGAGCCCTGGAGTCTGTTGGTCAATGATAGAACCAGGGAAGAATCTCTGTAACACGAGGGACAGAAGAGTCTGTGTGTGATGAGATACCCATAGAACCCAGCAGTGATTCACAAGGTCGGAGTGGTGACAGGGAAGGGTGGGGCCTGCAGAGAATGAAATGACTGACACCAGGTAGTTCCAGCAGATGGGTGACCCGTGAGAATGCAGGCCTGGAGCCAAACTGATCTCTCTCTCTCTCTCTCTCTCAAGAAAAGCCAAATATTCAGATTTCATTGTGAGTAATGCTCTGGTTAAATAAAACCATAGAGCAAGCAGGTAAAATATTCCATCTATGAGTCACTAGTTTTGAACCTCTCATTAGGATACGTGTGGGGCAAAGAAAAAAAAAATCTTAGGATTGCTGATCTGAGAACCCAGATTCTATTTGCATTTATTTGGCCCTTGTGAGCAGACGGTTTCTGCCTGCTTGGTCTGGCTTTCCTGGTCTCAGGAGAGAGGGGGCAAATGCTCAGGGGTTCACGGTCAGGAGGATGCTAACCCTCCCGCGAGCTTACTGTGAGATGCCCTTACCCGGCTCGTCTTGTTCAGTCCTCACAGTGCCAGATGAGAAAGAGGAAATAGAGGTAGAAAGATGAAGTCATTTGCCCAAGCCAGACAGCCAGTCTAAGCCTGGGTGGACTGCAGATGAGTCTGTCTCCCTTTTACCATGCTGTGCTGCAGTACGGGCCTAGGCTGGATGAGATCAGGGGAGGAGGAGCTGGGGAAGCCACAGCAGTGATCCTGAGGCAGCAGATCCGCCCCTCCCCAGGCTGCAGGCATCTCTAGTGGGATGTGCTAAGATCTAGCTCAGGGTCTTGTGTGGTTTTCTAACGTGTACAGATAATGCTTGGAGCTTGGAATCACTGTCAGAACCAGATGACGGTACGTTGGGAATAAATTTCTTTACTTAAAAATAGTCCATTCCAGAAAGGCAGTTGCTGGGTGGGTAGCACAGGAGCAGAGTACCTGCCCACTGTGTGCCAGGCCCTGGTTTCACCCCAGAGCTACGAGATTGATCTGGCACAGATAGGTGCTAAATAAATGTGCGTGAGCTTGACCTGAATTGGATTCAGGAAGCCAGTACCAGCAAGCCCAGAGAAGACACCATGCTCCCTAGGAGAAGGAACCACAGTCTCCCTCTAAGCCAGGACTACGGGAGGCAGTGACCCTGCCAGGCAGAGAAGCTGGGGAGATGTGTGTTCTGATGAAAGCTGGGAGAGAGGACAAGGAACAAGGACAAGGGTGGGGTCACTGCACATGCTCAGCACAGCTCAGGCCCACCGCTCCAGCCTCTGCTTCCTCTCTGTACCACGAGGTCCCCACTTACCCTGCAGCTGACGTGTGTGAGGAGGAGGGGGACGAGGAGAGGAAGGAGAAGATGAAGAAAATGTCCATCCCTTTGAGGACCCAGGTTTGAACACAGCATTAAGCCACCCCGTGTCCATGGCTTCTTGATCATGCAGCTGGAAGATGTTGAGGATGAATGGATTAGTTGAAAATTAGCTTGACAGAGTGGCGGTTGTTGACTGCTGTGATTGATCGCTGCCGCATTGGCTGCAGTCTCTTTTCCTGAGTGGAGACTCACTGTGGTTTTTGGATACGCTTGTGTTTCTCTCTCTAGATGGGTCACCTCTCTGCCAACAAAAACAAGCTGAATTGGCAGGGTATAAGGACAAACCAATTGTGTCTGCAATTTGTGGCATCAGCCATCAGAGGTGCCTTTGCCTTTTAAGCCTTCATAAGTTAGAATGACCCACAAGCAGCGACTTGGGAGGCGGAGGCAGGACGGTTGCGAGTTCAAAGCCAGCCTCGGCAACTTCGCAAGGCCTTAGTCATCTTAGAGAGACCCTGTCTCAAAGTACAAAATAAAGAGAGGTGGGATGTGGCTCAGTGGTCAATCAAATCCCAATACCAAAAAGACAGAAAAAGAATGAGTGACCGGTGGTCCTGGTTTATCAGGGGCTGAGAGGTTTGCTGAGATAAAGAACTTGCAGTCATAATGCGGTTACGGTAAGACCTGGAATGTCTTCCAAATGTTTATGTGTCAAAGGCTAACAAAAAAGTCAAATCCTGCAAACTAGGGCAATTGGTCACCTGAGGACACATTTAGGTGAAAAGTTTGCCCTGTGGCACCGTATAAAGTTTTAGACTTATTCTTTCCTTACTACAAATTTTTTTAAAAAATGAACTAAATAGTTGCCTAAGCAGTGTAAATTCAAATGAAACGGAGCGCCACAAGAATGAATGCAATTCTTGCTTCTTCCAATCATGCAATGAGCAGAGAGGAGAAAACTCAGCTTTCTCTCTGGCTGACTTCAGTGTGGGAAGGACTAACCAAACTGGATTCAAATCCAAGCTCACTGGGGTCTGGAGAAGTGGCTTAATCTTTCTGAGCCTTAAGTTCTTTCTCTGCAAAGTGGCTACGAGAATGTTTCCATCATGAAAATGGGTGCTGTTATGGACCAGAGGACCAGAGGAGATCTGGAGGAGGTAGTGTCACACAGGCTGGGGCACAGCTCAGTGGCAAGGTGAGCCCAGCATGCACGAGGCCCCAGGCCACTCCCCAGCACAGCTTCGGCCACACAGCTGTCTCCTCCTCCTCTCTGGCTCCTTTTGCCTGCAGAGAAGCTGTCTTGCAGAGTTAATCATCAAAGCCAAGAAGGCAAGAGCAAACACGTATCTCCAAAAACTTAAGGGAAATTGACAAATGCTGACTTTCCCTGCAGATCTGTAGTAACACATGGGAGCAAAAACCACTTGGCAAGACTAAACTTCAGAAAGGATCCGTAGGAGTTACTATTTGGATCTGGTAGGAGAACAAGCTTCTTGCAAACAGTGAGCCATAATGGTTGGTTTATACACAAAGAATGCTCTGCGGCAGCCAGAAGAGCAAATGTGGTTACTCTGATGTCAGCTAGCGGGAGGGCTGTAGCTTGGTGGGCAGAGACGCCCCGGAGGCCAGTCTCCAAGCCTGGTTTGCTGCCAGGGCACCTTCTAATAAACTGCTGGATGTGGTTCAAATGAACTAGTATCTGGCAGGGCTGGCTGAGGGGAGATGGACAAAGAGAGACATCAAATTAAACTGTAGGGGTTTGTATTTTGTTTTCTTCCTCTTCATATTAAAATATATATCCATGACTTGGAAAGAACAACTAGGGTGTTTGTACCATTGTCTTAGTAAAAAATTACAAGGTTTGGACAGTGGTGCCTGTTCTGGGTGGTAGGCACTCGGGCATGGCATGCTGGTGGAAGATGGTGAATAAAGCCATTGGAACCCAAGGTGCACAGCTGCTCACCAAAGCCGGATGCTTGCGTCTTAGCCACAGCACTGGCTGATGCACTCGCAGATCCAGCAGGCTCCTGGAAAGTGTCTGCACCCAGATTCAGTAAGTGTTTCTGATACACTGGATTCATCAGTAGGATTATTTCCTGCAAGGGTGAGAGGACCTCTGGAGAGTCACTTGTGCTGAGAGGAAGGAGGTGGGAGTTGGAACATGTGGAAATGGTTTCTCTCTAGAATGGATGAAGAGCAGCCAAGCCTCCCTGATGCCCCGGGGCGCTGCAGCCTGATGCCGTGGGGTGTGCTCACGTCTCCCCAGTTCCCGTTCAGTGCAGTCACGTCAGTGGCTTGAGCTCATCTCTGGTGGGAGGACTCATACCACAAGTGGACACTTGCTGTTTACCAGCTCAACTCGGCCCTGATTTCAGGGTTAGTCACGCTGATTCAAATCTACCCCATCTGTCCACTCTCACCAACCAGGAGGACCTTAACATAAAAGAAACCTGACATCATGCTCTGGTTCAATTTCACTAAAGGTCAATTCCCAGCTCCTTGGGACAACACCCAGGTCCTTCTGCTCTGTCTCCCCCCAAGCTCTGCAGTCACTTCTGCCTCTACCCTTGGGTGACACTCACTCCAGCCTTCCCGAATAAGATGGCCCCAGGTTCTACCTGTGGCTAGGTTTTTCAGAATGGACCCTCCTGCGAAAACATCTAGAACAGTCAGATAAGATGCCCCAAGGTGCCAAGGCGGAAGGTCTGCAGGGCCCAGGGAGGTGGGGCCAGCCCAGAGGCCTTTCACCAGGGCCATCTGCAGGTTCCAAAAGGCTTGGTTGGGTTGGGGTAGCTCAGTGGTAGAGCACATGCTCAGCATGGGTGAGGCCCTGGTTCCGTCCCCAGCACCCAGCCCACCCAGCTCAGCTGTGGATTCCTGGGTCCTCCTTGGTGGGGGCCACGTGGGTAAAATTTGTACTCTGCTCTGTTTAGGATGAAGGGTCCTGAAAACTCCCACACAGTAGGGCTGTAACCTGGAGGGTAAAAGTGGAGGGAAATTCAGCAGCCCGCTCCAGCAGGGAAGCCCCCCTCTGAACCACCTCAAGTCATGTTTGGGTGAAGGTGACCTAGGGCTGCAGTTCTCCCTACCCAGCTTCCCAGCAGGAACAAAGCAACTCATCTGGAGTCAAGACAGCCTCACCCAGAGGCGCCAATGATCTCTACAGGTTTTGCTGTATAGTGTCCATCAATCAATAAGAAGTAATCAGGCATGTTGTATTAGTAAGTTTTGAGTTACCATAATGACATACCTGAGATAGTTAATTTACAGAGAGAAAAGGTTCAATCAGCTCATGATTTTTGGAAATTTCAGTCCAAGATCAGGTGGGACCGTTGCTTTGGGTCTCTGGTGAGGGTAACAGGTGGCAATCGCAGGGAGCGCATGATGGGACAAACTTGCTCACCTTGCCAGCCAGGAAGCAAAGGGCAAAGAGCAGGAAGAGCCAGGGGTCGGGGTGTGCACCTGTCCTCCCAGCAACTTGGCAGGGGAATCACAAGTTCAAGGCCAGCCTGAGAAATTTAGTGAGGCCCTGTCTCAAAATAAAAGTAAAAAAGGGTTGGGGGTGCAACTCAGTGTCGAGCACCCCTGGTTTGCAATACTGAAAACACCAAAAAGAAAGAAAGAAACAGAAAAGAAGGAAAAGCAACAGGGAGGGAAGGGGCTGGGGAGCACGACCCCCCCCTCGGGAGCACACTTCCAGTAACCCAACGAGCCCCGCCGCTGGAGGCGCCCCACCTCCCCTAGTGCCACCCTGGGACGAGTCCTCCTGCAAAAGAACCTTGGGGGAGCACTTATCCGACCCACAGCATATGTGCGAGACAACCTGAGCGTTAAAGAAAAACAGCAGAAGGAGACCCAGCAGGGCTCCAAGTAATGCAGTTGCTCAAAGATTTAGAAGGCAAGATTGAAAATTTTGGCAGAGAGCTGTGAGCATGCAAAGGAGGAACCAAATGGAAATCCTAGAACGGAAAGATATAATTAACTGGGATTGAGAAACAGCTCACACCATTGAACACGCCCCACGTGGCCGGGGGCCATGCTTAGCACTTCACAGGCAGCATCAGAAGACAGTGGCAAAGTCACCCTCCCACTTCCCCGCAGGGACCCCTCGGGGCTCCCAGGTCCCCTGTGGTAGCACTCTTCTTTATACTCTGCTGTCTCCTAAGACGTGGACACCCTGCCTCCATCTCTCCCTCGGCGGGGCCCCTTTAAGCAGGTCCTCATCATTTCTGATGGTGCCACTGTCTACTAGCATCAGGCTCAGTGTCTAGAAGGCACTAGATACAGCTGTGGGGACCCGAAGCCCAGAGGGAAGTCACCAGTACTGGTCAGGAGAGCAGGATCCTGTAAGTGCTGTGGTCATTTAGCTTCATTCAGGAAGCAGATTTGGGGGCTAAGTACCTAGAACTGAGAAGAAGTTTAGTCAGAGATGTCCTGTGGGCAGAAATCACACGGACACCAACTGGTTTGGTGCAATAAATGGAACCAAGTTTGGAACTGTGGCCAGAAGCGTGAGGACAGGGAGAGAGCTTCCCGTCCCCCTTCTCCCTGTCTCTTCCTTTGGGAAGGGGAATAGACTTGCATCTGGAGCAAGAAAGGAGGGTAGGTCAGTACACAGGGAAAGGAGCAGGGATCAGTACCTAGGGAAAGGAGGGTGGGTCAGTATATAAGGAAAAGAGCAGGGATCAGTACCCAAGGAAAGGAGGGTGAGTCTGTACATGAAGAAAGAAGCAGGGATCAGTATCCAGGGAAAGGAGGGTGGGTCAGTACATAGGGAAAGGAGCAGGGATCAGTACCCAGGGAAAGGAGGGTGGGTCAGTATATAGGGAAAAGATAAGGGATCAGTACCCAGGGAAAGGAGGGTGGGTCAGTACATAGGGAAAGGAGCAGGGATCAGTACCCAGGGAAAGGAGGGTAAGTCAGTAAGCAGAGGAGAGGCTGGGAGTGCAGGGCAGGGTGTGGGGGCTGGGGCAGTGTGACTCATTTCTCCCACTTTACCTTGGGTGAAAGAGCACACATGATCTTTGTTACTTGGCTACTTCTCACGTGCCAGGGACAGGGCTAAGGACACCACACACAGCATCTTATTTCATTCTTACAGCAACCCAGGATGTGCTTCTGTTATTGGCCCCATCTAACAGATAATGAAACTGGCACCCAGACAGCCTGGCTCATCGTCTGAGACGACCTAGCCAGTAAATGACAGGGGAGGATTCAGGCTCAGCTGGGCCACTGGCTGGGGGTCTTTTGCAGAGAACATGGAAAAAGGATGCAGATCCTAGAGAGTCCCGGAGCCCAGAACTCTGTTCCACAGGAGAAATCTCGTTCCCTTTGAATTCAAATTGGAGTCAGAGAAGCGGTTTACCCACGTGGGTGAGACCCTTCCTTGGAATGCTGCCTGAAGGCAGAACCAGGATGGAGACACCCCACCCCACCCCGGAGAGCCCCTCCTCTCCCATCTCTTAAGATGTGTTTTGAGAGAGTGCTAAGTTAAAATTCAGGGGGGCTGTAGAGTAGCCCAGGGGAGCCGGGCAGGAGGGAGCATGTCACAGCCGGGCTGGCTGCCTGCCCTTCCGCAGACGTAATGACAGTGATATGCCCCAGATGATTAATAGCTGTTCCAGAAATTTCAGTGAATTCTGGAAGTGACCAATAACTGCACAGGTCCACGCTCGTCGCATCATTCCGCCAGGGCTCAGGAGAACAACCAAAAGCAAACATATGAGCAGACCAAACAGCCCCGAGGGTCCATAGTTTTCTGTGGTTTCAGAGAGGCCAAATGATCCACTCAAGTCCACATAGCTTCTGAGGACAGCGAAGGGACACAGGCGAGCCACTTTGCCTGCCAAAGCTATCACCCAGAGTGAGCTTTGCAGAAATGTCCATTTGCTTTAAAGACCCAGAGAATTCATTTGCAACCTCCACAGACTTTGATTCGTTGGTTGAAGATGAAGTCAAATGCATTGAGATCAAGTGTGGTGGTGGGAGGATCCCGGGCTGCAGGTGAGAAGACCAGGATTCCTGGACATACACTTGGCATTAACAAGCTCTGTGACCTTGGGCATGCCCCTTCTCCCATCTGGGACCTTCGGATCTCCTTAAAACAAACGGGATGTTTGATCCTGACCCTCTTATCTAAAAATGCCAAATCTGTGCTTCTGCAATGCCATTTCCCATCACATAGAAACCCCCTTCAGCTTTTTGCATCCATAAATGGGAAACATGATGGCCTTTTCCTGTTTAGAATACTGGAAGACAGGAAATTCATGTTTATCAACCCAGAACGGGCCAGGAGTTGCCCCTTCCTTTCATCCTGCCATCCTGCCCCGCCACCTGCAAGAAGGACACTGTCATCTTCATGCTGAGGCCCAGATGCAGAGGGAGAATTTGTGCCTATTTCTATCCAAGGGCTGAGTGCCCTCTGTTTCTCCAAGACCATGTCTTTAAAGATGTGGGGAGTGGGGAGAGAACTGGTTTGAGAGTACCTCTCAGGAAGGACTCGCTTTTCTCTAGAACAGGGATCAGCACACTTCCAGTGCACTCCGGTGGCCCCTGGTCTGTAAATAAAGTTGTGTTGGAGCACAGTGTGACCTTCCTGTTTGCAGACAGTCCATAGCCGCTTGTTCAGGGGGACGGCTGAGTCGGGTGATCGCGTCAGCTGGACGACCCACAAAGCCCAAAATATTTACAATCTGATTCTGTACAGAGTGTTTGGCAGTCCCCTGCCCAAAGTCCAGCAGGCCATCCCTCCTTCACAGAAAACAGAGTGATGTGACACAATCCCATGTACTGGGAGCCCGTGATGGGATCTATGGGGACAGAGGACATTTCTGCTCAGATCTGGTTTTAACAAGTCAACATCTCAGACTACCTGTCAGGCAAAGGAGGGACTTGGACTTTCATCGTTCTCTTCCCACGAACCCAGTGAAGGGGAAATAGAAATCTTGATTTTGGGGAAATTGCACAGGGGAAAAAGGGGAGGGCATCGGTTACAACACCCCATTGCGACACTCGTTGGGGCTGAAAGTGACAACAGCAAGGGTTTCTCGTTTTGGAATTGCGAGGGTATTTCCGCTTCTTGCAGTGGGACTGGTGGCAGCAGCCTGGCCCCGGTGAGTGACTACCTTCTTTATAAGCAGCAACACTGGCCCCCAAATGGCAGTCTCCACTGCCTGGCTGGGACCACAGGATGGAAATGTGCAGGGGTCCCTGCAGCCACCTAATCTCTCTTCTCCTCTTCCTGCTCCACTCAGAGGCTGCCTGCCGCCCCCTGGGGAGGAGACCCTGCAGGATGCAAGCCTTCAGGTAAGGATGTGAGGGCACAGAGGCCTTCTGGGGCCACCGGCTCTGGGTATGGGTGGGCAACAGAAGTGCTGTGCACAAGATCCACATGCTGCCTGGACCGCCTCTAGGGTTTGTGTTTTAAAATACCCCAGATGTGTGAAGCAGGGCCGAAGCGCAGCTCACCTTCCCAGAGACTAGGGCAGCTCACCCAGGGACAGGCACGTGCAAAGATGCTGGTGTCTGGGCCAGCAGAGCGGGGCAGGGCAGGACATAGCTGGAGACCCCCACTGACTGTGGAGACCCCGGTCTGGGTTGACTTATTGGAGGCTTCACTTCCTGGTGCCTCAGTTTCTCCATCTCTGACTTGTGCTCATGATGACTTCCTGCGTGTCTTATGGGTTGTCGTGAATGAAAAGCAATTGCACCGATGACAGTGTAGCAGTGTCCTGGTGACCGAGAGTGCCTAAAAATGATTGTGAGTTTTGAGATTAGACCCAGAGCCCCAGGCGATGGCACCGCTAGTGCATATGAGTGTGCTGCCTGTGTGGTTCCCCTGGGCCAGGACTTGTCCCAGGACTCGTCCCAGGAGGGAAGGCATGCTCAGCGATATCCCTCTCCATCCCGGGTGTTTCTGACCCACAGCTGCAGGTTGAGACTTTGAGTGTGTCAGTGCCCGTGTGGGTCCCAAGATGGGGCCCTCCCTTCCCAGACGCAGGACTGTCTGCTTTCTGAGTGCCTCTCACCAGTTGGGGGTTGCAGAAGGGCTCTGGGTCCTCTAGCAGGGATGTTGGATCCCTTCAGGCTGAGACTCGTCTGGGAACTAAGGACAAT
The DNA here is from genome assembly GCF_052094955.1 of Ictidomys tridecemlineatus. Classification (NCBI taxonomy): domain Eukaryota; kingdom Metazoa; phylum Chordata; class Mammalia; order Rodentia; family Sciuridae; genus Ictidomys; species Ictidomys tridecemlineatus. The sequence continues at coordinate 30,677,765 of NC_135488.1, read as the reverse complement.
CCAAAGAAGTCCAATGCTCACACGTGCACAGCCCTTTGGTTGGCCTGAGAACCCCTCCCTGAGCTAGTGCTGCTCAAACCCCAGGATGGCAGGTGTCACCAGAGGGCTTCACAGGTGACGAGGTGAGGCCCTTCTGGGCCCCAGGCTGGCTCTGTTTACTCCATCTCAAGTTGCCAGTCCTGCTGTCAGCCACAGGGGCCCGTCAGCGAGAAGAGAGGATTGGGAGCCACCAACAGGTGACTGGGTGAGCTAGAGGAAGCCAACTTGTCCCGGGGGGGGGGGGGGGACAGCTGCCCCTGCCAGACCCAGGACAGGTCACTAGATAGGAGAAGGTTTCTAGCAGCAGACCCTGTGGGTCCAAGGCTCAGTGAGTTAGCGGCAAGGTATTGTGTCCTGGAACTTCTTACACTGAGCTGCAGTAGCCACCAATCTCAGGGGGCTGGTTTACCTTGAAATGAATGACAATAGAGTCAAAATTCAAGTCAACCTCCACCCCTCTCCGCACCCCCCCCCTGCAATTCTGAAATTCAATGGACACAGGTGGCCGCCATATTGGACAGGTTGACTGCAAGGCTTTTCTGCATCCCAGGAAGGTCTATGGGACAGGGACGCTCTAGAGCATGCTCTGCTGACCAGGAGGTGCCTGTGCTGGGATCTGGGATGAGAAGCAGGCAGAGGGCATGGGTAGCAGGGGCTCCACTCACCAGCTGGGGGAGTTGGGCTGTGGGCCTCAGTCTTCTCATCCATGTCCTGGGTGTGCAAGTCCACACTCCTGGTAGAACTGGAAGGAGATTAGGTGAGCTCTGGGGGACACATGAAGGTATTTGCTGGGGTCCTGCCCCAGTGGGGTCCAGGGGGTCCTGAAGGACGAGTGGCATCGGCGCAAAGGATGAGACAGGAGTCGTTCTGTTGGAGCAATCTCCAGAGAAAGAGCTGTCAGCTGCTCTCTCCCTGTCTCCTATTATTCTGCCTTTTCTCGTCATTATGGGTACAGAATCATTAATAAAATGTGTCTTCAATTTAAAATCTCCAGATTTTTCCCAGGATGTGACATTTCCTTACTTAACAGATGCCAAACTACATAACCAGACTCCATGTCTCCCAACCTGTCATTAACACTTAAGTTTAAAGCACACCTGTACTTAAGATCCCATCTTAAAGTCCCCTCTAACCATCTTATATTCTAAAAGCATCTAAAAATGCCTACATTGATTCTCATAAAACTGGTTAAGCTGCTTTCTCAGAGAGTTTCTTTGTTCTTTAGTCAAAGTACAGCAGTCTTAAATCTTTGTAATCTTTAACGAAAGGGCAGGTTCTGCATGTCCATTCCCCTGCCGCTAACATCAACTATGCTCATCATAAATCCCTAAAGTAAAGGAGGGTCTTTTAGAAGGACAACATACTTTTACAAACCTTTTCTCCCCTGGATGAATACCATAACCTATCCTTAATTAAACAGGCTACATATGGTGGGCTTTGTGCAACAGGCATGATAACTATCTGCTTAGGCTTTTTAAGAGACTGAGAACATGAATTTGGATTCATAGTTGATATAATCAATTGTGGTGTCCAGAGTTCCTGTAGCAGTTCCCAGAATGATTGTGGATATTTTTCTGTTTTGTCCTCAATGTCCTGACAGATAGTAAAACAGCCTTTAAGTCATGAACCACCTGGCATGTAACCTGGCAATAATATCAGGTGCATAGGAATATAATATAATATAATATAACTGGTGAGTTATATTCTTGGCCATCTGGAATTTAAAGTCTACTCCTGGATAGGAGTAACCCATCCAGATGAGAACCATTGATAAATAGGCTCCAGTTTAGACAACATAATACTTGGCCATTGTCTAGCAAAGAAAGGACTTGTTGTTAAAAATCTGTGATAATCATGGTCAGGGGAAAAGATAGAATGATCACATATTGGAAAAGAAGAATCTCGAGGGAAAAATTTAAATCCTTTTTCAATATACACACATTTATGCCAGGAAGGAAATCAAAATAGTCTATCTATCCCTGACCATGAACTTTTAAGATGAACCTCAACTCAGGAACAGTTCTGAATCACAGGAGGAGCCTTTTCTGTTCATAAATAATCTTTAAAATTACGTAAACCGAGGGTTAAAATAGAAAGTGCCCAAAGATCCTTTTTGTTTTTATTAGATGGGGAATCTGCTTAAAATGTCCTATAATTAAGTGATAAACAGCCTATTGGTCTAGCAACACAATGAGTAAAACAAAGAAGAGGTAAATGACTGTCACCCTTAAAATTAAAATTATGAGTACAAATAGGAGTAATAAAATAATTAGATCAGTATTCTTGGCAAATACACTCATATCTCCTTTTCCCCCGGTAGTAAGATGAAACAAAGGTGGGCCAGGATAATGTGCCCTGAAATATTTAGAAGATACATTTGCTACTTGACAGGCAAGAAGGGTTAACCTGGCAATAATATCAGGTGCATAGGAATTTGAGAAGAAATAAGTACTGGAGCTTGATCGGTCAGTTGTTCTATCTGTCCCCAAGTTGGTAGTCTTGCGGAAGATCTCGTAGAAAACGCGTGTTTAGGTAAGAGTTGAGAAGTGTTAAAATGTAATTGAGAAAGAGGTGGAATCAAGGTGGTTGTCAGACCTTCCTCAGGCACCGTGGTCAATTGTGGGAAGTATGGGATTTTGGAGGGAACCATCTGTTCTGCTTCCTGTTCTGAAGGCAGGGACGCAGAATCAGTCTATCAGGAATCCAAATGGGAGAATCCGCATCCTGTGGGAAGAAACAAGCACACCCTCGCCCACAAGTTAATAATATATTAACCAGGTCCTTTCCATTTTCCCTTCAAGAGATCTTTCCATTTCACTAAGGGTTTTGCTGATATTTTCTCATTTTCCCAGTGTCTTAGCATGAGAGTTACTCCTTTATTGTCACAAGTAAGGTGGCTAATCACCAACAAGGCATGTTGTAGACCATGATGAGGAGAGCTGTATTTATATTTTCCTTGAAGTTTAGCAATTTGAGCCTTTAGTGTTTGATGAGCTCTCTCAACTATAGCTTGTCCTCGAGGGTTACAGGGAATCCCCGTAGAATGAGAGATTGTGAACATGTCACAAAAATTTTTAAAGGCATTTGAAGTATAAGCTGGTGCATTTTCTGTTTTTAGTGCTTTAGGCATCCCAAAATACGAGAAACAAATAAACAGATGTTGGACCATATCTTTATATGCTTCCCCAGTTTTTGCTGAGGCAATAATCACGTGGGAAAATGTATCAACAATGACATGAACATAAACTAATTTTCCAAATGAAGGAATATGAGTGACATCCATTTGCCATAAATCATTAGGTCTTAAACCTCGAGGATTAACCCCCATGGGTAGAGCCATAATGTTGGGCAGGTTTGACAATTTCTCCTAGCTGATTCCCTAGGGATATGAAATTTCCGTTGAAGGGCAGAGGCATTTTGATGATACAAAGTGTGACTAGCTGTAGCTTCTTGAACAGTAAAAATTGGGGGTTTAGTTAGTGAATCTGCTAAAGCATTACCTTGTGATACTTTCCTGAAAAGTGAGAATGTCCTCAGATGTGTCCTATAAAATAAAGATGTTGTCTTTCTAGGATCAACTTTTGTAAGGAATTAATGAAAACTTGTAGTCTTATGCTGAGGAAGACAGGTTGTTTCTATATGAGGAAAGATTTTCACATTAGACTGACAATCAGTATAGAAATTAAACATTTGACCTTTTAATTGGGTAAAGACCATGATTCCAGGTGCCATTTCTGCCCTGTGAACAGAGGTTTCTTCTGTCTGTTGAACATAAGTTTTATCACTAATAACTAAAGATGCTTGTCCATTTGAAGAACCATCAGTGAAAAGTAAGACTGCTGGTTGAGGTAAGGGCTCAGAAGAGAACAATTTTGGAAAAATGATAGGGTGGTTCTTAACCAGGTCTAACAAAGGATGAGATGGCAGATGAAATTTAACGTGACCATAATATCCCTGTAGGGCTATTTGCCAGTCTTCAGAATGTTCCATAGTGTATTTAGTTGATCTCTAGCATAAGGAGTCACCAAATTATGCACTTCTTTCCTGAATAACTCTACTTCTATGCCTTCCCTTGATTATTACTAAGGCAACCACAACAGGATATGAGGTAACTGGCATATGCATCCATTCTAAAGGACCTGACTGCCACAGATCCCCTGTGGGTGTATGAGGAGTAGCTAAAATAAGAAAATCCCAAATCTGAGTATAGCCAACTCTTTGCAACTGTTATTAACCGCTTCTACCTCGCATAAGGCCAGATTAGCCTCTTCTGTCAAAACCCGAAGAGAATGTGGGTTTGAGTCTCCTCTCAAAATACCAAATAATGGTTTAAGTTCTGTAGTAGTGAGTTTCAAAAAAGGATGAAGCAATTAATATCTCTAAAAGTTTTTGAAAATCATTTAAAGTCTGTAAATGCTCAATTTGTAATTTTAAATTTTGATGGGAAATAGCTTGAGTACTTATAATTCTACCCAAATAATTATAAGAAGGGGATTGCTGAATTTTATCTGAGGCAATGACTAGACCAAAATTTTGTAAAGATTGTTAACGTCAATAATATATGATAAAGCAATTGAACGTTTTTATGAGCGATTAATATATCATCCATATAATGGATAACATAGGCATATTTATATTTATCTCTTAGTGGTTGTATTGCTGATGCAACATACTTTTGACAGAGAGTAAGGCTGTTTTTCATACCTTCCTCTGAAATCGTTGGCATGGTCTTTTCAAATTGGCAGAGGGAAGGTTAAGGCAAACCTTTTTACAATCATCAGGATGTAACGGAATAATAAAAAAGCAGTCTTGTAAGTCTATTACCATAACGTGAGATCCTTTAGGGACAGCTGTTGGAGAAGGGAGTCCTGGTTGTAGGGACCCCCTATCTTCTATGGTGGCATTGATAGCTCTTAGATCTTGTAGTAATCTCCATTTCCCTGATTTCTTAATAACGAATATAGGAGTATTCCAGGGACCATTGGAGGGATCTATGTGTTTTAAATTAGTTGTTCCTTAACCAACAAGTCTGCAGCTTGTAATTTTTCTGTTGTTAAGGGGCCATTGTTCTACCCATACAGGTTTATCATTTTTACAAGTCATTTTATCTGCTGTTTCAACAATGGCCCCAATTAAAAATCCTGTTGAGCCTCTTCTACAAGAGCAGTACAGAGAGAAACCCCCATTTTAAACATTATGTCTGGACCCCATAAACTAAAAGGAAGAAGAGGAATCACATATGGCTGAAAAGTGCCCAAATTTTTGTTATTAGCCCATTTAAGCATTTGAGTGCTTTTAGCTACATTAGCAACAGTTCCAAGTCCCCTGAGTATTGAGGGAGTCACTGTTGTAGGCCAGGTTGAGGGACAAGCTTTTCCTGCTATACAAGTAACTTCTGCTCCTGTGTCCAATAAGCCTTCAATTATTTTTCCCTGAATCTTTAGTTTTTTCATAGGACGAGAGATTTGAAATTTTTTTAACCCCAAATGCCAAATCACTAGAACCAAAACCTCTAGTTTGTCTTTGATCTTCTGAAATAGCTCAATTTCCTATCGATACATAAGGAAGTAACAAGATCTGAGCAATCCTTTGCCCTTAATGCATAATCAAACTTTTTTGAGATGAAGTCTCTACTAAAATCTTAATGTCTCCAGCATAATCAGAATCAATAACTCCAGGAATAACCTTAATCCCTTGTAGAGAAGCAGGCTGAGGGCATGGGTAGCAGGGGCTCTCCACTCCTCCATGTCCTGGGTGTGCAAGTCCACACTCCTGGTAGAACTGGAAGCAGACTAGATGAGCTCTGGGGGACACAGGAAGGGGCTGGTGAGTGGACCATGCACATTCCAGGTGTGCACTACAGCTGGGTCCTTTTCTTTTTCAGGATCTGGGATATTAATCAGAAAACCTTCTACCTGAGGAACAACCAACTAGTCGCCGGATACTTGCAGGGGCCAAATATTAAATTAGAAGGTGAGTAGTTTCCAGGGGAACCAGTGTTGTATGGGAATTGGCTCACTCTGTTCCCGGAATCCCAGCATTGCCATCTGTCCCTGCAATTTCAGGTGCCATGTTCTAATCCCTGTGAGTTGGAAGCTGGGGAGATGGGAACCACTACAGGTCACACGGGACCTTCCCTTCGTCCTGTGCCTATTAGGGCTCCCACGTTCCCGTGTCATTCAAACTTGAGCCAGCCCCTGATTAAGACCCCCTGTGCAAGGCTGGGCCATGTCCCGTGAATAATCATGGACACCATGTTCTAGTTCACACTCCAAACAAGCTGCATGAGCTTGGATGAACTTCACCCCGTGCCTAGTTTTCCCTTTAGTAAGCTGAGGGTCCTGGGGTGGAGGATTGGAGATTCTTTCAGGCCTGGCATCCAGATATTCTCACTTCCCTGTTTGGTAGGTAGCATGCCGCTGTCTGCCTCGCCCCACCCTGCCCAACCCCTTGCTCCCTCTGCCCTACCTTACGTGGAAAGAATCAGAGACCTACCCTTCCTGTCCTGCAGGTAGTTCTACCCATGCACTTGCTGAAGCACAGGGAGGCTGAGATTATTCCTGCTACACGAGAGCATGGGGAAGCTGGACTCCCAGTCCCCAAGGTCCCCTGGAGCCCCACTCACTCTTGTGTGCTGCTGTCCCTGGCGGTTGGCAGCAGGGTTGTTGACCTGGAGCACAGGTGTCCTGGGAGAGCCAGGGGAGAAGTCACATGAAGCAGAGACTAGAGCCTCAGCCTCCGGGGAGTGCTTAAGCAGGGCGTGAACTTCCCTCTGGACGCAGACAGGAAGGTGGGGTCTGCCTGTCCTTCTGACCCTGGATTTTAGCTGTGGAGGGGGGGCCAAAAACAATACTCAGGGTCTCCTCCACATCCCTGCCTCCTCTTCCTTCCTCCTGATCCTCCTCTCTTCTCTTCCCCAGAAAAGATAGACATGGTGCCCATCGACCCTCATGCTATGTTCTTGGGGATCCGCGGGGGGAAGTTGTGCCTGTCCTGTGTCAAGTCTGGTGATGACATGCGTCTCCAGTTGGAGGTAAGGATCTGTTCTGGGGCATCCAACCCCTCCAAAGCCCAGTGGCTTAAAGCAGTTTGTTCTCATGATTCTGTGAGTGGCCCAGGATCAGCTGGGCTGCTCGGGTGCACATGGAGAAAGGTGCTGGGGTCCTCCTGCGGCTGCCTTCCTCAGTGACCTTGACTGGTGCTGGTGTCCAGCATGGTTCCTGGCCCTCGAGGCTCTCCGTGTTTGGGTGTTAGCCAGACTTCCTCACAACATGGCGGCTGGCCCCCACGAGGGATCATCCCCAAGAGACAAGCGTCTATGGGAAAGCACCTGATCATAATGGCAAATGGCGGTTGCGTGGCTAAGTCTGGACTCAGCTTGGGAGGGGGTGGCCCAAGAGTGTGAACACCAGGAGGGGGCACAGTTCATTGGGACCACCAACATGACACTGTATCACAGGTCCTGAATCACTGTGGGTCTCAGCACTGCCCTCAGGAACTGCCTCTTTGAACAAGGCCTATCCTCAGGACCTTTCTCTTCTGAATCTTATCTCTTTAGCTTCAATGGTAGGGATCCCATCCTGACCTTTGCTACTCCCTGGTCCCATTCAATAGTAATGGGCTGTCCCAGTCTGGGGAAAGATGGCTTTGTCTCGGGGGCTTGTTGGGCAAGATCTTCATCCAAATGCAAGTGTCCATATCCATGACAACGTCACTTCCCTCCACCAGTAGACAGGGCAACTTTTTTGGAGGGTGACAGCTGCTCTGTGTGGAGCAGGGCTGGCCAGGATAGCTCACGTAACAAGTCAAATGAGCCTTGAGACTCCACCCATCTCTCCTCCACCCATTCTCCTTGGAGGCTCAACCCTGACAGACCCCAGCCCTGGCCTCTATGGATGGGTCTTGTATTTAGCAGATTTCCTGGTCTGTGGCCATCACCCACCTGACTCTTGACTTCCAGGCAGTTAACATCACCAACCTGAGTGGGACCAAGGAGCAGGACAAGCGCTTCTCCTTCATCCGCTCAGACAACGGCCCCACCACCAGCTTTGAGTCTGCAGCCTGCCCGGGCTGGTTCATCTGCACGGCGTTGGAAGCTGACCAGCCTGTCAGCCTCACCAACAGGCCCGAAGACACCCTCGTGGTCACCAAGTTCTACTTCCAGGAGGACCAGTAGTACAGGCCAGACCTGCCCTTCCACACTCCCGGGCCATCGATGACTCCAGGGCCTGCCTGTCCACCCCTGCCTGGGGGCTCCTGACAGCTGTGGGGTCAGAGGTGGGACCTTTGCAGGGTGGACCCTGGAAGGAGGCATCAGAACCCCACAACAGGACTCTGCCTGCAGCCTCTTGGTGACCCCCACCTCCATGCTGCCTCCAGAATGATCATCTCTCCAAGTGCAGATGGGATCCCGGCAGGCCCTGCTCCAAACCCTTCTGGGTGGCCTCTGACCTCTCTCTGGGCGAGGTGAGGTGGGGAAATCCAGACCACCTGCCTGCTGGGCACCCCTGCTCTCCCTCTGCTCCATTCCCCCGCCCCTCACATGACCCCCATCCATCAGGTCACTGCCCTCCCCAGGTGGCTTCATGACCTGTGTTACCAGCTGAGGCTGGTCCCTGGGGAAGTTTGCTGTTGTTGGTTTGGTTTTGGTGTAGGGGATTGGACCTGGGGTCTCCCTGTGCGAAGGCACCAGCTCTTCCACTGAGCTCCATCCCTGGCCGTGGGAAAGTCTTTAAGGGTCTATGGAAAGTAGAGATTAGGGAGTTCATGGTACTATTTATTAGCCAACTCTACTCCCCGTGAAGGAATTTGGAGGTTGGATCCCTTCCGAGAGGGATGGGGCATTAGGATGTCCTGCACCTGTGAGGTGGCGGGAAACGGGAAGGCAGGCGGCACATGACCTCATTTCCCTTCCTTTTGTAATGTCCCAAACTTTAAAAATTAAACATTAGTGGACTGTATTGGAGCCTTGTTCTTGTCCTTTTTGAAACATTCCCGTACTCTGAGCCCGTGCCCGGCCCCAAGCACCGTCTGCACTCCACATAAGTCCCCTGCTCTGCCCTGGGCTGATGGGGCTCCCCAGGTCCCTCCTGCTCTGCCAGGACCCAGGAGTCGAGGAGCTGCTTCTGGCCCATTCTGGCGCTTCCGATGCGGAGACTGGAGTGGGACTGGCTGTGCCTCCGTCTGGCTCCCCTGCAGGCCGTGGGCTCCTCGGGCAGGGAACAGGACTTGTGTGTGTCTCAGGTCCCTGGGACTGAGCCTGGCAATTGGCCAAGCACGCAATGACAGGTGCTGTGTGCGTTGGGTGGAAAACTTACTCCTTGTGACTTCAGCGCTGTGTTACAATAAAACCTTGAACATGCCTACTGTGTTGCAGATGTCTGTCACCCTGTGAGGCTCGGGGCACGGAGGGCTGGGTGGACAGGCAGGCCAATGGTCTATTTCTCTCTGAGAGCCTCTCGTCTGAGAGTCCTTTCCTCCTTGGTCCTCACGGTCACCGGATTACATGGGAGCAAATGTCCCAGCCTGGCAGGTGTGGTCAGCACTGTCCACAAAGAGCCCCAACCGGAAAAACCACCAATGTCCATCACCTCCATCCGTTGCATGTGGTGTAACACTCATAGCAAAGACAGTGAGTAAAAGCCACAGCCAGCGACACCCGACGTGACAGTCAAATCTTACAGCATGATGGGTCTGAGGATCCCAAGGGTCCAGAGGCTTTGTGTGAGCCAGGTCCAGCCAAGTCAGTCCCAGGGACTCAGGGGAGCTCTGGGAGCCTAGCCACACCCTGGCTCTCCTGCTCGCACTGTGTGCACACTGGCGTCAGCTCCAATCTCAGAGGCTCAGTTTTCTTATCTGTCAATGTAAATAAGAGATAATGCAGAGCCCAGAGGCAGCCATCTGTGGTTACTGCGATGAGTCCAGCAAGAGTCTGCGTGCAGAGCGATCTGCCCTAAAGCCCTGTTGCTCTCAGTGTGGTCTGTGGGTCAGCTCCGTCAGCACCACTCGCAGTTAAAATGCACACGCCTGGCCTCCCGTCACACTTCCCAGCTTGGCATCTTGGTCTTCACCCGGCCTCCCATGAGCCCAGCAGGATAAAGTCTGAGAAAGGCTGCTCTAAAGTGCAGCCCCCATGCAGCATGCGAGCTCTGACATATTTATCCAGGGAATTCTTATGAGTTCAAACCCAGTTCTTGTCCTTGCTCTCCATCCCACTAGCTCCGGGACCAACCCCCAAACTCCCCTCTTCCTGCCTTTCTTTGACTCCAGCTGTTCTAAGGGAAATCTTTTGGCTGTCACCACTCTGCCAAAATGTCAGCCCCACACAGGCAGAGGTTTCTGTCTGCTTTCTTCCATTGTGTGTCCCAAGTCCCCAGCTCGAGGCTTGGCGTGCTCTGCACGCATCAGCTACTTGGAAAAATCAATGACTTGGCCACTGATATATCAACAGGGATTCAAGGGACTTGGGGACCTAGCTAGGAAAAGATATGACCATGAGGTGACAGTAGTGTGGGCAATGCTGGGCGATGCCCTCAAGCTCTCTGGAAGGTTTGCCATGGGAAGACGTTCCTCACAGCAGGGGTCTGTCCAGAGGTCACAGTGTGGAGGTGGGGAGAGGCCAAGGGGATTCCCAGGGACAGGGAACAGGAGGTGGACTGTGTGCCCAGATGTCATTCTGCAGGACAATGGGGAGTCTCTGCTTTAGAAGGCTCCAAATGGCAGCAACTTGGGGCCAGGTCCTTGTCCCTGTTCCTGGGTACAGCTTCATGCAGGAGGAAAAGCAAGCAGCTCTGAATGGAGAAACAGTCACCTCTTTGGACTGAATTTAAGTCACTGGATGTGCAAATATTTGAGTTTGGTGGCAGGTGAGGTATTGAGCTAACGGATCTGGTCTCAGCCTACAGCAAAGAAAACCACTTCCTACTCAGTACCCAGAGCCCAGCTGTGGCTCCTCTGTGTGATACGAGGACGGGGAGGTGGCTCTGGAGAGCTAGGCCTGGGGAGCAGGCCAGGCTATTAGGAGGCAGTGCAAGGTGACTGAGAGGCAGGAGGGTCTCTGTGGGAGGAAAGGCAGAGAAAGAGACCTGAGCAAGCACCCAGGTGGGACAGCATCACCTCTAGGTGTCACCACAGAATCCAGAATGAGTTTGGAAATTTCCAACTGAATTCAAGGTTTTCTGACCCATATTCCCGTCAGTTCCTGATAACGTGGCCAGGTCCAGCGGTCCCTCCTTCCTGGGTCTCAATGTTCTTGCTGGTAAAAGGAAGGGACTGGAGTAGATCTGCATTCAATGCCAATACCTGACCTTCCTATCCCCACAGAGATTCTGGCCTGGTGGCCTGGGTGGCACAAGGACGTTTCAGCCACTGCCGAGACCCTCTGGGGCCCTGAGGCCACGTCCTCCCAGCTGCCCACACCTGGCAGTGTCTGTCAATGTAAAGGAGGCAGATGGCCTCACTTTGGGGAAGGATCCTGTCCAAGTCAGTGGTACATTTCAACTACTTGTTAAATTGGGCTAAAGGTAGAAGGTTTTCCACTTTCTCAATCTCAAGACTGGTTAAGACTCTTTGAGGTTCACTTTTCATTTTGCTTTTTTTTTTTTTTGCCCAATTGGGGAATACTTTTTGCAAAACTTGGAGAAACCAAATAATTCTGTGTTTTCTCTTTGGGTCACTATGAAATCCCTAAGCCACAGCAGCAAATCTCAACAAGCTGATATTAAACTTTGTTTTATCAGGAAACGTCGGGAAGATTGTGAAATAGATTTGGGGGTTCTTCACCTCTAACTGAAGAACATTTGAAGAGAGGTACTAGGGACTTTCCCAAGAATGTGCCAGAATGACCAACTACCTCAAGTATGGAGGAGGCAAGAAAAGAAGCTCAGGAAATGTCCACCAGGGGGAAGCCTTTCAAACGTGCCTGATGCTGTTCTGGAAAGATCCCCAGAAACACAAACACTGCCTTTGGTTCAGTTATGGAATGTTAAGCTTTGCAGACTTCAGAGTGTAGGAGGTTATAGCTTTAAAGACTCCCTAAGAAAACTCTAGATTTCTCTCCAAGAAAATTTTATTTATTTATTTTTTCATTCAAACATTTTCATTTAAACTAATTTGGGGTAATGATTTCATAGTGTACATGTAGGGCCTGACCCCTGACAGTATCTGATTAATGTCTGTTCTCCAGAGGCTCAGACCCAGGAAATTCCAAGGGCCTTCTGGACCTGCTTTAAAGCCCCCCTCCCAGGTCCGGCTTCCTGCTGAAGACCTCTTCCCTGAATGGCCCACTCAAGTGTGGAACCCATCCTACCCCCTCAGCCCCGGAACACACCCCCACCTCCTGCTGGACTTCAGTGCAGCGCCCTGGAGGCCTGAGAGGGCAATGTGCAGATGTGGCTCCCCAGGTCCCTCCTGCTGGCCCATTCTGGCACTTCAGACCCAGACACTGGAGTGGAAGCTGGCTGTGCCTCTGTCTGGCTCCCCTCCAGGCCATGAGCTTCTCAGAGCAGGGAGCAGGACTCATGTGTGAGTCAGGTCTCGCGGGACTGAGCCTGGCCCTTGGCTGGCGCAGGGCGGACAGGTGCTGTGTGCATTGGGTGGAGAGCTTCTTACACCCTGTGAGCCCAGCGCTGCTACAATAAAACCTGGAAATGCCTGCTTTGTTGTGTCCATGGCCCTGTGAGACACGGAGGGCTGGGGGGACAGACTGGCCAATGATCTTTCTCTAAGGGCTTTTAGTGTTGGCGGATGGTGGATGGAGACCTCAAAGACAGACACAAGACTTAGACATTTATTATAGTGAAGAACGGATCTGTTCAGGGACAATCACACTCACATCCTTTCACCAGGGGTAGCTGACACAGACTCGGAGCAGAGGGGCTGAACTAGTGCCAATGACCTCGGCCACCCACTCCTGTACTCCAGCTCCACTCCAAGGAGCTCCTGCCAGGAGATGGGCATGTCTGAGCCCCACGGCCAAGGCCTTCTTCCTGGGGCCACGGTGGGCCACACGGCCACCTCCCCTTCTCTCCTTGGCAATGGTCTCGTATGGCCTAGAGGTCACTTCCCTTCCCGTGCACACCTATGGCTGCAGGCAGGGAGGGGCTCGGCAGGTGCAGGTCTGGTGGGAGATGACAAGGAAGCCCAGCTCTTCTGCAGCGTGAACAGGCCTTGGGAACTCTCGAGTTCTCCCCTTCAGGGCCGCAGGCTCCCTTCTGGTGAGGCCTCTCTCCTGCTGCACCACCTACAGCCTATAAAATCTCCTTGGAGCCAGGTTCTTGGGGGACGGTTTCCATGGCCACACTGAGGAGCATCCACACCAGCCCTCAGTGGCTGGCTCTGTTCCAACCCCCTGAGGACCTGAGGCGCAGCCCCCTGATGTACCCAGCACTGGGGCCTTTCCCAGGGCCATGAGCACTGTTCCCTGAGTGCCTTAAGGTAGGGACTCGGTGTTTTGCATTCTGTCACCTCCAGAGCTCTGAGCCACTTACCTGAAAGCACATTGCAGACATATCCTGAAGTCTATCAATCACACCTGCTTCCCATCCATGCTTTGCTTTTCTAGAATACTCCACTCCAGAGATCCAGCTGGCTTGTGTCCTCCTAACCAACTCAATAAGTTGGTTAAGTTATTTCTAAAATGACACCATATCATAGCTGATCCTTCTAAATCTCGGCCAATTTCATGGCTTTTGCACCTATTGGTCTCTGGACCATCAAGATCTCCAATAATGAAGAATTTTTTTTCTTCTTTTTCCAAACAAAATATTATAAGTATCTAAGTACGAGGTTGCACAGCAGATCTCCAGAACGTTTTCATTTTTAACAGAAATTTCATGTCCATGGAAGAGCATCTCCCCATTTCCCACTCCCCAGCCTGGCCACCACGGTTCTGTGTTCTCAGCAGTGGTCCTGCTGTGGATGCCTCCTATAAGTGGAATCATGTGGTATATGCCCTTTTAGGACCGGCTTAGTTCACTTAGTATAATGTCCTCTATGTTTTTTATTTGTTCTTTGTAGATCCACAGGGCAGCAGAGTGTTCTGACATATTACACGGACATGGAGTATAGCTGATTCTAATTGGGATCCCATTCTTGTGGTTGTAGTGACCTGGGATCACTATGTCCATCCAGAGTGTGCAGAGCAAGCCCTGGATCCCCAGCGCCTTCCCTCTAGAGAGCCACAGAGATACCACAGAGGATGAGATACAAGGAACTAAAGAGAATAAAAAGAAAAAAAATTAGAAAAAGCAAACGAAGTTCCCAGCAGAGGTGGCCACATTGTCCCTGGAGCCTGAGGTGTCCTGCGCACCCGGCTCCCTGGCTGCCCCGCGGGGCAGGCTGCTGAGGAGCCTTACTGCTGGATCTCCGGCCCTCTCCAGCGCTGGCCCCGACATTCGCATCTCTGTGGCTGTCTTGTGTGAAGGAGCCGGCGATTCTCCACCTCCTGCCACCCCAGTGGGCCCTTAGTGTTACTGGTCTCCAAACACAGACCAAAGTACAGTGCTGGGCCCCGGGCCCCCTCCACAGGGGAGCAGAACTGTGACGTTACAGTCGTCTTCTTATCAAGTTCTTTGGGGGCAGAGCTTCTGCCCGCTCAGACCCCCTGCAAAAGCACCCAGGTCCTCTCCCACCATTTCTGAGACACTCCGTCAGGTAGACCAGGCTGCGGAGGGGAGGGGAGCCTGCCCAGCACACTTGGGTCCACACAGGACACAGCGAGAAGGACAGGAGGGTCTCCTGTGAGTGAGGGCCCTCAGGAATGAGGTCCAGCTGCCCCTTAAGGATTCCCCCTGGCGATTTTGAAGGACTTACGCTTCCTGAGGCTGTTTTTATTCACCTGGAAAATCAAGAGCGAGATACTTCCCAGAGTGGCTGTGAGAACTGAATAGCACGTCCAGGTGCTTTGTGTGAAAGCTTGCTATAAAAACAGGTTCGATGGTGTTATGTCTCAGGGTCACCAGGTGTCTCCAGCTGTGACTCCTCTGAATGTCCTGGTCCTGACTCAGAAGCCCTGGAAGTTCTCGCTGCTCCTGACGTGTCCCCAACACCTTTTTCTGAGATGACCCAGGTAAGACACCTCACTCATGGCTCTCAACAACCTCAGCCTGCCACTTCCCTCTTCTCTGTCTTATCCATCAAGGTCTGGGTCAAACACAGCCTACAGGCAGCCCTGAGCCGCCAGTTCTCCAGGGACCAAGTGGGTCCGGAAAGAACACCGGCATCCCGGCCTTCTGCCACTAGGTGGCGCTTGTGTCCCCACCCGGCAGCTCGTGCGTCCTGGGTGATCATTCATCTCCTAAGACTCGTCCTCCTGAGGTGAGAGGCATTGCAGGCATTGTAAGTCCCACGTCGATTTAGAGACAAAGAGGAGGCAGCAGAGCGTGCGACTCCTGTTCTGAGCAGCTCTCTCTCTCTCTCTCTCTCTTTTTTTTTTTTTTGAGAATGAATTTTCTTTGCAGACACTTAGTTGTCTCATTCTTTTGCCTAGATCAAAAAATCCACCTGCCCCAGATGTGTTTCATTATGTCCATTTATCTTTCTTCTCCTCTTCCTCCCCCTCCTTCCCCTCCCCCTCCTCTCCCTCCTCCCCTCCTCCTCCTCCTGGGATTGAGCCCAGGGGCACTTGACCATTGAGCTATAACTCTGGCCCTTTTTCTATTTTATTTAGAGACAGGGTCTGGCTGAGTTGCTAAGTTTGGCCTTGAACTGGTGATCTTCCTGCCTCAGCCTCCTGAGTTGCTAATGGATGCTTTCTATTGAAGCATACGTTACATACATTAGATCTTAAATGTTTTCTTCCTGAGTCGTGACAAATGGATTCTTTCATTTGACTACCATCCCAATCTAGGACATTCTCATAAATCCTGAAAATTCTTTTCAATCTCTTCAAATCTCTGTTCCTAAGACGGAACCTCTGTTCTGAGACCAGTCGTGCCCTCCTTAACCTCATATAAATGGAGTCGCAGTATGTACCCTTTAAATGGCTCTTCCTTTCAACACTATGCTTAGGAGATCCGTCCAGGCCCTGTGAGGATTCAGCAGATCCTTTCTCTCTATTGCTGAGTAGGACCCAGCTTCTGCATTAATCCCAACAGTTTGCCCATGGACTTGGGGTTGTTGTCCCAGTTTGTTTCCGTGACAGATACATCGGCTCTTCCACACGACTCTTGGCATAGAGATTGGTTTTCAGTTCTCTTGAATAAATGCCTGGGACTGGACCATCTCCTCAAATGCATGTGTGATTTACCAACACTGCCAGGCTCTTTTCCAAAGCAGTGTCTTCCACTCCCATGGCTAAATACGAGCCCCCCACATCAATCTTTCAAGTCCCCTGTCCATAGTTGGCATTATCAGTGTTTCAAATCTTAATTATTCTGGTGGGGAACTGTTGAAAGGGGAACATGATAGCATCTCATAATTAGCTGTATTTGGGATCCTAGGACCGGAGAGCGTTCCTGACCAAAAAGACTCCAGAGTGCCCCAGCCACCCCAGGGAGGTGATAATTATAACCAGAGAAAGGGGATGACCTACAGAAATGTTCAGAGACGGCCGGCTGGTCACAGACAGTTTGAACAACTGGCTACTTGTGATTGGCTGAGACTCATGGTTTGTCACAAGAGCCGGTTACAGTCTGGTTGCACATCAAGTTAGGTGGCAGCTTACTAGGTAGAGAGAAAGCCTGCGGCCGAACTTCAGATACCCAGGAGGCGGCTTTGGGCCAAACAATCCCCCGTGAGCCATGACGACCCTCATCAGGGTTGAGTATCCACCGTGGCTATTAAACAACTTTTCTTAGTTGTTTATCTTTTATTGTACAGTGTGTATTTAAGACTTTCAGGCATAATTTTAATCAAGTGGCCTTGTTACAGGGTGGAGGCCTTCTAGAAAACTGAGGCATTTGGAAGCTTCCCCTTTCAAACCCCGATTCTTGTCATCACGTTGCTCAGAGTAACAGGCCTGAGTTTATTAGGAGGGAGAGGAAAGGGGACAAGGGGACACTCTCAAGGGAGAGAATGGGTCCTCTCAGAGAGGAGAAGGACAGCGTGCCTCTCCTGCTCTCCAGTTTTGTGGGAGGTCTTGGGGAACGTTCCAGAGTCTCACCCAGGTCCACCTCTTGACTTTTGACTGATAGCAGGGTGACGTCAAACTTGCAAGTCCCCACTGGCCATGACCATTCAGGTCACTGTGGCCCGTGCTGACCAGTTCTATGTGGAAGCTGTTGTCATGGATTTTATGATAAGGGGAATGATCCTTATCTTCCTGAGTTCTGGGATCTGTTTGGTATAAACGTGGCCAAAGTCCCCTCTTCTGGGTCACTTGTGTTCTTCTTATTGACACTTTGGGGTCTGCATTTTTCCTGCAGATAACAGGTAGTTTGCTGAGGAGAGCAACAAATCCTGTTGATTTGAGCCGGGCAAGGCTACAGGGAAATGGCTTCTTAGTAAAGAAAGCCTGTGGGGGCAGCACAGTGGGCCTAGTTTACCCCACTCGATGGGCAGAATTTGAAAAAAATCTCATGAGGTCCAATTTATCAATTCTTCCTTTCTACTAAGAAATCCCTAAAGCGGCCAAGATTTTCTCCTGTTTTTTTGTCTAGATGTTCTGCAGTTTTAGTTTTCATATTTAGGTTTATTAGCCATTGTTTAGTTCAAATATATATATGGTGTGCGGAAAGAACCAAGGTTCATTTGTTGGGTGACAGATTTATTAACAATAGAATACGTGATTCACCCATGAGGTGTACAGTTCAAGGGTGTTCAGTGTGTCCCTAAAGCTGTGCAATTATGACCACAATCAATTTTGTAAAAATTGCATCAGTCCAAAAAGAAACCTGTGTGCGTTACCCATCACCCCATGCCTTCCATCCTCTGCAGCCTAGGCAACTCCTGATCCACCTCCCATCTCTGCATTTGCCTATTCTGCACATTTTATATAAATGACATCATTCTTTTGTGTCTGAGTCCATTCACTTAGGATAATGCTTTCAAGATTCATTATAGAATGTCTCGGTATTTCATTTTTCCTGGCTGAATAATATTCCGGTGTATGACCACACTGTATCTTGTTCATCTGTTCACTAGCTGATACACACTTGGGTTGTTCCCCCCTTTTGGCTACCATGCATAACACTGCCATAAATATTTGTGCATGAGATTTTTGTGAGGACACAGTTTTCATTCCTCTTGGTCTACACCTAAGAGTGGAATTCCTGAGTCATGGAAACACCAGGCTTAAGGTTTTGAGCAATTGTCAATCTGTTTTCCAAAGCAGTTGCTCCATTTACCAACCCCACCAGGGGTGCCTGAGGGTTCTAGTTTCCCATAGCCTGGCTGATGCGTCTGTTGTGATGTGTGTTTTGATGTGTGTTTCCCTGTGGCTGATGGTGTGGCCACCTTTCCAGGTGTGCGTCCTCCATGTGTGCGTCTTCCTTAGAGGAAACGTCTGCTCATGGCCTTGGCCTCTGTTGGCTCAGCCTTCTTTTTATAGTGGTTATGAGAGTTAAATTTATATATATATGATAAACTCCAGGGTCCAGGGGCCATTTTTTTTTTCACCAGATAGATTTCTAGTTATTCCAGCACCATTTGTTGAAAATGTTTTCTTTTCTCCATGAAGTGCCTTGACACCTTTGTCAAAGGATATATGAATCTGTATCTGGACATTCTAATTCTGTCACTTTGATCTGTTTGTCTCAGTGTACGCCATTTCAGTTTGTAGCATTTCCTCATGTGTCCTATGATTTATTCTTTGACCTCCTAAGTTACTTAGAAGTGTCTCACTTGTTTTCCAAATATTTGTGTATTTTTCTAGATAAGATATCATTGTTGATTGTTCAATTAATTCCATTGTGATCAGAAAACACTTTTTTTTTTCTAGTACTGGATTGAACTCCAGGGGTGATCTTCTACTGAGCTACATCACTAGCTCTTTTTATTTGATTTTATGACAAAGTCTCACTAAGTTGCTGAGGCTGGCCTCATACTTGTGATCCTCCTGCCTCGGCCTCAGCTGGGATTATAGGCCTGGCTCAGAAAACATAATCTTAAAATTTTATCCATTCAAGTTTAGAGATTCTTTTATAGTCCTGTGTGTGGTCAGTATTGGAGAATGTGCCATGTGTACTAGAAAAGAATATGTATCTTGCTATTGGTGCTATAATAGTCTATTGTGTCGATTTGGTCAAATTGAACCCTAGTGTTGTTCAAATTTTCTGCATCCTTTAGTGGTTTTTCTCTGTACTTTTTAATTCATTACTGATATGAGGTTTAAATTTTTGACTATGATGGTGGCTTTTCTATTTCTGTCTTGATCCCTTCACTTTTTACTTGAGATATTTAGAAATTCTGTTGTTAGGTTCCGTATACATTTGGGATTGTCTTCTTGATACATTGATCCTTTTATCATTTTAAAGTGACCCCTTTTATTTCTGATAATACTCATACGTCAAAATCTACTTGGTGTAAAATGAACACTGCATCGTAGATCTCCCCATCCTTTTTCTTCCAGCCATTCTGTGAGTTTATATTTAAAGCGTGTTTCTTGTGAACACTACGCAGTTGGCTCATTTGATGGCACCACCTTTAAACTGGGGCATTTAATGTCACCATTGATAATTTTTTTTCTTACTAATGTCACTATTGATACATTTTCCTGTTCGTCTTACATGAACTTCTATTCTCTCTCTCTTTTTCTCACTTTTCTAATCTCTTTGGGTTAGTTATTCTTTAGTGACTCAGTTGGATTTGACTCTGAATTAATATCCCCAAACTCCACATATAGTGTCGGAATTTGCATTTACCTTCCCCTCTGTGCTTGGTGCTTTTCGCATGGTTTTGTTTCCACTGTGTTAATAAACCTTACAACACGTGACTCCTTTTGCTTTAGTCAGTGGACTTTCGATAACAGTACAAACAAGCAAGACACTCTCGTATCTATCCACCTGTTCGCGGCTCCTGGTTCTTCCATTGTAGATTCTAATTTTTATTTGATCTCATTCCCTTCATCTGGAATTGTTTCATTTTCTTATGATATTCTCAGATTTTGTTTGTTTGAAAACATCTTGCTTCCTATTTTTTAAAAAAGATGGTGGATACAGAATTGTAAGTGGGCAGTCTCTCCCTGCCTTGGAAGTCCACGTTCCCTGCTGCCTGGCCGGCATGCGTTCTGACGAGGGGCTTCTGACGCCCCGCCTCTGGAGGCTTTTAGGAGTTTTCTCTTGTCTCTGTTGAGTGGGCAACTATGAAAAGGTCTGAGTCGTCATTCTGCTGGTAAGGTGACCAGTCAGTGTGCCACAATCTCACAGGTCCTCCTGCCGGGAGGTAGTAGATGGCAGTTTGTTTCTCAATGCCATATCAGGGAAACACCACTATGGACTCCCCGAGCACCCATTTCCACAGTGGTGCACGCCATGGTTGGATCTTAAATGTCACCCAAAGGCCCCTGCTCTAAAGGCTCAGTGGCCTGTGGTGCTGTGGAGGTGGCGGGGCCTAGTAGAGGGAACTCAGGTCACGATAGGCGGTGTCACTGAGGGGAACACTGGGACCCTGGTCTCTTCTTCTCTCTCTAAGGTTGCGTGGTCACCATGAGGTGAGCAGCCTCGCTGCCCTGAGGTCCTGCCTTGCCACAGGTCCAAGGCAGCGGGGCCAGGGAAACACAGACGACAGCTCCTGAAACCCTGAGCCCAAACCAATCTCCCTCCTTTGAAGTCGTTTACAGGGAACTCACCACAGACGGGAAGCTGGCTAACACCAGGGTGATGGGTCATGCATGGCCTGAACCCACAGGGCGGTAGCCACAGGCGAGGACCCCCAACAGCAGGAAGCCTGGTCTTGAGTCTGTTTGTCTTCCCTGTAGAGGGCAAAACTTGAGACGTGTCTTCATTCTAAGGTAAAAAATTTAGAGATATCATCCTGGCTGGAGCAGATTTATCTAGATCTCACTGGGTTTGATGAGATCAATCACCGTTTTAGTTCCATATTCCTCATTTCGACATCCTGGTTGTCTGGGAGTTGTCCTCAATGGACAGCTGTTGTTTTTCCTCTTGATGATGATCTACAGTTTTCTGTTTCCTTGGCTGTCTGATATTTTATTCAAAAAATACACTGCATGGTGACGTTGAGAGTGTTATTGCAGATGCTCCCTGTTCTGTTGCTCTCCTCTGAAAAGCATCAGGTCCTTTTCTCAGAGGGAATTAAGTCACCGGAAGCTCACCTGGACTTCACAGGGCCTTGGTCTTGTACACTTGGATGGATTTCTGTTGGTTCTGTCCTGAATCCGAGAGTAGAGCTCCTAATCCTGAGTTGCAGTCTTTTCTCTTGGGTGTGACTGCTCTGGAATTTCAATGGGAGCCTGGAGTGTTTCCCAAGACCCTCTAAAAGGGAAGGCCTTGAAGTCCATCCCCTTGCAGCAGGCGGCTAGCTGGGCAGGGCTCTGCTCACGGCTGTTTCCTTTGGGTGACTGGGATTCTTGCCCCCTGCCTGTTCATTCAGGAGTCTGCCAGGGATTCCAAAACAGTTTGGGAGCATGTGTTGGCCTCCCTGCTCTGGCTCCCTCCTTTCCAGGCTCCTTTTTGGG
Source organism: Ictidomys tridecemlineatus (assembly GCF_052094955.1). Lineage (NCBI taxonomy): Eukaryota > Metazoa > Chordata > Mammalia > Rodentia > Sciuridae > Ictidomys > Ictidomys tridecemlineatus. Next base: position 30,656,152 of record NC_135488.1, on the reverse strand, counting down.
GAGCCTCCCAGCTACCCAGCCCTGCGAGCAGGCATTACACCACTTCAGCTTTCAGAGTGTTGGTTCCTCCTCCCTTCCCATAATGCCTTGCATATGTGGAGCAGGTGCACAATGAATATTCCCACAGGACCACGGCCTAGCATCCTCACCCCATCTTAGACAAAGTGGGGTGTCACACAGAGATGCAGAGCATGGCCTCTGGGTCCTGAGGGTCTCACGGTGGGACGCTGACTCAACCTCTGATACCTCAGTGTCCTCATTATGTGAAAAGCGCCCCACCTCACGGCACTGCTGGGAGGATTAGATCTGTTGAGACAGAGTGCTCATGACTTAGCACTTGGCACTCGACAGATGCTGGACATCTTGGTGGCTCCTGTTGCCTACCCAGACAGAGCCCAGTCAGCTCCGTGCCAGGCAACCTCAGATTAAAAGATGGGCTTTTCCGGGTTGCCAATTTGTAAGGGAGCTAAAATGTCACTGGGTATGTAGAAAATAAGCAATAACTTAGCTCAGATTTTCACCTCTGGTGCCCTCTGTAGTAACAGCAATAGAAGCCAACAGTGCCATCAAGTGGGTATTGAAAAAAAGTAAGTGCCTCTCTCGGGGCCAAACTGTCTGAGGATATGTTCAACTTCAAGTCACAACAATCTGCCAGCATGCCACCAACCCCAAAGCCACTTAGCAAAATTCAGTTACAGGGCTGAGTTTCCGAGCACAAATAATGCGTGTGTGTGTGTGTGTGTGTGTGTGTGTGTGTGTGTGTGAGAGAGAGAGAGAGAGAGAGAGAGAGAGAGAGAGAGAGAGAGAGAGAGAGAGCGCCTCCACAATCAGTAGCGAATAATGGTTTGCAGGGACTCTCAGTTGTCGCCTGTCCCAGCGGCGCACGTGTCTGGGCCTGGCCTCAGTTTCCGGTGTCTGTGCTGCAAACACAAAGGCCAGAGCGCCCAGGGGCGCCCGCGGCTCGGCTCAGGGCAGGGGCGCAGGGGGCCCGCTGCGCGGGAGGCCCTGTCCTGCCCGGCCCTTCCCAGCCTGCGCGGCCGCCCAGACCAGTCCGACGGCTTCGCCTGGCGCCGCCCGGATCGGCCCGGCCTCCCGGAAGCGCGTCCCTCCCCGAGCGCCCGAGCGCACCGGCCCCGCCGCGCAGCAGCCCGCAGCCCTCCCGGGCCCGCCCGCGCCTGGGCGCAGAGCCATGGTGCGCCCCGCCGGCGGGAGGCGGGAGCAGGAGCCGGCGGGACTGGGGTAAGGGACGCGGGGAGGGCTGGCCGGCGATCGGGGAGCACCTGCCGGGGAGCGTCTGGTCAGGGGCCTGGAGCTGGAAAGGCTGCAGCAGGGTCAGGGGCACGCAGGGCACCGTGAGAATCCAGCCTCGCCGGTCGGCGGTACTGGGACACCGGGAGGCTTGGTCGTGCTCCCCTGGGAGAGTCCGTCTGGGCCTGAGGTGGGGAGCTCCGTGCCCCGCTGGAGAGCAGGGAGCCTGGAGAGCTCAGGGTCCCAGCCCAGCGACCCAGAGGGCTTTGCTTCCAATATCTTCAGTGGTCCCTGTGCCTGCGACCAGGCTAGGTGCTGCGCGGTGGGATCTGCGGGTCTGTGCACTGGGGTGAGGCTAGCTGGGGGCTCCCCCCAACCCCCGCCCTGGGGATGCAGGCCCCTCTTCCCACCCTGGTCTGTTTGGTCTGTCTGGCCAGAAGGCATGGGAGACCCGGTACACTGTGTCAGCCCAGCTGATAAGCCGCATCCTCTCCAGGATTCCTTTCTGGCCCTGGAATTGTCTCTAGCCTGGCCTTTCAGTGGGAGGATGATGGAAGCAGGGACGTGAGTTCTTTGCTGGACTTTTCCAGGCCACAAGATGCATTTTGCCGCTTGGACCATATGCACACCTGACCCCAGTGTGGTGTCCCAGGCCTGCTGTGCAGGTCAGGAGTGAAGTCCTGAAGGACACCAGGCCCCACCAGCCCCTGAATATCATTAGCCTGCCCCTCCCCAGGCCCACAGCTGATTGAATGTAATTAGCAATTAATTGGATGTCCGTGAAGAGACTACTTGAGAAACATGCCGAGGTCAGGGGTGGACAGCTGTAGTGCTGTGACTCATTCTCCCTCCCTGCACGTGGCATTTCCTCTTGGTGGAGAGTGTGCAGTCGCTCCTTCATTCATTTACTCAAGACACACCTACCCGTGCTGGCTGCAGTCACTAGGCTGCACAGTAGGTCACCAGGCTGCACTGAAGGCTAGGAGCGCTCTGCTTTCACTGACAGGGGTGCTAGAGAGAAAGGAGGATCTAGGCAGATGAATCACATTGTTTCAGAGGGTGATAAGTGCTGCAAAGAACAAAAGACAGCAAACAAACAGCAAGAACAGTGAAACAAATGAGAGAAATTGGTCCAGAGCAAGAAAGGGCAGCAAGCCTTCTAGATGAGGGGTGGGGGGGGGAAGTGGGACAGTCCTCAGGCCCTTAGGATCTGGAGGCACAGGACAGAATGTCCTCAAGTGTGTCCTGTTGGGAGGCTGCAGCCTGAGGTGGAGATATTGAGGACATGTTCTGCAGTGTCCTTGGCCACTCATTTCTTCATTCATTCAACAGATGTTTATTGCTGGTCTGTAAGTCCTAGGTACTAGTCCAGGCTTTGAAGTTACATTAGTGAACAAGATACCCGCCTCCCCTGCACCCCTGGGACCTTATTTTCTGTTGGGGACAAATGGACCAAAAAAAAAAAAAAAAAAAAACAACCAATAATTTTTACACCATGTTAGGTGAATGCTATGCAGGAGAAACAGTGTGAGGGTTTGGAGGTTATGGGCTGCAGTGATCAAGAGAGGGTAGTCAACACCGGCCAAGCAGAGGAGGTGAAATTGACCAGAGACCTGAATGAGGACAGGACTCAGCCATGTGACCCCGGGGGAAGAAGACTGCAGTCCAGGGAAAGGGAGGCTGGAGCAGGCTGGATATCTGGAGGAGGAGGGCAAAGGCAGGTGGGCTCTGGGAGGCCGCAGGATCTGAGAGAGCTCAGGAAGAGGCTGCAGGGAGCTCAGCTGGTGCACAAAGCCGAAGGCAACCCAGAAGATGTGTGAGAGTTACAAGCTCCCCCCCAGAGCTCAGAGTGAGGCCTGGCGGTTCACACCAAGCAGGGCAGGTGGTCACCAAGGTGGACAGCATGCCTCCTGGCAGCAGAGTCTGTCCACACATATGGGTTACACAGAGAGAACGAGGAAGCAGATCCAAGGTTTGGAACCAGTAAAGACCCTGGGGGGGCTGGGGCTGGGGCTCAGCGGTAGAGCACTCACCTAGTACGTGTGAGGCCCTGAGTTCGATCCTCAGCACCATATAAAAATAAATAAGTAAAATAAAGGTATTGTGTCTGTCTACAACTAAAAAATGTTAAAAAAAAAAAAAAGGCCCTGGGTATTGGAGCTTGTCTTCTGGGACAATTCCAGTGATCTAGTCTTTTGTCTAAAAGCTAATTATGTGATCTAATTAGGAGAATTGATCGCCCTTCTATAAAACACTTCTAGCAGGAGAGCATGTAGTGATGGATACCTGTTGAGCACATGCTGTACCCAGGTCCTCCTTTAAGCACCTTATGTGCAGAAAAAGCAAACAATCCTCCCAGCAGGTGTATGCTTCTGCTCTCCCATTTCACAGATGAGAAAAAGGACCTAGAGAGGCTAAGAAGGTTGCCCAAGGTTTGCAGGCAGGTAAGTGAAGAATCAGAACTCACCGTCAGCTGGTGCGGTTTTTGTCCAGTGCTCTTAGCCATGGTGCGGTTTTAACGTCCGAGAGCCAACCTCAGACTCATGCTGCAGGAGTCTCCACAGAGAGAGTCTAGCAAGGTGGAGCTCCTTCTGCTGGCCCAGCTGTTGGAGAGGTACACAGTTGATGAAGGCAGTTGGTCCCTTCATAAAGTAGTTGTGGCCGTGTGGCTTATTCTTAAGACTGCAGTTGCAGGCTGGGGTAAGGACATGGGTACACAGGGAACACTATCAAGTGCATACCAGGTCAGCTCCTAGATTCTGTTTTGTTCTGCCCCAGTGTGAGGTCCAGCCCAGCGCCCAAGGGTTGCGTTTCCGGTTGCTGTTGCAACTCAGCTGTCATCGCATGCTTGCCTTAGAGGTCAGCCCTGTTCCCACCACTTTCTCTCCCCGAGTCCACTCTGGGACACCTGGATCAGGGACTCCATTGCAGTTTAGTTAAGGTGGGGAGAAGTGGTCTGGAGGCAGTTGGTGTCTTCATCTGTTTTCTGTTGCTATAACAAAATACCTGAGGCTGGTAATTTATAAAGAATAAATGTTCATTTAGCCCATGATTCTGGAGGCAGGAGATGTCCAAGAGCTGTGTACTGGGACATAAATAGCAGAATTTAATACTCAAGTAACTAAATCATCCTGAACAATTCATCTTCAAGTCGTAGATGGAGTTCATCTTTTATCAGGAACGGTTGAATGTCTCCTTGAAGGGATGTACCATGTTTATGGAGCCAGTCACTGTGGGTTTAGAGTTGTTTTCCCTGTTTTTATTGTTTGCTATGGTAGACAAAATGCATTAAGTCTGTGTGTACCTCAGCTCTCTCACTTCTGTGTCTGTTCCAGCAGGAGAACTCATAAATGTGGTTCATACACAAACGCAGGTTATGTGTGATCTAGATCATGGTGGACGTTGCCAGTCTGCTTTCAGAGATGCACGTGACTATACTAGTGAGAGTGCTGATTCCCCACAGTGCCACCCACTCACTGTATCACCAGCCTTCTTTTCTTGCCTGTAGTTTGAACGGACATTTCTTTCTAGTGAGTCTCACATTTGTTTGAAGCTGTTTGTCTTTATGTGTACTGTTCATATCCTTGATGTGTTAGTTTTCTGTTACTGTAACCAAATACCTTAGTCAACCAACTTATAAAGAAGAAAGGTTTATTTTGGCTTGCAGTTTGGAGGTCTCTGCCACAAGTTGGCCCTTTTGGGGTCTGTGTGAGGCAGCACATCATAGCAGGAGCATATGTTGAGCAAAGCTGCCCAGCTCATGGTGGGGAAATGAGAGGAGAGCAAGGGGGTGAGGTACCATTATTCCTTTGAGTGCACCTGTGACCTAATCCTCCCACCAGGCCTCTCTCCCTCTTAAAGGCCACACCACCTCCCAGTAGCACATGGACGGTGGACCCAGCCTTTAACGCTGGGACTTGGGGGACTATAGCCCTTGGCCTGTGAGTTAAATCAGACTTTGGTCTTTGTTATTGATTATGAACATAAGAGGTCTTCTGGGGCTGTGGTTGTGGCTCAGCGGTACGGCGCTTGCCTAGCCCATGCGAGGAGCTGGGTTTGTTTCTCAGCACCACATAAAAATAAGTAAGTAAATAAAATAAAGGGATTGTATCCAACTACAACTAAAAAAAATATTTTAAAAAAAAGAGGTCTTTTTTTTTCTCTGAAATCCCTAGTCCCACAAATGTCCTCATGTCTGCACCCCTACTCTCCTGAGTGTACATTCTGGTATTTTCTGACTGGTTTATCCTAGGAGCTGGGCATATTTTAGAAAAATATATGGTGTTTGTTTATATCTGCATCTATTTTAAGCTTACATAAGTCGCATTGTGCTGTGGAACAACACTTTTCCTTGCCTTTTAAAGACAATGCTTTCTTTCTTTCTTTCTTTCTTTTTTTTTTTTTTACAGGGGATCGGACCCAGGGGAGCTTGTCCACTGAGCCATATCCCCAGCCCTTTTTATGTTTATTTAAAGACAAGGCCTTGCTGAGTTGCTGAGGATGGTTTTGAACTCACGATCCTCCTGCCTCAGCCCATAAGCGGCTGGGATTACAGGTGTGCACCACCAGGCCTAGATCAAGACAGTGCTTTTTTTTTTTTTTGGTAGGATGTGTCTGACTGCTAGGTGTATCCTGAGCTTGTCGCTTCTGATGGTCAGGCTGTGCTGGAGCTGGAGCTACGGGAATTACTGCAGCAGCCAGTTCTTGTTGGATTGGTCTAGAAAGGTTGTGTGGAGAAGTGGTGTTAGGGGGACCTTGAGGGATGGAGGACTGGGTGGGTGGACAGGATGGCAGGAGGACACATACTGGGAGGTTTAGGGAAGGGCCGGTGGACTGCTGAGGCTCAGGGTGGGGGAAGGGGGTGGTCCTGGGGGGGAGGTGGGAGGTCCCAGATGGTCCCTGAAGTATCAGGGAGAGGCCATGGGGTGGCACTGAGGTGGAGGGGATCCAGTCCCGTAAGGATGTGGATTCCTGGGTGGGAGCGATTCCTGGCAGTGTGGATTGGGGTGGCTGAGGACATGGACTCTGAGGGTGGGCAGTCCTGCAGTTCCCCGGATTAGAGGCTGTGCCAGGGAGGGCAGTGGGCCTTCAGGGAGGCTGGACAGTGTGCTAGGCCCCATAGGCAGCACGCAGATGTGAGGACCTGGAGGGGCCGGCTGGGCGCAGGGCTGGGGAGGCGCTCAGGGCCCTTGCACAGGCCGCGAGGTCTGGATCCTGCTTGAGGTTCCCATGAGCAGCTGGGACTCTGGGCCGGAGAGGGGTCTGTGGCTCTGCAGTGCACTGTTGGAGGTGGACACGTGGGAGTAAAGTCTCTCCGGAAGAGTGTGAAGAGCCAGAGAGAAAAATCCAGAATAGAGCCGGGGGCAGGCAGGCAGGCAGGCAGGAGGAGTGGGTGGACAGCTGAGCTGGCCCAGGAGACCCAGAGCATTTTAAACTGTCTTTTCTGGCTGAGGGGTTAGGAAAGCATCCTCCTGGAACCAGTTCTTTAACATTCTGGGTCTTGGGCAGAGGTGTGGGGATTGCACACAACAAGGCCCAAGTGACGATCCTACCTTCCAGGAGGCTGGAGGTGCAGCCCGGGGGGCCCGCAGGGGAATGCACGGATGTGCTGAGGCAGAGGGGACAGAGGTGGCCTCAGGAAGCTCAAGTGTGCAGGCTAAAGCCCCAGGCAGAACTCAGAGGTTCCAGCACAGTCCCTGCCGGGAGCTGCCCAGCCATGCTGCCTCTCTGTCTCCCAAGGGGCTCTGGGTAGAGAGGGCTCTGGAAGGCTCGGGGTTTTGTACTAGGGCCCAGCTTGAGCATGGGCACCCCAAGAGAACATGTGGCTCAGGCATCGCCCTGTCCTGAGCTGCCCTCCCGCTTTGCCTGCTCTGTTGGATGCTCCTGCTGGTCCGCACGCACACCTGGGTTCCTGTTCCTGATCGATGGCCTCTCAGGGCTGATAATCGTCCTAAGGGACCCTTCCCCTTCCTTCTCCCAGCGCTGGAAATGTCAGACGCAGCCGTACCAGGTGTCTGCGTGCTTACCTGTCCTGCTCGTGACCTCTGATACAACAGTTTCTCTCCTGTAATATTATTTAATCTTTTTCTTTGAATTCTCACCAAGGGGGCATTGTCCACTCTACTGTGTATCTGTGAGATAAATTACAGGTCTGTGCACCACTTTTATTTCGTCTGGTTCACGTAGTTAAGTACAGCACCCTGTGCAGTGTGCATGTTCCCACCCAGACAGACAGACAGACAGAGGGCAGGGCTTCCTCCTCCCCACCCTGGGCAGGGGGAAACCCCCTCTCCTCTACCCTCTTAGACTTAGTAGCTGGGACCTGTGAATCAAACTCACAAAAGACACATTAATAGGGGCAGACAAATAGGTTTCCGTAGGAAAATCGGATGGGTTTTTAGGAGAACAGATGAGAGAAAAAGTTATGGTCAATGTTTGTGCAGACATGATCTCACCATGGCCTTCAGGGCTACAAAGCCGTCACAGGGAAGGGTCTGGGGTGGGCTTCACTTTTATTCTCCCTCCTGGGAACAGCTACTCCTGACAAGGGGTTTAGGGCAGCCTGTTGCTGCTTGGAGTTGTGTAAGAGAAGCTTCAGGAGAGCCCTTTCTGTTGCTGTCAAATCTCAAATGTCTTCACCTTTAGGTGGTTTTATGCCAAATCCAAGTCGATTCCCACACCTACATCTGGTAGGTCACCGTGGCAGCCATTTGAGAGACAGTAATGGTTAAGGTCAAGTAGAACAAATACTGCCCATGCTACCTGGTGCCTGTGATCCTAGCTACCTTAGGCTGAGCAGGAGGACTGCAAATTCAAGGCCATTCTGGGCAACTTAGCGAGAACCTGTCTCAAAATAAAATAAAAAGGGCTGGGGGTGTGGCTCACTGGTACAGACCTCTGAGTTCAACCCCCAGTGCCACCAAAACAAAACCAGACCCACCTGTGCAGACCCTCTGGACCCCTGTGTCTCCCTAATTCTCAGCCTCCACCAGCAATGGGGAGTCAGAGGCTGTGAAAGGATCTTCCAGCCGCCCCGTGAACGGAGGAATCCAATCACTGAGTTTAATTGGCTGAAACCTTTATTATTTTTGATGATGATAAACACCTACTTATCTTTAAAAATTAGGTACATTCCAAGCAAAATTTCCATAGAGAAACGAAAACTTTGTATTTGGTTCCCATGCAGATTATCATTTGCTGTTTTCCTGTTTTGTTGCCTAAATAAACAAGGTTTTAAAAATAGAGATAATATGAATATATAAATAGTTTTATTACTTAATATGCTATAAGCATCTTTCCACTTCACTAAATACTCCTCAAAAACGAGGTTGCTAGAGGGTGCCTGGGTCTGCATGTGACCATGTGACAACCCCCCGTCAACCATTTATCTGATTCGCTATTGTGGATATTGAAGGCTGAGCATTTTTGTCACTGTAAGTAATGACGCACACGTGTGTTTCAGGAGCTGTTCTGTGGGTGACTTCTGGTGCCATGGGACTGGGAGATGGAGAGTGACTAACTAGAGCCCAACCCTGAGAGGGCAGATCCACAACTAGAGGCTGCCTGGCAAGCGCCCATCTTTAAAACTCACAGTGTTGGGAAAGGCCGGGAGGGGAGGCCAGGAGGGGAGGCCCAGAGGGGAGGCCAGGCAAACCTTCATGCTGGGGCAGTGAGAGCCTGGTGTTGTGTCCAGGCTCTGTCTGCAGACACAGAGGGTCTTCTGGTTGAGTGGCAGCGTAGGGACAGCTTTCTAAAGTTAGGTTTGGGTAACCAGATACAGCAGTAGAGGCTCGTGCTGGGAAGTGGGCAGTGTCTTACCCCTGGACTCTTCCCTGTCCTCCTGTTCCTGCCTTGAAAGACCTCTTCTCCAGAGGGGGCGCCTTTGTCCCCTCAGGCCTACCCCCAGCTCCCTGCTCTGGCCATGGGGTCCATCCTCAGAGGCCCTTGGGGGGGTAATGTCTAACTCAACAGAGGGAGCGCAGGCGTCCTATCTGGCCTTGCTGGGGCCTGGCCTGGAAGAGGCGGAGAGCTGGAGAAAGAAGCCCCTGGAGGCCTTAACCCCAGGCTTCCTCAAGGGGACAGACGTTTACAGTGTCAAATTCAGAGGTCCTGGAGCCTCTGAGTTGCTCCAGGCCTCCTCCACACTCTGCCAGGTGGCTGGTCCCCCCAGAAGGACAGTATTCCAGCAGCTTGAGCGCCACAGTAAGCCCCGTAGCGTCTCTGCTGGCTTAAGAGGAGGGTGGCCTTGGCTCACCCCCCCCCCCAGGCATGTGGGTGGCCAGGGAAGAGCGCAGGGTGTGCTTGCTGGGGTCAGCTTCCTGGTTCACACCCGCCTTCTCCACCGACCACCTGTGAGCGTGAGTGACAGCTGGGACCCTCTGTCTCCTCCCCTGTCTGTGGTGCAGGTTCAGACTCCCCTCCCCCCACACCCCTAGAGCTGGTCAGGTGCTGCGGAGGGCCTGTGGGTCAGCACGCAGGGCCTCAGGAAAGGGCCGTGTGAGTCAAGTGCCCATGTCCCTCCCTCTGCTGCCCTCTGCTCTCTCCCCTCTGCCTCCCAGGAGGGCCAGACTCTGCGGAAATACCCAGGGTTCCTTCTTAGAAGGTGGCCGCTTCCCCTCCTGGCTCAGGGTGTGAGAAGCCACCTTGCCACCAACCTGCTGAGCAGCTTCCTCTGTAGGCAAACAGGAAGTTGCTCACCAGGGCTGTGGGTGCAGGCCGTGTGGCCTCAGGTCCTGGGGAGGGGCGCAGGAGGCCCAGGAGAGAGAGCCCAGGAGTTGGGCAGGAGGACCCAGCCTCCCAGCTACCAGCTGGCAGGGCTCTGGGCGTGGGAATCTGCCCGGTGCTGGACACCCTGCTGTCCTCCACCGAGGATCCTCTGCCCAAGCAATGCTCCTTGTGGTCCTGGGAAGACGAGAGTCAAGCAGACAGGGAGGAGCTGGTGCTGCAGGGCTGGTGGGCTCGTCTGGTGTAAGCAGAACCTCTCAGCCCACCTCCAGCTCGCTGGGTGCGCACAGACCACGGCCTGGAACAGCAACGGGCGCTGGTGTTGCTCGTGGTGTCCTCTTGAGGTGACTCCAGTGTTAGTGACACATCACTCACCTACAGGACAGGCCCTCTGGTGCACGGTGACGGCACCTGTCCTTGCCCTTGAGTAGCTCACAGTCAAGGGGAGCTGTGAACCCTGAACGAGTGGGGGCAGAGCTGGGGACGGGTGCAGATCCTGCCAGGTGGCACTCTGGCTTTGAGGAGCGGGGTGCTAGGGAGGGCCAGGGAGGCTGGACCCGAGGGGCACAGCCTGGGCGAGGAGGTGGTGCATCTCCCCTCACAGCCACCTGTCTTCTGCCCCATTGTCCCCTCCAGCCTCGCTTGCCCTAACCTCTGGGTGGCCCCTCTCAATCTACCACTTTCTCTTCTTATCTTTCTCTGCTTTGCAGAAGCTTTCAACAAAGCCGGCCACTTCCTCCTCCGCAGCCGCCTCTCAGTGACAGGGCTCTCTCTCTCTCTCTCACCGACTTTGTGGCCCCTTTGCAGATTGTCCCCTCCCGTCCTGGTGGGCTCCTCCACCCCTGGCTCTGATGACTTCTGGTCACACACTTCCCCAAGGCCAGGTGCGATCTTCGGTTGCGGACTTGAATATCTCAAGTAGCTCAAACCCAGTACTTAACAGTCCCAGCCCAGTGTGCTTTCTCTTCCCGGTTCTTCCTGTTTCTGTACATGTCACTGTCACCACTCAGCCAGGGGCTCAAGCCGGGATCCTGGGAGTTGCCTTGCCTACTCGCCCATCTCTCCTCCTCCTCTTTGAGCAGGAAGTGTGCCCATTGGTCCTGAGTGTGGATCCCAAGCCCCAGGTCTGCCCTCCCTCTGCTGGACATGCACAGAGACGTGACTGGTCTCCTGGCTTTTACCTGCCCTCTGTTCTCCGCACAGCAGAGAGATGACCTTAAGAACAAAGTCACAGATACGTAGATGCTTCCTGACCTGGCATTTACCCACCTTGAATGGCACCTGGGCTTACTTTGTAGACCTGGTGGGTGTGTCAGGCTCTGCCCCTGCAGACCCTGGGCCCATCTCTTCCACTCTGGGCACATGGAGACCTTTCCCACCCCAGGCAAGAGTGAGACCTGCAGTTCCCTTGGCCCTCCCTGACTGGCCCTCCTCCTGGACAACCTGTCCACGGGCAGCAGAGGCCTCCCTGACCTCCCTCGGTGGCTCACTCAGCCCTGCCACCCGCTGTCATTTCTCCCTAGCTTGACTCACCCTCAGCCCGCTCATTTATTCTGCGTCACCAGATTGGAAGCTCCCTGCGGCCAGACTCCTGGGTGGTCATTCCTGATGGATTAGCAGTTTCCAGCAAAGAATGCTCAGGGCAGGTGCTGGCCTGGGCTGGTATTGCGGAGGCCCTGGGGGCTGGGGGCCTGAGAGGAAGGTTTGTATGAAGGTCCTGGTGACCAGGTGTGGCCTGCCCAGTGGGGCGGAGAGTTGTGAAATCTGTGTGAGGAACCGTAGCTAGGCCTGTGTCACACAGTTTGAGGGGCCTGTGAGCTAGGCCTGTCTGTCAGTCTCAGAAAGTGAGGGGTGTAAATGAAGCTGGAGACCCGTGGCGGAGGGGAATCCTGCCCTCTTCTACCTGATCCCCCTGGTCCACAGTCAGCCTTCTGGCCTCTCTTCCCCAGTCAGGGCTGCACAGAGCAGCGAGGCCTGGGGCCGGGGGAGGTGGAGGCCACACAGCCCCAGAGGCTGAGTTCCAGGACCCTGGGCACCCCGCATGGAGGAGGAAGGGGAGCCTGGGCTTCAGGAGCCACGTTCCTCTGGACTCCCCTGTTCCCTGGGGAGGGGTGTGGCTAGAATGGGGCCCTCTTGACCATGGCCCAGGTGGCCTGGGACTGAAGACATGGCCCTGTGGACCTGCCCAGGAAGAGGCTCCTAGGCAGCGAGTGGACTGGAGGTCTAGAGCTCGGGGTGGGGTCTGAGAAGTCAGTGGGGCTGAGGCTGGAGAAGTGGACAGGGTAGTCTGAGAGAAGGGGACCCTGGGTGTGGCTCCCCTCTAGCCTTGGTGCCCAGGACCTGCGTGGGGAACAGATGGGGCAAGAGGTGGCTCCTGTGCTCAGAGGTGCTGAGTTCAGACCCCGGCTTTGTGACTTCCCATCTGAGCTGGCGTGACCTCTCAGAGCCCATCTCCAGCTCTGTAGAGTGGGCACAGTAAAGCATCGCAAAGCAGGTGGCAGAACCCAGCGAGGAGAGTTGGCGACACTTTGTAACGACAAGGCTTGTATCAGGTGTCCATATGAGACATAGCCGGGCAGAAATGGACATGTCATGTTACAAGGGAAAAGGAAAGTTGGCTGGCTTGGGACCCTCCTGTCTCCACGGGGTGCCTGCAGGTGACTGAGCTGGGCAGAACTGCAGGGAGGGAGGGGGAGGGGCCTGCCGCAGTCCGGGTCCAGCACCTTCCCTTCCCTCTCCAGGCCCTTCCATGGTGAAGGCAGAGCAACAGCAAGTCCTTCCTGGGCTGGGAAGGGCCTCCCGAGTGGGATGTGGAGAGGGGCCGAGGCCTGCCGCTGGGCACGGAAGACTGGCCTGTGGGCAGGAAGTGTGAGGTGCTGGGCGCTGGGGAGCCCCGGGGAGCAGGATGGTGTGTGTCATCGTGATGAGGGGAGCGAGCGGAAGTCGGAAGCACAGCAGCCGCATTTGTGGGGCAGACGACTGCTCGACAGGAAGTTCTCCCAGGACTGGGGGGCGCAGGGCAGCTCCTCACTTCTGGACCTTTGGAGGTGAGCTGGGAGAACCTGCTGGGGAGGGGCTGGAGGGGGTGGGGGCTAGAACGTGAGCCACATGTGGGGCTCTTGTGACGGGGGCTGGGGACAGGTGGGCAGGCAGGAAGCCAGGGCCTGGGCCCCACTGTGTGCACCTACTGCGTGCACCTGGCCTGTGCCTGGACCCTCCCCTCCCCTTCCTCTTCTCCATCCTCCCACCCTGCAACACCCCCTCCCCAGCCCCTCTCTGATGCTCCCTGTCCCCAGAGCCCCTAGAGGTGTGCAGTAGTGAAGGGCAGGGGCTGGGGAAACCTTCCCAGAGCCCCAGGGCCTCCGTGGCTGAGGCCCTGAGCAAGCCCTGGTCCTAGACCCCAGGGAGGGAGCCCAGGTCTTGGTGCTGGCCTGGGTGCGGTCCGTGGCTGTGGGGTTGGAGAGGCAGGCCCTGCCGTTAGGGGGAGCTTCACCCTGCATCCAGGCCCCACCCAGGAAGGTCAGGTTAGGGTGGGGGATGCTGCCCGTTTTCTCTGGCTTAGGCCAATTGTCCTGATGTGCAGGAGGAACGCTGTCACTCTCAGTGTCCCTGTTTGAGATCCTTTAAGGCCACTTGTTACCCTGAAGGTCAGTGGAGTCTCATGGAGGGAAGGCCCAGCCACTGCCCCCTGACTCCAGAGGCTAAAGTCCCCCTGCTGGAGTCACTGTGCCGCTTGGAGGCTGGGAAGATGACCTGTCCTCAGCTGACCAGAAGGCGCCTCAGAGGGCTGGACCTCAGCAGGCCTGAAAGACCTGCCCCCTGGGCTGTGGGCCGCTCATGGCCTCCTGAGGCCAAGGCAGCACCCAGCACAGGGATGGGCGCCGGCTGCTGGGGTCTTTGTGGCGGGAGAGGTGACATCCCGAGTCTGGTGAGGGGACAGTGCTAGGTGTTCTGGGGCTCTTTGGTTCACACCCCCACCTCCTCCCCACCTTTTCTGCTCCCTTCCTGAGCCCCAGCTGGCTCCCCCGGGAGCCCCCAGCTACCTCTCCCCTCCTCTGAGCACATTTGCATGGAGGCTCCTTCTCAGGGGCAGGATGTGGGCCTCCCTGATGGGAGCTCTCAGGGCGCCAGCTCTCAGGGCGCCAGCTCTCAGGGCGCCAGCTCTCAGGGCGCCAGCTCGCATTCATCAGGGGCCTCTGTCCTGCAGCCCCAGAGGCCCCTTCTCCTGGGCAGGCTGCACCACAGCACAGGGCCGCCCACTCCCACTTGGAGGTGGAGGGAAGGACGGTTGCTGGCTGGGCCTGGAAGCTTGCAGGACAGAGGGGGGGTGCACTCCAGGTAGAAGATGGGGTTCCTCCTCCTGGAGCTGAGGGCAGAGGTGGGCCAGCCGAGCCCGACAAGGAGTGTGGTTGCTGTTTGGGGTACTCTGGCTTCTCTGGGGGGTGGCACAGCAGCAGAGTTCAATGGAGCAGGACATGGGTTCCTCTGTAGGCCCAGCCCCGGCGTCTGCCCTGAGAGGCATACCCACTCGGGAACGCAGCTCCAGGTACTTCCCGCCATCTGATTTCCTTACTTTACAGCCAAGGAACCAGGTGAGGTTTTCCTCTCAGTCACCTGGCTGGGCAGGTGGCATAGAGCTCAGATGTGCCTCTAGCTGTGAGCTGCTGGTTACCTTGACTCCGAGGTGGGCAAGGGACGGAGGTGGGCCAAGTTCCCAGGCCTGTCGCATCCCAAGTCTGTGCCTGGCCTTCCCATTTCTTTTTATTTGGTGGTGCAGGGGACGGTCCCCAGGGCCTAGTGCTGAGGGGACTTGCATGTTAGGTGCTAGGCAAGCGCTCTGCCACTGAGCTGCACTCAGCCCTGGGCCTCCCCATTCTTCAGCTAGAGGACTAGGCTTATCCCTCAAGCCAAGGATAAAGAGCAAACCCATTGATAAAAAGTCCAGTCCAGGGTCCCCAGGGCTCCCTCCCGCCCTGTAAGACCAAAAGGAAGCTGTACCACAGGCCTGGGGTGGGAGTGGGACACTTTCACTCCAGGGCGAATCCCCGGGAGGGTCCCCTGCAAGCTCAAGAGCAGGGCTGGGACCCACTGCAGCTGAATGGGGTCTTCCCTCTTCTCCACCTCATGCCCTTGCGGCTCCCTCCCGTCTGCTCCAGATCTCTTTCTGGGATCCTGCAGAGCCAGTCTCCATATCCCAGAATGTATCCTTAAACTTCCTGAGCCATCGCAGAGTGCAGAAAAGCAAAGGGCCACTTTATATTAGGTGACAGAATCCACGAGATCAGGCGTGTGCCACATTCTTCTGTTGCGGAATCCCTTCCTCTCCCTTTGTTCCATACTGGACACAGGAAATTTCAAAAGAGGTTTTTACTAAACGCTGGACCTGGGAATGTCAAAAAAGAAAATTCTAGATGCATGCATAAGATGCAGGTTCTTGGCTTGTCTCTGCTTAAGAGGGGCCGTCCCACCTCCAGGAAGCAAAGGCTGGTCTCTGTCCTCACCCAGGTAACTGGCAGGACACCTCAGTGGCCTTCAGATGTGACCATACCCTTAGGCCTTTCCACCTGAAGGAGGGACAGATATAAAAAGAAAAGAAGGAAGAAGCACTTTTCCCTTTGTGACCATCATGATTATCCAAGGGGATTGCTTTGGGGGTGGGAAGAGGGTGCTGGCTAAGAGAGCTGTGGACCTGGATTCAGACCCCTGCCCCCTGCCTACAGCTGAGTCACCTAGTGCAACTTCAGAACCTCTCTGAGCCTCAGCTGCTTTGTTAGGAAGGAAGGGATGTCACCTCTTGTCTCGCCAGGGTGTGGTTGGGAAGAGAGAGGAATCAGCTGAGAGCTGGCACATGGCAGGGGCTTGATGACAGTGTTTATACCTTCCCTGTGGGGTTGGGTTGCCAGATAAAAGACAGAAAGCCCAGTTAATTGGAATTTCTCATCAACAGTGAATAAATTGTTAGCACAAGTATGTCCCAGATGTTGGGCATCCTAATACAGTTATGGCTACCCTTGGCCACCCCCACCTTGAAGGTGTGTGCTGCCCGTTTGGGGTGGTTTCTATGGAACTAGAACTACCTCCCACCCAGCTATGGAACCCCAGGTGTCCAGGGGTGCACCTGAACTTCTCAAGTCGGAATTGACCTGTAACTTTCAGGTCCACTTGAACTGCAGGGTAATGACGTGTCCTCAGAACTTTGTGGGTGAGAGTGGGGAGAAGAGCCAGCCACGGGGTGGGCTGAGACCGCGGGGAGCTGGTTGGCAGGAGGAACCCACTGGGAGGCAAGCTCTGGAATCAGGGAGGATGGGAACCTCATCAGGTTGTGTAAGTGACTTAGAAGAGTCTGGTCCAGTCAAGCCCCACCCGCCCACCACAGAGGCTGCCCGCCATCTTTCTCTAACAGGCCTCTGCCTCACCTTCCGTGGGAGGGGCTACCCTCCGTTTCCCAGCCCCTTCCCTCTCCAGGCTCCTCAGACTCTCCAGGCCACAGGGACCTCTGTTCTCTCTGTTCTTTGAAAAGTGACTGAGGCTCCTCCTTTATTTATTTCCTCCTTTGAAAACCTCTAGCAAGAGACACTGGGTTTCTTTGAGGAAAGCAGACCCGTAGCTCACCAGTGTCCGCCATAGCCATCTCTGCGTTCCTAGAGCTTCTCCTTCACAGAGCCCTGTGCCTAAGTGCACACTTGCAAAAAGAGCCAAGTGGGGCACCCTCTGGTCTCATAAAAATCCAGGGTGCCCTTTCTACCCGCCCTGCCCCTGTTCCCAGACCCATCATGGGCTTGTGAGCTTGTCCTGTTAGGCGAGTTGATGTCAAATTGCCACGGTGCCCACGGGGACGTGAGGCTGGCACAGGTTCAGATGCAACATGTCGGGGCTGGAGATGAGGATGAGGGAAGGGAGGGGTTCAGGAGGAACCGGGTGGACACAGATTAAGGGGTCTCGGCAGGGAGGGGTGGAGGGAAGCAGCCTGGGGCCTGGCAGAAGGCTGGGCTAGGGCTGGGATCCGCAGGTCCAGGACCTTCCCTCCCTGGACTCCAGGCCTGCCCTGTCCTAGGGGCTTTCAACCTGACGAGGACAGCAGGGCTGTTTTGCCTCTGGCTACCACATGGTCCTTGTCGCCCCAGCAGGCCAGGAGGGAGAATCGTGATCCAGGGGTGCCCTGGTCAATCAGCTTGTGAAGAGAAGAGAAAAGGTTGATTTTAGCTTGCATTTAGTCCACGATTGGTTGGCGCCTTTGCTTTGGGCTGTGGCATCCATAGGAGCACGTGTGGGGGGGCTACCCTGCTCCCCCCATGCCGGGGATGGAAAGAGAGAAGAGACCAGGGTCCCAGACCTCTCCCAATGCCACCCAAAGACCTCCCACCAGGCCCACTGCTTACACTTTCTACCACCCCCTGGTAGCACCATGCTGGGCACTTTGGGTGACACTGCAGACCAAAATCCTAGCTGGCCCCAAGGCCCCCTTGTCCCTTTTCCAATGAACCAGGACGGCCCCAGCCTCTTACCCAGAGCAGTGAGGATGGGGGATGGGCAGCTCTGGGGGGGGAGGGGGCAGGCATTGCACTCAGATCTGGGTGGGGCGAGGGGTGGGCGGAGGGCAAGGCTACGTCCCTTCAGGTCGCTTCAGAGCATCAGCTGCATGAGTAGCCTTTCCAGCCGTGAGATTGTGGGGCCTCTGGAGTCCAGCCTGGAGAGGGACAGGGCCTGAGAACAGGACGGGAGCTGACTTATCACTAACTGATAAAGGACATCAGGTGACCTATCTCAGGGGCTGAAGCCTCTGCAGGCCCAGATTCCTGTTCTACGGAAAGTACGGGACACGGGGCTGGAACAGAAGTGGGTAAAAACCTAGGAGGGGACTCTATCTTTGAGGAAGTGTTAGGAGAATAGTTTAAAGATGAGTAAGAAACTGATGTGCATGTTAATACTCCCTCGTTTCTCGGGGACTCTTCTTCCCCCAGCCCTGGAGATCGAACCAGGGCCTCATACACTGAGCCTTTCTTAAATTTCATTTTGAGACAGGGTCTCACTAAGTTGCTGAGGCTGGCCTCAAACTTGTGATCCTCCTGCCTCAGCCTCCCTAATCCCTGAGATTATGGCCTACACAGGGCCCCTGGCTCTGGTGGCCTTAAACAGTAGGGGGCCCTGTCTGATCTTTGTTTGCAGGGTCGTGGGGTTTCCATTTTGGGTGTCCAGTGGTGGGCTGAACCTGGGCTGAAGGCTGAGCTCCTCCAGCGCCCCTCTGAGTTGGGCCCCACAGGGCTGGGGCGCTTCCCCGGCTGTCACTCAGTTCTAAGTAGCAGAGGGGGATTGAGAGGCCAGGCCCTGGCTGTCTACCACCAGGCAGGGAGAAGTTGTCCCCATGGTTTTCTGGGCCTGCACACGAGGTCTGGCCCTACCTTCTTGTAGCCTGCCTGGGTGGGGTCTTGGATGAGGTCTGGAGCCCTGCACAGGGACAGGCCATGGTGCTGCAGGAGGCTGGGCTGGGGCGGCCATCTGGCAGCACCCCCTCCATGTCAGAGGGGGGCTCCTGCAGCGGGGTGGGAGGAGGGAGCTGTGGACTGGAGGGTGGGTGGTCTGGGGACAGGCCTGGCCTCTGTTCCCAGCAGGGACATTGAGCCAGCCTCGGGCTTTCTCCCTCCCCGTGAAACAGGGCACAGCAGGTGCCCGCTGGCCTTCCCGGTCTGGGTTGGCGAGTGGAGGCTGGGGATGGGCTTGGATGGGTGGAAGGGGCTGCCGCTCCTGGGTACCTGAGTCACTCCTGAGGGTGGAGCACCCGTGGACACATGTCCTCAGGCACACCTGGGAGGGTCTGTGCTGCATGAGGGCCCACCCAGACCTGTCCTGTGGACGATGTGCAGGGCAGCCCGAGTGAGTGGACAGCTCCTGGCAGATGTGGCCATGCCCGCTCCCAGAAGGCAAGCCTGCCCTCCCTGAGCTGCAGGTGGCCTCTCTGTGGGGCAGAGGGCTGGAGCTCCTGGCTGCTGCTGCGCCTCCACACAGCTGCTTACGGGCTGCCAGGGCCAGAAGCCCAGCCTGGGGAGTAGCCCTGGGAATGGTGCAGCCCCAAGGACAGGGCCCGGCCCGGTCAGGGTCAGGCGGGCTGGGGCCTTTGTCTCCTGAGTGGTGCCTGTTCCCTCGCCAGGCCGCTCCCCTCCCGGCCTCTGCATCTGTCTCCTGCATATTTTTTGTGCATTTACCTCTCACTGGCCACTGCTCCACCATGCTCCCAGCCAGCTTGTCCTTGGCTAACCCACATGGTGTTCCTTCAACCGGCAGATGGGTGTGTTTGGGGCAGGTGCTGCCTGGTGTGGGCTTTAGATTGCGGACCGGACGGCGCGGGCAGGGTTGCTTCCCAGCCGCCTGGACACGGCAGGCCCTCCAGACCCCTCACGCTGCAGACGTGTGCTCACCCCCAGGACACGGTGCTTCTCTAACCTGCGCTCCTTTGGGCATTTCTAGGGCAGAGCTGGACTCCCGGTGGCCCCCGTGGTGGACACATCCCCTGTCATACCCCGTGGGATGGTGAACGTGGACACTCCAGAGGCTCCTGTGCGGCTTGAGCTCTGTGCATGATGGGCGACAGGAGACTCTCCGACCACCCGCAGCCTGTGGAACTGCTCAACCTCTATTTGGGAGACAACCTGCAGCCCCACCCAGGAGTGTGCCAGAGGGAGACCCATGGCCAGCCAGGCCTTCCTGAGCCTGGTGGGGGACACTCCTGGGCCTTGGACTCTCCCGAGACCAGCAGGCCTGGCACTCCTGCCAGGGTCTCTGGTGTGGAGCCTGCACACATGGGACACTGCTCCTCCCCAGGAACGCCAGGGGGCAGCTGTCCCACGGGGAGCCCCCGACCGAGCCATAGCTCCTCCGCACAGGTGGTGTTCTGGGCCGGCATCCTGCAGGCCCAGATGTGCGTCCTGGACCTGGAAGAGGAGCTGGAGAAGACGGAAGGACTCAGGGCTGAGCTGAGGTGCTGCGTGCCCTCGTCCTCCCCGGGCCTCCCTGGCGACAGGGACCTGCGGCCCAGCCCAGCAGTGGAGGAGGACTCCGGGGAGGACAGTAGTGGGCCTGAGGGGGAGAGCCAGGCCTGGGCCCTGGAGGGAGCAGCAGACTCCTCCCCAGAGTGGGGTGCCGAGGAGGAGAGCCTGTTCTTCGACAACCCCCTTTTCCTGGAGAGCCCCTGCTCGGACGCCAGCGCCTCTGGGGAATGCTTCTCCTGGGGCTTCTCCGACCCCTGCCCACAGGCTCTGGAGCCTCTGCTCCTGGGAGGCCCAGGGCCCCGGGAGCTGGGCAGTGAGCCAGACCTGAGGGACAGCACCGCGGAGTCCAGCGGGTGTGCCACCCCTCCATTCCCTGTGCCCTCCTACAAGCTACACACCTCCTGCTGGGCCACCCACGGGGCTCCCACAGCCCCTGTCACGCAGGAGGGCGAGGTGAGTTCACTCCCAGGGCTGCCCTGGGGACGCGCAGAGGAGGGCCTTCCTGGGGCCACCAGGCCCAGCACACTCTTCAGTGCAGGGCCCGCTGGTGGTCTGAGGTTCCCTGCTGACCAGCAGGACCAGGGTGGCCTTCAGAACCCTGGGAAGGTCGTCACCACCCATGCCATGGTCGTGAGGTCCACAGAAGTCCCCGTCTCCGAGGGGCTGTGTCTAGAGACAGGTGAAGAACAGGCAGCTCCTCCGTGGCGGGGTGTCCCGGGCGGGTTCCCAGTCTTCCCCTCCCTCCTCTGAGACTGTCCCAAATGCCAGCAGGGACGGCCTCTGCCCCAACAGAAAGTGTCTCCAGGAATTCCGGGGTTCTGCTACTTGTAGCTCCCCATCTTCCACTGTCCCCCCATCCACGGTCAATAGATCGGGCTCAGATGACCATGGCAGGGGGCCTGTGATGTCACCCAGCCCTGGGCATGAGACAGTAGGGAACAGTTTTCCCAGGGAGGCCTCCCTTCAGAGATAGGAGGCTCAGGTTGGCGGAGGCTGTGGCCTCTCATCTCTGCAGAGAACATGGAGTGCGAGGAGCCGGGCCGGCGGGGCCCAGGGGGTGGCTGGGCTGCGTCCTGTGAGGGGCACTGTCTCAGGACCTCAGAGGGAAGCCTGGGAGGAGCTGGGGCTTGCCTTCCCGCTGGCTGAGCCTGCCGTCCAGGCCTGTGCCCGGGGCCAGCACCCTCCCTGGACCCGCGCCCCTCTAGGGCAGGTACTGCCTGAGCAGGCGTCTGGTGAGGTGCGGAGACTTGTGGGATACGCAAAGATCCTGGGAATCATTTCCTTCTGGTCAAAACTCTTCTCTGCGCCCTCCTCCTCTTAGACTTCTCTGGAGGACCAGCCCCCTCTGGCCACACCTGCGGTACCGTCTGAAGATAGGGCACTGGCCTGGGAGACTGCACACCATGGAGCTGACCTCAGCCCTGCCACACATCCTGTGCAGCCTTCGGCAAGTCAATTCCCCTCTCTGGGCCTCACCTTCTCCATCTGTGAAGGAGGAACGAGAACCTGCTGATTTCTCCTCTCCTAGGATGTGGGTCTTCTCCCACCCGGGATTCTCCTCAGAACTGAGGACCCAGACTGGTGCCTGTGTCTTCCCGGTGGGGGCTGGCGAGGAGGGAGGGGATTCCGGGTGCCCCGTGTTCTTCTCTCCCCTTCCCACTCGCTTGTTCCCGGGCTGATGGGATTCTGTAAATCTCCACAGGAGCCACCCACCCCTGAGGCCTGCCAGACAGAAGAGGATCCTTCCTGGCCCCAGGAGCCTCTTATCTCCCAGGACAGAGGTGAGACCCCGCACAGGGGCGCGGTGGTGGGAGTGGTGGTGCTTCTTGGGGTCCGCATGCTCATTCCACACTCTCCCCCAGGTGGAGGGGCGGCTGGGCATCCCCAGGAGCCTGCCCCCTGCATCCTGGCCCCTGGGCCCCGGGGGAGCCCAGAGTCTGAGCCCACCAGCTCCCCGGAGAGCAGCCCCCCGCCCCAGCGCCACAGCCCTGGCACTTTCCCCAAGTGCTCACCAGACGCTCCACGGCCTTCTCTTCTGGAGTCGCATGGGGCAGAGCCGAGCTCCCTGAAGACAGAGGCCACGGGGACAGCTCCACAGCCAGGCCAGGAGGCACAGAGCCGGGGCCCGGCCAGGAGCCCCGCGACTGCAGGCGCTGAGCCCGGCGAGGACTCCACATCTGCCCAGGGGTGAGTCTGACTGGCGCCCTGGCTCCTGGTGACGGTGGCCTTCAGGGTACCCAGCGTGGAGCTGGCCACGTGATCCCAGCTGCCGTGGGGGGGCGGAGGCGGGCAGAGCGCAAGTTCAAGGCCAGCCGAGGCAATTCAGCGAGTCTCAAAGTAGGTAAGTAGCTCAGTCGTCAGAGCTCTTGCCTCGGCGCATGTGAGAAAGCGTGGCTCAACCCCAGCACCAGGAAAAAGAATGAAAGAAAGAAAAGAGAAGGAATCCACAAGCCCCCAGCCCTCCTCTGGACGGAGGGTAAAGCTGTCGGGCCCTGAGTCCTTCTGACAGCCTCACAGCTGGGCTCTCTGGACGGCCTCCAGAGAGAGCTGAGAGGGACCAGAGGGTCTAGAAGCTCAAGAAACAAATGGGAGGATGGTCCCAGGTGGAGGTGGAAGGGTGGAGAGGCCTGGCCCTGGGGAGTGTCCACAGCTGGACCCCAGGTGACGAAGAAGGCAGGGAGGCATTGTGGGGAGCTGACCGGGCCCTGGCCGCCTTGGGGGAGAGCAGTCCAGTGACGTGGGGATGAGAGATGGCCCTGGCCTTGAGGAAGTGCTTGGGAGAAAGTCACCTGACAGCCTAGGCCCAGGGTGCTGGCTTTGATCTCGGAGGGGGACTCTGGTGGGGACTGAGCGACTGGCTCTTGGGGCCCGTGGCAGGTAGGTGTCACCTCAGGACTGTGGCCAGAGGTGGGAGCAGGCCACCTGGGACTCGGACCTCGTTGTCTACCAGCCCCCATGCTGCGTCAAGACTCCTGGCCCCTGGAACTCGGCAGGGGAGCGGGGGCTTTGTCTCTGGTGGGCTAACAGGGGCATATTGGACCAGATGGTGCAGGTATGGGGGGTTGGTGTCACCAGCTGGCCAGGCTGACAACTAAGAAAACCACACAACCACAGAAATACCTTTTTGGGGGGTTAGGGATGGCTCTGAGACCTCAGCTCCATGCTGAGGGGATCAGGGAAGGCAAGAGAGAGAGAGAGAGTGCACCCCAAACCCCTCTATTTATTGGGGAAAAGACATTCAATAGAAAGTTCCACCCAAATAAGGCCAGGGGTTGGGTTTCGAAGGGTGGAGTCTCGCCTGGTGATGTCTGTGGTCAGCAGATTGATTGACGTCTCCGCAAGTCACGCCCATCGCAGGTGCTGTGTGGGACCACAGGCAGAGCCAGAGGAAATGACACAAATGTCACACAGCCCCAAAAGCTTGTAACGCCAGACCAGTCCCCTCCAACGCTCAAAGGCACATAGCTCCCACACAGCCCATGGGTGGCTTGCGACAGGCCAGCCCTATTCCCATCTCGGGTGTTTGGGTGACGATGACAAATGTTAATCAGTGCCAGAAACCACAGAACCACTTTCCTTATGCTTCTGGAAACTTTCCTGCCGTGGGGCTGTTCAGAGGCCAAGTAACCAGAGAAATCTCAGCCTCCAAAAAGGGAGGCTGCAGATACCAAAGACTAGTTAATCCAACCCAAAGCAAAAGTAACTCCGCCTGAAGTGACAACTCTAGTTTCATAGTAAATAAATGGTGAAAAGGGTTAATTGGGCTTTCTCCTAGCTAAACATATAAGTAAGCTTATTTAGTCTTACATTTAACACACTGTAGGAAGTTCAATTTTCTTGAC
Organism: Ictidomys tridecemlineatus; assembly: GCF_052094955.1. NCBI lineage: Eukaryota > Metazoa > Chordata > Mammalia > Rodentia > Sciuridae > Ictidomys > Ictidomys tridecemlineatus. The sequence continues at coordinate 30,632,355 of NC_135488.1, read as the reverse complement.
ACAGCCTTGGTGGCCTCTTTCATTTATGCCACCTTTCATAGTGAGATCCTAAAGATCTTTTTTTCTTTTTTTGGTACCAGAGATGGAACTCAGGGGTGCTTAGCCACTGAGCCACATCCTCACGTTTTATTTCTTCTTTTGAGACAGAGTCTTGCCAAGTTGCTCAAGGGCTCAAATTTGTGATCCTCCTGCCTTAGCCTCCTGAGCGATCACAGGCATGTGCACGGCACCTGGCTCTTTATAGCTTATTATCCATGTAGTTCTCTTTACTTGGCCAATTGTGTCATTATTTCTATTTCCTCCTCTTCAGTTTTCTGGGGGACTAACTCTGGCAGTCCCCATCTGTCAGTGGTTTTCCATGGGATTCCTGGAGTCTTCCAGGGTCACTTTGGACGGACTTCCTGAAATCCTACAGGTTTTGGCAAGATCTGCCTTTTGCTCTTCAGTGTCTGTTCTGTTGATCCTGCATTTTGGGATGTTTAGGAGACTTAGGAAGCAGAGCAGTTATCAGCCAAGAGTGGACCTGTTCATGAGAGGTGGAGAGGGCCCTCGGAGGGGTGTGATCAGCTCTCGGGTTGCGGGCGACCGTTTTCACCTTGCCATGATATTTGATGACATTTGCGGCGTTCTGTGCGACTTTGTCACTGTGCTGGCTTGCTCATGAATATGTGAATGACTAGGACGCCCACACCTGGTGGTACCTTTGCAGGGAGCACAGCAGAGTCAGGTAGAGATGGGGCTGAGTGACGTCTCAGAGCCTCGGTGTGGAGCTCCGTGCTCCTGACCCTGGGGTGAAGCGCCACTCGGCTTAGCTCACCCGCCAGGCTCCTGGTGGTGAGCAGTGCCAGGCACAGGAGGGCAGGCTGGAACCCCCTCTTTGACTCCCCTGTCACCATCCAAAGCCAGTCTAGCTCCCTGTTCTAAGCCCGGCCTTCGCCTTTCTTGGCTGGGCGTGGGAGTGGGGGACAGGGCTGGGCTCGGGGGAGAGAAACGCTCCACTCACCTTGGTTGACAGAACACCTTGGGGGCCTGGAAGGGCTGCGCCTGAGCTCCAGGTGAGAAAGCTTCGATCCTCCGGGGGAGGAAGTGTGGGGCTCCCAGCTCTCCTGGGTGAGGGTCTGGGCCCAGCTCCAACCCCGAGCTCTGGGCACCCCCTTCCATGGCTGGCCTGCATGGACCCCTGCCCAGAATGCCTGCAGGCCATCCAGGTGTGAGTCTGAGGACACTGATGGACTCTTCCAGGCATGCGGAGAGCTCTGCGCCCCAAGCACAGTCCCCACAGGAAGGCCGGAAAACACTGGCTGGGGACAAACTGGCTAATGGCCTCCGGACCACTGACAAGACGGCGTGGAACTTGGCCTCACGCCTCTATCACCTGGAGGGCTTCCGGAAGTCTGAAGTGGCCGTCCACCTGCAGAAGAAGTAAGGGCATTGGGCCTGGGCGAGGCCGGAGGGGAGGCAGGACAGAGGGCAGCTGCCCACGGGCTCCCTGCATGGGCTGTCCCCCTCCTTCCCGGTCCTGTGACCCCTCCTCACCACGCCCAAGCCCACTACTGCCTCTCCTCCCAGGGTTCCGCCCTCCTCCGCACCCCGCCCTCGGCCTTTCCCCAGTTCTCTGGCCCCCGGCTGCTTTCTCTGGTCCTCGCTGGACCATCTCTGCTGCACACCCTCCGTGTTTCTTAGAGCCCCGGCCCAGCCCCCTGGCCCACCCCAGAACCCACAGGCCCCCCCACACAACACTGGCTGGGTGCCAAGGGTAGGCCAGACCCTGACCGTCCCTTGCCATCTTGGGATCTGGGGTCCGTGTCTGGCCCATGCCGTGGCCAGGCCTAGCCTGCCCCAGTCCAGCTCTCAGGCAGCTGTCCCTCTGCAGCGATGACTTCAGCAGGGCGGTGGCTGAGGAGTACCTGTCCTTCTTCCAGTTTGGAGGCCAGAGCCTGGACCGAGCCCTCCGGTACCACCTGCGGGCCCTCCCTGGGGAGGCTGTGGAGGGGGCAGTCGTGGGACGCGGGATGGGGTTGGCTCCCTGCCCTGGGAATGTGGCCCCCCACTTGCCTCTCCTTGACCACGGCCTCCTGCAGGGGCTTCCTCCAGGCCCTGGTGCTCAGCGGGGAAACCCAGGAGCGGGAGCGGGTCCTCTACCAGTTCTCCCGGCGCTTCCACCACTGCAACCCTGGGGCCTTCCCCTCAGTAGGTAGGGTGGGCGGCTGCGGGTGGGACAGGGCAGGGGGCAGTGTCCCTGTATCTGCTGGGGCATTCTATGGGTGGGGGCTGCTGGGGGTGTGTGGGGGCTGCCAGCGGGGCGGGGGTGCGGGGCGAGGGTGCATCCCACCCTGTGGGCAGAGGACATGGCAGTCAGAATTTCCGTGGCTTCCCCTTCTCTCTTCCTGGGGCAGACTCTGTGCACACCTTGACCTGTGCCATCATGCTCCTGAACACGGACCTGCATGGGCAGGTGAGAGGCGGGGAGCTGAGGGCCCGGGGCACAGGGGCCTGAGGCGCTGGAGGATCCCCCCCCACCCCCGGGACCGACGGGGGTGTGTTCAGTCCGGGTGGGGTGCTCAAGCTGTCCCTCTTCTCTCCACGCCACAGAACATTGGGAAGAGCATGAGCTGCCAGGACTTCGTCACCAACCTGCACGGCCTGCAGGATGGCGGCAACTTCCCCAAGGAGCTGCTGAAGGTGTGGCCGGGCGCCCCCCTCCAGGCCCCCCTCCAGGCTCTCCCCTTCAGTCTCCCCCTCCAGGCTCTCCGTGGAGCCTGGTCCTTGGTCCCTTGCCCCCAGGGGGACGTAGAGAGCTCAGCCTGGCTCTGCTGAAATGCCAGGAGGATGTATTTTGGCTTGGTGGCAGCATCAGGGACATCTGGGAATTGGTTAACTGTGCAGATCTCAGCCCTGGACCTACTGAGCCACGCTCTGGGGCTGGAGCCCTGCAGATGCTCCACTGAGTGTCCGTCTAGGTGATTTTTGTCCCTTTGAAGTCTGAGAAGCACTCTAAGTAGATGATAAGCAAAGTTTCATGTAGCAAATGTCTCAAACTCAGGTTTGGGAGTGGGACAACATACCCCTGGGCCACTCAAGATCCCCACCTCACAGTGTCCTCCTCAAGATGAGATCACCTTCGCCAGGTGCAGCACCTGCTTCCCAAGCAGATCTCTGGTTCTTTCATCTAGTGAACATTTATTGAGTGCTTACTGTATGCTGCACACCTTGCCAGGCGTTTGGAGGGCACCAAGCTAGCGAGATGCACCTCTGTCAGGACTACTCACTATGTTGTTTCAGAATTCTAGCACATCATTCACGAGTTCCTTCCGTGACCAGACCTTTATTGTGGGGATTGCTTAGTCTGATTCCCTCTCTGTCTGATCCGTCCATGCTGGCTGGTACACGATGCAGGTCCCCTTCAAGAAAACTAGTTCAGGCCTTTCCAAGTTTGAGCAGAGCAGGGACTTGCTGCCTTGCTCATCTCTGTGTCTCCAGTATACATCCTAGGGCCTGGCACCTGGGAAATGCTCCAGGAATAATTTGTTGCATGGACAAATGGACAGGTGGATGGATGGATGGATGGACAGGTGGGTGGGTGGATGGATAGATGGACAGGTGGATAGGTGCTTGCCCAGTCAAAGGAGAAGGATAGCTGTGATGGGGGTGCCAGGACAGGCAGCCCCTAGCGGTGTGCCTGAGGGGTGAGTTTAGGTAGCCTAGCCCTGAAGTCCCTCTGCCCACCGTGTGCTTCTGTTCCAGGCTCTCTACTGGTCTATCCGAAGTGAGAAGCTCGAGTGGGCTGTGTAAGTGAGAGTCCCCTTCCACTTCCCTCCTTGGCCCTTGATCCTGCCTTTGGGCCTGTCCTTCTTCTGTCACCCGAGTCTTGGGAGGATGCTCCCTCTGTGTGGGATGGAGCCAAAGGCAGAGTGCTGGCCAGCCGATCTCAGAGAAGCCCAAGGTAGTCAGGGCTGGCCACGGGGCTATTCCCAGGAATTGACGGTTGGCTCTGAACGAGGATCCCATGTACCTCCCCAACCAAAGAGAGTGTGCTGAGGCCCCGGGGGGGCAGTGGGAACTTCCTGGTGGTCTTTGCCCACTCAGCACTCCCAGCCTGGTTCTCTGACACCCAGGGATGAGGAAGACACAGCCAGACCTGAGAAGGCCCTGCCATCCCCGCCTGGCAAGACGGGCAGCCCCTTCCTCCAGCTGGCTCAGGATCCCCTGGCGCCCACCTACAAGCAGGGCATCCTGGCCCGGAAGATGCATCAGGATGCGGATGGCAAGAAGAGTGAGTGTTCTCCTGCCCATGAGCAGGGCTGGAGGGGAAGCGCTGCCCAGGGGCCACTCTGTGTGTGCGGTGTGCAAGATGCCCTGCTGAGGACAGGCAGCGAGTGCTGCTTCCTCCTGAACATGACCATGACCTGGGTGCTGGGGAAGGGGAAAGGGGGCGTCTAATTATTCCTGGGCCCTGGCCCCGCGGTAAGGGAGAGATCAGGCAAGATGGTCAGCGAGCGGGGTGAAGGTGGGAGGGCTGGACTGAGCTTGGAGAGGGAGGAACAAAGGGACTACATGTGGGGAATGGGCAGGTGACTGGGGGACCTGAGTGGAACTTGGGGGGCAAGAGGAGCTGGAGTTCTGCAGTTGGTCAGGGGATGCACCCACAGAAGACAGAGCAGGCAGAGTCACTCTCCCTGGGGGACGCACAGGGGCAAGGCTCATGCCCCAAGCAGCCCAAGGCAGCAGCCTGGCCATCGCCATAGACTCCTCTGGGAATCACAGATGGAGTGGGTGTGACATTCAGAAGCAGCCTGAGCAGGGCCCCAGGGAGGTGGCTCCTCGTCACGCAGGACCCGGGAGGTTGGGTGTCTTGCAGGAAGGTGTCTGAGTGGAACTGTTTGGGCACAGCTGTGTTTGTGCCTGGGGTTCGGGGGATGTGGGGGCGAGAGAGGGTCTAAAGAAATACCCACATTTGTATGCAAATAGTTCTCTGGTGCTGTGTGGAGCAGGACTGGGCTGGAGACCCAGGAGGTGCCCTGGAGTTTCCTGGTGATGGCTCTCTGTGCGCTTATGTGCATCCCGGTGGGGAGGGACGCAGGGTGAGGGCAGAGTGACCTGCCCACACTGTGTCTGGGTGCGGGTGTGCCACTTGCCTTTGTGTCTGGTCTGGGACAGCGCCGTGGGGCAAGCGAGGCTGGAAGATGTTCCACACTCTGCTGCGGGGAATGGTCCTCTACTTCCTGAAGGTAGGAAGGAGTCGGCACCCTGATGGGAAGATGGGGTGGGGGTATACGGGGTGGTCAGCTGTTGGAGGGGGCAGCTGAGACTAAACCCTTCTCTGAGTCCTGTGCCTGCTGGCAGGGAGAGGACCACTGCCTGGAAGGAGACAGCTTGGTGGGGCACATGGTGGACGAGCCCGTGGGGGTGCACCACTCACTGGCCTCGCCCGCCACCCATTACACCAAGAGGCCCCACGTCTTCCAGCTGCGGACGGCCGACTGGCGCCTCTTCCTCTTCCAGGCACCGTGAGTCCCTAGGGTGGGAGGAAAGTGGCCAGGCCTTGGGGCCCCTAATTCTCCTCTCTCCTGTCCGCCTGACCCCTCTGATGCCTGCTGGCCCAACCCTCCTGGCCAGGAAACTTTAGAGGTCCTGGGGATGCAGAGATGAAGCCAGGCGTGGCCAGCTTCCTGGAGGCATCCACGGTTTCCTTCTAATTCCGGGTCAAGCCTCCCAGTGTTGGGTATAGGATTCCAGGGGGTCACTCAATTTTTGACATTTAAAATAACATCTGTTGGATCCTCCGGCCTTTCTGGGGATTGAACCCAGGGTTTGGGCATGCTAGGCAAGCACCATTCCAGTGCTTGTAACTCCCTTGTAACTTATTTTGAGACAGCATCACTAAGTTGCTGTGGCTGGCCTCCAAGGATTAGTCCTCCTGCTTCAGCCTCCCAAGCGTCTGGGATTACAGGCAGCTCCAGGCAGCTCTGGAGTTTCCTCTTTGATAATTAAAAACCTCAGGCAGAGGGCAGCTGCCCAGTAGGGAAGGGCTGCTGGTTTGGGTAGGTAGTCCTGAGTGGATGGAAGGCTGTGTAGATCACGGAAGGTGTGGGATGGGGAGCAGGTGACAAGGCGGACCCTGGGACCGCGAGCTTCTCTCCTGCAGCACTGCCAAGGAGATGACCTCCTGGATCGCGCGCATCAACCTGGCTGCGGCCACCCACTCAGCGCCGCCCTTCCCCGCTGCAGTGGGCTCCCAGCGCCGATTCGTGAGACCCATCCTGCCTGTGGGCCCTGCTCAGAGCTCCCTGGTAGGCTCCCTACCCGCTGGGGTGCAGAGGGCGGGTGGGGCTGCACACCTGTGCCTCGGGTGGTGACAGCCCACTACCACGTGTGACTTCCACACCGCCTTCCCTCCTAGGAGGAACAGCATAGATCCCACGAGAACTGCCTGGACGCGGCTTCTGACGACCTGCTAGATCTGCAGAGGAACTTACCTGAGCGGCGGGGCCGGAGCCGGGAGCTGGAAGAGTACCGCCTGCGGAAGGAGTACCTGGAGTACGAGGTGAGGCTCTGCCGCCCCCTCCTGGCTGCCTCTGTCCCTGCAGCCGTCGCTCCAGCAGCTTGGAGGCCCCGGTGTGCTGATGCGCACACAGATGTGAACGAATGTACAATGCATATCTGTGTGCACTCAGCCCCTTCACCTCTCATCCTGGAGGTGCATAGCAATGCTGTCTGAAAACTGATGGAGGTCTCTTTATATATATATATATTTTTTTTTCCTTCTTTTTTCCTTCCTGGGCTTATTTGGCTTTTTTCCAAGTTGAAAGACAAATTTTATTATAGCAGAATTATTCCCCCAGTACCTACCTAATAATAACAGGTAGTGTATGTGGACTTGTATTTCTCTCACGAATTACTTCTTGTGATTATCTAACGCCTCTGGGCTGGGTACTCGCATCCTCGTTTTATAGACCAGGAGACGGAGGCATAGGGAGCTAACAGTCTGCGCAACTAGTAAGGTCACCTGTCGCTCCAGTCACTCCCGTATGGTCCTAGCTCAGGCAAGGCCTTCCTCAGCCCTGTGACGGATTCCAAGATGTATTTGCACCCAGTCTGACCCCCCACACACCCCAGTTCTTCTTTGGCCTCACATCAGTGCACGTTCTGGGATCCTGATGCTGAGTGTCCTCGTCCAAGGTCCTGGCGGTCCTGCTGAGGTTGTGGGCAGCCAGGGAAAGCCAGGCGCAGTGTGAGCGATAAGGAAGTCCTGCCTGGGCCCGGCAGGAACCCATGCAGCCTGCTCCCTCCCTGGTCTGCTTTCAAGGTCCCTGTCAGCCCTTTGACTTATGTCACCCCCCTGGCTGTGAGCTCCCCATTTCCCAGAGGCCTCAGGGTGTGGCTGAAAGGACCCAGCCTCTCCCACCACTGCCCTGCTGGGACCGTCAGCCCTCATTTGGCCTTAGGTCCTCCTTTTCTAAACCAGAGACACCGTCCAACCTCCCAGGGCACGGCTGAGGAGCCCGTGGGATGGAGGGAAGGGAAGGGCCTTGCAAGCCGGGAATGGGAGCCCAAGGGTGCTGGTTACTGCCTGTGAAGCAGACGAGGGCAGGTTAGATGGCATCAAGCTCGCAGATGCCAGCTGCTACAACACTGTTCAGATGCTATGAGGGCTCCATCCAGATGTGAGGGTGCGTGTATGCTAACAGACCCTGGGCACAGTGGGACACGGAGCTCAACATGGTCTGGGGACGGCAGTCGCAGCCCTACGACCCGGTGGTTGTAACAGGACTGGCTGAGGTCAGAGGCGGTTGGTGCTGTCTTCTTTCTGCAGAGGTCTCTGTCACCATTACTTCGTGCACCCAAGCATGAGTTGCCCCTTATGAATCCAGCCTCCCCCAGCCTAAGACACAGTGCCTGTGTGTTGCAGAAAACCCGCTACGAGACATACGTGCAGCTGCTGGTGGCACGGCTGCGCTGTCCCTCCGGGGACCTGGCCCTGTGGGAAGAGCGGCTGGGGAGGGAAGCTGCAGGCCTGCGGGAGCCAAAGCCCAGCCTGAAGAAATCCCACTCCAGCCCGTCTCTGCACCAGGATGAGGCCCCCACCACAGCCAAGGTGAAGCGCAACATCTCAGAGCGCAGAACCTACCGGAAGATCATCCCCAAGCGGACCCGCAATCAGCTATGAAGTTGGTGCCACTTCTGACACCGGCTCTGATCCAGGTGGACCTGAAATGAATCCACGGAGGACCTTTATTTCTCTGGGTTCTTGGTGAGGGATGGGCCTGCCCCACCCTCTGCTGGAGGACCAAGCTCTCTTCCCTGCGGTCCTTCCTTGACGCTGCCTGCCTGCTCACGACCCCACAGGCCCTCGGCTGTGGCTGCTCCTGACCACTCCCAGGGAAGAGGAAGGTCAGGGGGGGCCTGGGCTTCAATCCCAGGCACCTATCCCACCTCCATCCCCAGAATCCAGGACGCCTTGTATCCTGGGCACATGGGCCTGGTTTCTGGGAGTGAGCTTGGGGCCATCCAGCCAGAGAGCCACAGCCCTGAGGACAGGGACCTGCTAGGGGAGGCCCCAGAAGAAGAGAGCAAGGACTTCTGGGAGACTTCAGCTCACAGCTCACGACTCAGGTTACTCAGGCCCTGCCCGCCCAGGGACACCCTTCTGGCAGGGACCTGGACAGGTGTCAGGCACCCAGGGAGGCTGCGAGGCCTCTGTCTCCTGTGGCTCCTCTTCCCATTATGATCACCCATACACGGGGACACAGGAGAGCTTCCTGTCCACTTGATGACCAGTGGAGCCTCTGATGACCTGAGTGGGGCAGGGCCTCAGAGTTCTGCCAAGAGCCCTGGAGTGCTAGGGACAAGGGACCTTTGTTTCCCCAGCGCAGGGAAGAGGGTTCTTCAGGTTCAGTAGAGGGGGAGTGGTGACAGTCCCCTTGAGGCTCAGCTGAGGAGGGGTGGGGGAGGGAGGCTGGAGTCTGGGGTCCTTGGCCATCTTGGAGGTTCCTCCCTGCACCTGATCCTATGCACCCCTAAAAGCTGCATTCCTGGTGGCTGCCAGGACCCCTCTTCGGCGCCCAGCCAGTGCCCTGGGGCCTTGCTACCCTCCCCTGGGAAATCCCCTTGCTGGCCCTGGCTGCCTCCCAGCTGGGGCTGTTCTCTAGGGGAGGTTCCGGGAGACTTGGGGACTTGGGCTCAGGCTGTGGGAAGGAGCTGGCTGGAGGGGCAGCCTCCATTGTCTCTGTCCAGCCAAGCGTGAGTAGGCTGCACTCCCGCCTTCCTGCTGGGCCACACTCCTCCCTCCTGGCGAGGCTTGTCACCAGCCCTGGGCCTGGGGCTCCATAAGGTGGGGCCACACAGGGTCTCTGTCAGGGCCTGGGGCACCCGGTGGGTGTGCAATAAGTACAGGCCATCACGAAGGAAGTGTGCATGAGTGTGTGCGGAAGGGGACGGGCATCAGGGCCACCTGCAGGGTGGGGGCCACAGCCGTGTGTGTGTGTGTGTGTGTGTGTGTGTGTGTGTGTGTGTGTGTGGCATTCCTGTGTATGATGGGACCATAGTAACAGTTTTCCAAAGTTGAGGGGCCCTAAGAATCATTTCTATCCATTCCTTCATTTCTGTCCATTTCACAGATACCATTGGACACTCAATATAGGCCAGTACTAGGAGATCCAAAAATGAGTTAAACATGCCCCTGACCCCGTGAGTTGATGATTCTGCCCGCTGGCTCCCAGCCATCAGTATAGACAGATTCTATCTTACTGGAGAAGCTTGATAGAAAAGCCACAGTCCTGCCTTTCCCCCAGGATTCCGGCTCAGTCTCCTGCTCAGGGGAATGGGTACATGCCTTCAAAGCTACTTAGGTCACTGAGGCATAGTAGCAGTTAACAGCCACCCGAGAGCCCAGTGTCACTTTTACTGAGGTGGAAACGTGGCATCAGGTGGCCCTGACTTGTCCAGGCCTGGTATTCTCAGGCTGAGGGAGCTAGGGTGGCTTTTTGACCTCATTGAATATGTGTCTTCATTTCTGACACCAGAATAAAAGGTGGAAGTCAGTCTGCACGTATGGTGCTTTGCTCTGATGCTTTTTTGCTTGTGTAGAACCTGCACCTTCCCTTTCACCTGGGCAAGGGAAGCCTTCAGGACAGGGTGACTGGCTGCTGGGCTCACCGGGTCTATTGGACCAGGTCTGGGAGGAGAGGGGCAGGCAGGGTGGGGATGCAGTTGTAACATACGGCCACTGGGGGGCGGGCTTGCATCTTCCTATCTCCAGGCTGCTCAGGGGCCCAGCCACAGCTGTGGTCTGCAGGGGCAGGAAGTTAGTCTGTGGCCCCTGGGCCATCTTCATAACCAGAACCTTCCACTCCCTGAGCTCACAGGGGCCAATAGGCGGGCTCTTCCAAGCAAAGGGTTGGGATGGGGATGGCTTTCTGCAGCAGGAGAGGAGGAAGTTTCTGTAGCCTGGGGCCCTCCAGGGAGGCTCCTGGTTACCCAGGAGAGTGAAAGCGGAGTGACCCCCAGTCCCAGTCCCAGGACTGGAGCAGACCCAGGCTCCACCCTACCCTCCTCCTTTCCCTTTCTACAGTGGGGGTCCTCCCTTTGCAGAAGTGCCTCATCCGAGGTTCACGGTGGAACCTCTATGGAAGCTCAGCCTCTGGGACCGCTGTGACCAGGCTAACACCCCTGCTCCTGCTCCTGGCGGCCTGATGGCTGCTCAGCTCGTGGGCTGCAGAAGCTGTGGTTCACCAGCACCAAAGAAGAGTCAAGATGGCCGTGGCCCGAGGCCTGGGCCACTCCTCGGGGCTCAGAGTCCCCAGCAGAAGGAAAGAGGGGGCTGTGCACGGACTCAAGGGGCGGGGGTTGGAGGGTCAGGGTGAGAAGCTATGGGAAGCAGGGTCGGCAGGGGCACTAGTCCAACGGGCAAGGATGTCCAGTGCGACCAAGGGAGGCGGGGGGAGCTGCTCAGGGGCCCAGATGAGTGACGGCTTGTGGCTTAGGAGCTTTGCTTTAAGATGAAATCAAGCAAAGCCATGGGTGGGGTCTGATGGGGTCAGGACTATGTGAAACTCTCAAGCGAATCTAAAAGTGTTTCAAGTTTTTTAAAAATTAAAAAGGTAAAAGTGGAGACAACGGTCTGGGGTCAAGGACAATCTGGCTGCACCTCAGCTGGCCCTTCCTTGTCCCCGCCCTCCCACCTTACCTGAGTGTGTGTTCACGAAAATGTCAGGGATTCCTGCATGGCCGCTCTCTCCCTACCACCGCCAAGACTTGGGTTTTTCTGGGTTCCTGTGTACACCCCTGCCTGGTGGCCTCCTCTTCCCTTCTCCCCAGGAGGAAGAGGTACTGTCTGCGTGCCGTGCCTGGCCACCCCATGAGGCAGCACTGGCCCCTGCCCTGCCTGTGTGACCCCTTGTCCTCAGGGCTCCACGGGGCTCCTTGGCCTGCTGTGCTGTCTGCCACTCCTCATCTCACCCCACAAACACCAAGTGTCACCAACACAAGGAAAAACACCAAGACTCTGAGTCAGAGTCGGCTGCTTCCTGCTCTCCTCATTTGTGATGACCTAATGGCCCAGGTGCTGGTCCTCGCCAGCCATCCTCTCTCACTGGTTCCTGTTCCCAGTGACTGTCACTCACATCTACAGACCAGCTTCCACCCCACCCCTCTCTGCAATGCCACCCCAGGGAACACTGATGACCTTCAAATTCGATGTCTTCTGAGACTTCCTCCCTCCTCACCTCCTAGTAACCCTTGTCCCTATCAGCCACAAGGCCTGCCCAACCCTGCCCGAGGCCTGGATGACCTGGCCTGGGTGGTGGAGCCCTGGAGTTGGCTGCCTGGGGCTGCGTCCTGCTGAGCGTGTTCTGTGTGACCACGGGCCAGTTTCCTGGCCTCTTGTGCTCTGGTTTGCTTTTCTATAAAATGGGGACAATGCCACCATCTACCTCACTGGAGCCTGGAGGGACTGAGTGAGGTCACGCATGTAAACACCTGGGAACAATGTCTGGCCCGGGAGGAGAGCCTGGCAGGTTAGCTATTACCACCCTGCCCGGCCAGACTCCCCTGGGCACCCACCCGGCCTTCTCTGGGCTCCAGCCTAGGTCCTGCCCTAAGACACACCACTCTGTTCTAAGCTGAGCCTCTGCCCTGGGCTTTCTCCCAGGAGGTTGCCAGGAGTGGCTCTTGCTCAGAAAGGGACGTCCATCAGCTCCTATGACTGGACCATGCATATGCCCCGGGGAGGTTGAATCCAGGCTGCACATAGAACCAGCACCCTATTTCTCTCTCCTTCTTCAGGGGCTGCATCTCTCAGGCCTTGAGGGCAGAAGCAACCCTCATTGGTAGCAAGATGGTCTCAGTGGCTCCCAACATCCCTCCTCTTGGTGCAAATCTAGCAGATAGAGATGACCCACACCCTGGACATTTCAAGTTCAAGTCCAGAAATAGAGCCTCCTTGAGGTGCTGCCTGCCTTGCACAATGAGCCTGTGCTAAAACCAAGGTCCCCTGGGTGGGGGATGGTGGAACAGGGACTGGCACCAGCCGTGGAGAAGTTCTGATGGCCAAAGGACAGGTTGGGAGGAATGGATGATGGAGAGGAAACCCAACTGCTATCCACTTGCCACTTCCTCCAGGAAGCCTACCTTGACCTCCTCCTCCAGGTATTCCCCTCCCCTCTCTCCTCTCTCTATTTTGTTCTCTGCTTCCAGAAGAGCCTAACCTTCAGGACCTGGGGATTGGTGTCCCTGGCTTCCTCGAGGCTGCGTTAGGGCGTGGCATCAGAGTTGGAGGATGCATATCTCCCATCTTCACCCTCTCGGGGCCTCTAGCACCCCTGCTCCCTCTTCCTTCTGGGCTTCTCTGCATGTTCTTTTTCTGCCTTTCCCACTGTCCTTTTCCTCCTCCATCCCCGACACCCAGTGTTTCCACACAAGAGGTCTTGCCCCGCCACTTTAGGCTTCTGGGACAACTCATGGAGGAGTGGTGTCCAAGTCAGAGCCGTCAGCCCTGATCTCTGTCCTGGAGTTTGGACCTCGAGCTCTGTGTGCAAGTCTTGGGTCTCGGTGAATCCTTCCGGCAGGTGTGAGTACGCACAGGTGTAGCTCATTACCCCTAGGACTGGACTTGGTGTCTTCTCCCCAGACCCTTCCTCTGCTTGTTAGGTAGGAGTTCAGGGACACCAAGATGGCGGGGACAGGGCCTAAGAAAGAAGCCACTGGGGGTCGAGACGAAGAGACAAGGAGTCCTGTCCCTGTTTACAATAATTCCCATTACCATGACAACTTCTGCCCCCGAGGATATCACCAGGACAGCTTCCAGCCACTGGAGCACTTATCACCATGGCAACTTCCATCCCAGGTTCAAATTTTAAAATGACCAATGGGCGTAAAATGGACAGTATTCTAATTAACTTTTCTAAAATAACCAATGGAGAGAAAATTGGAAAATATTCTAATCAGGTATTGTAAGATGACCAATGGGAGACAGTGGGGTAAGGTCTTCAATCAGGTCCACATAGGAGGAGCATGCCTCGTGGTTTAAGACATAAGACCCTAATTTCCAGAGACTGGGTTCTTGAGCCTCCTTCTTGCTTACCCCCTGTGGCCTACCTAATAGAGTGCCACCTTCACCTTCAGTACATCTGTACTTTATCTGTTCCTTCTGTGTGTCTTGCAATGCTTTGTTCAGTACAACAAGGACTTGGACTTCATCTGGCATCCCAACAGTGACATCCTGACTCTTCCGTCCCTTCGTCTGGTTCTGTGATGGCTCGACCTTTACTTTGAAAGACAACTCACCAGGACCTACAGGGAGATGAGACCCAGATGGGCCTTTGCCTCCCCTTTGCTATCGGAATAGAGACTGTGGCTTCTGCTTTCTTTGTCTCTGTGACAGAGTTGGTAAGGGGCACATGGACAGGGAAGGGACGACTCCCTCATTGAGGGTCTGCAGAACAGTCTTGCCATGTCTCCCACTTCCCATATGCAGGGACTGGCCTCACCCTGAGCCATCCCAGATTTGTCACCTTGACCTCAGCTACTAGTATTTCCTCTGAGATTCTAGTCATGGCCAGGTGCCAAATCTGTGGTCTAAAACCCACTGGAAAGCCAGGCGCAGTGGTGCACATCTGTAATTCCAGCAACTCAGGAGGCTAAAACGTAGGATTGTGAGTTCAAGGCCAGCCTCAGCAACTTCGTGAGATCTTGTCTCAAACAAGCCAACCCACTGGACCAAGGAGTCCCCGTGTGGAAGGCAGGGTTGGAGGATACAAAGTCCTTCTTTGCTCAGGACATTCTGGATTTTAATGCTCTCGCTTGGACAAACCTGGAGAGTGACCACAGGGCTCTCCCTGCTGAACACTGCCCAGGATGGTCCCGGGGAATAGCCAGTTTGGGGATTTGAGGGATCAGGTGTGCCTAGTCCCCTACACCAGGGTCAAGGTGGATTTTTTCACTTAGAACTGACACTAACAAAAGTTCTGCTCCTGAGGCCTGGAACACGTCTTCTGCACCAGAGCCTGTCTGTGGCCATGGTGGCCTTTCCCTTCCACTGCTGAGAGATCAAGGCCACTCTTCAGCTTGACTTAGCTGGCGCTTGCGACCCTCCAACCGGCCCTGTTTCCTGTGGCCCTAAAACCTTCTTTTAAAATCGCATCTTACGGATTTATTGGTTGCATTTCCCCTGAGCTGTGTGAACTCCCTGGAGCAAGGTGGGGAGTACATTACTATTTAAAATAAAATCAACAGAATGTCCGTGTGTCTGTGTCTTGGGTTGGACATTCCTTAAGGGCAGGGACCATGGCTGTTTACATAGCACCTGGCACAGTGTCAAACTGAGGCCTAAAGAATGAATTCTGATGAAGAGGGGAAGAGGCCAGGGCCCCTCCTGACCACAGTCCTCCACACCCTCTCTTTCCAGGGTTTCTCTTTCAGACTGACCATCTCCCGGATCAGAACCCAGGGCTGTGCTGCTGGCCCTGCTGGCCCGCTCTCACCGTAGAACCCCTGTCCTCACCGGCAGTCCAACGCTCTCACAGGGCTGCCCTTCCTGTCCCAGGCACAGCCACGCCCTCACCTGGTCAGAGCTTCACCCCTGCCTGGTGCCCCTCACCCACCCAGGCCCGGGAGCTGACCAGAGCTGGGCAGCTGTGCGTGGAGCCAGGAAGAGCCACTGGCGGACATCGAGGGGCTGTCCCCACTAATGCCTTGGCCCTGCGGGGGCCTCCAGCCAGGCAGGGACCTGGCAGAGGGAGGGAGAGGATAAGCCACTTCAAAACTCCAGATGCAGCAGTTAAAAAGAGGACAGAGGCAATGATCCTTCAAATTGCCACATCTGTATAATCTGCCTTTTATTTTCTGCTTCATGAAGTTTTATTTCCTATTATTTATTCACCTCCCCGCCCTCCCCTCCCCCGCCCCCGCTCCTCCTTAGCAGGCGACATGCTCAGATGGGCCCTGAGCCTTGGCCGGGGTCTGGGCACCCCCCACACCCCTCCCCAGGCTGGCTGCTCGAGGTGGCACCTGCTCCCCTTCTCTGGCTCCCTCTCTCCCTCCCGGGGGGCATTGGGAGCAGCAAACCCTGCCATCTTTGTATCCCAGCCCCTAAATCCCCCTCCCTCCACTTTCCAAGTAGAGCCCTGAGGAAATGCACCTGGGGAGGGGACCATGAGGTGAGGGCTGTCCCCAGGGCCTGTAGGTCACTGCCACCATCCCCAGGGTCCTAGAACTCAGGGCCCGGTGCTGTCCAGGGCATGCCCACCTCTCCTTCCGGTGCTGCTCATGCCCACCTCCGCCCTTGCCCTTCTCTCTCCCTCTTCCCTTTGGTCTGTGAACTTCTAGTCAGGGACTGGGCGAGCCTCACCCTGGGTGGAGCAGGGTCTTTCAGAAGGGAAGCAGGGGCACCAGCCCCGCATGCAGCCAGGGGCACCTTTGGTGTGTGTTTGGGCTCTGAGCACCCCTGCCCCTTCCCTACCCAGGAGTAGGAGAAGGAAGCAGCTCCCCAAGGTGCCCGGCTTCCTGCCCAGCGAGCCACCGGCCAAGGCTGGAAGGTGTACGTGGGATGGGGCAGGAGGTGTCTGGGAGGACACTGACATTTTGGGGTCTTCCTTGGGACACAGACACACAGGACAGGGTGGCAGCCCTTTCTAGGAAGAGGTGGGACGGTCAGGCCTGAGGCCTACCTGCGGCCATGCTCCTCATGGCCGCTGTGGCAGAGGCAGGGATGCCAGGGCAAGGCCTGGCAGGGCGTGCGGAGTGTGCATGTGCTCAGAGGCCTAGAGGTCTGGCCTCACTTTCCCACACTGCCCATGGCTCTGGACAGGTCTTGGTCCTAGGTGCTGAGGTGTTCTTTTGGGGTGGGGCAGTGGGG
Organism: Ictidomys tridecemlineatus; assembly: GCF_052094955.1. Classification (NCBI taxonomy): domain Eukaryota; kingdom Metazoa; phylum Chordata; class Mammalia; order Rodentia; family Sciuridae; genus Ictidomys; species Ictidomys tridecemlineatus. The sequence goes on along the minus strand of NC_135488.1, from coordinate 30,616,004 downwards.
GGTCCTGAGGCCGTCATCTTGTTTTCCCCCAGGGGCCCACCGGAAGCAGGTGGCCTGGCCAGGGTCGGTGGCCCCAGGAAGCCATGTGAAGGCATGCGTCTGCCAGCTCACGTGAGGATGCAGCTCAGTCCTCAGCCCCCGGCTCTGCCCCACTCTGGAATCTCTGAGAAGCCTGGCCACGGTTTTCCAACCTGAGTCAGAGCCCAGTGTCCATCTGAGTGGGTGAGGTGGCTTCTGGCCACACGCCAAACAGAAACTGGATTCCAAATATGACACTGTGGAGTTCGCCTGATGGAAAAGTACCTGGGGAATTGGGGAGAAAGAGGGTTTCATACCTGGAGCGGTCAGAGGAGGCCCTTGGGCTTTTCACTGACCCCAGGAAAGGGATGTCATTTGGGGGCAAGCCATGCATTTTATAGCTGAGGAAACTGAGAAGGACCCTCCTGGGTCACCAGCAGGAGGGACAGAAGGTGGTCACACCCTGCACTCCAGGCCCGGGCCCCTTTAGTCACAGCTGTGACTAAAGGGCCTGGGGAGACGAAGGGATGACGGGGCCTTATCATGGTGACATAACCCACAGGCTCCAGGGGCACCCACGGTCCAGTCCCTGGGATGACAGGCAGACGCTGTCCCCTTCCTCTCTCTCCGCCTTTCTCCTTCTGTGGGGAACGAGCTTCCATTTTGACCAAGCTCCTCTACTTCATGGAGAATTTCTTTCCTGCTGTGTGAGCCTTTGGGATGTTCTCAGCCCCCAGGGGACATAGGTCTCCACGGAGCCCGTGCAGGGGTGAAAAGGCGGGTGGAGATGAAGATGCCCTGGTGTGGGAAGACAGCCCGGTGGCCTATGCTGCTGGCAGGACCTGGCGCTGACAGTTGGGTAGCTGGGTTTGTCACCAGCACCTCGCCTCCCCCAGGAGCAAGTGACACCACAGACAGAGAGAGAAGGCTGGGTCTGTAAATTCAAGGACCATTCCTGGAGTTTGGGCACCAGGTGGGTGTGAGTGTGCATATGCACAGGTGGGTGGGCACACCTGTGTGAGCTCTGACTCCTGGAAGGGGGGGTGGGTGCCCTGGTTAGAGGTGGGTGCCCTGGCTGTGGGGGGGTGGTTCTCTGGGTGGGGGCAGGGAGGATGCCTTGGTTGAGGGGAGGGTGCCCTGGTTGGAGGGGAGGATTCTCTGGGTGGGGGTGGGGAGGACGCCCTGGCTGGGGAGAAGGCAGGAGGAGGGACTCGGGTGGGAGACGACCACCGGGGGAGGAGGGGAAGTGGGGGTCTGGGGGGGTGAAGGAGGCGTGAGGAGGGGGCGGTGCTGGCTTCATGCTGTTACTAGTTTGATTTATCCCTAATGAGTTCTCAGCACATGGCTGCTCCCGGCTCACTCCAGGGGCCAGCGAGGCCTCCCGCGGGCCTCAGCCGCCCGACTCTGCAGCAACAGCCGCCACTCGCTCAGAAAAGAGCCAATTTCCACACTGCACAGTCCGCTTCACTCAGGGGAAATCACATTTCCCTGGGAGAGCTGCAGGCTGCGCTTCGCCCCCAGCCTGGCCCGCTGCCACCCTCCCGCGCTGCACCCCCACCCAGACCTCAGGGCAGCCTCCCGCAGCCTGGGCTGCTCTCTAGTGGGGCAGGGGGCTGTTCAGGGGAAAGGCTGCCCCGAAGGGAGGGGAGACCTGCCCAGCTGCCTCCGCGGCCTCCCCAGGGAGGCCCTGCACCCGGCAGAGCTGGAGTGAACAGCGACGCACGGAGGCGAGGCTGATGATGCGGTGTGTGCGCGCATGCGCGAGGCGGGAACCCTGGACACAGGGGTCTGCTGTCCAGAAAGTTCTGACCCCGAAGGGCCAAAGGAAGAGAAGACAGCTCGGAAAAGACAGGAGGCCAAAGAAAGGGAAAGGGGAGAGGAAGGTTTCCCGCCATTCCCCGACCTCCACGCTCTTCCCAAACATTTGATTCCTCCTTCAGGCATGGGAGGCCTGGAGTCATAAAGTTCTGTCACACGGGAGGGAAGCAGTAATGGCTTCCAACTCAGCAACAGAGGGATGGGAGAGGAGCTCGGACTGATGTCGAGAGCCAGAGCAGGCGGTCTGTGGGACAAGGGGTCCTCTCTCTGGAACCCCTTCTCTGATGTCAGAATGCCTTTCCAGGGGGCCATCAGCCCCCCACAGGTGGGAGTGCTTCCAGGCCCTAGAGATGGGGGCCTGTTCACATCCAGGTCCCTGAGACCTCAAACAGGATGCAGATCAGGCCCTTGGCAGGGGTTGGGCTATGGTCTTAGCTCCTCTGCTGACTGGCTGACCGTGACAAAGTCACCTCTGTCTCCCCAAGAGCAAAAAAAAATGGGGTCAGTGATCAGAATCAAAGACACTAGCACATGTGACTGAGCTTCATGTGCAGGAGGAACGGAGGCCTCCGGGGAGGGCTACTGTCACTTCCGAGGCTGGGAGAGGGTGGGCCTGCTCAGCAGTAAGGAAGGAGGGACCCAGGAGGGAGCCACAGTGACCACTGCTGCCCCTGCCCCTGACTCACAACGATGCTAAGACACGGACTCACCAATGGTGGACAGGAGGTCCCCATGGCCCTTCCTGCACCCAGCCTCCAAGGACCTGCCTTGAACACCTTAGCAAGGGCCTGGACCTCTGGTCTGGTGTCCTCCCTCAGGGCGTGTGGTCTGTGGCTGTCACTGCTCTTGCCTGGCACAGGGTGGGAACAACTCGTGGCAAGGATTTTGGAAGACTGAGGGAAAGTGGGATGGGAAGGCCTTAGGTCTAGCCTGGAGGCTGGCCTTGGAAGTGGGGACTCCCAGAGTGCCCCTTCTGCCCACCCCAAGGGCTTCAGGCAGGGGCCAAAGGGCTACAGCAGCTCTGTTCTCCAGCAAGAAACCCACAGCCTGCCCTTCATATGGACTTTGTGCCAGCTCCTGGGCTGACCTGTCGAGGCTAGGAGGCAGGGAGGCCCAGAGGGGAGGAGGGAGGAATGCCAGACCAGGGGGGGCAGCCTGGGAAAGTGGGCACTGGAAGGGACTGTTCCAGGCGCCTGGGGTGGGGGACAGGATGCCTTGGGAAGGTATCAGGCCCACGCTCTTCCCAGCTCTCCTGCCAACGCCCTTTCACATGCCCCATGGGAACCAGGGCCCCTGACTACAGTGAACCAGGCTCCTGAATGTGCAGGGTGAGTGTGGCCTTCCAGCCCAGCAGCCTCCTACATCCCCCTGGCCCCCTTCCCAAGTCCTTTCTCGTGTGCCACCAGACTTCTCCCCATGCCACTCCCAGTGCCAAGGTACCTCAGATTGCCTCTCACATGACTATATTTTCTGAAGGGGCCCGTGGTTTGACTGGGGTGGAATATCTGGGTAGACCCTGGCCAGGACCTGTGCCCCTGGGTCACACAGCACAGTCACAAACACCCGCTCTGAGCCAGGCCTACTGGTGTAACCAGCTCAGATCAGAGAAAGGTCACTGCTGCAGAAGAACTGCTCCAGGCCTTCCGTCCTCTGGGACCTGAAGAGGGTCTGCAGGGACACACGGTAGGTCTCCAGGGCTGGCACCCAAGGATCGATGGGTAGGCTCCTGGGGACATGACACATCTCAGAGTGACTTGGGTTGGGGGCTGTCTTAGGGCCCTCGGGCACCCAGTGGTTCAGGGTCATGAAGAGCTCAGATATCATGGGCTTCCAGGGCCTCCGGCCACTCTCCGCCTGCTGCTGAGAACCAGCCTCCTTTCAGATCCCCTCTAAAGACCTGGGGACAGGTGTTCTTCAAGGGAGGGGTCCTCTTCTCATGGCCTATTCTCATGGCATCCCTGGCCTCTACTTGAGGGTTCCCAGGGAGGTGACAGCGCTGCCCCCACCTCTGTCCTCCCTGCTGCGGAGCTCCTGGGTGGGGTGAGGAGTCCCCCTCCCATCCTCTCCAGCCCAGCTGCCGTCTGCTCAGGCATCGACATTAACCCAAGCACCCTGGCTGCAGCCTGGCCCCAAGTTCCACCTGGGTCCCACACCGACAAGAGAGCCATGCAGATCCCAGACAGTCCCCAGAGGGCTTTTAGGACAGCCCTTCCTTGGTTCTCCCTCCTTTCTCCCAAGTTTCCCAGAGGGGGTTGTCCTCAGGCCCTGCAGCCTCCCTTACCCACTCCTGACCCCGCTATCCTGTCCCTTACCCTGCCCAGCCAAATCTTTAGACTGGAACCCAAAGAAACCAGACCCTCCATGAGAGTCCTATAACCTCTCTTGGGTGCAAAAGGCTCTGGCACCCGACAGGGGCCTGTGGTATTGGGTGAAATGTTGGACACAGGGGAAGAGGGCTTGACTGAATCCACACTTGCCCCAGGCCTGGGGCCCTCACATGCAGTCTCAGCTGCATGTGCATGACGCCCTGGCCTGGCACCGGGAGCCCAGTCTTCCCCTCCTCCCCCCAGCACCGCAGGGCCCATGAGAGCTGGTCATGGCTCCCACTCTGTAGCTGTCCCCAGGTCCTTCCTCATTTGCCCCACAGACCCTCAGGCTTCCTTTGGACACCAATAGCAAAGGTCTGTGGGAAGCGCAGGACGGCCCTGCCCCACACAGGAGCTTGTTTTGGCCTCGTATTTACTCGGAGTGGAAGAACTCAAAGCTTGGGAAAACCGATTTCCCCAGCCTTGGACATCTAGCAGAACAGTGAATCGGCATATTTTAGCTCGAGGGTAAAAGTGTTTTTATAAGGTCAAATATAATATCGATCTTCACTGTAAGTAATTTTCTGTGAATTTTCCTATCTTCCTAAATAAATTCTGTCTTCTAGGAGGAAAAAAAAAAAAAAAAAAGAGCACAGGGAGATGCTAAGTCAGGGCCATGGGGCATCTGATGGCCCCTTCCAACCCCCGCCCCAGAGCGCGTGCTGAGGTTCTCGGAGGAAGCACAACCCCACCCCGGAGCCAACCCCAAAGCCTGAGACGAAGAGTAATGGTTTATTGAGTCATGTGGCAATGGTGGGTTTCTTTAAAAAAGAAAGAAGCATCAAGGAGAGAAGCCCAAGGTGCCGGGAGACCATTCAGAGGCCAAGTCTGGGGTGGAAAGAGGGAAGCAGGACCCACCAGAGCTTCATATACAGTATTTACAGTTGGGCCTCGGGGGCTGCCTCGGGTGTCTTCTGGCTGCTGTAGGAGGGCTGCTGCGGTAGCTCAGGTGACTTGGCAAGAGCAGTTGGAAGGGGAAGTGTCCTCCGCCGGTTGGCTTTTCCCACCATTCGGCCTTGTTCTGCCCTGGGCAGGGCCGCACCTCCCCTCCCGGGGCCTAGGCCCTGGGGAATGCCTGTCTTCAGCTGCTTCTGGATGTCTGATGGTGGCTGCCAAAGAGGGGAGCCACTGGAGGAGAGGCTGGAACTTGCATAGCAGCAGGTGGAGTGGGGGTCAGCTGGCCACGCAGTGGGGTGACAGACTAGCAGCCCTTAGCCCGTGCCCGGGAGACAGAGCAGGAAGAGCCAGCAGTGGTGGAGGCTGAGGGAGGGGTCAGGGTGCCTGTCAGGGAGAGCCTTGGCACTGGGCTGTGACCTGTGGGCGGAAGGACTTGCCTACACTCCACCTCTGCTGAGCTGTGTTGACGAGCCATGCGAGTGCCCTGTGCCCATGCGGGCAGGCAGGCCCACCTGTGCCCGCTCCAGGTCCTGGGGCGGCGCTTCCTTCTCTCCTTTGGTGGCTAGCAGCCAGGGAACATTTCTTCTCCAATTCCGTCTTTTGGAATGGGATGGTCCTCTTTCCCTTGAACTCCTGCCCCCATTAAGGAGTCCTGGAGGACAGTTTGGCCTTCTCCAAGGTCATCCCGTCTTTCATGGTTGATTACATTAACCACACGGGGAGTGAGCCACGAAGCTGGACTTGTGGTTATTTTTCATGTAATAAATAAAGATTCCTTTGTATGACTCTCTGAGGCCTGTCCCAGGCCGAGTCCTCCTGCTGCCTGGTTGCTCCCACTGTCCCCATGGCAATTACAGATGGTCAAAGGCTGTGGCAGAGGTGGGCGGCACGCTCGGCCTCGAGGTGGAACTGTAATAATAGGGGGAACCTGGACCATCGAAAAAAACAACAACACTGCTGGTCAGAGGGGAGGTGGCAGCTCGGCCTCCCGGCCTCTGCTGACCTTTAAGACAGCAGCGGTTAATCATTCACCCCGGCCTATCTGATCATCAAAGATTAACTCCTCTCCAGCCCTGTCTCCTCCTTCTCCAACCTCACCTCGGAGTTGCCCCCTCCCCTCTCTTGACCTTCAACACCTGGGGGCAGGGAGAGGGCAGGAGAGAGCCGTGGCCCACGGGAGCACAAGAACCAAGCACCAGACTTGCCCAACAACAGCAGGTCGCAGAATCTGATGCCCAGACTGAGATTCCCACCGTGCCAAGGAGGCCTGGGCTGCAGGCCTGCAGCAGGTTCCAAGCCCCTGCTGGACAGCAGCTTGGGGAGGCTCAGCAGGAGGTTGTCCTGACCCCTGACCCCCTACATGTCTCCTTGCCCTTGTCCTTCCTGGCTGAGGTGAACCAAGAGGTGGCTTGGAATTGTAGACATCTGCAGAGCCTAGGGCAGAATGCTCAGAGGTTCCCAGGAGGTCTGCCAGGGCTCCTCTCCAGTTCAGGTCTGCTCTGATACCCTCAAGGCCACCACTCAGGGAAGCCCTAGTGGGAGCCCTCAAGTTCCCCACTGTGGGCTTGCTTTTCTCCCTTGCCCAGGTCCCATGGCTAGAGAAGGGTGGACAGTGGCCCTGAGGCCTGTTGAAGCCATTATCTCTCTCTGGACCTCAATTCTGCATGCTGTCCAGTTCTCAAACCAAATAGGCCAAACCTGGAGGAACAAGGCTCCCTGCTAAGGGCTTTGGTACAGAGTCAGGATTATCTGGGACCCACTTAGGTGGATAATGAGGGTCAGGACAGTGTTCTGAAATCAGCTCTCAGGAAGAAGCACAGCAGCGTGGCCTGCAGTGGCCGGATCAGCGTGGCCAGGGGGACGGGACGGTGACCCTGCAGCAGCAGGCCTCTCTTAGACTCACCTGAATCCGTCCTTGCCCTCCCCTCAAGTCCTCGACTCTGAATCTTATGCAAAACCATGATTTAGGGCCTTAGGGAGCGGGAGGGAGATCAAAGTCAGGAATTACCTGGCTTCTGCCTTCTCCCGGCAAAGACTGCCCTCCTGCTATGTCCTGTGCCAGGGGACACAGGTCTCCAGGCCTTGTCTAACCTGAGGCCGCCCAGTGCTCAGTCTCCTTGGGCCTGGCCTGGCCCCTCCCACCCGCCCTGCCCAGCAGGGGGCCTGCCAGGCTGGACTTACTCAGCAAGCTGGAGTTGGGGAAGCGCCAGGCCTCACTGTAGGAGGAGTAGGGGGTGTGGCCATAGGTGTTGCCCGAGTATTCACTTCCTGTGGAGGCACAGGTGAGAGGTCCGTGAGGAGGATGGTGGCTCCAAGGTGGAGCTGGGGCTGGCAGTGGGTGAGTGGCAGGGGGAGGGGCAGGGCCAAGAGGCCTCTCCAGCGTCCCACCGGGAAACACCCTAGCCCTTGAAGGAGCCCCAGGAGACAGACACTATCGCTAGCCCTATTTTACAGGCTGTGGACCCACAGAAGCTCACGCAGCTGCAGGGCCTAGTGGAGGGTGAACACGGTACTGGGCTCGAGGGCCCAGCTTCTACCCCTGCTTCTACTTCTGCCTGGACCTTCTGTACAGGGGCTCTAGAGGGGCCACGGCAGGGGGCCGGAAGAGGAGCCAGCAGTGAAGATCTGAGAACTGGCTATCCTCCCAGGTGGAGGTCTGGGGAGGCTGTATCCCTCCCTCTGTAGCACCCAGGGCTGAAGGCGAAGGCCGCAGAAGAGGGAGGAGCCTGGAGGGCATCCAGTTCTTGGGGACGCTGTGTTCTGGAACTTACTCTGAGAATTTGTCACCATTGTAAGCAAACCCAGGGCATGAATTTATTTACACAGAGTAGACCCGATCACCTCCTTCCGTGAGCAGATCATGGCTTCCCCACAGGACTTATTTCCCAGAGGAATTACTTAAGAAATCTCTGACATAGCAGCAACAATTCTGCTTTCACAATCATCCCATGGGGCACTCGGCCACACAGCCAATTGAAAGACCAGGACACTGAAGCGCAGCCGGATTAAGTCATTTGCCTCAAATTACACTGCTGATAAATGGCAAGGCAGGACTTGACCTTAGAACTCTTGACCCTAAATTCCAGAAAGTTTCTTTATCACTTATGAGACAATGTCATTTACAAAGACAGGTTCCCGCCAACCCCGAGATCCAGTGAATGACCTACAGCCTTTTGGAAACTCATCTGCGATTATGAGCTAAGTGCTTTCTGTGGTTCCGCATCTTCTTCCCAGGCTGTTTGAAGTCAAATCCCTGTCTCTTCCTTCCTGGCTCTATAAACTTGGAGAAGTCACTTGGCCTCATCCCTCATTTGTCCAATGGAGCAAATTATTGCCCCCCACTCATGGGGCTAAACATGGTAATACGTAATATATAATTGTGCTTGGAATATAAGAAGCACTCAACAATTGTTAGCTTTTTAATTAGTCTCCCATGAAACAGGTGCTAAATAAAGTTCCACTCAAATCTGCCATACAACCAGCCTTGGAGCTAGGTTGGGGCCAGTGGGGGCTGCTTCCTTGCAGAGAAGTAGGCATAGTGCAGGAGGAGCGGAGGTGGGCACCCGCCCTTGAACTACCCTGTTGACTGCCCCTCTCTTCCATCTCCCTGGCCTCACAGCATGGCCCCACCCTGGCTTTCACCCCACCCTTCTCAAAGCTGAGCGTTGCAGGCTCCAAAGGATATGGAAGAGACGGAAGCCTTATGTTTGCCCCTCACAGTGCCACTCATTCATGCATCCGATTACCCGCACAGGGACTCAGTTACTGAACACACTGGGCACCTGTGCCTCAGCCCCAGGGCAGCCCGGGTGGAGGTGGGGGCTCGAGGAGGAACACTCCTGGGTGTGGCCTCTTCCCACCACCAGATCTGTCCACCTGCTGGGCCAGGGAAGACTGAATGTCCTGTCCTCCTCCCTCGGCATGTGCAGTCCTCCTGCACAGTCCCCTTCTTTCTACTTTAGTGGTCTCTCCCTTTCCTGTTCATCACGCCCTATAGCCTATGATCATGGCTCTGCTATTTTCTACCTGCAAAAAATTTGCCAGGGTGGCAGCATGCACCTATAACCCCAGTGATTTGGGAGGCTGAGACAGGAGGATCAAAAGTTCTAGCCTATCCTTAGCAACTTAGCAAGGCTCTAAGCAACTTAGCAAGACTCTGTCTCAAACAAAAAGGACTGGGGATGTGGCTCAGTGGTAAAAAGCCCCTGGGCTAAATCCCCACTACCCAAAACAAACAAACAAACAAGCAAAAAACCCAACTTCTTCCTACCCCAGAGCCCTTTCTAGCCATCTGCCCCTTTCTCTGCCCCATGGCCTCTGCTTATGCCCTTCTAATCATGCCGATGCGGAGGCCTGCAAGTCCCACAGCCTCTGACCTGATCACCAATGGCCACTTCTGTCTCCAGGCACCTGCCCCTCCAGCTCACCACTCCCTCTGTGCCTCTGGGTTCCATGCAGCCCAAGCCCTGGTCTGCTCCCCACTCTCTTTGCTGGCTCGTTCTCTGTTAGAACTCTACAGTATGTTGGAGAAACCTTCTGAGGGTCTGGGAACTTTCTGTGAATTTCCATTCCTATTCTTTCAAGAGAATTCATCTAATTCCTTGGTTTGAAACAAGAGGGTTGTACAGACTGATATTCAGAGGGTACTGAGGATCCTTTTCTGACCTCAGACATGTGTCATGTGCCTGCTGGCATGTTCAACTGGGCATTTCACACGGTGTCTCAATCCTAATATGGCCTCACAGGACTCTGGAGTCCCACCTTTCACCCACTTCCCATCTTCCTCCCCTCGTTGCCCACATATATGCTTCCCACCATCACCAATGGGGCTTGCCATGGCCAAACTCCGAGGGACCCCCGATTCCTGTCTTCTGATCCCTGTATCATGCCTATGGCCAGTTCCCCAGCAGCTTGGGTCGGCTCTACCACCAAAACATACCACCGGCGTCTCTTTCCTCCTCCTTTGCTATCCAAGCCACCGGCATCTCTTGCAAGCACTACTGCAACTCCACCCTGACTGGCCTCAGAGCGTCCTCTCTTCATGTCTACAGTCTGTTTTCCCAGAAGGCTTGAGTTGTCCTTTAAAACCTGATCTTGCTGCTGTGACACCTCCTTGTCCTGGAGTGCGCCCAGCTGCTCAGTATCTGGGTGGCCTTCCCTCTGTGTGCTGTCAGGCTAAACCAGTTCCTTCCTGCCGTACGGCCTCTGCACGGCTGTTCTTTTGGGGCCAGGGATGGTCAGCCCCAGTTTATCACTTGGCTGACCACTTTGAACACCTTCTCAGAGAGCCCTTCCCTGATCACCCATCTAAAGCAGTGATCTCCTCTCCCTGTGGCTCTGTTACATCATCCCGTGTTCTGGTTTCCGCACACTTAAAACCATCTGGAATTATGCTCGTTCATTCATTGACTTGTTCATCACTCATTTCTCTCCATTATTAGGTCATGAGCTCCATGAATACAGGAACACGTCCTGTGGGCTCCTGCATCCCCAGCATCCCCTCCAAGAGAATCTCCATGATATCTGTTAAGTGGAAAAGTGGTGAACAGATGGAGAGACCCAGGGACGGATGGTGGGTGCATGATGAGAATACCCAAGATGAGGAGATGACAGGTGGGAAGACGGAGGCAGGAAGAATGGATGCATGGACAGATGAAGGTAAAGATGGTGTGGAAAAGGACAGATGGATGGACAACAGCATGGATGGGAGGACAGGTGTGAGGGACAGATGGAAAGATGGCTAGATGAAAGAATGGCTATGTGGAAAAATGGACAGATAGACTGGTGGAAGAATAGATGGACGGATGGAAAGGTGGACAGTTGAACAGATGGAGGGATGGATAGGTAGATGAATGAGTGGACAGATGGAAAAATGAATGGAAAGATAAATGGGTAGATAAAAGGCTGAATACAAGAGAACATGGACAGATGGATAGATGGAAGATGGGGGATGGATAAATAGATGGAAATACATGTGGATGGAAAGATGGATAAAAAGTGGAAGGATGGATAGCTGGATGGGGAGATGGAGAAATAGAGGGATTAAAGAAAGGGTGGATGGACAGATAGAAAAACATATGAATCAAGAGAGGGCTTAAAAATGCAAGGTTGCCTGGACGGACAGGTAGGCAGGATGAACGGAAGGAAGGTGGGTGAATGGATGGATGGAAGGATGGCTAGTTTGCTGGATGGACCATCTATCTGGAGGTGTTGGTTCTGCTTTAGAACTGATGTGAGGGTCCTTGAGTTAGTGGGGCTGGAAACAAAAAATAAAAATAAATGAGAGAGGAGAGGACAGGAAAAGACAGAGATACACAGAGAGGGAGAGACAGAAAAGACAATGGAAAGTGAATGGACCAAGGAATCTGCATCCTGACCCTTCTCCTGTGCTACTTCTTAGAGCTTACGTTTGTTTCTGGGGTGGCTGGAGGCAGCCTGTCGAAGCGGAAGGAGCCCTAGATTTGGAATCAGAAGATTTGTGAGCAACTCAGCTGCTGAGTATTGTGAAGACCCAGAGCACACCGTTTGCTTTTCTAAGTCTTCTTGTCTATAAAACAGGGGTAACGTCAGCCTCCCAGTCTATGGTGAAGACTCCATGGGAAACAAAGTCCTCCGTATGAATGTCTGGGCACGCACAAGTGCACAGTCAATGACCACTTCCTCCTCTCCACAGGGATTAAGAATGTCATTGACATGCCTTACTTCATGCGCTTATTATGACCTTACATTCATGCAGTAGGTGCCTGATGAGTTTATTGACATTAATTGAAGGAATCCCCCTTCAATTGTGACTGGGAGGTCATAAGCAGTAGTAAGAGAGATGGACACGTATTTTTTTCTACAAAAATAAAATTCTTTTAAGAGTTAATCCACACAAGGGCATATCTAGGAGCCAGCTGATTTACTTAAATAGGGTTGCATTTTCTTAAAATGAATTTGCATGCCGCACATACTGGGAGGCCCTTCATGTGCAAGACAAGGTCCCTTCCTCTCGAAATCCACTTGTAGTCAGGGTGGTCGTGTGTGTGTGTGTGTGTGTGTGTGTGTGTGTGTATGTGTGTGTGTGTGTGTATGTGTGTGTGTGTGTGTGTTTCTCCACAGCCTGGCTCTGGATGAGGCCTTACTGGAAATGACCTGGAGCCTTTGATGAGAGGCTCAAGTCTCCAGCTACCTCCCAGGTCAGACTCTGGGCCCCAGGAACCCCTTGCCCTGGGCCTGCCCTCAAGGAATGATTCATAATTAAGAGGAAAACCTCGCTCTTTGGTGTCTTCCTCCTCCTCGGAGCAGGCGGCAGGGGAAGGTGGAGGGGTGGAAGGGGGATGGGGGAGCAGACTGGAGCCTGGGATTTTGATTGAGAGGCCCCATTATCCACACTCTTAAAAAAATAACCGAATCTTTTCCTTTTTTATCTTGACCAATCTCATTTCACGCTCCAGAAGAGGAAGGGAGGGAGGGAGGGAGTCCGGGGCCAGGAGGGAGAGAGGAGTCAGTATTCTGTATTTTCAACGCTGCATTAAGCACATCGCCACGGTAACCAGGCGGCAACAAGTGCCAGCTCAGCAGGTTCCCAGGGAGCACTGGGTCTGCTTCCCTCCTCCTTCTCCTGCCCCTCCTCTGACCAGGAGAGCCCAGCCCACCTGCCTTGCACAGGGTGCCCAGAGCAGGTGGTCAGCAGAGGGAAGTGGACGTGCCAAGTCTCCGGGTGCAGAGCCAGGGAAGCGGGCCCAGGGCTGGTGTGGGGTTCACACATGCCCTGAGTTCAGAGTCCCCTCCATGAGCTAAAGTCCCCTGGACCTCTCTGGGCAGTGGAAGTGTCTCCGTTCAAGCCCATCCACCCCAGGGTCTGCCTCATAGGCTCCTAGATGACAGAGACTTTCTCAAAGAAATCCCCATTGTCCTCATTTGTTCAGACCTTGACACTACAAGTCACCACTGGATGACAACTGGCAGATAAAGAACCCCAAATGCCTGGCACGCAGATTCCAAGCCAGTTCAAGCAAGGATGGAAACCCCTAGCTTATCTCAGGCTCCTTAGACCTAGAACCTGGGAACCAGGATCCTGCTCATGCAGAATGAGTGAGTGGGAGACAAGAAGGCTGTATTTCAATCCCATCACCACCATCATCATCAATGTTCGGATCTCATGAAGGGATGAGATTGCAATTCGTCAAAGTTAAATCACTGCGTGACAAGGGTGCTCCGAGGTTGGGCTCAGTTTTGGCTTAGGGCCTTTGGTCCCCGAAGCACACTCCATTATTATCCATCGAAGAAGTGGAAGAGGTCAGGGAGCTTGGACTTGAACAAGGGTCTGTCTGAGCCCCGCCTTTTCCATCATGGTGGGGACGTGGGCTATTTGGGAAGGAGGTGGCCAAGCTGGGGGCTAGAGAAGGAGCCAGGAGGGCACAGGGGCATCTTCTCGAGGCGTGCACAAGGTGCCCCTTGGGTCCATCACCCTTCAGTGGCCTTTGGCAAGCCTATGTATGGGATTCGGTCTGTCTCCTGCCCCTCCTTTGCAATGTCCCTGCACCTCCCCCATGTGGCCCCTCCCCTTACCTGCCACCATGCCTGCGATGGCAGAAGAGGCATAGCTGCCCTGTCCACTGGTGGGGATGTGGGGCGGGTATCCGGGCAGCGTGGGCCCCACCATCTCTCTCCCTGGAAAAACACAGCAGAGTCATCAGTCGGTCAGCGGGGCTCCTGGGCGCGACGTCTGCTCTCCTTGAGTTCAGCAAGGCCCTGACGCCAGTCCTGCCTTTGCCCTCCTCCTCTGAGCCCAAGCCCTTGCCTCTGTCAGGACAGAGGCTCTCCAGGCAGCAAGGATTTGAACAGCACTGTTCTGTTCCCTGTTCTCCAATGGCTTCATCGCCAGGAGTGTTATTCATATCACGATCCTGGAGGCCAGGGGACAGTCTGCGAGTCTTCCTGATCCCCGTGCCCAGCACAGCCGTCGGCACACCCCGCCTAAGTGTGTGCACAGAGACCAGAGTCTCGGCATCTTCTCCAGCTTTCGCTCGGAGGGTTAAGAGCAGACATTACCCATCGACCACCACCCTTTCCACTGAACCAGAGAGCAGGGTTCTTCTCCTTGACTTGGCCTTCCAGGGGAATACAATCTATCAGAGATGCAAGGGACACAAAACCCACTGCCTACCCCTAACCTAAGAGGAGACATGGCTGAGGGATGATTAGCTTTTACAGGTGACCACCTGCTGCACATCGGTCACCTGCATTTCTGAAAAAAATGAAAACTTTCTCAGCGACACGGATGTTACTGGGACATCTGTGTTATCTGTTACACAGAGAACTTGTGGGACATAACCATGCTGTGGTGACACCAGGGGAACTCTGTGAAGACCCTTCTCCCTGGCTCTGTCTCTACTCTGAATCAGGAAGTGAAAGCTTTCCATTTAGGAGACGCAGATGACCTGGTGATGTTCTCCCCACCGACCCCCTGCCTGACGGCCAGGGTCCCTCACCTGTTCCCCTCTGCCACCACCCCTAGGTGCTGCACTCCAAGTCAGCATCTGGCTCACCCCCAGGTTCTGTGACAGAGATGGCATAGCCGGGTTTGCCCAGGGGGAACGAGGTGCTGACCGTATCCAAGAACATTTATTACTAATGTCCATTTCACTTTCAAAATGCTGCTGTTGCGTGATGAATTATTTGGCCCTCCGTGGTCTCTGTGGTGTCTACAGGGTTCCAATCTCAGCAATATGGTTTTTTAGGCTTGTTAATTATTCACTGTGAGGTTGTCCTGTGCACTGGAGACATTTAGCAGCACCCTGGCTTCTGTCTAGTAGAGTCCAGTAGCAGTTCCCACCTGTGTGACAACCCAGTGTCTCCTGACACTGCCGTGTGTCACTAGCGGGGAGGAAACGGGGCAAAGTCACTCCGGGTGGAGACCTCTGTGTTAGGTTATGACCCAGATGCCTTCTGCCTCCCTCATGGAGGCCAAGTTTTCCTCCCAGGCTCCATGCCTGTGAGCCCTGCCCACCACCTTCCCAGGGCCACCTCCTCAGGGCCACTGCTTGCCCAGGTTTCCTCCCCTGGGTGCCCTGAGGCCTTCACACAGCAGCCCCTTGGACAGGTGCCTGGTAATGAGGGATGGGAGGTCTGTCCATGGAGCCCAGTAAATTCTCAACTCCTCAGTGACCTCATCTCCCTGACTTCTCACTCGGGAGATTCCCCAAGGACATCTCAACATTCCAACAATGCTGAGTAAGCGCTGTGTGCCAGGAAACCTCTAAGCACTTGGGGACCCAGCAGACAGAAAGAGTGACCATGTATCAAGGACAGGCAGTAAGTCAAGATGGGGCAGAGGCTGGCATGGGCATTTGGAGCCAGGCCCAAGGAGCCGTTGGGACAAGACCCTGTGTCCTCAGCCTGGGGATCAGAGGACTGGGGGGTCCTCATTCCACTTCTGTATCCATTCTTCTGCGTGTCCTTGCCAGGCACGTATGTGCCCTAATCCTATTGATCTACGCATAAAATGGGATCGAATAAACCTCACGTGCCTTATTACCATTCCCCTGAAGTTGTCAACATACGCCATACCCAGGTTTTCATGCTACAGATGGACTCGGATCAGTGCAGGGAGCACACCTTAGAAATGGCCACGTCAGTAGACCTTGCAGAAGAAACCCTCTTTGCAACGAGCTGTCAGCTATTTGAAGCTGTGGGAGGGTCCTACCTGAACGCCACCTCTCACCTGTTGACTTTCACTGCAGGGTCTGGCCATGTCTGGTGCTGGACCAAACAGGGTGGGACCCACTGGGATCCTTGAGGTGGGCTCTGTTCACCTTGACCCAGGGTCATCAGGGGAACAAGGGAGGGTTGGAGCAGAGTAAGGAGAAGGGAACTGTGGCCTATTTAGAAGGAGAAGAGAAACGGGCAGATACCATGGGGACACCTGAGCTTCCTGGGAAGGACAGTGCCATCTGACCGACCCTCAGACTCAGCCCTGTTGGCCCAGGGAGCAGCGCCCAGCCAGGCACTGGGGACCACGGAGGGAGAGTGGGAAGGTGGAGGGGTGGTGGCATGGGGGAGAGGTGGAAGAGGGTGGTGGTGGCCGACCAGGCCTGACACCTTCTTCCCTCCTCCTTCCCCACAGAGGGGGATGGGGAGTCCTCTAGATCCAGACTGTGGATGGGGGAACAATCCCTCCAAACCACGTCTTCCTGCCTGTCACATGGGGCTAACTTGGGAGAGCTGATGACTGGGTTCACCTTCTCCTAGATTGGCGGGCAGGGGCGTCCCAGCACAGTGAGCTAAGAAGGACACGGAGGCAGCCTGTGTCTGCCATGACTGGGGACAGGGTGGTGGGGACCAGTCTGGGCTCACAGGACACCTCTCTGCTAGTGCTCTTCTGCCCCTGGTGGCCTCAGGTCCCTGCTCCCCCATTCCAGACCTCATCCTGGGGCTTTCCCTCCGCTCACCCTGGACTCTGGAGCTGTGCAGTGCAGTGGGCAGACTCCGGGGCACACATTCCATTAGGCACAAGTACCCCTCCCCCAGCACGAGTCCCCACACTGCCCCTGCAAATGGAATTCCTTGTCCTCCATCCCCTGTGTTCTGATATTTTAATGTTCCTCTCCCTGGAGTCACCTCATTTCCTTTCTGGATCACCTGCCAGAGCAGAACTGGACACACTCCTCCCACGATACCTGGCCCTCCTGGAAAACGCTCTCCTGTGGCCCTCACCCAATTGTGCAGCCCTAGCCTATCCCAGCAACCCAGAACCCTCTTTGCCCCAACTCCTTAAAAAAAATCGGGGGTGTGCAGGCTGGGAGTTAGCTCATGGTAGAGTGCATGCCTAGCATGTGTAAGGGCCTGGGTTCCATCCCTAGCACTGGAAAATAATAATATTTCTTCTAGAAAGCCAACAACCTTGCTTCCTTCTTAGAAACCAAACAGCAGATGCCATGAGCTTAAAATATGTTCCAGAACAGCCTAACACTCTCTCTCTCTCTCTCTCTTTTAAGACTCTTCATCCTTAATTTGTGTAATTCCATCTCCTCTGCATACAACATATTTCCAATGTGGCCTTATTTTTAAGAAGTTGACATAGGCCCAGGCCCAAGTTGACTGGCTGGGAGGTGGGATTCTCTAAGACATCTCTAGCACCCCAGGATCATTGGTAAGTATTCTAGAGAGTGGCAGAGCTGGGCGGGAAGACCTTAGCTGGAGGAATGCAGAGGGTAGAGGTGACTTCAGACTATTTCATTTGCCCCCTTTGATGTCTGCCCTCTGTGTGACCCCTTTTCAATTCCTTATCTTGTTCTGATAGCATGGAGAATTATGGCAACCCAGAAATCTCTTTGGCAGGACTAAATATAATTTTGCACAAAAGGACGGAGGAGGGTAATGAGCTCTTTGATGATAAAACCTAACTTCAAGCTTTCTGATCAGCTGAGCTGCAGTCAGCCTTGGAGCAGCAGGGCAAGATTGGCCTTGATGTTACTGGCAGGGCCGGGCTGCGGGATCCGCACTGGGATGTGGACTGGGCTGTCCAAAGAGGACTGGCAGGCATCTCAGGGGCAGTCTATTCCCTAATGCTTCCTCCTTCTTGAAGCTGAGACTCAGAATGGAAGTCACC
Source organism: Ictidomys tridecemlineatus (assembly GCF_052094955.1). Classification (NCBI taxonomy): domain Eukaryota; kingdom Metazoa; phylum Chordata; class Mammalia; order Rodentia; family Sciuridae; genus Ictidomys; species Ictidomys tridecemlineatus. The sequence goes on along the minus strand of NC_135488.1, from coordinate 30,598,310 downwards.
CTGGACATCACACTAACAGAGCTACCAGCTTTGGAATGCTGCTCAGGGGAAGCAGGTAAAGGGCTTGCAGGAAATGGCAGGAGGCCCTCGGGTCACACAGTCGAGGGGAGCCAGGAAGGTCCATGCAGGTCACAGCTGAGCTGATTATGGAATGGAAACTCCCAGACGGTCCCTCCTCGCCCTGTCTGCAGAATTTCCTAGGAGAGCTCAGTCTCTGCTTCCTTTCCTTTCTTTCAAATTTCACCTCTTCTAGGTCTGCAGTCCCCCAGACCCTTGAGCTCATGCCCCTCTGGTCCTCCCCTGTCCTATCCTGTCCTCTGAGACCTCCCACCAGGGCTCAGCCTTGTTAGGTATATAGGTCCAACCTTGACCATAGGCCTCAGCTAGACAGTGTGAAGAGCTCCAGGCCAACACCCCGAGCTCGGCACGGTTGCCAGCCATTGCCTGCCTGCCCTTCAACTGCAAGACTGGCTTGGCTCCTTGAACAGCAGCCCTGGCTTGCTTCCTGCTCCCAGCCACCTGCCTGGACCCAGTCCCTCCAAGCCTGGACATTCCTTGCCCTTCTTGGGGCCCTGGCCTCCGTGCTGAATCTCCAGCTCTGGGGCCAGCCACTGGTCTCCATGAGTGCTCACACCTGAACTGCAACAGCATCTGGGCCTGGCTTTGAGGTCACCTGCCAGGACATGTCAGTGCTGTATATCTGGCTGCCTGCTGCCTCAGGGACCACCTGCTGTCTTTGCCAGCTGCCTGGTACTGTGGGTTGGATCAGCTCCCTGTCCCACAGCTGGCTTGAGTGGGCTTGTCCACTAAATGAAAAGCCAAAGAGCCAATAAAATGTTGGTTGACTGCACTTGCAGCCTTCCTTAAAAGGGTCCTGGGGAGGCTGGGCATGGTGGTGCACACTTGTAATCCCTGGGAGGCTGAGGCAGGAGGATTGCGAGTTTAAAACCAGCCTCAGCAAAAGTGAGGTGTAAGCAACTCAGTGAGACCCTGTCTCTAAATAAAATATAAATAGGGCTGGGGACATGGCTCAGTGGTCAAGGGCCCCTGAGTTCAATCTCGGGTACCAAAATAATAATAATAATAATAATAATAATAATAATAATAATTTTTAAAAGGGGGGTCTTGGGGAGGGGAGAGAGTGTGGAGGGGGCCTCAGGATCAGGGAGTTGGCCCTGGGCTGTTGTGTGGGCTCTGATGTACCAGCATCCAGCCACCATCTGTCCTTCCCTCTTTCTCACTGGCCCTGCCATGCCTTTCTGCAGCTCACACAGGAAAGAACTGTTCCCCATTGTCTCTCCCAGTCCCACCTACTTCTCCACTGCCCTACCTCCTGCCATTCCACAGGCACCTGAGTTTGCCCAGGGACTGGCCCGTCCAACCCACAGCACATTCGAGCCTCCTCTACTCCTCCTTTCCTTCCACTGTCTGTCTGACACCATTTCACTCAGACCACAGCTTTTCTTCTTTAGTCCTCTGGTCAAGACGAATGACCCATCTCTGCTGACTTCATCCTCTTGACATTGCAAACTCTGGAGTCAACATTTTTTCCCTCGCATCAGCCCTTAAACATTGCCTCTCTGCCCATTCTCAAAATGTCCATCTCCACCAACAGGACCTCCCAGCTTACAGGTAGGGATGCACCGGGAAGGGAAAAAATTCTAGGTGCTAGGGAGTAAACACAGAGTGGGTTATGAGAAAGGATCCGTGCACTTGACTCAGAGATCTCTCTGGGCTGGTAGAGGTGCTGGCCCTCTGGGACAGTGGCTTCACATCCAAAGGCTCTCTGGGGGCAAAGCCTACTCAAACAGCACAGCCCTTCACTGAGCTAGCTGGGATACCTGGTGCCCATAAAGAACTTCATTTCAAGATAACCTGTGAGGTCCAGCATGTGTGAAAGCACGGTGCAGATGGCCAGTCTGACTCTGGGTTGTCTCTGTACCAGGTGTCCTTGCCCTCTTGCCCTGGTCTCTGCTCTAGCCTCTCAGGGTAGTCAGGATGGGAGCAAGGGCAAGGAGGCATTCTCTCTGTCCCTAAATGCCTGCACACCTTGGAGACAGCTCCAACACAAGGGAGACGAGTCTCTGCTGAGCTAATAGTTGCCTGGTTGGCCTCCTGCCTGGTTGGTCCACATCTGAAGCAGTTCGTTTCTGTGGATGCCCTTCAGACTTCACTGGGAGTCTCTGTCTCTGCCCAAGACAAACCTGGACTTTTATACACAGCACAGGCCCTGGCTGGCTGGGTGGATGCCCTTCTGTCAGGGAGACAGAGAACCTGAGGACTGGCCCTGGGATGCAGGTCCAGCCTCGGATGTAGGATACATGCTCCCACCTGTGGATGGGCAAGCTTCTCCTTTTCCATGCAGGGCAAGGTTTGCTCCAGGTGGCTTGAACCTGTTTCTAGCTCTCAGTGTTTTAAAGCAGATGAGGTTCCTGACAGGAGGCCCATCAGGGCCCCCCCTTACTCGGTTGAAAGATGCAGGAGCATCCTCTGCTGGCCCTGCCTTGTGCAAATGGGGAGAGCTACATCACAGAGGCCCAGATGGAACTGGCCCCCATTCCTTTTGAGGACTTTGATCCAGAAAGGATCAAAGGTCACTGTCTTTGCCCTATGCGGTTTTCTTCTTCTCCTTTTTTTAAACTTTAAAATCAAGACCAAATGTCCCCAGTTTCAGCATCTGGCTCCTTGCCTTTGGGTCCCTGTTCTTCCACGGGGTCCTGGGGGGCCTGCACCACTTCCTGGCATCCCCAGAGCGCCTGTCCCTTCGTAGCCTGTCCAGACCGCACCGGAACCGCGCCTGGGCGCCGCCACCTCCGCCAAGTCGCGGGACACAAAGCCGCGGTGCTGGCCCAGGTGGGGCCGGGGACCTGGGCCAGCCCGAGGCCCTCCCTCCCCCCGCGTACCTGCACGGGGACCTCCCTGTCGTACCTGAGAGGAGGGCCTGGCCCGTGAACTGCCCGTACACGGAGGCAGCATGGGGAAAGGCATTGAAGGGCGGGACCGAGGCGCCCGCGGGGCCCCCGGCGCCGACTTGCTGCAGATCCAAAAAGGCGGAGCTAGATAAAGAGGAAGGGGTGGAGCTAGAACTGGACAGCTCGGGGCTTTCCTGCTTTATGGCGAAGGGTGAATGAGGATCTGCCGGAGGGAGGGAGACAACAAGGAGAGAGGGGTGTGAGATGGCGGGGCGGGCACATGCACGACAGCCATGGATGCAGCCTGCGGCGGGCGGGCGGGCGGGCGGCAGGTGGCCGTGGGCCCGCAGGTGCGATGCCGCCTGTGCCCGCAGGAGGGCGCCAGGAGACCCAGGAGGTGGGCTGAGGCACGCCCCCTTGTCCCCCTGGAGGCCCAGCCTGCAGCCCACCTCTCCTCTCCGGGCTGGGGCCACAGACGCTCCTCCTGACACCAGCCACATCTGCCCTCCCCTGCCCTCCAGCCGCCCTCGCAGCTGGGCCCGGGCGGCCCAGGCGCCTTGGCATCCTACCTGCCACCACGGGGTAGCTCTGGTGAGTCGACAGGTTGCGCCCCAGGGGCGTGTTGGAAGGGGTCAAGGTGGCCTTCCCATCCTCCAGGGTGCTGTTGAGCAAGGGCAGCGGGTAGAGGCCCTGCAGGGAAAGAGGAATCAGTAGGGCACAGGGAGGCCCTGGCTAAGTTTTCCAGAGCCTGCAGCCTGTCTCTGGACACGAGGGCCCTAATCTCTCCCAGGAAAGGCCCCTTTCCTCCTTGGCTCATAGTATCCCTTGTTCCAGGTGGCCTGTTGAAGGAATTCCTATTCTGCAACTCAAAGCCCTGCTGTTCTTCTCCCAGTCCCACAGTGGGAGTGCCTCTTCCAGGGCCCAGAGTTCAAGGTTGGCTGGTGGAAGGAGAGTCCAGGTACAGGATGCCTGGTGTCCTTTAAGGAACTGTGTCCTGGCTGGACACTGGTCTCTCCTTGTCCCCTCACATGGTTTGAGCATGGTCAATGCCAGTGGCTGGAACAGGCAGTTCACAGTCCTGCACACCACTATTCATGTATTCACCTTCAAATAGAAAATGCAGGCACAGTGGGTCCCAGTGGCACACGGGAAGCTGAGGCAAGAGGGTGGCTTGAGTTCAAAGCCCGCCTCAGCAAAAGGACGGCGCTAAGCAACTCAGTGAGACCCTGTCTTCAAATAAAATACAAAATGGGGTGGCTCAGTGGTTGAGTGCCCCTGAGTTCAATCCCCAGCAACAGCAACAACAACAAAAAAAAAAAAAAAAAAAAAGAAAGAAAAGAAAATAAAGGAAGAAAGAAAATGAGGCACAGAGAGGTTCAGAAACTCCACACCCTCCCCTGTGGGCTGGAGGCGGGATTCAGATTCCAGTGCCCTGTTGCGTCACCTGCTGCCCTAAACTGGATGACATCCTGACCACTTCTTACACTTATATTGGGGTTTTGCCTGTCAATCTCATGGAGTCCCCCCTCCCCAGTCCCTTGACATGAGTGCACGTGACCATGTCTGTTTGGTACATGTAGAGGCTGGACCACGAGGGTAAATGTCCCTGTTTTGCTTATTGAAACCAGGACTAAACCTAGGACATCAGAGTCTGACTCTGGTCCACAGGACAGGTACATTCTCTCTCCAAAGCCAAGCCAAAAGCAGCATGCAGATTCTGCTTGAAAGATGCTTGCTGTTCATTTTGGTTGCAAATCTTTATCAGGTGCTCTTGGTTATTTCCACTGAGCAGGGCTCTCCGTAAAGCTGCAGCGCTTTCTGGTTGCATGCTGGGCACCTTTGGAAGCTGCAGGCAATTCTGGAGGGCACCAGGGCACCATTAGCATGTAGCAGCAATTACTGACTAAGTGGTGCTCTGGTTCCGTGCCTTCCAAGGGGGCCAACTCCCAAGCAGGGCGGAGTTGCTCAGAGCCTGGCCTGGCTTAATGAAATTGAATAAAATCCCTAAATTCTAGACAGTGTAAGAAAAGTTTGAAAGGCCTTTGGTTGAGTTGATTTGATATCAAAATATTTACTCAAGATATTTCTAGTCTCCAAAAACCAGGCTATTCAATGAAAGAAGAAAAAAGAAACAACTAGAGTCTAAAGTTTTTGAATAGCTTAAACATCTCAGAGGTGACTGGATTGTTTTCTGGGGTTGAACCTAGATTTGGGGCAGAGCTGCACAATGCTTCAGAACTCAGGCAAGCCAAGGCGTTTAGTCTACTTGACTTCCTGCATCCTTGCTCTCACCTGTGTGAGCAGGTGGGAATCAGACCTAGTCCTGAACTCCCCTATTCCAATAGACCTAGGATCTACTTGACTGATGTGAAGAGTGAATGAGATATTATCTACAAACTTATATGCAACATTCATCCCAGAATGCTTGCTGACAACAGATGCTCAATGAGCAGTTATGATAGATATTATTTGGGGGTTTGGGGAAGAGTCAGAAGCTGCCAAATTCTTGGTCTCTGGCATCATAATATCCACGCTCTGTTGGTCCGCTTCTTGGTGGGCTTGTGAACTAGCAGAAGGAGAGCTCTACGGGCTTCTGATGATGCTCCCTAGTAAAATAGCAACCAGGACAGAGGCCACCAGAAGTTCCCGTTAAACTCCCCCCCCCATTGATTTTCCAGACAAGAAGCTGGTGTCTTTGCCCCATGCTAAGGTCAAGTGTGAGAATCGGTGCTTTGCTCTTGGATCCCCCAGCCAGAGGGCCTCTCTGTGCCCATGTGCGAGAACACAGTGTTACTCTGGAAGCACAGTCAGTACCAAAGGCTGGGGAGGCAGGGGCTCAGACCTAAGAAGCCCTGGGCACAGGCTGGGTTCTCCGTGCCCCTCACCACCCAGCCAGGTGCCTGAGAGAAGGAGTGATTCACAATCTGCACCTGGATTTCCTCCTCTGTAGGCTGCCTGGTGGTGGCAGTTTGAAGGTTTTCAGATGCTTTTGCTTGGTCTTCATTCAAACCAGGATGTATATGGAAGCATCTTTGCCAAGCAGGTAAAGTGGCACCATCTGAATAAACCCGGGGCTGATAGGCCTGAGCCTGGCAGCCATCTATTTCCTCAAGCCTTTGCCTGCTCTCTGGGCCTGGGCTATCTCCACACAAGTGGGGAAGGAGGACTGGGTGGTCCCTGAGATCCCCTCTAGCTCTGAGAGCCTCTCATTCCTGGATCCCCCGAATATGTATGGCAGCAGGGTCCAGGGGCTGTCTGTAGCCAGGCAGGGTCCTTTGGGAGTTAGATTGGAGCCAGGAAATGGCTCTGGGACCCAGCAGGTGCCCAGGAGTTATCAGGGGGTTCTTTGCTCACTGGAGCAGCTGGAGCTGCACTCTAGTTTCTGCAGGCTTGCTCTCACAGAGAGGCAATCCTATAGGCCACTATGGATGCCCTGTCCCCTCCTGGAGCTGTGCCGACCCTCGGATGAGCACCCAGGCCCTCTCCCAGGTCTGCCGACGGCCAGCTCTCTCTGCACCCCTCATCGTTGTCACAGGCAAGGCTGATAAAATCGCTGACGCAGATCGACTGCCCAGCTGTGGGGCTGGCTGGGGGCCAGCAGTCCAGCCGGCCACTGGCGACTGTTCAGTTGATCATTGGCAGCACCCCTACTGTCCTACTTAGATCTTAAAGGTGTACATACACACACATAGTCTCGCCTCCGTTCTGGATCAGCTTGGGCCCCCCAGAGATGCTCCTCTGCAGGCTGACTTGGGGGCCAGACTCAATGCTCCCCAGACAATATGAACCCAGGGCTCAGTGGTTGCCAGCGAGGCAGAGGCTCTGCTGGCCTCGCGAAGGGACCTCTCACATCTCACTCAGCTTTTCCCAGAGGCGGACCTGTCCTGGGTGCTGGGAAGAAAGACTCCCAGCAGCTGGTGACCTACTGTCCCGATTTCCCCAGGTGCCTCTGTGCCCTCTTGGGACAGCCTTGAGTGGCTATTCCAAGAGGCACGCAGAGTTCGGTGCTGGGGACAAGAGCCACGGCCGAGAGCCTGCGCCACCCTCCAGACACCACTGTGCCTCGCTGCGCCCACTAGGTCCTTTTCATGCACCTGAGAAGTCCCCAGGAGCCACGTGTGGGTCGCAGGACCAGAGACAGGGGACGGAGCACGTCTGAGGGGCAGGGGTGGATTCGCAGAGCGGTGTTGAGCTGAGTCATAGCGGCCAAGTGGTATTTTTCCAGGAGGAGAAGTAGGAGGAAAGGCATTCTCCGTGGAGGGCACATGGTGTGCCAGGGCAGAGGGGTGTGGACGAGGGTGGCATGCTTGGGGACATGAGTAATGCAGGCTCATGGGGTGTGCAAGGGGAGGTGGGGCCAGAAGGGTGCTCAGGTCATAGCGGGAAGGCCACTTGACAGTGACAATGTCCGGCCCTGATAGCACAGAGATGGCACCCCTGGCTATGCCACCCACCCTTAAAGGGACAGGCTCCAAGGTGAGGGCAGGCGAGAGGCCAGGAGCGGAACTGCCGGAGCACCCAGGGAAATCGAGGCTCGAGGCTGCATGGAGCAGGTGCCCCAGCCCCCAGCCCCAGAGCTCTGTGGACTCAGCCTGGCTCACCTGCTCGCCTTTGGTGTGGCCGGGGGAGGCGTAGGCCTCGGGGTAGTGCTGCCGCTCGAATGGGCACTCGAGCGGCTCCAGGTGGTGCTGGCTGAAGGTGTCCGTGCGCAGGTGCTTCCGGGGCCCGCTGCTGCTGCTCTGGGAGTCGATGCTGAGCCGGCAGCTATCCTGGTCACCTGCGTGGCCAGGCAGGGAGAAGGCTTTCAGGGGACCCATCCACCCATCCCGGGGGGCCAAGAGCCGGGCTCCAGGTCTGGGCCTGCGACCCTGCGGGGGACAGACCCCGAGTGTCCCCGCCCGTCCCCACAGGACTCACTGTCATCCATTTTCCTCTTGCTGTCGCTGCCAGGCTGGGCGATTCCCAGGAGCCCGTTGATGGAGTAGGTGGAGCCCAGGGAGTCCGACTGGGGGGACTCGGGGGGAGTGACGGCGGAGCTGGGGACTGCAGTGGGCGAGAGGGAGAGTGTCAAGCCGAGGGAGTGCCCCCAGCCCCTGCAGCCATCCTGGAAGGACTAGCCAGCCACGTGGTGACCCAAGCCCTGAGCCCTGCTGGCAGCTGGAGTCACCCATGCCTGTCCTTTCCACCTCTCTGTGTCCACGGGACCTTCCATGGGGACCAAGACAGGCTTGTCAACTCGACAGCTCTGTCCACGCAGGGGCTGGGGCAGGTGGGTGGTGTGGGTGCTGGGATGCATCTGGGGGCTCCTGGGGGACACGGTGGGGATCTGTGTGCCAGGGTTTTTGTGAGCTTTCAAGCCCCCAGAACTCACTCAGTGTGTGTCCTGGACTCAGGGACTTGGTGGCCACGCAGCTGTCCATGGGGAGGTTGAACGGTTGCTGCACTTTGGTCCGGATGATTCTGCGAGGAAGAACAAAAATGTCACTAGAGAAAGAGGAGGAAACAGGCCCCAGCACTGCCCAGGTGGGTGGCCTTTCTGACACTCCACTGGTCACCTCAGAGGGGTTTCCGCCTCAGCTAGTCCACGTCTGTTATGGTGAGGATGCGAGGTGTCCCTAAAGCTCAGGTGTGAGACAATGCCAGAAGGTTCAGAGGAGAAATGGCTGGGGTGACAGCCTCAGCCCAGCCAGTGAACTGACCCCTGTGGGATGAGCTGATGGCAGTTGAGGCGGTGGGTGTGGCTGGGCAGGTGGGCATGGGGCTGGCTCTGGGGTACATATTTGTATCTGGCGAGTGGAGTCTCTCTCTGCTTCCTGATCCCCCTGTGAGCCTCTTCCCTCCGCCACACTCCCCCGCCATGATGCTCAGCCTCACTCCAGCCTGAGGAATGGAGCCTGCTGTCTATGGATTGAGACGTCTGAAACCGTGAGCCCTCAATCAACTCTTCCTCCTCTATAGAGGGGATGCTCGGGTCATTTAGTCACAGCGACGAGAAAGCTTACTAGAACAACATCCAAATCCCCGATCTCTGTCTTCACACCGGCCCTGCCTGTGTCCTCATGTCATGTTGGAAACATCGGTCACTCAAGGTCAAGTGCAGATGGGGCATCTGCCTGCCCCTCCCAATCAAGCTCATCCCCAAGTTCTGTGGGTTTGACCTTGATAACCTCTCCAGCCTTGATCCTTCTTTCCAATCAACTCACCCTATTGGGGCAAGGTGAGATTTTTGAAATGCAAGTCAGCATCCTGCTTAAAATCTGACAAGGGCTCAGAGGTCAAAAGCAAAGAGTATATAACTTGGCACCAACCCCTCAGCATGCCTCAGGTTCCCTTCCCTCTGTCTACTGGCTCTCCTTTAGCTTCTTGTATAGGACTGTGTTAGCCACAGGGCATTTGAATGTCTCAGACCTTTTTCCTTTGCTCCTTTTTGACTAGTCAGCTCTTCTTCCTTGCCTCTTACTCAGGGGAAGCCTTTCATAACCCCATAAAGTCACCCTGTGCTGGTCCTCATGCCTCCATGTTCCTGTCCCTAGCAGGACTTGGAGCTGCATTTTTATAATGTCTGTGTGGGTACTGGGTTTGCTTCTGTGCTCCCATTAGACTGTAAGCTGCACAGGGGAGGAGTTTTGTGTCCCCAGGGCCTGCAGGTGATGGGTAACTGAGTGAGTGATGAATAATGGATGAAGAGTAAGCGCTTGATGGGCTGTAGCTATCTGCAGGGCTGAACAGATGACCAGGTGCTTGAATGGGGCCAGGAGAGGGGTCAGGAGATGACCAGTTCAGGAACATTCTTTGGTCCAATTAAAGAGGTTGTGGTATCTGAGGAAGGAAGGTGCAGATGGGTCCCTGTGGAATGGGGCAGGGTGCCTCCAGTGTGGAGAGAGGAGGTGGGGGGACAACTGTGGGATGGAGAGGTCCTGCCAACTCTGCAGCCCAAGGCCCGAGTCCCTCTGGGTTGGGCCCCTGCTCGGTTCACTCATGATCCCAAAGCCAGGCGCCCGCCCAAGACCAAAGGCTGCAGTCTCTCACCTGTTGATGGAGCTGACACTGGGTACCGTGTCATTGTCACAGACGCCCTCGGCCAGGAGCCGGTCCCTGATCTCCCAGGCAAACATGGTGGGGTTCTGCCGCTTGTAATCCCCAATCTTCTCCACCACCTTGGGGGTGGCCACCTTGGGCTTGGAGCCCCCTATCACTCCAGGCCGGATGCTTCCAGTCTCGTAGTACCTACTCCAATAGAGAACCCCAAAGAATTACCCAATAAGCAGGGGGTCTCTGCGGGGGGGGGGGGATGTCGCCAGAGCCTCCCCCCTCTGTCTGTCTGAAGCTTCTGGGGAGGGCCATGGGAGTGAGGTGCCCGAGACTGCCTCCAGCACCTGGCGTACCCAGAACTGTCCACATCCCTTTCTTGGGGAGGCTCATGCTGCCACTAAACCAGAGCCCTCTGCTGGACGCCCCGGCTCCTCTCCTTGCCTTGCCTCTGTCCAGGCTCTGCCTGCCCCCATCAGGGCCAGGGGCACGAGGTGTCCCCTATAAGGAGGGGCGTCTTGGCTGGGCCCAGTGGGAACCATGGGGCACAGTGGCAGTTTCTCTGGGCTGAAGGCTGACTGATCTTCTCCTTGACCATCTTGCTTCCACTGCCGGTGTGAGGCTGGTCCCCTGGACTCTGGAGGCCAGCCTTGGGGATCCCTGGCCAGGCTCAGTCCCCCAAGCTGAGCCTGCTCACGTCCAGCCTCTGCCCCGCTCTCTGCTATGGCAGACGGGTGGCCTGGGTCAGGACATCCTCCCCTCCCTGCTGTAGACACCCTCTTCTGCCATCGGGGCCAATCTGTCTCTTCCAAACTCTGTTGGTCACTAGTGACTAGAGCTCCCCTCCTGTCTGGGACTCCACAGCCATCTCGGGAATCCCCTCTCCTGGACCCCAACCTGACAGCCCAGGGCAGGGAGTCGGGGTTTCCAGGGTTCACTTACAGCCAGGCCCTTTGCCTCCTGGCACCAGGGGTCCCCCTGAATCCACTGCGGGGTGGAGGAGGGGGACGGGTGCATGGAACTACCTCAAAACCCAGAGTCCTCCAGGGCGGGGCATTTCTACTGGAAGCCTGTGCTGCCCCTGCACCCCCCTGAAGTAGTTCCCCACCTGGTTGCAGAGGGAAGGTGGGGGCTTAGACCCAGTCCCCTAAATCAGTCTGAGCTGGAGCACAGACGCTTAATTTTATTGTTATGTTTAAGTTTCTTCCAGGGCAGCTGGGGCTGAGGGCCACCATGTTGGGTGCTGATAGAGCACCAGTGCCCAGGGGTCCCGAGTGTCACCTCATAAGAATCCCAGCCTCTAGGCCTGACTCCCAGAGAGGCTACTCAGGGAGGCCGAGCTGGGCCTGGAGACTGAGCAAGCCACTCCCTTGCTTCTGTCGCAGGGGCACAAACCCAGACGTCCCCCTTGCAGTGGTTAGACCCCAGGAGCCTTCTCTACTGTGGGGCCCTCCTAGGGGCCCCATTTCCCTAGGTGTCACCAGAGAAGGAACTGGGGGGGTGAGTCTCCTGTATGAAGAGCAAAGACGGCTGCAGAAACAAGACATGGGTAAAGGATAAAAAGGAGCCGGGCGCAGTGGTGCACCCTGTCATCCCAGCAGCTCAGGAGGCCGAGGCAGGAGGATGGCGAGGTCAAGGCTAGCCTCAGCAGTGGTAAGGCGCTAAGCAACTCAGTGAGACTCTGTCTCCAAATAAAATAGAAAATAGGGCTGGGGATGGGGCTCAGTGGTCGAGTGCCCTGAGTTCAGTCCTGTTAACCCCCTTTCCCCCCCAAAAGAGAGAAGCCAAAGGAAGGAGAAACGGGTGGAGAAGGAAGCGAGGACAGGGAACAGCAGGAGGCCATAGCGGGCAGAGGCGCCACCACACCCTGTCCGAGTCCCAGGACTGAAGCTGGGCGTGGGAGGCCAGCTCTGCAGAGCGTGGGGCGTGCTGAACTGCGAGCTTACCTGCCGAGGATCTTGCTCACGCAGCCGTGGCTGACGCGGAGCTGGCGAGAGATGTCGCAGGGCCTCACGCCCTGGTGGGCCAGGTCCACGATGCGCTGGCGCACCACTTCGGGCAGGGGTCTGCCGTTCACAAAGGCCCCTCCCAGCTGGTTCAGCCCGCCATGGCCTGGAAACACGACACCCCGGGGAGAGTGATCAGGACCAGGCGGGGAGGTGGGGAAGCACAGGCTGCAGGTGTGCGACTGTGACTGAGCCCCGCGTGACTGAGCTCCCACTTGGAGTCCCACCTCCTGGACGGGGCACCAGTGGTCCTGATGCTCAGACCCGACGCCCACTGCTGGTTCCAGAGGGGCGCAGCATGCCCTGGGGGCCCTTGGTGCCTGTCCTGTCTCCTTCTGACCAAGCCCTTCACTCCAGACACCAAGCCCCTTCCTTCCTCTGAAGGCAGGTAAGGGGAAAGACTCAGGGTGTCCTGGGGGGACCCTCTCCTCCCTGGGTCTCCTTTCCTTTGCTATGAAATGAGGGCTCAGGAGGAGATCCATGGTCTCCCCATTTCTCTTTAAACCACAGAAGTGGTGTTGAAACCCGGTCACAAACATAAACGCCAAACAATGAACCCGGAGCGCCTCTGGTTGAGCAGGGGGAGCAGACCCCAGTCCTGACGCGAGTGTCCTGCCTGACGGAGCCTCAGGGTTTCTCCTCTAACAGGTCAGAGCGCTCAAATGGTGGCCAGAGGCCTGGCCGGGGACCCCATGGGCTCCAGGACGGCCCCGTCAGGCCGCAGACTCTCAGCTGCTTTCCTGCTCGGGCCTCGGTCCTCCTCCATTCCGAGCGCGTTCTCTCAGCAGACCTGAGCCGACTGAGTGCCCACTCTGTGCCAGCCGCGGTGGGAGGCTCGAGGTCCCTGAGGTAAATAAGTCAGACCCCGGCCCGCTCTCGCCTCATGGCTTTATTATGGTAGAATCCCAAAGTAGCAAACAGTCCCTTGGAACCAGAGGAGGGGACCTGGCCCCGGTCAGGGAATCACAGAAGGGTTCCTGGAAAGTCGAAGCTGAGGCCAAAGGTAAAGAGGTGCCCGCCGAGTGGGAGAAGAAGGAGAAAACTATTCCGGGCAGCGGAACAGCGTGTGCAAAGGCTTTGAGGCCAGAGGGCACCGTCGGTCAGACTCCCTGACATGTTCCACTCCATGAAATCACTCAGTGGGGCTGATTTTAGGACTCAGATCTCCACTTATTCAACCAGGGGACTGGGACCAGGAGAATTTTAGCGACTTGATTTACATGACTCATTCGAGACTCAAGACTATACCAGAAAGAGCCAGGATCCATCTGAGGCTCAGACCAGAGCTGCTCCCAGTGGCTCAGTGGCCAGAGCTGGCCGGTGAGGTGTGGGACTGGCCTGCAGTCCTTTCTGAAGGTGCTGTGGCCTGGGTAGGGAAGGTCTTTTCACCCCAGAGCATGATTTGGTGGATGACCTGGAGGTGGTCAGAACCCCGGGGCGGGAGTCAGAGGGAGCGGGCAGGCGAGAAGGAGCCATGACCAGGCCCCTGTGGGAGCAGGTGGAGTCTACTTATGACTGCGGGCGGGAAGGGTCTTAGTCCGGCACCGAGTGCCTTTCATTGCCCAGTGACAGCACGTTCTGAGCTGCCTGTCCATGTCTCCTCAGGGGCTCCAGCGGCCTTCAGCAGAACAGCTCCCTTAAAACAAAGGGTTGTGCGCCTCGGCACAGCCCAGACAGTGGGAAGAGCGGCCCTCATGCTGGCCCCTCTGGCCACGCATCTCCCCCACTCGCCATCAAACTGCCCTTTGGATCTTTTGGGCCCCGAGGCTAAACACAAAGGGGTGCTGGACAAATTCCCAAACAGACACGACCTGCTAGGTCCAGCTTTGCCCCCATTTTCCAGAACTTCCGATGCCCATACGAGGAGGAGGCTTGGGTGTCTGTGCCAAGGCCAAGAACCACGGGGTCCGATTCCTGCCTCGACCTGCCCCGTCCCAATCTCATCCTTTGAGAAGGTGGGTTTGGGGTTGGTTTGCCACCCCAGTGTTTCTGTCTATTGAACAGTTAACGTGACTTCTCGTCGTGTCTGCTGCTGTCCTGGGACAAGTGCCACAAGAAGACGGGGGATGGACGTGGAGAAGTGTTGGGTGGCTGAAAATCCCGATAGAAATGGGAATGTTTTTCTGATTTTGTTTTTTGTTCACATGGCTGAGGGCTCTGACCCAGGCAAGGCCCCAGGTCTTTCCAAGGTAAGTGTGTGTCAGAATCACTGAGGAGGTTGGCAGAAATGGCCGGACTCAAGGCTGTTTCTGAATTAGTAGGTCTATGACGGAACCAAGAATCTGTGTTTCTAAGAAGTTTCCAGAAGGTGTGACTGTTGCTAGTCTGAGACCACGTGGAGGTCCCTGGTTTAGGCCAGGTAATGGCTGGTGAAGACAATTTTAAGAGAATGACTCTGCTTGTTCCCCTTTCCTCCAACCCCTTCTCCTAACAAGTATTCTTTATGTACTTTGGTTTTCTTTTCCTTTTTTTTTTTTTTTTTTGTACTAGGGATTGAGCCCAGGGGCACTTAACCACTGAGCCACATCCCCAGCCCTTTTTGTTTTAAAATAGGGTCTCTCTAAGTTGCTTAGGGCCTTGATGAATTGCTGAGGCTGGCCTTGAACTTGCCAGCCTCCTGCCTCAGCCTCCGGAGCTGCTGATTACTGGTGTGTGCCACCAAGCTGGGCTTATACTTTAGATTTCATTTCTTTTAAACTCAATGACCCATCCACCAAGTGCCAATCATGACTGAGATACCAAGTGCTGAGGCTCAAACCTTGATGCTGTCCCTTGGGTCCTTAAACCCTTTCAGTGGATACAATCAGATAAATGGGGAATTGCCATGTCAGAGGGAGAAGTCCCCAAGAGAGGTCAGTCCAGCTGTGAAGTGATCGGAGGGCGGTTGTGGGGAGGAGAGACTAGGAGGTGACCCAGAAAGGCATTTCCACAGGAAGCAGGAGCAAATCCCATGTGTGAGGTCTTGGTGACTTGGAGAAGTTGAGAGGCATGGACAGGCAGGAAGGTGAGCTGGAGAGGGCTGGCAGCTGCGGATGAAGTGGCTCCTATGGTTTGAGGTTTTGAACCGAGTCCCTGCCATGGAAGGACTTTCATCTTTCCTGTGTCCGGTGTGGGGGAGTGGACTTTTCTAGGTGAGTCACCACCAAACACCCAGAGGTGGGTGCAGGCTTCCTTCCTGCCCTGGGGAGTGGCCTGGTGCCCACTGTGCTGACCCCCTTTCTATGCTGCTCTGCAGACGGGTGGGCCTGAGGCCGGAAGCCAGCAGTGAGTAGGAGCCCCTGGCTGGGCGCGAGGCGGGTGCAGGGAAGGTGTGAGCCAGGAAGAGATCTGAGGTTTAAGCAAAGACCCTTTGCCTTCTAGAGGGGCGTGGGTGGGGAGGGGTGGGTGTGGAGAAGGAAGACCTGTGGCCTGGCCGGATGCTGCAGACAGGGGGCCAGAGCCTTCTCAGGTCCCAGGGGACTTATCCTTAGCTCTACGTGGGGCTTGCTCTCTCCTTTGGGAAAGTGATGTTCAGAGAGGCGTAGGGCCATCTTTATAATTTTTTCACCACTTAGAAGACTCTAAAGAGCAGGGACAGGAGAAGAAAAAGGAGGCTGATGTCCCGAGAGTCTCATTCCATGCACTGATATCAAACCTTCAAGATGCAGGAAGACTTCTCCCATGCCCTGGAGTGCTTTGCCCACATCCCTGTCACAGAACTGACTGTGTGAACAGAAGCTTTGTCTAGTGTGGATTCCTGTGCATTCCTCAAGGGCAGGGCCTGACTTTGTCTCCCTAACACCCGACGCACAGTTTAATCAACGCCTGCGACAAAAACGTGCTCTGCATTGTGGGGGTGGTGGCAGTGATTCGGGGATCCCCTGTGGTGACCCCCAAGTCCCAGACTCCAGCACCCCCCCTGGTCTCCATCTCAGCCTGGCCCGTGCTCCAATGTTCCCCGAATGCTTGCCTGCAGGTCTGTGGTCTCCACGCCCTCCAAGTTTCTCCCTTTCCAGAATCCAGTCCATGCCTTCTGCTTTAATGTGCTCCCAAAGAAAAGTGTCCCAGACCCGTGGAACCCCAGGGCCCCGCCTGCAGAGCAGATCAGCCCACCACCCATGAGGTCATGGGTCACCTAGACACAGATCCTCAGATTGGGACGAAAAGAGCAGGAATGCAGGAAAGCAGCACCCTGTGTCTGCTGCACCCCAGTGTGCTGGGTGGCCCTGGGGATCTCTGTGCCTCCCTCTGTCCTCCTCGGGGGACTGGAGAAGAGAAGGTCTGAGGAAAGCTCAGACCTCAGAATCTCATTGATTCCTCCTCCTCCGACCTGGTCTAGAACCTGAGATTCCATAAAGTGTCCCCCAGGGTGTTTTGGTTTGTGTTTGTCTTTGTTTTGAGACAGGATCTCACTAAGTTGCTCAGGATGGCCTTGAACTTCCGATGCTTCTGCCTCAGCCTCTGAGGAGCTGGGATTACAGATATGCCCCAAGGGGCTGGGCTTTCTTTTATATTGTCTATCTCCTTTCTACTCAGTCCTTCCTCTGCAGCTACAAATGCAATTAAGTTACTCCATGTTGCCTCCCCAGCCCTTGCCTTGGAAAAAAATTCTTTTCTTGACCATGATACTCTTTATATATATATAAAATTTGTACTAGAGACTGAACCCAGGGGTGCTTAACCACTAGCCCCTGCCCCAGCCCATTTTTGGTATTTTATTTAGAGACAGGGTCTTGCTAAGTGGCTTACGGCCTTGCTAATTGCTGAGGTTGGCCTTGAACTTGGAGATCCTCCTGCCTCAGTCTCAGGCGTGCACCACCACATCTGACTTTCCTGTTTTCAACCCCGTGTTAAGAAGCAGGCAAATGTGCTGCTCCCGTTCCCTTCTTTCCTTCCACTGGCCCTGCTGCCTACTGCTGGGCATGTGCATCAGCACTTGGCCATGGAGGTAGTGCGTGGCCAGGTGGGGGCTGCCCGAGGCCATGTTCTCTCTCTCCAAGGGGCTTCCACACAAGGCCGTCCACTGGCTCCTTGGACCTTCAGTCTGGGTTTCCAATCTTTTTTCCAGCTTTTGCTCCACCATGTCTGTTGCGCCCCCAGGTTTCTCTCAGATCTCGGCGCTGCTCCACTCCGAGGCTCTCCTTGGCGGCTCACTCTCACTCTTCTACTACCACCCGTCTTCCGAGGCCTCGTGGGTGTCCCAGGTGCCTCTAGGTCAAGTCTTCCTGCCACTTGCACATTCAGCTTCCTGTTGGAAATCTCCACTTAGGCAATAGAGAGGCTGCTTCTCTGTGTTGGCTGGTGACCGCAGTGCCCTGCAAGCGTGGAGCTCGCTACTTTCCGTGACACCCTCTGGATTTGGCTTCTGCATGTCCTTGGAACTATTGGAGGATCCCCTACTACAGGGCCCTTGCACATGCTGCTGCCTTGGCTTGGACCTCTTGTCTTATCTGTTGACTCTTGTGCATCTTGTGGAGCTCAGCTCCAGGTCACTTCTTCCAGGGGCTCTGCTTCATCCTGCAGAGCAGGTCAGGGTCTTGTTTAGATGTTCTCAGCATATCCTTTACCTTTCTCCCACAGCATCCATCAACATGCAGGATCAATAGGACTGTTTTTTGGTTGAAAACAATAGGAGGAGAGTTTTATAGTCAAGGGAAATTGGGGGTGGAGAACAGTGGCTGGTGGGGCTTCACGTGCTAGTTTAATTCTCTTATTAGGTCCACAAGGAGGAGGAGAGGGCTTTAATACAGGGGATTGGTTTTCTGGGTATTGGAGAAAACTAAGAGTATTAAGGAGGAACTGAGGTGATCTGAGATGCGAAGAGGAGAGAGGAAGGAGGGGGAGGACGGATGGAGGGATGGAGGCAGGGGAAGGAGGGAGGAAGGAGGGAGAGGAGGGATGGAGGCAGGGGGAGGAGGGAGGGAGGCAGAGGGAGGAGGGAGGGAGGCAGAGGGAGGAGGGAGGAAGGAAGGGGAGGAGGGAGGAGGGAGGGAGGCGGGAGGGAGGCAGGGGGAGGAGGCAGGGAGGCAGGGGGAGGAGGGATGGAGGCAGGAGGAGGAGGGATGGAGGCGAGGAAGGAGGGGGAGGAGGGGGGGAGGGAGGGAGGAGGGGGGGAGGGAGGGTGGAGGGGGAGGAGGGAGGGAAAAGGGGGAGGAGGAAGGAAGGAGGGGGAGAAGGGAGGGAAGAGGGGGAGGAGGGAGGGAAGAGGGGGAGGAGGGAGGGAAAAGGGGGAGGAGGAAGGGAAGAGGGGGAGGAGGGAGGGAGGCAAGGGGAGGAGGAAGGGAGGAGGGGGAGGAGGGAGGGAAAAGGGGGAGGAGGAAGGGAAGAGGGGGAGGAGGGAGGGGGGGAGGAGGGAGGGAGGCAGGGGGAGGAGGAAGGGAGGAGGGGGAGGAGGGAGGGAAAAGGGGGAGGAGGAAGGGAAGAGGGGGAGGAGGGAGGGAGGCAGGGGGAGGAGGAAGGGAGGAGGGGGAGGAGGGAGGGAAAAGGGGGAGGAGGAAGGGAAGAGGGGGAGGAGGGAGGGAGGCAGGGGGAGGAGGAAGGGAGGAGGGGGAGGAGGGAGGGAAGAGGGGGAGGAGGGAGGGAAGAGGGGGAGGAGGGAGGGAGGCAGGAGGAGGAGGAAGGGAGGAGGGGAGGAGGAAGGAGGAGGGGGAGGAGGGAGGGAAGAGGGGGAGGAGGGAGGAAGGAGGGGGAGGAGGAGGGAGGCAGGGGGAGGAGGGGGGAAAGAGGGGGAAGAGGGAGGGAGGCAGGGGAGGAGGGAAGAAGGAGCGGGAGGGAAGGTGGGGGAGAGGAGAGGAAGGAGGGGGAGGAGGGAGGGAGGGAGGGAGGCAGGGATGGATGCAGGGAGGCAGAGAGGGAGGCAGGGGGAGGAGGGAGGGAGGCAGGGAGGCAGGCAGATCCACAGTCAGTCAGTGAAGCCCACACGCTCTTGGCCTCCAGCAGCTTGGCTTCCTCTGACGTGTGCTCTTCGAAGTGAATGAGGTCCAGATCCCACAGCCCAGGAGGAGAGAGGCTGGCCTGCTGCTGAGGAGCCGGGGTGCGTGCAGGGCCTCCTGTGACTTCCACGCAGCCCTGGATGTCAACACTGGAAGTGTACACACTTGCTGAGCTTCCCATTGGATGTGGCAGTGTGTTCTGTGGGAGCGTGTTCTGCTGAGATAAGAAGCCTTCTCTCCATTTGACACCAGCGGGGAAACTGTCATTAATGGAGGTCTTTACATTCTGAGCCAAGAAGACCTGTCCTTCTAACTCTGGCGATAAAGGCTCTATGGAGGACAGCGGGGGGACAGACTCTGTCCTCATGGTTTCCAGCAGAGTTGGGGCGATGTCAACATGCATTCAGGGGAAGATCCATGAGGGCCAGGCTAAGCTAGGGGCACAGTGGATAAGAGTGCAAACTGCTCCTCCTGAGAACCAGAGAGCCCACTGAGGGGAGTTTTTGACAGCTCTGAGTGGCGATGCTGCCCCTTCAAGTCTGCCACTGTCCAGTTGGTATAAAAGAAACTGGCTCCCAGTTTTCGTTGCCAGGGAGCTCAACACTATGGTCAAGGTCAAGGACATGATCAGTCCAGCCCTGGAATTTTCGGACTCTTCAGGTACCAAGTATGCATCAGTCAATGAAGTCGTTGCAAAACAGAAACTTACTCCTAGGTATTTCAACAGAAGAGCTTTAATGCAAGGAATTGTTTTCCCAGGTGTTGGAGAAAAATAAGCGCACTCAGGAGGAACTGAGGTCATTCTGAGATACAAGCTGAGCGTTCCATACAGGCTGATACAATTCCAAATCTGAAAAGTTCCAGAATCCAAAATCCTTTGAGCACTAACATGATACCACAAATGAAAAGTTCCAGTCCTGGCCTCTGGGACAGGTGGCAGTCCCAACACAGGTGCATAAAAACATGGCATAAAATAACCTTCAGGATATGTGCATAAGGTGTATATGGAACATCAATGAGTGTCATTTATCTCCATAAATACATGCAAACAAATAAGCTATCTCAGTAAGTATATGCAAAAACATTACAAGATCCTCAAGGAGTCCGAAGTCCAGCACTTCTCTGGCCCAAGCATGCTGAACACGGGATGCGCAAGCCACTGCCCCAGGGCTGCAGGAAGCAGAGGGCAGAGCTAGAGTTATGGGAATGGAGATCTTGGAGAGAGTGCCACGGAGCTGGGGCTTGGACCTCTGAGAGGACGTGGGAGGCTGGCCCTGGAAGGGCTGGACCAGCAGATGCAAACCCCTTGAAGGAGGAAGTCCTTCCACAGTCTCTGGCCTTCCACCACTGCCAGGTGGCCCCTTCCCTCACAGAAGTCCAAACTGATAGGCAGCTTTCAAACTTGTCCCCCTGCCTGGATGCATGGGCAGGACTCATACGGCCACTTATTTCCCTTCTCCGAAGCTGTGTAGGCAGAGTCGGGAAGCCCCTGCTCCGTCGCTCCTTGCAATCTTGGCAAAGGCTGCTCCTGCATTGACTCTGCCCCTAGGTGTTCTGGGTGAGCACAGTGCAGGTATGGGACTAGGCACTGGGCCTGGCCTGGATGGGCCCTCCACAGTGTCACCGCCACCGTGACCACCTCGACCACCCTGGTTCCGTGCCAGGCCCTGCTGCAGCACAATATGCAGATCAAGATAGACGGGTCTCCACCCTCTTAGAGATTAGGGTTTCATGGAAAGTTCTTTCTGTAGCGGTTTCAATTTAATTTTTTGTGTCTTTGCAAGTGACAGAGCTCTCCCACCCCACTGGCCCCTCTTCTTGTTTTGGGTTCTCCCTTTTCCAAAATCCTCAGTGATGAGACAAGGCAGAGTTCTGGATGCCTCAAGGGGCAGGAAATAATGCCAGCTCCTCCTTTCCCCTCCTGCAACGCATGACTGGGTGGTTATTCATTGAACTCCTGCGTGTTCTCACTAATGCCTTCTCCCCGTCTGGGGGGCTCTTTCCCTCTGGCAGGCCCCAGTGCCACTTATTGCAGCCACAAAGACCAACCTGCTCGGAGGCTCCTACAGCTTAAGCTCAGGGAAATCTCAGAGTCCCCTAAAGGATAAGAAGTCTGATTTCCTGGGATGTCCCTGCTGTGGATCATCGCAGAGGGGGGCTGTGGGTGAGGGCAGAGGAAGGAGATCAAGGATAGATCCAAAAATTTCCCTTGGATTCAGCTATGACTGGGAAAGAACCAAAATTGGCTGGTATTTCACCCATATGGGACCTAAAAGGAGGAGGAGGAAGGGGGAAGAGGAAGGGCTGTATTCAGCCCCTGTCCCCAGTTAGCCAATGCTTAGTAACAATCCTGGGCAGCATCGTGGGGAGTGTCCATACCTGAGCCCAGTGGAGAGCCATAAATTTGGCCTTCTGGTAAATTCTCATGGCAGAAAGACCTGGGAGACAGGAAGACCAGCATCTCCTCTTTATAGACCAGAAGAGGAGGAACAGAGAGGTCATGGAATTTGACCAAGGGCCAGAACTCAGCCCCAGGCCGGAGCTCTCAGAGGCCATCCCAGATGGTCCCTCCACCTGGCCCCTCCTCGCCCCCTCTTGGCACCCACCACTGGCAGCAGTCCCTTTTTGACTTTCCCTAGTTAGAGAGTGAACCCGAGTCCCCCTCTTCCCTGTTGGGTTGTTCTCCTCCACCCTCTTTGTTCACGTCCCTCTCCACTTCCTTCCTGCCCACGCCTTCCTGCTCTGTCCTGGGTCTCTTCCAGTTGCTTTACTTCCCTGTATTCCCACCCAAGCTGCTTGCCTCCTCCCCATTCTCACCAGCTCTCAGCCCCTCCCCATCAAAGATGGCGGAGGCCCCCTGGGGTGCCCTCTCCCTGCCCATTCGCCATGAGTCTGGCCCCTCCCTCCCTTGGCAGGTTGGCCACCCCTTCCCTGCAGAATCTTGATTGCCTGCATGGCTGCTCAGGTTCTTTATCCCATCTTCCCCTCAAAGGCATCCACAGCTCCTCTGTTATTCTTGTATTAGCATTGAACCCATTAAAGCTAATTTGTTTGCCCTAATCTCCATTTATTTTTCCCTAGTTGATATTAGATTTCCCTTTCTATTGCTCCAGCATGATTTTCTCTTTGTCTTCCTAATGGTCTACCCCCCTCTCTCTTCCTCTATTAATCTGGTTGGCTTCACTGGGTGGTTTCAAGGCCTTTCTCTCCGCCTCCCACAGCCCTAGGATTAACCCTGTCACCTCCCTCCCAGGAAGGACCCCAGTGTGTGGGTTTCCAGAGATGTAGCGGCTGCAAAAGTCACCAGCCCTCTAAGTCCCACGAGAAGCAGTGCTGGACCTGCGGCCCGGCCTGCTCCAGAGGAAGCCATTTTGCAAGCCTTAGGCATACAGGAGCCAAAGAGCTGGAGGTACATGGGGCACCCAGAGGCTGCTCCGAGTCCAGGAGGGGTCCCTGGGCAGGCTGGCCTTTGGGGTCTCCCAAGGATTTCTGCTGGCTCTCTTAAATCCTTAATGGTGGGCCAAACAACAGATGGGCCATGTTTTCTTTGTGGCTAAGCCTGGATACTTTCTCCCAAGCTGGAGACACACTTGCCCCCCCTCCTGAGGAGGGCCACCCATGGCCCTCTGCCTGTGTCTCTTATTCAGGTCTGATCTGGACAGGCCACGCCTTACTGCCCGGTGCGGCTCAACTCACAGGGCGTAGACCACCACTTCTCCTGCTGCCCACTGGAAGGGCCGGCGGAGCTCAGGAACTTCCCCTTGGGTCAGTTGACCCAGCCTTTTGGAGTGATGTCACCAAACCTGTAGTTTTAAAAAGTTCCTCTGGTGAGCGTCCAGTTTATATCCACTCAGTAGATGTCAATAGTTAGGCACTGAAATTATTAATTAATGAATTAACCACGAGCTTGTTGGCAGAGGTTCCTTGGAGATTTACCGGAGGTCATTTTCTGACTTCTTCTCACTGAGCTTCCTGGAGGCCTGCAGACTCTTGGCATTGCCCCTCGGCTGCAGGGACCCTCTGGTTGCACAGCCAGGCCCGGGCGCTGTGCTCAGAGCGAGCGGGGACACCTGCCGGACACACACTTTCACACCAGCGTCCATGCACATCACTGTGCTGTGTGCCCCTGACCCGGCGGCCTGTGGCTGGGACGCTGCACCCACTCTGATAATATGCCAGTAGGTGTGTGAGGTGGCAGGGAGATGGTTTCCGAGTGTAAGATAGTCCTGGCCCTTGAGACACTTGACTTACAGGCTAATGACCTTGACATTGGGAACCTCAACGTGTGTAATCCGTTCCCGGGCTATCTCCTGTTTTCCCAAGCCCTGAGGAGTACCGCCCTGCTGGCTGGGAGTGAGAGTGTGACCCTGTGGGGGTCAATGGACCATCCAGGTCCCCATGACATACGCTATCATGAACAACTAGGGTCACACATATGACCCTGTGAACCGCTGGCTCAGAGGTCCCATGCTATAAATGTGGTGTAGTGAGCACGGCTTTAAACGTCACCCAGAGGGGAACAAGGAGGGAGGCCAGGGCTGGCTAGAAGAGGGCCGAGTGGGGACAAGGGAACATCAGAGTGGAGAGAAGGGGAGCAGGGAGGGAGGAAAGGGGAGAGGGGATGGGAAGGAAATGCCATCTGTAGCTGGGGTGCCTGTGGTGGCTGAGAGGTGGGAGGAGTGGGGGAGTTGTGACGTCACAGGACGCAGAGACAGGGGACACAGACACTGCCTTTTCAAGAGGGTGGAACTGAATAACGTGAGCTGTGCTCTCCTTCCACGGCTCTCGGCTTCTGAAGTGTCACCAGTGACCAGCTCAGGGAGGAGGGACAGCGGGCTCAGGCTGAGAGAGACAGCAAGTGCGAGTGTGTGTGTGACCAGCTGCGTGTGCGTGAGAGAGATCTGTTCCCGCGCACCACCAGGTTCAGGTCACCCGCCTGCGGGGGGCCGACGCATGAACAGCTTTTTGAGCAACACCCTAAGTCAGATCTGCGACCAAACTGCATCTGTGCTTTCCACGTCTGTTGACAGTCTCCCCAGAACCTGGCACCATAGCAAAGAGGGTCACCCACTCCAAAGCCACACTCCTGGCTCAGGAGGAACGGGAAGGGACAGACACACCTGAGGCTGCGCGCTCAGGGAGGAACCCAGGTGCTGAGAATTGGGAGGCCTGGTTTGGCGGGCCCTGTCACCTGTGACCATGCTGGTGGCGCCGCACCTCCAAAGGGCAGTTGATCCCACCCATCCTAATACTGACAACTCCAGGACTGCCCTCAGGCTTGGGAACAGAGGCCACACCCCCCCACCCAAGAAGGGGTACAAGACGTGCTCTGTGGGGACATGTTGTGCAGGTGCCCCAAGTAGCAGACTACCAGAAGTGGCCCTGGTAGAGAAGTGGCCCCACTGTGAGAAGACAAGGGAAGGCCCCCATGGTGGGCCCCCTGGGCTGCCGTGGCCAGCAGACAATCCAGGAGTGAAGTCAAGAGAAGCACGCAGTCACGTGCACAGTGACCACACAACACACTTCTCAGAAAGTCCCCAGAGGGAAAAGAAGCTGACCTGTCCATCTCAGGCCACAGGTCCACTTCCTGGCAGAGTCAGGACAGATCTTATGTTTTCTGACCTGGGCCTGTGTCCATTCTGCCACCTCAGGAGGCCTGTGGGGCCATCTTGGCTGGGGCCATCTTGGCAGTGGAGGGAGGGATGGCAAGAGGGAGTGGGCTGTGCTCTGAGCCAAGGCCACCGCGGGTTCTTTGTCAGTGTGATTGCTCGTCATTTTTACATTCTAAAGCATGAAACTCATGCTTGAGGCTCTCACTGGGGTTCTGGGTTTGTGAGGTAGAATCCTCTCCTCTGTGGGGGCAACAGGGAAGGTTCTGGAGGACAGGTACTGGCTTCCCGTCCTCTCTCTGCCAGACCCAAACCACGACCCAGAGCAGCTGAGGGCCCCGTGGGGGCTGAGCCAATGACATGCCACACTCAGACTGTTATCACCGATTTGTGTCCCTCCCATTCCTAGTGTAGTTCCCAACCTCAGAATGTGGCCTTGTTGGAAACAGGGTCTTAGCCGATGATGGCATTAGGACGAGGCCATTAGGATGGGCCCTGATCCAGCGTGACCATGCCCTTGTCAAAAGGAGGACGTGGACCCGGCGACAGCGAGACGGGGAGGAGACTGCAGTCATGTTCCCCGGAGCCAGCGGACACCACAGACCACCCCTGGAAGCTGGGGAGGGACAAGGAGCCAACTCCCCCCACAGCTCTCAGAAGCCCCTCGTGCTGACACCTGGATTGGACCCTTCTGGCCTCCAGAGCTATGGGACAATGAATTGCTTGAAGTCCCCAGTTGGTGGTACTAGGTCACGGCAGCCCTAGCCAACCAATGCAGAGATGGAGCCGTTCTCAGCCTGCACTGGCCACAGCGAGCACGGGAAGCCCAGGGGACGCCTTCTCAGGGTGTTTGGCCTCCCACCCCTTCCCCCCAGGTGGCTCCCCAGCAGCCAGGTTAGTGAGAAGGAAAGGCCTGGAGGCTGCCTCGCATCTCGCCCTCCTCAGGGCACCTGCTTCTCTTGACATCACGACCTCCCCACGGAGCCACTATCCGGTCTCCGTTCTTGACCCTTCCATCACGGGGCCAACTTCTTCTTTCATGGAAGAATATCAATGAACCAGCGTAACAAAGCCCCAGGCAGGCAGCCATCACCCTTGCCTGCTGGGCTGGCTCCCCCCAGGCTGCCAGGACACCCAGGCTCTCCTCCTTTTCAGACCTTTCCCACATGGGTCCCGTCTGCAGGGGGGCTCTTCACTG
Organism: Ictidomys tridecemlineatus; assembly: GCF_052094955.1. Classification (NCBI taxonomy): domain Eukaryota; kingdom Metazoa; phylum Chordata; class Mammalia; order Rodentia; family Sciuridae; genus Ictidomys; species Ictidomys tridecemlineatus. The sequence continues at coordinate 30,572,645 of NC_135488.1, read as the reverse complement.
GCCGCATGTCCACAGGACTTGTCAACGTGCTGTCGGGGAAGCGGTTCCTGTTTAGTCCAATTTAGCAAACCTACACGGGGCCTCGGTTGCAGCAGGGCTGGAAGTCACAACAGCCCACAAGGGAGGTGGCCCTGGGAGCCCCACTCATAGACAAGAGCAGCATCTTGGAGGGGTAAGTAGGCTGTGCATAGCCAGTCAGAAGCAAATCTAAGGTTACATCCAGGTCGATCTGCACCTGCCCATGACCAGATGGAAGTCTCTGGAAGCAGGAGACATTGTCCAAGGAGAAGGGCTGTGTACTTAGTGAACTTTCATGGGAGTCTCCACAGGGGACAGGCCTCTGATTCTAGATCAGTTTCTCAAAAGTTGATTTTCTAAGTCTGTTCGGTGTCACTAAAACAAAATACGCAGAACTGGGCACCTAATAAGGAAAAGAGGCTTATTTTGACTCAAGGTTTTGGAGCCTGAAAAGTGCACAGTCAGGCTGCCCATCTCTGCTGAGGTGCTCATGCTGCATCGACCCACCACATCCCGGGTCTCACTTTGTCAAAGACCACTCTTGAGGGAACTAATCTGGTCCTGGGAGGACCAACCTCTCCCGTGTCAGGGTTCCACCTCTTACAGTTTCTACCAGCTCTCAATGCCCTTATGTTCACATGAACCTTGGGTGGACAAACCATATCCAAATCCAGATATTCAAATCACAGAGCCCGCAAAAGCATCCACAGGAGCTTGTGAAGGATGCAGATTTCCAGGGTCTTACATTTACTAACAGGTCTTAGGGGTTTCTGATGCTAGATTAGAGATGAAATTGAAAAAAAAAAAAAAACCCTTCTCTATAGCCAAGAAAAACAAAGAAGAGAGGGGAGGAAGAGACAGAGGAGGAAAGGCAGTTCCTCCACATAACAGATATTTTTAAAGTACCGAGTATTTGTCTACTATGCACCGAACATGGTTGGAGTCTTAGCCATACTCTATTCAGTACTTACAAGAACCTTGCAACCCTTGGTCCTCGCAGGTGCCCTCACCTGAAGCCTAACTAACCGCCTTGCCAGGTTGATGCCCATGTCCACCAGGCAAGTGCCCTACAGGGTCAGCTGCACAAATCTGTGTGCGTGCAGCTTCTGTGGTACGCTGCTGCCTCACCTGGCTACCCTGCATTGAGGCTTGTGTGCCACCTGGCTCGTGTGCCAGAAAGATGCCCCAGGACCAGGGAGGGGACGTAGAGGGGCAGCTCCAGCCCTGATGGCTGACTTAGCATCTCATTTCCTCAGCCCCCTGCTCTTCATTCATGGTAAAGAAACTAGAAGAGTAATTACAGCAAGATCACAGGAAAGGATCAGGTGCACTTCACATTGAAAAAACTACAGACAAAACTCAAATGGGCAAATTAGGTCAACCAGTAAAACAATAAAGCTCGTTATTAGAGAATTAGGTGAAAATTATCAACACAGACATTCACAGTCCTCACTCCAGATTGGATTTTGTGTAAGGTGCTGGGTCTGAACAAAGTGTTTTATCTAGGCTTAGAGGTAGGATGTCACTGGAAAAAGCCGAGTGACAAGCTTGGTTTGTTACAAGTACTGAGTGCCAGGGAATGGCAAGTCAGACGGGATGGCCACTGAAGGTTGAGGGGGGCTGAGGGTGGAGAGGTGGAGCGTGAGCAGCATTTGTGGAAGGAGCGGGGCGTAGGGATGGTGGTCCAGGCTGCCGGCATCGGATGGGCAAAGGCCCAGTGGTGGGAGTGTTTTGGAAACAAGGACCAGTTGGCTGGAACCTGGGTCTGCACACAGAGATGGTGGGAAATGGGGTCAGGGAGGTGGGATAGTCTTGTCAGATTGGACACCAGCAGTTGGCCCCCAAATGTTTGTTAATGATTGGATTAAGAGAAAGTGCAAACAGGAATCTAAGATGATTTTGGAAAATCACCAGGTGAAGTTTCTCTGGAACAGGGCCAGGAGAGGACAGAAACTGGAACATTTTGATGATGTGAATAATCTAGCTATCACAGATTATTGCCACAGCTGTTCCACTTAATAAAAAACATCATCAAGCCCAGGGGGCACAGCCAGGAGGTAGGTGGCTCTGGCAGAGAGCTAAAAAGAATATGAAAATTCCAACCCCCAAAGCCTTAGGTCAAGCCAGGGTGGAAATGTTTCACGTACAAGTCAGTGAAAGGCCTGAGACTTTATAACAGCAGCTTAGAGTCAACGCCAAGGACTGGCTTCTCTTGTAAAGGGCCCCGGCAGCAGGTCTGGACCACGCCCACCTCCCCAGTGCTGTCCTTCCCAAGGGCACACACATCTCTGCTGGGGTCCCACGGGATGGCTCCCAGCCCAGCACTTCCCTCCACCCTTGCTCAGCATTTTCAATCTGTCTAGACTGAGGTCTTTCTGCTCTCTCTCCAACGGTGGCTAAAAGTCCAGTTTGCTTTTCTCTCTTTTGAATGTCAACATGAAGGCAGAGACCATGGATCTTGAGCTCTGTAACCCCAAAGCCCAATGCCACGCCTGCCCCACAGAGGGGCCCAGTAGACATTTACTTACTGAACGGTCAAGTAATTACACTCTTTGAAGCAATTCGGAGCTGGAACTCAGGGTTTGCACAGCCAGGGGATGCATAGCTGGGTGAGAGGGTGTCATAGGAATAGAGTCAATGAGATAGTAGGGGTCAAGGTGAGAATTTGCCCAGGACACTCTGAGATGGACTGTGCTCCAGCAAAGCACCTGAGTTCCTTAAAAGATCACTGCACACCTGCTCTACCATGTGCCTGGAATGAAGGGGGCCTTGGTTAGGAAAAGCAAAGGTGAGTGAAGGTATCCTGGGGATTCCTTCTGAGGGAGAGAGACAGGTCCAGCTCAGCATTTCACATAATCAGGGGCTATGATCACTATGTGGCCATCAGACAAATCCAGCCTCAAGCTGACACCGCTATTCCGACACCTGTCAGGACATGGGGCACCTGGAAGGTATATGTTCTGCACAGAGTGTTACAGAACAGGGTGCTCAACATGGCAAAACTGTAATGTGCTGATCAATCAGATCCCCGATCCTAAGGGGAAAATGGTGTAGTGGCTCCTAAATAGAAAAATGTGCACCTTGAATTTGAAGGTATTTTATCCATAAAAGTATTTTTTCCTGCTAGTGTTTTAGGTTTCATCTATGGGTATCTCCGCTCACCCTGGGAGAGAATCAGTGGTTTATGGAAGTTCCACTGACCCTGACTGCTCGGATGTGCAAGAGGTCCAGGATGACAGCATATTGGTGTAATAGCTGTGAACACGTTCATGCGGGTGCTGGGACAATCTGCAGCTGTGGTTGGCTTCCATGTTTCCTCTTCAGGTTTTAGTGTGTGAACTGGGGCATGCTGCTTGTTAGGCTGTGGGGCCAAAGCTGAGGGTCCCCCTGGCGTGGAGCTGCTGGGAATTCTGGGTGAGGCAGACGTTAGGGAGGACATTCTCATGGCCTGAGCAGGAGAGCCTGCTCGAGACAGTCCTCAGCCACCTGTCCTTGATGTCCATCCTCAGGTCCTCAGGGGACCTGAGAGACCAAATTCTGGAGAGGATGGGTCCTGCTGCTATTGCCACTGTCCACCCGGGAGGAAGAACCAGCACGCACCCCAGAGTAATGGTAGGGGCCGACACTGCCCAATGACTGACTGTCCTCGAACCTCATCTGAAAACCAGAATGCTGAACCCAAAGGTCTGAACAGGGCCTCAGTGACCACTTGTGTCCAAAACATCAACGAGGGACTGGATCTGCAGGGTGGGCATGGCGGGCATGGTGGGCATGGCTGGAACACTGGAGCTCCTTTATTCAGACCTTGCACCATAGGTTGCAAGATCAGGGAGGTCACAGGTCAGTCACCTTGTGTCTAGGGGACTCCCACTTGCCCTACCACACTTACCACCACTTTCTCCTAGCAACTGCGGGTCCAGCTGGGACTCTTCAGTTGCACCTGTGATTTCAGAGCTGAGTGTCTGGGCATCTATGAGAGCAGGGGCTTCTTGGGCCTTTGTTTCAGTTTATCACCCCTGGACCTAGGACAGTGTTCGATGTGCACACACACATGTGGTTCAGTATGTTTAATGTGTGTGCAGGAGAGCAGTGTGTGTGTGTTGTATGTGCGCATCTGTGCAACAGTGCTGTGTGTGTCATGTATGCAGGATTGGAATGAAGACAACCAGCAAGCCAGGCTGCAAATTTTAAGGAGGCGGCCTCTCTCAAGGCCAACCCTACCCTGCAGAAGCCTGAGATGTGTTGTGTGTGTGCGTGTGTGTGCATGCGTGTGTGTGTGTGTGTGTGTGTGTATGTGTGTGTGTGTGTTGGTCCTCCAGTCACCGTCCACAGGTGAAGGAGACTCCTTCTTCTCATTCCCCCCACTGGGTCCTGCTCACTCAGAACAGGCCACAGCCAGGACTCCCTTGGCTTTGGTCAGCCCTCATTCTTACCTTGCCAGGCTCTGGGAGGCACCACAGGGTCACAGAGAGAGACCCAGTCCTGGGAGGGAGTTCCTGCTCTGCCCTAAGGAGGGCCTCTCTGGCCTTCAGTTTCCTCCTCAGTACAATGTGACAACAGTCTCATCCCTGAGTCCCCTCTGGCCTTAACCACCTCTAGGCCAGGTGGACTATTTGGTGTGACACAGCCCCATGGAGTTCCCAGGGTGTGCGGGGACACAAGCTGCAGGTGCTCATCCAACAAGCTCAAGTCCAGAAGGTGAGAGTCGCTAAGCATGGCGTGGCAGCCTGCAGACACAGTGCAAGGGCCCCTGGAGGCTTTAGGGGTCAGTGGCGGTGGAGCTGGGTGCCTGAGGAGGGCTGGGACGTGCCAAGCCTTGCTTGACCAGCATGACGCCAGCCCACCTGGAGGCAGCCTTCTGAACAGGGAGAATGAGTACCCTAATCACAGAGCAAAGGGCTCCAGGCTGGCCAGTGTGAGGGGTGAGTGGGGGGCTCAGAGCTAGCCAGGTGTGACCCCTATGGCCAGCCTCTGAATCTTTCCCTTCCTCTTCCACTAAAGAGGAAAGACAGGTTCTTGGCCTCCTTGGCCACCGTCTACGTGGGAACTGGGAGGAGCACAGAAAAACTAGTCTGCAAGCAACCCGGGTGTGTGCACCATTGTGTCACATTGCACGGTACAGAGAGTGACCGCCAGGGAGGTGGGGACGAAGAGTGGCGTGGGCAGGGGCACGGTGCACCCCTGGGCCTCAGATGTCCCTGGGCAATGGACACTTTCCAGCTGATAGGACCCAGCCAAGCCCAGAGGAAGGGAGCCTCAGACCACAGCCATTTCACTGTGGGGGAGGGGGCTTGGGAGGCAGGGTCCTGTGGAGGCACAGGTTAGCATGGGAAGTGCATGGTGAGTGTTCTGAGTTAGCAGAAGTGGGCAGAAACATCTCCCTGGCACCAGCACCAACGGCTCTGCCATGTTTTGCTCTGAACTGGCTGCTGCCCCCAGATGCAGCCCAGTGTAGACCATTAGGGGACAGCTGAGCATACACAGGCTGCCCTTCTGGACCAGAGTGCTCCAGGGATTCACAGGACTCCAGAAGGCCACTAGTTTTATCTGCTAGTGGGGATGGCATGGTTGTGCTCAAGATAAATGACCTTTGTGCCCCTTGGTGTTCCTTCCTTGTGCTGCCCGAGTTGATTCACCTGGGGGTTCCCTCTCTGGGCCACACGGGAGCCATGACAGGGAATCTCAAGACTCCTGCACCCTGACTCAAGGAGGTAGGCACTCTCACCTCTGCCTGATGGATGCCCAGTTATGGGCCTCCACTACCCTGGCCACGAATGCCTCCGCCGCAGGCAGGTCCCTGCACATGGTGGGTGGCGCTCTGTGTGCCTGTTAAAGCTGAACTGCTGCCTCCTGGCTGGGCTCTGGTGTCACTTCCCACCACGATGCTCCATCTAGTGTCACTTCTCTCCTCCCTCCCACCTCAGAGACATGGCTCATCACTGAGTGGGTCCTAGTAAGTACCAGAGAGTCACCTCTATTACCACCATGTCCTTTTTGATGATGCTCAGGAAAGAATCTCAGAGTTTAGAAAGACAGCCAAGCAGAACTCAAGCCAGGGGCTGGTGTCCAGCCACTCAGAGACTTCAGAGGGACAACCAGGGTTCATGTCATAGGGAAACTGGATCATGTCTACATAGTCGGAAAGTATAAGGCAGAGAGGGTGGGTGCCAGGACCAGTGCTTGGGGCCGCCTTCCTGCACACAGCACCTCTGCCAACCACGGAGAGTGCTTTTTACTTTAAGCTAATTCTTCTAAGCTCCCAGGATATTCTGGAGTCCAGCATAAAGTTCATGGTCAGCCCTTTCTGCCAAAAGCCCAGTGCTTTCCCTGTGACTGGGTTTCCTGATAAAATGAAATAAGCCCCTCTGGATGGGGCTTTGGTCACAGCTGACCGTGGCCGAGGCACCTTGGCTGGCCCACCACGTGTCCCCTTGTTTAACCCCAGCACTCCTGCCTGCTGGGCCTGTTATCTGGTACCTGTAGAATATTACAAATTCTCTCCTAAATTCTAAATGCAACATTTCAGTGTTGGGTTTAGAGTCACCTTCGTTGAGCATGTCCTGGAGACCACCTTCCCTGGTGACCACTTTCCCTGGGGACCACCTTCCATGGAGACCACCTTCCCCGGTGACCACTGCAGGAAGCAGAAAACTTTCCTCAAGGGGTCACTATGTGCCAGGTGAGGACACTGGTTTTATTTGCGTTACTTCCTAGAAAACTCTGCAACGTCCACGTGTTGAATACAGGTGAAGAAATGAAGCTCAAAGAGAGTTGACCTGCATAAGGTCACACAGGGAGAAAACAGCAAGGCCCAGTCAGGCACAGAGGAGGGCCAACAGGATCAGGGGGCTGGCTCATGGTGATGTCAAAAGCCCCTCACCTTCTCTTGACACCTTGCTGCGGTCCCCAAGCTTATTCCCAGGACCGAAGCTCTGCTCTCCTCCTGGAAGGATCAAGAGCCCAACACACACGGCCCCGGGTGCGCGCAGACCCGCTGCCCAAACGATGGCAGACGGGTGGAGCCATTTCCCCATCGGATGCGTCACCAGCCAGCTCCCGGACCTTTCTGCTGTGCTGGTCTGACAGTGACAATTTGTCCCAGTGGACTAATTAGCACTAACTACCCAGGTCATGCCAAGGCCACTTAGGAACACAAGGGAAAAGACAGCACCGGCGACCACGGTGGCTGAGCAAGGAGGAGGAAGAAAAGAGCTGAAGAAAGGGAGGCCAGGACAGCTTCTTTCTTTTCTGTCACTCGGCTTCAACCAGAGGCGGCATTCCCCTGAGGATTGCACAGAGCCCGGGACCTGGGCAGCTATGTCCAGGGGAAAACGGGAAAAACGAAACCCCTTTCAACCTAAGACTACAGAGTGGATCTCTGCAGAAGCTGCACAGGGGCGGAGGTCTTGGCCTTGAACTCTTGAGGGAAAGGGGCCCTGAGGAGGCTGCCCAGGAAGTGGACCCGAACTTGGGGAAAGGCTGCCCAGCACCGGCCCCGTGCCTGGCTGCGCCGTCTGTGGCTAGGCCCGAGCGCTGGCTCCTGGTGGAGAGGCAGGTCTTGCTGGTAACTCTGGCCCTATTTCCAACACAGCAACTCCTCAGTCTCCGAAATGGAGCAGGCAGGGAGGCCCTTGCCTTTGGGATGCCAAGGGAGGAAATCAGGTTTCCTTCAGAACTTCCACAGCTGGGGACCCGAGAATGACTTCTTTTTCTGGTCCCAGTGGAGACATGGTAGCCTTGGAGGCGATTTGCTAAGAGAAGGCCCTCCCGCTGCGTTTCCGGTGGCCGGTGTGCTCCTTCCTGTTCAGAGAGACTTCCAGGACAGCTTAGAGGCCACGACCACCTCTCCCCTTTCACAGACAGGAAGACTGACAGCCATTCTGAAAAGGCAATATGCTTTAAGAAATTGCCAGAAAGGCATCTGACAGGGGAAAGCCCTGGAGGTCACTGCTGGCACAGGCACAGGGTCTCCTACCGAAGGTGCTGGCAGAGGTTCCCGTGAGGTGGCAAGATGGTCCACTTCCCGCTCACCCCTGCACCGAGCTCTGGTAAGCAGGGCTCTGAGGGGGCGGGGCCGGTGGAGAGGGCACTGGAGGTGGGTGGACCTCTCTGAACATCGGTTGTCAGGAGCCATGCCTGCCTGACAGGGTGTGTGAATAGAGGGCACGGTGAACATGCCTGCTGCCAGCACAGGCCACACCTGGAATGGTCCTCGGAGGCCATGACCACAGCCTCCATCTGTTGCAAGCTCACTGAGGCCAGGGTGCTCAGCTCCCTTTCTTGGGATAGAAAAGTCGAACAGGCAGATCGGGAGGGCTCTGAAGTTGGCTATGCTGAGCCCAGAAATATCTGGCATCTCATGTGACATTTGGAACTATGAAGAGTAAGCACAGAAGAAGGACCCAAGTATCCTGGGGGGACCCCTGAACTTCCCGACCCTTGGTCTTGAACATGCTTCGGAAAAGAGATACTGGTTCCCATTGAGGCCCATTCCTGGGGAAGGATCCCCCACTTGAGGTCTAGCCCAGACTCAGTGACATGAATTATGAATTTAAAACAAAGGTTTTTCTGGCCAGTGGCTTGTCTAAGAGATAATTGCTCATCATGTCCCCATCTGGCCAAGGGACGAGTCTGGAGGGGCTTTTGGCAGCCCAGATGGGCCTGTCAGCCTAACTCTGGACCTGAGAAAATAATTATCAACCCCCAAAGATTTGCTTTGAAGTGTTATTACTACAGATAAATAAAGAGGGTGGATGCCTCTGTCTACCCTGCCCTGGCTCAAGGGACCGCATCCCAGGGCGCTGACTGGCGGCTGGATGAACTCGGATTGGCCTGGGAGCATGAGCCTGTAGGAACCAGGAGACCCTTGGATTGTAGTTCTCTGTACTTCTCCCCCAAAGAAAATCATCTAGACCCTTAAGAAACCCCATCGGAGGTAGTAATGACTGCCCACCTCTCCTGGGCAGAACTTTTGGCTCCCTCCTCAAGACAACCTGGCCCAGGAGTCCCAGTTTGAACTCAGACAGAATCCTTCCTTCACAGAACTTCACTAGGGGGTTCATCTCTGAAGGGGTGGGGGCTGCTGGGGGCAGCGCCTCAGCTTTGCCCCAAGTCTCAACTGAAACAAAAGCAGAGAGAATCTGTGATCTTGAATCAAGACTCGCCCCCTGCACTTTCAAATCTTGCTTTCTCCGCACTCCCCCCCCCAAACTGTTTCTTTTATCTTTTGGTTCCTTCTGTACTCACAGAGCTTAAAGCTGCTCAACTCAACTGAGAACTCCCGGCACCTCTTGGATTGATAAATAGAGCAGCTTTAAAATGCTGAGAGCTGAAGACAGACCAACTGTGGCGAGAGAGAGTAAACACATCCATGCGCCAGTCAACCCTAGCGAGCGCCTCGCTGAGATTACAAACTGGAGTTCCTGCCGGAGCCGGAGGATGCTCCTGCCCTCTGGGGGGACCAGAACCACAAAGCAGCCTTCCTTGCCTCAGCCAGAAGTGCCCCCCAGCCAGAGTGAGGTGCCTGAGAGTCTTTTGGGGATCCGGTTTGGATGTTCTTAAGCATGACAGGCTGCCAGCGTGTTCCCCACGGGTTGGGTTTTGTGTTTAGAAATGTACCAAGAGAAGAGAGGGATCAGCTTCATTCCTCCTGCTGGGGAGGGGGCTCCTCCCTTCACCCCCAAGATCTCTGAGCAGTGAGAGAATTGGGATTTTTCACAAAATGGAATGTGATAATGACATCATTTGATAGAAAAATTTGAGAAACTTTTCCTATGAAAAATACATACTTTCCCCACTCCGCTCCTGGACACACACACACACACACACACACACACACACACACACACACAATTGTTTTTATGAGAACCAATTAATAAATGCTAATTCATTCAGGCATATCTTCACTAAATTACTGTTTCATTTAATTGCAGGGGAATTTTCCATTACTAAACTCTCCCTTGCCGATTTTTTTTTGCATTATTTATATATTTTTTTTCAGTTTCACTAATAGTGAGGTTGGTATGCGATATTATCTGCTGTTTGTATGCCTTAAATTTCTTTTTCATTTAAGATGTTTCCTCATTCTTTCAACTCCACAAAATCTGGGAGAAGCATCATTAAAAGGAAACAAGATTTTATACATAAACGATTGAAAAAGGCACTGGCTGAGATTAACCTGACAGGAGCGCATCTCATTGCAAGATTGTGTTCCCCTCCTTTCAGGGTGCTGGAGTCTGGGTGCCTCCTCTTTGGATTAATGCGGGAATGTTTCCTGATGTCAGTAAGTCACACATTATCTACGAAAAGACTCCTCATGTAAATGGAGGCGAGGATCACTGAGGCTTTAATCATAAAATAAAAATAATAACACTCAAGTCCTTTTATCAGTTCTCAGAGCATGATGTGTATTTTTTTTTTTTTTTTGGCTTTCTTTTCCATGGACCCCAAGTCAAAACTTTGATGCCCAACACCCAATATCCTAACCAACTGGCTTCCAAAGATTCCTCTTTTTTTTTTTTAATGCATAGAAAAGTGGGGTTTGGGAGTGATGGTTAGGGGTGGCGCAGGGGCTGTGGTAGAGATTTTGTGTTCAAAAGCATATGTTTTGAAGGCAGGATTTTAATCTTCTCCTACTGATGACAAAGGTTCTGTGCACCTGGCAACCTTCTTTCTGAAATAAGTGCTTCCTTTTCTTCTCCCTGCCCCTTCCTTCTCTCTCCTCCCCTCCCCCATTGACTCCCTTTCACTATTCTTCTTTTTCTCTATATTCTTTCCTGTCTCTCTCTCCAACAGGAAAATGTTCTGGAGGATGTAAATGATTAAACTGTTTACACCAAGATTTAGGTATGAGACAGCATGACACCATAAGTAAAGTTTCACCTTTACACCCAACTCCATCAATAATTACAGAACGAGGATGACCATGGGTAAATCTTTCCTACAATTAGCTCTTACAAAAATGATTTCATTTCTTTTGAGCCTACCAAGTTCTATTGATTTTGCTTTTCATACACAAAAAAAAATAATTACAAAGCAGAGAAACCTGTCTTCAAAATGAAGTGGGCACATAAAGGGCTTGTGGATCTATCCGTGGGAACACCTATGCCGTGAAATGTGCACCTCCTTAAAACCAGAGACGTGGAGCTGTAAATAGAAAGTTTTGATATATTGTACTATGTGTCTGCCTTTGAACCAAAATGTCTCTTAGTCATTAAAATCCCATGAGATTGATTTTTTTGTGTTTTCTTCACTTTCTTTGTCCTCTTTAGGAAAATCAGGCAGAGACCTTTTGGGTGAAGACTGATAAAATTAATTAACTTCCCTTCCACCCCCCAAAAAAGTCCCAAATAAATGCTTCCAATAGACATCAAAAAAGTGTCAATTAGAAATAATTACTTCTTATCAATCAGTGGGGCAATTAAAGTGACAAAGCTTGAAAAGATACTTATCTTAAAACTAATTCACAAGGTAGCTAAATTATCTCCTAATTAACTTGAATTGAAGAGGGTAGGAGGGCAGACCATCTTGAAACAAAGATGAATAGGGGAACCCCAATACCTCTATGTCCTCCACACTGTCTCTCCTCTCAAGACCTTTTTTTCCAACCCAGGCAAGAAACTCCAGGAAAAAAATAAATTCTCCCCAAATGGATTTCCATTTCTTTCCCCCATTCTAAAGCCAAGAAGGTGGTCCAGGTCTTTGGATCTCCGTGGGGGTATTTAGAGGCATCAGTCGCTCTTGATCTGACTTCTCATTTTACCGCCTGAATGATCTGTTTTCGGGGAAAGGAAGAGAGGACTGGGACAAGTTATTTCAAACCTAACTTTTAATGACAGTTTGCTTGCTTTTAATAAACTCTCCACCTCATTGATATGGTGTTATTTACATTTTAATATCTATGTGGCCTTTTTGTTTCTTATGCGTCTTTGAATATTTTTTAAAAGGTTTTTGCTCTAGAAGATTTTGTTCCCTGATGCAACAAAAATCCCGGCGGATGTTGACCTGCGCACGGTAAAATAATCCACTGGCTGGATCCCTTTAGAAGAAAGTCATAGAAGATACTAGATCTCTGCAAAGCAAGATTAGCCAAGGATGAGTACAGAGTGAGTCGCGGGGACCTGCGAAGCAGAAGCGAGCAGGAAACTTTTTCAGGGCGTCTGGGATTATGGAAAGGGTGCGCTCTCGGCCTCGCTCTCACGAAAAGCCAAACAAGCCGACGCTCCCGCCCAGTCTACTCCGGGGAAAATTTAAACGGAAGGTCTCCAGGAAGTTACAAATGGAGGTGCCTGAGGGGAATTTAGGAAGCTGCTGGAACTTAAGAGAGGATGGACATATAAAAGCAAGCGGGATCAATTTATGAATTTAGCTCTATTTGGGACAATGTCAAGTAAACTGATCAGAAAGAAGGAAAGTCTTGGGCTCAGGTTTTTCGGAGAAGCTTCAGGAAGCAGAGGGACAACCTTGAACCATTTGACTGTTTTTGGTCGATTTTCTTCTTCTCGCTTCTCCTTCTAGCATTAAATTAATGGAGAAAGTTCTGTTCTCTCTCTCCCTCATAGCTTTTCTTCCTTTATTTGTTTTGGGAAGTGGCTAGGAGAAGCCCCTTTGACTCCTAAGAGAAAAATACCTGGCCCGGTCAGGGGCAGACAGCTCCTCCTCTAAACCCAAAGGCAATTTGCATCTGAGCTTATGAGAAAGCAGTGTCCATTTGGGGGACTCGGCTTTATTGATCACAAATGAAGTAAAAGTAAATGGTGCCTTTTGTTTTTCCTTCTTTTGTTCCCATTTATTCTAATGAGAGCCTACAGAATGAAAATTAAGCAGGAAAGGAAGCCAGCCCCAGGGCTTGTGACATCGGGTTATTTCTCTGGCAAGGGTCACAGGGGAAGGGTCTCGCGCAGCCCGGTAGATTCGAGGTCCAGAGCACTCATTCCTCTCATCACGGCCCGAAAGGTCAGGGGAAGGTCGAGGGGAAAGGCCGAACCCCGAAGGCGAGCGAGTGGCGAGGATCAACCAGGCTTGGGATCGATCCGGCACCCGGTACCGCGCGCTTGGCCTTCCACCATCGTCCAGATTCCAAGGGGGAGGCGTCGTCGCCCAGTACCCGGGTTTGACTAAATACTAATGGGCCTTAGAAAGTGGTCTAGGAGAGCGCTTGGCTCCCCGGAGCAGAACGATAAGGGGTGCCAGGCAGTTCCGCCGGCTCCCGGCCTTGCCAAACCTGCGGCGCCCGGGATCGGCAGTCAGGTCTGTACCCCAGGTCCCAGAAGCGGCCCCGCGCCCGCAGGGGGCGGCCGTGATGTCGGGCCACACTTTCTAAAGGAAGTAGGGGACAGGGAGGGAGCATCCTGCTGACCCGTCTGCCTTTTCGGAGCGAACTCGGGTGAAAAACCTTTCGGCGCCGCAGGGGTTGCCGGCTCCCCTCCTCGCGGAGCCTCAGCCCTGAGACCGGCGACTGTGCGGCACAGCCGGGTCCCGCGGCGCTCGCTGCTAAATAGAGATCTCAGCCGCGCGCGGCGCGCTTTCTGACCCTCCTTATTATAACAAATGTCCCGTTTGCCGAGCGGGACTTCATATTCGCAGAGAATTCATCTGAAATATTGATTTCCTCTCACTTCGCCGGCCCAAATCGATAGCGATGCGCCCTGGCCCCATAAATCGCCTTCCCCGCCGCTGGCCCGGCTCCATCCATCACTGAGGGTCCAGCCGCGCCTTCGCCCGCTGTCTGCACTGGCTGCGCGTCTGGGTGGCCTTGCCCATCGCGCCCAACAGCCCCGACCCTGGGGCTCAAGCCCCATACAGACCCCGCCCGGCCCCGGCCCAGAACGGAGAGAGCAGGCACCGTGGCTAGGGAGCTCGAGCGCTTCTGAAGGCCGTGGTTCCGGGCGCAGGGGTTCAGACCCGCGGGCAGTGTGGTCCGAACAAGCGAAAGCCCCGCGCGCGCCGGTCCCCGCCTGCTACGTGCAGGGCAGGAAAGCATCCCAGAGCCCCAGAGTGCGCCACCAGCTCCAGGCCTCCGGCCACAGTCTCCTTTCCCTTTGGCTTGAGAGATGCCAGGGACCCCCGATCCTGCGAGGGGAGTCATGGGCCAAGGACTGCGAGCACCCGGAGAGAAGGGATTAGAGGTCGGGGGCTAGGAGCATCAAGTCCAGCACCCGCGGGGATCAGGGCCTCAGAACATGCAGGAGGTCCACCCTAGTGGGCCATGTAAGACAGTCGTGAGACGCAAAGGACAACCCTCGTGACCCCCTAGAGAACCCCTCACCGCTCTGTGTTGTCCGCGGAACCAAGGCCTGGGGAGGGCGGCTCAGTCCGGCCAAAGGGGACCCGAGAACAGTGAGGCGGCCCCAGCGGTAAGCCAGGCCCAAGGCGTCCCCAGCCGCGTCCCCACGCAGGTGGGTCCCGCAAGCCCCAAGCGTAAGCTGCCGAGCCCCACCGACCCGAGCGCACGCACGGACGCACGGCGGCGCGGGGGCTCTGGGGTCCTAGCCGCGCCGCGTCCTTACCGGATCTGATGGAGTTGTGAGGCATGGCCGGGGAGTCGCTCTCAGCCTGCGGAACACTCGGGGCTTCCTTCACGCCAGTCCCAGCCGCGCCCGCCGCCACGCCGCTGCCCTGCACAGACCCAGGGGAAGGGACTTAAGATTCGATGCCCTTAAGCTTAGAACACCCCCCTCCCCAGGCCCTGGACCTTAGACTTTCTTAGAGTGCCAGGATTTGGGGACGAAGTGGGGCAATCTCAGCCTGGCCTAGCTAACATGCCTGTCCGGAAGATGCGGGTTTGTAGATGCCCCAAGAAGTCCCAATTCCATCCTCCCCACACTGCCCCAGTCCTAACCTATCCCGTTTAACTTGAGACGGAAAGGGCTGTTAGTTGGCCTGGAGCCCTCTCCTTTCACGCATCCCCACTCTCTCCCAGCCAGCCCTCACCTAACCTCTGAGCGACATACCTGGTCGGCTGGCCACAGGCCCTCACTGCCTGGGTCCGCCCCCGAGGGTGCCCTGGGCCCGGTGTCTCTCCTCGTTTTGAAGTTTGTTCCCATCCACCCGGCATCGCCAACCGGTTTTATCCCGCCGAGGCCCTGGGAGATGGGTCTGGCGAGGCTTGCAGGCCGCGGATTGGCTGGCTGGGTGCAGGGGGGGTGCGGGAAGGGGAGGATTTTGCAGGGGGGACATGGCTGAGTGGACTCAGGAGTTAGAAACGTTCGCTGGAGCTTCTGTTTCCAGCGGAGGGAAGAGGGCCAGGCAGCTGAGCCCCAAGTCGGTAGGCCTGGAAATGCTGGAGGAGTAGGAGATGGAGGCCTCGCGCCTTAGGGTGAGGGCCTCTGGGGCCTCCCAGGTCGCTGACCACCAAAGGCAGAGGCATGGTCTGGCTGTGACACCCTATGGCCCTCCCCTGCCCCCAAGTCTGTTCACTGGGAAGCAGTCCTTCCTTTCTTTCCTTGTCTGGAGGGAACTTTTTCCATGCCCAGTTCTTTCCCTAGAAACCTGTTCATAGGGCCATAGGCAAGAAGGTCCCACCTTCCCACCCTGGTGTGCACCTCTTCCAGGTCAGGCTTCTGAACAGCCCTGAAGCCATCCCCTCCGGGCCACACAGGCAGGATCCACACCCTGTCTTCGCGAAGTTAAGGAATGGTCCCATTACCCATGCCAGGGGACTCCTTTCTTTTCCTGAACACATGCATACCTCCTGTCCCCTTTTTTCGATGGATTAGGATTTTGAACTTGAGGAAAGAGTTTAAAGAACAGTGAGGGCCTAGATTTCACTTCCTCCTGGAAGGGCCTTAAAAGGGGCAGGACTGAGCTGACCTATGTCCTTGGTTGCAGGACTCAACAGCCTCTGCAATGTGGGGGTCTGGATGTAGATGAGGAGGGGTCCTTTGGGTAGGAAGAGAAGTGCTTAGTAATGGTAAGGGCTGCCCCCTGTTTCTTTGTAGTTCTTCTCTCTTATGGAGTCAGGGTCCATGGAAAGTTGTGAGTATGCAGGACAAGTGTCCCGGAGCACCCTCAGGCCAGCAGGGCTGGCTGGGCACTCCCTACTTTTAGCAGGGATCTTTGGACTGGGATCACAGCTGTAGGACAGCCCTGTGGGTCTGGAGGAGCCTTGCTGCCTGGAGGAAGTACTCTGGGGTATGGAAGATAAGATGCTGGGGGAGGTGGAAGGGAGTGAAGGGGAGAGAAACTGAGGGGTGTAGGGGGGGGTCTTTGTTTGTCGGGGGCCTGAGGGGGGGCCTGTGTGTGTGAACACTCATAAGTTTTCTTAATTAAAAAAAAAGTAATCCACTACTTCCTTCTACCTAGGCTTTCTCATTTCTTGGTTTAGGGTAAGAATGTGTGTGTCTCTAAATGAGATCCTTCACCTTTGTAAAGGGCTCCCAGTGAAAGTAATCTGTGCTTTTTTATTTTAAATGTTTCTCCTGAATTGTTCTTTAAAATTCTTGGTGGCTTTTGAAGGTTAGGATTTTCGTTGTCTCTGGTCAGACCCCTTGGAGAGAAAGATTGAAGATGCATCTCGGTGTAGGCCCGGTGGGCTGGCTTACCATGTGGATCCCTGCTGGGTCACTGGAGGGGAACCAGAGGGGATGGAGGCCCGGTGGAGACTCTGGTCACCATTACCCAAGCTCTCTTCCCACTAGGGTGGCAGTACCCAAGGGAGAGTCTCACAGGCCCTCGTCCAGACAGTTCTGAAGACCTAGGTGGTTCCACCAAGCCAAGGACTAGAAGGCACCTAGTCTTGGCTCAGGCATCCCTTCTGCCAATGCTCTTTTCACTGCCAGCAAAACAAGTCCCCTGCCTCCCTCCGCTTTGGGGCAAAAGTTTTCAAAGGACAAAACCAGCAAGTTATGATCAAAACATTCCTGTCCCATTGGTGAACTCGTTTTACAAAATCACTTTAATGAAAACTTAACTTGCAACTGTGCAAATCTAGTCCTCAAAGAAAAGCACGCCCACGTGCCTTGCACTTACCCAACACGTACCCCATCTGCCCTTGCAGATGACCAGGAAGGACAGTCGGCAGAGAGGACCCAGAACCCATGAGCAGTAGGAACACAGTGATCCCTGCTGCAGAGGCAAACACAACTGGCTGTGTGACCTGAGAACCGTTGGAAATCAGGTCTGGGCTCTCTGGTATGTCCTGATCCCCTGGGACCCAGGCCAGAGTGTCATCAACTGGGTACCCCAACTCTGTCTCTCTGGCACCAGTCCCCTCCCTATGAAAATGAAGGGTTTGAAATGCATATTTTTTTTTAAAAAAAAATTGTCTTTAACTAGAGTTTGTCTTTGAACGTTTAAAAAATCTCAAGTCTGCCTTCCCAAGACTTGATTGGAAATTTCAAAATACATTTGCATCTGACTCTCTGTTAAACGGGAAATGGAGAATTCACTTTTTGAAAGTAACACCTCCTCCTCCTCTCAGACTCCATGCCCATAATGACTTCCTGCCAAAATGATCAATTGGTGACCTGTGGTTTAAAGCCAGTTGCAATATTTTTTTTTCACTCAGTGTTTTTCTGAGAACATTTAATTTGTTGTTAATGTTAAAATGCAGAAGTAGAGAAGAAAAAAAAAAAAAAGAATAACTCTGGCTTGCCAGAATAATCTGGGCACAGATCTGAGTGGGTCTTTGTGAAGATGAATATTCTTTCAGATTTACCTTTCTAAGAATCCCAGGTAACTGCCTAACCCTGGTGAATGTTTGAGTTTGCATAACATTCTGAGGATTTTAAATTGTAAAATTTGTTGATCCAAAAAAAAAAAAAAATGGCCTTTCTTCCCAGGGTTCAGCTGGAAGTCACTGCCCTGTGGTACAATGGTAAACTCTCTCTGATTTGCCTAGATGAAACCAAGGGCCTTCCCTAGATATGAGATTTTCAGTGCTAAAACTGGGGCTGTCCTGGGCAAACCAGGTTGAGCTGGTTATAATAGCTGATCACAACTGGGGAGGGGGAACTCTGGGGTCAGTTTCAACAGAATAGAAGGTGAGGGTGCAGGTAAGGTCGCCTGCTGACTGGGCCTCTTCTACTCCAGCAGTCCTGGGCTTCTCCACCTCACTTCCGGGTAACTGGGGGAGGAATCCTGGGGTCACCTCCTCCCCTTTGACCTGCAAGGACTTTCTCACTCCAGCCTTGGAGGAGACCTGCAAGGATCCCTCCTTCTCACCTGCCATGCTGCCTTCCCTACGTGAACCCGTCCTGGGACCGACGTGTGTCATTTAGGGAGAATTTGGCAGCTCTTTACTCGGAGTCAGAAGGACTAGTGTTCCTGCCCTGACTGTGAAACAGAGCCACTCCTTCTCTCTGGGCCTCAATGTCCTCTTCTGCACCTGTGGGTGCAGGTGGGGCTGGGGAGGGTGGGAACTACCTCGCGGCTTTGTTGTGAGATGAATAGCGCTCTGGATGTGGAGCCCTTTGAAAACTACAGCTCTGTACAAAAGTTAATTATTATTAGACAACAGTACTTCAAGCAGGGCAGAGTTAAAACTTCTCGAACGTTTTGCTGTACAACTCGGTTCCTTTAATCCTTTCCCTGAAGCATGGCAAGTTCTCTGAAAACTCCATGAGCCTCTGCTGGAGAGTCCTTGGAAAGGGGAGGGCCAGGGAAGGAGTATGGGCACAGGGCTGGATGTGGGGGCTGCAGTGGGGTGGGGTGTCCTTGGATCCCCAATCAGGGGAGCTGCTGGTGGCAGAAGGAATGTCCCAATTCTGCAGAAGGCGGAAGTGCTCACCACAGCCCTAAGGGATTTCCACCCTGTTCCCACTCTCAGGAAATGGCTGACAGTCTGTCCAGGGGCCTGCAGGTGGCTGTGCCTGAGAATCAATCATTAATTACTCCGTGTCCCCTACCCCTCCAGGCTTCCAACACACAGAAATAGAAACACAAATCCTGGCAGGTAGAAGGACAGGGGCACTGGTCAGAGAAGGCAGTTTGGAAAAAGCCACCCTTGGCCCTTATCCAGTCAGGTAGGGCTGCAGATGTGACCTATGCACGTGTCTCTTGGGCTCTGTGCCCACCCTCTAGCCCCTTGGCAGCGGCTGCCTGGGCTGCTGGAGGAAAAATCGGTGCTTCCAGGGCAGGGGAGGAAAACCTTCCTGGGCGAGCAGAAAGGAAGGTGACAGCAGAGGAGCTGGAACAATGTCTAGAGGGGACGCCACAGGTCCCTTTTCTGTTCTAGTTATGGTGCTTCTTAAACAGCTATGAGTAGTCAACTAGACCCTGTTTGCAGGCTGTTTGGCAGATGAGAAAACTGAAGCCCAGGGACCCTAATATGGCCAGGGTCTCCCCGTGGGAGGTGGCCGACTTGATGGCCAAGAGAGGGCTGGTGACGACTGATGACCCCAGGCCTTGCCTTAGGTGCCAGAAATTCTGCTCACCCCAGCCTAGCTCCTCCCCCTTGCACGTACACCTCTTCTATTAGTAAGGAAGATTCTGGAACCTAGGGAGTGGCCAGGGTGAGGTCAGACCCCCGTGGCCAGAAACCTTCCCTGCCACAGGAGGGCAAGAGCTCACTGAGCAGGAATGCCCTCCCCTCCCTCAGGCCTCTGGGGACCAGCCCAGAGCAGCGGGAGTCAGGGGACAGGAATCTTCTCTTGCTGGTGCCAGGGCACGCGGGGAAGCACCCAGGAAAAACACCCAGGCCCAGCACTTCCCCAGACTCTGGGCTGGCTGTGTGCTCTGTGGCCCTGGAATGACAAGGTTTCTGCTTTGGGCACAAACCACGGAGCAGGGTGTCCCCTCCCCATCCCCTGGCAGTGCCCAGGGTCCTAGAGAAAGGACCAGACGCCCTGGAGTTTGGGGGAGGGAGACTGAGGGAAGGGGGAGAGGCTGAGGCATGGAGGCCAAGTGGATTAAACCTGCTTTTGTTCCAGAGTTCTCTGCTCCTGGCACGGACTGAGCAGAGGCATCTTGGTGCCTTGTCCCCTCCCCTGGGGGCCACGGCTCACTGGCACACGGGGTCTCCTGCTATTCCACCTTGTGCGCCAGGCTGTGCATGGTGCAGCCCCTGCCTTCCCTGTGTTTGGAGGAGCAGCCTTGAGGCTTAGGGCTCTGGACCCCCATTTTTCTCTCTATGCCCAGTGGCTAGCTCTGCTGTTCTGCAGCTCCCACCCCAGGGCAGTGCTGTCCCAGGGCAGTGCTGATCTTGGTGCTTCCCCTGGCTCCACATTTCCATCCCTTTGGCTGTGAGATTTCTTTATTCCAAGTAAAATCCCTTCCTGCTGCCTCACTCCAATGGAGAGGGACCAGGATTTTGGGGAGATGGGTCTGTTCCCACTGGATGCTAGCACTTGCCTTTCTATCCTGTATAAAAGGTGTAGAAGTCATGACTGTGGGGCTGGAACCAAAGCCCAAGCTGGAATTCTGACACAACCCTGGACTGGCTGCTGTGTGACTTCAGGCCACTGTCCCAACTTCTCTGAGTTGAACTGCTCAGGTCTGAAGTGTGAGACTCGGGATGGTGCTTTTCTTGGATGATATCATGATGATTAAGTCCGACAAGGTGCTTGGGACACAGTGAGTGCTTAACCAGTGCTAATGATTGAAAGTGAAAGCAGCCACCAGAAGATGTCAGGATGCTGCATTCTTGAGCCCAGGGAATTGGGAATAGAAAGTACCTGGGCTCATGCATCTGTGAGACCTGGATTTGTGATGCAGCCCTGGCAAGAGCTGTGTGACCTTAGGGAAGTCACTAATCTACTGTTTCTCCAGCTCGTCATACTTAGTACAAAAGAGTGAGAAGGATGGTGTGAAAGGATCTGGAAACTGTTAATAGGGAAAAGTGAGGGATGAGGAATGGCAGGGTCATCTCACCAGTAAAGCTTTGCTTTTTCTTCCTACCCTCTCTCACTTTTTATGTATTTAGCTGTGTAACTGATAACTGAGCATCTACTAAGGCTGGACACTTAAGTAGGATCTGGGAATACAGTGGTGACCAAAATAAGAATCCTGTGTCCTGGAGCAAGTTGACAGGTCTTGTGAGGATGTAGTACGTGCTATGGTGGGGGCAGGACCCTTGGGAGCACAGAGAGGGTGCCTCATAGAGTGTTGGTTGTTCAGAAGAAGGGGCCTCTGAGCAGAGACCAGGAGGAGGAGCTGCCTTGGGTTTCAGATCCCACCGACGTGGGCTGATGTGGCACCCACGTGGCTGAGCCACAGAAAGCTGAGCAGTGGGAGGAGGGTGGGAATTTGTGCAGGTTTCCGTCTTTGACATAGGACAGCAAACAGCTTTGGTGGGAATCAGGAAGCCCTGCTGGCCGGCTCTGGGGTCTTGGAGGTCTGCTCAGCTCACAAGGCCCTGTGGCGCTGTCTGTAAAGGAGAGAGAACTTCCCAGGTCTGTCCTGAGCAAAGCCATTCAATACCTCCACATGGTGTTTTCTCCTTTTCAATAAAAAGTGTCTAGGGACGTCTTCTTGTAAATCCCATTGGGTTGGCTCCTGTGATCCAGTGTGTGTGGAAGCACTTTGAGTCAGGTGGTGGCATAGGCCTGTAATTCCAGTGGCTCCGGAGGCTGAGACAGGAGGATCGTGAGTTCAAGGCCAACCTCAGCAACTTAGTAGGGCCCTAAGCAACTTAGTGAAATCCTTTCTCTAATCAAAATACAAAAAAAGGGCTGGGATGTTGCTCAGTGTTTAAGCACCCCTGAGTTCAATCCTGGTACCAAAAAAAAAAAAGTTATTTGAAACCCACAGTTGTACTAATGCCGTTGATGGATCTGGCACTTCCCAGTGCCGAGGTAGCATCGGGCACCCAGAACCACCTTCAGTGCAGCTGTCAGTATAGGTGTGCGTCACGGGGCATTGCTGTGTGTCATTGCTATGTGGTAATGCATCATGGGGACACACGCATGGGTGCTTATTTACATATATAAGGTGTACAGTAGGCAGGTGAGAGCTTCTGACATATTCCAAGTCACGTCCAGTGGCTCCGTAACTCACTCAGGGACAATGACAACATTCTTGCAGTGTTCCCCAGTCCCACTCCTCCATCCCAAGCTCCCCACAGCCCATTCTTCCCCCTCCTTCCTGTATTTCCTCTGTGCTCTGTGTTTTTTATTCTGCTGCAGCCACATGACATGCTGGACTTGTGTCCCTGCACTGCTGTCCCCTCGGGTTCCTCTGCCACTTCCTCCCTGGCCTCCCTGCCTTGGTTCCAGTGTCCCCTCTGGGAATGCTTCTCCCATGCCCTACTGCCCCCTCTGCCCCCTCGTCCCTGCTGCCTCTTCAATTCTGTCCACCTTCTGACACAGTCCCCTTGCTAATCTCTTTGCCGCTGTCCCCCAGTAGGTGAGTGTCGTGAGGGCAGGGGCATCTTGACAGCTCTGGGTGCCTTTCTTTTCTCCGTGCTGAGAATGGTACTTGGCCTACTGGTGATGCTTAATAAACACACGTGCTTGGGGAAAGTTCCACAGGATGGCTGTGAGTGGCAAGGGCCACACAGTGACCTCATTGTGATGTCCTGGTGCTGGCAGTTCAGGAGACAAACACTGCCCTGCGTTTCGGCCCTGCACGGCCCTCGCGGGTTCTTGGTAGCTGGTGGGTGAAGCAGGAGCAAGTGGTGCTTAGCTTCCACCTTGGGCACTGCCCTCCTCTTTCTGGCTGAGTAGAGTCTGATAGGAGCATGGCAGAGGCCACGGCAGGGTCAGGGAGTGGCCCTCGCTGCATCCCAGGGCCAAGGGGAGACAGCAGAACTCTCTCCTCCTTTTCGGCACTCATCCCACCATCGAGGGCTCCTGATCTCCAGGGCAAAGGTCGCAGCACCTGCTGCTCAGGGGACATGTGACCACTAGAGGCTGCTGGGTTGGAACAACCTGCACAGGCAGGCTATTGTGCTAAACTCGCGGCTCTCCGTGCCAAGCCGCGCCTCACCGCAGGCGCCAGCCCTCCACGGCCTGATTCACAGGGTCCCCAGACTGCGGGGAGGGATCCGGAGGGCCCTGGGGAGGACAGGGTGCCTTCTGGAGACTCGCCGGTGGGAGTAGAGGGGGAGAAGTAAGGCTTCAGGCTTTCTGGGGAGTGGTAGACACAGGGCCATCCATGCTGGTTGGATTCTTGGTGACACTTTGGCACTGACCGTTGGCCATGGTCCTCCAACACTTGCTTTGGTGGCGAAGACCGCTGAGTGTTAACTGACTTGTTTAGAAGTCCAAAGGTTTTCTCCTTGTCCCAACTGGGTCCAGAAATTCTCAGCAAGTCACTGCCCATTCCGGGAGGAGGACCTTCCTACACACAACTGTCCTCAGCAGGCCACCAGCCAAGGATTTGGGGCTACTAAGCTCTGGCTGACCCTGGCCAAACTTGGAGGGAGCACAGCGGGAGAACTTCTGGGAAGGCAGATGGGCTGGAGGGAGCACGTGCCAGCTTTCCCCTTGAAAGCCAGGTGGTCTTGGGCAGGCACCTAGCCTTTCTGAGCCTGAGCTTCCTCATGGTAAGAGGGGGTGACATGGCTTCTCATCCACGGTGGCAGAGGATCTCAAATGGAGCCAGAGGTGTGGAATGTCAGCGTAATGAAAATGCACTCGTCGCTGTCCTAGGAGTGAGGAGTCCCGTGGGGGCGCTGCACCCTGTTCTTGCTAGAACCAAGCACGTGGGTAGATTCCCCATCACAGGGCCACTCATGCCATTAAGGAAGTCCTGCCCAGCCCAGGTTGCTTTTCTCTTTAAGTTGCCTCAGTACTGGGACAAGACTCCCAGTGGAGGGAGTGTGCCCTGCTTCCCTGCCTTCCCTGCAGGGCACAGCTGTGGGGCTGGCAGGGGGCCGTCAGATGTCCAGGCCCTCCTGTAGGTCACCCCAAGGGAGGTGGCCACACTGAGCTTGATTGTACCTGGTGAATGGGGGATGGTGCTTTGCTTGGTACCTCGGGAGATTCTTGAGTGCCCCGTGGGAGGGAAGTGTCAAGGGGTGAATCTGAGTCCGGAACCTACTCTGGGTCCCAGATTCTTATTAGGGATTCAGCCATCTCAGGCCTGCCTTGTCCCCAGTCCTCAGCAAGGCTTTCCACAAGAAGAGAGGAAAGGGCAGGGGCGGATGCTGGTGGGAGACCAGGACGTGGACACCTTGGATGCCCTTGACCCTGACCCTGGCTGCAGGGGACCTGAGCTGATTTCTGCTTCCCGGGACTTTCTCCCCTCTCTTCTTTCTCCTCTCCCCTTGCCCAGCTGTGGGAAGGGAACGAGGCGAGGGCGATGGAGGGGTCACCTGCTAGTGAGCACCAGTGGTTTTAGGTGTTGTCCAAGGTGCTGTGTCACCTTTTCCATCATTCTTGGCACCCTTGTCCCTGAAGGGTTCTGTGACCTCGAACTTTGGGGTGGGACAGTCTTGAGCCTCCTTTATGCCACTTGCCATTGGGGCCTTGGCAGGTGATCTCCCTCCTGGAGGCCTGCTTGCCTTGCCTGTGACAGAGGGACAATCAGGACACAAAGTCCAAGAGTGTGAGAGTCAATGACACCATGGGGCACAGGCACAGGACGCTGAAAGGTTTAGTGGGATAATGAAGAAGAAGGAGAAAAGATGATGGAGAAGTAGCGGAGGCTCTGCAGGACCCAAGAGATGGCATCCTGGGCTTCTCGGCTTCCTGGGATTTCCAGACAGGCAGCCTCACGGACCTGACTCCATTTCCCCCTTGCTTGATTGCCTGGGGCCAAAGGACAGAAAGGCCTCACCCTTAACTCTGGGCTAGGTGACCCCCTCCTGGGCCCCCAGCCTACTGGGGGAGGGAGGACTGGGAGAGAGAGGCCGGGGAGGAGGGAGGCCGGGGAGGAGGGAGTATGGGGAAGAGGCAGGATGGGGAGGAGGCAGGATGGGGTGGAGGGAGGATGGGGAGGAGGGAGACCGGGAGGAGGGAGGCCCGGCCTCTCCCCCTCCCTGCCCAGGAGCGAGCCGACTTGCTCCAGTTCCCTCCTCCCACGGCTGGCTGTCTCTAGGTGCCTTCCTTTAATTAAAAGTACTTAGCCTTCCGCTAGACTGGCCTGCATTTGCATGGGATCCTTCTCTTTATGCAGCCTCAGTATCAGGATGAACCAGGAGCTTAACGGAGCATCCTGCCGTGTCCAGGGACACCTGGCCCAGAGGGCGAGCACCCTGCTTGCTATGCTGCCCTTGGACTCTGGACTCCATAGGCAGCATGGCCTCCCCTGCAGGGGGGAGGGGTCCTCCCAGGGACCCCAGCCTCCTGCTGAGCTCAGGCTTATTCTCAGACCATGTCACTGGGTCCCTAAAGCCAGGGCTGGCCCTGGAGGTGAGGGGATGATTGAAGAAGGCTGGTGTTCCCGATTCCCTGGGTGCCTGGACCCTGGCCTGAGCCCTGGGGGTTATTTCAGGGAAGGTCAAGTCCCAGCTCCTGCCCAAAAGGAACTGAAGCTCATCAGGAGACATTTGTAGTGGAGATCTCACAAGGAACTCTCTGGCAGAAGATGGTCAGAACAGCAGCTGAAACCTTTCAGCTGAAGAACTGGAATTTTAAGGGAAGCAGGCCACAGACTCTCAGTGTGGACCATTATTTTATTTTATTTTTTCAGTGCTGGGGTGGAACCTGGGGCCTCTACATGCAAGGTGGGTGCTCTACCACTAAGCCACGCCTTATCTTCATGTTTTATGTATTAATTAAATGAAGATTCTGATGGTAGAGAACTCAGGCCATTTCACCTGGCCGCCACAGGCCAGGGGTTTCAACTGTGGCCAGGTGGCTTCCCACAGAGGAGGCACACTCTTGGGGAAGTGGGACCTGGGGCCTCCCTAGTGCTTGTGCTCTGAGGGACCTGGAGACCCAGACCAGCGCACTGGCTTGACTGCAGAGCCCTCTCTGCCTTCGGACTCTGGACCTCCCAGCTGACCTCTGCAATCCCTCTCCTCCTTGGCCAGTATTTGGCCCCTCCAGCTGCCCAAGGTCTCAGGACCAGGAGGAAGAGAGAAGGCAGGAGGCCTGATTCTTATAGATATAGAAAGGAGGCGCAGAGGGGGCTCACCCCTGACCCCAGATGGGGCCAGGAAACCCAGGTCCCAGCCCCCATGAGCTAGGTCAGATCCTCCTTTTCTAGAAATCCCTCTTCCTTGGACTGGGAGCTGTGTGTCAACACCATGCTAGGTCCGGGGCAGGCAGGGGCAGGAGACGGCAGACGAGGTCCAGACGTGTTTTGGAGGTGTGCGTTTGGAATGTCTCCAGTTGCCCATTCCCCTTCCCCTCTAGCTGGGCAGGCAGATGAAAGATGAAAATCTCATTCGTCTGGAGCCCTGAACTCTCTGTTCGCATTCCCTTTGCCACAGTGCTCTGCTGAACTGGGGAGAGAACAATGGCAGTGACTCCCTGCCCCAGAGCGCATTCTACAGTGCGATCTTACGGTGTCCTCATGAGCACCTGAGTGTTCTATGAGGGGGGTGTTGACCCATTTCATGGATGAGCAGAGTGAGGTTCTGGTGGGCTAAGTAACATATCAAGGTCACCTTGCTACTGAGGATCTACTGAGCATCGGATCGGGACTTGGATGGGGGCCTTCTGCTTCCAGAGACTAGGGGCTGGGGTGAGGAAGACCATCTGGAAGGGACCTGGAGTCTAGTTAATACTCTGCGTCCCCTGCCATTGCCCACAAAGTGGAACCATCCACCCAGGACACTCGGAAGAACAAGGTGAGCATCTTGATTGAAATGCCAGCCATAGACTTCTTCCCTAATTCAGGCACCGTGACTCCAGAGACGTTCCAAAATACAAGGATTCAGTTGGGAACAATGTATTAACATGAGCCCGAGACACAACGGAGTTATTAGCGGATTCTGAGCCACTCGCTACACTTGCTGTCACCCAGGAAGCAGAGGTGAGCTCAGGGGGCAGACCTCCAGAGCGGGTATGATGGCTCGGCTCTTGGCTCATCCAGGTTCTCTGTTGAAAAGTAGTAAGTATTGACGGAAGAAGGGATCAGTGAGGGAGAGGGGATGGGAGCAGAGAAAGGGCCTGGGAGGCAGACTGGAATAGGCGAATTCCTGTTTAGGACTGGATTTATGCAAGAGAAGCAGGGTGTGCACCTGTGGGTGTGCACTGGAGCCCCAGCTTCCTCCTCCTCTGGTTTGAGAAGAAAAAAGGGACATTTTCTCAAAGGGGCTAAAAGGTTCAATTGATTCAGAGAGTGACCACCCGGCTGGGCTACACCCCGTGAGCTGTTCTGGGGATGGGAGGTGCTGACCGGGTAGGAGGCGAATAGGTCCTTGCAGGCGGAGGGGAAGGACCTGGCCTACAGGAGGAGGCTGGTCCTCACCCCTGAGGGAGCAGCATGAGTGGTACCCAGGACTCCTGGGTCACCCGTCAGCGAAACGCTTCACTTGCAAAAGAAGGAGCCCATTAAAATCAACTGGGCAAAAATACAGAACTGTGGGGACGGGTCACGGAACCCGAGGTCAAGATGCAGCAGGGCCTCCGAAGTGACCAGAACCGGGACCAGAAAGGCCCTGGCTTCTCTTTCTATACCTCTGCAGGAAATGTCTCTTTTCTGTCCTGCACCAGGTGGGGGTGACACAAGTGTGGCGTGAGACCCAGATTACCTATTGGACATCGTGAAGTGGGGGGCATCGGCAGAGCTTGGTTGGGCCGGGCATGCGGACACCCAGTCCAATCGGCTGTCACCAAGGCTCTTGGGGTTCATCCGGGTGAATGAGGTTTGCAGTTTTCAGAGAAGAGGGGTTAGAAACTTCGGGGTGGCTTAGACACCCCCAAACACTCATCAGAGATGCTTTTTCCGAAGATTGGACTTTCCTAAGTACCCCTTTGTCACAATTTACCTCTCTCGTGAGCTGGGACTGACCTGAAACGCCTTATGCCAGCAGGTGGTATTAATAGTGATCACACAGGGCTGGGGCTGGGGCTCAGGGGCAGAGCGCTTGCCTAGCATGCATAGGGCACTGGGTTCAATCCTTAGCACCACACAAAGACAAATAAAATAAAGGCATTCTGTCCATCTATAACTATAAAAAAAGTAGTGATAGCACATCCAAGGTAAGGTGGTGATTCCTGCCCCCCCTTCTTCTCTTGAGTCACACAACACTTGGGTTTTGAGTTCAATACTATCAAAAAAAAAAAAAAGCTGGCTGAGATAGAAGCTGAGGGTCCCAGAGGACCCTAAGTGCACTCTAAACCAGGCCCACTGAGGATGGGTTTAAAGGACAGAGAATATTTTTTCCAAAACAAACAAGACTGAGGGGACAGTGGCTCTGGGGAGAGAGTCCATGTATTTAGTGAACAATGTGCTCACTAAATGTTGTCCCCAAATCAGTTTTGCTTAAATCTGAGTGGCGATTGGGGCAGCTGATCTGCCTGGCTCTGGAATGAGCACTGCCTTGGGTGGGAGGTGAGTCTTCTTTCAGGGAACGCTGGCTGCTGGGGATGCTGGGAAGAGGACACCTTAGGGATCAGGGGTTCCCAAGTCTGACTGATTTTCCTAAGTACCCTAAGTACCATATAGTCACCTGCAGGAGTTTAAAAAAAAAAAAAAACACAGACTCCACCTAAGACTTGCTGAAGCAGTCTTGAGCCGGGGGCCTCTAACATCTAGAATCTCCCTCAGGTGATTCTGATCATCAGCTGGATCCGGGAACCACTGAATCAGAAGACCTTTAAGAAATCTTTCAGCTGAGCACATGCCTGTAGCCTTGCAACTCAGGAGGCTGAGGCAGGAGGATCACTGGAGCCCAGGCATTGGAGGCCAGACTAAGCAACAATAAAAGCCCCATCTCTTCAAAGAGAAGACCTCTTCAAATTCTAAATCCTGATGAATACATCGACACTAATACGTTAACCAGACCAGCAGCACAAGTGTCATCTGGAACTTGTTTGGAATGCAAACTCTTGGGGCCCACCCAAGACCTGCTGAATCGGAAATGCTAAAGGTGGGTTTTAGCCTCTGTATATTAAAACACAGGTGACTTGGATGCCCGCTCACATCTGAGAGGCACTCATCTCCAGTAATTATTAGTTTTATTTATAAAACTAATTTTTAGTTCAACTCTATCTCGTTTTAGTTTAGCTTGGCTTGTATTTGATGGGTTCCATTGAGTTTACCACCTACTTTGTGGTAGTCAGGCTCAAAGATGGCCCCCAAATTCCCAAGCGCAAAGGATCCCTTCCTCCTGCTGCTCTTGCCCTCCTGCAGTTCCTTCTCGCACTCTCAGGATTGGTCCACGGGACCCCCGGGGGACAGCAGGTGTGATGGCATATGAACTCTGAGGCTCTGCTATGAAAGAGGAGCTTCTGTCCTGCTGCCTCTTGGAAGCCGGCCGCCATGTTTGAGGATGCTGGCATCTCCATGGGGAAGTCCACGTGTGAGGACCTGAGTCCTTCTGCCGACAGCCACTGAGCACCCACGGCCCCCAGTCACAGTAACTGTGAGGGGGACATCCTGGATGGATCCTCGGTCCACGTCAAGCCTTCATGTGCTGCAGGCCTGGTTGACAGCTTGACTGTAATCTCATGAGAAACCCTGGGCAGGATTCGCCCAGCTAGGCAGATCCTGGAGCCCTGACCCTCAGAAATAAATGTGTTTGAGTTAAAAAATGTTTGTTGTTCTAAGCTGCTGACTTTGGGGTTAATTTGTTTTACAGCAATAGAAAATTCATTCTAGATGTGTGTTTTCCTGTATCCTCTGAGAAATTCTTTTCTTGGTCATAGGAGTATGCTGTTAGAAGACTGCTTAGAACATATTTTCCTGATAGGAAAAGGAAATGGATTTTTAAAAAATATTTATTTTTTAGTTTTAGGTGGACACAATATCTTTATTTTATTTTTTATGTGGTGCTGAGGATTGAACCCAATGCCTCATGCATGCTAGGAGAACACTCTACCACTGAGCAAGAACCCCAGCCCCGGATTTTTTCCCTACATTTTCTTTTTGTCCTAAACTGACTTGTTTTGAGTTCTAAACCTGGCCCCTACCACTGACAGTTTTGGTGAATTCACATAACACTCTATTCTTGGTGTTTTAGATGTAGTATTTTAGTGTATTGGCATTTTAGAAATTCCCAGATGACAGTTGGGAGACATTGGGTGCTCTCCTGTGGGTCCATTCGATGCTTTATCCTGCTCTGGATGGACTTCTGCTGAGACAGGTGTTATGCTGGAGGAGAGACCACATGGTCTTTCCCAGAGACAAATCATGGGCAATGGCATTGGGGGACAGTGGCTGGGGTCGGCGAGACTCACCTCTGAGTAAAAGGAGAGAAAAGTTCAGGCGTATCATCCTGGCCTCTCATATTGGTGTTTGACCACTTGTGGATGTTGTGTCCATTCGCCATCTTGGAATTCTTCAGCAATGGGAGGCCAGGGCCAGTGCTGGCCAACTTGACCCATTCTGTTTGTTACTTTTCCACTAGTTTCCATTTCCTTTTACAGAAAAGGGAACCACAGAGGGGAACACGGCGTGGGGAAGAGGGACCAACAGCATGCAGAGTCCCTGAGCATCCCGCAAGTCCACAAGAAGCCCTCTGGTTCTGTGAAGGAGCTCTTGGCATTCAGCTTTCCTTCTGAGATCCCAAAACCTGTCTTTGGAAGTTGGTTTCCACTGTAGGGACCCTGCCTGCAATTCATGCAGATTCCACCAGGTGAAGAAGTTCTGGATTTCAAGGCAGAACTCACCCAAGAGAAGAGCTTTAACCATCACACTTGGAGCTGTTCCTAAACACACAGGCACGTACACACACAAACACACACACGCGCGCGCGCACACACACGTACACACACGCACGCACACACTCACAGAATACTAACAGCTGGGGTGTAGCTCAGTGGTAGAGCAGTTGCCCGGCATGTTCGAGGCCCTGGGTTCCATCCCCAGCATCACCACCATGATCACAAGAAAAACAGAAAGAAAAAAGGATGAAAATCCGCCCTGGAACTGACAAGCACTGTAAACATATCCAGACTTTCTGCTCACCCTCTCCAGGCTTTTGCTCCTCATCTTTGAAGTGAAAACGTTGAGGAAAGTGACCTCCAATGTCCAGCTCTGGATTCCTAGATTCCTCAGCAAAGCATTTCTCACAAGCTTCTTTTACTCATTTTGATTTGTCCTTGGGGTCATTCCTATCTCCCCATTCCTTCCTTTCCTGCAGTTTGCTTGACTTCTGTCTCTTTTGATGTTACCAAATCTTGAAGTTAATTTCCAGAACTTCTCTTTATTTTAAAAATATCTCTCTATCTTCGTTTGTCCATTTTCTCCTTTTCCCTAGAGTTTTGGGACACACCTCTGGGTACTTTCTTGGCTTCCCGTGACTGCCTATGTTCTCCTCTTGGTCAAGTGCCCAGTCCATGCTGGGTCACCACTCCATTTCCAGACTGGTCCTACCATGAGCTTTGTATAGTTCTGGTGACTGGATGATGTAATGAAGAAGTTCAGGGGTGTTTACTCACTGGTTGATAAATCTTGATTGTTGGGAAATGGGATACTGGGGTAGGGGTATCCCCCTCATTCTGGGGAATACTTCAAGTATGATTCCTCCTTGAAAATCGAACAGAGAAGCCCAGCATGGTAGGCAGTCACGTCTCATGCATGATCTGCCCTGTGTTCCTGATGCATCAACTTGACCAGAGCGTGGACTGCCCAGATATCTGGCTACACATTCTTTCTGAGCATGTCAGTGAGGCCGTTTCTGGAGAGATTGACATTTGAATTGGGAGACTGGCTAGAGCAGATTGCCTCCCAGTGTGGGAGTTCCAATCCATTGAATGCTTGAACAGAACAAAAAGGGGAAGGAGGGAGAATCTGTTCTCTCTGCCTGACTGCTTGAGCTAGGACATCCTTCTTCTCCTGCCCTTGAACTGCAGCTGGTACATTTGCTACTCTTGGTTCTTAGACCTTTTGACTTGAACTGTAACTACACCACCAGCTTTCCAGTTTGCAAATGGCAAAATGTGGGGATCCTCAGTCTCTATATCATATGAACCAATTCTTTATGATAAATCTTTCTATTTCTCACTGTCTTTCCTTCTGTCTGTCTATCTATCTATCTATCATCCATCTCCCCATCCATCATCCATCCATTCATCCATCATCCATCCATTCATCATCCATCTATGCATTCATCCACCCATATATCCATCCATCCATTCACCCATCCATCTGTTCATCCATCTATCCATGCATGCATGCATGCATCCATCTATCCATCCATCTGTCCATCTATCCATGCATGCATGCATCCATTCATTTATCCATGCATGCATGCATGCATCCATCTATCCATCTGTCCATCCATCCATCCATCCATCCATCCATCCATGCATCCATTCATCCATGCATGCATCCATCCATCTATCCATCCATCTGTCCATGCATGCATGCATGCATCCATCCATCTATGCATGCATGCATGCATGCATCCATCCATTTATCCATCCATCCATCCATCCATCCATCCATCCATCCATCCATCCATCCATCCATCCATGCATTCATGCATCCATTCATCCATGCATGCATCCATCCATCCCTTTATCTATCTATCCATCCCTCTATCCATGCATGCATGCATCCATCCATCCATCCACCTATCCACCCATCCATCTATCTATCCATCCATCCATCTATCCATCCATCCATTCTTCCATCCACCCATCTATGTGTGCATGCATGAATGCATCCATTCATCCATTCATCCATGCATCCATGCATCCATCCCTTTATCTACCATCCATCCTTCTATCCATCCATCCATGCATCCATCCATCCTTTCATGCATCCGTTCATCATCCATCACCTACCTACCTATGAGAGATATATATCTGTATCTATATACTGACTGGTTCTGTTTCTCCAGCAAACTCTAATACAGCACCTTTCAAGCTTGTCGTGACATTGCTCCTAGATAAATTGCATTTCCTCATGGGAAATCTTTTGCTTCTTCCTTTTCCTCCTCTCCCTCTCCATCCCGGGGGTGCTCTCTTCCCCCACCCGAGGCACCAGCACTGCAATCCTTGCCTCTTGCTCTGCTTTCTGTAGGATCTAGGCTAAGACCCCTGACCTTAGGTGACACACTGTTCTCCTTTCCTGATGCCAATTCCATCACTTGGGTTCTCATGTCAATCACTTCTGCCTCTTGCATGCTTCATTAACCATTCTATTGTTTTAAACCTTGAACTTCTCTTTCCCTGTGGCTTTCCTTCTCTTAGCCCATGCACAAGTGTTTCCATGAAAAGCAAATCATCTCGTTACTGAAAGTGTTGAATTCCATCTCTTCATGAGCAAATTCCTTGTTAAGTTAGCTCACTGCCTGTGTTAGGGGCTGCCGTGACCATGCAGCACACATCAGGTGGCTTTCTCCTGCAGTTCTGGAGCGGGGAATTGAGATGCAGGCAGGCCTTGTCCCCTGACAGCTCTGGAGAGTCTCCTGTCTCTCCCAGTTTCTGGGGGCTCCGGAGTTCCTGGAGCTGGGCCGCTGGGCTGTCGTTGACCATATCTGCACACGGTTCTCTTCCCTCCACATCAGAGTCCTCACATGGCCGTCTCCTCCTCCTACAAGGACACAGTCATAAGGACCCAGGACCCATGCTAATGACCGCATGTTAACTTGATTACGTCTGCACAGACCCTATTTCCAAATTAGGTTGCATTCCCAGGCACTGGAATCAGGACTTCCACATATCTTTTGGGGGACCCCAGGCAACTCACAGAGTTTCCGAAATGTTCTTGTAGCCTCATTCTGTGGCTCCTTGTAGCAGGTGTCTTTCCACATCCTGCCCTTCCATGGTTCCCCTGAAGGTCACCAGTTGCAGATTCACTGGCTGCTTCTAAGTCCTTTCCCTTGTGACTGCCCCATGGTGTTTGGCATGGCTGTCTCTCCCCTCCTTTCTGGCTACCCAGTGTCCAGGATGACCTCTGCTAACCTGGTGTCCAGGTCACTGTGTGCACCTGGGGCTCCTGTGTGCTTTTCCTTCCCTCCATATCTGCAACTCCAGGTGCCTCTTAACGTGGGGACCTTGGTCACAGTCCCTGTCCAATGCACTCTCCTCTGGCCTCTTCCCAACCTTCATGCTCCAGCGCCCTCTTCTAAGTAGGTAACAGATACATCTCTGCGAGCTCAGGGCAAGCTTTGCCACTTAGAAGTCACCAAGGAGCCTCAAAGGTAATCTATCCCTAGCACAACACATCCTCTTCACACGCACGAGTGTGCGCACACACCTGGACACACCCACCCACCATACTCCCTCTCTCTCTCTTTTCTTGCACAGAGGATGGAACCCAGGACCTTGCTCACAGACAAGTGCCCTCCCACTGAGCTCCACCCCCAGTCCTTGCCCATTTTGTATTTTCATGTATTGATGTCAGCGTTTGTGAAACTGTTCTGAGACTTCCAGAAATACCCGTGGCACTGTGGATGTGGACGGGCTCCCTAGAGAGCAGATGAGATTAACCAAGCGAAGGGTGGCTTATTGCCATCACTGTGGCCCTCTGGAGGCCTAGGACTCTCTGATCTGTGCCTGGTTCCCTGAGCTGAGATTCTCAAACACACTAGCAACACAGAGGCATTAGCACTATGGTCTGTGTTAAAACTCTAGCCACTGGTGGGATGGCATGTGAAGGTGGCCTTTGGGTGGTGATTGATCATGACCTTGGATCTCTTGGAATGGGATCAGTGCCTTTATAGGAGGACCCAGGAGAGGGCTTACCTCCTCTCACCCCCACCCTTTCCCACCTTTCTCATTCTCAGCAAGAAGCCAAAAAGAGGTACCCACCCATGTACCCACCCATGCTGGCACCCACATCTTGAGCTTCTGGTCTTCAGAAGCTCTTGAAATAAATGTTGGTGTTGAAGCTAGCCGATTGGTAGTGCTTTTGTTATAGCAGCTTGAGCTGACTTAGACAATGAGATAACACTAAGCCTGATTTCAGATCCAGTGAGGCCCAGAAGTGCCTTGGACGCCCTTTCTCTCATAGAACAGACAATTTTACACTAATTCTGTATTTAGACAGCCTCACACAGCCAGCTTCCTATAAACACGGTGAATAACGCAGTTTGCCGGGTGCTTATCTCAGTCACAAAATTCGAAATGCTTGCACTCAAGGGCTTGTCAATAAGCAGCTGTTGCTACTTCTCTGCAGGTCAGCTTCCAGAACCTTCATTCCCTGCACAGCCAGAGAGCATAATAATGGCGCGCTGTGGGATTCAGGGCTGGAGTGGGCTGCAGAGACGACCTGCTTCAAACCCTTCATGTCATCCGCGAGGAGGCAGATGTCCCGAGACATCAGGGACATCCCCCGCCTGCCCCGCTAACCCTTCCTACCTGGTACCTGTGTTTACTTTCTGTTATAGTTTGGGTCTCAAATGTCCCTCAAAGGTCTTTCTGCTTCCTGGCTCCCAACCATGATGGTCACCAAAGAGCCATGGCCACAGGGCCATGTGATTATGGACTGAAATCTTTGCAACTGGGAGCCCAAACAAATCTTTCTTCCTTTAAGTCATCTTTCTTTGTCACTGTGACAGAAAGCTGAATATCAATCACACTTTCTCTTTTGGAAGGACAGTATTGAGCCAGGAGCCATGCCACACACCTGTAATTCCTGAGGCAGGAGGATCACAAGCTCAAGGCCAGCCTCAGCAATATAGAGAGAAAATAAATAAATAAAAAGAACGGAGGACTTAGCTCCTTGACAGAGCCCTTGCCTAGCATGCGCAAGGCCCTAGGTTCAATCGCAGTATTGTGCGTGTGTGGGGGGAAGCAGGTGGTCCTCCCCGGGGCCAGGAGGTGCTCCATGAGCCCCTGCCTGCAGCGTGTTGGGTGGGGACTGCTACAGACCCCTTGCCCATTTTTACCCTGCAATATCCACCCAGAGCCTGTGGAAATGCTGCCCGGTGGCACAGCATCTCAGAGTGCCTTTGGGAGGTGTCCTGGTGAGTTCTTGGGGTTTGTAGGTCTGAGCAGAACGGGAGGGAAATGAAGAGCGTTGGCTGTTGCCCTGCCCTGGGGGAAGAGGGGCCTTGGGTGTCCCCGGGCTCATGTGCAGTTCACACATGTTCTGTTCTCAGGGCTCTTCTGGGACCTTAGAGCATCCACGCCTTCCCAGGTGCTGAAGAGTGGCATCAGCCACAGACCCCGCAGTTCTTTATCGGGGACGCGTCGCTGCGCGTTACTTCCCGTGGCAGTGTATCGCAGCAAGCTGGGCCAGGGGCGCAGACTACCTTTGTCTTTTACTTTACTTGTGATGGGTGGCGGGAGCAGGGAGGCAGAGGGTGCTAGACGGGTGCTGGACGTGCCTCTGGTCCAGGCAGACACGGGAGCCGACGCTCTGGGATGTGCTGAGGGGACTAGGAAGGCCTGTGGGGCCCAGGCTGGGGATTCACAAGCCCATGCGCCAAGCCCCAGCCACAAGGGGTCTAGCAAGTGGGAGGCGGGCTGCCGGCCCAGGGGCATCACGTCCCAACATCAGGCCCTCACCAGGTACAGGCCTCATTCCTTGGTGGCCTGTCCTCCAATGCTTGATCCTACTGCCTGTGAACATGGCACTCCGCACATAGCCCCTGCTAGGAGGAACTTTACAGCTATAACAGGAGAAAACAGAGACTCAGAGAGTCAGAGTCACCACAAAAAGGGCCACACCCGTCCTTGCAGAGCCAGGCACACACTCAGGCTCCTTGAATCTGCGTCTCCCCTGTGGCTGCCTCGTCCTCTCCCTTCCTGGGTACCTGTGTCGCTCCCATCAAGGTTGAGATCTTAGCCTGTTTTCTGGGGCCGTAACCAACTACCAAAGCCTGGCTAACTTACAAAGAACAAAGGTTCATTCAGTTCATGGCTCTAGAATCTGGGAGGTCCAGCATCTCAGGGCCTCAGCTGGTGACAGGCTTCTTGTTAGTGGACACTCTGCAGAATCAAGGTGGCCCAGGGGCACTTACCAGAGACAGAGTCCAACCCACTCTCAAGATAGCCCAACACCCCTTGAGTGGATTAGTCCCCTCAGGGCCCTCACTTCCCCAGGACCTAGGCAACTCCTGCAGTGCCACCTGGTCCCACCTCTTGACATCTGAAAATGGTGATGGAATGTCAACATGAGTTTTTTGGGGACATTCAAGCCACATCTTGGTACGTTAGCTTGGAGAGATCAACTAGTCTCCTGGATCCTTGCCGCAGAGAGTGTGTTCCTGAGCGGGCTGAGCTGGGCTGGGTGCAGCGAGCATTGGCCCACTCACCTGGGCAGGCGGGCGGGTGCAGACTGCACGGCTGGCGGGTGATACATGAAGAGCGTCGCCTCCTGCCTGACAGGCGGAAGATAAACAGCTCCCCGTTAAATCTCACTTAATGCTGATATTTATAAATTTATTCAGCTTGTGTTTACTGAATCGAGAGAATGCCTAATAACATAACGTGCTTCGTCTCACATGGTCCTGCTAATGAGAATGCAAGGACGTAGTGCTTAATTTTTTTTTTTTTTTTTGGTAACATTTCATTTGCTCTCCTCTCCCTCCACCCGCTCCTGTTTTGTTGGTTTGGGATTTTAATTTGTTGCCAAACTCTGGAAAGTGTGAATCTCCTGCCTGTTGGGGAGGAGCAGGTTGGAGAGGGCCTGGGGCATGGGTGGGACCAGCTCCCTAGGCTGAGCCGGGTCCCAGCTGCAGCTCACCCCATGAGACCCCAGTGCCATGGCCTGTGCTGAGGGGAGTCCCTGGGACCCCCTTTGGCAGTTTGCTTCAGGTCAGAGCTAAGGTCACTTGAAGCTTCAGGAAGGCAATTCAGGGCAAGGGCAGGGGATTGGTGTCCCTAGCTTGGGACAGACAAGAAGGAGACCAAAAGGACCAAGGTAATAGAGGTAATTTTAGTGTTGTGTGTAGCTGTGTGTGTGTGTGGGTGGGTGAGAGAGAGAGAGAGAGAGAGAGAGAGAGAGAGAGAGAGAGAGAGCGCACACCTCCTTGCCTTGGTTTGACCTGCTCACTGTGAGTCTGTTCACATGAAGCCCCTGTCAGCAGCTCTCTGCCCCCATACTGGGCTGTGAGGCTCTGGGACACAGCAGCAGGAGCTCAGCAGTGGGACAGGAGGCGGAGGCCAGCCACACCCAGGAGGGCGCTGGGACATTTGGCAGCGGGGAGGCCGGCGGGCCTGGTCAGTGCTGCCTTCCTAGGGGCGGGTCAGCAGCAGAGGCCTCCCTAGTTGCTGGCCTTGGAGGGGACCCTGAGTGCAGGGGAGGGGCCCTGGGAGGAGTGTGGACTGGGGCGGGGGTGTGGGGACTGGAGCTGGGGAGGAGGAAGGAGGGCTGGAGATAGAGCTGGGTGGCCTTAAACGGACAGTTAGTGGAATGATTCATATTTCACCCCATCCCCGCACATGGGAACTTACAGATAAGTCATGAATCCTTCTGCCATCTGATCTTCTACCGGTGGCCACCCCACACCTGCCCTGTACACAGCTGGAGGAGCAGCTGTGACAGAGGAGCCCTGAGCCCAGGCCTTCTGGGGCCTCAGAGCCCGAAGCTCTGGGCCTTGTGTCCTACTGTGGGGACACATTCCGGCTTGGACTGGCAGAGCACAAGAGTCGGGCACAGTGGCCAGCCCTGGGAGCAGGGGTCCCTGTGTTTGCCTTGCTTGAGACAGACTGAGCTCTCTTCCTCAGGCCTGGCAGGTGGGAGGGCTCGTGCCTCTTGGCATCATCCAGGAGGCTGGAGCCACCTTGGGATCTGGAACTTGGGAAGTTGGGACAGAATGGAGGCTCCAGATGAAAGCTAGAGGCCCAGGTTTTCCCCAAGGGCAGGAAAGAGGAATGTTCTCAGTTCCTGTTCTGCCCTGGCGTGGTTCACACCCTGTCCGCTCATCTCCTGTCCTGTGTCAGTCTCTCCATCCACAAGAAGCAGAGTCACTGGGTGATGAAGGGACCCTTGGGGCTCCACCTGAGGCCAGCCACGGCCACTTGTCCAGGCTGGTCTCCAGCGCAGCACCCACACCTGCGGGCTCACCTGGGCGGCACTGGGAAAGGCAGTAGCCCTCTCTCGGCTGGACACATGCTTGTCCATCTGGTTTGCTTCCCGAGGTGGTGGCATGGACGGTGGAGGGCTTAGGCTGCAGCCACCTGCTTTAGGAGTGAGTTGAGTGAGACTGAGCTCCGGTTCAGTCTCTGCCACCTCCTGGTTTCCTGTCCCAGGATTCGGCTCTCCCCACACAGGGCCTGAACCCCTGGCTCTTTGCCCTGGCCCCGTCACACCTCTACAGAAGGGACAGCCGGCCACCCCAGGTCCTCTCTATTCTGCAGCAGCAGCAGCAGCAGCAGCAGCAGCAGGAACTTCCTCCCCCCCCACGCCTCCCTCTGGGCGCAGCTCTGTTTGGGGTTCCTCCAGGGGGAGGGGGAGGGGGACAGGGGCTCATCCCTTTCTTTTGTGCTGCCTCTCCCTCCCACTTCCGCTCCCCTCGCTGCTCCCGGTGACCTTTCACCCCTCCCTTGGATGTCCCTCAAAGGCAGCTCCCGGGGTTAATAACTTCGGCTGGCAGCCCCACACAAAGCCCCGGCCGGAAACCATTGTCCTGGGGACAATGGCCAAGCAGCCCAATAATGAGGTGGCCACAGTGTTGTCTGACATCCCAGGTTGCCCTGGCAAAGGAGGAGGGGCAGTGGGGCTGCGTGCCCTGGCCTCCTGGAGCTGACCATCCCCGAACAGTGGCTCTTCTTTCTGAGGGGACACCTGCACCTGTGCCCTCCGATGGCAGGTGGCTGCATTTCCCTGAGCCTGGGCTGGGTAACTGTCCCACAGAGAGCCTCTCCTGCTCCTTGCACCAGCACCACCATAGGGGCTGTGGCTCCTGTTTCTGCTCTTGGGTCCTGGGGATCTTGAGTGAGTCCTACATGACAATCAATTGGTTCTGGCCAATCAATAAGGGAAGGGAGATCTCAGCCACTGCCTGAGGGGACACGTGTGGCATCTGGAAAGAGTTCCTGCTCTAGAGCCAACAGATATGGGTTCAAGGTCTCCCTCCTACCTTTCTAGCTGTGTGACCTGAGGGAGCCACTTGACCTCTCAGAGTATCCACTTATTTATTCATGAAATCAAAAGTGGGTTGGGAGCCAGGAGGAGGGGCCTTGGAGGTGAGTATCTGTGACCTCCTACAGGCTGTCATGCCCTTGATTCTGTCTGGTGTGAAGTACTTAGAGGTGTCTCAACAAAACCATGGGATTGATTGCAACACCAGTAAGAGGGTCTCAGGCAGCTCTCAGCCTTGTAGCCCACCAGGATTACCTGGAGAGTTTTCAGAAACATGCAGGAATTTGCTCCTAATGGCTGTGGACAGCAGCCCTGGGACTGTGTGTCTGCATGGGAGACAAGTGGAGATATCTTAACATGAGGGTAAAGAAACACCAATTTGTACCCTTAGCGAATATGCCAAGTCACATTCATGATTGAGAGCAGCCTTCTCCAGGGGGACACGTGGCTGGATGGCAGGGCAGCCTTGGTGCTCTTGAGCACCGTGTTCCTTATCATGGGTTTATGTCAGCCGGTGATTTGTGCTCAGGGATGTTTTCCTGTGAGCTCCACTTGATTGAGGTCTCGTTAGCACACACCCCAGTGCCCCCCCAGCAGGGCTCAGTCTCTGAGTTTTGACATTTATAACATGCATATGACCACCACCCCAGTGCAGAGAGAGAACAGATGGTCCAGGAAGTCCCCTCAGGGTACAGGGTTTAAAGTCCCTGGGTGATTCCTCCTGGGGCTGTCTGAGCCCCTTCTCTGATTTGCCCAGGACAGCTCCTCACAAATAAGCCTGGCTGACCGCACCCTCAGTCCCAGATGGGGCTGAGACTCTGCCTTTCTTCAAGCCTTGTCCATGTTTTGAGATTCTCCCTGTGTCTTTCCTTTTGCAGATGAGGAAACCGAGGCTCAGGTGTGGATGCAAGTGACCCACAATACCAGGTTTTGAAACTAAACCTGGACTTGGGACAATCAGGACCCTTTGCCCTTCATTCTTCCTCATTTTTATCTGCACCCTAAGCCTGAAGCCCAAACAAGAGACTAAGGACAGCATCCCGCTCCTCTTTCCTTATCTGGCCTGCTCCCTGCACCATCCTGCCCTGGCCAGAGCCCCTTGTGGGTGGGGTGTGCTCCTCTGCCTGTTTCTC
Source organism: Ictidomys tridecemlineatus (assembly GCF_052094955.1). NCBI lineage: Eukaryota > Metazoa > Chordata > Mammalia > Rodentia > Sciuridae > Ictidomys > Ictidomys tridecemlineatus. The sequence goes on along the minus strand of NC_135488.1, from coordinate 30,531,576 downwards.
GGTGGTCCTCTGCACGCCTGCCTGTCCTGGCCCAGGCCATCCCTCAGCATTCATAGTGAGCGTGTGTTTAGGAAGCGACGGCACAAGCCGGGCTGGTGGAGCCCTCGAGGAGGAAGACTCCAGAAGCCAACTGAGATGGGAATATCACAACAGGGTATCCGATCCCCAGCTCATTTTCCTCCTTAGCAGGAGCAGCGCAGGGCATGAGCCTCACAGGGGAGGAGGGTCCCTCTCATCAAATGAAGGACCTGCTGTGAGAGCAGGCAGGACAGGCGGCCCAGAGGGGCAGGAAGAAGACACCGCCAAGGGAAATGGCTGCTTTCCTTGGATGGCTGAGAGCAAGTCCTGGGGACCTGGGGACTTGACAATGGCATGACAGTGGGCTCTGGGGGACATTCCTGGTGGAACGCGGAGGTGAGCACTCTGCTTTCCTCTGTCGAGGGCTTCCCTGAGCACATGCAGGACTTAGCAGGCCGTGCTGGGCTGGTCCAGGCACTTGCCCTTTGGACATGGGGACCTGGAGGTGCTTGGACTGCAGAGGAGGAGCTGTTGGGTTTGGGGGCCTGGGGGTCTGGGGGTCAGATTTTCACACTGCAAAGGCAATCATGTGACGGCTCCATGAGCATGTGGATTGCAGAGGCAGGTTGTACTTCACCCTTGTAAGAAGGAACGAGGCTCCTGCACCCTGTCTCCCTTGGAAATGGGTCAGCCCAGCTCAGGAGGGAGGGGTTTCAGTCTCTGAATGTGGACAGCCCAGGCCGGGTGAGGACAGAAGGTATCAGGTCCCTGAGCTCCCTAGTCCTCCTCCTGAGAGTGCATGGGTGGGGGTAGGGAGTCACTTTGGTGGCCTTTTGTTCGTCTTCATGTCTGAGCTGCCGTCCTCATAGCAATTCCCCAGGCCACCTGGCTGGGACGCAGCTTCCATGTGCTGCTTATGATAGGCTCGCTCTAGGATTTAAAGGAAACAGGCAAGAATGCAGGGGGTTGTATGCTTTAGGAAAGAAGGAAGCAAAATTCCATCAGTCTACAGGAGTGGAATGAGGACCAAGGTCCTCTGATCCCTGGCTCCTCCCTCCTGAGGAAGTACAAAAACTGAAGATTCCAGATCCTTCCATTGGCCCCTTGGCCCTGGCTCCCTATGCCCATGCCAGCCTCTGCCCCATCTTGACTTAGTGCCTGGCCTTGATAAAGGGTCACTCTTGCTCTCTGCTGTGTCCCCAAGTGCTTAGAGAAGCGCCCAGTACGCAGCGCTTACTCAGTGTTTGTGGAATGTACGGATTGTCCTTGGGGAATCTCCAGAGTGAGTGAGGAGACAGGGAGACGCGGTGGCTGTGGAACCGAGAATTTCCTGGGTCCCTAGGATGGACCTCCCACCCCTCATTACCAGGCAGGTGGATCTTTAAGTACCTGGAAAAATAAAATAAAACAGATATGAAATTTAAATAAGAGGTGATGTTGAAGGGTAGAAATGGGGACTAAGATAGTGGAGAGGGCCTGAGGGAGGGCCAGCCCCGGCTCCAGGCTGCTGAGGGAGGAACACCCTGCGGGGTTGCGGGAGGATCAAATGGCGGTGAGGTTTGGCCATGAGCAGCCCTGGAGTGGGCCTCAGTCCTGTCCTGGACAGTGGTATGTCCTTGGGTGTGCCAAGAGGAATTTTCTCTTCTGCAAGATGGTGAGATGGTCCTCCACAGGGGCAGTTTCTTCCAGTTTATCCTGGAACTCAAATGATGAGGTTTTAGGAATCGAATCCAAAATGCCCACCTAGCTTTGGCCATCGGGCCTAAGCTCGACCACCTACTCTCAGGGGAATCATAGGTTCGGTGGCCAGCAAGGATGGCCAGGGTGACGCTGCGAGGGCCCTGAGGGAGTGGGGAGAGGTGGATGGTGTGATTTCAGGTGGAGAAGAATATGCCAGGTGGCCCGAGTCCCGCAGTGAGGCACTGCAGAAGAGGCACCTGCCTGCCAACTGTCTGCCAATCAGACTGAGAGCGTCCCCACAAGACCTCGCAGGGGCTGCCAGGTCCATGTTCCACAAAGCGGGAACAACTGCTACTTAATTACACAGACAGGGCCGAGGAGTGCAGCTGTCCCCAGAGTTAACTCTCAAGGAGCTGCGACTTCTGCAATTAGTTGGCCGCCAGACGCAGGGGACAGGCTTTCCCAGTCCCAGGAACAAGGGGCCACAGGGCTTGTCCACCCCCCAGCCTTGGCCCCCAGACCACTGCCTCCTCACAGGGAGCATTTGCTCTTTGCCCGGGAGACGGATTGGTCTAGGCGCAGCCTTGGGGCACCTTGCTTTGGCCCTAGGCTTTTCTCCTCTCTTCAACACTTTCCCCGGCAAAAGAGCCCAAGGCTCTGCACGGGGCAGGGGAGGGGGGGCACTCCTAGGAGCCCTTCTGATCACCAGGCCTGAGGGACACTAGGATGTGCCTTTCAAAATGGAGAAGCCAGGATACACCCCCTTTCCGGCACCCCAGGCCCCCTTCCCCACTGATCCACACTGGCCTTGGATGTCTCAACGCAGCATCCAGTCAGGGGCATCGCCGTGCGAGATGGCACCTTGACCATCAGATCCCTTTGGGTTTAGGTACGTGACAAGTTACCTTGGCGACTGCATAGAATCATGTGTCAATCTCCCCTCTGCGCTGGGCTGCAGCAGCTGGGGCCACACGGAACATCCGATGTTCCTGTTGGTGCAATGCCTGCCCCAAAGTAGATCTGCAGAGGGTCATTGGGAGATGGAGGACAGAAACCCCTTGTCGATACTTTGCACCTTCATTTCCTGAAAGGGCACTTTGAATGGGCGTGGGGACTCCCACCTTCTGGTTGGCTGTCAAGTGAACGGCGTGCAGTGTGTACTTAGCACCTTCTTCAGAACGAATCAATGTGGACTGATCAAAATCAAGGCGATCCCAGTTTCCCTAGCATCACCAGCTCGCTGTATCTCTTGCTGAAACCTTCCTGTCATATTAGGAAACCTTTCTCTGGTCAAAGCACTCTCTGTAAACCACAGAACATGGGTGATGAGATTTTTTGCACTGGAAATGTCTTTTGAGCTGCAAACCGAGTACCTTTTTCTGGGAACTGCTTGGGTCTTTTGCAATAAGGGAGCACCAAACCTCGGGGGGGGGGGTAAGGGTCACAGCTGCCTCCCATCCTGTTGACCCACAAGCCAAAGTGCAAGGGGAGAGGTGGAGGGCTTCTCCTGGGCAGAACACGTTGGTCATTAACTTTGTAAACGAACCTTCTGAACTCACTGCAGACTACTTGGCTCTGGTGTGTACACACTCAGCTCTGTCCTGGCACATCTTGCTTCTTGATTGTTTGTTTGACTTACTGGAAGAGCAGCTTGCCATTCCCAAGATCCTCCACAGGGTGCACAACGGTATGTGTGGCAAGGCTCCATGTCAGGGGACAGCCAGTTGGCAGGTGGGGCCGGTGGCATGGGTGCACACTCAGACCCGCCTGGGGTGGGGGCTTGGCACTCAGAGGAGTTGCATTCGGACATCTTCTTGAAAGGAGCTGTCAGCGCTGGTCCAAGGGTACCAGGGACTCTGGGCAACCCTGGTCTGCCGGCAGTCTTTTCCTTTCCCTTCTGGCCACCCCGTCCTCCTACTTGGGGTGTAAGGACACCATCCCCAAGGTGGAGGGTCCAGGTGGCAGGCAGAGAGAGACACAGTGGGAGGAGCACTTTCACTGGTGCCATAGAATTTCCTACTCCTGAGATGGAAGGGGAGCCAAGAAGCATCCAGTCCAACTGCCCCACTTTGCCCCCAGGAGGGAGCCAGACCCAGAGAAGGAGGCGGGAAGGAATCAGACCTCATCCTGGAGAGAACCAGGTCTGTAATTCAGGTCCCTGGTGCCCAATCCCTTTCTCATGTGAGTGGCCTCTGCTGCTCCAGAGTGGCCCTGAGTTAGTCTGAGGCTCCTCTGGGAGGGTCAGTGGTCTCTCTGTGAAGCCCGAGTCTCAAGGTACTGGCCTCAGGTTTCTGATCAAATCCATTATCCCCCCCACCTTTCCAAAGCTCTGCATTCCCACTCAACCACAAGAAGTTTTAAAATATTTATCATGAACTTTAACCCTAAAAAAACCCTGGGGGTAGAATCACTGCTTCCATTTTAAAATTGAGGTAATGGAAGATGGGTGGAGATGCTGACCAGCTTGTTCAGAGCCACACAGGTGGCACCTAGAGAGGTGGGCACTGGTACCCTTGTCCTTGGACCTGTGCCACAGGTCTCCAGCTGGGCCCTCCTGCACCTGCAGTTAGTGAGGCAGCCCAAAGAGAGGGCCAGGGCTGGCTCCTCAGCAGGGGAAGGGACCAAGGGCTAGAATCCATTCTAACTTATACTACCTGATCTTATTTGGACTCTTACTGGCCTGCAGTACACATCCTGCTTCTTTTGGGGAGTTTAGAATTCAGAGTGTATGGATTCCCAAGGTAATAGAGGATTTTTGTTTTATACACTGAAAATAATAGTCTTGTCATAAAATCTTGGGTTTGAGTTCAGTCCTATCACTTAAGAGCTGTGTGACCTGGGAAAACCTTCCTAACCTCTCTGAGACTTTCTGACTCTCCATAGGAAGATGCACATGCATGTTGGATGTGGAGTGTGTCTGGGGACAGCAGTGCTGTGGGAAGGGATGAGGTGAACGGCAACATTGGCTGTGCAGGCCTCTGAACCTGGAGGTCTCTGCAGAATGGGCCTGGACTGAGGCAGAAAGCCAATGTTCAAAGTCCCCGTGGACCACTCACAAGACTGGGGCTTGACTTCGGGCAAGTTGGCTTTCTGCATCCAAGTGCAGTTCCCGAGGGGCCCAGAGCTGGGGAGTGCAGTCCTTCAGTCCTGAAGTGGGGCTAGGTGACGCAGGACAGGGTGACGCAGGACAGGAGCCAATCCCGGCACTTCGCAGTGTTGTCTTAGGATGGAGTTCAACCACTGGAACGTCGCCGGGGCGCAGGGGCCGATCTGAGCATGTGCGGCAGGTGTGAAGCCCCTGCGCCCTCCGCTCCCCCGCTCCTGCTCTGAGGTGAGGGGCCGCTACCAGTCTCCCAGGGAAAGACCTCGGGGACCTCAGAGGACCAGCGGAGGGAGCCTCACCCGGGACCGGCCTCCTTCCATGGCACATCCTAGCTGGCCACCCTGCTGGGGGCGAAGGGTGTGTGCGCCGGCCGGGTACCTCGGCGAGTCCCCAGTGGACTTCCAGAGCAGAGACGGTGCCCCAGGATTCACCTCACTTCCCAAGTGATGCGCTTGCGTGGCGCCCGGGGCCACCACGGGAGCTCGTCACACCTGGGAAACCTGCGTGGAGAGATGCTGCAGCGCCTGGAGCCCTGGCGCCGACGCACCAGCTCAGGACCAGGTGCCAGGAGCCCCTGAGCTGGAAATCTAAAACCCAAACACTTTTGAGCAGAGTGTGGAACGCTGCACACTCTGGAACTTTGTTAGATGCACATAAATATTTAAAAACACCATATAAAATTACCTTCAGACTATGTGTTAAAGGCGAATGTGAAACCTAAATGAATTTTGTGTTTAGACTTGTGTGTCCTATCCCCAAAATATCTCATGATGTATATGCAAATATTCCAAATCCCCCAAATCCCAAAGTCTGAAATACATCTGATTCTAAACATTTCAGATATGGGGTCTGCAACATGTATATGGTTTTCTTGAATCCCAAGAACCCTCCTGGGGGGCTATCATTCCTGGCTACCTTATACAGATGAAGAGCCTGTGGGTCCGAGAAGTCAGGTCACAAGCAGACCCAGTCACTATGAGCTGGGACCCAGGATCCCTTTCAGGCCCTCCCTCCAGGTCAGTGTCTTGATCTCTTGCCTGAAGTTCCTTCTTTTCAGGGAAAATGAGGCAGATCTAGGAGCATGCTGGGGAAGAAAGAAAAGCAGGTGTGTGGCGTTAAATGGCTTTGCCAGCCCACACAGGGACCAGAGCGGATAGTGATCACTTCTGTTCGTCTCAAAGGGGTTGGTGGCATGGGATTGGGGACGAGGAGAAGTCTCCGCCTGGAAGAAGTTTGGGAGTTGGAATGAGTTTGTGAAGAAGGTTGTGGGTCGCCTTCCCTGGAGATGCATGCAATTAGGACACAGCAGCCACCGGTGGCAGTAATCGGTGGTTCACTGCCCATCAGAAACCAGGCTGGGCCTGCGGAACGTCAGGCGGTCGGCCTGCTGCCCCACTTCTGGACAACCTGCTTTGGAGAAGGAGCTTGCCGACCAGGACCGCTGGGATGGCTGGTTATTCCATCTTCTTAAACCCCTCCCTTCCTCCAGGGACCTGGGAGCGAGAGAAGCCCCTGTGCCTTTGAATCCATTTGCTTCACTTACATAACACCTCGGAGCCCCACCTGCTGCAGGAGGCGGAGGCTGCCCTAGGCCCTGCCAGCAGCTGCTCCTTTTCTGGCAGGGGCTTGGTGTCCCCTCTGGTGTCCTTGAGTCTGAAGAGGCACGTCCCAGAGCTGCCGCCTTCTTCCCCCTCCCGACCCAGTTCTTCCCCTGGAGGGGCTTGCTCTTGGCCTTTCCTGCCTCCCCACCTCCAGGGCTGACCTTGGTTTCCCTTCTGACTGCGTGCGTCCCACTCTGGCTGTCCAGGTTACGTCTGCTCTGGGTTTTCCAGGAAGTCGCACTATCTAGGAGGTACCAACTGGATCTGGAACCCAGATGTGTTCATTTCAGCCCCCAGGACACCGAGGCTTAGAAGAGAGGGCTCCGTTCAGACTCCTGCTCTCTGGCCCGTCTCTGTGGGTCAGCCTGAGTCTCCTTACCTGGGAGCAGGGATGGTCCTGATGCTGGTGGTTGCTGGGACTTGCTTGCAAAGGGTCAGGTGCCTGCTCCAGAGATACCATCGAGAGATGGCTGCCACCGCTGCTGGTGGTGTGACTTTTATTATCCTCTGACGGCAGGCTCCCTTGATAGCAGGATGCTGCGGCGAGATGGTTAGAAACGGGGAGCCCCTGCACACTACACAGTAGGACCCAGGCTCAGCAGACAGCCCAGGGTGGTGGACAGGAGCCCTGGGGGCATATTGCTGCTGCTGCTGCTGCATGAACCTCGAGTTGCATGGAACTCAGGACCTGCACTGGTGGGCTCCCTCTAGGTCAAGGGCTGAGCATTGACTCCTGGCCCCTAGCCAGCGCTCTTTTCCAAGTTTAGTTTGTGTTTCCTCCAATGAACCTTTCTCCATGATTACCAGGCTGGTTCCAGCTTCTCACAGGGAGAATTCAAGTTACAAAGGAGTTCAGAAGCTCAGATCTTTTGCATGATGAACCTTTATTAGGATTCCTGGATTAGCTAAGAGTGTGCGCCTCCAGAATGAGCTGGACCAGCACAGACCCCGGCTGCTGTCAGAACAGTTGATACTGCATCCGAAAGAGGGGTTTCCTGGTTCTTGGATTTACCCTGAAAGCTGACCTCTTGAAGAAACATCATTGACTTGGGGACATCGAAGGCATAGACTTTTGGGGGACCGCGGGAGAAGTCTGCAGGCAAGTTCAAGGACTTTTGAGGTTGGTGGCACTGTATCTTTATGGCATCTAATTCCACCTTCCTTCTTGGATTCAGACGGGGTCGCTGGAACTGTGACTCTGTCAGCCACAATTAAGGTCATCTGTGGCTTATAAACAGGGAGGGGGGGGAGAGAGAGAGAGAGAGAGAGAGAGAGGGAGGGAGGGAGGGAGGGAAAGGGAGGAAATGATGAGAGGAAAACAGACCTCTTTAAACATCAGAAACATCAGCTGGTTTGATAAACAATTTCGGGTCTTCTGCGGCACCATATCCTGTGAGGCAGAGAGGGGAGGGAACTTCACTGGGGAGGGAGGAAGGGGTGGAGGAGGGTGGAAGCGCCTGGCAGGAAGGGTCCTTTTGGCTCTGGACACGGGCTGGATGGCGGGCAGCTGGCAGGAGGAGTGGGCATTTGTAAGCTCAGTGCTTATAACTTGAGGTGCTTTGCTTTTGAGGTAATGACGATGTGTTGGAGGGAGCAGCGGGTGCAGGCTGTTAGTTTTAGGGGGGTGTCCTCCCATCTTTTATCAACTGATTAATGAATTTTACTCCTTCACGCACCACACAGCGTTCTTGGAGCTGAGTGTCACCAGGAAGAGAGAAAAACACAGATGAAGCGATTGCACCAATACGGGTGAATCTGCCTTGGTGACCAGCGTGTGAAATGGGACCTGCTGTGGGCAGATCTGCCCGGGTCCTCTCTGTGGCGAGCTTCTCCAGGGAAATGATGCTGGACCTGGGACCCTGGGGCGGGGGGAGGGTGGTGGTGGTGACAGGAGCCAGGTGGGCTGAGCCACGAGGCCATGGCCACCTCAGAAGAAGCAGAGCTGGGTTCAGTCCTCTGGGCCTGGAAGCTGTGACCCCTGTTAATGTTGCTCCCGTCTTAGGCACTAGGTTCACCGTGGGTGAACTCTGCTTATCCCTCCTGGCGACACTAACCGCCTCACGTATTGCTCATCAAGATCTAGAACACATGTGGAGCACATGACCTGCCTGCCGTTCCCAGGGGTGTTGATGAAAGACGTGCAGAATCACCCGGGCATCCTGGTTTCATTTCCTAACGCGTGGGTCCTCCAGGGCCGCCAGTCCGACGCTCCCCAGGGCGTGTTCTCGCAGATCACGGGTCACCTCCACAGCAGACACGGCCTAGCAAGCTCTCGTCTGAGTCAGATCTGAGCCCCACACAACCTGCTGGTCCCAGGCCCAGCATCATTTCCTTGGGAGAAGCTCACCACAGACAGGTCCGGGTCAAATCTGCCCATTAACACCTCCACGTTTTGGGAAGTGCATTTCATGCACGGACACATTTCTGTGTCCTTTTTGCAGGACTTCTCGCTGCATGTTATCAAGTCATTTATTAACTCACATGGAGCGGGGGCTTTGGTGTCTATACACAGTGGAATATTACTCAACTGAAAAGAAGAATGAAATTATGAAACAACACTTTTGCTGTCTTCATGGGAGAAGATGGCGGGCGTGTCGATTGTATGCCTATAGGTTCCTAACCTGGGAGTGATCATAAAGGGTCTCTATCTAATGCTGTGCATCACCCTAACTGACTGTGGCTTTTTATGCTGGTCTGGAAACCTTCTTGGCACAGATGACTCAGGATAACGGGAGCAGGTGGCTGACCTTGCAGGTGTCCTCTGTGGGCCACACGAAGCATCCATAATGAACTCCACTGTCCCTGTGCCCTGGGCCCAAAGCTGCTTCTCCCTGCGGCACCAGCGTCCTTCATTTGGTTTCTCAACCTCTCTGCTCTTGATCACAAAGCCACGGTCCTGACTACATCCTTGTAATTCCAGTGACTCAGGAGGCTGAGGCAGGAGGATTGCAAGTTTGAAGATAGCCTCAGCAACTTAGGGAGACCCTCAGCAACTTAACAAGACCCTGTGTCAAATAAAAAATAAAAAAGGGCTGGCTTCTTTTACCTTCGTGGCCCCCAGATGCCTCGTCTGTTCCCCTGGGTTCTTTGCTGGTCCCACAAATACATTGTACAGCTTCTAGCTTTCCTTGTCCTTCAGTCGATGTTGTTTCTTGTCTTGGACGAGGAAGAGTCACAAAGAACTCAAGGGTGGCTCATCCGATTCTTCCCTAAGGGGCTCCGGAACAGACCTGGCCAGGTGCACGGCCCCACGGCTGCCCATGGAGTAAGCAGACCTGGACTTGGATTCCAAAGCCACCAATTCCTGGCATGTGACCTTGGCAAGTCACTTCAGCTCTGAGCCACAGCTAAGTCAACTTTGAAACTGTTCCGATCTCATCAAGAGGTCAGTGAGATGCGGCGTGTAAACCCCCTGACACATTTGATAACCTCTTATGAGCAGGGAGTGTAAGATCAGAACATCTTGAGGGGCAGCTGAATCCCAGTAGGTCCAGGGGGAAGAGGAGGGAGTCAGGAGGAATGGAAGATGACTCCTAAATTTCAGAAGTGGGGCAGCAAGCAGAGTACGCCTGGGAAGGGTGGCGCCTCCGGCTGACTTGCTGACACAGGCTGCCTGGGCTCCCTGCGGCGATGGTTGTGGTCTTTTGATTGGTCCCAGGGATTGAACTCAGGGGGACTTAACCACTGAGCCACATCCCCAGCCCCTTCTTATTTTTTATTTTGAGATAGGGTCTTGCTAAGTTGCCTCCCTAAGTTGCTGAGGCTGACCTCGAACTTGTGATCCTCCTGCCTCAGCCTCCTGAGTCACTGAGATTACAAGGATGTGCTACCACGCCCAGTGGGTTGTGGTCCCTTAAGTCAGGAATGTGTCTGTGTGACTAAGCACGTCCTCCGGACCCTTCCTGTACCAGTCTCTGCCCCAGGAAGTCCACCCTCCATATCTGAGTGACCTGGGTTCTTCCAACCACAGCATTATTTTGTATATGGTCCCCTTTCTGTCAGCCGCTTCCACTTCAACTCCACTAAGTTTGAGTCTTTGTTGCTTTGAATAATAAGACGCTGGGGTTACCGGTCAGCTCTTTTTCATTTCTAAAACTAAACTCTACTTCCTCTGGGCTCATCAGGAGCGTTGGACTCAGCAGGTCCCGAGTTTCATGCTATAAAATTGTGCTGGTTTTATTGACCAATTAACACAGGTTAATGATGATTGTTTTTATGAACGTTGGCAGGTCACCCTCTGGACAGCAGGCTGAGCAATGTCCTCCCAGCCTTAATCATAGATCATAAAGTGTTAGAGCCGGAAGGGTCTCGGAGCTTCGCAGTCCAGCCCTCCCGGTTAACAGAGCAGGAAACTGAGTCCTGGATAAACAAACCCCCGGATTCAAATGGCTTCAGAAGAGAGACGGGGACACAGGAGGGCCGGTGATTCTTCATTCAGTCCAGAGGCTTGAGCCTGTCTCCCAAGCACAAAACTTAGGCTTGCAAATGGTGGGTGCGAAGCCCCTGCTGTAACGGGATTTGTAAGGCCAACATAGGAGGAATCAGACATGTTAAAGATCAGATGACCCGTAAGAGTCTCACCCACCTTGACATTGTAAGGCATTGTGTTGTAGGAAGTCTTCAATGCCTTATGTGTAATGATTTATTTCTTTGTTTTAACTCTTCCCCCTGCGGAGATGTTTCGCAGAGGCAGGGGCTGCAGTTACTCATTTTGGTTTTTTTCCTATAACCTTGTTTACAGTATGTGCTCAATAAAAGGTTCACAGAATGAATGAAGAGATGAGGTTTTCTTCTTTATTTCCAAGAAGAGTAACCAGGTCCTTGACTTCGAGGGCATGGTGAGCTTCAGAGCAGAGCGGCCTCTCATTTGGTTGGCAACATTTGAGAAAAGACCAGAAATACGCGGAATGACAGAAGAATTCAGTTTACTGGAAGATGCTGACAGTTGAAGCCTTCAGTTTTTCGGGGGTATGGGACAGGGGGGGAAGGGGGGGTGGAATAAAAACAAAGCAAAACAACCAAAAAACTTTTCAAATCCCACTGACACTTTTTCACTGAAGAAGAGTCCATAAAGCTGAGACCTGAAGCCACCTTGCCTGAGAATAGAGCTTTCACAGATGGGGATAAGGTCAGGCCAGCCTGTGGCCCGAGGCCAGGCCGCAGTGCCCAGCAGCTCTGGCAGAGAGTCGAGGCTGCAGGCCAGCTCGCTGCCCTCCCTGGACTGGCTCACCTCTGCATTCTGCAGCAAACCTTTACTCTGTCACAGAGAAACGGCACTGGAGTTGGAGGTCCTGCACTTCTCAGAAAAAAGAAGAATGTGAGAAAACATTTCCATTCGGTTCACACTTCAGTGGACTGAGTTCTGGCCACCGGGCCCTCCCTGCCCTCACCAGGTGTCAACATCTGGGGGCTGCACTCTCACCTGCAGCTCCAGCTGCACCTGGGCCCCAGGACCTGCTGCCCTGCCCCCGCCTGGATGGGGCCACCTCCTGTGGCAGAGGGGGCAGGGTGCTGATGGATTTCTTCTCTTTTACTGGATCCTGCTCAAGGCTGCTGATGTGCATCTTAATCATCCAGAGGAGTTTGCAGCTGCACTTCTCACCAGCAGCACACCCAGGGCTGGGCCTCAAGGGCTGGCTCTGCCCCCAGGGCAACAGGGAATTAAATCTTCTCTCCCAGCCCTCTGGTTGGTGCAGGGAGGGAGACCACGAGGAGAAGCCCCCGTGCTGTTGAGAGAGTGCGGGTTCCTTCCTCCTCCCCTCCTTCCTCCCTTCTTCCCTCCATTCCCACTTCCTCTCCCCCCTCTCTTCCTTCCTCTAGTTCCTTCCTCCTTTCTTTTCCTCTCGGAATATTTATTGAGCATCTACTAAGCACCAGGCATTCAATTAGGGGGTGTTGAGGAAGGAAGGGTACGAACCTTGTCAGAATCCGACCTCTTTTCAGGATGAATCTCCATATTGTGGAGAGAGAAAGCAAAGCTGTGCACAGAGGTGACTGACTGAATCCCGCCCCACCCCGAAAGTTGCCCCCCCAAATCTATTCTGTGTCACAGGGCAGATCTGCACTGAGTGGGGTGTTTCCCTAGCAGAAGGAGCGCAATTGCAGTTGGGAGAACAGAGAAGCTATTATGCAGGGTGTGGTGGTCCAGGGGATCCTTGGAAGGAGGGGTGTGTCTCTGGGTTTTCCACGTCCAGAAATGGTCCCTTCCTTCTCTATCATCCACTCCTCTCCTCTCCCTGAAGAGGCTCAGCGCGCAGCTCTGAGGTGCCTTTCCCCTGTTCCTGGCTGTCCTTCCTGTTGGGAGCCTCCAGGGGCTTACAATGCTCCGCAGACAGTGGAGTGGACTTCTATATTCAGGAACCAGATGAGACAGAAGACGTTTTGAAAATGGACTTTAAAATGTCAGCTGTATACATTATATCAACACAGGGAGAAGTGCAGTTTCAAAAAGAGATAAAAACACCTCATGCGTACAGTTTTCAAAGAGGAATGGCGCCCTTTGGGAGGATTTGGGAAGAGCCTTCAATCTGTCAGCCAATCTGGGAGGGCTTCATGGAGGAAGATGGCCTTGAGGATGATGGGAGGAGGCAGCTGGAGCCCCTGGCCAGGGTGGGAGGTTTGCGGGGCACGGGTGCTTGCCAGGCTGGGGCTCTTTGAGGGCAAAGACTGCCCAGATTCTCCTGCGTCCCTGGCAGCCTGTCTGAGGCCCGGCACACACACGAGTGAGCTGTGAATGAACTACGTGGGAAGGAGGAGAGGGGGTGAGAGTGGGAATCACTGACGGCCTGGGTTGGAGCAGGGGCCAGGCCTCCCTCTTGGGCCTTGGTGAAGGGCTGTGAGGAGGAACAGCCAGACCTGAGCTGTGCAGAATTCAAAGCCCCCTCAGGTGGGGTGACCCACAGGCTGGGCCCCAGGAGCCTAGCAGCTGCTCTGCCTGTTTAGCATCCAGTGGCACTGGGCAGGTCCCCTTGGGTCTGTGTCCCCTGCTCCTCCTACAGGGTGACCCACTGGGAATCCAAGGTGGTGAGGAGGCTGACTGGCTGGAGGTCGGAAGGGGAGGCTGTGGCTCCAGCTGAAGGAGGAGGACAGTTTGTGCACAGCAGGATGAGAAGAAGCTACAAAGTTTGGCAACTGATTGGTTCAGTAACTATTTACTGCGTGTTTCACCTGTACCTAGTCCTACACCTGCATATCTGCCCTGGAAGACAGTGGTGTTATTGCTATTATTATCCCATCTTATGGATGGGGAAACTGAGTCTCAGAAAGACAGCTTGACTTTTCACTCCTGCCAGAGCTCCCAGCCTCTGCCAACTTCTGCTCCTCTGAGTGGACTCACCCAGGAGGCTCCGTCTCCATTGTCCATGAAGGGAAGGTGGGCACTCTGGAGTCAATGGCTGCATGCAGGTCACATGCACAGAACAGGAGCCTGAGCAAGAGGACTGGGGTGCTGTCGTCAGGACTCTGGAACAAGGGCCCTCACCTGGGAAGGCATTTATATATAGCTTTTGCCTTAATTGATTCTCAGGGCAGCCTTGAGAGTTTGGCATGGATTTTTTTTTTTTGGGGGGGGAGGTACCAGGGATTGAACTCAGGGTCACTTGGCCACTGAGCATATCCCCAGCCCTATGTTTGTATTTTATTTAGAGACACGGTCTCACTGCGTTGCTTAGCACCTCACTGTATGGGCATGCGCCACCACGCCTGGCTGACATGGATTTTTTTTTTTTTTAAATCCCATTTTCCAGTTGAGGAACCCAAGGCTGGAAGAGGTGAGAAGAATTGCCCAGGGTCACTTAGCTGGCACATGGCCTGAGAGTGGAGTCAGGCTCTCTATTCCTTGGACTGTCTCTGATCGAGGTGAACATGAGATGCCAGCGGATGCCACCTTGCTGGAGGCTCAGAGGTGTCCTAAGTGAGAGAGGACGGTGGCCAGCGATGCCCATCGGGCGTGTGGCCTTGTCCTCAGAGCCCCGAGCAGCATGGAGGGCTGGGGCTGAGGATCTGTCTGAGAGTGGCGTAGCCTGATGACCAGGGCTAGAGGACAACGCTGTTGGCAGGCAGCTCAGAAATGAAGGAGCCGCCAGGAACATAGGCCCTGAGGTACCCTTTCCAGAACCTGGAGGGCCAGGAGAAGGTAGGGCAGGGACCCCAGGTTGGGGTCCCTTTGCCATCCCCAACTTAATCTCTAGGCATCTGGTCAGCAAAACCTTTCCCAGCAGTCATGCTGACGGGCAGGGCACGTGCCTGGGAGCCCTAGGCTGCGGTGAGAGGAACACGTGCCCTAGAGACAGACTGCTCTGCTTCAACCCAGTCTAGCCACCTCCTGCCTCAGTGACGTGGGGTCTCAGTTGCCCTTCCCATAAAATGGACCAATGGTTGCTTCCTTAGAGGCATAAGGCGTGAAGGTCTGCTCACACTATTGAGACTCTGTGCCAGAGCTGTGCAGGAGCTGGGGCTGGTACCGGAAGCCACACAGTCGAGGTTCCTGCCCTTGGGCATTTTTGCATTGGTGTCCAACACAGCATACACCGTCCCCCCCCCACAAGCCTCATGTCCCTCCTCCCACTTGCAAAGGTGCCCACATTCTCCCCCACAGAGCCAGACTCCCTGCCAGCAGCAAGGGAGAAGGAGGGGGCCAAATTCAAACCCTGTCCTAAGGCACAGTTCCAGAGGAGGCAGGAGTCAGAGGTCAGCAGGGGTGGGTGAGGCTGGGGGGGCTGGGGGCAAAATGGAGGGTTGGCACCTTGTGGCCCTCCTTATCTGGCTGCCCTTGTACGAGACGCCCAAAGAACTTGACAGTGATGATCTCACTAGTGTTCAAAGCTTCCAGAGGGAGGCCAAAGGCAGGGCAGAAAGCACTGGAGTGTGCTTGTGTTGACAGCTGCAGGATCAGAGTGTCTGGCTCAGGATCACAGGCTGCGGGGGTGGCGAGGCAGTGCACAGATTCTGAGGGCCCGGCACCCCTGCCCAGGGCCAAGTTCACCAACACACTCGAGGGAGGAGGCTTTTCTAATCAACAGCCTGCCTGCCCTGTGTTCTGCATCCTTCCCACTCCCTAAATTGGCCAACGGAGGCTCAGAGGCAGGAGGAGGTTGACTTAAGGCCACACAACTTCATCCCAGAGGTTGAGATGCAGGTCTCCACCTGTCTCCATCACACACAGATGGAGTGGCCTCCTCTTTGGGCTGGCTAGCACAGTGGACCAGGCTGACCCATCTTAACCTGCCTGTGCATAGGTGCACCTGTGTGCAGAGGAGCAAGTGGCCGGGACCCAGAGGGAGAAGGTGGGTCAGGTTTCTGGGTGGCCCCTGGGTCCAGCGGTCACCAGGCATGAAGCATCGTCCACCGTCCTTCCTGGGGTCGGCCCCTCTACCAGACATCTCTTTCCTCATTGTTAGCATCCCTTGGATTCATTTTCTCAGAGCGTCTTGGTCCGTCTCTGCTTTCCCATTCATTCCCTGCAGCGCCTCCGCTGCTCTCCTACCCTGACCCGCTTCCCCGCAGCTCCCCGGCACCTGCCCCAGCTTCTCCCTTCCTCTCCTCCTGCCGCCTTCCCTTTGTCTCCTCCTCTGCTGGATCGGCCGGATAGCCCGCGCCTCCTCCCCGAGCCCCAGCTGCGCCCTCGCCCCGCCCCTGCAGCCGCCCTTCCCTTGCGCCCGGCTCTGGGTGATTTATTACTTGCCCTGCTGCTTCTGACAAACTATTTGTAGGAAAATGAGATTTGGTCGGTGCTGGATGGCTCCTCTGGGAGGCAGGCGTGGGGGTCGGTGTCGGAGCCCCCGTGCGGGCCCTGCCGGAGCCCACGGCGCTTACGGAGCTCTTTAAGATAAATGAGCAAAATTAAGAGACTCACTGGGGGAAGAAAGCCCTGGATGGCGGCGCGAGAGCGGATGGCGCAGGATGGCGCACGCTTCCTCCCGGGAAGGCATCCACGTGCGCCCCGCGGGGCCGCCCCATCTGCTGCGGACTCCGGGGACGCCGGCCCCAGAAGAGCCTCGAGCAGGGCGCGGCGCTCCCTGCCCCCGGACGGGCGCGACCAGGGCAGAGACCTCGAGTAAGGCGCACGCAACAGATGGGTGGCACAGCAGGTCCTGGAGGTGGCCTGCAGGAGGACGCACTGCGCAGGCGGTTGGGAAGGCTGAGCGCCCAGTGGGTGGGGGTCCAGGGCGTGGCGGCGGGAGGGTGGACGCCGGGCCGCCGGGTCCCCCCAGGCCAGACTGCTTTAGCCTCCCTGGTCCCTTGGGACCGTGGTAGAGCTCGCACCTGTTTGCAGGCTCCCCAGGGGTTCAGGAGGCAGCACCGACTCCAGCCTCGGCTCAGGAAGCCTCAGGCCCTGCTCAGCGGAGGTTGAACTCCTCTGACAATCCTGAAGTTCACAGAGGGAAGAAAATAAAGGGGTTGGAGTGCAGCTCAGGAGTAGAGCCTCAGCATGCCCGAGGCCCTGGGTTCCATCCCCAGCACAGTAAAAAGAAAAAAAAAATCACCTGTTATTCTGCTGCTGATATCTTGATATTTATTCTAAGTCTCAAAAGACATATATATTTAAAGTCATGATCATATTATAAACATTTTGATATGTTTTAGTTTTTTGGCATTATATTGTAAATACCTTTTACAAATCATTTAAAATACTTCTTTGAAAACAATTTTAAATAAGTGTGGCATTTTATTGTTATATGTTCCACAAATTATTTTTAACAAGGCACATATTTTGTTCATCTTGATTGTTTCTAAAATTTTGCTATAATAAAGATGTGTAAACTTAGCCTTTGCCAAATCATTTCCATTTTTATCACAGTCAGTGACATAAACAGTGATTTCTGCCCCTCCCTGGCTTCCTAAGGATAAGATGTGGCATTTTGAATAGAGTAGTTGACAATCTGAATTCCAAGCCTGGACCAGCCTTTCTAGAACTTTGTATGCTTTCAAAGACCTCTCTGATCTGCAAGCCATGGCAATCTGAGAATGTTCTGGAAGCAAGGATGTGAGTTAAGAATGAAAAGAGATATGGTCCTCGAAGAAAATGGTTATTCATTCTGAATCTTTGTAAGACATTTATACCTAAAATGTGTGCCAAATTGTAAGAAAAGGTGGCCTTGCCTCTGATTGGTGTCATTATGTTCTGTGGTGATGCTGATTTCAGAGAGTATTAAAATGGGAAACTTGAAAGTGGTGGGACCATGGGAAAATTTCGGTATGAAGAGTGTCTAGTAACATGGGGCTGAGAAGAAAATGGGGATTTGAGGTAGAAAGATATCGGGAGGAAAGTGAAAATGTGTGGCTGCACACAGATGGATGGCAATTTTGACATGGAGGTCCACCTGCCTTGGAAAACAAAGATGGGGGACTGGAGTTCACCTGTCTGTCTTTCTGGCTGTCAGTGTGGAGCAGATGGGTCTCAGGAGTCTAGACATTGAGGCAAGACACTTTGAGCATTTGTTATTTGTCACCACCAGCACTTTTATTGTAAATGAAAGAAAATGTGCAAATATTATACTTAGATATCTACTGTCATGACCCTTCCAATCAATCTATTTCTTGAACCCTTTGAGGACACCTTACATCACTTGCTCTAAACTTGAGTGTCTTGGGTCGCCAAGCAGCTCTGGGAGGCTCAGTGCCGGGTGGAGTCCATAACTGTTTCTGACATTCAGAAATAGAAATTCTATAATAAAGTGTCTCACGTCAGTAAAATGTGGATTTCTTTGCTTTGAGGTGACTGACACCAACTTGGTTTCGGAGTAGTTACTATCTCAAATGGATTCTTCTGACTGGTACTTGTCTAGGTGTTTGATTTCTAAACGAAAGGGAGAAAAAGCTGTCAAATCAACAGTCTTTTTTCCTCACTGTGTAGGAATCAGGGATCTTGGATGGATCCAGCTTGGAAAGGAATGTTTTAGCATTCGGCTTTAATCCATGCTACTGCCCAGCTGCCACTGGAGGAAAAAGAGACCAAAGAGGAGAAGAGTCCTGATTCTGAAATTGGTGGGGATTTGCTAAGAAAAAAAAAAAAAAAAAACATCCAAATATCTTTTGCACTGAGATCAAGAAGGAGAGAGGTGGGATCTGGTGGAGATAGGAGGGGGGACCAGGGGCAAAGAGATTACTGACCAGCAGAGAAGAGCCAGAACAGGACAGAAACAGAGACCTCGGCCTAAAACAGATGACTCATAGTTGATTCAGCCTGTAGATCCCCACCTCATTTTATTGAGTAAGAAAAGATGTGGTGGCGGGTGTGGGGGCAGAGAAAAGAAATTAAAACACCCCAATCCTTTTAATTCGGCTCAAGATTTACTCTGCATAACCCAGCCGTATTTTTGGTAGGAAATTCATGGCTCCTCTGTCCCCAGTAACAGAAGGGTGATCTTTATGGGACCAGCGTGAGGAAGCTGGCGGGCACAGCCCCCGTCACATTAAACTGTCTCAGTGAAGAGGCAATTTGTTTGATATTAAGAGTTATAAAAATATCAGCACAGAGCAGTTACGCCAGGGATACTGCACAAGCCAATCTGAATTTTAATGTAGTGTGAGCAATAAGCACCGTGTTCCTTGAGTTCCTGCCACACTCCCTCTCAGCAAATATTTGAAGAGAAAAAAGCTCCGGGTGTCCTGCTCTTTTCCACTCCGGCCTCATGTGGGCTCTGTCCTTACCAGATGTGTGGGAGGGGGCAAGGGCTTCTGGGAGCCCGGGAGGGGGATTCTGGGAATGCCCCACCCTGGCACCCTGAAGGGAGAGATCTGGAGGTGAGGCCGAAGGGGTCCGGTTTCCTGTCACCCTTTAATGCCACCCCTAGTCACCATCAGGACTGTTCCCCTATCTGCCACCATCTAAGGATTTTCATCCCAAGTGGCATCTTATTAACCTAGTGGAATGCCACTTGTCAAGCACCTGCAATCCTGTAATCTCAGCACCCATCACACCCCGTCTCTTCATCTCACTCCCGGGCCCACAGGTGCACACTCTGACCTCTCCCTGTGTCCCCTCCCATCAGTCTTATCATTATTTCCAGTCTTCTCCCTTCACCTCCCGGTCACCTCTTCCCAGCCTCTTTGCCTATAAATATCCATCCAGCCTTACAGATAGAGCTTCCTGAAATGTGCTGACCAATTAATTCCACTTCCATGGGGTGTCTCCTCGGTGTCAGGCACAGTGGCTGGCGGAGACACAGATGTGAACAGGACCTGGTGTTCTCTGCTTTCCAGGGACTCACCGTCGGGGTGGGAGACAGCTGGGGGTGCTGGGCAAGCACTGTGGGCATTCTAACTCTGGGCCCAGGGAGATAAGATCCTCAAGAAAGATCCAAATGAAGGTAATGAACGCAGGCAGTGGAGGGCTGAGGGGGAGATACATTTGGCTTAGGAGAAATTGGGGATGTAGGGGAGGGGCCTCCAAGTAGAGGAAGGACTGATAGGTGGCAATTTGAAAAGTAGATGGAGCCGTCTGTCACAGAGAGAGGAAAGAAAGGGGAGTTGCTAAGCCATCTCAGCTTGGCTGCGGGGGCCCAGAGAGTTCCGAGGTGCCCACGCTAATAAGACCTCACAGCAGAGCTGGCTCCTAGCTTGTCTGATGCCCAGCTCAGGATGCTGTTTATCACAGACACACAGCAGTGATTCTCAGAGTACATGTGGGACCCTTGGACTCCCTGAGACCTTCTCAGGGAGTCTGGGAGGTCAATGCAGTTTCAGAGTCGTTTGTCTTTGCTTTGTCCTTCGCCCCTGAGTGTGCAGTGGGTTTTCTGCTGTGCAGGGGGGTGATCTGCATAGCCCCAGGAACCCTCGTTTTCCAAGTGACCTATGAATGCACAATGTTGGAAATCATGGCTGGTGAAGCACTCACTCAAGGCAGGGGGAGAACAGGAGCATATTGATGTGGCTTCAGACTCACACTGTCACAAGCCCCTAAGGAACTGCACTTGCTGTGCATGTTGGGGCACACCTATAATTGCAGCATCTCAGGAGGCTGAGGCAGGAGGATCTCAAGTTTAAAGCCAGGCTCAGTAACCTAGTGAGGCCCTAAGTAACTTAGACCCTCTCTCAAAATAAAAAATAAAAAGGGCTGGGGATGTGGCTCAGTGCGTAAATACGCACTGGGTTCAATCCCTGGTGCCCTCCACCTAAATTAAAAAGCAATAAAAAAATAAACTGCCATTTGTTGAATTCTGAGATAGCTTCAGAGAAAAACTTCTGTAATTATCTGGGAAGGTGATTGACACATTCCTCCCTTTTCCAATTCCATGTCTGTTTGAAGCTAGATTTTGTCCAATATACTTTGACCAAAACATCCCAACACCCAATGCAGATGCAGATAGCAGCATCCCGTGGTGACTACTAAGCCAGACTGTGCAAACATGTATGAAAATCACCCTGGCTCACTGTTTTTGAAAATATGAAAATGTTATCTTTGTTAACACCAAGGGGCTTATTGTTATTTATAAACGATTCATAGATACAAATTGTAACTGTCTTCTATATATGTATCATGATGAACCTTGATAGCTAGAGTCCACACAAGAAAATACTCTTGGACAGCATATTTCTAAATAATTTTTTAGGATATGAAAAGGTTTTGGATCAAAATTCGAAGGAGGCTTGAATCCCAGAGGGTTTCTGAGGGTCACTGGTTGGAGCATGGGCTCCGTCTGACTTAATAGAGCCATTCCTTGTGTCCCTTTCTCTCTCTTCGCCCTCTGCTGCCCTCTCTACGTCCTTCTCTCCCTGGCTCTGGTTCTTGTTCCCCACTTGCCGTGGCTTTGCCCAAGCTCCCCTTCTTCCAGAAGTTTCCTTCTTCTCTTTCCACCAGCTTCCCCGCCACAGCTCCTGCCTCAGTTCCCCTCTTCCCAGTTCCAGAGCCGGCCTCCCTCCCTGCAGATGCTCTTCCCTTCCTAACCCGGTTCTCTCTCCCCCTTATCTCTCCTAGTTCTGCTGTTGGGCTCCCTGTTTCTTCTACAGGGTACTGAGCCCCTGCATGCTCCTCACCTGCTCACCAGCTTCTTCTCCAGCATCTCTGATTGCCGTGGAGGTGAGCTGTGTGCACACGTGGGCTGAGACCCTTCCTGCACCTCCCAGCCCAGCCCCTGGGGCACCTTTTACAACAGAGGAACCTTGTGGCTACAGTGGAGAGAGCACAGCTGGGAGCCGGGCATGCTGGGCTCAGAGCTTCGCTTTACCACATCTTAACAACGTGTCTTTAACTGACTTACCCCACCTCTCTGAACTTGAGGTCCTACTTCTAAAAAGTGAGGGTGATAATGCTAGCCCCACTGAGATCTTCTGAGGATTCAACCAGAAGACACATACACAGCATGGCCAAGTGCTGATCCATGACTGTCATTGAAAGAAACAGGATGTTGAGCAGAGAACGTGGGAATTTATGAATTAGTTACCATTACCTGTTTAGGAAATTGTAAATCACAGTGAGTTACAGTCCAGACCACAAGCTCCCAAACCATCTCACGCAGCACCTGGGCAGCTTGGGCAATTCCTGGGGGTTTATGGGTGGAGCCTACCCACCTGTCATTTCAAAGAACTCTGATGCACACCAAATGCTGGCCATACATACCCAATTTTCCCAAATCTTCAATTTCTCCCCTTTTTTGCAAGATTTCCTCATCTGTAAAGACCCGCTCGGCCTGTACATGATGGTAGTTACTGACATCTCATGTGGCCCAAGTGTGCTCTTATGGATTTTCTCTTATGGACTGGCTGTGTGCTCTACCAAGTTGACATCTGAGGCCAGTGTCCCCTTCACCCCCGCCACCTGCTTCAGCAGAGCACAGCCCAACACAGAGTGAAATGGGCCAGGGGACCTTGGGCATGGTGCCTACTATCTCGGGGCCTTTATTTCTTTGTTTCAAAGTGAAGACAGCCTTATCTTGTGAAAACTTTCTGAGAATCACATGGGCTGATGTGTCCGCCGGTGGCCTTCTGGGTTGCTACCATCCAAATGCTACTTCAAGTTGTTTTCTTTGGTGAAAAGCCCATTCCTGTCCATTAGTGAAAGAGGAGGACTTGGGGTCATTGTCCTTTAGGGCTTCCACGGTTTTAGGACCTACTCTAACTCCTTGCTGGCTCCGGCTGGGCTGAGTGGACCCCAGCGTCGGGCTGCTGTCCCTTCCTCCCCCTTCATCCAGTCTCAACCAGTGTCTTCCGGGAGACACCGCCTGTCCTTGGCCTGCTTGACTGGGCTGGTGCTTGGGAACAGGCTCTGGACCTGCCGTCCCTCACACTGGAGGATTCTTTGGGTAACCCCACTTCTCCTTCGCCTCCCCGCCTGTGGGTAGGACGGGGACACCGGGAACTGTGTGCTTGGTTGGCAGGACTGGAGAGGCCGTGTCTGGGAGCACGGGCCCTTGTTATCGCTTTCTTTTCACTTCCCCAGGGGAGGTCGCGATGCTCTCCGCGGTCACTGCTCCCCTCATCTCTGACCCCTTTTGCTCCTGGGCTGTGTCTCCATCTCCACTCTGCTCAGGCTGCCTTTTCAAGAGTGGCCACTACCCCTTGCTCTGGAGAGCCATTAGGAATAGCTGCTAAGTGGGGTGTGTGGGGGATGGCTCCTCTCTGCCCCGCCACTCCTTCACCGGGTGCAGAGATGCTGGACTCAGAGATGTTGGATGCAGAGATGCTGCAGCCCTTCAGCTTGAAGGCACACACTGCCCCCCTGCAGAGGGACCCCTGGGCCACAGGCTGGGCCAGCTGCCCTCACTCTCTGCAGTCCTTTCCTCCATGGCCCAGTCCTGGCTTCAGACTGGTCCCCATGATGGGTCACTTGTTGTGAAGTCCCTCACTGCCAGATGCTCTCCATGCAGACCCTGTTCATGTCACTGGAAGTGTCTGAACATGTTCAAGCCCCACGTTGTTTTCTCAGGAAACTTCTTTGCTTCTCACAAGACACATAGACTCTGAGGGGTGCTGGATACAGAGGCCCAAAGGCTCATCTGGGTCACCTTATGCCACCCACCATGCTAAGGTGAACACCCCCCCCCACCCCCTGAGTTCTGTGCGTGCAAAGCACTTTTTGTAGGATTAGGGTGGGCTGAGAGTGGAAGGTGGCAATGACCACAGCCTGCTTTGCCCATATGAAGACTTGTCTTGCCTTTCCCTTTTAGTCATTTATCCATTTATTTGGAAGAGCAATTCCAGGACACACGCTGAGGAAGGCAGGAGGCTCTGAAGAGCTTTCTGGAGAGGTGGAGGAATAAGCTGGATGGCTGAGGGGGCTGGGCCTGTCTGCTCCTGAAGGCAGGCTGCAGAGCCCACTGGTGATCCCCTGTCACAGGCCCTTCTCCAGCTGTCATGTGGATGCCACTTAGTGAGGGTAGCCCAGATCAGGAGGCAGGGAGAAGAATGATGGGGTGGGTTAGTGGATGGGAAACTCTCCAGACTGCTTTGGGGGAGGAAACACACATGGGGAAATCAGGAGGCCCCAGATCCTTCTCCGAATCTTCTTTAACTATTCCTGGGGAGGTACATCAGACAAGGCCCTCTCTCCTCAAGGACAAGGGGGTGCAGGACCACCCTTGCCCCTCATCTCACACCCACCCAGTGCTCACGATGTGCAGACCCCACTCACTTTTGAACACCCTGGGGGTGGGGGGTTGGTGTCAGCTGCTCTTGACTGTGTTGGTGCAAAGCAATGGCCCCGGGGTCCCAGCAGAGAGAGCCAAGACTGGGTTGGAGGGCACCTGGGTCAGAGGGCACCGAGGCTGGAGACCTTACTGACAAAGAACAGGCGAGATTCAGGGAGGGAGTAAATGCCAAGAGAAGAGAAAAATGAAGAGGGATGACTGTGAGGTTCCAAGGCCAATGGTGCTGCCGGTGGTAACCAGGAAGTCGGGAAGGGCTCTGGTTTGGAAGGGAGGATAACAAGCTCTGCTTTGGACAAGTTTCCTTGTGGAGGTTGGAAGGTCAACCAAATAGAGATCTTCCCCAGACAATAAGAAATATGAGGTGGGTGAGGGGTGAGGGGTCAGGGACGAGATGGGGGCTGAGCAGCCATGGGACCATGGGGACAATGCCTGGCTGCTGAGGTCAGGCATTTGTCTGCCTCAGAGGTCCCCATGGGTGCCTACTGTGGGACAAGCACAGATCTGATGCTGGGGCATGCTGCAATGAATCAGATGGGAAGGCATGTTGTTGATTGAGTTGCTTGGAGAAGGGAGTAAGTGCTGTCAACTCACCAACTGGCCTGGGGAAGGAGTACCAGAGCAGGAGGTCAGCCTGCAGGCAGAAGGCCAGAGAGGATGGATTGTGTGGTGGATTGCTTAAGGCCTGAGTTGGCTTGCGTGTGACAGAAAATCCCACTGTGGTGGTCTACACACAGCAAGGGACCATTAGCCTCCCACAAGGCAAGAGATGTGGAGGTGACAGCCCAGCACTGGTTCAGAGACTCCACCAAGTCGGTAGAGACTCAGCCAACCTAACTTCAGAGCTGCCCGCAGCTGCCCACATTGTGGGATCAGACGGTTGGCCACAGTCTTGCCGTCTCCCACCCCCATGTGCTGCTTTTCTTCCTTCTTTGGTTTAAGGTTGTGTTTTTCAAAGTGTGGAGCTCTTGGGGATGCTTCAGGGGCACCTGTGGAGGCCAGAGGGCAGGTGAAGGGGGCTGGTCTGCAGAGCATCTATGTGTACAGATGTCAGACATTGCAATATATAATTCAACTATAGATTGTTCCTTTTCAAAAGAGCCTCTGAGAGGGAAGCATTTCCTGGAGTTGTAGGCTGCACGAACAGGTTGCCTGTTGGGCTTCATTTGCTAAGACTCCTGCTGCCAGAGGTATGGCCTGCCAAATCACCTGGCTGGAGCATGCATGTATGTGCAAGTATGTGCATCTGCGTGTGCACATGCTGCACATGTGTCCTCAACTTGTGAGCATTCACCTGTGGGTCTCTCAGTGTCATCTACCTTTCCTCCCCTCAATGACCTGAGCCCTTGCCTCCCTAAAGACCACTCCATCCTGTCACCAAACACGCCTTGCTTACTCCCAATCTGTGGTCTCCTCTCAGATTCTTTCTTTCTTGGGAGAAAAAATTTAGTTTATTTTGATTCTTGATTTCAGAGGTTCAGTCCATGGTTGGCTGACTCCACAGATGAGGCAGAGCATCATGGTGGAAGAGTGTAGTAGAGGAATGTTGCTCAGTTCATGACAGAGAAAGAGAGACCGAGAGACTGAGAGACAGAGAGTGATCCACTCATCAAGAACAAACTATAACCTCCAAAGTCATGTCCCCAGCGACCTGTCTCCTGAAGCCACGCCCTATCTGCCTACAGTTACCACCCCGTTAATCCCTATTGGTGAATTAATCTACTGATTAGGTTACATGTATTATGAATGAATAATTTAACCTCTGAACTTTCTTGCATTGTCTGACACATGAGCTTTTGGGGGACATCACTTATCTAAACCATAAAATTCTGTCCCTGGCTCCCAAAAGCTCATGGCGAGGAACAAAAGACAGTTAGTCCACCCACTTCTAAGAGTCCCCATAGTCTTAACAGTTTCAGCCTTGACAAAAGTTCAAGTCCAAAATCTCATCTGACTATGAGCCCCTGTCAAGATAAAAAGCAAGTTACACATATCCAAAACTACAGTGGCACAGAGTAAATATTTCCAGTTCAAAAGGGGGAAAATAGGGGCTGGGGATGTGGCTCAAGCGGTAGCGCGCTCGCCTGGCATGCGTGCGGCCCGGGTTAGATCCTCAGCACCACATACAAACGAAGATGTTGTGTCCGCCAAGAACTAAGAAAAAATAAATAAATGTTAAAATTCTCTCTCTCTCTCTCTCTCTCTCTCTGTCCCCCCTCTCTCTCACTCTCTCTTTAAAAAAAAAACACAAAAAAACAAAAACAAAAAAAAAGGGGGGGGGGAATAGGATACAGAAAGAAAGGATGGAACCAAAGCAAGATAAAATTCATCTGGGCAAAAAAAGTTCAATAGCCCCACCTCCCACATCCGGGGCGCATGGCACTTGACATTCTCTCCAGGGGTTCTGTGGCTCCACCCCTATGGTCTTTCCGGTTGCCATCAACATGGCTTATCTCTTGGTTCCTCTCTGCTCAGTTCCTACGGCTTCCTGGGCAGACCTTCCATTTCCTGGCATCTCTTTAATTTTAGGGGTCTCCACGCCGCCTTGGCTTCTGTCCCACAGTTCCATGCATTGCCATCCCAGGGACTGTCTTCAAGGACTCTGACCCTGCTACACATTGCCCAGCCTTCCAGGCCTCCCTTTGAAATCTTGGAGGAAGCCTCTGTGACCCACTAACCCCAGCATCTTGTTTTCTTGCAGAACCAGAATCACATGGTTGATGCCAAGGTCTGCCACCATCTCAAGCAGTATCAAGCCTGCTGGGATCCTGGCTGTTATGGTTGAGCTCATAGTGAGACAATGCAAGAGGAGTTAGAGATGAAATGATTATGAGAGCTGTAACTTAATCAGTGGATTAATCCACAGACAGGGATTCTGAGGGGTAGTATGGCTCCAGGAGATAGGTCACTATATGCTGACGTTGATTTTTATCTTTTGTCCCTGGTGAGTGGAACTCTCTCTCTCTCTGCTTTCTTCTTGCCATGTTCTGAGTCGCTTTCCTTTGTCACACCCTTGCACCATGATGTTCTACCTCACCTCATGCCCAGAGGAATGGAGTTGGTCAACTATGGACTGACACCTCTGAATCTCTGAGCTCTAAATAAACTTTTCCTCCTCTAAAATTTTTCTTGTCAGTTCTTTTAGACACAGTGGTGAAAATAATGTCTGCAGTGGCTTCTGAGTACCTCCGGAGCTGAGCATGGTGACCCAGCTTCCTAGGGACCCCTGTGCAAGCAGGGGACCACATGATCTCTTCTCAAAGGAAGTTTAACTTTTACACCCTTGAGCCTGATGGGCATGGCCTAGCCAGTTCCTGAGACACCCTCCAGTCTCTTTCCTGTTGTCTCTATATGCTTTGCACTTTAGTGCCTGAAATATCTTCAACAAACACCTCCCTTGGCCCCAATTTTACATGCAGGTTTCTGGCTAAGTTGCAAGATTTTCAAATCTTTTTACTCTGCTTTCTGCTTTTGATTCTCAGAGTGAACTTGGTTAAAACCCACCAGCCATAGCCATGCCACTGCCTGAATGCCATGCTACCTTGAAATTTCCTCCACCAGAGTAATTAGTCCACCATCTTTAAATTTAGTCTCACAGAAAGGCTCAGGACATGAGCAAAATATAGAGAACTTCTTTGTCAAAATTCAACACAAATGGCTTTTACTCCAATTTCCAATAGAGTTCTAACGAACCCAGTCTTTACTGTCCCCAGTCCCATTGGCATTTGGATCTTCTAGGCTCCCACCAGAATTGCCCATTAAGCTCTGCTTACAATATTCTAAGGCTTCTCCATCCTGCATCTCCAGACTTTTCCAAAATCCTCTTACAAACCAGTCCCAAATGTTTCCCAACCACATGGCCAGGTGAGTCACAGCCATGACCTCACTTCTCAACATCAATTTCTTAATTAGTCAGCTTTTCACCTCTATGACTAAAAGACCTGACAATAATAACTTAGAGGAGGAGAAATTGATTTTGGTTCATGGATTCAGAGGTTCGGTTTATAGCTCTGGGCCCAAGGTGAGACAGAACATCATGGTGGAAGGATATGGAAGAGGAAAGCTGCTCAGTTTGTGACAGGCAGGAAGCAAAGAGCTTTTCTCAGATTCATGTATTAAAGCCTAGTGTCACATTATCACTCATTGTGATGGGGCATTTGAGATGGGGAGAGAAGAGAGGAAATAAGAAGGGAGAAAGGTAGCCCAGAGAAGAGGCACGGTGGCAGGTTGTTCTTGGCCTCAGGGATGAATTCTCGACTGGTGGGGTTCCAATTGCAAGACCATACACAGCCCCTCCTGCTTCTCAGAGCTGGCCCTTTCCAAGAGACGAGGAGGGACTTTGCCACTGCAGAAGGAGTAGATCGTGTGCCTGACGTTGTCCTAGGAGCTCTTCTGTAGCTGTTTCATCTTCATGCCAGCCCTGTAAGGCAGGCAAATTGGCCCTCCCTTTACAGATGGGGGAACTTTACTCTGTTATATGTTATGGTGGCCAGGAAGTCCATGGATTCTTTTTGTCCACGTGCATAGTTCTTACCAGTGGCCAGCTTCCCGTTTGGCCTGTATGGCCACTTAGTACCCAGGGAAATGTGCTCACCCTCTTTCCGCCTCTCACCTGCCAGCTAGGAGAATAGCACTTGGAGGTGAGAAGCCCCGGAAGACGTCTGCATTGTGAGGGGATAAGCCACCCAGGAACACAGCCAGACGTGGGTTTGCAGTGCTGAGGCACCATCTGACCCTCGGCTGATGACTCTCCCCAAGCCTTTGTTTATTTTTTTCTTTATAATGGAATTAACACCAGGACCCACCCCATGGGGTTGATGAGGAATGACTAAGTGGGTGTCCGTAAAAGCCTTTGCCATCCCCATTCCTGGGGAGGCTGTTAGCTTTGGGTGTCATGGTTTACAAATGGCAAAACTGAGGCACCTTTCCCAAGTCCCGTTTGAGGGCTGCCACTGCAGATTTTGGACTGAGAGCCTCAGAGCTGAGACTCCTTCCTTCCCTCCTTTCCTCTCTGTCAGGGCCAGCTCCCTGGAGCCCCTCCATGTTTATACATGTGGGGGAAGTGCCCTGTGGGGACCTGGGAGGAGTCTCTATGGCCTGAGGAGGGCCTGGAGTCCTGTTTCCTGGCAGGTTCTCTTTTCCAAGCGTGGCCAGGCTTACTGGGCTCCTCAGTGTTTCTCAGTGACCCTCCCGGCGCTCCTGTGGGAAGGGCTGAGTAGCAGTGGGGAATCCTCTCCTTCCAGATTTCTAATCCAGTCATTTAGACGGACTCAAAAGCCACACATGGATGAAACTGCCCTTATGTTACCACAGCCACAGGATGGACTGATTCAAGCTTTTTAAAATCTTTTACCTTGAAAACAAATTCATGGGGATATTTTCAAAGAAAGCTATGAGAGAAAGACAGAAAGAGAAAGGGAAAGTGGGAGGGAGGAGGGAGGAGATCAGAGAGGCTTCTCTGCTGGTCGATGACCAGGTCAACAGGACTCTGTGGATCTGAGACTTTGCCCCCTGGGCTGCTGACCAGTCCCAGTGTGGAGAATCCCAGGAGCAACAAGATCCACCCGGACTTAAGACTGACCAGGAGAAGGGTGTGGGGTGGGGGTGTTGTCACCTAGGTCACAGGTGGGGAGATCGCGGTACTGTCCACAGACCTGAGTGTGGGTGTTTTGGGAACTTCAACCTTTGTGGACATCTCCTGAGAAGATCCCAGGAGAAATGCCTCCCATTGACTCACATCCCCCATTAGCATTCAGACTCAAACAAGTTTATCAGATTAGCTTGGGTGTTCCGGACCCAGGAAATTGGATCCTGGCACAGGCAGGAAAGGATGGGGCTGAGGGAAGGGAGGGACCGGAGCCCTAGAGGCGAGGGTTGGAGGCACTGGAGACCTGACAGTTTGGGAACAGGAATGCCAAGTGGGAGCAGACAGAGGGATGGGGCAGCTGTGGTCTTCACTTGCCTCTGGGGCCTGGCAGTGGAGGTGGGCTGGAGTGTGACGGAGGTGAGAGGAAGGAGATGAGGACAAAACCCAGGGGCATAGTCTGAAGGAATTAATAATCAGGGGGGAGAACCAAGTCGTTCAGTCAAGAGAACAAGAGAAAGAAATGCAGGCTGTGCCTAAGCCACGGGGCCAGGTGCCTGGACGCCTACTGATGGACACTAGGGTGCTGGCTTCTTAGGGGTCTTTAAATCCCTTTCTTTTGATGCCAAGGAGCCTTTAGGACAGGGAGAACGTGCCCTGACATTCTTCAGGTGACCTTTGAGCTGGGCCTCCCCAGCCTCTACCTCATCCTGGGGAATACCTCTAGGCCTTCCTGACTCTCCCCACTTTCTACCTCTTCCTGGGCAACACCTCCAGGCCTCCCTGACTCTCAGGGTGAAGCTAGGGCTCTTAGGTGGAGCCTCTCATCTTTAGGGTGTGCACAACCCCATGCACATCCTGCACCCAGGGAGCCTGTCTGTAGGGTGTTACCATTTGGTCTAATGTATGAATATATGCCATGGTTATTTTATATTCTATTCTCTGGCCGCAGTGATGACAATGTATTTAAACAAACATAGCATGGTAAAGCAACCAGCACCACAAAACAGTGTATTCTCAGTGTCTTGAAGGTCATCAACAGGTTCAGACGACGGCACCCCCATCACTACTTTGACCTGGTTGCCTTGGGCTCATGTTCCACAACTCTCACTGTGTTCTCTCCTCTCCAAATTGGACTACGTGCATTTCACAGGATTTTTAGTCTGGCCTAACCATTTGGTGCTGGCTTCTGTTATTTGGGGCTGTCATTTCCACTGTTGAGCAAGAGTCTTGGCTTTCCCTGGGATGCTACCTCCAGGAGCTTAGTCCCCCGGGGCCACTGTTCACTGCCTCCACTGCTGACTCTTAGGAAGTGAACGTGTTGCACCAGCTACAGAAGGGAGCCCTCAGAGCATGTTGTCTGTACCCCAAAGGTCCAGTGTTTAGAAAAACACCTCTTCCAACTTACAAACATGCAGACTTCTTCTCTCCCCTCTCCTCAGGGCAGCTGAGTTTGGACAAGACCCTCGTGCCACTCTTGGGCTGCACACAGAATTACATGACATCTAAGCCTGCTGAGCAGCATGGGAAGTCTTCTCCCCTCCTGGTGAATTATTCCATGGGTCCCTGGCACTTCTACCTGAAAATGGCCACATCTTCAAGGAGCCACCAAATAGCTGTTTATGCACAAACTCCTGTAGATTCATTTCAAGATTTTCCTGGAAGCTATCTCACTGTTGCCCGAGTCACAGATTCAAGTAAATTTTGAGCAAGAGGTTATGTCCCATATCCATTTGCCAGACAATACCCAAGTCTCTGCTCTGCCCAGCTAGGACAAATGTTTTTCCAGTTAGGAGCATTAACTGGGCAGAGGTCCCAGGCCAGGGCTCTCCTGAACACCTCTGCTGAGAACTGCCTCTGAAGACAGGTATCCTAACTTGTCCAGAGACCACCTGAGGCCTAGGTCCACCTTTCCCCACGGCCAATATGGCCCAACACACTTCCAGGCAAGACATGTGTCCCCTTGTGCAGAGCCTCCAGTATTTCTGGAATTAGGGCTCCTCTTCTGTCTTATGCATGGGAGATGCTAGGGACTCCAAAGGGAGAAAGAGATTTGCTTTCAGTAGCATGAACTATGATGAAGGAAATCGGAACCAAGCACCAGGCCAGTTCACAACAGAGTGGACACCCGAGAGAAGGCAGAGATCTCTTTGTTTAGACCCAGGAAGTTTCATGAAATGCCTTCTTGGTCACTTACTACCTGTGGGCCAGGCGACACTGCCTGATCAGACCCTGGCCATGACAACCCCACTGTCCACCCTATTTCCTCTTCTTTCCTTCCTTCCCTCCGTCCTCTCCCCCGGTCCTCTCTTTGCTTCCTACCCTCTCCTCTCCCCTTCTCTATTAATTACTCACTCTAGCTGGTATCAGGGATGAGGAGGGGGGAGACACTGTCCTTGCCCTTGAAGGGCATGCACATCCTGCAGGGGGGAAGGCAGGTGTGTACACAATTAACTATAATAAAACATGGTGAGCGATATAATGGAGATCTGCCCAAGGTGTCGCGGGAGCACAGAGGAGGGAGGTGAGAAGCCGCCCAGAGGTCATCAGGAAAAGCTCCTCTGAGAAGGAGGTTTCTGAGTTGCCCTTTGAAGAGTGCGTAGGAATTTTCCAGGTGAACCAAGATGAGAAGGGCATTCCAGGCAGGGGACAGTGGGGACAGAGCTTGGCAGGGATTCTGCTTTGGCCCATGCACACAGGGAGGGATGCTGGGGTGTTTGACAAGGTGTCTCAAGGTCAGGGTAGATGGGATACACGTGACATGCTGCCAGGCTGGATTGTATTCATTCCATGACGGAGACGATGCCAGGGTCTGTCTTCGGGCTGTATCGTTTGTGCCCACCATTGTCTCTCCCCGTATTGCAGAACAACCCTTCTATTTTCCAAATCAAGCTCTGCAACTTTTTAGCCTCCCTTTATCCAGGTTGAAAACTCACTTTCTCTAGATGCCCATCCCCAAGGAGGCCGGAGCCTGGGGCTTCTTCCCAGTGTTGCTTGGGTCTCATTTCTTCTTTGGAGTGGAATCTGCTCAGGGCTTCCAGTCTGGACAAAACGCACTGGCTGGTGACCGGCGTCCATGTAATGACATGTTGGAAGTGGTGTGTTGTGAAAATGGCACCTACCTGAGTTCCTGGGTTGTGATGGTGGGACTGGGGACAGGTAAGAGCTGGGGCATGCCCAGGACCAAGACCCCGACCAGAGCAGGCTGGGTCACGACAGAGTAGGAAAAATGCAGCCAGGTCCATCCCAAAACTTTGAGAGAGGAGAGATGCCATGATGGAACACGTTCTAGTCCGAGAGCCTGGAGGAATGGCCAACGTATGGGCAGAGTTGGGGAGGACCGGAAGGGCAGATGATGGGGGTGGGGATAAGACCGTACCTGCCGCAAGAGCAGAGCACCAGGCCCCGTGGAGGCGGCTGCACAGCTGCCTGGGAGTGTGGGCAAGTGATTAGATTAGAGATATGGGCTCTGAAGTGAAGTTAGGCAGGGAGACTGGACAGAGCACAGAAATCCACAGAGAGCCCGGAAAGAAGAATCCTGAAGAAACCCTACAGTGTGCAGACAGGAAACCGAAGAGTCTATGGTGGGTGGACAATCAGCTGTTGGAAGTAGAGGACAGGGAGGAGCCCCTGGAGCAGGGGATTCTAGAAAGAGACTGAAGTCAGTGACAGTGAATGTTCATGAGGTCAGAGAAACCAAGGCCTCTGGAGATCGGCAGGGACCGAGTCCAAGTGCCCCTGGAGGAGATGAAGAAGGGCCTGCTGGTCCTTGTACCCTCTTCCATGCCTGGCCAGGGAGAGCACCTCAGCCCTCCTCTCCTGCTGTCTGCCTATCTACCTTAGCTCCCAATTCCCCAGTGGCTGAGGTGGCCAGCCAGAATGGCTGGTCTCCTTAGATGGCATGGTTGATCAGCTTCCCCAGGGAGGAGGCCAGGACAGTCTTTCAGCAGGGTGCGGTTCTGGGGGGGCTGGTGATCAGGCTTCCCATGCCCCTGAGAGCACAGTGAGCTGTCAGTAGCTCCTGGCTGGTGCAGAGGACCAGGGTGCCACTCTGGCAGTGGCAGCCACACTGGCCTCAGGGCACAGTGGACAGTAGACATCTATTTTCCTTGACATCTGAATGCTGTGGTCTCCAAAGGCAGAGGGCGAGCCTGAAGCTCCACCTCTGCTTCTTCCTGGCCAGCCCTTTCCCTACTGGGATGGTCCAATCAGCCCTGCACCTCTTCCTGCTGCCCCTGACACTCTGGTGTGGTGCACGGACTCCCTACTTCTGTCCCCTTGAGCAGTGGCCATCTTTCCCTAACATGTCAGTGTAAGGCCCTCATCCCAGGCTCGGTTAAGGGCAGACGTGTCTGTGGAGGTTAAGGGTCCATTTTCAAGCGTCCTCGGCAGAGACCCCAGAGTTCTAGCAAGGAGGGAGGCAGGGTATGCCAACCCTGCTTCTCCCAGGATGCACTGGGAGCCTGGGAACCAGGGGGGAGGGAGGAGGCTCAGCTGAGGAGCCCAGGATTTAATTCTATGCATCATTAAGTAGTCCTCTGAAAGTAGTGTCCCCCTATACATCATCCATGCTTAGTAAACAGCACGCTGACATTACATTAGCGGCTGGAAATGAATTTTCTCTTTTATAGGGAAATTGAGAATCCGCCAAGAAGAAAGAAAGAAAGAAGAAGAAGAAAAAAAAAACCTCAAAACCAATTATCTAGGCATTTATGAGTTCCACCCTGGTCCCTCTCTCTCTCCTCTCTCACTCAGATGCAAAGAAGCATTTAATATTTAATATATTAAGAAAAGAAAGAAACTTTGATAGATTATGTGGAATCTGGCATTAATTCCTCTGCCCCTCCTCACTTCCAAACCCGTGCTGGGTTCTGGATGACATTTAAATGGATTAAGGTGTTCAGATTTCCTTAATAGTGTTGACATTTTGGAAATATTTCTGGCTTTTTTCTCTCCTCGAAATAATAATAATAAATAAATACAGGAATGGATCTTCCCCCCTCCTCTGGACAGGCAGCCTCCGTCTAGTCTCCAGTGCCGGCTAGATTTACATTTTCCATTCTTATTTACAAGATTAAGGGCAAAGAGGAGAGAAGTCAAAGTCCTCCTTGGGAGACGTGGGCTGAGCCCTGAGAGTGGGGGCGTGACCAGGCAGAAGGAATTTTGCTGATCCCCAAGTGATTTCCCAGGCCCATGGCCCCTTCTCCGTTTCCCCCTTGGCTCCAGGGATCCTCCTGCTTGGGGTTCTTCTCTGTCCCTCCAGCCCTGGTTCCTGGCACTTCCTCCTTGGGGCTGTGCTGCCCTTTTTTGGTGCACTGTGGTCCAGTTCATTTGCAGACCTGCCCTCCCATGACAGACAGACGCACCCAGGATGCCTCCTCTTGTTTCCTGGGTGCCATGGAGACGTGGTCCTAATGGTGAACGTGGAGAAGGCGGTGGGTTCGCCTGCATTCATCCACTCTCTCCCCTGGGGTTGGAGTTGCTGTGGTGTGTTCTCAGGTCTGGATGCCAAGCCCTGGAGATAGGGCTCTGGTCATTTCTGACTGCGATTCAGGTCTGAGCAGGTGATGCAGCACATAGGAGGGAGGGGCAGGAGGAAGGAGGGAAAGAAAATGGGAAGAGAAAACAGGAAAAGGAAAGAAGAAGGAGCCCGGAGGAGGGAATTCGTCATAGGTTGATGCTGTAAAAGCCCCATGCTCTCTGCGGCTTCTAAACAAGCTTGGATCAGTAGCCCTCTTGTGTTGCAGGAGGCCCGGCTCTCTGCTCCTTCCTGCCCACGAGTGTCCATGGTTTCACGGTGCTGCTGGTCAACACAGTGGGCAGAAAGAGCTGCTGGTGTTTACAGAGGGTCCAGCGTTCCATACAGATGGCTCCTTGCAAATATTAATTAGAGGAAGATTAAATCATTTATTCCTGGAAAATGATCTCCATGCTATTTGATCCCTCAAGGTCTCAGTTTTCTTGTACAGAAAGTGGGACCAGCAAGCCTGACTGACCTGAGGACACCACTGTGCCTCTTACAAGGCCAGGGCACATTTGCTGGTGGCTGCTATTTTGTCTTGTTAGGCATTTAATCCAGTAGCGTGGACAATAGTTGTCACTAATCAGGCGAGACTAGCTGAAGTTTGAGAGTAGTCTGAAATGGAAGAAGGAAATAAATCATCTGATTTTATTGTGAATTGCAACCTCAAGTTCTGCACTGAATTTGGATGCAAGGACATATTTAATGTATAACCCAAATGAAGCAACTTGGATGGTGTGTGTGTGTGTGTGTGTGTGTGTGTGTGTGTGTGTGTGTGTTGCTGGGGATTGAACCCAGGGCCTTGTGCATGTGAGGCAGGCACTCTACCAACCGAGCTATATCCCAAGTTCCTGGATGGGTTTTTAGAAGAGCAGTTTCTAGTAGATTCTGCTGGAGAATTTCAACTGGATTTTGGCCACCAGGCAGAATGAGTACAGAATCCGCACAGATGGCGGCCTGAGAGGTGAGGGGCATCATTAGTTCCACCTTCTGTGGATAGCGTCTCTAAATCCACACTCACCTGCCTGCCTTTCTGCACCTCCTCCTGACCTTGACACCTGCCTATTCCTTCCAGGGTACAACTCATGTGCGGGTCCTCTGGAGAAAAATACCACAAAATAATTTTCATTTGAAATGCTGTATTTTTGACAAAGCTGACTTTTATTCCATCTTCCAAGCTATCCCGGCCCAAACTTCATGGAACTGCTCTTTCTCCTGGCTGTGTGTGGCCCGCTGGGCATCTTATGTGTATTGGACTTGCTTGGCTTAGCAGAGGACTCAGCAAGACTTCGGGGCCTGGTTTAAATTGCTTTTTTACGTCTTAGCCATAATCAGCTTTGAGCCTACTCTGTAGTTCTGCCCTTTCTTTTGATTTTGAGATTCTCTACTCTGCTAATCTATTAATTCTTGTGCTTTGAGTCATTGACTTTAGATTCACCGCCTTCATGGTCCGCATCTCAGCGTCTGTTAGATTCAGAAGAAGTATGTGTTGTCCGGCACACGTGATCTGCCAAGTGCTGTAATAGGTGCAGATTAAAGGATGAATAAGACCCATTTTATCGAGTTTATAGCCTGGTGGGGCCTAGAAGGGCAAAAGCTTGCAAACCAGTAAACAGTGTCCACAAAGTGCATTTGAAGGATTGAATTGGCACTGACTGGAGAAGAGGGATGGGGGCACAAGGGGAGTCCAGAAGGAAGAGGGGCTTCTCCAGGCAGACTGGAGAGCATGGTGTGGTGGGGGAAGGGCCCTGCAGAATTAGCATACACATGCTTCTTTCCACTCAGGAAGGAAGGATTCAATTAGGCTTCCGTTAAATTAGATGGCTCTCATTGTATCTGATGGCGAGAGGGCAGGAGAGAAGAGAAGGGAGTTCTGGATGCAGACCTGACATCCAGCCAGGCTCCCATCCTATGTTACCCAGAGCTTCTGTTAGATACCTTTATATGACTTAGGCTTTAGCTGGCCACTCCATTCATTCACCCACCCACTCAGCCAGTTGGCTGTCCCTCCAGCCAGTCCTGCACCACTCATTCCCTTGTCAAGGTATCATTATGCACTTTAAGGTCCTAGCTATTATGCAAAGTGCTGGCTGGAGAGTTTGGTAGGAGCATCATTGACCCTTAGTCCTAGGCCAGCCTGTGCGAGAGTGCTACACGGCTGTTCTCCCTGCAATATAATTATCAACTTTCTTTGAGGGATCCTCTGCCAAACTCATGTTTGCAAGTCAGACCTGCAAAATAAGCCTACACAGCATATACAACATGCAAAGACAGATCCAGTAAACACCAATAGAAAACCACGCCACTTGAGGAATCAAGCAAACCTCACCCCTAGGGTCATTGGAGGCCCTGGCTCCCTTCCTCCTAGCAGGATTGGCCTTTCTTGAATTCTGGGTTTATTATCCTTTTTATCATAGTTGGTCTCATCTCTATGTATCCTAAGCAATCCCTAATTATCTTATGATTTTGAAGTTTGCATAAATGGGGTCATGTGATATCTGTGGGTGTTCTTGGGTAGGTTAGTGTTCTCTTGCTCTGCTCAGTGCTGTGCTTGAGGTTGCTGAGCGGCTGTGTGAGGTTCCAGTGCATGAGTCATTAGTTGTCCAGTTTCCTGTGAATGGACATCACGAGTGCTCCTTTGCTGTAGTACATCCCTCTGTTAGAGCAACGTTGTTGAGAATTTTCTTTTCGCTGTCTCTTGCTGCATTGGTGAGTGATCTTTTGGTGGTGTGACCCTCAGTGTCACTTGAGTGCAAGCCATGCTTGGCTTCGGTGTAGCCGGTCCTGAGGATTGTCTTCCAGTGTGCTGTCTCAATTTACACCCTGTCGGCCTCTTCTAATTCTTCACCAGCACTTGGTGTGATCAGAGTTTTACATTTTGAGTGTGAACTTGTTTTTAGTTGTAATTTTAATATTCTAGGTCATTAATGAGCTATGTAGACTTTTGCATGTTTTCTTTTCCTATGAATGGACCAAAATGATGTCTTTGGATGATCGCTGTTAGGTTATTTGTCTTTTCCTTACTGATCTGCAGAAATTCTGTTCTGAAACGCTTTTGTTGCACATAGTCACATGTTTCCCCCCAGTTTATGACATGTCTTTTTGTCATCTTTAGTGTCTTTTAATAAATCCATGTTCTTAATTTCAACCCAGCCAACAATCTTTTCCTAGTGAACTTTATTCTTTACATTGGGTTTTAAAATGAAAATTTCTTATTCTGAGGTCATAAATATATTTCCCCATATTGTCTGTTAGAGTTTTCACTTTACCTTTCATATTGAAGTTAGGAAGCCATCTAGGATGGATTCTGTGTGTGCTGTGGAGGAGAATTCAGTTTTGTTTCTCTTTATGGTTAAGCAGTGGTGAGGTTTGCTGAAGGTTCCTCCCTCTCTTACCTGCAGTGAAGTTGTGTTCCTCTTAAGGGGTGTCAGTACATGTACCAACCTGTCTCTCATTCAGTGATCCACTGGGAAGCTCACCTGTGTTATTCCTGTGGAATCACCAGCAGATTCCATAGAGCTCATGAATCAAAACCCTGTGGAAAGGAGCCAAAATACTTATTTTGGTTGACAGCAACATTTCTTGAGAGGGGCAGTCCAGGATTTTTTTGAACTTGAAGAAAAAAGGCTAAGATCCAACTCTGACATTCTTTGCATGACTTTGGGTGCAGTTCCCCCCGCCCCAGTTTTTCTGAGCTCCATTTTCTTCATCTGTTAAGTGGGAATAGTTGTCCAACTTCAGGGGCTGTCCAGAGGGCTGCATTTTGCATGCTAAAGGAGACGCAAGTACCTGACCTCAAGAGAGGCCTGAGGATGAGCTTCTCAACCCACAGCCACACGGATGTTTTCTAACATCTCTAGTCCAAAGTGAGTCAGGTCTCAGAATTACGTTACAAGAAAATGAGACATGGGCCCCCAAATGAATTATTTGTTTCAGTTCACCGAACTTTCTTCCCATACTTCCTGACTTAGTTCCAAACTCATTTCGGAGGGCATGGGGCTGTGACGTTTCCTGCTAAGAATGATTGAGGATAATTGGCAAAAGGAAACTAGTTCTGTATTCCTGAGTCAGGAATGGCAGACAAGGAAGAGAGCTGAGCAGAGAGTCGTCCACCAGTACTTGAACCTTAGGCTCGGTGTCCTCTCCTTGTCAATGCCATAATACAAATGTGGCACTTTATAATTAATGAAGTGTTCCTGCAGCATTGAGTCCATTTTAATAGATGGGTCCATTTTATTCACCTGTGTGATTCCTGCCAAGGGACTGGCAGATTCCACAGATCTCACGAGTCAAAAACCCTGGGTAAAGGAGCCAAAATACTTCTCTCGGTTCACAGCAACATTTCTTTACAGGGGCAGTCCAGGGTGGAAAGAATAGGAGAATGGTCTAGGGGTCCAGTTAATTCTCTTAACACCGTGAGGTGGTCTGAGATTGTTAGTGGGCCCTGGGAGTCTGAGACACGCTCAAGTTCCCAGAGCCAGTCATGAGGTCACCAGACGCAGACTCGGGTCGGGCCATTCAGAATCTCTTTTTACTACACAAACGTGACTGTATCAGGATGGGCTGGGATCATTTCAAATGTGTTGCCACATGGTTCAATTTGGGGTTCAGAAAAGACTGTTGGTAACTGAGCTGATATTTCCAGTAGAGCTGGGGTTGGGCAATTTCCAGAGAACTGCTGAACTCCCCCAACTCCTAAAAATGCCAGCAGGTTTTTTAAAGGTATTAATTACATATAGATGGAAGGGCTTCCCTTGGGATTGCCTCTTGTGTGTTTCCTATGAATTTCTAGTTCTGGCCAAGGTCCCCTGGGTACACTGGTCTTGGGACAGTGGCGAGA
Source organism: Ictidomys tridecemlineatus (assembly GCF_052094955.1). NCBI lineage: Eukaryota > Metazoa > Chordata > Mammalia > Rodentia > Sciuridae > Ictidomys > Ictidomys tridecemlineatus. The sequence goes on along the minus strand of NC_135488.1, from coordinate 30,491,647 downwards.
CTGGTTAGACAGGCCTGCTCACCTGCCAACATGGCATCTGGAAATCCAGGCTAGAATTTAGTGACCTTGAAGATGTGGCCTGGCCACTTGGTCCTACCTTGGCAGCACCTCCAGAAGAGCACCCCGGGAGCAAAGGGAGTTTGAAAGCTGCCTAAAAGAATTCCATGTTTCTGGGCCCCCTTCGCGTCCCTGGGCTGTGCTTCCTCCTGGTGAGGCTTAAGACTCAGGCCTCCGCTTCCCTCCCTGGTAGCCCAGCCTCCAGGAGTCGTGCGCCTGTCCTTGTAGATGACCTCTGGGTACCTCACGAACTACGGTGCTTCTGATTCTTCTTTACCCATCAATGCTGCCACATATCATTGATGATCAAGGGTTAGCGTCCACATCTCCTTCTTCCTCACTCTTTGCTCTTTGGTAACATCTGCCCTGCGTGGCCACTGATCTCTGCATACCTCGTACCTTCTTTGCTGTCTCTGGCCATACAAAACTCCCACCTGAGCCACCTGCTGTTTCTTTGACATTCAGTGGCACTAAGTTCAGTGGAATCAGTGGATGGATGAGTGCAGCAGAAAGTTGAGCTGGGCTCTCTTGGCCCAGTGGGGTTAAGCTATCTTCCTGGAGCTCTCTTGATGCTGCCAGACAAGCTTTCCATGTGTCCCTCACTGACCCCTTTTTCTGTGCTCCATCTTCTCAGTTCTCCTGGCCCCTAATTCCTCTCAACAGCCAACTTCTCTTGCTTCCTTTCTGGGACACGGTCTCAGTTCACCCTTTAGTGAGCTCTCTGGTGCACCACATAACAAGCTTTAACCACAGAGTTAGGGGAAAGGGACTAGCCATCAGGAAATCTTATGTCGCGATAGCCTTGGGAGAGTCACATACCTTCTCTTGCGTTATCTTACCTGTCAGGTAGAAGTAGGTACGCCTCCGTCTTAGGTGGCATGTCATCCAGTGAGATAATGAACATGGGAAACATTTCAGACCTCAGACACAAAGTGAGGTGTTACCAGCCCCCTTCCCTGCACCTTCAGACCCCCAGGTATTTCCAGGTCCACCCCGAGCGGCCTCCTCTACCTCGCTCCTCTCCTACTCTCTCCCGTCTATGCAGCTCTTCCATCTTTCCCTCTCTGTGGTCACATCCCGCCTCAGTACTTCAAGGACATTTATGTAACCCGCTGCCTGCTCTGCCTCCACAGCCTCTGACCTCCTCTCTTTCGTTTTGTCAGCAGAGAGGATGGCCAGCGGTCGCCCTGACTCCTGCACACTCTTTCCTCAAATCCTGCGGTTCTTCTCTGCTGTTCTTCCCAAGCCAGCAGATCTCCCACCGTCTCAGTTCCTAGCCTCCTCAGCTGCTCTGCAAACCCAGTGCTGCAGGCCAGACCCTGCTTCTTAATCCTGTCTTCTCTCAGGCTCCCTGTAAGGCACCCTCTCATGGCCTCTCTGACTCTTGTCAACCCTCTGTCTCTTGGCCCCTTCCTGATTCACCCCATCTCCTCACTTTCCCCAGGCCCAGCCTCCTGCCGTCTGCTCCACCCACACTGAGAAGCATCCCTCTGTTTTGCTCCAAGTTAGCTGAGCTACCTGGAAGTATTGTTCACATCTAGGTTTCACCTTCAATGAGCACAGTCACAAGCTCAGGGATGCTCAAGAGAGGCGACCACATGGCGAGGGAGCACAGAAAACCTTAGGGAACACTGGAGAGATGGACATGCTGGACCTACAGGGGAGCCTGTCTTTGCTGTCTGAATACACTTGGAAAGATGGAAGAAAGTTTCATCTACTGATTTTCACCCCTACAGAAAACAGACTCTGATGGGAATTGACCACAGGCAGGTGTGGGGTCACTAGCAGGCCACAGCTCTTCAAGCGTCTTTATTCGGACAGCATGGGCTCAATCCACCCAGCAACTTCGCAGCCGTTGGCCCTGGCAAGGTTCCTGTGTTTCATTGTGTGCAAAATGAAGACCTATGATGACGGCATTCCTATCACAGTGTTCTTCCAAAGATCAAACAAACTAATGTATGTAGAGTGCCTCGCACAAGCCCCGCTCCAGGGGACTGTGTGGCACATATTAGCAATCCCCGCCTCCTTCTCCTCCTTCTATCATCACCATCATCATCACCATCACCATCACCATTGTCTCCACCATCACCACCATCATCACAGTAATTATCACCATCATCATCACCATTATCACCACTATCACCACCATCATCACAGTAATCATCACCATGATCATCACCATTGTAAACACCATCACCACCATCATCATCACCATGATCATCACCATTGTCACCACCATCACCACTGTGAACACCATCACCACCATCATCATCACTATAGTCATCAACATCATCATTAATATGACCATCACCATTGTAATCACCATCATCACCACCATCATCACCATAATCATCACCATCATCATCAACATTATCACCACCATTGCCATTGTCACTATCATCGCCAGCATCATACCATCACCACCACCATTATCATCATCACTGTAATCATCATCATCATCACCATCATCATCATCATCATTACCATCACCAGTGCCATCACCAACACCATCATCACTATAATCATCACCATCATAGCACCATCACCATCATCAGCACCATCACCATCACCATCACTATCATCATCATCATCATCATCATCACCATTGTCATCACCAGCACCACCATCACTATAATCATCACCATCATAGCACCATCACCATCATCAGCACCATCACCATCAACATCACCATCACCATCACCATCACCATCATCATCATCATCATCATCACCATTGTCATCACCACCACGATCACCATACCACCACAGTCATCACTGTAATCATCACCATCATCTCACCATAATCACATCAACAACATCATCGTCATCACCACCGCCACCATTATCATCACTGTAATCATCACCATCATTTATAGCTGTTCAGCAATAGAACTACCTCTTCACAAAGCAGTGAACTTTTCATTTCTAGCGGAGTGTTCAAGCTAAGCCATGCTGGGATATGGCAGAAACTTCTGCTGCTGAGGTAGCACTAGGTGATACCAGATGCCCCTTCCTGGGTTCACTCTGCAGCTCCCTGCGCCCATCTATGGTGGCACGGTGCTCTCTGGCACTCCTTTCTAGATGATCCCTCCAGTTCCATAGCCCCCTCTCAGACATTGCACATGGCAGGTCCAGAGACTTTCTGGGGTCAGGCCCATATGAAGGGAAGCAATGTCTATGAGCCTCCATTCCCATTGAGCCTCAACTCCCTCTTATCACCAAAGCCAGAGTCTTTGTCCCCTGTGCTTCTGAGATCTGGCTTGCCTTGTGGAACCCTCTGGGCGCCTGACCTTGATCAAGATCCTAACTCTGCTTCCATGGTAGAATCCGAGGTCCTGGTTCCACTCACCTTCTTCTCAAGCTGAGCCCAGCCCATGCCCTGCTTTGACTTGAACAGTTCTAACATCTCTCACCAAGATTACCACATATTGGAGTATAAGCCCAACATTCACCCCTCGAGTCCCCAGTCATCAGAGTTTATGACTCTTCCCTGGTCTACTGTATCCATGTGACCATTTCTGTTTCCTTGGCTACCCTGGCTGTAATCTCTCCTCCATTCCATAACTTCTTAAAAACAAACAAACAAACAAACAAAAACCTTCTAGACCCAATTTCTTCTCCCCAATACCACCCATTTCCCCCCTTTCTCAAGCATTGCTGTATTTGCACAGATAGTAGAAGGCCAAATCACCTAAAGAGTCACTCCAAATCTTCCATACTGGATCCATTTTCTTCTTACAACTTTCTTGAGGTATACTCCATAGAGCCATAACCCCGACTAAGTTTAGTCTATGCTATCACAAGGTTCACTTGTACCTATGATGTTCCTGCTCTTACAACCCGTTCCCTAACACCAGTGGCCCTATACAACCACAGTCTTCCTCTTGTCACTATAGTTTTGCATTTTCTAGAATTTCCTTTAAGTAGAATCTGACTGTATATAGTCTCCTATGCCTGGCTTTTGTGTGTAGCACGACATCTCTGAGATTCGTACACACTGTCACACGTACCAGCAGTTCCTTCATTCATTGTTACTGTTGAGCAGTATTCCAATGTATTAATGTAGACACTGGGGCTGTTTCCAGTTGGGGTTGTTATGACTAAGGCTGCCACAGATATTCACGTACATATCTTTGTATGAGTATATTTAATTTATTGTGAGTATGTCAGTGAACTCAGTGGCTGCTGTGACAAGTGCCTAACTTTTAAAGGACTGTGTGACCCTCTTCAGTCCCTTCTTACACCAGCCCATTCACCCTTTGACTGTCCCTGATCATGCCTTGTGCTGTCTGATCTCCATAACCATGTTCACCCATTGCGTTTCTTCCTACTCCAGTCGTTGTGATGAAGATTTATTGCTTCCTCAGCTGGTCATCACATAGGGACAGAGTCATGACCATGCCCAGTGGAGCCTGCGCCCTGGTGGGAGGGGTGGATGCACACAATGTAATTCACATACAGAGTTAAAACAGAGGTAGAGGAGCTAGCATGGTGGGTAGGGAAAGGTCTTGCCACTGGGGTGCGTGGGAGAAGGGACTGCCTCAGGGTGAAGCAGCGTGTGTGTGTGTGTGTGTGTGTGTGTGTGTGTGTGTGTGTGTGTAGCCCTGGGAATGAGGAAGGGCAAATCTTGAGGACTGGTGAATCTCTCCTCAAACCCATCACACCCAGGAAGCCATCGTAAGTGCTTGTCCTTCTAGAAATTTCTGCCATGCACACCTCATGCTGCTGGTCATCTTGTTGGGGAGACAGTCTCTCACCCCATCCTGCAAACAAAGCTTTATCCTCATAGATGAAGGCTCTTAGTGTGGTCTGAATCCAAGAGCCAAGCATCTGAGCCAAGGGACGGATGTCAGAAGTCTAGAGTGTGTCCTGAGGAGATGACAGACCCTGGAGAACATATCTAGCCAGAAAGAGGAGCAGGTCGAGAGAAGGCAGGAGCAGTCTTCAACCTGGGCAGCTGGAGTGTGTGCACACGGGGGTCATGTAGGTTCACTGTCAAGGGCAGAGCTAGGTACACAGCAGGCTCCGCGTGAGTCAATGAAGGAGTGAGTGGGGCTGTGTCCACGGAGCCTCTCATCTCTGTTGGAGCCTGTTCCACGTCCAACCTGGGTCGGTCAGACATGCAGACATTGAATGGCTTCCTTGCTGCTTTTCTGGCTAAGTGCTCAGCAATCCACACACAGAGCCGAATGTCTAACAAAATAATTTCTTTGCTTTCTGATGCTGTAAAATATTGTTTGGATTAAAAGGGCAGGAACCAATTGATGGCTCTGGATGTTTTTTTCTCTTTTGGCTTGGGGATGACAGGGCAATCCATCAGACAACTGCCTTGGCTCCATGTGACATTTCAAGCTCAAATGTTATAGCTTTTTTATTTTTTCTTTTCTTCTTCTTTTTTCACCCCCTGGCACCCTATTGAACTGTGCCTCCAGGAAAGGCAGCCTGCAGACGGGGCTTCTTTGACACTTGTCATGGGGCAGGCACTCAATTGAGGCTTGTCAGAGGGTGGCTGGGATACGCGGCCTGTTTAGCAGGCTGTGCCAAACGTGAGATACCAGACAACTTCCACCTGAAGTTGCCCCTGTGCCCTAGACACCAGGCCACGAGTTACCCAGGCCCTAGACAATGGCCCAGGGCACAGAGGTCCACAGACAGTGATTTCAGCAGCTTGATTATGTGTGGGAAGTCGAGATGCGTGCTTTCTTCATGTCTCTCTGCTGCCAGTGCATGAAGTGAACTTGGAAGGGGCTATTCAATCTCTCCAAGCTGCAGCTCCTCAACCTTTGCGCCAGAGAGTGAGTAAGGGTACCAAGGAAACGAGATAGTCACTGTGGGTATGTCGTGAAACTCCAGAACGAAACTGGAAAGGGGATCTGCCCTCTGTCCTGGTGATCCACGTCAGAGAGCAAATGGCCTCAAACCTTGGTGAACTCGAACAACCAGCATTTATTATCTCATGGTTTTATGGGGCTGGCATGATGAGAAGGTTCTGCTCACAGGGCTCAGGGCACAGCCTGGGGCTGAAGTCATCTCTTGGCTTGACAGGGTCTGGGAGTCTTCTTCCAAGATGGCTCACTTGCTCAGCTGCTGGCTGGAGGCCTCAGCTCCTTGTGGCTGCTGTCCAGAACTGCAGGTCCTCACCATGTGGGCCTCACCATGGCTTGAGGGTCCTCCTGTCATGGCAGTAGGCTTCCCAAAGAGCGAGTGATCCAGGCAGACACCGCCATGGCTTTAAGATCTAGGCACAATCTGCCTTTGAGTCCATGCCTCAGCTCCATTGAACCTGGAGGGGGTGACCCAGGTGGGGTGAGGGTGGGGGCTGTCATTCAGTTTCTTCTGGGAGATGAGGGAGCTGGCTGATCCTCTCTCTGGTCTTCACTCTGAAACCACGTCCCTGTTTGTTCCAATATCTTTTCCTCAAGTCTGCTCTCCTCTACTGTCTACTAAAAATTCCTATCATTGTCAACCCCTTGATCCATAATAAAAATTCTGCTTTAGTCCCTGATGGCGTTCTGTAGAAATGGCAGTGCTTCGTCTCTGAGGGGGGGTCTTGGGAGCTCTTGATTTGCTGTGCTGAGCTGCGTCAGTTGGCCAGCCTCTTGTCGGTCCAGCCCCTCCGTAGTTCACACAGAGCCATCATGTGTGACAGAACCCCTGCTTTGAGAGCCAATAAGGAGGCGACCCCAATGGGAGAGAGGGCCCAGGGCAGTGCTGGGGTCTCCAGCCTTGGTGCTGTGTTTGAATTTGATATGTTCCCACAGGAGTTGGTGTCTGGGCTCAGATGGGTTTTGTCATCTGGGGTAGGCAGAGCTGGCATTGTTCCTCCAGGTACGGACTGAAAACTTAAGGTGAGGAATGAAAAACACCTGGGGCTCAGCAGGTCCTCCTGAGGCACATGCAGGAATAGGGAACCCGGAAAGCAAAGATATTAGGTGGCTAAAATATGGGGTTTGGCTTAAGCCCTCTTGAGATGGAGGTGTCTGTGGTGTATCAGGTGAAGTTCATGTCCACCTTCCACACAGCTTCCTGGTGGCCAACGGGCATGGAGCAAATTCTCATAGCCAGAGGATCTTACCCTGTTTGTGTGTTTCTAACTCCTCTCAGCTGACAACTGTGTTTTGCCTTCTTTGTCCAGATGTCCTGGAATGTTCTCCTTGGCTCTCGTGGACCTCACTGTTCTGAGGACCCCACAGATAGACTAAGGCTGCTACCTACTGGGGAGGTCCTGACAAGCTTCTGTGAGTCCCTGCCAGGAGAGAGGCTTGGGTAAGCTGCAAGTGGGGGCTTCACCAGCCTTCAGAAAGAGCAGGGTCTTTCAAAGTATAGCCCATCCATGCATCCATCCATCCATCCATCCATCCATCCATCCATCCATGCATCCATCCATCCATCCATCCATCCAGGGACCTCCCATGGTATTCCTGCAAGGCCCTGGGGCCCAGCTCATGGTTACCTCTCAGGACCACTGGGAAAGCCCCCAGGGCTATCTCTGACAGATCTGGTGTTTGCTGGGGCCCAAGGTGCTGGTCCCGATCTGCAGACGCCAGCTTCATGCACAGCCCTTGTGAGCCCTGTGCTGATCCCAGCTTCAGAACCCTCTGGAAGGCCAGTATAAGTGAGGTTCCCTGGGAGCCAGGCACTCCACATATCCAGTCCCACGGGCCATTTGGGCAGCTGCCTCTCCAACCTTATCTTCCTTCTGCCTCCACGGAAACCTGAGAAAGACAGAAAGGGGGAAGTGGCGTGGTTTCCCAACACAAATAACCCCGCAGAGCTTTCTCAGCCGTGACCCTTAGCCTGTTGTGTCAGCCTCAGGCTGAGGGAGGAAGGAAATAGACCTTCTATTGAGTATTTTTCTTCCCCTGTCAAGAAGATCAGAGGAACTGAGAAGGGAAAGAAAAGGAGTGAAAAGCACCTTGCGGCCCCTCCTGCAGGATTTGTGCTGCTGTCCCCACCCCTCCTGAGCTCTGAGTAAACAAAGCCCCAGCCAAGTGAGGCCCGAGGCCCACTCCCAGCAAGCCATAAATAAGAGCCTTCAGCCTCTCGCTCTGTGCGAGTGGAGAGGGCACTTCTGAGTGTAACATTTGATAGCGGAGCTGGGAGAGGCTGGGGGGGAGAGGCCTCTTGTTAATTGAATCCCAATTTCCTTCTCCCAGGCCGGCTCTTATCTTTTTAATTATACAAGGCCTTTAATCTTCCTGAGGACTTGTCTCTGTCATTAATGGGTGATCCCTATTAGAGATAGGGGGTCTGCTGGGGTAATGGGAGCCGCAAGCAGAGGCCTTTGACAACTTTTTTGCTTTTTAAAAACACCCGGAGTTACCCAGGGCAAATGGGGGCTGAGACAGGGAGACATGTGGGGCGCTCCTGGGCTCTCAGATGGTCTTCCTCCAACTATCTGTGTCTTTGATGGGGGACTCTTAGCTGAGGGACAGGAGCCTCTTATGTCAGGACCTGTTGCTGTGGCTGCCAGACCCTGGGGTTGCTGGCTCTAGCAGATAAGGGGTATGTGAGCTCCCGAGAACCCATCTCAGGTAATCTTCCCCGGGGAAAATCACATGAGTACATTGAGGGATGCTGGGTGCTGAAGTCGGGCCCTCGAAAGAGTCGGGGCATTCTGCACTGCTGAACCTCAGGGTGAGCATTAGGTCTTTGTGGATGGAGACTCACATTCTCGGGGCATTGCACAGGTGCACTGTCTCCAGGTGACAGTGGCTCGGGACACTCCAGGGTCACATCTCCCTCTCTATCTCCTCCTCCCAGCAGCCCTGTCAAACCCCGATGAGCCAAAAACCATACTTAGGAATGCAAAGGACAGGACACTCCCTACTGGAAGGGGTTCCACTCATTGGACATCAACGAAAGCCTTCGAAATAACTTTTAAACAAGGGTCTGAGGGCATTCAGTTTAAAATTCACACATAATTACTGAGCAATCGAGTTCCTCATTATAGCTTTAAATTCTACTGGATTTTCTTTTGCTGGTCTGCAAGGTGGTCTTTAGTATCCTCTTTCTCAGGCAGTCCAATAAGTCACACACCAGGCCAGCCCCTGGCTGGGCAGAAGGAGGGGTGAGGCGAGGTACCTGCCAGGAGCCCAGTGCCCAGCTGGGAAGATTCATCTTATTAGTTTTAAATATGAGTATACATAAATAAATAAATATAAATAAATACATGTGTATATGTATATGTGTATATGTATAAGGCAGTGCATATATATATATATACTATACAAATGCATATTTATAAAACTGTATATACATAGTGTGTGTGCACATGTGTGTACACACATGTATTTGTGGACTTGTGTCTTTAAAGTACTCAACTTTGATTTCAACCCTATATGCACATGTGTACACATATATGTATGTACATGCACGTGCGCGCACACACACATATACACAGTTGACGTCACAGCTGGCTTCCCTGCTGATGGAGTCTCCCACAGCACCAGCAGCCAGCTCTGCACTTTGGGTTGTGTCTTGCAGGGCTGGCTGCAAGCACCATATCATCAGACTGCGGGCCACACTGTGCACAGTCACCTCAGCTGCAGCTGAGGGTCGTGTAACCGGAAGGTGAGAATCAGGATTCCAGCCCTTGTCTGAATGTGAAACCTGGCCCTTGCCCTAAGGCCCTGGCCAAGGCTGCTCTCCTTGCTCAAAGTCACAGTCTGCCTCTCCCGAAAGTGCCCAGCTCTGATCACAGGCACTTGTGAAGAAATAGTGAACCTGGACGTGGTCCAGAGAAGAGCAATTAAAACACTGGAGGGGAGGGGAGACTTCTGTTTGAGGACAGACTTAAAACTACCAGCAGCCGATCTGGAAGAGGCCATCAGAAAGGATGTGATGGAGGGGGGACAGGAGTGGGAGGGACGGTGTGCCTGCCAACAGGATACCCACTGGAGCCAAGAAGCAGTCGTTTCAGGAAAATGAGGAGAAAGTTCTACTTACCACGTCCCATAAGTTTGCCACCTGCTGTGTGATTCCAGGTGGGGCACAGCCAGGAAACATAAATAGACTCACCACTGCAGAGCGACTGGCCTCTTGCTGCCTAACCCAAGCTCCTAGATTCTAACCATCATCACCTGGAGCCAGCACACCTTTTCTGTAAAAGATCGGAGGGTGAATGCTTGGGTTTGTGGGCCAAGTCTGTTGGCACAACTCAACTTTGCTACTGCAGCACAGTCACATCCATGGGCAATATATATGAATGGGCAGGCTGTGTTTCAATAAAACTTTATTCACAAAAACAGATGGGGGCCGTATTTGACCAGTGAGGCATAGCTTGTTAATGCTTGGTCTACACCAATGCAGGGTGGGCTCAGTGGTCTGATTCCAAACTGAGAGGTATCTTGGTGGTTCTACCCTAATTTTATAGAGCATGACTGTGACATTCAGATACATCAAATAAACACCCCAAGGTCATCCAGTGGACTGTTGAGGTTGCCTAGGGGTTATTCAGAAATGGATAGCAGGATGGTAACAAAGTGTGCTTGGGCTGGGCATTTCTGACTTTTAAATAAATTCTCATGGTCAGAGCCTGCCTTTTCTTAGAGAATATCTCAGGGGGAGGATATGGAAGTATAGCTTGCTTCAAGAAAACTGAGGGATACTTTAAAATTCCTGGATATCAGCTGAGCCTACTGGCCCATGCCTATAATCCCAGTGGCTATACAGGCTGAGACAAGAGGATTACAAGTTCAAGGACACGCTCAGCAACTTAGCTAAGCCTTAAGAAATTTAGCAAGACCCTGTCTCAAAACATAAAATTTTTGAAAAGGAGCTGAGGAAGTGGCTCAGAGGTAAAACACCCTGGATTCAATCCCCAGTAACACACACACACACACACACACACACACACACACACACACAAATCAGAAAATAAGAAACAGAGCATTCCTTAAGCTTCTCCAACTGACCCCTAGTTCTGAGATGGGGGGAAACTGAATTTCCTGACAGTCCCTAAAAGTAATGCTGGCCCTGAGGCCGAGTCCCTGGACTATCTGGGGACTACGGGGGCAGGTTGAACCTCCACTGCCCACAGGAGGGAGCTGCTCCTGGGCCCGTCCACTGAGACCCCATCTCTTCTGCATCTGGGCAACATGTTCCTGAAAACCAGAAAACCTGCTTTCTGTACTCTGCTGGATAGACCAGGAAGGCCCAAGTCAGTCAGTGCTCAGAGGAAGATGTGTGTGGTTGCTTGGTGTGTGTGTGTGTGTGTGTGTGTGTGTGTGTGTGTGTGTGGTGTATGTGTTGTGTGTGGTTGTATGGTGTGTGTGTGTGCGTGGTATATGTGCTATGTGTGATTGTTTGGTGTGTGTGTGGTATATGTGTTGTGTGTGGTTGTCTGGTGTGTATGTATATGTGTGGTGTATGTGTTGTGTGTGGTTGTCTAGTGTGTGTGTGTTGTGTATGTATTGTGTGTGGTTGTCTGGTGTGTGTGTGCACATGGTGGTATGTGTTATATGTGGTTATTTGGTGTGTGTGTGTGAATGGTGTATGTGTTGTGTGTGGTTGGTGTATGTGTGTGTGTGTGGTGTATGTGTTGTGTGTGGTTGTCTGGTGTGTGTAGTGTATGTGTTGTGCGTGGTTGTCTGATGTGTGTGGTGTATGTGTTGTGTGTGGTTGTCTGGTGTGTGTGTTTGTATATGTGTAGTGTATGCATTGTGTGTGGTTGTTTGGTGTATGTGCGTGGTGTATGTCTTGTGTGTGGTTGGTGTATGTGTGTGTGTGGTGTATGTGTTGTGTGTGGTTGTCTGGTGTGTGTGTGTGCATGTTGAATGTGTTGTGTATGATTGTCTAGTGTGTGTGTCTGCATGGTGTATGTGTTGTGTGTGGTTGTCTGGTATATGTGTATGTGGTGTATGTGTTGTGTGTGGTTGTCTAGTGTGTGTGTGCTGTATGTGTTGTGTGTGTATGTCTGGTGTGTGTGTCTGCACGGTACATGTGTTGTGTGTGGTTGTCTGGTGTGTGTGTGTGGTATATGTGTTGTGTGTGGTTGTCTGGTGTGTGTGTGTGTGTGAGTGGTGTGTGTGTTGTGTGGTTGTTTGGTGTGTGTGCGTGGGTATGTGTTGTGTGTGGTTGGTGTGTGTGTATGTGTTGCGTGTGGTTGTCTGGTGTATGTGTTGTATATGATTGTCTGGTGTGTGTGTGCTGTATGTGTTGTGTGTGTATGTCTGGTGTGTGTGTCTGCATTGATGCATGTGTTGTGTGTGTATGTCTGGTGTGTGTGTGTGAGTGTGGTATATGTGTTGTGTGTGGTTGTCTAGTATGTGTGTGTGAGTGGTGTATGTGTTGTGTGTGGTTGTCTGGTGTATGTGTTGTGTGTGATTGTCTGGTGTGTGTGTGTGCTGTATGTGTTGTGTGTGTATGTCTGGTGTGTGTGTCTGCATTGGTGCATGTGTTGTGTGTGGTTGTCTGGTGTGTGTGTGTGTGAGTGGTGTATGTGTTGTGTGTGATTGTTTGGTGTGTGTGCGTGGGTATGTGTTGTGTGTGGTTGGTGTGTATGTGTGTGTGAGTGGTGTATGTGTTGTGTGTGGTTGTTTGGTGTGTGTGCGTGGGTATGTGTTGTGTGTGGTTGGTGTGTATGTGTGTGTGAGTGGTGTATGTGTTGTGTGTGGTTGTTTGGTGTGTGAGCATGGGTATGTGTTGTGTGTGGTTGGTGTGTGTGTGTGTATGTGTGTGGTGTATGTGTTGTGTGTGGTTGGTGTGTATGTGTGTGTGAGTGGTGTATGTGTTGTGTGTGGTTGTTTGGTGTGTGTGCGTGGGTATGTGTTGTGTGTGATTGTCTGGTGTGTGTGTGTGTGCTGTATGTGTTGTGTGTGTATGTCTGGTGTGTGTGTCTGCATTGGTGCATGTGTTGTGTGTGGTTGTTGGTGTGTGTGCATGGGTATGTGTTGTGTGTGGTTGGTGTGTGTGTGTATGTGTGTGGTGTATGTGTTGTGTGTGGTTGTCTGGTGTGTGTGTGTGTTGTATGTGCTGTGTGTGGTTGTCTGGTGTGTGTGCTGTATTGTGTGTGTGGCTGGTGGCCAGGGCTGAGGAATGCACAGGTGGAAGCAATACTCCAAACACTACTAATCCAGGACTTGCTGTTTTGGTGTCCACAGAAGATCCCTCCTGAAATGTGGCGCTCCCTCACTCAAGTCACCCTTTGAAAGTCAGACAGCCCTTGGGAAACTGCTCTCCCAGGTGTGACCTGTGGGCTCTCTGTAGCATGCCAGGTTCATCTAGGGCACTGGGCCTCCTTGGTGGATAGTGTTTTCATCTGTGAAAGGAAGCCAGCTGTCCTGAGACAGCCCCTCCGTTGCAGGCCAGGACGATGCCCACGGTGAGGCAGGCTGTTTTGAACAGGGACAGCTGATTTGCCCTGGGTGGAGCTTCCTGCATCAGGGACAGAAGGGACTTAGGAAGGAGTCCATCCCCTGGGGCTTTCAACCACATGAGGACGCTGAAGAGGCTTGGCCACAGGACCCCGGAGTCCCCATGTCTCCTGCCACTCCCAGAGGCCAGAGGAACCTTCCAGGAACACTCTTCACCAGCCTTTCCGGACGTCCTGTCTCTGTCTTGATCCCAACAGGCCAGGCAGGCCGGGGCACATGTGGGCAGAAGAGACTGCTTCCAAGGTGAGCTGAAGACGCAGAGACCTGGATTCAGATCCCACTATCCGTAGCTCATGGAGGAGCTGCCTGACTCTGAAGCCCACCTTTGGAACACAGCAACTAGCCCACAGCAGGTGCTCATGAATGCTCTTTCCCCTTTTCATCCCACCAACCCCTGGAAACGCTCTTGTTCCACTTCCGCCCAATGCAGACCTGGGTCCCCAATGAGGAACACACTCAAGGAGAAGCTGCGCTGAGCAGCTCCAGCTACGGGAGCTCAGGATCCGCCACCTATTCTGCATATGACTGCTCTCAGAACATTATCAGTAACTAGTACACATTTTTCTAAATTATAAAGATGATGCCTATGCATTGCAGTAGATTTTTTAAATATATAGGAAAATCAATGTGGAAGAAATCACTGATAAATGCAGCTTGTGGTGATGAGCGCACTGTCAGCTGGCTGGCGTATTTATTCACATTTGGCGTGTGGCAGGCATGCGTGTTACAGAATTCGAATCACATGGACTGTGGATTTTGTGTGCACCTTGTTCTCTTCACTGAGGCTGTGAACTTAAATGCTATGATGTGTGAAACAAATCCATAGTATTGGATGCTGAGGTTGTTTCAAACTTTTCCATGTTATACCTGCAGGAACTTGAGGGAAATATGTGCTACATTGGATTCTCTGAGAGCAATTCCTAGCAGCAGGAGTCCTGGCCCAAGGATGTCAGGACTTTGGGGGCCTTGACCTGCAGGAGCATGCTTTCTCTAGAGAGCTTAGGTCCATCTCCATGGTGGGGAGTGTTTCTCAGCACCCCCTGGTAACACCCAGGTGGAAGCAAGCACACTGTGTATAGCCCATCAAATACTGGAAGGTAGTTCTCAGACTTCCCAGCTTCCCACACTCACTGGCTAAACAGCCATTTCTTTAAAATCCTGCACAGTCTACTCTCCAAGCTCCTCACTGTATCAGTCTGGGGATTACGAAATATTCTGGTTTGTAATTATGGTTTTAAAAAGGCGCCACCTAGACAGAACACAGTACACCTAGTGTGCCCTCACCCATTGTTGCGTCCTTTGCTTTGAACCCTGTTCTATTGTTGGTTTTTGTCTCAGCAGCTCACGTGAGGCTCACAGGAGCCTGTGGTGTGGGGACATTCAGAGTCCTCAATGCTCTGGTTAATTAGAGTTTCTTTCATTTGTTGCTTGTTTGGCTGGTTTTTGGAGCCCAGACCCAGGACTTCTATTTGGTGTGTGACAGTTCAATGCCGCAGCTTGTTTAAATGCCAGAGAGGCCCCTGAAAGCCAGTCCTTGGTGCCTCCAGTGAGACCACACCACATGACCCTGTGGGCCCAACCTGTCCCTGTGCAGAGGTCAGGAGGAGGCCATGGGTTGTTGAGGCCTGGGCTGCCTGGCGCCACCTCGGCCGGCTGTCCACTTACAGAGGTTCTCAAGAGCAACCAGGACCTTGGCTTGAAACAACTCTGGTGGAGGGTGCAGCTGACTCCCTGAGAAGGGCTCTCAGGTGACGTTGGACAATCTGCTAGCAGGTGGGGGGTGGTGCGCTATTGGCTGGCTCCTCCGGCCAGACACAGAGGCGAGTCTGGAGGCTGCCAGGACTCCAGCCCCCTCTGCCTCCCTTTGGCCTCTTTCCCTGTGCAAATAGAATGCAATTCCTCTGTGAAGCTGGCATTTAACCTTAGTGTTATAGGCAGGCTGAGGGTTGGCAGGACCTGTGGCCAAAGGTCTATCGTGCCCCCTGCTCCAGCTCTGACCTGATCCCCAAAGGCTTCCTACACAGCTATGTCGCTGTCTCAGCCCCTTCACATTTCTTCTGAAATAGTCAAGCCTTGGCCACTCCCAGGTGCAGATGTGTCTACAGGAGCCTGTCCAGATGTTGAGGGGCTCCAGGTGGGCTTGGCCCCTTGTTCGCCAGATTCCTCACCTTCTGAAAAGACTCATGGCTGAGCAGAGCCCTCAAAGACACACGGCCTGCTGCAGAAACCCTGGCTGCTCCAGGGTCTGAGGTGACATTGCTCATGGAAAACTCCGAAATCAGCCTTTAGCCTCTAGATCTATAAGCTTCTGTATGGGGCAGGGAGAGGCAAATGTAGATGTTGGGACGGAGAAGCTGAGCTGCATAGACAGATAGCCTGTGTCCCGGGGCCTGGGCCAGTTCTAAGTGCTCTGCTGTACTTACAAATACAGGCAGAGACCTTGGCACTATGAAGGGTGTGGAGATGGAGGGACAGACGTTGGCCAGGGCTGGGGAGCGCAGACTGTAACAGTGAGACCTGGCCACTGAATGCTCTGACCCAAGGTGTTTGGGCAGCTGGAGTCCAGGGTCACAGGTAGGAAGGAACACACCTCCACGTGGCTCCCAGGGTACCCACAGTCATTATGCACCGGTTGCTGTTGGTGCCTACTTCCCACCCGAGGGAGATGGTCTTTAGTGTCTCTGGAGCCCAGACAAGAGACCTTGACGTGGTGAAGTGTTACCCTGGCTTTCCCTCCACGTTTCAGTGTTTGGATACTATAAAGGATAATGAGACTCTTATTTAATTCAAGTCAATTCAATTCCACCCCACTCAACCGTCTCCCATCAACGACGTCTGTGTCTTTTATCTCAATCATCATTTTTTTTTTTTGGAGGAGATAAAGCAGAAAATATAAACATACGTTAAAAATAAACCCCCTGCCTTGCTCTTCATATTTTCAACGTGTTTTCACATAACGTATTTCATTACAGACTCAAGCAGATGCTGTCATAAAAATGGTCTCAGATGTGGGATCCATGAAAACCAACTAAAAAGAACCCCTGAGAGCCGAGGGAGGAGAGCCATCCCGTTAGGCCCTGGCCCCACAGCTGCTGGGCCCCGGCAGTAGGGAGGCATTACTGGTTGTCACGATTAATCAAAGTGTTTGGAAACTTCTCTTGCTTCTTCTAAAATTCCTTTTCCCACCTTAATTTCTTCTTCCCATATTATGCTGCTTCTCAAAGAGAAAATCCATACATTTCAGGGCTGGAAGAAGCCCCAGTCATCAGTTTGGCCAGTGGTTCTCAAAGTGTGGTCCCTGGGTGGGTGGTCCCATCCAGGAACTTGTTAGAATGACTCAGGCCTCACCTGATCTGCTGAGCGTGAAGCTCGGGGACAGCATCCATGTTCTAATAGGCTCTCCAGGTGCTTCCAATGTGCACCTGTTTGAGGGCCAGTGATTTGAGTCAATTCCCTAATTCCTTAAGGTCCTGCGGGCAGAGGGTCAAGGTACACACATGGTGAGCAGCAGACTCCAAATGTAAAGCCAGTTCCCAGGCTCCTGTCCTGGGCACTTCCTCCTGCCACCACCCTGCCCCTGCTGACCCCCCACAGAACAGTTCCAATCTCTGCTTCTGAGGGTGCAGAGGCCAGGCGGCTGATGGCCAGTGTCTCATAGCAACATCTCCCTGCTTGTGGGAGGCCATGTTGCCTGCAACTTAGTGGGCAGCACCAGACTTCAGAAGTTCCCATCTGGGAGGAAATGTAAGTGCTAAAACTCAGAACACAGTAGGAGGCCACTGTCCCCGGGCCTCCTTCTGGACATGTCTGTGGGACTGGGAAAGCAGCCTCCCCTGCACCACACAGACAGCGGCCTCACCAAGGTGTCAGGGTCGTCTCTGGCCTGCCGATGTGTTTTAGGATGGGGGACGTCTGCCCTTCTTCCACTGCTGCTCAAGCACAGGGTCCACAGGGGAAGGCTGCAGAAGGGGCCACTGGATCCTCGATGCCCGCATTCTTGGGATGGTTTTGAAAACAATAAAAATCACATATTCCATGTCAGCGTGAGCCTGAGCAACTGCATGTTTACCGGGTAGTTATGAGGTGCCAGGCTCAGGGCCCTGTGGTCAATGAGTCACCAGGGCCTCTCTCAGGCACATTTCCACTCATGTGACGTCAGGCGTCCATCCCGGCCTCGCCCTTCCCGTCTCTCCTCCACTCTCTGTTGCCCCACAGATGGGCCATGTGGAGGGTTCCTTCTCCCCAAGGAGGAACAGACAGAGGTTCAGCCACTGGTTCAAAAGGAGGGTGAGGGTAGAACCAGGCGCCCCAGAGAACTGGAGCTGCTCTCAAACAACTGGAGAGAGGAGGAGTTCAAGATGGACATGGGAGGGACATCACAGGCAGGATCTCCGGGTTTTGCAACTGTGCCACAGACTGGATGGGACTTTGGGAGGCAAGGGCTGCAGCAGGTCAGGGAGGATGGTAGAGGGGGCCAGATGCCAGGATCTAGTCTGGACGAGACTCACGTCCAGTTCACTGAGCACTGGGAGGCCCTGGAGGTGAGGGAGGCTGGTGAGGGTAAAAGGGCAGTGGGTGGTCATGGGGTAGCCAGGGAGGAGTGGCCAGGGGGAGAGCCTCTGGTGTGAGGGTGCAGACAGACACTGCCCCAGGGATTAGCCCTGGCCAGAGCCAGTTACTGCAGCTGCAGCATCTGTGGGTCTGGCCTAACAATAACTGTGGGGAACGCATTTTCTCTTTATCCCTCACAATTTTTTTAGCACCAGATAACCGAGGACCTTTCCCATTTCCATTTCATTTAATCCATGTCACCACAGCCTGGAGAACAGGTGTGGGGAACGAGGAATAGAAATGTTTTGTGACTTGCCAGGGACCCATTGCCAGCAGGGAGCCCAGATCTCCTGTTCAAAAGCCATCACTCTCGAAAATGCCTCAGCGGGTTCTTGGTGTTCGGAGAAGCCAGAGAGTAACAGCCGGGGGAGCAGCCCAGGAGGAGCCCAAATGGCCAGCTCCCCAAAGCCAGTGCAGGAGAACGGGGAGAAAGAAGCAGAGAGTTGGCCCCTATCTCAGAGCATGCAGGCAGCTGCCCACCTTCCAGGGCAGCATCAGGGGTCTTTTGTGGGGTCTGTGCTCAGAAACTTCAGTGCTGATGCTTACGGTTGAGAGGTCTGGAGGAGCCTCATGTGGATGGGTGGACAGGAAGGCCCGCAGAGGTCAACCCTCAGAGCTGCTGGGAGGACCAGACAGAGTGCTGCCAGAGGGCACCACAAGCTCCCTTCAATGATAATGACTCCTGTTTGTTCTTCCAACAGGTGTCTATGGAGCACCTGCCATGCCATGGTATAGGTGCCTGGACCTCTGCAAAGACAAGTCAAAGGTGAGCTCCCAGCAACCAGAGGACAATAACCACAGCGCAGTTGGTGCCCTAGCCTGTAAATCCTCAGGCCATTTGTTACTCTTGGGGTCACTCCTCCTTTTAGTCCTAACACTGACCCAGTTCCTGACCTCTGGCCTGAGTTGGTGGGTGGTAAATGCTGCTTTTGAGTGGGCTCCCCCTGGAGTAGAACAATGGCCCACGGGGCCTAGACAGGTGGCGTGTTCTGTGGCCCAGGCAAGGCTGGGCCTCCTGCCTTTGCTGCTGAGAGTCACTGGTGTGGGTGGGGCTCCTCTAGGAGACCCCTCCCGCCTGCCGCTTGCAGCCAGTTAAATGTCAGGCACGGGGCAGGGCTGGTGGTGAGCTCTGCTGGGCTGGCGTGTCTGGGCAGCAGAGCAACCTTCCTAACAGTTGATGCCATTACCTCCTGGTTCCGAGAAAGGGTCTGGAGTCCCTGGGTGTTTCACCTGGCTGTTCAGCTCAGCTTGGTTTGGGTTTGGATCTTCCTGAGTCACTGATTCTCTGGGAAGACTGCCATTCTGGGCCCAGCTCCTCCTCCTTAGGGCACCTGAAACAGAGTGTAACCGGAGTTAGGTCTACCATGGACCCATGCCGTGACCTTGAGCAAGGCACTTCGCATCTTGAACTGTGAAGTGGGGGTAGACATATCCATTGGGCCTGTGTCAGCATCAACTACCGTCCACACTGCCATCACCACCACCAACCCCCTCAGCCAAGTGGGAATCTGCCGTGTGTGGTGCTGGGCAAGCTCTTCTGGAAGTAGCCATTAATCCTCCTCGAATTCTATGGTGCCCAAGTGAGCAGTACTCTTCATTGAGCCATGAAATTCGGTGGGGATGAGCAGAAATTTGGACCCTGCAGGCTGACTCCAGGTTGAAACTCTTCCTCAGCCTCCTCGCTGCTACCTAGGAAACTGGATTCCCTTTCAGTTAACGTATCTGGAGAAGCACAGAGACATCTCTTCCAGTTGCCAACTCCAACCCTTTCCAGGCAAGCCCGGGAACGGCCACAGGATCACGTCCAACTTAGGCCCATACCTGGCTCTCTGCGTATCAAGTAGCACGGAGGGTCATGACTGGGCCTGAGAACAGGAGACAGCAGCTTGTGGAATGAGCTCAATTTGTGCACTTTCCCAGGGCCTGGGGGAGGCAAGGACAGCAACTGTGGCCTGGGAATTGCTGATGGTGGCCTGGTATCTTGGGAATGTACTCAGACGACCAGGGGATGTTTTTCTAGCCTCTCCTCCTCCTCCCCATTCCTGGGATGGTACTTTGGACCCCACCACTATTCCCAGGCACAAAGAGAAGCCTGAACCTGTTGTTTTTGAGTGGTTTTGGTGCTGATCTCATCTCACAAAGCTTTACCTCTGTGGCGGTGTGTGCCTGATTCAATGCTGCTGTTCCACACGACGATAGGCCCCAGCACTCTTATGAGGGAGCTATGATGACATTTATTTTATAAATAAGGGGACTGACATTCAGAGAGGTGAAGAAATGTCCCCAGGACTGTACAGGTGGAAGGGAAATCATGAAACCGGGATCCAGATACAAGATCTGGATTCTTACCATGTTACAGGACCGTGCTCACAGAGAGTGCCATCTTGGTGGGCCCACCTTGCTTCTTCTGGACTGCACGAGGCTCTGTGCATGCTTCTGTCACCTTGGTGCATGACTCAGGCCAAGTCGCTAGGCCTCTTATGTCCCCTTACAGCACCGTGCTCATTCCAGCCAGGGCCACTGTGAGAACAAATCAAAGCAAGTGGAGAAATCCACTTTCAACTCACCAGAAATGTGTACAGCTCCAACCATTGCTGGTGCTTAGTACTGAAGGGGACCACAACTCAGACCCAGAACTCCAGGGACTGCAGGCTCAGGGAACCAGCAGTGTGAGCTTAGTGGCCCAGAGCTGAGGGCTTGCATCTTGAATACAGACAGGCAGGAGAGGTCAAGGAGGAAATAATCCAACACTGGCAAATATTTGGAGAAGGTGGGCTTTGAAAGACCTTGAGAGGCTATTGGCAGGGTGATGAGGTACTTCTAGAAGATCGCACTGTGGGAATAACCTGGTTCCAGAGCAGGAGTGGGGATGTGAAGAGGCTGGGCCTGTTCAGGTGGGGCATCTGTCTTTCTGGGGTTGCATTTGAGGAGGGGGTGGCCAGTGTCTTAGTCTGCTTGGGACACTTTAACTTTAATATACAGGGCAGCTTATAAACAGCATGGTTATTTCTCACTGTTCTAGAGGCTTTGGAAGGAACTACTTTCTGGATAACACCTTCTTGCTGTGTCCTCGAGTGATGGAAGGGCGAGGGTCCTGTGGGGCCTCTTTATGGGGCACTCATGCCAATCACAGAGCCTCTACCCTCAGGACCTAATCACCTCCCCAGAGGTGCCATCTTTCAAGGCCTTGGGGGTTAGGATATCAACATGTAAATTTGGGGGTGCACATTCAGATGATGGCACCTGTCTTTGAAGGTTTTTCAAGCCACGGGGAAGACTTTGTCATATCTTCTCTGAGCAAGGAGAAGCTCCTGCTGATTTTGAACAGGGAAATGACTGGACACCTGGTGCTAGAGAGGGTCCTCACAGGGCTGGACTAGAGGGGCTGGGGGAACCCAGAAGAGGGCAATGAGGGGGTAAAGATACAGGCAACAGGTGATGAGGGGCTGGCCTGGGGCTCTCACAGAGCGGGTGAGGAGGATGTGGGGCGTACCAGGGACAATAAGGAAGGTCATTGCACATGTCTCCAGTGGAGGAGACAGAGAGGACTTCCTCCCACTGCAGTACAGCTGCCCCACACCCTGGACACATGCTGCTTCCCCACATACCTGGGGGAGCCTGGCAGAAGGCACGCTGATGCCTCTATTTGCTGGCTGTCTAGCTTGGCCCAGAGACACAGAGGCCTCGCTTCCTCTGCCTTCATGCATTTGGGTGATCTTCCTCCCAATGACTGTCATAGTCATAACTATAATAATCATAGTGGCAATAACATGATTCTGAATGGATGGAGACTCTTTTTTCTGAGGATGCTAATATGTGTGAGGTGGGGATGGGAGGGGTCCTGCAGATGCAGGATGAGGCCCAACTGGCTGGAAAACCACTCCTGACCGTGCAGAGAGGACCTAGCCCAGAGGGATGTGTTTCCATGCTCTGGAGCACAGAATCAGGCCCAGATTAGGGCTCAAGTCCCCCTCAGATGACGGAGGGCACAGTGGCCCCTGCTGCCTGGTACACGTCCACCGGACTCAGCCTGGCTGGTAGTGATGGAGAAAGATGCTTCAGAGCTTCAAACCCTTCTCACCTCTAAGGAGCCTTGCCAGGGTCTCAGTGGACAGTGACCCTCCCTTCCTGCTCCAGGCTCCCTTCTGGCTGACTAACACAACTAGCCTATAACAATACACACCATCTCGCAGCATTTTATGAAGAAAATGCCTGCCTGTGTTTATTATCTCATTCAGTCCTCCCCACCACACTGATAGCATTAATGTTATCATTCAAGCTTGTTCTGCAAACTTACATGGAGCAGATAGTATTAAATACTGTGAAAATAAGGTCTGCTTGGGGTCAGTTGGGCACCCAAACAAGGGACTCAGGGGTTAAGTGGCTAGGTCTCTATGCTGCACTCAAACTCAGGTCTTCCCCAAGTTGTGTACCTTTCCCCGATCCACAAGGCACTGTATTATTATTATTATTATTATTATTATTATTATTATTATTGCTGGGGATGGAACCAGGGCCTCGTGCATTCTAGATAAACACTCTACCACTGAAATATGTCCCAGCTCCCTGCCACCTTATTTTTTTTTAACATGCAAATACCAAATTTCAGCACATTACTTCTGCAGGTTATGAATATTCATTTTTCTCATCCCCCAGGAAAAATCTATGAAAGGACTCTACACTTACAATTTATTACTATTAGTACCCATTTATGGCAAGTTGTGTGAAAGTTGTTTTAAAAAACCCCGTTAGGCTTAGCAACATGGTTAGGCATACAGTATTGTAGCTAATCAAAAAATATCTGTAAATGAGGTCTTGACTCCCAGCCTTAGCTGACTTCCTCTCAAAACAAGAGTATCTAAGCTCATCTTTAAAAGTCTTCTATACCCTTCACTTCTCAAACATTTGGAATTAAAAAAAATGTTTTGCAACTGTTTTTTAAATGATGTCCAATATTTAGGGAGATTACTGATGAGTCTGTTATAAAGAGGCAACACCTGGGCCCAGTAGGGACAATTTAAAAGCTTACCCTCCTTTCCAGTGGTGTGAAGGGGGACTTCATTGCATTTAGATTCTTTAGGTAGATATGGAAGGATGAGAAGCCGGAAATGCCTCCAGGCTGACAGTTCCTCTGCATGTTCTTTGGTGGGGACCCAGACAGAGGAACTCTCTTTTGACTGTGCACATGCTGCCACCTTCCGGTGAAACTTGGCATCTTCTGTTCTTTTTATTATTATTATTATTATTATTATTTTATTCTAATTTGTTATATATGACAGCAGAATGCATTACAATTCATATTACACATATACAGCACAATTTTTCATACCTCTGGTTGCACACAAATTAGAGTCACACCATTCATGACTTCATACATGTAGTTAGGATAATGATGTCCATCTCATTCTACCATCTTTCCTATTTCATTTCCCTGTCCCTCCCTCCCTCCCTTTTCCCTACCTATAGTTTGTCTAATCCTCCCAAGCTACTCACCCAACCCCATTATAAATCAGCATCCTTATATCAGAGAAATCCTTATGTCAGAGAAAACATTCAGCATTTGTTTTTTGGGGACTGGCTAACTTTACTTACCATTATATTCTCAACTCCATCCATTTACCTGCAAATGCCATGATTTTATTCTCTTTTAATGCTGAATAGTATGTGTGTGTGTGTGTGTGTGTGTGTATGTATCACAGTTTCTTTAACTGTTCATCAATTGAAGGACATCTATGTTGGTCCTACAGTTTAGCTATTGTAAATTGTGCTGCTATAAACGTTGATATAGCTGTGTCCCTGTAGTATGCTGTTTTTAAGTCCTTTGGGTATAGACCGAGGAGAGGGATAGCTGGGTCAAATAGTGGTTCCATTCCAAGTTTTCCAAAGAATCTCCATGCTGCTTTCCATTTTGGCTGCACCAATTTGCAAGTCCCACCAGCAATGTATGAGTGTACTTTTTTCCTCACATCCTTGCCAACACTTATTGTTATATCTTCATAATAGCTGCCATTCTGACTGGAGTGAGATGAACTCTTAGAGTAGTTGTGATTTGCATTTCTCTAATTGCTAGAGATGTTGAACATTTTTTCATATATTTGTTGATTAATTGTATATCATCTTCTAAGAAGAGTCAGTTCAATTTCTTGGCCCATTTATTGATTGGGTTATTTGTTTTTTTGGTGTTAATATTTTTGAGTTCTTAATATATCCTAGAGATTAGTGCTTTATCTGATGTGCATGTGGGAAAAATTTGCTCCCCAAATCTAGGTGGCATCACTATACCATCACTTCACTGATTGTTTCTTTGAAGAAGCTTTTTAGTTTGAATCCATCACATTTATTGATTCTGGATTTTAATTCTTGTGCTATAGAAGTCTTATTAAGGAAGTTGGGGCCTAATCAGACATGATGGAGATTTGGGCCTACTTTTTATTCTAAAAGGCACAGTGTCTCTAGTTTAATTCCTAGGTCCTTGATCCATTTTGAGTTGAGTTTTGTGCATGGTGAGAGATAGGGGTTTAATTTCATTTTGTTGCATATGGATTTCCAGTTCTCCCAGCACTATTTGTTGAAGAGGCTATCTTTTCTCCAAAGCATGTTTTTGGCCCCTTTGTCTAATATAAGATAACTGTAGTTATGTGTAGCTTGTTTCTGTGTCCTCTATTCTGTACCATTGTTTTACCAGTCTGTTTTGGTGCCAATACCATTTTGTTTTTGTTGCTATTGCTCTATAGCATAGTTTAAGGTCTGGTATAGTGATGCCACCTACTTCACTCTTCTTCCTAAAGATTGCTTTAGCTATTCTGGGTCTCTTATTTTTCTAGATGAGAAATAGATCTTCTGGTCTTTTCTATTCACTTAGTGAACACAGGTTCTACTTCCGGATCCCCTATGCTGGGGATACAAGTGAAATTCTGGGGGTGGGTGGGTGGGAAGTGATATGAAAAATAAGTACCTACACACAGAAAAAGGCAAGATAACTTCCTTACCTAGTGCTAAATGTTATGAAAATAAAGCATGAAGCACAATTAAGCAAAATAATTCACTGGAGCAACTGCTGAGGAAACACTTCAGCCAGGTGTCACTGAAGGCCTCCTGAGAAGGGTGTTTAATCCCAGAACTGACCAGGAGTGGGAATCAGGCCCCAGATAGGAGGTCCCCAGGAGCAGGGGGGATGAGAGGGAGCCCCTAGGCTACAATAGGAGAGACGTTCAAGACATGCAGAGCCTTCTAGAACATTCCATGTACAGTGGAATCCACTGGAAGATTTTAGTCTTAAACGTTCTTTGAGACTTTTTGTCTGGACTTTTCACTAAATTCTTCATGCAGGTGCAAGGAGCCATGATGACAGAGCCCCAGAAACTAAACACTCACACTGCGGAGCTGCACGTTTGGGTCACCTGGGGAATTTATGAAATCCTGGTGCCTGAGCAACTCAATCCTAATTGTGGATGGGGTCCAGAACTAGTATTTGGTCCAATATTTGTGAGTGATTTAGTGCACCACCAGAGCTGAGGACTGCCAAGCGTGTGGGAAACGTGGCCTCAGCTGAGGGTGGTCAGCGACAGCCTGACTCTCAGGGCGAGGGTTCCAGAAATCCCGGGGTAGTAGGAAAGCGCTAATTTGGGGGTGGGCGGGCTGACTTTTGCTCTAGTGGGCTGTGAAGGGAGAAGGAGAAAGCAGACTGCAAAGTGCTGGGTATTATGAGAAAGAGCTGGCTGGGTTTGAAAAACGACACACGGGAAGGAACACAGAACTGTTTTTATTACTTTGGAGGAAAAGATGGTACAGAAAAGGTGCAGAGGGGAGTCAGGGTGGAGGCCTGATCTGCGGAGGCGGATCTGGAGCTTTGGGAGGCTCACTCTGGTGGCCCCTCATGGACCTGTCCTGCCTTCAGGCATCCCACTCTACCTGGCCTCTTAGCTACCTCTCTTCCAGAAGCTTCCAGGAGAAGCAGCTGCCTACACCCCGAGGCCAAGGGACAGGCTCCTGCGTCTTGCCAGCTGCCTTCCATGGGCACACCCTGGCAGGTGCTAGGCTTCCTGTGGGTGAATCTGCACCGCAAATCCAACCCCAAACCGCTCAGGCCGGAGGGAATTTATAGGCTCAAATGACAGAAGAGTTTAGGGGTGTGGTTTCTGGTGGTCTAGTTCCTGAAGCCAATCGCTGTGGGAGGGGAATACAGGGCTCTGATTGGTCGAACCAGAGTCACATTGGACCAATGGGAGCAGTGGCTGGTGTGGTGGGGGTGTCATACAAAGAGAAGAGCTCAACCCAGAGACAGCAGCAGTTCACCTGAAGACAGTCATCACGGACTGTAACACCCAAGTGAGGGCCAAGGGTGCTGGCGTGATCCAAGCCAGCCAACATGCCCTGCGAGGTCTCGTCATACCCAGGAAGAGCGCAGAGCTGACCATCTTCCTTGTCCCATTGGTGGATTTGAGTAGCTGTGGGTTGAGCTTGAAGATTTCGAGGAGCACCGTGGCCACCGCCTCAGGTTGGTTGAGGGACGGCCAACGATGCTTGTTGTAGGGTGCAGGTGACCCAACTTCTCCAGTGACACGCATACTAGAAAATGCCTGGCTGTCTCGCTTGCTTCCCCCCGCGAAGCCTCCTCCTCCAGGTGAGTCCTTGCTCCAAGGTAGGCCCATCTTAGTGACAAGGAGTAAAAGGTGATTTGTAGACATTTCTTTTTTCCCCTTCAACATGGATTTTCTTTTCCAGAGCAGTTTTACATTCAGCAAATTTGAGCAAAGAGTACAGACTTCCCACAGGATCCCTGCCCCACCAACTCCCCCACAGGAGGTTACGTGTGTTAGGATTGATGAACCTACAGCGACGCACCTTTACCACCCAAAGTTCATGGTTCGCATTACGGTCCATGACGGTGGGCACTCTGAGGGCTTGGGTAGACCCAGGATGGCAGGCATCACCATTATAGTATCACAGAAGAGTGGTTTCCACTGCCCTCAAAATCCTCTGTGCCCTCTTTACCCTGTCTGTTCCTCCAGAGGGCTCTCCCCTTTCCCTCTGGCAACCATTGGAACTTTTTTTTTTTTAAACTGTCTCCACAGTTTTGCCTTTTAGTTGAAATGCAGTATATAGTCTTAAGATTTGCTTCATTCACTTAACAATGTGCACTTAAACTTCATCCACCTCTTTTTGTGGCCTCTTTTTAGTACTAAGGAATATTTTATTGTCTAGATGAACCACAGTTTATTTATCCTGAGGACATCTTGTTAGCTTTCAAGTTTTGGCAATTATGAATAAAGTTGCGAACATCATTTGCAGGTTTTTATGTAGATACACATTTTTAACCCCTCTAGGTCAATACCAAAGAGTGCAATTGCTGGATTGTACAGTAAGAATATGTTTAGTTTTGTAAGAAACTGCCCAACCGCCTGTCTACTAGTTTGCAGTTTGCCCCAGGAATTAATACAAGAGAGTTCTGGCTGCTCCACAGCTCCATCAGTACTTTGTACTGTCAGCGTTCTGGGTTTTGACCATTCTAATAGGTGCGCAGTGATGTCTCTTTATTGTTTTAATTTGTAATTCTCTGATGACATCTGATGTGGAGCATCTTTTAATATGCTTGTTTGCCATTTTTAGTGAGTTATCTGATCAGGCCTTTGACCCACAGGCTGCACCAAACGGTTTGTTTTCTTACCAAGTTCATTTTAAGAATTCTCTGTATATTCTGAGTAGCAATCCTTTATTAAAATGTCTTTTGCAAAGTTTTCTCAATCTGTGGCTTGTCTTCATTCTCTTGAAGCAGACAGTTGAGCTAGTGCCTTTCTCTTGGTCCTAAACAGTAGAAATCTTTGTCTCCAGGGCTAGAGTGATGGCCATGTGGTGCGAACACCAATGGAGAGCCCCGGCACTGGACTGGCTAATGGTGGGTTTTTATTGAGCTAGCAAGAAGAGGAAGCAAGGCTCAGCAACTAGAATCACCAGATGAGAGTGCACTCAAGGTCGTGAGCAGGGAGCAGCTTCTGGAGGTGACAGCACCACGGACATGGGCCGGGCAGGTCTGGATGGCTGTAAGAATGTCCAGTCGGGGCTGATCATTAAGGGCTCAAGCTGTCATTATTGATAAAGCCCTTACTGCTGGAATCTCTCTGATTGGAATCAATGGGCTCAGATTGGAAAGAAAAATGCTGAATTCTTTTTTTTTTTTCTGCTAATATTTGTGAATCCAGACCTGTGATCAAATATCAAGAAAAAATTGAAAGATTTCAACTTGGATCAGACAGCATCATGAACAAGCCGCCTTATTGAGCCTCCTCAGTTCTGAGTTTCAAGCCAAATGTAAAAGGAAGAGAGGGGGGAAAGACAGTGACAGAAAGAAGGATGGGAAGAGAATAAAAAGAGAAAGGCGAGAAGGGGAAATCAAGCAAGCAGGGAAGCAGGAAACGAGGAAAGTTTGCTATTATGGGCTTTCCAGATGGCTTAAAATTGAAGACATGCTGGGGTGGAGCTCAGCAGCAGAGCACTTGCCTACCATGCTTGGGGCCCTGGATTCCACCCCAAGGCCTGCAAAAGAAAAAAAAATGAAGAAGGCAATCACAGCAGGAAAACTTAGCTGGCTCCTTTTCACCTCCTACCTGCCTGCTTGGCTCGAAGTCATGCCCCACCTCATTACCTGAGGAAGAGCAAGAGGCCCGGGCAGCCGGGACCTTGTCCAGGATCACACGGTGAGCTCAGGACATTGTGCCTCTTCTACCTAAAAGCTTACAGAATTGGCTTCTTGGACGTGATATAATTAGAACCTCATATAGAAAGCAAAAGTCATTAACAGCAGAACGAAGATGACTGCAAATGGACCTACAGAATCGGGGAAAGAGGTAGCTGGAAGCAGGTGACTTCATTTCCACAATGCAGGCAACAGGGCAGTTTCACAACCACCCTGACATCCTGGAAGGCTTGTGGAGGAGAACTAACCCTCAAGGCACAGGAGCTCCCAAGGGAAAGAAAAAAACAGAATGAATGAGAATATAATCTTACGTTTATAAAAAGCAGTACCTTTTTCAAAACAATCATGGGTGTAAAGCTACTGTCCTTGCCAATTTGTCTCAGGTTGGGAAAGACGTACAGGACACAAGTAGAGCTGGCAGAGGGGCTGATGGACCCTAGCCCTTGCCCAGTGCCCTCCTCATGCTGTCTGTCCCTTCAGAAGGGCCTCCACAGACATCTTTCCCCACTGTTTATTCTCCACTGGTGCCGGCCCTGCCTCTCTCATGGCCCTCAGCATCAGGAAGGATCCCTTTCTCCAGCAACTGTACCTTCTAAGTCAACATTTTTCATGCCTGACTTGTTGGCCCCCAGCCTTGCTGCTGGGAAGAGCCATCTGAAAACCTGGCCCTGGATCCCTGTGCTCACTGGGGGCACCCAGGTGGTGAACTTTAAAAAGTCACAAGGTCATTCTGATGTGCGCTGAGGGCTGAGAACTTTCCTGGCCCTGTGAGAGGGCCTATTCTATAATTCACAGTTGCCAGAGTTCAAGAATATTGAGGTTTCCTCAGGACTTTGTATGAAGAGGTACTTAAAAAAAGTTAAATACATTTTTATTTGATACATAATCATTGTACATATTTATGGGGTACTTCAATACATGCATACAAATATGCACAGAACAGATCAGGGTACTTGGCGTATCTATTACCTCAGACATTTACTTTTCCTAGGACCATTCAAACTCTCCTTTACTAGCTGTTTTTCCCCCCCAGACTCATGCACATATTTAGCTCAGTCACTTTGCAGCAGGTGTGGGGGTACGCACCTGTAATCCTAGAAACTCACAGGCAGCCTGAGAAAATTAGCACAATCCTATCCCAAAATTTAAAAACTGAAAAAGCCCTAAAGATGCAGCTTGGTAGGAGAATGCCACTGGACTCCAGTACCACAAAAAGGGAACAAAACAAAGCCAGAGAGAAATTTGTCACATTGCCAAGAGAGTGGATTAATATGATTGGCAATTCTTGAGTTTTAGCTATTTAAGAATGTATTTGCATCTGAGAGTCTAGGAAAGAAAACAGTGTCAGAGGGTGAATTCAATTTATAACAGTCAACATTTGTTAGATAAGCAAAAGACAATGCTGGATGATAGCTTGACCACATACTCTGAATTTCATTATGGTATATTTGAATTGGAGTAGTAAAATTCATACATTGAAAGTATATGACTTGATGTTTTAAAATAAACATAGGAAGGATTTGTAGGAAAAAATTATATAAAATATCTTCATCATCGCGTAACATTTTTACAATGTAGGTTCAGTTCTCTTTCCTCGTTCTTGACCTCAGGCAACCACTAATTGAACTGCTAGATTTTCATACAAATGTTAACTTACAATGTAAACTCTTTTGTCAATTAACATGCTTTTGCGATTTTTTGATGTTATATTCACCTGTAGTTTGTCCTCTCTTATTGGCAAGTAGTATTCCACTGAGTGTATAGACCATATTAATTTATCCATTTACTAGTTTATGGTCACTTAGGTTATTTCCATTTTTTTTTCTACTGCAAAAAATCTATGACTAAAATATTCACACACACAAAGTTTTATGAGAGTATATTTTTGTTCGCTTGGGAAAATACATAACAGTGTGATTCCTGGGTCACTAGCTGTTTTGAAATATTCGGTTTGTTGTTGCCAACCATAGTTACCCCACTGTGCTGCAAACACTGGAATTATTCCTCCTACCCGTGCGTATTCCAGAAGAACCCCGTGGCCATCAGCCCCCTGTCTCCATCCCCTTCTCACCCAGGCTCTGGTGACCACTCTCCCACTCTTCTCTTCTCCAAGACCAATGTTTCAGCTTCCATATGTGAAGGAGATGTGCGGTATGTGTATTGCATACTTTACTTATGTCACCTAATGTCCTCCAGTTCGTCCACTCTGCTGCAAATGAGAGGACTTTCTTTTTGTGGCTAATATTGTGTATGTACAACATGCTTTCCTGACTTGTCCATCTGCCAGTGAGCGCCTAGGTTGATTCCACATCTTGGCTGTGGTGAAGAGTTCTGCAGTAAACACAGGATGCCTTCTTGAGTTACACCCCAGGGTCTCATGCGGATGGGCTGAGGACTCCCTGCCTCTCACTGGGAGTCCTACCAAGAGCTCCTGGAGGTGGAAGCTGGGCATTGCTTTTGGTGGTTTCCTCGTCTTTTGCAGATGTGGTCAGAGTGCAGTATCAAGTTCTGCCACACACACACAAATGAACCTGCAAACAAAGAAAATGCGTTGTTAAATAACTTCATCATCACAAATTAAAGGAACAAGGCATCAAACTCTCCGGCGATGATAGATAGACCAGAAATAAAACTAGCAACCAGAGAGCATGCAGGAAAGGCTAAAATAGGTAGCATTAATAAAGAAAAAGAAAAATACAATCCTACATGGAACACCTAACCAAGTAATTAAAATGGTTAGAAAATCAACAAATCAGTCAGCCCTTGCAAAAAAATAATAATAATTGTACCAGTAAAAAAAAAAAAAGAGAGTAAAAAAAATGGAAACAGAAAGAAATATGAGCCCAAGAATGGAAACCAAGATTTGATTCTTTATTTAAAAGCATGACTGAAATAGTCTGGCTTGACCAACCAACAAAAGAGAAAGAGTATTATGAGAATATTAACTTGTTTTAAAAAGGCAATTATCATCATTTAAAAAGGCAGTCACCACATAGAAAAAACATTTTTTTCTTAATGTTATCTACAAGTTCGTGTAGCTGTAACTGCTAAGAATGATTGTGCAAATTAAATAAGCCACTTGAGAATCCAGACTGTTGGGAAGTCTGGCCTTGTGTCATCAAAGGCACACTCTCCAGACCTCGAGGAGGTGTGGGAGCAGGGAGACCAGAGCCTGGGACCCTGGTGCCACTGCCACTCCCCTCCTGCTGGCTACTCTCCGGCTTCCTGTCCAGTGGCTGCTGTGGCCTAGGGCCCCATGCTCTGAAAGAAGGTGGCCCAGTTGTGACCATGCCCATACAGTGCTGCTTCCAACAGTGGGCCCAGAGGACCAAGCCTCAACTTGTGGGCCTTTGGAGTGGACACCTACTCAAGCCAGAGCACTCGTCAGGGGAGTCCAGATTTCGTTGTCTTCTTTTAGAGAGTAGTGGGCTTTATTAATTTACTGGTGTGTAGACTGGATCTCACTGTAGACTTCAGGGCAGGTCTGGAATTTTTCTTAGTCTCTAGTTGGAGAAAACCTTACTCTTAAAATCATGGCCTTTTGGGGGGGATCTAAATTAAATGCCCAGGATGATTAGCAAGATCTCTTCCTTCTAAATGGTCAGAATATCAAACTCTCCCAAAATGTGTGATCTCTGGGATCTCTGGCCAGCTCACAATGCTGTCCTCATCCCCGGTAGCTATTCTCTACCAGGATTTTAGAATTTGGCCAAGATTCAAGGTGAATTAAAATGCAGTTTTCTGGGGATATTTCTCGGTCAGTTCCATCTGTCATATCTGCTTCCTCCTTTCAAATAGAGCACTATGCCCTGGGCTGAACTCCTAGA
This sequence comes from Ictidomys tridecemlineatus, assembly GCF_052094955.1. NCBI lineage: Eukaryota > Metazoa > Chordata > Mammalia > Rodentia > Sciuridae > Ictidomys > Ictidomys tridecemlineatus. The sequence goes on along the minus strand of NC_135488.1, from coordinate 30,459,084 downwards.
GCTGCATTTTGGAAAACGACCCTAAGCAGGAACATGGGGTGGATGGAAGACTTATATTGAGTGTTTTTTTTTTTCTTTCTTTCTAGGATCACATTCCTCTATTGTCTGCTGCCCGGTGCCTGAAGAAGAGTTGCTTTAGCATCTTGTTCAATTTTATCGTTGATCAGAGAAGTAAGGTATGCTTGGCACCTTTCACCCCACTCTAGCAGGAACCAGAGAACTTGCTCCCAAGTCTCTTTATCACACATGTACAGTTATGCTCTCATAGAGATGGTAATTTTATCTGTTGGATGAGAATTCTGCCTGTTTACCTCTTTCTACAGAGGCTGGGTAAGGGATAGAAATTAGGAAAGAGGCTTGGATGGGGATTTTGTATGGGAAGGCATGTGCCTGGGCCAAGCACTACCTGGTTGTCCGCCCTATGGAAATGCTACCGTACTAGTTAGGCACCAGGTGCTGCATTGCCAGCTCCCACTCTATACACATAATTCCCAAATAGCAGTGCCTCCTGTCTTGAGATTCCCCTGAGGTCTGTTTCCTTCGTGGACCCAGATATACAGTGATCACCATTGGCTTATACCAATTGGAGATGAGGACTCTCCAGGGCTGTACACTACCATCTAGTGGTCTGACAGTAACTGGGAAACAGCATTCCTCCCGGGGCTGCCCTTTGCTCTTTTAGGGAGACATAGGCCATGCATGGCTCATGCAGAAGAGCACAGCTCTGACCTGTGGGAGCGCCACTTCATTGTGGATCAGCAATAGCACTGAGGCTATTTAGACTGATTCCTTAGCCTTAGTCCTTGTTTTCTGAGTTCAATGTGATCGTCACCCATGTGTTAATGCTGCCAGCATTTTTTTTAGTGATGACCATTCTCTTCCTTGCTGTTTCTAATTTCTACATTGATTACGTGGGCTCTCAAGTTCCCCCCTTAGAATGGCATATTTGCATATTCTTTTTTATGTGCTTATCTTTGAGCTCCTGTCTCTGTGAACTAAGTTCTTATTCATTTACCTTAGCACCTAAGCTGGTTCTGAAGGCATTCCTTCAGTTGTTTGTGGCATTATCATCAGGGATGATTCGCCCCTGGAGCACTCTGCCTTGACCCACAGGACCGACAGGAGCCCAGAAAAGAAATGTTTTTATTTCTTTCAAAGTCAGAAAAATAAATAATACCAAAAATATGACATTGAATCTACACTGGTGTTATATTAATATTTGTGCCAATGAGATCATAAAGTATACTTTGAACACCATTTTTATGGAGGAAGGACATTTTTATGTAGGAAGGAGTTCAAAAAGACAAAAATTCCCTGTGACCACAAAAGTCATAATGTGACCCTGATTATTTTACTTAACAAATTAACATGAATTCCTTGGTATCACTTATCACCTGGATCCTAACTGAATGTCCCTGGCTGTGTTGGAGTTATCGTTTCTAGCTGGTTTGTGGGGTTAACACCTTGTGCTTGGCTGGCAAGACTGTTGAGTCTCTAGGGTGCCCCTTCTTCCCCTGAGCCCCACGCTGACGCTGATGACCTTTTGCAGAAACGTTAGTTGCCTAGCCACTCTGGTTGTCTATAGCTACCTGTTTGATTCTTTGTAGTGGCATTTATCTTCTTTCTCCATTTTCTACGTTGCTTGTTAGGGAAGTTAGTTGTTCAGGCTTCGTATCTACATGTTGAATGTTCAGGGTAAGGATGCGTCAAAGGCAGGGTCATATTGCTTCGTGTCTTGTTATTACAGAGGTGCCTAACGGCTGATGTCCCAACTATAGTGACGCTAAGATCAGCAAAGACATTCAGGTGGTGATGGATGATAATTAAATGCTTCAACTTTGCTGCTGGAGAATGCTCTTGTCTGGTCTTGAAAACCATGATTTTCCTACTTTGTTCATTCTTGTAGCAGTATCCTCAACACTTGGAAAGATTTGTTCAGATGCTTCATACAGAAAAATCAGGATAAATGCTTATTTTTTCCTTTAAACTGCTGATTTTCATATTAAGCAGTTGGTAAACTGGTTGCTTTTATTGCTGTTCAATGAACCTGAGTGTTTTCCTCTTTCTGCTGAAAACAGAAGCAATACAACCCAACAGCCATGCCTGTGCCGGAACCCAGGCACCCTGAGCAATCATCTCCAGGAGAGGAGCCGAGATTCCTTAAAGGGATGGTTCCAGGACTGGGGCAGGAAGTACACAGGACAATGCCCAGACAACTTTCATGCCAGAAAGCTGAAAGTTATCAAAGAGTAAAGACTTGAGTTGAAAGGACATAGGGTCTTACCACAGCAGACAGAAAGAACATCAGAAAAGACCTATGTAAAATGTTTTTCTGTGTAGCAGAGATTGAACCCAGGGGCGCTTAACTACTGAGCTACATCTCCGGAACTTTGGGTTTTTATTTTATGACAGGGTCTTGCTAAGTTGCTTAGGGCCTTGCTAAGTGGCTGAGGATGATCTCACATTGCCTCAGCCTCAGCCTCCTGATTTGCTGGAATTACAGACAAAATGAAGTATTGATTAAAATAAACCAACCATATGAAATCTATGTGCTCACTATAGGGAGGGAGGGAGAGAGAGAGTAGAGGGAGTATAAAAAGTGCATATGCAACATTTTAGTTGTCGCCAAACTTTCTCTGCAGAAGCTTCTATATCACTTCCAGAATTGTGCAAGCAGTGTTGTTTTCAAACGGATTCCCAACAGAATACACCAGTGAACTTGGAGGAAAGTGATGCCATTATGGTGTAGTTTTTATTTTTACTTGTCTCATTTTGAGCCCTATTGAAAAATTTTTCTCAATTCAAAGTTTTTTTTCAATTATTTTCCTATGAACTTTCTGTGCATATATCTTTTAAATTTACTCAATGGCTACTTGGCCTGTTTCCTCCTAAATTTCTAAGAGTTATTTGTATATTAGGGACAGTTGTCCTTTTCTGTAATATAGGTTGCAAATACACTTTCCCACTTTCTCATTTTTTGATTGATTGTAGTCATTTTTGTTTGTTTGCCATGAAAATTTTTTTATTTTGTTTTTCATTAATGCAATTGAATGTATTCGTCTTTTAAAATTGCTTCTGGATGTTGTGTCATTAAATGGGTGATGTCTTGGATTTTTTTTCAATACATAGAATATTGTATTTACATAGAGTACAGTAAATATAAAAGATTGGAATATGAGCTGGGTGTGGTGGCAGTCGCCTGTATTCCCAGCCCCTCAGCAGGCTGAGGCAGGAGAACAGCAAGTTCAAAGCCAGCCTCAGAAACTTAGGCCTAAGCTACTCAGCCAGACCCTGTCTCAAAATAAACTATAAAAAGGGCTGGGGATGTGGCTTAGTGGTTGGGTGTCCTTGAGTTCAATCCGAGGTACCAAAAAAAAAAAAAAAAGAAGATAAAATTAAACTATTTCCCCTTTTTATTGGTTCTTTTTAGTTACACATCACATTAAGGTTCATTTTGACGTAACTATAAAAGCTCAGAAGGTAGTTTGCTATAACTCAGTCCCTGCTTCTCCCCTCTCCCCCATCCTCTCCCCGCTCCCCCCTCCTGTCCCCCTCCCCCCTCCGCTCCCCCTCCCTCCTCCCCCTCCTCTCTCCTCTTCCCCCTTCCCCTCCCCTCCCCTCCCCCCTCTTCCCTTTCCTCTGCTCCACTGATCTATTTACTTTTAGCTTTTTGCTAGTAGTCCCCAAAGCTAAAAGTAAATAGACTTTTCTGTTTACATTTGGACTTCTTGATTCCCTGCCCCGACACACCAGTGCATCTGTTGAGCCACCTGATGAAGACCAGGCATTTTGTGATCCCAGAGAAACAGGCAGCTGATGGCTGAGCTGGTCTGGCCTTGGGCTGCCTGGAGCCCACCCGGGGCCTGCGAGTCCTCCTGCCGGACAGACAATTCCCCAGAACATCTACAATGGAGGAGACCGCTTTGTGCCCAGACCTAAGACCAAGGAAGACCACTCCGTGGTGGCTGCGGGGGGCCGAGAAAGCAGGCCCAGCTCAGATCTCAGGAGTGACCACCACACGGGCTCCGCCTCCGACTGCAGCTCCTCGCCTTTCACACGCCCCCGCCCCAATCAGGTTATGAGGATGCCGGATCGAGGATCACCTGCTTCCCACACTCTCATAGGCCCCCAGTCCTGAGGCTCCTGTCCTTTCCGGCTCTTAGTGAGACCCCGGGTTCCCCTGCCCACTCCACTTGCACTGCCCTGTTCTGGTAGCCCAGGGGGCCGGGGAGTCCCAGGGGAAGGAGCAGGGCGGGGGGTCTGAGTGCAGGTTCCAGGCTGCCAGGTGTGAGCCGAGGCACCCGGGCTTTGGCGCACCGTCCTAAATCCAGGTGTGCCTCTGACTCTGGCAGAGAAGGTCCACCCCAAAGCCTCTCCGATCTGTTCCCACTCATCCCTAGTGTCCCTTTCCACCAGGCATCAGCCAGGAGAGGACCCCAGGGAGGCCTGCAGGGCCCATTTGCTCTGCCCACGTCCGGTGCCCTAGGGAAAATCCTCCAGACTTGGGGTGGGCGTGGAGGGGGTTCTGCCAGCCGGTGGTCGCCTAGCACCGCTGCCCCTCTGTTTGTTCCACTTGGAGTCCCCAGTTTCTAGACGTTTCTGTGTATTTATGTCCCTTTCCCTTTTTGATTGCTGTGAGTCAAGTTTTTATTGGTTTTAAATGTTGGCTCTCTAATTTTGTCAGCGCTGGGGAGGGGAATTCTGCAGTCTTGCCGCTTTCTGGTAAAGAAGGTGTCTCCGTCCCCCACCAGCTTCCTCCCTTAAAACACTTGGTGAGTAATCCTCTTCTTCACCTTTTCTGTAGATCCTGCAAGCTCTCCTTTCTTTTCAGGTGATCATTTTGGCAACAAACGTCATTTTTCCCCCTGCTAATGTATACTTCCTCCAGGTATTAAAACAGAATCAGGCTCTTGGTTGAATAAAGGAAATAAAAAATACCAGAAATTCATGGCAAAGGCATCTTCCTTTCACCTAGTGTGTAAGTTGGGGCTTACTGCAGTGGTGACCTGTGGTCATTCCTCAGAGTTTATGTCCATGCTACTCAATGTCCCATGTCAATGGGGACCTTTGCTCAGTGAATGGGCAGCCCTATTTATAAAGGATTTTGTCATTGTCTTGAACAAAATTGTTTCCCCAGTGTCTTAGTCTGCTTTGTGCTGCTATAACAGAATACCACAGGCTGGGTGATTTATAAAGGAGAAATTTATGTTCTCACAGTTCTGAAGGCTGGGAGTTCAAGGTCAAGGGGCCACAGGTTCCGAGTCAGGTAAGGGCCCCCTATTTGCTTCCAAGGTGGCGTCCTGATGCTGTGTCTTCACAGAACAGTGGGCAGGTGAACCCACTCCCACAAGCCTTTTGCACAGGGCATGAATTCATTCACAAAGACACATGACCTGGATGCCACAGAGGCCCTGCCTCCCAATGTGGCTGCAGTAGGGATTAAGTTTCCCACAGGTGGATCTGGGGACACATTCAAACCACAGGACCAGTCAGTTCTCCTCTGAACTGTTCTCCACCACCATGTTAGGTATGTCTGTGCACCTTCTCCAACGGCCCCCAGCTGGCTGTCTCAGCTTAGGCTTCTCTTGGTTAAGCACTTGCAGCGACTCTCGCTGGCCTCTCCATAGCAAGAAAAACACTCTATGTGGAGACCCGTGGTTCATAGTGTGCCACTCAGAACTGCAGTGACCAGGGACGTCAGGGGCATGAGTTTAGGAATTCTGCTCACCACCAGCCAACTGTTGGCCGTAGTTAAAATACGGACCTGATTCTCCTTATTTATGCTGGTACATTTAAATTTTTTTATATCCAATGTCGGATACTTCCAATTAGCCTAGTTCACTGGGTGGTAAGTTCTGGGAGGATCCGTACTGGATGATCATGGCAGAACTTGGCCCTGTGATCAAATAAGAAATAACTCTGCAGACACTTTCTGTATTGTTTCCACGCCCACCCCCTACCCCTTCTCCTGGGCAGCTGAACAGAGTGGTCCTGGGGGGAGTGGCCTTGACCATGCTGAGCTCAGGAGCAGAACACTCAGGCCCATAAGTCTCAGGCCCTTTCTGTCTCTCTTACAGCCCTGAGAAAGGAACCAGGGTGAGCGCTGACCACCCTCCTCTCTCTCCTACTTGTCTCTTCCCTTCTGAGCCCTCTGTCTCTGCTGAACTCAGGGCTGGGAACACCCTGTGCGCTCAGAACCCACAGCTGGGCAGTCCCTTCAGGAAGTTGGAACTCTGGTGGGGCACGCCTGCCCCCTGCTGCCGTGTAGGAGGAAGCGCAGCCTGCGCTGGGGAGGGCTCCGAGTTCTCCAGAGGATGCTGTCTCAGCACATGTGTGCTGCTATGGCAGACAGCCACATGCTAATAACTTTGTAAAGAAGAAGGATTCTTTTCTTATGGTCTTGGAGCCTGGGAAGTCCAAGATCAGCAGGCTTGATGTCTGGGGACAGTCCCATCTGCGTTTCCAAGACAGCCTTGAACTCTGCAGACTCCAGAGTTCTGTGTCCTCCTATGACAGAAGGTGGGAAGCAGAGGGCGAAGCTCTACCTGTCAGGCCCTTGGGTGAGGGCACTTCATCCCACTCATGAAGGCAGAGTCCTCATGGCCAGTCGTCCACCTCTTCACACCATGAACAACACACTCAACCAAAGCAGCTGCTCCTGAAACCACAAACTGTGGCTAATGCCAGCGAGAGAGGAGCTGGGGGTCTGGGAGGCTTGAGGATGTACGGGTCGTGTTCCTTTCCTCGGGGCAAAGGCATTCATTACTTGGAATGGAAGAAGAGAAAAATGAAAAATTGCATCATGAGCCAAGGGCTTCAATGATGTCACAATGCATAAAAACATCTGTATGTATAAGCACCTCGAGGATGGAAGAGGTCACCAGTCTTGGCTCTTGGTTAGAAACGAACTTCAACTGTGGGCTGAGCTTTTTTACCCAGTGCTCATCACATTGCACAAGTGTTATCCTGCTCAGGGGTTCACTCATAAGCAAAAATCTATTATGGTTAACTGTGCTCCATGTACTGGGGAGGTGTTTAGGGCGGATGAAGGGAGGAAATAGAAACTTTAGTAACACAGTCTCTGTCCTAAGCAGCTCACAGGATGGAAGGACCTGACAAGGCAGAGTTCACAGAGGGTCAGACCATGGAAAGCGTTCACTCAAGGCCAGCTCTCTCCCATCCCTCTCTGGTCCCCCGAGTGTCCCCCTGTACGGTACCACCTGTACTGCTTTCCTACCTTGCTTCTCTTGATTCTCAGCTTAGGGGCTATTTCTCTGGGCAGTCTTCAGCTTTCAAGTTCACTGAAATGTATTTCTGGGTTACTGTGTCCTCACCACACTGGGTTTCCAAATGCCTGGTCCACACGTTTGTTCCTTCAGCAGATCCTCAGCTCTGCTCATTGATGAAATTCAGGGCTTCATACAAGATGTAGACCATAAATAGCCACTGAAGGGATTGTGGCTACTCAGCTTGGAGAAGAGAGCCAACAGGACAGAGACGATCAGACTTGTGAAGGTCTTTCCTGGGCTCTGTGTCAGAGGCAGAACTGACTGATTGATAGAAGAGAAAGACTGTGGCTTCAAATCAGTAATGTTGCCCAAACCAGAGCCAACCCAAAGTAGGATGCCCTGCTTTTGGATCCTTGGTTACTAATTTTTCCTTTATGTAAGTGTGAAGGCTCACGTGTGACACAATTCAAGAAAGTTCAGAGGAGAAAAGATTGGGTTGTGAGAGTCTTAACCCCATCAGTGAATTCATCCCCTGATAGGGATCAACTGAGTGGTAACTGAAGTGGTGGGTGTGGCTGGAGGAGGGGGGAATTAGGGCTTGGTGTGTGTGTGTGTGTGTGTGTGTGTGTGTGTGTATGCTTCTTGATCACCATGATGTGAGCTGCTTCCCTCTGCCACACACTCTGCCATGATGTTCAGCCTCATCTTGAGCCCCAAGAAATGGAGCCAATCTTCTATGGCCTAGGACTTCTGAAAATATGAGCACTCAAACTTTTCCTCCTCTAAAGTAGTTCTGGTTGAATCCTTTAGTCACAGCTGCAAAAAAAAAAAAAAAAAAAAAAAAAAAAAAAAAAGCTGACTGAAACAGTAAGTAATGCTGAGATGAAAAGATTCTGTCAGCTTCTAATCATTTTTGAATAAATATTATATAAGTAACCCTATCAGAAAATGTTGCAGTCATAATTAGCTAATGCAAAGTTTCAAGAGATTTTAGTTCTACTTACAGCATTCGTTCTGAAGTACTTTCTATAGGAGGTAGGCAGTCAGCATTCGTTACTCCTTAGTTTTTGATTAATTGACTTTCTCTGACTTTGACAGGAGAAAGGGGAAATCTAGGATTCCTTTGCACGGCATGGTCAGATGCAAGTGCAGGGTAGGAGTGCCCTCTAGCTGCCACATTTAAATCAAGAGAAATAAATTACAATCGCAGCCATGTAACGATCGCACGTCCCCCTCTAGTGGCTGAAGTGGATACATGCAGCGTTTCCAGTCCCAAAGAGACTAGTGCTGCTCACTATGCCCTTGAGGTCTCAGGAAATGAAGAAATAGGTGGAGCCTCAGAGATGGCGAGGTTCAGTTTCTTCATTTGCAAAAGAAAGGGAAAAAACCCCTACGTTCAGAATAGGGAAGTGACTTGCCCAAAGCCAGGCGTTGCAAACAGCCTAGAATAGATCCTTGACTTCCTGATGCTGGATGAATGTTTCCTGCGGGCCAGGTCTAGCCTGGATGCTGCAACTCTTGGTTTCCTGCCCACACATGCTCCCCTGACCGCGGGCATGTGTGGGCAGGAAGGTGGGCACCAGGAGTCCTTCCTCTTGGATAGTCTGAGCTCCATACGAACAAGCTGCTACCCTCAGATGGCACCACAGGTTTCCCTTCCTCAACCCGCCCCAGCGTGAGCCTGGCTCAGTGTCCCTCCCGCTGTACTGGCGCCATGAAACCTAGCCTGCAAGCGAGTGTTGCACAGCCTGAGAGTCTGTCCCTGGAGGCTGACCTGGAGCGCCCTGGGCGAGCAGATGGGGGCTCTTTGTATTGCCTCTCTTTACCGGGGCTGGGAGGGGCTGCTCCGGGCAGGTCTCTCAGGGCTAGGCCAGCGGTCCACCACTGCTCCTTCCCGGTCAGCCTCAAACCTCAAGGGAGGTGCGGCTCAGCCCAGTCATTCTCAACAGAGATGGATTCTGCCCCACAGACAATGCTCTCGAATGACAGGTTTTAAACTTTGTGGTGGTGTGAACGAACATGAATTTAATGCATCTGCTTCCAATTTTGACTTTTGATCTTTCCCCGGCTTCGGCGGGATACTCTCCAGGGCCAGCATCAGCGGGTCCCCGCTAGGGAGTCACCTGGGGAGACTCCCTAACTGCCTGGCCAGTATTTTTTGGCGATTGCGTTTTCTCATCTCATCATGTCTATACAACTCCCCTTCGCGTGTAGACGAGCCATCCAGTGCTTCTGTATGGACTGTCCCCTGTCGTGGTTGTGCCCTACTGCGCAGACCAGGAAGGCTCTCAGCGCACTGGAGCAGGTGGGGCTCAGCCGCGGTGCCCGCAGGTCAGGCGTATTCTGTTCACCTCCTCTCCCGGTATGGTCAGCCCGGGAGGGGTTATGATCATGATGACATTATGATAATAATGATCCTCTGAGGAGGGAGCTTCTATTAAATGACAATAAATCGTATCGGGGGCCTTTGCCCAGGTCGGTTTTCTCGGAGAATGGCAGAGCTGAGGTTAATTCCGGGATCCCTGGTGGGTTCCTGTACAGGTAGACCCAGCTCAGGACCACCCCTGACGGTCATAGTGACATAGGTCACACATGTCAGCTATAGGGACAAAGAAAACTGAGAGGGACTGAAGAGGGATTCCGGGTCTCTAATATTTAAGGGGCAGTAAGAACACAATGCACACAGTAAAAGAGAGGAAGAGAAAGGAGGTAGTCGGAGGAGAATTGAGAGAGGAGACACGCAGGAGGGGCAGCGTTCTCAGAAGGAAGTGGGCAGCAGTGTCCACCCCCGGAAGAGACCCGAGATAAAGTCAGGATGCCGCTGGCAATGGCTGGCCATGCTGATTTGCTGATGCTGGTTTTGCAGCTTCGGTGAGTGATGAGGACTGAAGTCAGGTCTTAACTGACTAAGGAGGAAGAGGGTACCAAGAAGGGGAGTCCTGGGCGTGGGCAGCTCTTCCAAAGCCAAATACAAAGGGAGGGAGAGAGAGAAGTGTGGTGGCCAAAGGGAACTAGAAGCTGGAGGCCAGGCCATGATGATGATGATGATGATGATGACGAAGACTGCAGGAAGCTCAGAGATGGTAGGTTGTGGTCATTGGAAACCACGAAGTAAAGCAGCATTCAGGAGCGCACATGTGGCCCACAGTTAACAGAGTCCCTGCAGCCACTTGAACCTGGAAGCTGAGAAGAGACACCTGTGTCACTTCATCAGAGGGGTGACTGCCAGCACCTGTGGAGTGGCTTGTCCTGTGATCACGCAGCCACTCAAACTCATGCTTCTCTGTCTGAAGGGAAGCACAGGAATCGCCCCAGGCTGAGCTCTGGGCATGTCACTCGCAGACCTATGATTTCCCCAGATCCTTCTCTGGCCAATCAGCATCATCAGCAATATCCCTGTCCCTGCTCCAGTCCCATCAGTGTCCCTAGGATTTGTAGTGATGTCCTCTCCTTCATCTGATGTTAGCAGTTAGTGTCTGGTCTCTCTCTCTCTCTCTCTCTTTAGTGATCCTGGCTATAGGCTAATCAATTTTATTGATATTTTAAATATTTATTGATATTTTAATCAGTTTTTTGTCTTGTTGATATTTTCTATTGATTACCTGTTTTAAATTTCACTGATGTCTAATTCTTTAAATTATTTTCATTATATCTGGCTTACTTTAGATATAAGTTGTTTTTTCCCCCCAGTTTTTCTACTGTGGAATATTAATGACTTTAGATGTTTCCTTATTTGTCATATATGCAATCAGTTATTCAGATGTGCTTTATGACCCAGGATATGGTATATGTTGGTGGATGTCCCATGTGCATTTAAGAAGAACTTATAATCTCTGATTATTGCATGAAGCAGTATACAGATGCCAATCATATGCAATTGGTGGATTGTGATATTGAGTTCAATTATGTCTACTCATTTTCCTACGTACCTGCTAAATCTCTCCATCTCTCATAGAGGACTGTTGGAGTCTACAGCTCTAAGAGTAGATTCATTTACTTGACCTTGCATTTCCTATGTTTTTTGCCTTGTTCTGACTCTCTGCTATTAGGTGCATACACATACATGCATACACATACATCGAGAATTATTTTTTCTTTGAGAGTTGACTCCTGTGTAATTATGTAATGATTCATTATCCCTGGCCATTTTTCTTTCTCTGAAGTGTGCTCTGTTTGGAATTAATGTAATCCTTACAACTTTGTTTTTTAGCTAGCAAGGTCTGTCTTTCTCTATCCATTTACTTTTAGTCTATATCTTCTTACATTTAGGTTGGGTTTCTAATAGACAACACACGGTTGAGCCTTGTTCCTTGAATCATTTTGACAGTCTGTTTTTTAATTGATAAATTTAGATATTTGACACCTAAAGTGATTATTGATGTAGTGGAATGCATTTTTATGATATTTGTCATTGTTTTCAATTTGTGCTCTTAGCTTTTGCTCATTTATTTTCTGTCATATTTCTTCCTTTTGTAATATTAATTAAACTTTTTATATGATTGTCTTTTCTTTCCCTTATTAGCATATAACATATTTTTATTTACTTCTTTTAGTGGTTTCCCTAAATTTGCATCTACTTCTAAGTCCATTTTCAATAAAATTATACTGCTTCAGGGATAATAAGGAATGTGTAATAAAATTAGTTCTAAATTCTTCTTCCTGCCCTTCATATTATTGCGGTCATCCATTTCACTTAAGTAAAAGAATACACAAACCATGTTCCCCTATGTGACAGTTTCCCTATTACATCACTTGCAGGCTAATCCTAGTTTTCTAAAATTCTTGGTCTTATAATTCCAAATGTCTTTCCCTATCTGACTTCAGTTCTTATACATGTTTTGTGTCTTTAAACTATGTGTGTGTGTGTGGGGAGGGGCGGTGTAAGATTGTTTAATATTTTTCTTGAAAATGGACATGATGTCCTAGTTAAAAGGAAACCCCATAAACCGGCCTTGGATAATGCAGTGGAGGGGTGTGGAGATGGTGCATTCTTTGTCCACATGATTAGTTCTCAGTCCACCCTGAGTCTGCGCCTGTGGACCGTGATGCTTACTGGCTGCCTCTCAGGAGCCCCTTCCCTGTCGGTACAGAAGATGGAGAGATGGAGCTTGAGGAGAGCACCTCCCTTTCTTATTGAAAGACCTGGGATGAGTGTTTTCTTCCCTCAGACAGGAGAGTGAAGAAATCCTGGAGGGTAAGGTCATGGTGAAATCGCCTGTCGCCCGAGGACAGGCCTTGTTAACAGGAACAGAATGCTCTGAACAAGTTAGAATGGTTAACTTTCGCGTTTCCTGCTAGAAGCAAAATGGGACATATTCTGTCAGGATCTGCTGGGACTCCTAAAGTGAAACCCACAGACTGGGCCCCTGGACTCGGTTCTCCTGGGTTTGACTCTCACACTGGGTCACGCTGAACCACCAGCAAGTTGCCAGGTACAGTTTGTTTTTCTCACCTTGAACTGATCCTCACAGACGTGTCTGCTCAGGGATTCTGCCCTGTGACTTGTGTGTTTGTACAATCCCATCTGTCTGTCCAAGCTTGGAGGTGGCAGTTTCTCTGTGGCCTTGCTTCTCTGACAGGTTGAAGAGTTGCTGAAGCCCCAGGCTGCTCATCTCTCCATGTGCTGAGGTACAGTGTGACCTCGAAGCTCCTAGTATTCTGCACCACCAAGGTCCTGAGTTCTATTTTAACATTGATATCATGTTCTTGGTGACAAAGTTTTGACTAAGTCTCCTTCTCCCCTTTCTGCTTCTCTCCTTGGGAGATCATTACCACCATCAGGCAGAATGTAAAGAAAAACAAAAAGAGAGACAGACAGAAAAGCGAGCATCATGTAGGGGCAAAGTAAAAGGGGCTTCTCATCTAAGCTGCCAGCTTTATTTATATCCATAAGTTACATTAGGTCATTGACATGATTGGTGCATATTGCTCATTGTATAAAGTTACTGTTACGTGGGCAGGTTTAGGCACAGTGACACATTGGTGTTGTCTAAGAGAATTCCTTTATTTCCAGAACTGAGTGTCTGAGATTAAGGCCGAGGCTGGTAAGACACTAGCATAGAGCCTCCTCTTGAAGGACATTACCATAGCAGCTAGGCATTGAGCATGTATTAGTCATCTTACTAGTTCCAGAGATTAACTGTAGAATATTCCAAATGTGGATAACAGGGTGGCTCTTACCCTCCAGGAACTTGCTCACCAGAGGAACACTGCCTTATACATATCAACAATCAGAATCATTACAGCAGAACCTGCGGGACAGAGACTGGTGACAGAGTCCGCAATCCCCTGACAGGCTGCCAAGAGAAACCAGGCTACTCATCCATGCCCTAGTGTGTGGGTCAACTCTGCATCTCAATGGTGCCCACTTGGTGTTGGCAGTTAAATGTCTAGACCACAGATTGTACTTTCCAGCCAAGAGTGTGCAGGTAATGACATGGTTAATTATTAACCCCAACAGGTTAGTAAAGCCACCATTCCAGGACCCTCTTTAGAGACTAGAAACTCCCAACTGTACCCTTAAGGAAGGGGTCTTGGTTCAGTTCCTTGTTCCTAAAGACCCTAAGCAGCCCTGTAGGGACACACAGGAAGAAGAAGGGGGCAGGTGAAAGAAGTTATCTCTCATTCAGACAAAATTTTGATAATTGTTATGATAATTATGATAATTATCATAGCAAGCTATTAAGAACAAGTTGACTCTGAAAGTTACATGAAAATTTCATGAACAAATAAATTAGAAATATCTAACAAGGGGCTGGGGTGGTGGCTCGGTTGTAGAGCGCCTGCCTACCATGTGCGAGGCACTGGGTTCAATTCTTAGCACAGCGTATAAATAAATAAAATAAAGGTCCATTGACGACTAAAAATTCTAAAATATATATATTTAACAAAAAATGTATAGAACTGCAATAGCACAAAGGGAGTGAAAATATATTTCATATTCCTTGATACAGTTTTTTTTACTATAACAGTATATTAGAGAAGAATAAGAATATTTTGTATTGAATAAGTTGGTTTTAAAAACATGAACTGAATCATCATGTGGGTTTTTTGTTTTAGACCAGATCATGCGGTGAGAATTATCTTTCCTTTTTTTTAAAATTTATTTTTTATTCTAATTTGTTATATGTGACTGCAGAATACATTACATTCATATTACACATATAGAGAACAATTGTTCATATCTCTGGTTGTACATAAAGTGTATTCACACTATTCATGTCTTCATACATGTACTTAGGGTAATGATGTCCATCTCATTCCACCATCTTTTTGACCCCCATGCTCCCTCATGTCCCCTCTCACCCCTTCCCCTATCTAGAATTTATCTAATCCTCCCATGCTCCCTCTATCAAACCCACTATGTATCAGCCTCCTTATATCAGAGAAGTCATTCAGCATTTTGTTTTTTGGGGATTGGCTAACTTCACTTATCTTCTCTAACTCCATCCATTTACCTGCAAATGCCTTGATTTTATTCTCTTTATAGCTCAGTAAAATCCCATTGTGTATATATACCACATTTTCTTTTTATCCATTCATCTACTGAAGGGCATCTAGGTTGGTTCCACAGTTTAGCTATTGTGAATTGTACTGCTATAAACATCGATATGGCTGTGTCCCTGTTGTATGGTGTTTTAAGTCCTTTGGGTATAGACTAAGGAGAGGATAGCTGGGTTAAATGGTGGATCCATTCCCAGCTTTCCAAGGAATCTCCATACTACTTTCCATATTGTTTGCTCCATTTTGCATTCCCACCAGCAATGTATGAGTATACCTTTTCCTCTACATCCTTGCCAACATTTATTGTTGTTTGTGTTCTCAATACAAACAACAAACTGACCGGAGTGAGATGAATCAAAGCAGTTTTTATTTGCATTTCTCTAATTGCTAGAGATGTTGAACAGTTTTTCATTATTTGTTTGAATGTATATCCTTTTCTGAGAAGTGTCTTTCACATCTTGGCCCATTTATTGATTGGGCTATTTGTTTTTTTGGTGTTTAGCTTTTTGATTCTTTATATACCCTAGAGATTAGTGCTCTATCTGATGTGTGAGGGGTAAAAATTTCCTCCCAGGATGTAGGCTCTCTGTTCACCTCACAGATTGTTTCTTTTGCTGAGAAGAAACTTTTTAGTTTGAATCCATCCAATTTATTAATTCTTGGTTTTAATTCTTGTGCTATAGGAGTCTTATTAAGGAAGTTGGGGCTAATCCACATGATGAAGATTAGGGCCTACTTTTTCTTCTATTAGACACAGTGTCTCTGATTTAATTCCTAGGTCCTTGATTCACTTTGAGTTGAGTTTTGTGCATGGTGAGAGATAGGGGTTTAACTTCATTTTTTTTATTAATTTTTTAGTTTTCAGCAGACACAACATCTTTGTTGGTATGTGGTGCTGAGGATCGAACCCGGGCCGCACACATGCCAAGCGAGCGCGCTACCGCTTGAACCACATCCCCAGCCCCATAACTTCATTTTGTTGTATATGGATTTCCAGTTTTCCCAGCACCATTTGTTGAAGAGGCTATCTTTTCTCCAATGCATGTTTTTGTACCATTGGTCTCCCAGTCTGTTTTTGGTGCCAATACTATGCTGTTTTTGTTACTATTGCTCTGTAGTATAGTTTACTCTGGTATAGTGATGCCACCTGCTTCACTTTGCATGCTAAGGATTGCTTTAGCTATTCTGGGTCTCTTATTCTTCCAGATAAATTTTATGACTCTTTTTTGTTTTACTATGAGGAATGCCATAATTTCATTTTATTGGAATTACATTAAATCTGTATAGTACTTTTGGTAGTATGGTCATTTTGACAATATTAATTTTGCCTATCCAAGAACAAGGGAGAGCATTCTATTTTCTAAGTTCTTCTTTAAATTATCTCTTTAGCATTTTGAACTTTTCTTTTCTAAAAAATTGATTTAAAAAAATAAATGACTGTTGAATGCATTGCAGTTTTTATTACACGTATACAGCTCAAATTTTCATAACTCTTTTGTATATAAAGTATGTTGTGTCTTCATACATGTACTTTGGATAATGATATCTATCACATTCCATCATCCTTGCTAATCCCCTGCCCCCTCCCTTTCCCTCTCACCCCTCTGCCCTATCTAGAATTCATCTATTCCTCCCATGATCTATACAATGAAATCCATAAAGAAAGAAATCAAAGAATACCTTAGAAGATGGAAAGATCTACCTTGCTTTTGGATGGGCAAAATTAATATTATCCAAATGACCATACTTCCAAAAGCGCTATACAGATTTAATGCAATTCTAATCAAAATCCCAATGGCATTCCGCATAGAAATAGAAAAGGCAATCATGAAATTCATCTGGAAAAATAAGAGACCCAGAATAGCGAAAGCAATCCTTAGCAGGAAGAGTGAAGCAAGTGGCATCACTAAACCAGACCTTAAACTGTACCAGTGGTACAGAATAGAGGACACAGAATTACAATTATCTCATATTACAAAATTACAATTATCTCATATTAGAAAAAGGTGCCAAAAACATGCATTGGAGAAAAGCTAGCCTCTTCAACAAATGGTGCTGGGAAAACTGGAAATCCATATGCAACAAAATTAAATTAAACCCCTCTCTCTCACCATGAGCAAAACTCAACTTGAAGTGGATCAAGGGCCTAGGAATTAAACCAGATACTCTGCGTCTAATAGAAGAAAAAGTAGGCCCTAATCTTCATCCTGTGGGATTAGGCCCCAGCTTCCTTAATAAGACTCCTATAGTGCAAGAATTAAAACCAAGAATCAATAAATGGGATGGATTCAAACTAAAAAGTTTTTTCTCAGCAAATGAAAAAAAATCTGTGAAGTGAACAGACAGCCTACATCCTGGGAGGAAAATTTTACCCCTCACACATCAGATAGAGCACTAATGTCTAGGGTATATAAAGAAATCAAAAAGCTAAGCACATACATACACACACACACACACACACACACACACACACACACATACACAAATAAAAACAATCAACAAATGGGCCAAGGATCTGAATAGTCACTTCTCAGAAGAAGATATACAATCAATCAACAAATATATGAAAAAATGTTTATCGTCTTTAGCAATTAGAGAAATGCAAATCAAAACTACTCTAAAATATCATCTCACTCCAGTCAGAATGGCAGCTATTATGAAAACAAACAACAATAAGTGTTAGCGAGGATGTGGGGGAAAAGATACACTCATACACTGCTAGTGGGACTGCAAATTGGTGCAGCCAATATGGAAAGCAGTATGGAGATTCCTTGGAAAGCTGGGAATGCAACGGCCATTTGGCCCAGCTATCACTCTCCTCGTTCTATACCCAAAAGACTTAAAAACAGCATACTGAAGGGACATAGCCTCATCAATTTTTATAGCAGCACAATTCACAATAGCTAAACTGTGGAGCCAAACTAGGTGCACTTCAGTGGATGAATGGATAAAAAAAATGTGGCATATATACACAATGGAATTTTATTCAGCAATAAAATAGAACAAAATCATAGCATTTGCAAGTGAATGGATGACATTGGAGAAGATAATGCTAAGTTAGCCAATTCCCTCCCCCAAAAAACAAATACCAAATGTTTTTTTCTGATATAAGGAGGCTGACTTATAGAATTCTGTACTTTTCATCGTAGAGGTCTTTTACATCTCTTGTTAGGTTGATTCTCAAGTATTTTATTTTATTTTTTTAAGGTTATTGCAGATAGGGAAAGTTTTCCTCATTTCCCTTTTAGAGGATTTGTCACTAATATACAGACATGCCTTTGATTTATGGATGTTGATTTTGTATCCTGCTACTTTGCTGAATTCATTTACTAGTTCTAGAAGTTTTCGGGTGAAATTTTTTGGGTCTTCTAGGTGTAGAATCAAATCATCAGCAAATAGTGCTAATTTGAGTTCTTCTTTTCCTATCCATATCCCTTTAATTTCTTTAGTTTGTCTAATTGCTCTGGCCACTATTTCAAGAACTATGTTGAATAGAAGTGGTGGAAGAGGGCATCTCAGTCTTGTTTCAGTTTTTAGAGGGAATGCTTTCAATTTTTCTCCATTTATAATGATTTTGGCCTGGGGCTTAGCATAGATAGCTTTTATGATGTTGAGATATGTTCCTGTTATCCCTAGTTTTTCTAGTGTTTTGAACATGTGTGGGTGCTGTATTTTGTTGAATGTTTTTTCTGCATATATTGAGATGATCATATGATTCTTATCTTTAAGTCTATTGATGTGGGCTGGGGTTGTGGCTCAGTGATAGAGGGCTTGCCTTGCACACATGAAGCACTGGGTTTAATCCCCACACCACATAAAAATTAATAAATAAAATAAGATGTGGTGTCCATCTGCAACTAAAAAATAAAAAATAAAAAATAAAATAAAAAAGAGTCTATTGATGTGATGAATTGTGGGGAGCCACTCTGAATGACCCATGCCTTCCAGTCCTGAAGCAAGAAGCTGTGACCAATTAACTACATTTTGTGGTGATGTGGGCATTGTCTCAGCTCTAGAAGTAGAAGGCGTGTCTTCGGATGTAGGTGTCAGCCTGAGGTTGAATTACACTCATCTATCCCTTGTAACCCTGCCCCTTCTGGCCTTTTTTGGATAGAACTTTCTAAAGAACAAGAGTTTCCCCAATAAAAGCCCACTTCTGAATGTGCTTGCTTGCTCTCTCCAGACTTTCTCTTGCTCTCCCTTTTGGAGAGCCTGAGGCCGAGAGCGGAGGAGCCCTCCTGAAGCTTGCTCAAAGGTAAAGTGTGTCTGTGTTTTATTTGGTGTCCCTGGAAATTCACACAAGCGACCTTAAGTTCAGCTGCCCACGCAGGTCAGGGGTGGCAATGAATTACATTTTTTGATTTCCATATGTTGAATTAACCTTGCCTTCCTGGCATGAACCCCATTTGATTGTGGTGCACTATATTTTTGATATTTTTTTTAATTTGATTTGCCAGAATTTTATTGAGAACTTTTGCATCTGTGTTCATTAGTGATATTGGTCTGAAGCTGTATTTCTCTGATGTGTCTTTGCCTGGTTTTGGAATCAAGGTGATATTAGCCTCATAGAATGAGTTTGGAAGTGCTCCATTTTTTTTTTTTTACTATTTAATGAAATAATTTGAAGAGTATGAGCATTAGTTCTTCTTTATAGGTCTTGTAGAACTCAGCGGTGTATCCATCTGGTCTTGAGTTTTTCCTGGTTGGTAAGATTCTGACGCCTTCTTTTATTTCCTTGCTTGAAATTAATCTATATAAATTGTGTATATCATCCTGATTCAATTTGTGTGAATCATATAAATCTAGAAATTTGTTGATATCTTCAGTATTCTCTATTTTATTGTAATACAAGTTTTCAAAATAATTTCTGGTTATCTTCTGTATTTCTGTAGTGTCTATTTTGATATTTCCTTTTCATCATGTATGCTAGTCATTTAAGTTTTATCACTCCTTGTTAGCATGGCTAAGGGTTTATCAATATTATTTATTTTTTTGAAGAGCCAACTTTTTGTTTTGTCAATTTTCCCAATTGTTTTAATTTCATTGATTTCAGCTCTGATTTTAATTATTTCCTCTCTTGTACTGCTTTTAATTGTTGATTTGTTCTTCTTTTTCTAGGGCTTTGAGATGTAATGTTAGGTCATTTTTTGTTGACTTTTTATTCTTTTAATGAATAAACTCCATGCAATGAACTTTCCTCTTAGTACTGCTTCATAGTGTCCCAGAGCTTTTGTTCTCATTTACCTCTAAGAATTTTTTAATCACCTCCTTGATGTCTTTTGCAACTCCATTGTTCATTCAGTAGAATATTATTTAGTCTCCAGGTATTGTAGTAGTTTTTATTTTTTATTTTATCCTTGATCTCTAATTTCATTCCATTGTGATCTGATAGAATGCAGGGTAATATATCTACTTTTTTGTATTTGTTAAGAGTTGCTTTGTGGCATAATATTTGGTCTACTTTAGAGAAAGTTTCATGTGCTGCTGAGAAGAAAGTGTATTCACTTGTTGAAGAATAAAATATTCTATTTATGTCAGTTCAGTCTAAGTTGTTGATTTTATTGAGTTCTATAGTTTCTTGGTTCAATTTTGTTTGGAAGATCTATCCAGTGGTGAAAGAGCCATGTTAAAGTCACCCAGCATTATTGTGTTATGGTCAGTTTGACACTTGAACTTGAGAAGAGTTTGTTTGATGAATATAGATGCTCCATTGTTTGGGGCTTATATATTTATAATTGTTCTGTCTTTTGATGAATGGTTCCCTTAAGCAGTATGAAATGTCCTTCTTTATTCCTTTTGATTAACTTTATCTTAAATTTTACTTTATCTGATACAAGAATGGAAACCCCTTCTTGCTTCTGCAGTCCATGTGAATAGTATGATTTTCCCTAACCTTTCACCTTCAATCTGTGGATGTCTTTTTCTATGAGATGAGTCTCTTGGAGGCAGCATATTGTTGGTTTTTTTTTATCCAATCAGTAAGTTTATGTCTTTCAATTGATGACTTTAGGCCATTAACATTCAGAGTTATTATCGAGACATAATTTGTATTCCCATCCATTTTTGTTATTTAACTTGACTTGGTATCTCCTTTGATTAGTTTTTTTCTTTAGTATAATACCTCCCTCCGTTGATTTTCATTGTTATTTTTCATTTCCTCTTCATGGAATATTATGCTGAGGATGTTCTACAGTGTAGGTTTTTTTTTTAGCTGTAAATTATTTTAACTTTTGTTTATCATGAAAGGCTTTTATTTCATCATCAAATCTAAAGCTGAATTTTGCTGGATACAAGATTCTTGGTTGGCATCCATTTTCTTTCAGAGCTTGATATATATTGTTCCAGGATCTTCTAGATTTCAGGGTCTGGGTTGAAAATCTGCACAGAATCTAATTTGTTTTCACCTATATGTAATCTTCTCTTGTGGCTTTTAAAATTATCTCCTTATGCTGTAGGCTAGGCATTTTCATTATAATGTGCTTTGGTGTGGATCTGTTATGATTTTGTACATTTGGTAAACTGTAAGCCTCTTGAATTTGGTTTTCCATTTGTTCTTCATGTTTGAAAAATTTTCTGATATTATTTCATTGAAGAGATTGTTCACTCCTTTGGTTCGGAACTCTGTGCTTTCTTCTATCCCAATAACTCTTAAATTTGGTCTTTTGGGGCTGGGGATGTGGCTCAAGCCGTAGCGCGCTCGCCTGGCATACATGCGGCTCGGGTTCAATCCTCAGCACCACATACAAACAAAGATGTTGTGTCCGCTGAAAAAAACTGAAAAATAAATATTAAAAAATTCTCTCTCTCTCTCAAAAAAAAAATTTAGTCTTTTTATGCTATCCCACATTTCTTGAATGTTCTGATTGCTTATGGTTTCTTATCATTTTCACTGTGTGGTCTATATTTTTTTCAAGATTATATATTTTGTCTTCATTGTCTAAGGTCCTGTATTCCAAGTGGTCTAACCTATTAGTGATGCTTTCAATTTGGTTTATTGTTTCTTTCATTTCAAGGATTTCTGTATGGTTTTTCTTTAGAACCTCTAGCTCCCTATTGAAGTAATCTTTTGCTTCCTGTATTTGCTTATGTATCTCTTTGTCAAAATGATATTTAGCTGCCTGTATTTGCTCTCTTATGTCATCCTTTAATCATTTTATCTGCTGTGCTGGCCATGGATTCTAATAATGTGATATCTTGATTTGTTTGGGGCACTTTCTTCCTTTGTTTTTTCATGTTGCTTGTGTGTCTTCCTTTCTAGCTCTGTGGATCCAAGGCATTATCATTATACCCTATAGACTTATAGAGCCCCTGTAGGATTCCAATACCTCTCCTTTGAGGGGAAGGACAATGTTAATAGATCCCAATATAAAAATATTGGGATCTATTTATCTAAAAATAAATAGTTGCTATTAAGATGTTTACAGTTTGGTCACAATGTGCAGAAATGGTGAATTCAATTATTATCTACAATACAATCAGTAGGTTTGTAAAAGGGTCTACAGTTTCTGATGGTGGACAAAGAACTGGGAATGAGGTGTAGGAAGGTATGATGAGGAGGTATGAGATGAGGACATAATGTTATTATATCTTAGGAAGTGTGAAAGAGAAACCTAAAGAAGAAAGTTAGTAGCAGGAGAATAGAGAGGTAGTAATTTTGGGTAGATAAGTAAGAGGTAAGACAGTAGAGTACATAAAACAAACACACATATATATTAAGAAAAATAAAAATGTTAAAATAGTAAAAATTGGAGATAAAAAAGAAAACAGAGAAAAAAAGAATATACAATAATATACTATTCATTCATCTCAGTCCTAAATATCCTAATTTATGCAAAGCACTTGGTTACATATATTGGCGATGGGAGGGTGGGAGAATAAAGAGGGAGAAGAAAGAAAAAAATCTTGAAGGAAGAAACATGAATTGTTTTGGTTGGAGATCAGTGTCTTTCCGCTTCTCTTCTTCTCCTATAGGTGGGGTTGTCTGTTCTTAGTTGGTATCTCCGCCCTCAGGATGGTGGGGCTTACCAGGGTATGAGGGTTGGTCTTGGGTGCAGGACACTTGGAAGTGTGGTATGGCACCCCTGGTCCTGATGGGAGACCGCACCTCAAGGATCTCCTTTGGGGTCTGCTCCTGTGATGTGGGCACCTGATCTTATCTCCTCATCTTGCCTGTAGACCTCACAGTTCCTGGCCTCTGCATTAGTCTGTAAAGTGTGTCTCCCTCACTCTCTCCTTTTCTCCTTCCTAATCAGGAACCTTGCTCTCTGGGGGTCTTGTGTGTTGCACTCTGGTGGTTGCACACCTGTCCCAGAGGGCTGTTTTGATTTGAGCAGTCATTCTGGCGAGTTCGCAGCTGCTGGGGATTAGGAGGAATTAGAAAACTATGGGTACCTGGCTATCTGGTGCTCCAAACTGGTCTTTGCCCCAACTAAAGATGATGATAGATGTGACCCAAGATGGAGGCAGCTGCTTTCAGCAATGGGGTGTCAGGTCAGGTGTGGGGAGCTGGGCGATGGCCTTGTGCCATGCGTTCAGAGATGAGCTCTGTAGCATGTAGTGTTGCGGCTCTCAGCTGTGTTCAGAGCCTGAGATGACCCAGGTGCAGGCAAGCTACTGTGAGTAGGGGACTCTGGCAGTGGCTGCCAAGATGATGGTAGATGGAGGTTCACATGAGAGTGGTGGCCGGGGTTTCTGAGTATGGGTAGCCACTGAGAACCCTGCGTGGGAGCAGCATCTGGAAATTCTGCACCAGTGCTGATGCCAGTGGTCCCTTAAGGCACCTTCGAGACCTGTGTGGATGAGTAGTTGGGAGTCCTTTCCTAAAGCTGAGGCCTGGGGCCCTGTGTGGGCATGGCAGCCCATGACTTCTGTGAGGGAGCAGCTGCTGAGGGGTCCTCTATCATTCTCAGAAAAGCAGTATACCCACTAGTTGAGACCCAGGTCACAGAATAACACAGAATTCGGCCTCCCTCTTGGATCCACTCCCCTCCATCTTGGATCCACTCCCCTCCCGCCCCAGAATCATCTTTCTATATCTTTATAAAAGTTCATTAACTTTAATATTAAGATATGAAAAAATAGCATAAAAGGAAAATGCAAACCATTTCATTCAGAACTATAAATGCATAAACAGAAAGTGCATGTTAAGATTTCTTCTATATATTAAAGTATGATGTGACAATATATTTTAATATAGTAAATTGCAGCAATATTAAGAACTTGCAAGGGGCTGGGGATGTGGCTCAAGCGGTAGCGCGCTCGCCTGGCATGCGTGTGACCCAGGTTCGATCCTCAGCACCACATACCAACAAAGATGTTGTGTCCGCCGAGAACTAAAAATAAATGAATAAATATTAAAAAAAAAAGAAATGTACATTCTTTTAAAAAAAAAAAGAACTTGCAAGAATGCAAAACACATCAGTACTAAGAAGTTTATATATAGTAAATAAAAGTGCTTTCTGTTTGATACAATATGACATGAAATTGGAGATAGAGCATTGGGAACTGTGCAGGGGGTGCTTTGGGAAGGCTGAGATCCATACATAGTCCTCATCACTTATGCAAAATGTAATTACAGGAACTTCTCATAGGCTGGTCCTATGAGAATACTATTGCAGTGTAGTGTGATTAAAATTCCTCTGAAGACTGTGGCTGGACCTCAGGAAGACTGACAGCCACCTGCTTGGAAATTGCAAGGAACAAAGGAGCATCCCAGGAGATTTCCAAAAGGAGGGGAGACACATGAAGGTCTAGATGTTAAGAAAAAACAGGAAAGGGAGTGAGGTAGTAGCTCAGTGGTAGAGCACTTGCCTAGTGTGTGTGAAGTATTGGGTTTGATTCTCAGAACCACATAAAAGTAAATTAAATAAAAGTCCATCAACAACTCAAAAAAATGTAAAAAAGACAAAGACAAAACAGGAAAAATGCACTCCTCACAAACATACCCACAAACCAGGTTTTACAAAGCAAGACTCAAATTAATTATTACTGTGTCTTGTACTAGCAGTGGAGGGTGGTTTGAAATTCAGCTGCTTCCTGGGTGAGATACTCTTTTAAGGAGCTACTGGAAATTGCATTTTTACCCATAGTAATGATGATGCCCAGGAACTCTAGTGAGTCCAGGATGTTTATTAATGTCACCAAATATAATGATAGGTAACAGAAGAAGATGAAAATCAGTCATATTAATAGATGATATAAAATATTTCTTAATTTTTTTTTTTTTTTTTTTTTTTTTTTTTTTTATTTTATTTATTTATTTATTTATTTTTTTTTTTTTTTTTTTTTTTTTTTTTTTTTATTGTTGGTCGTTCAAAACCTTACACAGTTCTTAATACATCATATTTCACAGTTTGATTCAAGCGGGTTATGAACTCCCAACTTTACCCCGTATACAGATTGCTGTATCACATCAGTTACCCTTCCATTGATTGACATATTGCCTTTCTAGTGTCTGATGTATTCTGCTGTCAGTCCTATTCTCTACTATCCCCCCTCCCCTCCCCTCCCCTCCCCTTTTCTCTCTACCCCTTCTACTGTAAATCATTTCTTCCATTTGTATTATCTTGTCTTACCCCTCCATTACATAGATCTTGATATATCATATTTCACATTTTGATTCAAGTGGGTTATGCACTCCCATATTGCCCCTTATACAGCTTGCAGAATCACATCAGTTTCACTTCCATTGCTTTACATATTGCCATCCTAGTGTCTGTTGTATTCTGCTGCCTTTCCTATCCTCTACTATCCCCCCTCCCCTCCCCTCCCCTCCCCTCTTCTCTCTCTACCCCCACTACTGCAATTCATTCCTCCCCTTTGTATTATTTTTCCCTTTCCCCTCACTTCCTCTTGTATGTAATTTTGTATAAACCCGAGGGTCTCGTTCCATTTCCATGCTATTTCCCTTCTCTCTCCCTTTCCCTCCCACCTCTCAACCCTGTTTAATGATGGTCTTCTTCTTGTGCTCTTCTTCCCTAGTCTGTTCTTAATTACTCTCCTTATATCAAAGAAGACATTTGGCATTTGTTTTTTAGGGCTTGGCTAGCTTCGCTTAGCATAATCTGCTCTAATGCCATCCATTTCCCTCCAAATTCTATGATTTTGTCATTTCTTAATGCAGAGTAGTACTCCATTGTGTATAAATGCCACAATTTTTTTATCCATTCGTCTATTGAAGGGCATCTAGGTTGGTTCCACAGTCTTCCTATTGTGAATTGTGCTGCTATGAACATCGATGTAGCAGTGTCCCTGTAGCATGCTCTTTTTAGGTCTTTAGGGAATAGACCCAGAAGGGGGATAGCTGGGTCAAATGGTGGTTCCATTCCCAGCTTTCCAAGAAATCTCCATACTGCTTTCCAAATTGGCTGCACCAATTTGCAGTCCCACCAACAATGTACAAGTGTACCCTTTTCCCCACATCCTCGCCAGCACTTATTGTTGTTTGACTTCGTAATGGCTGCCAATCTTACTGGAGTGAGATGGTATCTTAGGGTGGTTTTGATTTGCATTTCTCTGACTGCTAGAGATGGTGAGCATTTTTTCATGTACTTGTTGATTGATTGTATGTCCTCCTCTGAGAAGTGTCTGTTCAAGTCCTTGGCCCATTTGTTGATGGGATTATTTGTTATCTTATTGTCTAATTTTCTGAGTTCTTTATATACTCTGGATATTAGGGCTCTATCTGAAGTGTGAGGAGTAAAGATTTGTTCCCATGATGTAGGCTCCCTATTTACCTCTCTTATTGTTTCTTTTGCTGAGAAAAAACTTTTTAGTTTGAGTAAGTCCCATTTGTTGATTCTAGATGTTAACTCTTGTGCTATGGGTGTCCTATTGAGGAATTTGGAGCCCGACCCCACAGCATGTAGGTCGTAGCCAACTTTCTCTTCTATCAGATGCCGTGTCTCTGATTTGATATCAAGCTCCTTGATCCATTTTGAGTTAACTTTTGTGCATGGCGAGAGAAAGGGATTCAATTTCATTTTGTTGCATATGGATTTCCAATTTTCCCAGCACCATTTGTTGAAGATGCTATCCTTCCTCCATTGCATGCTTTTAGCCCCTTTATCAAATATAAGAAAGTTGTAGTTTTGTGGGTTGGTTTCTGTGTCCTCTATTCTGTACCATTGGTCCACCCGCCTGTTTTGGTACCAGTACCATGCTGTTTTTGTTACTATTGCTCTGTAGTATAGTTTGAAATCTGGAATCGTTATACCACCTGATTCACCTTTCCTGCTTAGTATTGTTTTTGCAATTCTGGGTCTTTTATTCTTCCATATGAATTTCATGATTGCTTTCTCCATTTCTATAAGAAATGCCGTTGGGATTTTGATTGGCATTGCATTAAACCTATAGAGAACTTTTGGTAATATCGCCATTTTGATGATGTTAGTTCTGCCTATCCATGAACAGGGTATATTTTTCCATCTTCTAAGGTCTTCTTCAATTTCTCTCTTTAGGGTTCTGTAGTTTTCATTGTATAAGTCTTTCACCTCTTTTGTTAGGTTGATTCCCAAGTATTTTATTCTTTTTGAGGATATTGTGAACGGGGTGGTTGTCCTCGTGTCCATTTCAGAGGATTTGTCGCTGATATACAGGAATGCCTTTGATTTATGCGTGTTGATTTTATAACCTGCCACTTTGCTGAATTCATTTATTAGCTCTAACAGTTTCTTTGTAGACCATATTGGGTCTGCTAGGTATAGAATCATGTCATCTGCAAATAGTGATAACTTAAGTTCTTCTTTTCCTATTTTTATGCCTTTAATTTCTTTCGTCTGTCTAATTGCTCTGGCCAGTGTTTCGAGAACTATGTTGAACAGGAGTGGTGAGAGAGGGCATCCCTGTCTTGTTCCAGATTTTAGAGGGAATGCCTTCAATTTTTCTCCATTCAGAATGATGCTAGCCTGAGGCTTAGCATAAATTGCTTTTACAATGTTGAGGTATGTTCCTGTTATCCCTAGTTTTTCGAGAGTTTTGAACATAAACGGATGCTGTACTTTGTCGAATGCTTTTTCTGCATCTATCGAGATGATCATATGGTTCTTATTTTTAAGTCTATTGATGTGGTGAATAACATTTATTGATTTCCGTATATTGAACCACCCTTGCATACCAGGGATGAATCCTACTTGATCATGGTGCACAATTTTTTTGATATGTTTTTGTATCCGATTTGCCAGAATTTTATTGAGGATTTTTGCATCTAGGTTCATTAGAGATATTGGTCTGTAGTTTTCTTTCTTTGAAGTGTCTTTGTCTGGTTTCGGAATCAGGGTGATGTTGGCCTCGTAGAATGAATTTGGAAGTTCTCCCTCTTTTTCTATTTCCTGAAATAGCTTGAAAAGTATTGGTATTAGTTCCTCTTTAAAGGTTTTGTAAAACTCTGCTGTAAACCCATCAGGTCCTGGGCTTTTCTTAGATGGTAATCTTTTGATGGTTTCTTCTATTTCCTCAATTGATATTGGTCTGTTTAGGTTGTCTATATCCTCCTGACTCAATCTGGGCAGATTATATGACTTAAGAAATTTATCGATGCCTTCACTATCTTCTATTTTATTGGAGTATAAGGATTCAAAATAATTTCTGATTATCTTCTGTATTTCTGAAGTGTCTGTCGTGATCTTGCCTTTTTCATTCCTTATGCTAGTAATTTGAGTTCTCTCTCTTCTTCTCTTCACTAGCATGGCTAAGGGTCTGTCAATTTTATTTATCTTTTCGAAGAACCAACTTTTCGTTTTGTCAATTTTTTCAATTGTTTCTTTTGTTTCGATTTCATTAATTTCAGCTCTGATTTTAATTATTTCTTGCCTTCTACTTCTTTTGCTGTTGTTTTGCTCTTCTTTTTCTAGAATTTTGAGATGAAGTATGAGATCATTTATTTGTTGGTTTTTTCTTTTTTTAAGGAATGAACTCCAAGCAATGAATTTTCCTCTTAGAACTGCTTTCAATGTGTCCCATAGATTCCGATATGTTGTGTCTGTGTTTTCATTATACTCTAAGAATTTTTTAATTTCCTCCTTGATGTCTTCTAAAACCCATTGATCATTCAGTAACCTATTGTTCATTCTCCAAGTGATGCATGATTTTTCCTTGCTTCTTTTATGGTTGATTTTTAGTTTCATTCCATTATGATCAGATAAGATGCATGGTATTATCTCCGCTCCTTTATATTGTCTAAGAGTTGCCCTGTGACATAATATATGATCTATTTTTGAGAAGGATCCATGTGCTGCTGAGAAAAAAGTGTAGCTGCTTGATGTTGGGTGGTATATTCTATATATGTCAATTAAGTCTAGGTTGTTAATTGTGTTATTGAGTTCTATAGTTTCCTTATTCAACTTTTGTTTGGAAGATCTGTCCAGTGGTGAGAGAGGTGTGTTGAAGTCTCCCATGATTATTGTATGGTGGTCTATTAGACTCTTGAACTTGAGAAGAGTTTGCTTGATGAACGCAGCAGCACCGTTGTTTGGGGCATATATATTTATGATTGTTATGTCTTGTTGGTGTATGGTTCCCTTGAGCAGTATGTAGTGTCCTTCTTTATCCCTTTTGATTAACTTTGGTTTGAAATCTATTTTATTTGATATGAGTATGGACACTCCTGCTTGTTTCCGCAGTCCATATGAGTGATATGATTTTTCCCAACCTTTCACCTTCAGTCTATGTATATCCTTTCCTATCAAATGCGTCTCCTGAAGGCAGCATATTGTTGGATCTTGTTTTGTGATCCATTCAACTAGCCTGTGTCTCTTAATTGGTGAGTTTAAGCCATTAACATTTAGGGTTATTATTGAGATATGGTTTGTTCTTCCAGCCATATTTGTTTATTAATGCTGTTAAACCTGATTTGTTTTTCTCTTTGATTTTTCCCCCCCTTTACTGTCCTACCTCCCACTGTTGGTTTTCATTGTTGTTTTCCATTTCCTCTTCCTGTAGTGTTTTGCCAAGGATTTTTTGAAGAGATGGTTTTCTAGCTGCAAATTCTTTTAACTTTTGTTTATCATGGAATGTTTTAATTTCATCTTCCATCCTGAAGCTTAATTTTGCTGGATACACGATTCTTGGTTGGAACCCATTTTCTTTTAGCGTTTGAAATATGTTATTCCAGGATCTTCTAGCTTTTAGAGTCTGTGTTGAGAGATCAGCTGTTATCCTGATTGGTTTACCCCTAAATGTAATCTGCTTCCTTTCTCTTGTAGCTTTTAAAATTCTCTCCTTATTCTGTATGTTGGACATCTTCATTATAATGTGTCTAGGTGTGGATCTCTTATGATTTTGCACATTCGGCGTCCTGTAGGCTTCTAGGATTTGGGGTTCTGTCTCATTCTTCAAGTCTGGGAAGTTTTCTCGTATTATTTCACTGAATAAGTTGTCTATTCCTTTGGTTTGGAGCTCTGTGCCTTCCTGTATCCCAATGACTCTTAAGTTTGGTCTTTTGATATTATCCCATATTTCTTGGATGTTCTGCTCATGGTTTCTTAGCAGACTTGCTGAGCTGTCTATGCTCTTTTCAAGTTGAAATACTCTGTCTTCATTGTCTGATGTTCTATCTTCTAAGTGATCCACTCTGCTGGTAGTTTTCTCGATTGAGTTTTTAAGTTGGTTTATTGCTTCCTGCATTTCTAGGATTTGTATTTGTTTGTTTTTTATTTCCTCTATCTCCCTGTGAAATTGATCTTTTACTTCCTGGATTTGTTTATGAAGTTCCTTGTCAATGTGATCTTTCATTGTCTGATTTTGCTGTCTCATGTCTTCCTTGAGACTCCAGATCATCTGAAGCATGTATATCCTGACCTCTCTGGCTGACATTCCATGTGTTGCAGCTATTACCTCTTCTAGAGTTGAGTTGACCTGCATTGCCTGTGGTCCTTTCTTTCCTTGTCTTTTCATACTGCTGGCGTTTCTTACTGCTTGGTGAAGCTGTTGTGTTTTTGAGATTTTCCCTCTATTTATTTATATTGCTCTTGTATAGTTGAAAAAGTCTCCCTTGCAGGACAGATGGTGGCTGTGATCCTCCACCAATTGGTGCGATCTGTCTACCACGCTGGCGGGCCCTAGGTCTGCTCTGCTGGCCGGTCGAAGGTCCGCCTACCCAGCAGGCGCGAGGGGCACCTCTGTCTCTCCGTAGGTTGCTGGGCCTAACCTCCCGATGGGTCCCTGGTATGCCTACCTTGCAGGCACTGGGGGTGGCGCTGGCTCCGGCCGCAACAAGCCGCTGGGCCTGATCTGCCGCTGGTCGCAGTCCCACCTACCTTGCAGGCACTGGGGGAGGGGACGGGCCTGCCCCACAGAAGGTCGCTGGTGGGTCGCAGGACCCTGTTCCCTGCAGGCGCGTGTGTCAGCTCTGTCTCTTCGCAGATTGCTGGGCCTGACCTGCCTGTGGGTCGCCGGTTCTCCTACTTTGCAGGCACTGGGGGTGGGGCCGGCTCCGGCCCGCAACCAGCCGCTGGGCCTGATCTGTCGCTGGTCGCAGTCCCGCCTACCTTGCAGGCACTGGGGGAGGGGACTGTCCTGCCCCTCAGCAGGCCACTAAGCCTGATCTGCTAGAGGTGACAGTCCCGCCTACCTTGCAGGCTCTGGGGGAGGGGACGGGCCTGCCCCACAGAAGGCCGCTGGTGGGTCGCAAGACCCTGTTCCCTGCAGGCGCGTGTGTCAGCTCTGTCTGTCCGCAGATTGCTGGGCCTGGCCTGCCCGTAGGTCGCCGGTTCTCCTACCTTGCAGGCACTGGGGGTGGGGCCGGCTCTGGCCCCAACCAGCCGCTGGGCCTGCTCTGCCGGTGGTCACAGTCCCTCCTACCTTGCAGGCACTGGGGGAGGGGACGGGCCTGCCCCACAGAAGGCCGCTGGTGGGTTGCAGGACCCTGTTCCCTGCAGGCGCTTGTGTCAGCTCTGTCTCTTCGCAGATTGCTGGGCCTGACCTGTCTGTGGGTCGCCGGTTCTCCTACTTTGCAGGCACTGGGGGTGGGGCCGGCTCCGGCCCACAACCAGCCGCTGGGCCTGATCTGCCGCTGGTCGCAGTCCCGCCTACCTTGCAGGCACTGGGGGAGGGGACTGTCCTGCCCCTCAGCAGGCCACTAAGCCTGATCTGCTAGAGGTGACAGTCCCGCCTACCTTGCAGGCTCTGGGGGAGGGGACGGGCCTGCCCCACAGAAGGCCGCTGGTGGGTCGCAGGACCCTGTTCCCTGCAGGCGCGTGTGTCAGCTCTGTCTGTCCGCAGATTGCTGGGCCTGGCCTGCCCGTAGGTCGCCGGTTCTCCTACCTTGCAGGCACTGGGGGTGGGGCCGGCTCCGTCCCCAACCAGCCGCTGGGCCTGCTCTGCCGGTGGTCACAGTCCCTCCTACCTTGCAGGCACTGGGGGAGGGGACGGGCCTGCCCCACAGAAGGCCGCTGGTGGGTCGCAGGACCCTGTTCCCTGCAGGCGCGTGTGTCAGCTCTGTCTCTTCGCAGATTGCTGGGCCTGACCTGCCTGTGGGTCGCTGGTTCTCCTACTTTGCAGGCACTGGGGGTGGGGCCGGCTCCGGCCCGCAACCAGCCGCTGGGCCTGATCTGTCGCTGGTCGCAGTCCCGCCTACCTTGCAGGCACTGGGGGAGGGGACTGTCCTGCCCCTCAGCAGGCCACTAAGCCTGATCTGCTAGAGGTGACAGTCCCGCCTACCTTGCAGGCTCTGGGGGAGGGGACGGGCCTGCCCCACAGAAGGCCGCTGGTGGGTCGCAGGACCCTGTTCCCTGCAGGCGCGTGTGTCAGCTCTGTCTGTCCGCAGATTGCTGGGCCTGGCCTGCCCGTAGGTCGCCGGTTCTCCTACCTTGCAGGCACTGGGGGTGGGGCCGGCTCTGGCCCCAACCAGCCGCTGGGCCTGCTCTGCCGGTGGTCACAGTCCCTCCTACCTTGCAGGCACTGGGGGAGGGGACGGGCCTGCCCCACAGAAGGCCGCTGGTGGGTCGCAGGACCCTGTTCCCTGCAGGCGCTTGTGTCAGCTCTGTCTCTTCGCAGATTGCTGGGCCTGACCTGCCTGTGGGTCGCCGGTTCTCCTACTTTGCAGGCACTGGGGGTGGGGCCGGCTCCGGCCCACAACCAGCCGCTGGGCCTGATCTGCCGCTGGTCGCAGTCCCGCCTACCTTGCAGGCACTGGGGGAGGGGACTGTCCTGCCCCTCAGCAGGCCACTAAGCCTGATCTGCTAGAGGTGACAGTCCCGCCTACCTTGCAGGCTCTGGGGGAGGGGACGGGCCTGCCCCACAGAAGGCCGCTGGTGGGTCGCAGGACCCTGTTCCCTGCAGGCGCGTGTGTCAGCTCTGTCTGTCCGCAGATTGCTGGGCCTGGCCTGCCCGTAGGTCGCCGGTTCTCCTACCTTGCAGGCACTGGGGGTGGGGCCGGCTCCGTCCCCAACCAGCCGCTGGGCCTGCTCTGCCGGTGGTCACAGTCCCTCCTACCTTGCAGGCACTGGGGGAGGGGACGGGCCTGCCCCACAGAAGGCCGCTGGTGGGTCGCAGGACCCTGTTCCCTGCAGGCGCGTGTGTCAGCTCTGTCTCTTCGCAGATTGCTGGGCCTGACCTGCCTGTGGGTCGCTGGTTCTCCTACTTTGCAGGCACTGGGGGTGGGGCCGGCTCCGGCCCGCAACCAGCCGCTGGGCCTGATCTGCCGCTGGTCGCAGTCCCGCCTACCTTGCAGGCACTGGGGGAGGGGACTGTCCTGCCCCTCAGCAGGCCACTAAGCCTGATCTGCTAGAGGTGACAGTCCCGCCTACCTTGCAGGCTCTGGGGGAGGGGACGGGCCTGCCCCACAGAAGGCCGCTGGTGGGTCGCAGGACCCTGTTCCCTGCAGGCGCGTGTGTCAGCTCTGTCTGTCCGCAGATTGCTGGGCCTGGCCTGCCCGTAGGTCGCCGGTTCTCCTACCTTGCAGGCACTGGGGGTGGGGCCGGCTCCGTCCCCAACCAGCCGCTGGGCCTGCTCTGCCGGTGGTCACAGTCCCTCCTACCTTGCAGGCACTGGGGGAGGGGACGGGCCTGCCCCACAGAAGGCCGCTGGTGGGTCGCAGGACCCTGTTCCCTGCAGGCGCGTGTGTCAGCTCTGTCTCTTCGCAGATTGCTGGGCCTGACCTGCCTGTGGGTCGCTGGTTCTCCTACTTTGCAGGCACTAATATTTCTTAATTTTACATGTAAGACTTTCAGTTAAGAAATATCTCAGTGTACTTGGAAGAAGGAGAATCAGAATATATAGTGGTCACAAAATTTTATGTGAGGATAGAAAGGCAGAGCTGTTAATAATTACACTGGAACCCTCTCAGGCAAAGAAGACAGTCTTACCCCAAGATATGACAGTGTAGTAAGAGAAAGTGAGAAAAATAGGAGAAATAATATAGAAAATGAGAAAAAGTTAAGAAGCAAAATGCATGATATCCAAAGTAAAGGATCACACTAGCTATGGGAAGATGTTCCATAATCTGAGTCTCTTCTGGTGCACAGCGCCCCTAAGTGGTATGCCATGGACTTGCTCCAGGACATCCTCTCTCCAGGGCACCTAGCATCTCCTCTACACTACGGAGCCATTTTTTTTTTTCATAGCCACCTATATAAGAGGATATTCCATGGAATTCTAGAAGGACAATTACATGGAAGAGGCCCTATTCTAACTACAGACTCTCATACCCTGAGGACAAAGAAGGACCACAAAAATTAGAGGTGTTTTCATTTCACTGGCCAAGAAGAAACTCCTCTGGGACTGTATGTGGAAGTCAGCTGGAACTGACCCCCAGGCTGTCGGCCCTGCAGCTGCCAGAGCAGGGCTGCTCCACCCTTGCTGATTTGCATGTTTCCCCAGAGCCAATTTCTGCTTCTCAGAGTCCTCGTGAAAAGGCTGCTTGGTGAGCCTGGGCAGCAGGAGCCTCAGGCAGGGCCAGACTGAGCATGGGTGACCTGGCTGCACTCATCTGCCTTCTGCTGCTCTGGAGTCCAGGTGAGGAGGGAGCACAGGGGACAGCCTGAGGAATAGCCTCTTCTAATATGAGGGCTCTGTGCGTCAATGGCCCACAGTGCTCTCAGGTTACAGGACCAGGACAGCCAGGTCTGCTGGGGGAAATGGAGTTAAAACAGGAATGCTGTCTCTTTCTTCCCAGGTGCCAGTGGGAGCCCAGGGCTGACACAGTCACAAGACTCCCTGACTGTGTCTGGAGGAGAGAGCGCCTCCATCACCTGTACTGCCAATGAGAGCATCAGTGACTATCTAACCTGGTACCAGCAGAAACCAGGCCAGGCTCCCAAGATTCTCATCTATGATGCTGATAATCTATGGTCTGGCGTCTCAGATCGTTTTTCTGGGAAACAGTCCGGGACAGAATTAATTCTCAAAATCAGCAGGGTACAGGCTGAGGATGCTGCCAGCTATTACTGCCAGCAGGACTATGCAGTCCCTCCCACACAGTCACAGCCCCGTACACAAACCCTCCTCCCAGGGATGGTACAGGGAGTCACATGGTGTCACCAGCTGCTCTCTGCCACGGGGCATACTCAGAGGCACTGGGTCTGGTGGGAAGCACTGGCCGGGCTCATGGTAAAGGCCTGAAAGGGACTTCAGACTTCTGAAAGCAGGCTGTCCCATTACCACCACCACGAGGGACACTGACCAGCAGCGCACACTCCACAGCCAGTGGCCAGGGACTGAGATTTGGAGATTGCTGGGTGTTGAAACCACACTAAGGGCTCAGGTATCTGGTGTGACTGGCCTCTAGTAATCCTGTACAGATGTGGCTTTGGAGGTTCTCAGAGCTCAGCTTGCTTCCTGTGTCTGCAGGAGGAGATGGAAACAGACTCTGAGGCTCTGGCTCTATAACTCCCACTCATGCCTTCATTTAAAGCCAGATGCAATTAAATCCAGAAAAGCACACGTGTTCCAGTAAGAACCAATTTTTTTGCCAATTTTTTTCAATTATTTCTTTTGTTTCAATTTCAGCTCTGATTTAATTATTTTCTGTCTTCTACTGCTTTTGGGGTTGATTTGTTCTTCTTTTTTTAGGGCTTTTTTCTTTTAAAGAATGAACTTCATGCAATGAACTTTCCTCTTAGTGTCTCAGAGATTTTGATATACTGTATCAGTGTTCTCTTTTACCTCTAAGAATTTTTTATTTCATCCTTGATTTCTTCTACCATCCATTTATCATTCAATAGTGTATTATTTAGTCTCCATTTGTTACAATAGCTTGTATTTTTTATTTTATTATTTATTTCTAATTTCATTCCATTGTGTTCTAATAGAATGCAGGGTATTATCTCTGTTGTTTTGTATTTACCAAGAGTTATTTTGTGACATAATATATGGCCTATTTTAGAAAAGGAGCCATTTGCTGCTGTAAAGAAAGTATATTTGCTGGTTGATGGATAAAATATTCTATATATGTCTGTTAAGTCTAAATTATTGATTGTATCATTTAGTTCTATAATTTCCTTATTTAGTTTTTGTTTGGGAGATCTGTCCAGTAGTGAGAGAACTGTGTTAAAGTCACCCAGTATTATTGTATTGTGGTTTATTTGGTTCTTGAAATTGAGAAGGGTTTGTTTGATGTACATAGATGTTCCATTGTTTAGGGCATAAATATCCATAACTTTTATGTTCTGCTTATATACTTTCCTTAAGAAGTATGAAATGTCCTCCTTTATCTCTTCTGATTAACTTTGGTTTGAAGTCTACTTTATCTGATATGAAGATGGAAACCTCTGCTTGTTGACATAATCCATATAAATGATAAGTTTTCCACATCCTTTCACCTTCAGCCTGTGGATGTCTTTGCCATGAGGTGAGTCTCTTGAAGACAGGATATTGCTGGGTCTAGCTATTTAATCCAATCTACTAGTCTATGTCTTTTGATTGATGAGTTTAGGCTGTTAACATTCAAGGTTATTACTGAGATATGGTTTGTATGCTTTGTCATTTTGATTTATTTCTGGTTTTTGATTTGTCTTAGTTTCTCATTTCTTTGGATGTCCCTTTAGTGTAGATCCTCCCTTTGTTGGTTTTCACTTTTTTTCTTCACTTCATCCTCATTGAATATTTTGTTGAGAATGCTCTCTAGGGTAGGCTTTCTTATTGTGAATTCTTTTAATATATATATTTTTATCATGGAAGGTTTTCATTTCATCTTCAAACCTGAAACTTAATTTTGCTGGCCACAAATGCTGCTGCCATACCCGGAGGTCTCTTCTCTGGGCACCTTCTTGGCTACCTTAGATGCTACTCTGTGGTCACTGTCGCTGAACCCAAGGTATCCTGTCAATAAACTCCACCTGCACAGCTATTCCATCACTGCTGCCTTTGATTCTACTGCTGCTAGCCTGAGGTCACCTGGATATCTTCTTTCTGGGTGATGCTGCCCTTACAGCTGCAACCCTCTGTTGCTGCCCCAGATTCACCTGAAGCTGACACTGCTTCTGACCCCAGAGATTGCCTGGTGATGCTGACCCCAAAGCTTCAGTTGCAGCTACCACTGATGCTGACAACAACTACCACCCTACTGCTGCTACAATGGCCTAGAGGACTGTTATAGGGAGACTCCAGGTTTGGTTGCACATGGCTACAGTGATTTTGGGACACCAGCCAGGGCCTGGGATCTGGGTGTTACCAGCACAAGAGCCTCTGTCTTGGGACTCCAGTTGGGACTGCAGGTCCAATGTGGGGGTGCCTGTGGGTTTGGAGGAGCCTGGGGTCTTCCTGCTAAGAGTGGTGGTGGCCCTTACTTGCTGCTGCATCTCAGGGTTGCTCTTTTTCATGAGTGTATCCCTGGTGGCCTCTCTGCAAAAAGGAGCAGCACTGAGATCTTGGGCAAGCAGGTGACTGAGCCTGAGGTATCTGAAGCCCAGATTGGTGGAATAGTGACTGGGTTTTCAATGGCTGATGTGGTTTGGTGATTTTGAGAGATGTCAGAGACAGGGCTGAGACATTGTTGAACACTGACAGAGACAGGTCGACTTTCCAGCAAAATTTATTTTATTTTTTGATTCATTAATATCTCTACCATATTTAGAACAGATTTTTTAAGCACCAGTGTGTGGAGGACAATGATATATGAAAGGTGTTTTGTATTTTCATTGTATTCTTATGTCTTTAATTTTTTGTCTTTGTTCCTATTCTTCTACTCTCTTGTCTGTTTTCTTTCTAACTTTTCTCCAACCAATAGCCAATCTCTATCAACTCCTCTTCCTTTCTTCC
Organism: Ictidomys tridecemlineatus; assembly: GCF_052094955.1. Taxonomy (NCBI): domain Eukaryota; kingdom Metazoa; phylum Chordata; class Mammalia; order Rodentia; family Sciuridae; genus Ictidomys; species Ictidomys tridecemlineatus. The sequence continues at coordinate 30,421,159 of NC_135488.1, read as the reverse complement.
TGTGAATTTTTACTTCTAGATTCTCTCTTCCTTTCTCTCAAATATTGTGTACTACACTACCTCTGTTCTCTCATTCACCATTTGAAATTGTAAACCATTTTAACAAATTTCCTATTTATACTATAGATAGTTATTGAACTCATCATTTTGGTTTAATGCTAGAAAGCAGTAGACACCTTAGTGGGAGTATTAGGTTTAAGGATATATATTATCTACATTGGGGGTGCTGTTGATATTGGTCTCATCATTAAAAGTGAGGCACTAGAAACTTTCAGGATCACTACAGGTCTACAGGGTAGAAATTTATGCTGCCTTAAATCCATACTTCTAGATGGCAAAACACACTAACAACATATAAAAATAAAAGGGGGAATAAAGTGTCCCAAACAAACCAAGATGCTTCAACAACAGATGCCACTGATAAAACAGTAGAATAATGTCTAAGAAGGAGTTCAGATTGTACACAGTTAAATTGACATGTGAAGTAAAGAATAGTATAAGGAGTGAAATCAAAGAAAATATACAGGAAGTGAAAAATCAATAAAGAGTTAGAGATTGTGGGGAAAAAATCAGAAATCCTCAAAATGAAGGAATCAGTAAACCAAATTATAAATTCAATAGAAAGCATCACCAACAGACTAGACCACTTGGAACACAGAACCACAGACAATGAAGACAAAATATATAATCTTGAAAGTAGGGTTGACTGTGCAGAAAAGTTGGTAAGAAGCCATGAAAAGAACATCCAAGAATTATGGGATAACATGAAAAGACTAAATTTAAGAGAGGTATCAGAATAGATGAAAGAGCAGAGATACAAACCAAAGGAATGCACAATCTTTTCAAAGATATAATAGCAGAAAATTTCCCATACCTAAATAATAGAATGGAAAATCAAATACTAGAGGCTTACAGGACCCAAACTATACAAAATCATAGCAGACCCACACCAAGACACATTACAATGAGAGTGACTAACACAGAATAAAGATAAAATCTTAAAGGCTGTGAGAGGAAAATTAAAATTTCATATAGGGAGAAACTAATTTGGATTTCAACTGATTTCTCAAACCAGATCCTCAAAGCTAGGCAGTCCTGGAATGATATATTTCAAGCTCTGAAAGAAAATTAATGCCATCCAAGAATTTTATATCTGACATCTTGCTCTTTTTGATAAACATGTTCTTCAAAATTCACCTGTGTGGTGGGTATGGTAGAAGTTTGTTCCCTTTAACTAAGGATAATTTCCTATTATATGAACATGTCAGTCAATCTTCATGTTAACAAGTTGGCATAGGTTTGAGACTGTTGTTAATGTTTTAGGGACATTCTTGTAACATCCTCTGTAGACGAGTGCATTCACTTGTCTTGAGTATATTCCTAGGTATGAAAGTGGTGAGTCAGAGTTTTCCTGTGCAGTTTAGCTTCAGTGAACACTAAAATAATAGAGTGATGTTTTCTAAAATAGTGAGCATGTTTGCAGTCTACCAACCTGTACCATACAGAAAGGTACTAGTTGCTATAAAACTTCCTGAATAATATTTGATATTGTTAACTTTGTGAAATTGTATCCATATTGGTACATCTTAAAATGGTATTTATTTGATGAGCAATGAAATTGAGCATTTTGATATTTTCCCTTAGGAACAGCTAGTGATCAAATCAAATCATTCTCACCTTTATGCTTTCCTCCATTTTGATATTTTCCCTTAGGAACACAGCACACTTCTGGGTGTGACTGTGAAGGTATTTCAAGAAATTATTGGCAAGTTGAGGGAAGTGAGTCAAAGACTCAGCCTGAATGTGAGCAAAATAGTAGGAGAGACCACCATCTCTTCTCTCTCCACTTCCCCACTTGACCAAGTGCGCTGACCCACTTGACCACTGTTCCCTGTGAGTGCCAAATACTAGGTTTCTTAGATTTTGAATGTGAACTTGCACCAGTGAACCTTCAGGGACTTTCAGACCTAAAGATACAAACAGGGAGCATATGGTGCATTTTCTACCCCACAACCCCACCTTCTTGTACTGAGTAACTACCAGTTTCCTTGGTTCTCCTGAGTGAAAATAGTCATTGGTGAACATTTCAGCCTATGTGACCTTGTGACTGAATCTATTTTTCTACTATACCTAAATATTAGAGATATGTATATAGACATGTACTTGTGTGCATGTATATATGTATGTGTTCTGTTTCTCTGGAGAACTTGTACACTGATAAAAAATTCTTTCTAAGATATATATAAAACCCAAAGAACTTAAAAACATCATACCACAGGGACACAGCCACATCAATGTTTATAGAAGCACAATTCATAATAGCTAAATTGTGGAACCAATCTTGATGCCCTTCAGTAGATAAATGGATAAAGAAAATGTGGTGTGTATACACAATGGAATATTACTCAGCAATAAAAGAGAATTAATATTCTTTAGTCCAGTCCAGGTGACAGCAAAATTGACTATCACAGCTAGAAATATGCATTGGAATATCTTCTCTAAGTTGATATCTTGCCAATTTGCTTTCTGTTTTTGAATTTTAATATATTTTTTGAAAAACAAATCAAAAATTTGCATTCATGAGTTCTGCATCTTTGGATTCAATCAATAATAAATTGAACATATTTGGGGGCTGGGGATGTGGCTCAAGCGGTAGCGCGCTCGCCTAGCATGCGTGCGGCCCGGGTTCGATCCTCAGCAGCACCACATACCAACAAAGATGTTGTGTCCGCCAAGAACTAAGAAAAAAATAAATAAATGTTAAAATTCTCTCTCTCTCTCTCTGTCCCCCTCTGTCTCTCACTCTCTCTTTAAAAAAAAAAAAAAAAAAAAAAATTGAACATATTTCAGAAAAAAATGTATCTGTACTGAATATAACAGACTCTTTCCATGACATTATTCTCTAAATAATATAGTAGAACAAAACCACATAAAGAGATGATTTAAAGCATATGAGGGATGGAATTTTCTACATCAGACTAATTAGTCCATCAGCTTTAAATTCACTGTCATAGAAAGTCTCAATTCACATACCACATGCCTGTAATCCCAGCAGTTCAGGAGGTTGAGGCAGGAGGATGGAGTTCAAAGACAGCCTCAGCAAAAGTGAGGTGCTAAGCAACTCATGAGACCCTGTCTCTAAATAAAATCAAAATAGGAGTGGGGATGTGGCTCTGTGGTTAAGTGCCCCTGAATTCAATCCCTGGAACAGAGACTTCCTCCTCTGAAAACTCATGAGCCCAGTCTTTACTGTCCACAGTTCCATCGGCATTCTGGTCTGTGAGTTTTCATCAGAATCACCTATTAAACTCTGCTCACAACAACCTAAAGATTTTCCAACTTGCATTCCTAATCTTTTCAAAATTGTGCCCACAAGTTCCAAAAAGAATCTGAAACATGTGGTTAGGTTAGTTACAGCAACCACGGTACTTCTTGGTATGAATTTTTGTTTTAGTCAACTTTTCAGAATACCAGAGAAGAAAACACAGAGGAGGAAAAGTATTTTTTGGCTCATGGATTCAGATGTATCTGACTACAGATGGCTGACTCCATAGCACTGAGGACATCATGGTGGAAAGACATAGAGGAGGAAAGCCGCTCAGGACATGGCAACAAGCAAGCAGAGAGAGTTTCTCCAACCAGGGACAAAATGTAAACCCAAAGAGACACCCTCAGTGACCTACCTCCTTCAGTTACACCTTGTCTACCTACAGTTGCCACCATTTAATCTGCATTGGTGGATTCATTCACTGACTAGGATAAAACTTTCATAATCCCATCATTTCACCTGGAATATCCTGGAACAACATTTTTCAAACACTGAAAGATAATGGGTGCCAACCAAGAATATTGTATCCAGCAAAACTAAGCTTCAGGTTTGACAATGAAATAAAAATCTTCCATGATAAACAAAAGTTAAAAGAATTCACAGCCAGAAAACCAACACTGCAAAGCATTTTGAGCAAAACACTACAAGAAGAGGAAATGAAAAACAACAACAAAAACTAACAGTGGGAAGTACCTCAGTAAAGAGGTGGGGGATAAAAAACTAATCAAAGAGAAAAAACAAGCCAAAATTTTTAAAAAATAATTAAATAAATAAACAAACATTATTGGAAGTACAAAGCGTATTCAATAGTAACCCTAAAAGTTAATGGCTTAAACTCACCAATTAAGCAACATAGGCTAGTAACCTGGAATAAAAAAGCAGATCCAACAATATGCTGCCTTCAGGAGACTCATCTGATAGGAAAAGACATACACAGGCTGAAGGTGAAGGGTTGGGAAAAATCATACAACACACATGGACCTTGGAAGCAAGCAGGTGTGGCTATACTCATATCAAATAAAATCGACTTCAAGTCTAAATTAATCAAAAGGGATAAAGAAGGACACTATATATTGCTAAAGGGAACCATTCACCAATAAGACATAACAATTATCAATTTATATGCCCCAAACAATGGTGCTGCTGTGTTCATAAAACAAACTCTCCTCAAGTTCAAGGGACAAATTGACTACAACACAATAATTATGGGTGACTTCAACACACCTCTCTCACCACTGGACAGATATTCCAAACAAAAGTTGAATAAAGAAACTATAGAACTCAATTACACAATTAATAACCTAGACTTAACTGACTTATATAGAATATATCAACCATTAGCAAGCAGATATACTTTTTTCTCAGCAGCACATGGATACTTCTCAAAAATAGACCATATATTATGCCATAGGGTAACTCTTAGCAATTATAAAGGAGTAGAGATAATACCATGCATCTTTTCTGATCATAATGGAATGAAATTGAAAATCAACAATAAAAGAAGGAGGGAAAAATCCTTCATCCCTTGGAGATTGAACAATATGTTACTGAATGATCAATGGGTTACAGTAGACATCAAGGAGGAAATTAAAAAATTCATAGAGACAAATGAAAACACAGACACAACATATCAGAATCTATGGGACACAATGAAAGCAGTTGTAAGAGGAAAATTCATTGCTTGTAGTTCATTCCTCAGAAAAAGGAAAAACCAACAAATAAATTATCTCACACTTCATCTCAAAGCCCTTGAAAACGAAGAGCAAAGTAACAGCAAATGTAGTAGAAGGCAAGAAATAATTAAAATCACAGCTGAAATCAATGCAATTGAAACAAAAGAAACAACTGAAAAAATTGACAAAACTAAAAGTTATTTTTTCAAAAATAAATAAGATTGACAGACCCTTAGCCATGCTAACAAAGAGAAGAAGAGAGGGAACTCAAATTACTAGCATACAGGATCAAAAAGGCAATATCACAATATACAGATAATAACTAGAAATTATTTTAAAATCTTATATGCCAATAAAATAAAATATAGTGAAGGCATCAATAAATTTCTTAAGTCATATGATTTGCCCAGATTGAGTCAGGAGGATATACACAAGTTAAACAGAATAATATCAATTGAGGAAATAGAAGAAGCTATCAAAAGATTACCAATCAAGAAAAGCCCAGGACTGGATGGGTATACAGCAGAGTTTTACAAAACCTTTAAAGAAGAACTAATACCAATACTTTTAAAGCTATTTCACAAAACAGAAAAAGAGGGAGTACTTCCAAATTCATTCTACTAGGCCAACATCACCCTGATTCCTAAACCAGATAAACACACTTCAAAGAAAGAAAACTACAGACCAATATCTCTAATGAACATAGATGCAAAAATCCTCAATAAAATTCTGGCAAATCAGATACAAAAACATCAAAAAGATTGTGCACCATGATCAAGTAGGATTCATACCTGGGATGCAAGGCTGGTTCAATATACGGAAATCAATAAATGTAATCCACCACATTAATAGACTTAAAGATAAGAACCATATGAACATCTCAAGAGATGCTGAAAAAGCATTCAACAAAATACAGCATCCCTTTATGTTCAAAACATTAGAAAAACTAGAGATAACAGGAACTTACCTCAACATTGTAAAAGCTATTTATGCTAAGGCTCAGGCTAGCATCATTCTAAATGGAGAAAAAATGAAGACATTCCCTCTAAAATCTGGAACAAGACAGGGATGCCCTCTCTCACACTCCTATTCAACATAGTTCTCGAAACACTGGCCAGAGCAATTAGACAGATGAAAGAAATTAAAGGCATAAAAACAGGAGAAGAAGAACTGAAATTAGCACCATTTGTGGATGACATGATCCTATACCTAATGGACCCAAAATGTTCTACCAAGAAACTTCTAGAACTAGTAAATGAATTTAGCAAAGTGGCAGGATATAAAATCAACACTCAAGTCTAAGGCATTCCTGTATATCAGTGACAAACCCTCTGAAAGGGAAATCAGACAACCACCCCCTTCACAATATCCTCAAAAAAAAAAATACTTAGGAATCAACCTAACAAAAGAGGTGAAAGACCTTTACAATGAAAACTACAGAACCCTAAAGAGAGAAATAGAAGAAGACCTTAGAAGATGGAAAGACATACCTTGTTCATGGATAGACAGAATTAATATCATTAAAATGGTCGCATTACCAAAAGTACCCTATAGGTTTAATGCAATGCCAATCAAAAGACCACGGCATTCCTCACAGAAATAGAAAAAGCAATCATGAAATTCATATGGAGAAATAAAAGACCCAGAATAGCTAAAGCAATTCTAAGCAGGAAGTGTGAATCAGGAGGTATAGCAACACCAGATTTCAAACTGTACTACAGAGCAATAGTAACAAAAACAGCATGGTACTGGTACCAAAACAGGCAGGTGGACCAATGGTACAGAATAGAGGACACAGAGACCAATCAACAAAATTACAACCATCTTATATTTGATAAAGGGGCTAAAAGCATGCAATGGAGGGAGGATAGCATCTTCAACAAATGGTACAGGGAAAACTGGAAATCCATATGCAACAAAATGAAATTGAATCCCTTTCTCTCACCATGCACAAAAATTAACTCAAAATGGATCAAGGAGCTAGGAATGAAACAAGAGACTCTGCATCTAACAGAAGAAAAAGTTGGCCCTAGTCTCCATCTTGTGGGGACGGGCTCCAAATCTTTCATAGGACACCTGTAGCACAAGAGTTAAAATTAAGAATCAACAAATGGGATGTATTCAAACTAAAAAGCTTTTTTCTCAGCAAGAGAATAAGTGAGGTAAATAGGGAGCCTATACCTGGGAACAAATTTTTACCCCTCACACTTCAGATAGAGCACTAATCTCCAGAATATACAAAGAACTCAAAAAGTTATAAAACAAACAAACAAACAAAAAACATAACCCAATCAACAAATGGGCCAATGATCTAAACAGACACTTCTCAGAGGAGGACATACAATCAATAAACAAATACACAAAAAAGTGGTCACCATCTCTAGCAGTCAGAGAAATGCAAATTAAAATCACTCTAAGATACCATCTCACTCCAGTCAGAATGGCAGCCATTATGAAGTTAAACAACAACAAGTGCTGGCGAGGATGTGGGGAAAAGGGTACAATTGTACATTACCGGTGGGACTGCAAATTGGTGCAGCCAATTTGGAGGGCAGTATGGAGATTCCCTGGAAAGCTGGGAATGGAACCACCATTTGACCCAGCTATTCCCCTTCTCGGACTATACCCAAAAGACCTAAAAAGAGCATACTACAGGGACATAGGTACATCAATGTTCATAGCAGCACAATTCACAATAGATAGATTGTGGAACCAACCTAGATGCCCTTCAACAGATGAATGGATAAAAAATGTGGCATTTATACACAATGGAATATTACTCAGCACTAAAAAATAACAAATCGTGGAATTTGCAGGGAAATGGATGGCATTAGAGCAGATTATGTTAAGCAAAGTTAGCCAATCCCTAAAAAAAATGCCAAATATCTTCTCTGATATAAGGGAGGTGGCTCAAAACAGAGTAGGGAGGAAGACCATGAGAAGAAGATTACCATGAAATAAGGAAAAGAGATGGTAGGGAATGGGAGGGAGAAGGGGAATTGCATGGAAGATGGAAGGAGACCCTCATGGTTACACAAAATACATATACGCTAGTGTGAGGGGGAAGGGAAGAAAATAAAAAGAAAGAGATAAGTGTCACAGCAGAATGGGTAGAGAAAGGTGATGGGAGGGGAGGGGAGGGGGGATAGGGAGGACAGCAGAATACAACTGACACTAAGATTGCTGTATGTATACACATGGATGTATAACCAGTGTGATCCTGCAATTTGTATATGTGGAAAATTGAGAATTCATAACTTATTTGAATCAAATGTATGATATGTCAAGATCATTGTAATGTCTTGAACAACTAATGATATAAAAAGAATATTTGGAGTTCCAGAAAGAGAGAGCAGAAAAAAATGGGCAGAAAGAACATTCAAACACATGTTGTTTGAAAAACCAAAATAATTAGTAATCATCAGAAGGGTTTAAAATAAATAGAATGTAATCCTGGATAGAAATATGAAGCTGGAAAGAGGACACATATGTATAAATGAGGATTAGCCTTGGCTGCATGTAAGAGCCAGAGCAATATCATGTAATTTGAGGTGCATACATAAGAGCAATGTGAGAGAAATTAACAAAAAGGGGATGTGATTGGAATTAAAGGACCTAGTAGTTTTAGAAAACAGGCATCATGTGATGTTAGGTAGGTAAGGAAATCTCTTGTAAGTGAATCCGTAATTACCTATTTAATGTAACAGAAGTTTGACACTATGAATGTACAGTGCACAGCATAATTTAAATCTGTGAAGATTTAAATCTGATGTGCTCATAAATTGCATGTGGTTGTGTACATTGGAAAAAAAATATCATGAAAAGTGTTTGCTATGCCCAAGTTTTATAAGAGCATCAGTAAATTCCAAGGATTATAACCAAGATATACAAGTGAATATGTCCACAAAGAGATACGTAGATGACTGTGCATAAAAAATCTAACTTTATGGCCGATTTTTGGATACAATCTAACTGACTTAACTACAAATGTATAGATTGTGGAATATTCACAGAACAACTGTATAAAACAACTATAACATTTACTATTTTGCAGCAGGAATCCACTGTATCTCAAACAGAAAGATAAGGGAAAGATGCTAGAAACGAAAGTATGCTTACTTCAGTGTACATGATGTTCCAATCCAGGAACAAGAAAACTATTCGACAATCTGCAGAGTAACAATTTCCTTGCTAGAGGTTAGAGAAAAATGTTGACTTGGAAGACATACAAAGGAAGTTTGGAGAGCTCTATATCTTGATCTGAAAGATGAATATACAAAAAATGCTTGTTTGTACAATTCATATTTCTTCAATTTATACAGTGTGCCTTTTCTGTGTTTGAAGACCAAACTATGCCCTTATGTTATATGAACATCTACTAAAGGTGGCATATTTACAGACATACTACTTTTAAAGAAGTATAAAATGTACCCAGAAAAATGCTAAAAGCCTTGAAAACTGGGAGAGGAAATAGTTCAGTAAAACTATATTTCAAATAATTAGAAGTATAAATATAAGATGTGTGTATAAATTATATGTATAAATATAAGAGACTATAACAGGAGACATGCAATGTTTGAAATATCTGTTGAAGAAGACACAACAGTTGCTCTAAATAGTGGAAGACTGTTTAGCTGGAGCAGAAAGCTGGAGACCTATCAGAATGAGGTGAAATACAACATGAAAAAAATCATTAGAAAGTTCAAGGCTTGATAGAATTATGAAAATTCTACAAGGTATGAGATTGACATATGGAGAGGATATTGAGAATGCTAAGGAGAAATGAGTCAAAAGGAACAAAAAGAATTAGCAATTTCATCCATGTGACTTACAAATACTTTCTCCCATTCAGTGGGTTGCCTTTTCACTCTGTTGATAAGAGTTTTTGAGACTCTCTGATGCACGTATGTTTTTAACTAATTTTTACTCTTAATGATGCTGGTTTTAGTGTCAATCCAAGAAATAACTGCCAAATCCAATGTCATGAAACATTTCCCTGTATTTTCTTTTTCAGTTTTTGCTCTTACTCTTAGGTCAATGATTTTTTTGTATGATTTTGAGTTATTTGTTTATTCATGGATCAAGTTAAGTATTCAACTTAATTCATTTTTAGTATCTGATTTTCCCTACACACTTTACTGAAAAGATTGTCCTCTCTCCCATTCAACTGTGTCCCTGGCTGAGCATCATTAAACCTTAAATGTGAAGTTTTCTTTGTGAACTCTGGATCTTACAGCTGGGTGTCTGTGTTTATGCCAATACTGTGAAGATGGAATCTTTTAATTTTTAATTTGTTTTATTGATGTATAATTCACAAGTATATTTTTTGGTCATTTTCATAATTTTCAGTTGGATTAATGATTTTTGTTTTGCTTTCTTTTTGTTGTCCATGTAGTTGTGTTAGTTCCTCATATATTTTGGATATTAACCCATTATTAGTTATATGGTTTACAAATATTTTCTACCATTCCATGGGCTATCCTTTTATTCTGTCAATAGCTTCTTTTCTGTGATGAAGCATCCTAGGTTGCTGCAGTCCCATTTGGTTATATTTTGGAGAGAGAGAGAGACAGAGAGAGAGAGAGAGAATTTTTTAATATTTATTTTTTTAGTTTTCGGCAGACACATCTTTGTTTGTGTGTGGTGTTGAGGATCGAACCCAGGCCGAACGCATGCCAGGCGAGCGCACTACCACTTGAGCCACATCCCCAGCCCCTCATTTGCTTATTTTTGATTTTGTTATTTTAGCTTTTGATGTGACATAAAAAACAATTATTACTAATGCCAACATGAAGGAGATTTCCCACATGCTTTCTCTAGGAGCATGCCTGCTTATGTTATTTTATATGTATTGCTGATTCTTCATAATTATTTTGCTTGGAGGTGTTTTGATGAGCCAGCGTTCAAATATCTAGATCCTCTGAAGGTTGAAGGTAGTTGACACTTTGAAATGCATTTCAACACTGGGTTATTCTTAGCTCTTGAACAGGAAACAGAAGAGAAAGTGAAGTTCACTACTGTGAGGTCTGCTTCCTTAAGGCGGAGGGCCACCCTCCAGCAGTTGTGCTGCATTGATTGTTGTCATAAGACAAAAATTAGGCACTAAATAATTCATTCATTTCTTGTATCTTTCTTGCTCTTAATTTTTGTTTTTTTCTTACTATGGAAAAAAAGGAAGGAAACATTTGATTGACAAATAATATTAAATGGATGAATTTTATCTTAAGTTTTCTGAGTATCTTGAATTTCCCTTATTGAAAATTCATACAACTCTTTTGTAGATTCTTGGACTTCAGTATGAAAGGAGAAGGAATAAGTATGAAACTGTTCATGTTACAGTCTCAATGTCTTATCTAAAATAAAAAAGCAAAACCTTTTTCTTGTATCTTCTTGGCATATTCTATAAATTTTTATGAGGAAAACTTAAAAGAAGCTTTAAGTACAGTTTAAAACATTGAAATTCACAGTCTTCAAAATCTTTTTGGGTTCTCTATTCCTCATCTCACAAGTGAACCATATTTATAGACACCTTCTTTGGAGGACAGAGGCCTGTGTCCTCAAAAATGTAAACTGACATGGAATCTTAGGAGACCAGGAAGAGAACTTGTAAGACACTGAATAATTAGGTAGTAAATGGAATATTGCTTCACTGCAGTTTGGTGTGGGTGAGCTAGGCTTAGCAGAGAGATTAATATCTACAGAAGAAAATCCATATTCTTCCCATGATGTCTAACCTTAAAGGTAAATATTATTTTTTGTCAATTATCTGTTCGAGCCTTGTTAAAGAGTCTTAGTTTGGTACATTTTCCCAAAATATATTAAAAACAATCTTCATTTTTGTGAAATCATGTGTACAATTTCATTTGTTTGTTTGTTTTAGCGATTGAATATGACTTTGGGTTAAATTATCTAAGATTACTTTGTGGTTCTAACTCATCTTTCCATTTCCCAGGATTTGTTTTTTTCTTCCAGGATTGTGACTCCCCTTTTTATGTAGAAGCCATTTTCCATGACCTGTTGAATTCAATATTAAGTGTATCGATAACAAATGATGAAAGGTGAAGTTGCTTCCCTATTGAGGTGACTAGCCACATGGTAGAATGATCCCTGAGCAGGCACCGTTTTTAAATGAAGGCCTAGGAAAATGTCAGTGCTGGCACAGGGTGCCCCAAGACTCTACTGCCTAGGATGCAATTGTTGTTCTTTTCTTACAGGGAATCTCCCTTGCATCTTGATTTAAGGCTGTTGCTCCCCAGACAGGCCAGAGGAGAGATGAGTGACCTCACACAGTGACAAGGAGCAGAATCCTGAAGGACCTGGTTCTGCAGGACCAGATAGAATGTAAGACTGTTACCAGAGTTTTTCTTAACACCACTTATTTAAAAAACTTTTTTTCTTTGATTTTTCATTCTGTACCAGTAAATTGAGAAGTTCTTTTACTAATAAACACCTGTGGGTTATCTGTTATTTGTTAAGGAAGTTATGATGGGAAATACATCAAATCGTAACAACTCACCACAAGGAATTTCATATCTATTACCTAAGGCATGGAATTATATCTTCTTTTCCTCTTACTTAAATGGGGCTTTCAGCTTTCGATGTGCAAGAGACAGACTCATGCTTTTATCCTTGTCATGACCTTCAAAAGAATGCTTTTGTGGATTTTAGGTTCCATGGAAAGCAGCTTCCAAAACCTGTATCTAACATTCTCCAGCACTGTAGCTGGGATGCAGATGAAAGAGTCTTCTACTGGCTCAAGACCACCTTTGCATCTGGAGGCTTCCCCCATCAGACTTGTGAGTATGAGAGCTGTGTCCTTTTCCACATTACCTGGGAGCAAAACAAGCTGGACAGCATTCAGCTCTCAGATTAATCCTAGACACCCTGCACTGTCTGGGACTTGCTGTCTTAGAGTGGCAGCTCCAAAATCATGTGACCATGTTCTAACCAGGTGCTGTCACATGGTTCTTCCATATTTCCACAAACAAACTGACTTAATCTGTATCTATGTACCAGCAAGAGATGTTTTATGTCACCTTGTACACAGAGGAGGGCCTGTCCTGCTGTCTCCTCCCACTTCATCCAGCAGGTTGTCTCACCCCACTGCATCCACCATGGGATTTGCATACTGTCCCACAGGAAGGCTCTTTCTTACAAATCTGAGAAAACGCTCAGCTCTAATCTGGCCTTGGCTCACCAGGGCTGCTCAACTTAACCTTCTGCTGTGCCCTGCTCAGCTCCTGGGGCTGCTGATGCTCTGGGTCCCTGCTGAGGCTGAGGGATTTAGGAAAGGAGAATGGGGTAGAAGGGTCCCATTTCTTGTCATATTTATTCTTTCTTTGCAGTAGAGGCAAGTATTTTGTGTTCCATGGAATGGTATTTCATACTTTTCCTGTTAGAATTAGGATCCACTTAACAATGACCAATGCCCTAATGGAGATCTTGGATAACACAGAACACATTGTGACTTATATATAAAATAGCAAATTATTTCTTACAGGTTTATGTTTTCTTGGTATGAATCAGAAAATTATTTGATATTTTTAGCATTAGCATCCACTCAACAATAACCAGTGTTCTAATGAAAATCATGAATAACAAATAGCACTTTGTGACTTATATATAAAATAGCAAATTATTTTTGTAGGTTTATTTTTTCCTGGCATGCATCAGAAAATATTGAAATAAGTAGCAGACTGAAAATAATGAATATTGATCACAGTATTGGTACGTAACCTTGCTTTTCTGTCATCTTTTCAGGATCCAGTGGCAATGTTGTTATGACCCAGACTCCTGTCTCCAAGCCTGTCACCCCTGGACAGCCCCCTGCCATCTCCTACATAGTAATGGAAACACCTATTTGTGTTAGTTTCTTCAGAAGCCAGGCAAGTCTCCAAAGCTTCTCATCTACAAAGTTTCCAACCAATTCTCTAGGGTCCCAGATGAGTTCAGCGTTAGTGGGTCAGGGACAGATTTTGCACTGAGAATCAGCAGGGAGGAGGCTGAGGACGCTGGAGTGTATTACTGCAGGCAAGGTACACAAGCTCCTCCCACAGTGTGCAGCCCCAAACAAAAATTTCTTTGCTATGGTGACTCAGCAAATATACTTTATGTCCCCAACAGGAAGCAGGATCTTAGGTTTCTATTACTGCATTCTTTCTATCACACTGTGTTCTGACATGTGACTGACATGGCTCCTTATTATATCAGATGCAAATTTGGAGCACTACTTGAAACAGATCTGTTGAAAGCTATATGTGCTGCTTGTCTAACAACAGTTTTTTTTGAGTCTGCGTGAGAGGAAGATGCTGAGGAACTCAGGGAACAGGCTGACAGCTCATGATTCACATATTCAGGCTTCTATTCTGCAGCTGCCCTGAATGGAGGAGCAGCAGGAGGAGAGAGGCGTGACAGGCAGAGCTGAGTGACAGCTCAGCCCAACTCTTCCTCATTTGCCCACAGTTGTTGAGAAATTACTCCACATGACAAGCAGGTCATTGGTGCAGATCAATGGAACAGGAGTCCAGTACCTGCTGGAAATGAATGGTGGGCTGTTATTTTTCTCATATTTAGTAATATTCAGAAATTCCATTTTCTCACTGACCTAATTTCTCACATCAACTTTACCATCTACCCTTTTGATGAACATGTTTAGGAAATCATATGATACACCAATCCTTAGAGAAGGAAGAAGTGGATTATTTATAGCAATGTTTGCCTTTTGAGCACAATCAAGGCAGATATAGATCCTAATCCAACATATTTTATTTGCCCCAGTTACTGTTCACTGATTGAAAAGGCAGTTCACCCCATTCTTATTGTGAGTTTTGAAAATAAAGGGCAGAAACTGAATAATGAAGAACAAGTATACACCATGTAGCACAGGAAAGATAGAGGTTTTTATTTTTTACCTCAAATTTTAGGAATTTTATAAATATCTTCAACAGTTTTCAAGATGAGAATTTTAATCTTTTGCTAAAAGAAAATATAAAAGTGGATTATTTTCATGACATCATCATTACATGGAATTGAATTTGATTTTATTTTACTTGTAAATGGATACAGATGGTTTGCTTTCAACAGGTCTATTTGAAGAAGTGCTCCAAATTTACATCTGATGTAACAATGGGTCATTTCAGTCACATGTCAGAACACAGTGTGATACACAGAATGCAGCGATAGAAACCTAAGATTCTGCTTCCCATTGGGGACAGAAAGTATATTTGAAATGGTTTTATATCAAGAGTTTGGATCATGGCAAGTCCATTTAAAATCCTAATGGTTCATATCCATTAGGTTTAAAAATTGTGTAAGGGTATCTGTATGAATTTCTTGTGAAATGTTAGTCTTCTCTCCTTAACTTGTTCCACAAATCATTTGCATTTCCTACAGAATCCTGCCCAGTGACAGATGGAAGAAGATCAGCTTCAGGAATGTGAAAGAGAGCTGGGGATGTGGCTCAAAGGAAGAACGCTCACCTTGAATGTGGAAGGCACTGAGTTCGATCCTCAGCACCACATAAAGATAAAATAAAGATATCGTGTCTAGCTACAAATAAAAGTATTTTTTAAAAATGTGAAAGAAGGAATCCACAGTCAAGACACTGGGTCCACAGACCCAAAATCCCACACGTTGTTGTGACATCTACTTGCCATGAGAATGCGAACAAACTTGACTTTTAAAATAAAGCCCAGAGGCCAGATCTCAGAAGCCCTGAGGAAGTATCTATGTCCTGCCCAGGAGGGACCCTAAATCTTGGGAGCTGTGCCCAGCTCAGGCCCAGGACTGCTGGGGCTCTGTACTCACTGGGCCAAGTCTCCCCATCAGCAATTTATGAGCATTTTTAATTTCACTTTGTGATCTCTAATGACCACAACCTGGCAATGATGACAGTTCCCTGAGGACTCATGGATGGGGTCAGAACTAAGGGTCATCAGTGGGCCAGGATGTGTGAGAGGGCAGGGCCACAGCTCTGAGGACTGTGCAGCCCTGTGTGCAGTGACGGTGACTTGCCTGGTGAATTCAGAGGAGGCGCCACTGAGTGATGTGCCCTCAGATGGGGTCCTGTGAGTCTTAACCCTACCGCCAATACAAAATACCAAGAAACCCAAGCACATAGACAAGAGTCTCCTCCTTGCTCAAGTGCTGTGGGTTCCCCTTTAGTGTCACTTACCCACAATGCAACAAGTGTAATCAAGGGGCTTTGCCCATGAGATTGTCTTCCTAAGAAAAACTCTGGGGATAGCTCTTCTTCAGTGAAACTGTATCTGTCTCTTGTCAAAACCAACACCAGGTGACAAAAACATGGGAATACTGGGAGCAGAGAGGACAGCCACCCACTCAGGGTTGGCAAGGCCCTCTCTCTCCTCCTGAGTTGCCTGCAGCTGTTGCAACATATCCCAGGACCTCTCGGGCTCCACACAGCACACATGGAGCCCACGGTTCTGGAGGTCACAGGCTCTGTCAGGCGGTGTTCCATCTGGAGGCTCCCGAGGAGAGAATCTTAGTCTGCCTTTCCTCCTCCAAGATGCTCCCAATCCCTGATCCTTGCCCCTTCCTCCATCACGGCATCATCCTCCTCATTGTCACTTCCCCTTCAGTGTTGGCTGTCACAAGGCCAATCTATAAAGAGACTAGAATAAAATGTGACTCGGGGTCCTCTGGCTTGAGGATTTAAAAGCTGGTGATTTGATTTCACTGCATCTACACTGGCCCTCATGTTGCACAGATATTTGATAAAGACTGCTCTGATCTTGGACAAACAGAAAGGAATCACTCCATAAATCCAATCTAGGAGACATTGGTAAAGGAAAATAAATATTTCTGGAATTTTCTTAATAATAGAGGAGGAGAGGTGAGATCTCGGACCAGGGATGCCCTGCAGGAATAGGATCTGTTTCTCTCCTGGGTTGTGTCCCAGGACAAAGAGGACTATGCAGTCACTCCATTACGAGCCACACTGCTGAGGATGGTGGCAGCTCAAGCCCACATGGAAACAGAGAAAATGCCCCTGGTGACTCCAGCTGAGCTGAGGGGCTGGGATGTGTGCCTCTCCTGCCATTGCCCTCTGGAACTGTCCTGGGAGTGGTCAGCCCAGGCCCTGTGTCTGCCTTGTGTGCAGCACAGCTGCCTCCTGAGCCTCAGAGAGCAGACTGAGCATAGGTGTCCCTAGGGAATCAGCACAAACACAGTGTGGCATCAAAGGACAATGCACCAGCAAGGACTGCCAATAAAGTCAGAAAAATGGGGAAAGACTTTCAAACTTGAACAGAGCTTGTTGGAATTGGCTCTGCCTGGGCTGCTTTCTAGCAAGGCTCCCTGTAGTTCAGGCCCCTGGAAAGGCAGCAGGTGTGTGCTCAGCCCATGGTACTGCAGCCAGACCCCTCAGCCTGTATTCAGCAGGGAGACCCCTGGTCCCCAGCTGCCAGGGTGTGGATGCTGAAGACACAGCTGGCTCCACTTCCCCTGCTGCTGAGCTGGGATGGACGTCTAAAGCAAAGGCACAGAGGTGACACAGGAGCTGTTTGAATCTGTGCCCAAGTTCACCTGGGTCCAATTTCTCCTCCATGGGCATCTGTGCTTGCTGCACAGGAGGCTGAGAATCTCCTGGAGAGGCCCACAGGAGGTGGAGCCTGGGTCAGGATGAGCTGCCCCTCACTGCTGCAGGGAAGAGCAGAAGGGGGCATCCATGGTGCATATCAGGGAAATGCACTGGGTAGCAGTGGCTGTCACTTAGTTACCAGGCCTGGCCTCAATAACCAGCCCTTTGTGATGGTGATCTCTGGGAAGCAATGCCACATGTCAGAAAGGGACAGAATAGGGGAGAGCCCAAGTCAAGGATGAGCTGCAGCCATTCAGCCCCCGAGCTCCAAAGAGATCTGCAGCTACAGGTGACAGGGACGGCGAGTGACACACTCACCAAGAGTCATGTTTGAGCATCTGCTGGACTTTTCACTGGCCCTCATAATGAATGACAGCTATTTCAAATAGCTTTTAATGCACTGAACATGTTTCTGAAAAATTATCTAATTTAAAGAGAAGAAACCACTTTAAAGTCACAGATATGCACAGACAACACAGAGTTCTTACCAATCAGGGTCATTTTGGAGTAAGTTAAAGCCCCACCAGCTCTCTGCCAAGACTATACTGTGTGTTCTCTACAAAAAAATAAATTCTCCATCACCATTTAAAAACCACCATGAAATGCTTAATTTATAGAAACCTTTCCGTGCATTTCTCATTTTGAAAATAGTCTCTAAAATATCTTTTGTTACAAAATGACCCCAGGGAGAAACAAGCTCTCTGCATACCCATTTGTGCTGTACTGGTCTCAGCTGAGATCACTGGGGATGCTCGGCCAGTGATGAGTGACTGAGAAAAGCCAGCCCTGCAGCTGTGCCCAGCCCTGCCCAGCCCTGCCCAGCCCTGCCCAGCCCTGCTGATTTGCATGTGCCCACAGCACAGCCCACTGCCCTGAGGACTTCTTAAGAGGCTGCTCACACCCTGTGCAGGAGTCAGTCCCAGTCAGGACACAGCATGGCCATGAGGGCCCCTGCTCAGCTCCTGGGGCTCCTGCTGCTCTGCCTCCCAGGTAAGGGGGGACAACTCTGGGGGGTGTGCTCAGCCCAGTGGTCAGTGCTGCCTGGCTCTTCAGGGAAGTCCTCCTGAAACATGATTAATTAAGGATAATTATGTTTCCAATGTCAGGGGCCAGATGTGACATCATGATGACCCAGTCTCCATCCTCCCTGTCTGCATCTCCAGGAGACAGAGTCACCATCACCTGCAGGGCCAGTCAGAATATTAACAGTGGGTTAGCTTGGCATCAACAGAAGCCAGGGCAAGCTCCTAAACCCCTGATATATAAGGCATCCAATCTGCAATCTGGGGTCCCCTCGAGGTTCAGTGGCAGTGGATCTGGGACAGATTACACTCTCACCATCAGCAGCCTGGAGCCTGAAGACACTGCCACTTATTACTGTGTACAAGGCTACAGTTCCCCTCCCACAGTGACACAGGCCATGACAAAAACCTCCCAGGGAGCAGAAGTGTGAGGCTGGGCTGCCCCAGCTGCTCCTCCTGCTGCCTCCACCTGCTGAGGGCACTGCTCAGGGGCACCAGGCTCTGGAGGTCTCTAGTAGACTGTGGTAGGAAGGGCCAGGGAGGCTCCTCTGCACCCCACCCTCTTTCCTTCTCAGCCCCAACAGGTGAGACATGACCATTTCCTCCAGGTTTAGTGAGTGACTGTCACTTTACGGGAGGATCCAGCTCTCTGGGTCAGTTTGGATTCCTTCCTCAGATTTGAAATACATGGAATTACAGTCTAAGTCACAACTTTCAAAAACCACAGCTCCTCTGAGGGAAGGTGGAGCCTGTGGATTCCGGCACTAGCCCAGGAGCTCCTCAGGGACACTCACCCAAACTACAGCACAGACAATAATGTGCACACAACTGTTGAGAATCTCACATGCAGCATAGAAAACAGAAAAGGTGCTGGGGTGTGGATCAGTGGTTAAGTGCCCCTGGGACCAATCTCTGGTGCCTACAGCAACAGCAATATCAGCTCACTGTGCTGGTTTATCCTTGAACCCTCCTCTTCCCCAGGCATCCCATAGCAGGTGCCAGTGCCTCTTCTCTGTGGTACCTTGGCCTGGGCAGGACCCACAACAGTTCTACCTACTCATCCTCTGAGGGCTCCCAATCTTACCTTACCTTCTCTGGTGGCAACTTATCATCTGCTTTTGACACGTGTCCATCAAGTTTCCTGGGTCCTGATACACTCCCAGGTGAACTTCTATGAGCCATTTAGTAAGAAGCAGGAGACCGTCACTGCAATAGTTTTGAAACTGGAGTCTCCTGGCTTCTGCAGGCAGGTGGGTTTAGCACAAGCTGCAGCCTCTGGAGCTCTGGAGTATTGTTGCTCTTAACAGGGGCCATGCTCACCAGCCTTGCACAGACCCCAGAAAACAATGCTCACATCTTGGGCTCAGATCACTCCTCTGTCCACATCAAGGTTATGACCATGTGCTCTGCTCAGACATCTGCTAACCTCAAGTAATAAGTCAGTTGTCCCCATTACCATGGCTGCACCGGGAAGGCAGTGCACCTTCTTTGTGCCATTTGAGTACAGTCTAGCTTCTTTCCCTCTGGCATAAACATATGTGTAACATCAATGAGGTCACAGGGGTCAAGTTATGCTATAAGGAAAGGGAAGGCTCTTGGGACCCTGGGACACTGTGTGTGTGTTAAGTGGAGCCTCTGCATCTCCTCAAGTCCAATCTCAATGTACCACTTCCATCTTAATGTAAGCAGAGCTGGGCCCAGTTGGTGCTGCCCTGTGCTGAGTCCCACACTCCCCTGTGGTGAGCAGCTCAGTCACTCAGTGCCCAGGGCATGGTGCCAGGGCTCAGGGATGCCTTGGAGCTGCTTTTAGAACAGTCAGTAGTCATTCTTCCTCCCTCCCTTTTTCCTTCCTTCCTTCCTTCCTTCCTTCCTTCCTTCCTTCCTTCCTTCCTTCCTTCCTTTTTTTCTTTCCTTCTGTTTTATTTCTTGGGATTGGCCTGCTCTTCTCTAGTGCTCTGCAGGTCTCTGCTGTAACTCTTATTGGGGACTTGTCAGAGACACACACACTGTCCTCATCTAGTACAAACACCCCTACCCCTAGCAATGTGCTGGGCCCCATGGCCACACAGCAGGGCTCCTGGGTCACAGCACAAGCCTGCTACAGAGTGTCCTGCTCTGGACCCCTCAGCACAGACAGGCTTCCCAGGTAGCTGATGAGTGGTTGGTGCAGCTCACCCAGCACGGAGGGTGCCATCTCAGCTCTGCACAGAGCCCAGCCAGCACTGATCTTTCTTCTCAGTGATTAGAGGAGCAAGGAGCAATGCCTTGTCCTTCTTCTGAAGGAGAGGAAGCAGCAGCCATAAGATATCTGGGCCCCAACATCTTTTCAATGTGACAGGCCCGTCAGTTGCTGTAGGTCTGCAGCCAACCTCTGAAGAGCATGGTTTTCTCTGGACACCAGAGTTCTTGCCATTTCCTGCTCATCATGTCCAAGCAACATGAGGCCATCCATGCAGAGTCACATGGGGCAGTGCTGCCTGGTGTCCACATGACCACAGTTACTTCAGGCTAGAACAAGAGAGTTATTTGACCTAGAACAAGAGAGTTATCTTTGCCTGAGCTCAGGTCTGAGGCCTGAGCTTCAGTGGATTACAGAACACTACAAGTTCAGCCAGAGATCTGTGGCAGGTAGTGTCAGCTCTGTGACTGGGCCCTGTAGCTGGTCCCTGTATCTGTCCTGACAGAGACACTTGGTTACACCATTCTCTGTTTCTGAGCTTTGAAGGCACAGCTGGTACTTGAAGCCTCTCCCACCCCAGCAGAGTTGAACCAGGTCACTTCATGACATTGTCATCTGGGCCATCTGTCACTTTTCAAATTGGAAAAACATTTTCACAGATACACTCCCCTTTCCTTTCAATAGATGTACATATAGTGTCCTTTACAAGTTTTCCCTGGTAGCTAAAGTTGCTCATTTAGTAAATCTCAGGAACGTGGATGACTTCATGTTGCTGGGACATGGTGACCAGGGCTCTGGGAAGTTTTGCCTCCGATGGGACCCAGAGGGAGCCATGGCAGCCCCCAGTCAGCTCCTCTGCCTCCTGTTACTCTGGCTCCCAGGTGATGGATCATGGGATGGTTCTACACACCTGTGAAAACTCTTTCATTGTGCTTGGGTCCTGTGTCCTGGCACCTCTGTGTAGCAAGCCCACTGATTCAAGCTCTGGTTGCTGCAGGGTCCTGGCTCTACTGTGGAGACTGGGGTATGACCTAGACTGCACAGGTGACCTTTCTGTTCTCTTTACATCTCAGGGACCACAGGAGAAACTGTGCTGACACAGACTACACGCTCATGGCTTTGTTTCCAGGGGAAAGAGCCACCCTCACCTGCAGGGCCAGTCAGATTGTTGTCAGCTCCTTTTTCTGGTACCAGCAGAGGCCTGGGCAGGCTCCCAGATGCCTCATCTAGGGTGCATCCAGCAGGGCCAGTGGCATCCCAGTCCAGTTCAGTGGCAGTGGGTCAGGGACAGCCTTCACCCTCCCATCACAGCCAGGAGCCTGGGGAGGCTGCAGTGTGGGACTGTCTGCAAGGCCATGCAGGTTACCACAGTGGTTCCATCCCTGTCAGAAACCTCACAGCCTCCTCTGCCACCCTCCCCCTGGGGTACAGCAGCTTCCCCCAGAGGCCGCCAGTCAGATCGTTTGTATTTTTCTCTTCCCACTGCTCCTGGAAAGGTTGTGTGAGTGGAAACCAAGGTTCATTCAGGTCTGAAAGATGCATGGTCTCCTGGGCCCTCTTTGCTTCCCTGGAAGAAATGTGAGTGATTAGAGAGGATGGGGACACTTGGTGTTATTTTCCTATTTACCAGATGAGGATGGAGTCTCTGGAAGAGCCATGAGATCCCAAGCACAGGCAGTTAAAGGTAAATCCCTCAGTGCAGTTTGATTCCCAGACATTTATATCCTCCTCATTTTGACCTCAACAGTGTGGGGTTAGATCTGTCCAAGCACAGACACTGTCAAATGGTTCCAGAAATTGCTCCCAGGTCCTGTTCACATTGAAGCCAGGGTAAGAGGGAGGATCTCCCACATTCTGACCCTGGGATGTGGATGCAACAACAGCTTTTTTGCTTTGTGTGCAGCACAAGGAGGCTCTTTCTGCCGTTCCTGCTTCTCCACAGATGGAGGGCCCAGGGTTCCCAGGAGGTGGGGATTTATGGAAGGCGGCTTTCCCAGGACCATCCCATGGAGCTGACATCTGAGTGACCTGTCCTACCTTTCAAAAGAAAAAAATCCTGTCACATTCCTGCCTCCTGGTGTCTGACCCTGAATGGGAAAGAGTGTGAATCCAGTTCTAGCTCAACACACCTGGACATGACTTTCTTTAATAGCCAACCACTGAGGGAGTTGTCTGGGAAAACCTCCAGAATCCACTCAAGGACACTTTGCTATGGTTTTTTCATCAGTGAAAATGCAAGACAATGCCAGCTGTCCTGGCCAAGGAACTTTAGAAGTCACAAGCTCAGTATCTCACATGCAGAACAAGATACCTGCCCCCAAAGGACCATGTTCCTATGAAGAGACACCATGACCTCCTCCACCTGCATGAAGGGCATAAGACTCCCCTCTCACCTCCCAGTCCATGGACAGACTCTGGGTGTTTCCACTTTGTGTTGATTGTATGGATGTCACCTACACATGCCCTGTGGGTGCCCTGGAGCTGCCACCCACTCTCCTGAGCAGGATGCTCTCCAGGTTCTGCAGGTGCAGCACCACAGCACCAGCCCCCAGGGAGGGCAGACATCCTTCTAAATATCAGTGGAAGCCTCCACAAACCCTGAACTTCAGCACCCTGCATTCCTGTAGAAGCAGCATGACATGCTGACCCCAAGGACTGTCACCATCTTGATAAGCAGCCAAGACTCCAGGAACCATGTCCCTTTCTGCAGCAGCCTCTGAGTGTGTGGGCAGGTGAGCATGGTGAAATACCTCCCTAGACCTCTGACTCAGAGGTGGAGAACTGTGCAGCATGCACATGGCCTTAGTTTCAGTCATCAGCACCGAAGGGGAAAATTAAAGGAAAAGAAAGAAAGAAAGAGAAAAGTAAAAATAGAAAGAAAAGAAAAGAAAAAAAGATTGTGGACAGTTATTTAGAAGGTTTTTGGGTAACTCTTAGAAGAGCAGGGGTGAAGAACTTTGTCCTGCTTTATTTCTGAAAAATTTACAAGAGGACCTGAAGGAGGACATGATGTTTAGAAACACTGCAGCCCTCTTGAGGTCATGAGGTATTACTAAGACTTAAAAACACATGTGGTAATACTGGTAAAGCAGAATTATATACGGAATCTGGATCTTTACTGAGTTTACTAAGATGCTAAACATGACCTATATTCTCCAATCTTCAATCTCTAAAGTACTTTCACTAGTTTGTAAAATTATTCTTACTTCTCCTAAGATATAGTTAAGAGGAAGAGCCTGACTGGCCTTAGACCTGCTGGTCTGGGGAAGATGGGCACCATGATGGGTGTGAATGTACTCTGTGGGGCTCTGAGGCAGAGAGGGCTGGGTCCATGGGTGGGTCCCTCCTCCCTGCCTCTTACCCATGCTGTGCCAATGTCCAGAAACCCCAAACACCTCAGTGAGTTTACACATCTTCCTCTCTTTCTGTCTTTATTTCTGTTTTTACCTCCAAAGCATAAACTATCCCCTTGCTTCTGTAATGTCCCCTCCTCCTCCAAGGGTCACCAACACAGAACTGTGCTTAAGGCACAAGGACAGCCTGTCCTCAACCAGAAAGTGACTACAGATCACCACTCACAGCTCAGGGGGCTGACTGTGTCCTGTGGCCCCAGGGAACTATGTTCCCCCCAAGCAAATCTGAGCTGCCCTGGTCTGACCTGGGACACCTGGACACACTGAGCCTGTGTTGATTGACCAGGAGGAGCCCGCCCTGCAGCTGTGCCCAGCCTGCCCAGCCCTGCTGATTTGCATGTGCCCACAGCACAGCCCACTGCCCTGAGGACTTCTTAAGAGGCTGCTCACACCCTGTGCAGGAGTCAGTCCCAGTCAGGACACAGCATGGCCATGAGGGCCCCTGCTCAGCTCCTGGGGCTCCTGCTGCTCTGCCTCCCAGGTAAGGAGGGACAGTACTGGGGATTTACTAATCACAGTGTGGTCAGTGCTGCCTGGCTACTCAGGAAAGTCCTCTTGCAACATCACTACTTGCAAAGATATTTCTTTTTATGTTTTTAATGGCAGGTGTTAGATGTGACATCATGATGACCCAGTCTCCATCCTCCTTGCCTGTGTCTCCTGGAGACAGCGTCACCATCACCTGCAGGGCCAGTCAGGGCATTAGCAATTATTTATACTGGTACCAGCAGAAACCAGTCTGAGCTCCTAAGCTCCTCATCTATTATGCAACCAGTTTGGAATCTGGGGTCTCCTCGAGGTTCAGTGGCAGTGGATCTGGGACAGATTTCACTCTCACCATCAGCAGCCTGGAACCTGAAGATGTTGCCACTTATTACTGTCAACAAGGTAACAGTTATCCTCCCACAGTGACACAGGCCATGACAAAAACCTCCCAGGGAGCAGAAGTGTGAGGCTGGGCTGCCCCAGCTGCTCCTCCTGTTGCCTCAGAGGCAGCCAGGTTCCCAGGGCCACGGGGAGGGTTTGTGGAAGGATCCAGGGGGCTCCTCTGCACCCTGACTCTTTCCTTCAGCTCAGCCCCAGCAGGTGACCATGATAACAGCCTCAATGATATGGGCAGAATTTAGACTCTAATGGCAATAGTTGGTGTCGTGCAGCAAAGACAGGCCTCTCCACATATTCCACACGGGAATATTTTAAGACTTTGATTTTTAGTGTAGTTTAAGTTCCCAGCAAGTACAGGGTACGCCTGTGTCCCCCTTGCTTCCACAGCCCCTCTGTCACCACCCCAAGACTCTGTTGCTATTGTTACAATAGCTATCACTGAACTGCTGACAGAACTTGCCTCGACTATGTATCACATTTATGCATTGTGAACTATCTGTTGGTGCAGCAACTTGTGGTAGTGCCGGGGATTTTTGCTGATGGTGTTATTGGTGGTACAATTTTTCCAAAAGGAGCTGGTGTATCCTCCTCCCTGTGATGGTCGTTTAGCTAAAATTTGGGGGCCAACAGAGGTGAGGCAAAGAACCTCACCCCCCCCCCCCCACTAGTACAAAGGCCTATCTACAGGTGTGGCTATATGTTGTACTGGTAGTTAATGATGGGTCACTTAAAGTGCCACCTCTGCTGTACCCGGGACCCACCACGTTTCATTTGATTTTCTGGGGCAGAACTGCTTAGCCCTAAGCGGGGATACTGGCCTTGTTCCTTTCAGGGGCTTGCATGTGCTTATAATTTGACTCGTTCAGATGTTGTTTCTCAGACTTGTTTTATTTCCTAGTCAACGGGTGAGAGAGGAGAGTTGAGTTGCGGCTGGGTGTTTCTCAGGCTCTTCGATGCCAGTGGCGTTCCAATACCAGCAAAGTAAGTGCTCTGCGAATTCCTAGCAGTTGTGTGATTTTGTAGAAGTTCTTTTTTTAGGATCAAGGAACTCAGGTTTGTTCTGTTGGCATGTCAACAGCTTTTGGGGCGAGGGCTTTTAATGTTGATTTTAGTGTTGTATAAAGTAGTGTATGAAAGCAACACACACACCCTCACCCAGAGAGGGAGAAGGACACATACACATGTTCTAGAATATGCTTGCACTGTCTGCCTGCTGGGACTGTTCCCTGAAGTACTGGCACATTCCACCATGCTGAAAACAGTGCAAAAGCTAAGTCCAGGGTCCCCAGGTCCTCTGTGAATCTGTGTAGGACATTGAAATTATAGCAGTTTTTTTAATATTTATTTTTTAGTTGTAGTTGGACACAATACCTTTATTTATTTATTTTTATGTGGTACTGAGGACTGAACCCAGGGCCCCGCACTTGCTAGGCAAGTGCTCTACCTCAGCCCCAGCCCTCCTGTAAGCAAATTTAAACTTTAAAAGCACAGTGCAAGCTAGAAGCAAATATCCTCATGCATACCACAAAGTTGGAATGTTGTTAGCCCTAATGTAAAAAGAGCCCTTGAAAACTAATAAATAAAAGATCATCTGAATTTGTATTTATTTATTTATTGGTTCCAGTGATTGAACCCAGGGGTGCTTAACCACTGAGCCACATCTCCAGTCCTTTTTATTTTTTATTTTGAGACAGAGTCTCGCTGAGTTACTTAGAACCTCACTAAGTTACTGAGGCTGGCTTTGACTTGTGATCCATCTGCCTCAGCCTCCCAAGTCACTGGGATCATAGGCATGTGCCTCCTCACCCAGCTCATCTGAATTTTTAAATGGGGAAAATAAAGATCTAAGTCTAGGATATAAACAGGACATTCACAGAGGGCTACAGATGGACAAGCAGTAGGGAGGATGGTGATCAAGATTCTAAATTTGTCATTACGGAAACTCAGGGTGCTGGGTCCCACACTGCCTGTATAACAGGAGGTATGCGCCATAGTGTCCAAATTCCCCCCACCTTTAATCTGGGGAAATAATTTCTACCCCACAAGCTCCTGGTGAGGATTAACTTGGATAACATGCCCTGCACAGCCTCCTTACCACTGAACCCTAGTTTCTAATTTCATCCTAGCCGGAGCAGGAGGGGCGCCCCATTATCAGGAGTGAATACAGAAACTCAAGTTTCTTATGATTCTTTAAAAAATATGTTCAGGGTTTTCACTTATACTTAGAAGAAAAAAATAAGGAAACATCCAAAATTCCACCTTGGCAAAGTGAGGTCCCAGTTATTTCCTAGAAGGTGGAGCTGGTCGATAGGGAAGCATTCTGATGTGTATTGTGAGGCACAGGGAGTCACAGGGTGGGTGACAGTCAGGGCAGGAGACTTACTGAAGTAGGGGGAAGGACAGAGGAATTTTTCACTTTTTACGTGTCCTGTCTATGCCATTCCAACATTTTTCTTAAATATTTATTTTCTAGTTATCGGTAGACACAATATTTTTATTTTTTATTTTATGTGGTGCTGAGGATCGAACCCAGTGCCTCACGCATGCTACGCAAAGTGTTCTACCTCCAAGCCACAACCCCAGCCCCCATTCCAACATTTTACAACGATCTATGTTACTGTTTTATTTTAAAAATCATATAAATTCATAATGGCTTAATTTTAAATATTGATTCAACACATTTAAAAACAGTAATTACTTGCTATTAACAAGTCATTCAAGTCAAAACATCTTTATTTTTATTTGTTTATTTTTATTGGTGCTGAGGACCGAACCCAGTGCCTCACGTGTGCAAGGCAAGTGCTCTACCACTGAGCTACAGCCTCAGGCCCATCTTAATAACAGAAATCTTTCTCATTTTCATATAAGTACATTTTCTGTGTTGATGCTTGGGACAGAGTCTCTTTGCTGAGATGACACCCCATGGAAGGGTCAACACTGTCATTCTCATCCATCAATGAAACATAATTAGAATGAATACATTTGTGCTAAAAATGTTTCACTTCTGGTTCAGGTGTCTCCGGAATGCCCGCCATGCGCAGCCATCATAGTATGTTATTCCTTCACAGGACTTACGAGCTCTTCTTGAATGGTGGCACTCCTTATGAAAAAGGTGTTGAAGTGGACCCTTCAGTGTCCAGAAGAGGTACTGCAGTGGTGCGCTGCCTTCTGTCAGCTTTCCTCACTGTGACAACGTACCTGAGATAATCAACTTCAGAAGAAAGAGGTTTATTTTGCTTCACGGGTTTCCGTCCATGATTGCTTGGCCGTTTCTTTGAGCCTGTGACATCATGGTGGGAGCACATGGCAGAGGAGGCCTGTTCATCTCATGGTTGCCAGGACTCAGAGGAAGGGTTGGGGTCCAGTATCTTCAACTGACCAGTGTCCTAGCCTCCTCCCATAAGGCCCATCTCTTAAAGGTCCCACACCTTCTCCCTCAGTGCCACAGGCCGGTGACCAGGCCTTTAATTTGTGGGCCTTTGGGGAACACCTCAGATCCAAACCGTGGCACCTCCTTTTCCTTAAAGATGAAACAAATGGCAGAGGCTTCAGAGAAGGCAGCCATATTCCAGTAAGCATGACAGTTTCTACTTGGATTCCCATGTTTTAAGATGTGCCATTTGGTGATGTGATCTTAGTCATTTTTATCTCAGTGATTGTTATTTTGGTAGCACATGTAAGACTATAATGTTGAAAATCGTGAGAAATGGGGCCCTGCGTTAGTTCTGTCGCTGAACGCTGAGCTGATGCTGTGGCAGGTACAGAGTGAGTGAAGCCAGCTTCCTCAGAGATGGCCCATTTCAGGGTCAGGGCGTGTAGGCATTGAAATCGTGACATGCATGCCACCTCACCCTCCAGCCACCCTCCAGGAAGATGGAGCACCCGTCAGTATGTCTGTTGGCCAGGGGACACCAGGGAAGGGAGTGGAGGGCAGCACAGATGGGCCCTCCCTCGGGAGCTGTGGGCTGGCAGCTGGAGCCCCCTCGCAGCCTCAGCCCTCCCGTCCTTGTGTGGTCCAGGACACCAACCCTGGCTGCTGCCCCAGTGGCAGGCTCTCTCCTCCTTGGAACAGGAAGGAGTTGGGGTTTGGGGTGTAGGTGCTTCTTCCTGGGGCCGCATGTGCCCTTCCCCCTTTCCCTGCGTGCTGCTGCGGCCATCTGCCCTAGTGGCCAGGGGTGCTGTAGGGAGGCCGCAGGTGTCTGTCACCGCCAGGTCTCTTCTGACAGCCGGAGGGATGTGGGCGCCTCCTGCCTGCTATAACCACCAGTTGTGCTGACCTGTCACTTAATAGTCTTAACAAATAGTCTTACCCGTTCCGAGCGCTGACAGCTGTGGGTCTGTTTCTGTTTGACAGCGCAAGGCAGTGTTTTCCAGCAGATGATGACCATGCGGAGGCAGCCTCAACTCCTGGTGAAACTGAGGTCTCTCACCCAAAGGTCATGGAGCATGCTCAGGTGCGTCCCGCTTCCCGGGCAGTGACCGCGGGGCACTCGGCCCCAGGTCGCATCTGCCTTGGGTCCCCCCTGCTTGGCTGTCTCTTGTCATTTACTTTTTACCTAATTAATTATTTTTGCCAAAGAGCAGAAGAGAAATAGAAAAATAATAAAGCTTAGCATCATTTACTCTTCTTTAACACTAAGCTCAAGTGACAGACTTGGTAATAAATCCTTCAGCTACTTTTGAACAAATGAGACTTACCAATGCCTGGGCCTATCTTCAGGGAAATCTTTTTTTACTTGTTCTTTTTGGTTTTATAGGACAGGAGAATGTATTTTGACATATCCTACATACATGGTGTGCGACTTCCCATTCTTGTGGTTGTACATAGTGTGGAGTTCCACTGGTCGTGGGTTCATATGTAAACACAGGAAAGTGACGTCCCACTCATTCTGCTGTCTTTCCTATTTCCAGCCCCTCTCCCTCCCCCTCACACTCTTTGTCTAATCCAATGAACTTTTCTTCTTCCCTCCCCTCCCCTTATTGTGCTTTAGCATCTGCATATCAGAGAGAACATTTGGCCTTTGGTTTTTGGGGACTGACTAGCATATTTCACTTAGCATGATAATCTCCAGTTCCATCCATTTATTGGCAAATGCTATAGTTTCCTTCTTCTTTAGGCTAAGTAATGCTCTCTTGTGTGTATAGATACCACATTTTCCTCATCCATTCATCTGTTGAAGGGCACCTAGGTTGGTTCCGTATCTTGGCTACTGTGAATTGAGCTGCTATAAACACTGATGTGGCCAAGTTACTACAGTATGAACTTTTTTTTTTTTTTTTAATCTTAGGTTTATTTAGGTTTTACTTGCATGCAGTAAAATTTATGATTTGGGGGTTGCAGTTCCTGGAGTTTTGACAAATGTACCGATCACGTGACAATCACCACAATCCAAAGAATATTCCCTTTGCTCTCAAAGGTTCTTTTGTGTCCCTCTGTTGTCAGCTCCCAGCTCTGGACTTGGGGAAGCACTCTTCAGTTTTTTTCCCCAGCACTTTGGCCTTTCCCAGATGCCATAGGTGGACTCATGTGGCCTGCGGCCTGCAGCCTCTGAGTCTGGCGTCTTGGACCATCATACATCTGAGGCTCGTCCACGCTGTTGCCTTTGTTAGTGATTTGTTCCTGTTCATTCTAAATGGTTACTGCTGCATTTCATGGACATGCCACCATGTGTTTATCATCCTCTAGTTGGTGGTCATTTGGGTTTTTCTAGGTTTGGGTGACTATAAATAAACCTGCTCTAAATATTTGCATACACGTTTCTGCGTGTGTGGATGTGAGGCTACCTACATCTCAAGTAGGACTGCCTAGCAGAGGGTTTGTTGTTACATCTGGTGTTGGTCTGGCTGCTTCCCTGAATGCCTGTGCCATTGACCCTCTCCCCCTCTCTGTGCACGGGTTTCAGTGATTCCGTGTTCTTGGCAGCATGTGGTATGATTTTTCTGTTTAGACCAGTTTAAAAAGTGAACAGCAGTTTCTCACCATGGTTTCATTTGCCTTTTCCTGGGGAGATCCCAGAGCTTCCAGTTCTCACTGGATCCCCTGTAGTCATGTAACCTTCTCTCGGGGTTTCAGTAGCTGCCTCTTTAAAATGGGGATAATAGCAATGTCAATTCCCTCCAGCTGTAATGAGGTTTAATTGAAAGCAAGTATATAAAACACTTAGTCCATATTTATAGTCCCTGGCTATACAGAAACACAGTGGTGTTGGCTATAATTATCTATATCCTAATTATTTTATATCCAAATAAATGTCAGTGCACACCAGGTAGATACATGCTGCCATTTCCTGAAATTTGTTCAAATGAAGAGGACTGAGGAATTTAAAACAGATGTTAACCGATTGGAGGGATGAGAGGGCCTTCCTCCAGGTCACACAGGGGACAGGAGACGGTGAGCCTGATGCAGGTTGGGGAGCAGCAGGGGAAGCAGACTGAGTGGTGGCTTCCGCCCCTGGGTCAGGGCCTTGCTTTAAATATCCCCTGTTCCTTCTCCAGAGCTGACAGGTGCTTGTCATCACACACGGGTGTTGAGTCTTTCAGTAACTGTTAATAACGTGCTCCTGGGGATTAATCTCTCCTTACCTGCCCCGCCTCTTTTTTCTTTTCCTGGATATTCGTGGCCCTTTTTTTGGCAAATCTTTTCTCAGAAAATTGTGTTTTTTTCCCAGTGTGAGGAGAAGCAGCACAGTAGCGGTCTTTGTCAGGGGCCAGCCGGACCCATGGGGCCTAGTTCTCCCTCTTGCTGCTGCTGCCAGCCGCTCCTCCGGGAGCCCAGGGCACCCCCGCTGCCCTGTCAGCACAGCGCTTCCGGCAGTTTCTGTGGCTCCAGATACTAGCTTTTAAGTCCCTTCACCATCTCAAGGTCAGGTTTGACTGTGGTGCAGGGGGTGGATGAAACTAGGAGCACTCTTCTGTGTGTTGGCTTACTAAGAAGGGCCCTGGGTCCTTGTCCCCAACCTCAGGGACTGAGGCTCTCGCTTGAGTGTAGTGCACACGGGCACCCAGACCTTTGATATCAGAGCATGCCTCTCAGGCGCCCTGCTGCTGCCGCCCCTGCCCCTTACCCAGACTTGGGCTGTCCTGGCATTGCCTCTGCACATGGCGAGATCCTGCCGTGTGCATCCCTGGTGATGCTAAGGGTGGGTTTGGGCACCCTGCTGTTGTGACCCAGGGACAGGCTGGCTCACGGACAGCAGGCCATGGCAGTGAAACCAGAGGCCCTAGGCCTTTCCAAAGCGTGGACCATGGGCTGCGGTGTACATAGGTCAAGGTCAGGGGCCAGATGTGAACTTTAGGATGTTGCTGCCCTGCCTGAGCACCTGTAGGGGCAAAGGCAGGACTGACCCAACTGGGCATCCTCGCCACCCATCCTGCTACCTACAGAGAGAAGGGAGCGAGTGTGGCACCTGCAGCCCTCTCCTCTCTTTCCAAGGAGCATCCACCTCCAGCCCCACCTGCCCTGCCTACCAGCTCCACCTTGGCTCAGCCATGTCTCTGCTCCCAGGAGACACGAGGGGTCTTTCCAGGACGCCAGCGAGCACAGAACAGTGGAGCAGCAGCGCCAAGAGCAGGAAGCCCTATTTGTCTCAGAGCCCTTTGTCCCCTAGGGCCCTAGCTGCCCCAGCCCACAGCCTTACATGAGTGTAGCCTGTGGGTGTCAAGAGACCTTGAAAATGCGGATGAAGCTGGGCAGACCCCTGCTCCCTGGAGAGAGCTCCAGGGTCCTGCACAGGGGCCCAGCAGACTGTTCAGCGAGCTGGCTGGGCTGGGACAGGCTAGGGGGCGCTGTCATCGTGGCAGGGAGCACACAGGTGTCTCAGGCTCCCCAAGGCTTGGCTTTCTGACTCTGGAGCTGTTTCAGATCTAACTTAGTGCTCTATATTGTTTAGCCTTCTCTCAGGGTTAAATAGGAATTACCTCTCTCGTTCTGGAGCTCTTGTACAAAGGGTTCAATTTGCAGTGATCAGGTTCTCAGCCCCTTAGGGGAGGGGAAGCTCCGAATTTTAACTCTGAGTTCTGAGCACCAAGAAGCGCTGGCCTGTAGAAGGAAGCTACGTGCACGTGTGTGTGGCGGTGCTAGAAATGGACTTCCCTTTGCCTTTTTGATGCATTGTTTTTTCTTTTTTTTATTTTTATTGTTGGTTGTTCAAAACATTACATAGTTCTTGATATATCATATTTCACACTTTGATTCAAGTGGGTTATGAACTCCCATTTTTACCCCGTATACAGATTGCAGAATCACATCAGTTACACTTCCATTGATTTACATATTGCCATACTCGTGTCTGTTGTATTCTGCTGCCTTTCCTATCCTCTACTATCCCCCCTCCCCTCCCCTCTTCTCTCTCTACCCCCTCTACTGTAATTCATTTCTCCCCCTTGTATTATTTTTCCCTTTCCCCTCACTTCCTCTTGTATGTAATTTTGTATAACCCTGAGGGTCTCCTTCCATTTCCATGCAATTTCCCTTCTCTCTCCCTTTCCCTCCCACCTCTCATCCCTGTTTAATGTTAATCTTCTTCTCATGCTCTTTGTCCCTACTCTGTTCTTAGTTACTCTCCTTGATGCATTCTTTTCCTCTCTTTTAATGCTGTTATATTATTGCTAAAAATAAATAGGATATGGCCTACCTGAGGCCCATTCACCCCAATCACAGCACCTCTGCCACCAGAGACTGCTGGTCCCCGTGTGAGGTCAAGAGGATATGTTCTTACTACTTCAACTCAGCTAACCTTTGGTGACACAGAACTTTCTGGCCATCTTAGGTTTGGAAAAGTCAGGAGGTTTCTCTAAAGGAATTTAAAAAAAAAAAAAAACAGGTAAGCAGCATTGCCTCATGGAGTGGGAAGGTGCCAGAAGAAAAGGCGTGCCCACTGTGGGAGTGCCCAGCCTGCCAGACAGATGAACAGGGAGGTGGGCAGCAAACAGCAAAGGAGGGGGTGAGAAGGAAGGAAGGAAGGAGGGCTCAGCCTTCCCCTGCGCAGCACAGCGACCACTGTTACTCAGCAGCAGCTGGAACACAGGCCATGGGGGCCTGGGGCAGAACAGCCTCTGGAGTCGCAGCATGACTGCTGGGTGCACATGGGGCACTGAGGCTGCCAGTCTTCGGCTCCTAGGTCAGGAGTAGACATGGGAACCTGAGTGGCTTCAAAGAGGGCTGAGGCTGCTCCCGCCTGGAGGTGGGGGAAACTGGCCTGCACCATGCCTTGATGCTTCTGGACAGTGGGCAAGGTGCTGCTCCAGTTCCCAGGAAGCTCAGGAACGGGGATCCGCTCGCTCAGGCCAGCCCAGGGTCACGATCACCGTTTCCTTCCAGCCAGCTGGAAGCCTGAATGTGGCCCCTAGGATAATTGTTCTAAAACTCTGGAGTTAATTAAGATAGAGGATTAATTTATAAAATTAAGATTTCTTTTATAACTTCTGAGTGTAAAAGTGAGTCTCTTATAGGAAAGCATATAGTTGGATCTCGTTTTTGCAGCCACAGGCCTAACTCCTAGGAAGCTGGGGACAGGTGAGGACTCTAGTTAGTTGCTGTCCCGCCTTAGCTCACCACCTGAGGTGACAGCTCCTCTGGCAGGGCTCCAAGGG
Organism: Ictidomys tridecemlineatus; assembly: GCF_052094955.1. Taxonomy (NCBI): domain Eukaryota; kingdom Metazoa; phylum Chordata; class Mammalia; order Rodentia; family Sciuridae; genus Ictidomys; species Ictidomys tridecemlineatus. The sequence continues at coordinate 30,386,467 of NC_135488.1, read as the reverse complement.
CCCCACCTTCCCCAGGGAGACGGGGGCGGGGCCTATGCCAGGGCGGGAACTTGGAGCCTGGTCCCCCACAGCTCAGTGTGGGAGGAGCCCGGAAGTAGTGCCCTGGAGGCGGGGCTGCAGCTCCAGGTGTGGTGGGTCCAGCTCCTGGGATCCAGGAGCAGAGAAGGTGAGCTGGCCTGGAGCGGCCCAGGTCTAGACGCCCACAGGAGGTTGGGACCCCAGGAGGACTCTGACGCCGCCCTGGAACCTCGGCCCCGGGTTGCCTGTCCCCTGGAGCCCAGGGCGGTCCCCACAGCGCCCACCGCCCGACCCCGCTGTCCTGGTTCTCACCTAAGGGCTTTCCTCAGCGGAGCTGCTGGTCACAGCTGGTGGGTTTTGATTTGCAGGGTCCTGTTCAGGATGCGGTGGCCTCAGCAGTGTGGCCTGCGCCTTGGACCTCAGAGGAGAAGAGGTGGCCTGATTCATCCGCAGGCCCCCTGGAGAGGGGAGGGCCAATGGAGGAGCCCAGTGTGACCTGGGGGCAGGAGGCAGGTTAAAAGACAGACCTGCCCAGGTATTTCAGGTCTCACTGACTCTGTGTCCTTTTGTTTTCCTGTCGCACCTGTGGATTTTGTTTTAAGTCCTCGCTTTAAAAACCCTCTCCTGTTCCTTCTGTGTACCTGACCCATCATTTTAAACCATGTTCCAAGGTCACTTTTTGGTGTATGTGTGGTTCTGGGGATTGAACCCAGGTCCTTGAGCCTGTTAGGCAAGTGACCTACCTGAGCTACACCCTCAGAGACCCCTGTAAACTTTTTCCCCTCTGCCACGGGGTCAAGTTGCCAAGGCTGACCTCGAAGGTTCCTCTTCCTCAGCCTCCCTGGTGGCTGGCATGACAGGCATGCACCTGGGACTGTCACTCTAGCCTGTGATGGGAACTCATGTGCATCTGTCCAGGGCTAGGCATGGTTCTGCAGAGCTGTGCTCCAGGCTCCCTGCAGGGCTGTGGAGGCTTCTGCTGCCCAGCAGCCCTGGTGCCATGGCCAGGGCTCCTCCCACCCTGGGGCAGGCAGCTGCCCATTGCTGTAGGCTGACCTTATTTTCTTATGGCACCCTTACATACCCTGGAGTATGTTGGATTGTTTGTCCATTACGAGTCTAACAGGTCCTCTAGAACCTTCAAATAATTAGTAAAATTCCTAAAGAGTAAGTGAGCATGCAGAGAAATTGGGCTAATGGGAAGAATGATGTTGGATGATATTTTCATGACTTGAATATATTATCCAACATGAAGTTACATTTTATTACTTACAAAATAATAAAATAATGAAGCAATACCATGGGCTGAGCCAAAATAAATCCTCAGGATCTTAGGCATTCTGTAATAAATTTGCATCATTTGAAGTATAGAGTTGATCATCTCTGGGTAATGAAATGGAAGTAAAGGTATCAAAGCCAATGATCATCTGTTTCCAATTTTCTGTGATTTGCTTCAAGTGATAAAGTGGTGATATTTATTAATAATGGATCAAATAGGTTCATAATTGTTTTAGATAACAATTAGATGCCTTTACACTTTAGGCTATATGGGCACATTTGAGAACGGTTCCAGCCATTCTCTCATTTTTTGGGTCATTCCCCTCAGATGTCCTGTGAGACATTTTCTATGTGAGGCTTTAAGAGGAAGAAGAGAATATTCTGTAAAGAAAGCCTTGTGATCTGTGCATTATAAAATTAAATGGGTTCATTCAGAAATCAGAATTTCTATTGAAAGCTATTTGCATGAGCCAAATAAAACCTATTTCTAGGCGTCCTGGTGAAGACAAGGTTTTATCTTTATATGTCTCATTGTTTCTGCCTTGCGACCAGCTCGAGCTTCATGAAAGAAGGTTCAGTTCATAAGAAATTGCTAGTGAGTTTTAAATTAAAGACACAAGACTCTCATTACCTTTCACACAGCTCTGAGACGGCTTCTTCTAGCTCCCACTTCTAGCCACCTAATGTGGTGGCAAGGTTTACACAAGAGACTAGGGAGAGAGGGAGAGCATGCAGGGAGTAAGCTTTTATTGGGGAATAAAAAAATTCAAGGGAAAATCCCATCCAGTGAACGTTAAGGGGGGCAGCATCCCAAGGTCAAGGGCAACGATTGGGTCTTCAGGTCAGTGGCCAGGCACGCCTCTGCATGGACAAGCCCTCGGACCTGGGAAAGGGTGGGGAATGGCTCTGACACAACTATGTTTGAGCGCCTCTCACCCAGCCAGGGAAGTAAGTCAAATCACGTGCGAGGATGGCCTCCCACAATTGTCTGGTTTTTTTTTCTTGTTGTTGTTAAAATGAAATTCATAAGTTGGCAGACCATTTTTTCAGATGTGTAACTAGATGCCATTTAAATTACCCACCTTTAAATGGTAGACATTTTGTACATGAACACTGCCTGTCTGCACCTTTTTTAACAACCAGTCTGGGCTCAGGAGCCCAAATACCATTGTTAGCTGGAACATGTTCTTCAATTTGGCCTACTTGCCAGTATCCCCTGAGGTCATCTGTTCAATGAGCTTCCTTACTCCTGCTCCCTCACTGGCTTTCATAGAAACCACATACGGTCTATGAATCAGGGACACCAATCCCACAACATTGTGTTCTTTGAGCATCCAAAGTCCCACTTTTCACTTCACCATGCCTGACATAAGCAGTAATATTTATCAACAAATGTGAGGTTTTCAAAGATCCAATTCTATGTGCTCCTTTCTCAAAGAGCATTAGGCAGGGCTATAGCATACATAAATATTAAGTAAAGGCCATAGTTTTAAAATGTCATCCATTGAATAGTTGACACATGTCTGAGATACTTTTTATTTTGGAGGAAGTATTTTTTAATAGGGAATTCCAACAGCTACGTAATAGTGAAATGAGAAATCTTGCATCCATTTTATTCTTTGTTTCTTATGATTTTTATCAGTAAGGATAAGATACTTTCTTGTTCCAATGCAGATGTTGCCCACTTCTGTAAATGGATGTGGGGTGTCACCTGCTACTTGCATGTCTGCATGTTGTGCTTGACACTAATATCGTACTTGGTAGGTGGCAGAAAGTCAATACTGAAGTTAAGGTCTTGTGTTGTAGCAGCAGAGCTGAAGATCCTTGGTGTGCCACCTTCTACAACCCATGCTGCTCTGTTCGAGTCCTTTAATGACTTCCTGGTGATGAGCATCATGGTCTCCTGGTCTTTGAGAATGGCCAAGCATTGCTCTGTGAATGTGGAAGATGGGCGTGTGGAAGGCTCCAGGGAGGATGGATCATTGAACATGTACTCTAATCCATATGCCTCTTTAATGACCTGTTTTTCTTCTTGGGTTTTAAGGGAGACAGTGCCCTCAGACACTTCTGTGCAGCTGGGAATGCAGGCTTCTGCTTCACCTTTAAGGAAGCATTAATGATTCATTTCCAGAAGACATCAGAAGAGAGAAGTGAGCCTCTGGTATCATGCAGGTTCCTTGCATTGCCCATGGGCTAGAAGGGAGAAGAGTTGCTTCATGAGATTTGATCCCCTTTTTCCTGAAGAGTTTCACACAGAGGTGAGTCCCCAGCATGTTTAGACACCATTTCAGACCCCTTTGTTGACGGAAATGAATCGCACCCCCTGATGATGTGGAAGAGCTAAAGATGTGTTTGCTATGAATTTTCTATTTTATTTCTCAGGGCCTGAGTCAAGCCAGCCATTGTGCTGTCAGCGCATGAGCTGCTGGTCAAATGTGAGGAAGTGGTCTTGCTTTATGAAAATACCACCCTGATTCAGTGAGCCAGAGGCAGCCTGCAGTCCCTGTTTTCCTATAAAGGCAGATTGCTGTGGATGGCCTCTGGCCTCGTCATGCAGCCCTGCTCAGAGTAGGGGATTGAGGGTCCAGGCAGATCCCTAGTTCCTTTTGACCTTTATTGCCATTGGGCCACCCCAGGGTCCTTGGACTCTACCTGGTCTTCTGGCCTGGGTCAGGGGATGTGAGGTTTGGAATCCCCCTCTGTGGCAGGATCCCAGGTCCCCCAGCCACTTGAGGGCAGCACATCCTTCCCTAATTGTGTTAGAGGGGGAGGATTCTCCCACCCATCCTCATCCATGCTCATCCCACATTTTGTCGCTTGACACCTGAGGACCTTTATTCATTGACTTAGTGGTTAGTGATGATGGTTACTAAGACTAAATGACTCTTTCAAGTCACATCACGTGCATGGTAGGGCTAGAGCATGGATCTTCCCAATTGATTTCATGGGACTCTCTCATGGAAACTGTGACTGCTTCCTAAACACACACTCTACATTTGGAGTGTCAAAATTCTTGGCACTGCCTCCTTGGCAAGTGTATCTTCTCTTCTATGTGGGAATTTCACAAATATTTTCCTTTTGTTTGTGGAGGTCATGCAGAAGGGATTTCCTTTGAAATAGCCCCAACAAGAAATACCAGTTGTCTTTTTCACACATGGATGTGTGTAGTGAACACCTCTCTCTGTGTGCTTGCATGAGTTGCTCCTTTGAATTTGTTGAAGAATGGTTGGCTGGGGAACAAGGTAACGAGAGATGGATATCAATGGTTGTCAAGTATTCTGAAGTGAAGAATGTATTGAGGATGTCAAGGCTTTTCTAGCCAGTTCCTATGGCTCAGTCAGGGATCAGTCAGAGGATTGTGTCTGGTAGACTCTTTGGAACAGATGTCAAAGTGGCCTGGTCTTACCCTGTCCAGGACTAAATGCTGAGCTTGAGTGGGAGCTTCTTGTCATTTCAAGCATTTCCATGAGTCTGTCCTCTGTTCTCTTGTATCCATGTGGTTTCTAAGAGGAAAGCGGAACAAAAATTGAAAGTATGGTGATTGATTATTTATACCAATGTTATTTCAATCAACTTTGTATAATACGAAATTAACTTTCTCCTAGTAAGATTTCATATGTGAGGAAATAATGAAAATATTGGGGTTAGGGGATGAGAATATGCAAATCAAACATTTTTGAGCACCAAGACCCGTTTTTTGTTTTTGTTTTTGTGTTTTTAACTTAAATAATAAAGTGCCAGAGGACCATACCTGCCATTCAGCCTCAACAACCTCCAGGTCCAGCTTCCAGGCGGCCCATTTCACCAGGGTGTGTGGGACCACACTGTCCTGGGATGAGAGAGCAGTACCCATGGATGTTGTCATCTCACAGAGTAGATATTGCCAGAGACAGTAGGGAGCTAGTGGCACATGAGGAAGGGAAGAGCTCTCAGGATGGGAAGAGGGGGCCGCTTCGAGACTCACTGGGTATGGCACGAGGCTGCTGGGTGTGGTATTGGCCTGGGCCCACTGAGTGGGGCAGATCCGTGGTCTGTGTCCCTGTACCCTCCTCTGTAGCCTGTGTTGGCAGCAGATCAGGGAATTGGGATCAGAAGTGCTCCCAGTAACACAGGCACCAGCCCCCAGAGTGTGTGCCTCGCCGTTTCCCCACCTGGCCTGACTTGGTGCTTGTCTTGCCTCAGGGCTGAGACCCTACAGTCTCTGATGAGGGTGTCTGTGGTCCAGATCCAACCTGCATGGCCAACAACTCAGACCTTCAGCTGGGTCCTAGGCTGCTGCAACCAAACTCTGTCAACTGGGTGGCCGACAACAGAGGATGTGTCTTCCGTTGAGCTCCAGAGGCTCATCACAGTAGGTGTTGGGCTGTCCCAGTTCCATAACCCCTCCCAAGTTTCAAGGGGACTGTCCCCCCAACTCTCCCAGCCCTTCCCACTCTCCTACTGCTGCCCACGATCTGTGGTTCCCATATGGGCATCCCCTCCTGACTCCATCCTCACTTAGGCTGTATCCCCAAGTCTCCCTGGTCTCTGGGTCCAGACTCTCCTCTTCCTACAAGAATATCAGAAATTGGATTTGGTCCCAGTTGATGCCGTGTTCCATCATGTGAGCTCTTAGCTTCATCACTGTGCAAAGACTCTTTTTCCACACAAGTTCGCACGACTTTTGGCTGGCTAAGAATTTTCAGGGCACACTTTTCTAATGAGTACACTTTCCTTCCTTCAGATCTCCCCCCAGTGAGCATTCCTCGCACCCTTGTGCTAGTTCCTTTATGGCAGGTTCCCTCCTTATGGCTGAGAGGACCTAGTGACCCCTGGATTCACACATTCTCCTTAATCACCAACACACTGCAGAATTCTCCATGGGACTGCGGTGTTTTGCATTGGAACCCACCCCCTGACCTCTAAAAGTGGTCTAGACAATTGGGTTGGCTCCCTCCCTCCTGAACCTCTTTGATGTCCTTTAAAGTAAGTTATTCTTTTGGATTCCTTCCACAGTAGGCAAGTCCTTGGATCCCCTGCTAGAAAGTCTTCCAGCCTGAAGGTCAGATGTGTCCAGATGTTGAATTGAAGGATATCAGCTCCTAGAAGCCCTCATTCTGGCTGCAGTGTTTCCTCCCCTCAATGCAAAGCAAGAAAGTGCAGTTGGCCCTGCACCCATTCTTCTGCATCCATGATCCCCACCAGCTGGAAATCCAAACTATTAGGAAAGGAGTTGTGTCTCTCTGGACAGATACTTCTCTCCTCATTGTTTCCTGGATCTTACAGTGTTACAGAGAATCACACTGCCCTTTCATTGTATTAGGTGTCAGAAGTCATCTGGAGATAATGGAAGTGCTACAGGAAGAAGATATGCAGGGTTTAAATGCAAATACTCGGGCACTTTTGTAAGGGACTTGAGCCTGTGTGGACAGGTGTTTTGGGCTGACTTTGAACAAATCTCCCTTGGATTTCTTGTAACATTTCTGGTTTCTGGGCTTGGGAGTGTTCAGGACTTGTGTGTGAGTCAGCCTCATGGAGATGTGATGGGGGGCAGTCGGATCTGTTGTGCAGAACCTCAGTGATGGCTTGTAAGGCCACCTGCAACACTGCAAGCAGCAGACGAGAAGGGAGCCCGCTCCCCATGTGTTCAGCTTAACTCTTGTCTTATCCAAAATCATGACTTGTGAAATGTTGCAGAAATGGACTCATGCCAAAAGTTGGGATGTTCTGGGGAGCATGGGCTGTCATTCTATGCTGTCTCTGCATTATGATGTGTTAGTGGGTGGGAACTTGAAGACGTGCTTAGGCCATGGATTCTCCTTCCCTGGGAAAGGGCTTCTCAAATCAGCCCTTGTCCCTCTTTCACCTGCTTGCCCAGGAGGACACAACAAGAACGTTCTTACAAGTTGGCCCCCGGTCTTGGTCTTCCAGCCTCCCAAATTTGAGAAATAAAATCTGTGCTATGAATTACCCAGTGCCAATACAACACAAACTATGCTAAGATAAGTCAATCAGCAGTCTCCCAAGTGTTTACATTGTGGTAATTGACACCAAACATCCGTTTTGTAATTAAACCATTTTGGAGTACACAGTTGAGTGGCATTAAGCATGTTCATGTTGGTGTATAGGCGTCACCACCATGCATCTCCAGAACTCACGTGGACATACTCTTGCCATCAATGCTGAATTCTAGTGCCCTTGAGGCCTAGGAAAAGAACATGGTATTTACTTTTTATGAACCTGATAATTGAGAATCTGAGATAAGTGAAATCCTACAAAATTTGCCTTTCTCTGGACACGATCATTTTCAAGAAATGCAGATCACCCTCACTCGTGGGCATACCAGGTCCACTGCTAACTCTGCGGGTGTTTCAATTGCACTCTCAGTGACAGTGGTGACTGTGTGCACATGACCTGTGTGTCCAGCTCAGATCTCAGGATCTAGGGTCTTTGGTTCCACGCAGCCTATAGGTTGCCTGCTCCTCCAGATCTCTGCAGGCCAGTGGCACGAAGGCCCTGGGCCTGGTGGTTTCTTTAGTGAGTGCAATACGTGTCCACAGTGTCGTGGGTCATGATGGACTATAAATAGAAGCAATGCCTGGATACTCCTGGGATCTCAGTAGGCTCAGCCTGTGTGCTGAGAATTGTTGTGACCTCCTAATTAATGGGCCCCCAGAATCCCAGAGAAAAGGTCAAATCCAGAGCCAGTTGAACTTCAGTGTCTCTGAGAGAACTTTTGGGGTGGGGGGCCTGGATACATTGATGTGATGACTCTGATGCAGAGTCACGTGCTTCGAATCCAGGTAGAGGTGCTCAGGAGCAGCCTGGGCTGGCACGTGGGTTCCCCACCTCCACACCTGTGGAACATCTTGGGGCTCTGAGAAGCACAGCAGCCTGACCACGTGAGGGCATCTGCTGTCTCTGCATATAGTGAGCTGGGTTTTCGTCACATCTCTCAACAATTCCACATAACACCAGCTCTGAACCCAGAGTCCTGGGCACTTAGTTGAGGCTCCATCAGCTCCCACCTCTCTACCTGACAGAGCCCTCCTGGCTCCCTCTGCACTCATTACATTGAAGATGAAAACCTGGAGGGTGGGACTTCCCGTCATCCAGAAGTTCGCAAACACATTCCACTGTGGCATTTGTTCCTGGAACCCAAATGGTTGGGGGTCCACAAGCACCCTGGCATCCATGTGTGGGAACCATGGTAATATAATCAAGAAACAGGAAGGAGAGGGGTTGGACTGATCAGTACAGATGGCAGGGCATAGTACAGAGTGGAACGGAGAGTTCTCACCCGGGGTGATTGTTGTGATGTGCACAAATGCTCTGCTGGTGCTGGGGTGCCCGCATGGTTTCTGGGGTCTTGAAAGGCTACAGATGCCCACAGAGTGTTCTCAGATGCACAGTGGGAGGCCCGTTGCAATATATACATGTGGAAGAAGTAGGAGACCCCCTTAGTGTGGAGGTGCCATCTAGAAGGCAGCCTCACTTCTCTGAAAAACTTGATTGGAAAAAAAGGGTCTGTACCTGTGCCCAAAGGGCCATATATGCTCCTGGAAGTTGGTGGTGGAAATAGTTCTCCATCCATTAATCACTCCCTCACTCACTAATGTCCTTGTGTCCTTGAGAAAGGCTCTCCCTTTCCTGGTTTTCCTGAATAGAAATCCTCTTGCCTCTTGGGTGAATAGGGTTATGGGTTGTGCAGAGGGTGGTGGTTTACTGAGCATCTTAGAGACTGTCCTTTATGGAGTCTAATGATCCCAACTGGGGAATGAGGCCAGGGTCCTAACTGTGGTTAGTGTGAGGACACCATGGGTTCAGAGAGGGAAAGAAGGACAAGGGAAACTCAGATGTCCCTTCATGGCCCCTGGAGTTAGAGGACTTCCCCCTTTTCACCTGGGATCAGGAGACCTCATTTTTTCGAGGACACGCACACTCGGACGTTAATCTTGAGTGTGGGTTCCTTTCTGGGGTCCAGGGCTGTTGTTAGCCACCAGGAATGACAGTGCTCTCCATGCTGATTGGAGCCATTTTTGCCAGGAAAGAGAGCCCATGGTCACGCCTTGTGCAAAGCATCCCACGCCAGGGGCTCCCATCCCTACATTCCTGTCCTGAAAGGAAGCCACTCAGAGGCAAGGTGGGTCCAACCACCTCCCATGTGTTCACTCATCACTGTGTTCCAGCATCACCCCAGTTAACAGTCCTGATGGAATTGGATGTGTCTCAGAATGTCACCCTCATGAGCTCTACCCTGCTACAGCTGCAGTTCTGCAGTGGGAGAAACTCAAAACCTCAAAACACATGCACATGAAAGAAAAGAGCAAGAGCCAGAGCCCAAACAGGCCAGGTGTGGCAAAGACAGCTGGAGTGCCTAGGTTGGGACTCAGAATTATGTCAGTGGGGTGGCATTGCTGCTGGCACCAGCATGATAACAGAGAGCCAGCCCTGCTCATTTTGGGGAGCAGTGTGTTGGCGAAGGCAGCAGAAATTGAGAGGCAGGATTGAGTTTGGCCCTAGGAGGAGGTTGGGTAAAAGGCCAGTGTGAGTTGGAGGGCTTGGGCAGATAGAGAGGTCAGGGTACACCCCAAAGCCTGGAGACTGCACTTGATGTCCAGGGTTGTGAAACACCACCTCCCCTCTTACTCAAAACTGAGAGCAAGGGGCATTGATGAGTTCAGTTTTTGTGCGGCTGCATCCAAGGTGGCTTGGCTAGGCACCTCTGTTTCCTTGACTCAGGAGGCTGGGAGTCCAGGCTCCACTGAGGCTCGGCTGGGAGGATCGGACTCTGAGTTTATGCGTGTGTTCCTGGTAGGATCCATGTTGGCTGAGCCTCAGTGTTTTTGTAATGAGAGGATGGGTGACCGTCATGTCTTTATCACAGGACACACTTGCTAAATGGATTTGTTTGCTCTGAGGAGGAAAGAGAGAGAGGGGAGTGGTGCTGGAGACAGGGATGCAGACAGGGGTCATGGACTTGGCATAACTCAGTCTTGGAGGTGATATCCCATCACCTGTACCCACTTCAATTCCCATGAATCCAGAGGCTGAGCCCCCTTGAGGTGAGGGGTGAACCGGTTCTGGGCAGCAGGATGATGTGGTAACTCGGAGTCTCTGTGAGACCCCAACACTAGACACACTTGGCCCTTTTGAAATCTTAGGAGAAGCCTTGGGAAGTTGTATGGCAGAGGGGAGCAGCCTCTGCATCTCAGTCCCCTCCAACTTGCCATGGTGTAGAGAGGGAACTGCAGCCACGATGGGACGGACATTGGCCACATTCCTGTGTGGGACACAGGCCTGATTGAGTTGGGGTGCATTCTTTGTCTCTGCCCTTCTTGTGATTGTCCCATCTCTACATTTGTGCTTTAGCCACCTGTGAGTCCCATCTCTGGTTTCAGAGAGAATAGAGGGTGTTATGGGCCAATAGACACAATAAACCCTAGAGATTAGATGCTACCCTACTTTCCAGAAAAGACTGGGCACACCATGAGTTGCACAATGATGGGACCAGGGTCCAAAAGCTGCTGAGAGGGAAGGACTAGTTGTGAATGCATTTTTGAAGGCTCCAAGCTGGAACTCTAGTGGCACCAAGCAGGGCAGATTTTGGTGGGGATGTTTGGGTAGTTGTTGGTGAACACCTGCGCACCTGAGATGGGTAGGCATGGAGGAGAAATCAGCAGCCCATAGGGCTTTTGAAAGTGGTCTTATGTGAAAAGAGGCTCAGGTATGGACACAGGAAATGACATCATTGCCTTGACAATGGATCAAACAGAACATGGAACCCTGGTATCCAGGCACCCACTTCACTGACCAAGCCATCCGAGCTCATTTGGTTGGAGAAACTGGAGTGAGAAGGATGTTCTCCTGTGGTTGCAAACAATGCCGAGCCTCAGGCTCCCAGGAATCTCAGGGGGGCCAACTAGCCCTTTTGTGGATGCACTGGGTGAGGCTTCATCTTAGACGCCAGAGCCTCTGGAGATTGTCGCAGAGGAGCTCAAGAGTAACTGTAAGTAGCACAGGGCAGGTGAGCCCAGCAGGCCCTCTAGTCTAATCCCTGATGAATGGCCCAGGACTCCTATTCTGACTCTGTATGTGTGTGTGTGTGTGTGTGTGTGTGTGTGTTTGTACTGATGGGAACTGTCCCATTGTGCTTTGACTCTAGTGTATTGGCACAAGTCATTTTTCTGTTTGTCACCATTTCCATTTTGAACCCACCATTCTTGGTCCCAACCCAGGGTGAAAATGATGAGAACATGGAGGAGCCCTTCAGGGTACAGAGCCTTGAACCTTACAGGCAGGACCAGCTTAGGAATGAGCTCCTGCCTGTCATTTGTGGGAGAAACCTACATTTCAGCAGCAACATGGGGTTAATCTCCTGGGATTTCATCCCCACCCAGCAGGTGCTGGATCTCTTGTTCCCAAGGTAAGCACCAGACCACCAAGCCCAAGTGTGTAGCCCCCTCATGCCTGGGTCTTGGGGCTGCCATGTACCTCTCAGGGACCCAAAGGTTTGTGATACCTAGCGAGATAGAGGACCACACTCATAGTGGAATGTCAGCCCCGAATGGGACGAGTCCTGGAGGTGCCTGCCACAGCCTTGCAAGGGGAGTGAACTTCCCCTCTCAGGCAGAGAAACCATTCTGACTCCAGCTGATCCACAGAGGTCCGTGGAGCAGTCCCCACACACTGGGCACCACAGCTCAATGGTGTGCACTGAGCTCATTCCCAGGTGGACTCAGCAAGGCCAGGTGGTCTTTCTGGTGTGATGTTGGCTTTGTGAAGAACGTAGATCTGTGCCAGAGGCGTCTCAAAACTCGGGCCTTGGAAAAGCACTTTTGGGTTAATAAAGACATGTTAGTTTCCATAGTGGGACAGAGCATCCTAGCTGGGACATAGCTGGACAGGGGCTTTGGACATGGCAGCTCCCACACCCAGAGATATGTGGGAATCAGCAGTTTGGGCTCATTCACTGATGAACATGGAGAAAGCACCCACTGTGTGAAGACACGTTTCCAGTCACGTTTCATAATTCAGTGAAAAATGGGGTGCAAATGACTGCCATTGTGTCCCTTTTCATGGGGGTCAGCCTCAAACCGCAGGTGCCATGAGTACATATCCTACATGTGACTGCATCCCTGACTCCATGGGGCATAACTGCACGTTGTCCTCTTCAGTGACTATGGTCGACCCTTGGACCAACTTCAACATGGAATGGGCTTGGGGTCAAGAGGGTGGGCTCCTGTTTCTAGAGTAGGGACCTGCAAGGTGATTTGACTTGGGAAGGCTGAGGAAAGACTGCTCTCCCCAATTCAGTTTTCTGCCTGCAGTGTAAGGTGTGGGGCTTCAACAGTAGGACGGGTAAGGCAGGGAGTTGTAGGTAGTCATGGTCCTCTGGGGAGGGCCCTGGGATAATGGATCCCCTACTCTACACCTCCCTGTCCTCCCTCAGGGCCACAGAGATGTGGTCTGCACTCATGGGAAAAGAGAGGTCCACCGCTACTCAGGGGGACTCAGTGAGAGCTCACAGAGAATGAGGTAGCATTGCAGCCCTCGCCAGGGGAGGAGGTGTCTCTTGAGCCCTGAGAAGAGTGGGCAGGAGGACAGACACTCCTGGAAGGTGCATTCCAGGTTGGAGAGCAGGTAGCCAAGAGGAAGAAGAGTGTCGGGCCTGCCCAGAGGAGGGGAGAGCTGGTCATACCATGAATCTAACGCTCCTTCGTTGAAGGTTCTTTGCCTAGTGACCTGTCCTGTCCCTGCCTGTACAGCCACTGTGTCTTTCCTGAGGTGGACTGGTGTGTTCAGAACCAGGGACGGTTCAGGAGGGTAGGGTCAGAGGTTTGCTCTGGAGGCCATGGCGAAGGCAAGGCCAGGGTTTCGCTGACTCCACACCTGCCTCCCCACAGTGCCTCATCTTCTTTCCTGGGGACCTGGGTGAACTTCCACACCGAGGCTTCCCATCAGCCTCCAGGCTCTCTGAGTCTGCAGCAGCTGCTGCCATACGTGTGGCTCCTCCTGAGTGGCTTTAACCTGGAGCACCAAGCACACCACCTCCTGGCCCCAATTGAAGATGGCATATCAAGCCAGGCAGAGCCTGAGAGCCAGGTGGACTGTGGTGAGTACCTAAGGGTATATGAGGAAAGGTCTGACTGTTGTTCCACTGCAGGGAGTCTGTATGCCTGGTGTTGGGTTGGAAATTAGGATAAGCCTTTGTCCATTCAGGAAGTGACCCTAGTTTGCAAAGAGGTCCTGTGTGGGCTAAGGGCCTGAGTTCTTCCTGGCAGAAGGGGTATTGTCTGTCTGTGCGAAGGTCAGGGCAAGGCAGTCATGTTGGCATCTTTTCTCCTCTAGCTACAAGCTCAGTTCCTGTCACGGCTCCTCAGCCAACCCCAGAGCCAGAGCCTTCTCCCAGGGAAGGGGCAGAGCCGGAGTCCAGGACATCAGGGGTCTCCACTCAGTACTCCCCACGGCCCAAATATACCAATCCGATGAGAGGCAGGTGCGTCATTCGCATCTACCTGGAAAATGAAAGGACAACACAGTATAGGAGCATCCTGGTGAGTCTTCGAGCAGGGGAGTCTCCTGGGAGCCCACAGTGGGGAAGACCGAGTCCACAGCAAACTCTTTGGACTAGGCCTGTGTTCTTGAACTGGAGCTTCTGGAAGGTCAGGAAGGAGAGCAGAAAGTGAGGAAGAGAGAGGCGGGAGAGCAGCAGCATGCCAGGTCTGGGTGCGAGTGGGCCTGCGTGTTTGGGGGTGTGCAGGTCAGAAGTGCAGGAGTGAGTGCTGGGTTCAGAGGAGGTCAGAGAAATATCGAGGGTACAGGCCATCCTCTACTGACCTTGGTATTGAGGAGGAGTATATTGAACCGTGGTATTGAGGAGGAGTATATTGAAGCAGAGGAGTTGGCAGTCATTTTCTTGTGTGTGGGAGGGGATATGTTGTTGGTTGAAGGGAAGGGAGCCATTGTAGAATGATTAGGGTGGGTGGGTGTGGGTCACAGACAACTGGGGGCCTTGGAGGGGCCCATTAGTGTCCTAGTTTGCATGTATGTGAATAGAGATTTAGCGGCTCTCTGTGCAGGATCTTCCTGGGTGTGGAGTATCCATCATGAGACTCTGGTGACCACCTCCAGGGGAGCCATGTTGAACCACTGCACCTGCTGGGTCCAAACCTCCTGACACCCCAGCAAGCACTGACACTCTCGAGCCCAGCAGCTTCCATGCCTATCATTAAAGAGTCCGTGTGTGTGTTGTGCCTGGGTGTCAAGACCAAAGCACCTAGGGTTTGTGCCTGGTCCACACAAAAATGCAGCTGCATCCCAGACCAGAGCAGGGATATGGAAGTCCACTGGACCATTCCTCCCATCTGTGGGGACTAGAGTGTGCCTTTTGGTCCTTATTCCCTTGTCCCTGTAGGGCATAGCAGGTTGAAGCAAACTCTTGTACCAAGATTGGACTAGAGGCTCATAGGAAGACCCCACATGATCACATGAAGGCCTCAGGTAGCAGGGTATCAAGATGCTGCCCTTGTGTTGAGAGCTCTCTTGTCTCTGATTGTCCTCGAGCACTGTCCTCTGGGTAGCTACTCCCAAATTCCCTCTCTGATGAGCTTTCTCCAACCCTGCTCAGGTGACCTCCCAGGACAGGACTCCAGTCGTAATCCGCAAGGCCTTAGATGTACACTTGCTCCAGCAGAAGGATCCAAAAAACTATGAGCTTCTGCATATTGTCTGGAATCATCAGAGTAAGTGGAACCATCAGAGGGTAGGGAGCAGTGAGTCACAGTGGGCTCACGATAACTGGGAGACAAAACACAGTGTGCGTTGGCCCAATGCCCAGGAAGAGTATGGTGGGACTTGTGCACAAAACAAAGTGTAATGATGGGGCATAAATCTGCAGGTTCTTCATGTTCCCCAGGGGCTGTGGACCTGCCTATCGTGTTCTTTCCTTGGCCTGAGGAGGCATTGCAAAGCTATTATCCACAAAGGGCCAAGAAGAGAGGCTTCTTTGTCTTGTGTCAAAGAAGACAGACAACCACAGGGTGCCTACTTTGGCAGCCTTTCCTGACCTAGATGAGTACATGAGAAAAGCAGTTCAATGAAGAATCATTTCTGGCTTCCAATCTTTTTATTCATTGCAAACTGAGTCCACTTAGGACCAGAGGCCATTTCTAGAGAGAAGTGTGTAGTAGAATAGAACCCTTCACAGCTTGTAGACTGTTCTTGGAGAGAGAGAGGGAGGGAGGGAGGGAGGGAGGGAGAGAGAGAGAGAGAGAGAGAGAGAGAGAGAGAGAGAGAGAGAGAGAGAGAGAAAGAAGAAGAAGGAGGAGGAGGAGGAGGAGGAGGAGGAGGAGAAGGAGGAGGAGTAGAAAAATGAAAATAAGTTGAAGGAGAAGACCATGAATAAGAAGTTCAAGATGACTATAAGAAGAAGCATGAGGAGAAGATGAAGAAGAACAAGAACAAGAAGGAGAAACACAAGGTGAACAAGAAGTATAACAATACATTGATTAAAAATGTGAATGAGAATTATACTCATGAGCAGGAAATGCAGTAGTGGGGAATTCAAGAGAAATATATTGCTCTGGATGGCACAGCCCTGCTGTGGACATCCTCCACCCATGCTCAACACACCTCCAAACCATACCCCTCCAATTAGTGTAGCCCTGTATGAGTGTATGAATCCACTGGCAAGGTGGAGGCACCCACCATCAAATGCTTTTCCCCAAACCCACCTGTGATCATTGCTGCAGTGGGGAGAAAACCTTCAACACATGAGTCTTTGGTGACCAATCCAGATACAAAGTCTAGCTGTTTCTCTTTGTTGGGTCCAACGTGAACTAAGAGAGTCTGGGGTACAAGGGGCTATTTCCTTGAAAGGTGTTCCTGTACTGGACCTCCTGTGCATAGAGGGTCCTCAGGGAGGAATCAGTGGGGAGTCTTTGGTGGAACAGTAGCTGGATTCGGGGGCTCTCAGGTCTGTGTGTGAGACCTGAGCTGGCAGAGGCTCTCAGTTGTGGGGGATGTTGGGTAGTGTATTTTTTGAGTGTCACCTACCACGCCTCTGCCCCTGCCTCTCCAGAGCTGAGGGTCCCTGCTGATGCGAAAGTATATTACGGCCTGATTGGAGGAGTGCATTATGACTTTCTTCTTCGGGAAACAGATGCCAGCAAGTCGTTGAAGGTCAAGCCAAAGGAGGTAAACAGTCACCTTCTTCACTCTTTACTCCTGGTGCCACTCCACATCCTCCAAGGGGACAAGAACCTCAGGTTCTGGATGGATGTTGTAGAATGCCCACAGAGCCAACTGCCAGGCTGTGTGGGGTGCAGGTGCTGGGCTTTGCTGATGTTGTCATCCCCCACAGTTCTTGGAGCCTTCTGTGGCAGTGGCATCCAGGACCCCAGCAGCTGTGAGCAGCAGCTCTGCAGTGGCTGCAGGATCATTGCCCCAGGCCACCCAAAGCAATGAGTGCTGCATGAGAAAAGTCACCAGTAGCAGCTCCTCACTGCTTCACTCCAGCGAGCAGGTGGAAGACAACCGCTTTATTTATATCCTCCTAGAGGGACAGAGCGAGAGAGAGGCAAAGCGCATCCTGGTAAGCCCGACAGTAGGGCTGCCTCCTGGGTGTCCACACAGTGGAAGGCAGGAGACACAGCCAACCCCGGGGCTGTGGTGGGAAATAAAGAAGAGAGAGGTCCATCTTAAGGGCTTGACCTGAGGAGGGAGAGCATCAGCATGCCCAGCTCCAGTGGTGAGTGGGTGTTGTAGTGTGGGTTTTGCAGGCCAGAAGTGCAGACGGAAGTTCTGTGGACAGATGAAGTCAGAGATATGTCCAGGGTGCAGGCTGCAGTGCCTAGAACTTGGTATTCTCAATGAGTGAGGTTGGAGCAGAGGAGGTGGCAGTGACTTGTCACATGTGTAGGAGGGGATGTGTTCCTTGTAGCAGGGAAGAGAACCTCCTTAGCATGACTAGGTGTGGGAATTTGGGGTCGGGATCACCTGGGGGGTCATGCCAAAGCTTCGGAATGTTAGCCTTTGCATGTATGTAAATGCGGAGCTAAAGGGGTTCTTGGCAGAATTTCTATGGATGTGCAGTAGACACGCTAATGCTGCAGGTGTCCAGCTGCAGAGAAGACACGTTCAGTGACTGCCAGTGCTGAGTCAAGTACATCATTACAACCAGACCCCCACCGAGCTTCCAGAGGCCAGGGCCTCTCAAGGCTATCATGAAGCACTCAAGTACACACTCTTGTATCTGAGTCTATTTTGTGTAGTGGCAGTCAGGACCAAAATTTTCAGTGCGTCTGCCTCTTCCACGCACAAAGGCAGCCTGCACCCCAGAGCACACTTGGTGCACAGATCCCTGGCCCATTGCTCTCGTCTCAGTGAGATGAGAGTATGTCTGTGCATAGGCAGTTTGGTCCTTTGACCTGAGTGGAATGTGGCTCCCCAGGGGGAGGGGAGATGGCAGGTACAGGCAGATATTTGTACCAAGATTGTTCTAGTAGCACGTTGCAAGAACCCAGGCGGTATATGGAGGCTACACTCAGGTAGCAGGATAACAAGATTGTGCCCTTGTATATGTAGCTGAGATTTCTCCTGAATGTTTGACCACAGTCTTCTGGGTAGCTCCTCTAAAAGCCATTCTCTGATGACATTTATTCCACCCTGATCCAGGTGACCAGTGTGGATACAGTGAAGAGCCTCATCCGAAGGGCCTTGGACCTAAATTTGTTGCAGCATGAGGATGTGGAGAACTTTGAGATGCTGAGAATGATTCCTCTGCATGAGAGTAAGTAGGACAATCAGACAGTGGGGAGACATGATCCACAGTGGGCTCAGGATAACTCATAGCCAAGAGAAAGTGGGCCTTGGCCACAAAATACCAAAGTGTGGTGGGCCTGGTGCAGGAGACCAAGTGCAGTGATGGGCGTGTCCAATGTGGAGGTGCTCAATGAGGCCCAAGGGGGCTGTTGAACCTCCCTAAATGTGTTCTCCCCTGGACCTGGTCTGGCAATGTGAAGCTAATATCCATGAGGGCAAGGCAGAGAGAGGCTCAATCCATCATCAGTTTGGTTTATGGCTCACTGATAAGGATGCCTTCAAATGAAGAGGAGGAGAACATGGGTCCTGATTGGATCAGCATTGCTATGGACAGAAGCAGCACAGGTCCCAATCCATGGCCAGGATATGAGAAGTCCTGCCTACTCACAGGAATGTCAGGATTGCAGCAACTGGGAACAGGACTCAGTGAAGAGGAAGTCAAGGCTAGGGGACAGCCTGTTTGGGTTCTTTTGGGAACAATTCCAAGTCCTCTGTGCCTGGGTGCCCATCTCCTGAAGATATCAGAATGGCCAGGTTATTATTCCTTCCAGCAACAAAGAAGGGCATCTGAAGAACAGAGGCCACAATGCTGAGCTGTCCACAATGCCAGTGCTCTTTCCTTTCTTGTGAGCCAGACACTCCTAGCCTCCACCATCCCAGCCTGTCCACAATAGAACCCACCATCTGTAGGGCACGTAAGTGAGTTTTCCAATTTTCCCACACCACCTCATTTGGGTTGGCTCTGTCTCACACATGAGGAAGACTGAGGTGCAAGGAGCTGGGCAAGGGGCAGTGTCTGCGAATCTCAGGGACTTGGGAGGCAGTGCAGGAGGATGGGGATTTCCAAACAACCTCAGAAACTTAGGGAGACCCTGTACCCAAGTAAAAAGGCCTGGGAATGGTCTCAGTGCTTAATTGCCTCTGGTTTTATCCCTAGTACAAAAATAAGCCAGTCAATAAGGAATTACCAAACTGAGAATCTACGAAGATGATTTCAGAAACAGACTTTCAACCCAAGCATCAGTTGAGAGCAGGCTCCAGACCAGGGGAGGTTTGTGTGTAACAGACGTCAAAAGGGAGGACTACGGGGGGCCTGGAACCCACTAGGTGTGATGGCATCTATGCCTTATGGCAGGAGGGTGGCAGTGATGCTGGCCCTCTCCTAGATTTTGGAAACCTTGTTTTCATTGGGGAAACTTTATGGAGGTGGAATCTATTTTAGCAATCCTGGTCCAGATGAGGTGCGGACTTCCATAGGTAGAAGCCTATCCAGAATACGGTGTCTGTTAGGAAGTCTTTCCTGACTGTGACAATGACAAAGAAAGGAAGTCACTTGTCTTTGGTCTTGGTTTCACTCCTGGCCATTGATTGAGAACTGATTTCATCTTGGACTACTGAACAGAGGCTGCATCTGGGCAGAAGAGTGTGATAGATTTGAACTCCTCAGGACGCCCCACCATTGCCAGAGATATAAGGAGAAGGAGGAGGAGAAAGAGGACACAACTGAGTGGGGAGAGGATCACACGATGAAGAGCAGGAGGAAGAAGAAGAAAAAGAAGGAAGTGAACAGAAGGAAGGGTGGAGGGAGATACACAAGAAGAAGAACAAGAAGGAACCATGTAAGAACAAGAAAAAGACCCAGAAAGAACTACAAGAAGATGCAGGACAGAAAGAAGAGCCAGAAGTAGAACAAAAACCAGAATAAAAGTACCAAGCAGACAGCTCATGATGAGAAACAAGGGGAAGGAGAGCGAACCTAGAAAACAATAGAGTTCTCCAGGGCACCACCCTGCTGAAGTCCTCCCATGTCCATGCCCAACACACCTCTGATGGATACCACCTCCCCTCCACGTAGTCATCCA
This sequence comes from Ictidomys tridecemlineatus, assembly GCF_052094955.1. Taxonomy (NCBI): domain Eukaryota; kingdom Metazoa; phylum Chordata; class Mammalia; order Rodentia; family Sciuridae; genus Ictidomys; species Ictidomys tridecemlineatus. The sequence continues at coordinate 30,366,506 of NC_135488.1, read as the reverse complement.
TGAGTGGATTCATCCAGGGCAAGGGGATGAATTCGCCCACCATCCAACGCTTCCCTGAATGCCCATGTGTGAGCATGGCTGCCCTGGGGAGAAAGGCCTAAGCACAGGAGCCTTTGCCAATCCTGATGCAGAGCCTAGCAGTGTCCCTTTGGCAGATCCAACCTGCACTGAGAAGTTCTGGGCCCAAGGTGCTGTTTCCATTGCCTGGTGCTCTTTTGGTTTAGAATCCTGTACATCATCTTCTCCAGGGAAGAATCACTGAGGGAGTCTTTGGTGGCACTGTAGCTGGATAGGAGGGCTCTCAATTCTGGTGCAGGCTCGCCCTGGCGGAGACTCTCAGGGGTTGTGTGTGTTTTGTGGTAAAATCCTTGAGTGCCATCTAACAATTCTCTCCACTTTGCTCTGCAGAAATTAAGGCCCCTGACCACTCACCCATGTATCAGTCTAGGACCCCGCGGATAAAATATTTCATTGTGAGGAAACGCCGCGAGGTCAAGAGAAAGGAGGTAAACACCTACCTTATTCAAGCTGTACTTGTGTTGCCATTCCACTCCCACCTGGGGAAATAAGAAGCCTGAGCACCTGGACATATGTGCTAGAAGCCCATAGAGCCAACTGACAGGCTGGGGTGGCTTTCTGTTTCTGGGTTTGCTGATGTTCCATCCCCCACAGTTCTCAGAATCAACCTGCAAGTCCTCCAGGCCGCATTCCCACAAGCAGGTGGGAGACACCTGCTTAATTCGTGTCCACTTAGAAATACAAAGTCCAAAGTCGGCCAAGAAGGTCCTGGTAAGCCTGGGAGCAGGGGTGTCCCCTGGTGCTTACACCTGGGTGGGGAGCAGACACTGGTCCAATACCATGGACTACTCATGCCCTCTTGAATTTGGAGCTTCTGGATGATCAGGAGGATAGATGGGAATCAAGAAGGGAGAGGTCAGTGTGAAGGGCTGGAGCTGAGATGAGGGAGAGCAGAAGCTTGTCCACCACCATGTCTGAGGGAGTCTGTGTGTCAGGTGGCAGCATGCAGTCCAGAAGGGCAGAGGCAGGTATAGGTGACAGATGAGAACAGGCCAGGACCTAGATTGCAGGTTCCACTCTATGGGATGCTGACGTCTATGGAGGAGGACAGCAGTGTGAGGTTCTGCATGTTCCTTGAACAAGGAGCTGAGAGGGTCTCTCTGCAGAGTCAGTATGGATGTGGAACAAGCACACTAAATGTCCAGGTAACCCAATGACCACCCTTGCTGGATGAGGTGCCCTCCTACACCCCAGGCAGCACTGAGCCTCTGGAGGCCAGGAGCTCTCGTGGCTATGTTTCAGCACTCCTGTATGTGGTCATGTTCCTGGGTCTGATTTGGGCCCTGGCAATCCAGACCAAAGCCTGTAGGTTTTGTGCCTAGGCCATTCCCAATGCCGCCTGCATCCTCAGGCTGACCTGGGATCTTGGAGGCTATTGTCCAATTCCTCTCAACTTGTGGGATGAGATTGCATCTGTATGCAGGTAGTGGGGTCCTTTCACTTGGAGAGAAGTGCAGCTGCACAAAGAGCAATGGCAGGTCCAGGAAGTTATGTACAAGGATTGGGCTAGTAGCCTATGGGAAGAGCCCACGCGATGAGCAGGAGGTCAGCCTCAAGTAGTAGGGTCATGGATGTTGCCCTTGTATTTAGAGTGGAGGTGCCTCCAGAATGCCCCTGCCCACTGTCCTTGAGTAGTCACTTCAAGGCCCATTTCCTGAAGGCCTGTCTTCCATGCTGCTCCAGGTGACCTGCCACGATCGGGCTCCTGTCGTCATCCGCAGGGCCCTCGACCTACACTTGCGTACTCAGGAGAAGCCGGAGGATTATGAGCTGGGCCAAATCATGTCTCACCGTCAGAGTAAGTGGGACAATCAGATGGCAGAGAGCAAGGGTCAGGATGTGGACTCAGGTCAACTCTTAGCACCAAAGTGTAGTCTCTGACCCCCAAGAACACTCCAATAGGTGTGTTGGGTTCGTGCACAAAGCCAACTGCACTTCTGCTGGTGGAAGGTCTCGAGGTCCAATGGTATACCCCAGTGGATATTGTGGCTCCCCACCAGGTGCCTCCCCTGTACATGAACAGGCATCCAAAGCTGACATCTTTGAGGAGTGAGGAGGAAAGCCTCTTTCCAGGAGCAGTATGCTTTCATGGTCTGGGATAGGAGTGGTTTCAGAGGAACATGGAATGCATGGGCTAAAGAGGGAACTGGCATTTTGTGGACTGAAGCAGTAGGATTGAAAGCCTTCTGTGTGACCAGAAAACCTCTGCCTTGGCAGAGCATTGCCAGGATTCTAGCAAGCAGTAACAGGATGAAATTGGGAAGAAAACACAGCCTGGGAGACAGCTTGAATCATCTGTCTTTGCATAAATTCCATGGTCTTCTGTACCTGAGTTCACTTGCCAAGGAGTGATCACAATAGCCAGGTTATGATCCCTAACTAGAGTCAGATGAGGGCTTCCTGAGCACGTAGCCACAAAGCTCATCTGATAATAATGCCAGCACTTTTTCGTTGGTTGGTTGGTTGGTTTTTGTGAGCCAAACACCACAGCAGCCATTATCCCAGCCTATGTATGCTGAAGACCACCATCCCTATGAGTTCTAGAATCACTTGTCTCCTATCTTAACCTACTGTTAGGTTAGTAGAATCAATGGAAGTGGAAGTCTGTCTGGGGCCTTGGTAGCCTTAGAAATTCATAGCAGAGATCTTCACATCCAACCCAGAAGGGATGGAGAACAGGCTCTAGGTTAGAGGAGGGTGACAGGAAACACGTGTTCAGAGGAAGGAGAAGCGGGCTGTTGTATTCTCCCACTTGGGGTCATGGCACCACTGGACCATACACCATGTTGGAGGGAAGCATTCCCTTTGCTGGCCTTTGGAACCATTGTTCTCAATAGGGCAGCATTTGGAATGTGGCCTCCATTCTCAGAAGCCTGGTTCACATGGAGGCGGGCTCCACCAATGCAGAAGCATGGCTCTAATGTGGTATTTGTGCTGGTCAGCCTGTCCTCACTGTGGCTATACTTGAGGAATCCTAGGCCTTTTCTCTGGCTTTCACAACTTTCTCTTTGGTTGTGTACTGAGGCTGTCTATAAAGCTCTAGTGTGTGGCAGTGGAGAGCTTCTCAGCCCTTGCCAAACAGGCATAGACTGGGAGAGAGAGAACAAGGCTGGGAGAGAGGGAGAGAGAGAAAGATGGAGAAGGAGAACCTCTACTTGGAGAATGAGGATTCAGTGGAGCCTACAGGAACAAGGTATTATTGCCCAGGGCGCACCCCTGTTTAGGTCTTCCTCCAACCACGCTCAACCTTTCTTCCAGTCCCTCCCACCTCCCAGTAGTGTATTCATCTTGAATGAGAATTTTATGTTGACACCAGAGCACTCACCATCCAATGCTTCCCTCCAAACCCACTCATGAAGATGGCTCATGTGTGGACTGAATCTTCGGCACAGGAACCTTTTGTGGGAGATTTCAGATGCAAACCCTAGTGGTGTACTTTGGCAGATGTAAGAGGACCTGGGATGTTCTGGAGTCCAAAGCTTTTGGTAGGAACCGACATTAGGTCTGTGGAAGTGCTCTGCCTAGTTCTTCCTCAGGGAGGACTGTGGAGGCTGTCTTGTTGGTATTGGTGCTGAATTGGAGAGCTCTCAGGTGTGTGGCTCTGGCCTTTTCTGGCACAGGCTCTCAGATGTTGGGGTGTCCCAGAGAGCACCTCCTGAGCCACCTTATTTTGTATACCCCTCTCTTTCCAGAGCTGAGGATTCCAGCGCAGGCCAACGTATTTTACGCAAAGAACCCTCACAGAAAACCCATCTTCGTGCTGAGGAAAAGGAGCCTCCCCCAAAATAATGATGAGTGGATCCAGCCTCAACCTCCCTCTCGTCCTACAAAGAAGGCTCCAGCCCTCCTGAGGATGCTTGCAAAACTATTCTGCTGCTGTGTGCCTGGGCAGGGCTGAGGCAGCCCAGGAATATTTACATTGATAATTATTTTCTTCAAAGTTTGTATCTATAGTTTGCCATTGTCCTTGACCTTGTTTAGTAACACAGTTGTTACTCTATCCTGTATTTGTTGTTTCCATTAATATATTATTATTTTAAAATATATATGTTTTTGTTTCCTGATCTACTGTGATGATTTGAGTATACTAAATGTAGCAGTGATTCCTAAAGGACACATCCAAACCAACAGGAAGGAATGTTTCCTTGTATTAGCAAGAAGTTTGGTTTTTAGGAGTTTGGCAGATGGCATTATCTGAGTCAGTTTTCCAATGGGGACAATGAAGTATCGGCTATCTTGGTACAAATACAAACAAAGACACACTAGAGCGCACACACACACACACACACACACACACACACTAGAGCACACACACTGACTGAGCGATAGATACACAGATGGAGTTGGTCTCTTCTGAAATACTTTGGAGATGTGGTTCTGATTTCTCCCATTTTGGAGTATTTTCCATTGATAAGGTGTCTTGCAAATGAATCCCATGTCTGAAGAAGACATGCATGTGTACTTCACATGCCACTTTCTACATAACCAGAAGGTCATGTCATGTAATATTTTTCATGCAGCTGTGTTTTCACTGTGTACCATCCCATGAGGTCAGCTGTGGAATTTTCCACTGGTAGCATCACAAAGGAGATCCACTCTTTGGATTTGGGGATATTTCTGATTTTCTTGATTCAGATTGGAAATATATATATATATACATACATATATATATATATGGTTTTTGATGAAAATTCTGCATTTGATGATAATGAATGCCATGCATCTAGGAATCTGTAGACTGCAGACAATGAATGGATGCCTACTGTTGTCTGGACTGGTCTGCAAAGTCCTGTAGCATCTGAGCATGTGTGAGGGCTGTACAGGTCTTGCCAAAAGTCCAGGTCTGATGATCCTGCACAAAGCTGAGCTAGTGGTCTCCAAAACAGCATAAGGGCCAAGGAGAAACACAGTTCCACACAGAAGTTGGGAAGCTACCTTATGAAGGTAATCATATGTATGGGATCCTCTTGCTAGGTCCCTTTTTCCATTGGGCCAGAACTGTTTTCTGAATGTGCTTGCTGAGAAGAGCTTGGAATTTTCTATCTGAAGCAGTTTATGCAAGCTGCTTCCACTTGCAGGAACAAAGTGTGTTCTCATTGACCACTTTGGGCTTTCCCTGGTTCAACTAGAGTGTGTCAGAAGCACTTGTAATGATTGGCATTCACGGTTTCACATTGAAGCCTCTGTGCCATCTGTCAACCACTGATGGCTGCAAGTGGGGAATGGAAGCCATTTGCTGCAAGCAGTTTCAACTTGCAAGACTAACTTTGTTGTAAGTAGGCACATGGTGTTTTCTTCTGTGTGAGCTAGAAGAAAGCAAAACTGCTTCTTACAGGTGACAGGCATGCTTTCACATTGAAGCCTCTGTGCCATTGATCAAAAACAGTTCACTCATTTGGGTACCTGCACTTCAAGTGTATATTGTAAACAAATGTGATAAGTGGATGTCAGTGAGACTTTGGAGAACTGATCTTCTCAGCTGGTCCTCTTTCCTCCTGCAAGTTGGTGATCTCTTTCTGGTGCACTTTGTGTTTCATGCCTGAACTGTGCTCTGAATGTGCTTGATGAGAACAGCTTAGAAGTGCAGAAGTAAAACTGTTTGTGGAAGCAGATTCAAGTAGCACAAACTAACTTGTTCTCAGTGAGCACATGGGGATTTTTCCCAGGTTGAAGAAGTGTGAATGAGAATGGCTTCTCAGAGCTGGTAGGCATGTTTGCATTTGGCAAACTTTGCCATCTGTCACACACAGTTCCTTGCATGCAGAAACCTGCATTTCAAGTGTTCTCAGAAAGGTCCGATGAGTGGGTTTCCATGGAATTTTGTGGAGTTCATCTTTTCAGCAGTCCTCGTTGCCTTCTCAAAATTGGTGATCCTGGGTGCAAGGCCTCTCTTGTCAGCCAACATTGTATTTTGGGCCTGACCTCGGTTCTGAATGTGCTTGCTGAGAGTAGTTTGGGAGTGCAAAAGTAAAGCAGTCTCTCAGCAGCTTCAACATTCAGGAGCTCATTTTATTCTCAGTGAGCACATTGGGGTTTGTCACTACTTAAACTAGCATGAAGAACCACCGCTTCTCAGAGGTGGCAGTTTCCCTTTGAAGTGTTTGTACAATTGGTCAGTGCGAGTTCAATGCAGGCAGGCACTTGGATTTCAAGTGAATTCTGTGACAAACAATTGAGCAATGGATTTCAATCCACCTTGGGGAATTGCTCTTCCCAGTGGGCCCACAATTCTCCAAGTTGCTGACCTAGGTCCAAGGGCACTCTTGCTAGCACTCTTTGCATATGGGCTGAAACTGTGCTCTGAGTGTGCTTCCTGAAAATATTTTGGAAGTGCAGCACAGAAGAATTTTGGCAAGCAGCTTCCACATTAGGAAACGACTTTTTTCTCATCATGCCCATTGAGCTTTGTACCTGGCTGGAGTAGCCTTAAATCCAATGGCTTCTGAGAGCTGGCAGGCCCAGTTTCCATTGGAAGCAACTGTGCTCTTGGTCAATGGCAAGTTGGTTACTGTCAGGTACCTGCAGTTTCAATGAGTTTTTAGAAGAAGGAGACCAAGGGGATAAGATGAAACTTGTGCAATTCATTTCCTAATCAATGTTGGTGATGCTAGACCAGAGTGGACTTTTGCAATGATACTTTCTCATGTTTTTTGCAGGAAATATGTTCTGAATGTGCATCCTGAGATGCATTTGTAGGGGGCAAACAGAAAAAGTTTGTGCACAAAGTAGATTTGTTGTCAGTGAACACGTGGTGGGTTTTCCTTGGTTGAACATGCAGGAAGCAGAACCTCTTGTCAGAGCTGATGGCACCATTTCACTTGGAACCATCTATGCACTCAATAAAGCAGAGGTCATTGCAGACAGGCTCATGCAACTTCAAGATAGTTTTCAGAATCCGTTTGAGGAATGGATTCCAAAGAATCTTTGAGGTATTGACCCACCCATCAGTCCTATCACTTCCTCTCTGAGCAAGTGCTCCAAGGTACAAGGGCTCTCCTGCTAGCACACTTTGGATATTGAGCCTGAACTGTTCTCTGAATGTGCTCAATGAGAAGAGTGTGAAGTGCAGAAGAGAAGCAGGGTATACAAACAGCTTCAATTGCAGGATGTAAATGTGTTTCTAGAGAGCATATTGGGGTTTGGGCTTGGTTGAACTAGTAGGAATTGGAATCCTTCTTAGAGCCAGCAGTTACGGGCTTTACTTAGAAGTTTCTGCGTCTTGAATAAAGCAGAGTTTGTTGCTCGTGGGCACCTTCGTTTCCAGTGAGTTTTCAAAAAATTTGAGAAAAATATTTCAATGAAACTCTGGGCCATTAATCTTGTCAACCGTCCAATGTTCCACGTGAATATTGGTGATGTCCCAAGGGATCTCTGGGTAGCACAATTTGCACTTTCACGTCGTCTGAACGTGCTGGCTGAGAAAAGCTTGGAAGTGCAGAACAGAAGCATTTTGTGCAGGCAGCTTCCAATTGAAGGAACGGTCTTGTTCTCTATAAGCACATTGAAGTTTGTTTCTGGTTGAAGCTGCATGAAGTGGAACCGCTTCTCAGAGCCTGCACTCTCAGTTTCTCTCTGAAGCATCTGTTCCATTGGAAATGTAGATTCCCTTCAATAGGGCCTCATCTAGGGAGTCTGCCCATGTGCCTCCCACTTGATTCAAACTTCTCCAGTGCACTTGTTGTCAAAGCAGGGACTCCGAGGGGAGAGGGGCTCTCCATTCTCCACACTGAAATCTTTCAGCAGGGAAGACTCCTCCATGCTTGGATGGCAGGGCTGTGATCACCTGGAAGGTGGAAATAGGAGGCTTCTAGGGGGCTGGTGGTGTTCCTAGCCAGGGTGCTGGTCACTGCAGTGCATTTAATCTATGGATCTCAAGGAGACTTATGCTGCAGATTTGTGTAATTCTGCATCTGTTTGCACATAGATCTTCATGTGGGGAAAAAGCAGTGTTCTCAAAGTTTGCTTTATATTATACTCAACTGGTAATTTACAAACCCCAGTGTTCCATCTTAGCCCAGAGCCATTCCATCAGCCCAGGGCCAGTGGGTAGTCCAGCGGTCAGTACTATGCACAGCTCCCAGGTGGCTCCAGTGTGTAGCTGAATTTGACAGCCAGTGTACTGTAGGATTTGCCCTTGAGGTTAGAATTCATTGACTTCCTCTTATGTCATTTGACTAGTCAGGATGTCTCATTAACTATCTGTGAAATCTTCAAGTTAGCAATCTCTGGTCATTTCTACCCTCTGAGGCACTGGTTCAACAGTTGGTCATGGTCATGGGTAGTCCTGGGTCACAATGAGGGAAAAGAAGACAATAATGTAGAATGGTGGTGTAGAGAGTCAGGGTGGGGCCAGAGCCCACACTGTGGTTAGGGTAGGGAAGGAATCTGAAGAGACTACCTTGACAGCGAGCTCTGGCTGCAGTTAACCAGGAATCAGGGCCTGGAACTGGAAGCCATGACAGGGCTTCTGACTAGAAAGGACACATCCTTCTGGGCTGAGTTGGAGGTCCATCCAGGCAGAGGCAAACAGAGAGGATGCAGGAGAGGGGGATGGTCTAGATCACAGAGCAGCTCCGTCATCATATCTTAGAGAATGGATTTTTTTCTTCCAGTTGTTGGTAAATGCTGATTTATTCATGTGATACATTCACATCTACCTTGTCCTTTGGAAAGGCCGCTCAACCACCACAGGCAGTGGTATCTTGGTGGATGTGTGCATTCTAAAAGGAGGTGAGGTTGGCGCCAATAGAGTGTGTGGGCACTCAGGCATTGGCAAGCTTGCTTTGGAGAGTGAATCCTCTAAATGTTATTGGGATGGCTTTTGAGAGCTCCTGTGGTTTGGCTAGACATAGAATTCTTCCACACAATTTAGCATGGTGTATATTTTAGAGAGCATGATCACTGAGGGGCAGCTTGCCGGTTTGAAGCCGTGAGCATTAACATCTATCAAGTTTCTCACCTGGAGTTGGCTACCTACAACTGGTGACAGTGTTTTACTACTGCTGAGCAATACCGAACAAGTCTCTGGGCCAGTAATCCATTGCTGAATGACATCACCAACAAAAAGACACTGAGTGAAGGTGAGGACCAGAAGAGCCCGGGAACCACCAGACAGCAGCCCTGAAGTCCTGAGCTCTGGCACATCATATGCCAACCCTAACTGGGTATCAACCTTGTCTTCCTGGGCTCATTAGAACTGTGTGCTTCAACTTTCAGAAGCAAATGCAGAATGATAGAATCTTCTCTGAGGACACTTTTCTAAGTCTTGTTTGCAGCACATCTTCTAAGTCTTATTTGCAGCATGTCTTCACTGGAATGAGTAGGCATTTGGCATTCTGTTGTACTTAAAATTCATTCTACCCCTACTTGGTAGGTTGTGTGAAAGTGACTCGGCCTGAATGCATTTTACATGCCAAAATATGGCTTGTCTTTTCTCCTAAACTTATCAGGGCAGTCAGAGCAGCCAAGGAGTACTATAAATTCAGGCATAAAATGGCCAGATAGACTTGGATCACTGTACATCTTTCTAGAACCTTCTTTCATGTTCTGGCTTCCCTGAGTGTGGGGACTCTGTGATCCAGATTTGTTAGCAAGTAGTTTTCTTGGAAGGCGATGCTAGAAAACTCCAGGTGGGAACAGGAAGTGATTAGGAACTAGAAGACAGGGTGTACCAGCCAGTTGTTGTCATTAAGTGAGTAACCACAGTTCTGATAAGGAGTGCTGGGGGTTCATGTAAATCATGTTATTAATAGAAGCCTTCCTACAGGGTTAGAGAGCTGGGGGTTCTCCACCCACTCCTGCCAGCCATGGCAGGATTCTGCTGCTGGCCTTCACTGTAGGCAAATGGGCCATGGTGCTGGGGTCTCTAGGTCAGCTGGGGTGTGAAGAAATGGCATAGTGCTGGACAATATCATCCAGCTTTAAATCCCCAGACTGGGATCTTTAGCAGGGCAAGGTCAGAGACTGTGCTCAGTGCAGCGTCTACTTCTCAGCATAATGCCAGGCACACAGCAGAACTTCATCAATACCCATGGAATGCACTGGCTCGCCCCAGCCCTTCTCTAGGCCTCTCAGCTGGGCTCTCTCTGCTGGTCCTGTCTGTTCTAGTATATTCAGCTCTTGCTTCTTTGTATTTCACTTTCCTGAATTATGTCCTCTTTTTCCACACTCCTGTGGTCACTCTTTCTCCACACTCCTGTGGTCCCAAATGGCTGTCTGGCGGGGCTGTGGCAGAGAGATCTCATTACTACCAGAGATGGAGTTTTTAAACCAAATAAGACACATGCTCTGCTGCTTAGGATTGTCTTCAGCATAATGTGAGGTAGAAAGTTTGAAATTAGGATTGTCCTCCCAATCTTAAGGCATGTCATCCCTGTGTGCAGATCAGAAAGAGCCCTGGGAAGAAAGGCAGGTGTGGGTTTGGAATCAGAGACCAGCATGAGAAGAACACTTTCACTGCTTACTAGACAATGAGCTTGGGCTTGTTCTGTAACCTCTTGGGACCTCAGTGTTTGCATATCTGAAATGGGGATAGTTGTATGACTGACTTCAGGAGGTGGGTAGAGAGCATCCTAGAAGTAGAGGAAGAAAACACACAGCATTTGTGAAGCACCCTGCCCCCATCTTTAGCCTTTCCATGATTCTCTAAGCATGTGTTGATTGACTGTTGGTTACAGCATGCCTGTAGATCTACCTGAGGTCCCGTCTAATCCACATGGATGGAGAAGCTCACTTTTGCTCAGTTGCCACATTTGCAAGGACACCTTCTAATAGAATCGGATCTAGGAAGCTGGGGTCCCTTCCCAGAACATACAGGATCCACAGCAAAGTTCAAGCCCCTGAGACAGAGGGCTTCTGCTGGTGTCCTCATGTCCTCATGGGCACTGCAATGCCTTTCTCCACCGATGTTCATTGAGAGCCTGGTCCAGGCCAGGCCAGGGCTCCCTGCTGAGGATGTGGCAGAGAATGAAGCACATGCCTGGCTGGCTTGTAGGGGAACAGTCGGGGGCAAGACAGGCCAGTGATGGTGAAGACAAGACCAGTTAGTTGACTTGTCCAAAGGTCTTGGAGCCAAGCACTCTTCTAAGCACCTCATCATAAAAGCTTCCTCATCCCTGAATAGTTGCAAGAGGAACAGTGCTTTGGTTGTCCCCATTTTCCATAGGTGACAACTGAGGCACTGACAGATCAAGTCACTTGGCCAAGGTCATGGAGATAGCACAGGAGGAAGTGTTGGCTGCAAAACCCTCCCAGGTGGCTACAGCTTTGGGCTCTTTATCACCCACGGCCTGCAACCTCTTGGTCATGGTGTGGCCCCTGTGACTGGTCTGTCACCAAATAGTGATTCACTGCAGGGCCTTTCCCAAGTCCTCTTCCATCTCAGAGTGCCTGTGTCTCACAGAGAGTTAACCAATTTCCTGGGCCCCACTGGAGTTCCTGGTTTTGCCAATCTGGTGCGGAGTCTGAGAATGTGTGTTTGTAACAAGGTCTCAGGTGACCCTGAAGGTGATGGGTCTCAACACAGGTGACTTTCCCCCTCCCCTTGGGTCATTTGACAATGCCTGGAGATCTTTTATGTTATCACAAGTCAGGGGTGCTGGTGCACAACTCAGGTAGAGGCCATGGGTGCTGCTGAATGTCTACACTGCACGAGGAAGACCTCTACAGACTAAGAAGGATATGGCCTGATGGGCCAAGGGCACCAAGGTGAGGAACCCAGTGTGGAGTACAAGCACATGAACTTGGGTGTGTGAAGGTATGGCCTTGGGGCTTGTTTCAAATGTGGCTTCTGTCAGTGCAAAACTCCAGCACCTCTGAGTGGCAGTGTTTCTGACAAGCTCTGAGCAGGGATGCTGGTGCTACTGGCCAAGCAACCCCACTTTGAGTAGCCAGAGTGAAGTGGAGTTCTTAGGACACCATGAACTTCTCAGAAACGCAAAGTGGACATCTCCTGTATTAGATCAGAAGAAAAGAAACTCTGAATTGGAATAAACCCTTTCAACGCACCAAGTTGCAAGTTTGCCCTTAAAGCAGCGCTGAGACAGCGGGGCCAGGTGGGGGACAGAGCTCCACTCCTCTCTTAGCTGCAGGCAGAGGCCTGCTGAAAATGAGGAGGGAGAAGAGGTGGGTGAGAACTGCCTTGCTTCAGTCCCCAAGCATCCAGTCAAGTCTATTGTAACCTGGAGTGGTGGCTTCTTTTCCAGGGCCCACGCTAGCATTGGGGTTTGCATCTGCCTGACTTTCAGTTCTGCGAATGGAAGGTGGGAACTGGCTGCTTGAGTTATGGTTGCTCTCTTGGGAGAGGGTGTGGGAGAAATGACAGGACGCCCAGCCCTCCAGAGCCCGCACCCCTGCCCCTGTGATAGATGGCAGCATTAACAAGGTTTGGTTGAGAGGGTCCCCCAGATTTGTGACTTCCCATGTCCGCCAGCAGATGTCACTATGGCTGGCAGAACAGAAGGCCTTTCAAGAGTGAGCTGGGGGGAGCAGAGAGGGGAAAATATTATCAAATAGAAGGCAGAAGCCAAAAGTACCCTTGGCCTGGCGGGATATGGTCCATCCTATCATTTTAGGAATGGGGGACATTCTCCAATAAACCCACTATCAGATCGTGTCATTGAGGTTTAGCTTCTGAGATTTAGGCAGAAACTCTCCAATGAAACACAAAGTTCCTGGCTTCTCTCAACTGAGAAAGTCTCCAGGTTTTGGCTCCTGGCCTATATGTATCAGGAAACATTTTCTTGAAGGAAACAAACACGTAGCACTGAATAAACATATATTTGATGTACCTTACCCAGAGACATCATATTGATGGATTTTAAAAATTGATTCATTTTACAAATTCAGCAGCTTATTCTGAAGTCCCATTGCCCTCAAAATCCCTTATGACTGGCACATTAGCCAACAAGCAGAATTCTCTGAAGCCCCAGCCAGAAAAAAATAAAGTCAAATTCCTATTTGCTGACATTTGAGGAAAACAAGGGAGAAGCAAGGGGCCGCAGTCACTGGTGACAAGGTCTGGTTGAACATCTTTTATCTAATGCTTACCAAGAACGGTAGCAGAAACAGCACCGGTTCCTCAAACAGGGCAAGAGAGAGGTTGACACAGATGAAGAAGTACGTGGCCATCCGCATGGCCCAGTGATTATGAAAATGGTAAAGTCTGGAGAGGAAAAACAGTAAAGGTGGTTCTAACCACTGAGCAGGAGTTATATAACACTCAAACTTCTGTGCTAAGATGAACAGGGGCCGGGGCTGGGACAGCAGCTCAGTGGTAGAGCAGTACCCAGCATGCACCAGGTCCTGGGTTCCATCCCCAGCACTGCCAAATAAATGGGTAAATCAACAAATAAATAAATAAGACTCGTGATGGGTCACATGCCCTTTAGGTTCTCAGGAGCAGGGTGATATTACTTGAGCTCAAACTATAAAACACTAACAGAAAACATCAAGACGATGATCATATCTCAAAGCACACTTGGTGGACAGTCTCGAGCCAGCTTTAGCACCTTCTTCACGGAGTTGTTGTGACAGTAATAAGAGAACACTCTGAACCAGAGACTGACAAGGTGAACCCTCAGTTACAGTGACCTAATGCCATGTGGGCGTGGCTGAGTCCAATGTGAAAATGTGCACAGCCCGTCTCAACGCGGTATACTCAGGACAGATGTGGCTGCCACACGCCAGATCCCTGCAGGGTGGGACAGTCCCCCACTGCTGCTTGGCATTCTGGGCATATGAGGTGTTTGTTGCTTTTGGAGACCCTGACACCGAGCGCTGATGTAAGAGAGGGTTTTTCCTTACTCTTGCCAAGGGCTTGGTCTTAGTTGAAACTTTAGGGGGAGATAGAAAAGGCTGGATTCCCAGGAAAGGAGTGAATGTGTGGGTAGCATTAGGAGGTGACAGAAGGGAAAAAGAGAAGCCCTCCATGCACTCCAGGTGACGCTGGCTAGGAAGAAAGGTGGCCATGTGCGTCCAGCTTGGGCACTCCATCTCCTGGCCCTGGTGGTGTCCATTACCCCCGATCTGCTCTTAACTGACCGGATGCTCCCTGCACATGGGACACTGTGCTCTTAGAACTTAACCCAAACCACCAGGCTCAGGGGCTGGGCTGCAGCTCCGTGGTGGAGCGCTTGCCTAGCACAGGCTCGTCTCTGGGTCGGCTCCCAGCACCTCAGAACAAAACACTCTTGTGTTTTACCCAAATTATGTGCCGTACCTAGACCCCTCTGAAGAGTTTCTGTAGAAAGAATGCCTCCAGGTTTGTCTCAACCTCTAGAACTTAAGGTGGACAAGTGGGACAGCTAGATGATTAAATTACCTGATAGCCTGAGGGGAAGTTTGGAATAGAACGTTCCTGTTGTACTGGGCATCAGAAACATAGGCAGCTCCAAGAGAAGGTTCTGGAAGGGAGAAAACGTCAGCACAGGAACTAAACTGCTTTTTCCTTGTTGGAATGCATCAGGCATAAAGGGGAGCCCTGCCCCTCCACCTGCAGCCCGGCTCCCTAGAGGTTGCCACCATGAGCAGAGCCATAGGTGCCTTTCCTGGTGGGTCCCCTGGGACCAAGGATCCTGCAGCAGAGCTGGCCACGTGCACACTGCATTTTCTAGAACTCAAATACAGGTTCTCATTTGAGGAAGGAAAATAAGAAAGCACTGAACAGAATATGTACATGGCTTACGTGGCATATTTACACATCAATAAAGGTTGCATCTGTCCAAATATACATATGAGTATATGCACACAAACCCAAGTATAGAAACCCCAAATTATATTTAAGCCACTTGGTGGGTGATTGAAGGGATTTTTTTTTTAATATTTATTTTTTAGTTCTCGGCGGACACAACATCTTTGTTGGTATGTGGTGCTGAGGATCGAACCCGGGCCGCACGCATGCCAGGCGAGCGCGCTACCGCCTGAGCCACATCCCCAGCCCAATTGAAGGGATTTTTGAGGCGAAATCTGACAAGTGAATTATCCATGTCTTCCAAATCTACTTAAGGTAGATCTCTATACATACATGGAACTGAAAACCAGTCACAAGGCTTTCATGTAACTCATGGTGGGCACATTTCAGCCAATATATTCTGGACTTTACCCCCTGTCAGGACACAGAGTTGCATTCTTCTTAACAAGCAACTTATCATTCTGATAGTACTCATTTTTTTTTCTATTCAAACATAGTTGCATTACATATTCTTATGGAGGTGGGTACGACGGAACTCAGGGAGCTTAACCACTCAGCAACATCCCCAGTCCCCCCTCCCCCCACCCCCCCACCCCCCGCCTTGAGACAGGGGCTTGCTAAGTTGCTGAGGCTGGCTTTGAACTTGCAATCCTCCTACCCCAGCCTCCAAGTGCTGGGATTACAGGCATGTGTCAATGTGCTCAGCTCAACATTCTTTTGTATATTATACACACACACACACACACACACACACACACACACACAAGAATATTACACGTGCACACATAAATATCTTGGGGCCCTATGAGTGTTTTTGTAGGATTAAAAAAGTGCATTACTTCTTGATGAAAGAAGACATAGATATCCCACAGGCTTCCAAATGGTATGGGAAAGAAGACTTGTGCAGGTAAGCATGCGCGCACGCCCAAACACATACACACGTGCGTGCATGTTCTCCTGCTTGTCACTAAGGGTGATGTGATTTTAAACAGTGTCTAATACTGACCAGCCAAAGGGGCTTCTAGAGACTTTGTTTGCCTTTCCTTAGGACCAGGACTGCTGCCTCCCTGTGTGATGATTCACATTCTGATTCTGCATCGATGAGATAAGAACATACACACACTGACCAGCTATTTAGCCCTTTCCATAGACTTCAGAAAGAAAAATAGTCTGATAAGCTAATTGACTGCCTGAGCTATCCACTGTAAACAGAAGCCATCTTCCTGCCTGTTTTGAATGGGTGTCTCTTACTGGTCAGGCAAGTTAATCTTAAAAATGCATCACGTATTCATAGGGTCAAAAGATTGCCAACTGTATGCAGATGGTCAATCATAGTTCTATAAAGCTGTTAAAAATTATCCAAACAGAAAAGAAATGCTGGAATTAAAAGTTGATGCAGAACCATATCCTTAGAGATGGATTCACTGCTGTAAGAATGGATCGCTTTGGGAGTCTCACGCATTCCAGGGCAGGAGGACACTTCACCAGGGCACATTCCCAAAACCTAAGATGCACTATCTATGTTTTTGACACATTATACCTTTTTCTTTAACATATCTAATAAAATATTAATAGAAAAACTATTAATATCAATTATTTTTCCATCAAGCATCTTTAATATTGAGCAATAAATAGTTTCCCAGTATACTCTTAGAATTCTGTTTTAGGTAAAAACATCTTGTATCAATAAGAGTTGATTTGTTTCTAGCTTTTTCAGTGCATGCACATCAACTTTAAGAAAATTCTTTACCTTATATAAATGTTAAAATAGATTCTACTGTCTTTTATGCCTAAAGAAGAAAAAGAAAAAAATAAATATATGTTTAAAAAAATAAAGTCCTATTAAACCTCAGAAAGGTCATACTGGGGCAGCAAAGAATTCTGACTTTTTAAAAAAGTATTTACAGCGATATCTTTTTAAAGTTGCTGCTGTTCCTGGTTTGAGAAGATGATGCAGGGTTTGGTGTAGAGTGTGTGCTCAACGTGTACAAAGCCTGGATTTGATTGACACCCAGGAAAAGAAATTTAAAAAATGAAGCTATTAACATCCTTATGACTGGACCCTGAGACAGGAGCCCTTTGACACTCACAAGCTTGAGGTAGACCATTCACAGGCCCTCCAGAGGGAGGATGGGGAAAACCACTCCCCCCATCCCTGGGAGCCAGGCCAGGGGGTTATCTCCCTGAGACATCACCCAGACACAGACCTCAATGAGACCAGCACAGGTTTCCCTCCAGTGCCCCTGGCCATGCGGACACCCCTGGTTGTCAAGATCTGCTCAGGCTCTGTAACACCAAGCCTGCTCCAGGACAGCCCACAGAAGTGCTCTCGAGGCTTTCCCTGCCTTAAGAGGAGGCACATTTCTGACATCTGTCTCCACTTGCAATCTCCTCTACTCTGCCTTCTGGGCCTACTTCCCTCCTTCCCGTTACTGTGCAACTTCTTTCTCCTGCCCATTTCACTTGGGAGATGTTGTTCTCAGCAGATGAACTGTAGTAAGCACGCTTACTTGTACTAAAGCCATTTGTGTCTTCCCAGAAAACAAATTCTTTTCATCCAACCCAAGAATGTGACCTATCTTAGACACCCCATTCCAACACTTTATACTTTTCAAGTTCATATGGTGTATGAGTTGGCTTTCTGCCACTGTAAGAGCTGAGGTTGCTCATTCATAAAGAGAAAAAGTTTATTTGGCTCACAGTTTCCATATCCAGTTCACATTTGATTGACCCTGTTGCTTTAGACCTGTAGTGAGGCAGCACAGTATGGCAGGCAGTGCATGGCAGAGCTACCCACTCACCTCACGGCAGCTGGGAAGTAGAAAGAGAAAGCCAGGAAGGGACCAGGGTCCCAACATGCCCTTCAGAGGCACACCCTTAATGACCTAAGATCCCCCACTGGACCCCACCTCTTAGACATTCCACTACCTCCCAGGAGAGTCACAGGCTGAGGATGGAGCCTTTAATATATGGCACTTTGGGGAACATTCTAGATCCAAATGATAGCCTTTGGGAACCACTGTCAGTCTCTACCATGAAAATGGCAACCACCAAATACAGATGCTCCCCTGGAGGCACCTCCTACAGGCTGCACCAGCCCACAGAGGGCCCTGGTGGACACAGGGGTTCTCAGTCTCCATGGCAGGGGTCCACTCCCTGGGGAGCTTTCAAAGACCCTGGTGCCAAGAACACCCCACACCAGCCATGTCAGAACCCACAGGAGGCGGGACCTGAGATCCGCTTTTTAAAGTTCAAATGTGACTTGACGGTCCAGTGACAGTGGGAAGCAGGGTCTACACTGGCCTTTTCCTGCAGCTTCCCTCCTGAGGTTGGTTCTCACTGCACCGTGAGGGATGCACCTCCCTGACTCCCTTGTCTCCTCTTCTCATAGCTGTGACGTTTCCTCTTCTCCTCGAGATTGAAAACTGGATTTTAAACAGTTGTGTTTCCTCCCTCCCCTCCTGTCCCAACTTTGTAAGCCTTAGAAGGGAGGGGAGAGCACAGAAAGGAGGCACAGATGATTCCAGAGGTTCTCAGGGGAGAGCAAGGACGTTCCTTCCAAATGCCCAGCAGACACCCTCTTCAGTCTCCCCCTGCCCTAGGAGTGACCACCGCGAGCCCCAGATTCCATCAGGCAGGCAGGTGACAGAGCCGGGAATCTGAAGCTGCTGATGGAAGTGCTTTGAAAACACACCAACATGTCTTGATGATATAGATAAGAAAATCAGCAAAACTAGCCCTATCTCAAGGTCAAGAGAAGTCCCCACATGTCTTAACTTACATTCTTCCACTCGGGTTTTTCCTCCCAAGGCCAACACTCCGTCTGTCACTACAAACAGTCTTGCCCCCGTCTTGCCTGACTCCACTCCTGCCATAAACTCATCCTGCACGTGGGTAAACAGAGCAGGCCCCTGTTTCCCAGGGCCCCCTGTGCGAAAGCTGCCAGTGACTTCTCTTCCCTTAGAGCTACTCTCCTTTGCCCAGATAACCAAGTGGGAAATCCTTGGCTTGGCCTTTAGGGGCCCCACAATCCCCTCTCTCCAACGTTCTCTCCCTGGCTTTCCCTCCAGGAACAACATTCTCTGGAAAAAACAGATGGGATTCCTTGTCCACTGCCCTCCACGGGCTCCCCCTCCACACCTGATCTCATGCTCAGGTGCTACCCTCGCACTGTCCTTCCTTGGACTCCATCTCACACTGCAGTCTCTCCAGGAGGACGAGTGATCCCACCTTTCCACATGGAAAGACCACCCGGAGAAGCTGGGGCAGTGCCTGTACAGTGCGCATCCCGTACAGACAGCAGCCACAGGTGGAGGGCACCGGCCACTCTGGCAAGAAGGGTGAGTGAGTGAGTGACTGCAAACAGGCATTAGGACAAACACCTCGTGTCCCTCAGCATAGCCACTTGCAAACCAACAACACACAGGCCAAGTGCAGTCTAAAGGTATGTTTTGTTTGGCCTGTAGAATGTGTTTAGGATGTTGGCTACTAATTCAATTTTTTTCAAAACTGGAACTTACACAAAAATTTGAAATTATGATTTCTCTTTAAAAGATGGATAACATCTGGCAAGGTGGGGCTGGCTGGTTAGTTATTGCTGTTCGCCCCAATACTTCATCACCTGAACTTCATATTTTCCCGTGTTCTGCAGGTCAGCTGGGCAGTCCTTTTGGAGTCTACTTAGCTGATCCTGAAAGTCATGAGCACTGGGTGTTCTAGGAGGATCTTGCTCACATCTCTTGGCCATGTGCGTCCAGAGCATTGAGAGAGCAAGCACCAACACTCATGGGCTTCGCACACCTCTGCTTGTGGACATCTGCTAATGTTCCATTGGCTAAAGCAAGTCCCATGGCCAACTGCAGGTTCAAGGGCTGGAGAAATGGACCCTAACTGTATGGAAAGGAATTGCAAAGTCACCTTGCAAAGGGGCCTGCATTCAAGGATCAGAAGACTTGGTGAGCATTTTTGCAATCTATGATCAACCCCATGACACAGCTGGAGGTGGGTGACTGTGCTTTTCTTAGGGCAAGGGACATGCCCTCCATGTCATCACAAGCCCTGTCCCCTCTGTCACTGAATCATTCCCACCTAGCTGGCTGGTTTTATGTTGCTCTTGAGGGCACTGCAGATTAAACCCACACTGCTCTCTGGTGAGCCCAGGGAGCCCTGGCCAGCCCTCTGCAGGCTTCTGGTAACTGCCATCTTCCCCTGACACGAACTTTTCTGCAAATGGCTATAAGGTAACACCAGGGACCCAAGAGCTTGAAGACAGAGTAATCACAGACCTGCATGAAAAAGTTGAGGAGTGAGAACATTCAAATAGAAGCACACAAAATATCAAGAGGTGACCACAGAGGACAGTTGACAAGAAACAGCTGGGGCACAGGCTCTCAGCCCTGGCTGCACCTCAGAATCCCCTAGCAGCCTTCAAGTTACTGGTGGCATGAGCCACATCCTGACCAGTAAAATCAGAATCTCAGGGGCAAAGCTGAACAAAGTACCTTCCTAAAAACTTCCCAATGAGTCTGACCAACAGTGAGGTTGGGAATCCCTAGCATTGGGATATTTCTATTTCAACTCTGAAAGTGAGGGATGCTGATGCATTTTTCAGGGACTATGCAGTTTCCTGTTCTGTGACCCAAAGCTAACTTACAAAAGATTAACCCAGTCAACTGGCCACCCACCTCCCCAGATCTAGATGTTCTGCCACCTCAGAAAATATGGGGCTCTGCTGAGGACTGTCTGTTGGTACCAGGTGCATTACCCTTAGTGCCTGCTGCCTGGAGGAGGTCTCTGAAAGACCTGGAGTCGCAAAATCTATGGCTTCTGTAGACATGCATTAAACAAAACGGCTCACACTGGAGTCAGCCAGGACTCTGACTTATTTTCTGTTCTTCTTCTATTTGCTAAGTTGCTGAGGCTGGCTTTGAACTTGAGATCCTCCTGCCTCAGCCTCCCCAGCCACTGCGATTTCAGGCCAGTGCCACCATGCCCAGCTGTATTTCTTGATCTCTCAAAGTATTAGTCATCTGCATGCGTCTCTTATTTAGACAAAGAAATATGAAACACACAGAGGGAGGGCATCGAGCATCTCTGGCTAAAATGATTTTCTCTCCACTGAAGTCTCTCATGATCACAAGGAAGCCTGTCATTTTGTAGATGCTGGGACCAAGGGCAAGACTGGGAACCAAGAAACCATCTCCTCCTCCTGTCCTTTGCCTTCTCACTCATTCATTCACCCACTCACTCACAGAGAGGACTTAGTAGAATCCACCTGTTGGAAGGGGCCTGACTTCTGTGGGAGAACAGCAGGCCAGATGGGAAGCCCAATGTTCCACCCCACACATAAGGGCCCTGTGGACTCTCTCCAGCAGGCTACTAGCCCACTGGGAAGCCAGGGAGCAGGGGATGCCATTCAGCCCAGAGTTGAATGGCAGGGCCAGCCCAGGAAAGATGGGAAGCAGGACTAAAACACTCTGACCTCCTACACACTTGCATGGCCTGAAGGAAATGACCAGCATCACTGTGTGCCAGACACTGGGCTGGACCCAACCTGCGTGGTCATCCCACAAGGTGACTGCGATTTACCAATCCCCCCTTACAGAGGCTCAAGGAGGAGACCAGCCGGTGATCTGGAAACTGCTCCATCAGAACAGGGCTTCTTGCCTCTCTCTCCACCCTCTGTTTCTTATCCCGCCAAAGAACACAGCCCAGGAGCAGCTGCTTGGAAGCACCAAGTCATCCAGAGGAGCCTGTCTGTCACAGCAAACACAGAGCCCACTGTGGAGCTGGATCCCACAGGCCCAGGAAAAGCCAGGGCTGCAAACCCCATCCTGCGATGGGACCCTTGGTTGTTTTCCTGCGGGTACACAGCGCAGTGCGTGGCTCCGGAGCCAGGCCAGCAAGACCTGGAATCAGGTCTCCACGCAATCCGGCTCAGTCCCCGCGGATCGGAGGCCTCTCCTGTGGCACAGGCTTGACAGCTCCAAGTGACCCCCAACTCGCAGGGCTGCCCTCCAGCCCACTGTGCGCTTCTTGGCTTCGCAGCTCTCCAGAGCAGCCGGGCTCTCAGGGCGCAGAGGACAGAGAAAGCGCCCCGAGCAGAGGGGCTCCCTGCCCCATGTCCCCACAGGGTTCGCAGCAGCCGGTGCTGGCTTTTAGCCGGTTGGTTTTCTCCCGGGGCTTTTCTCTGGGGAAGCATCTGGCGCGGGGAGGGCGACTGGATGCGCTGCGATCCGGGCGCCCTCGGGCACCGGGGATGGCGCCCCTTACCTTTTGGGCGAGAGGCTAATCGCGGGGCTCCAGATATAAGCGAGTCACTCCCGCGGCTGGGCCGGTCCAGGGCATCGCGGCTGCGGCGCACCAGAAAGGGATGCTCCAGCATCAGGGCCGCGCCAGCGGACTCTGCCCCCAGCAGGCTGGAGGAAGGCCCCGGTTGTGCTGGGCTGTCAATGGGACAAGGCGGGTGGGCCCGGGGGCGAAGGACCTGCTCCGGCCAACGGCGAGAGCTCCGGAGGCCCCTTCCAGGACGCGCTGGCCGGGACGGGGCGGGGTGGACCGCATGCGGGGCTGCGAGGACCCCCGCGGGTGGCCTGGTCAGCAGTCCTTGGCCCAGTGTGCAGACTGCGCCCCAGCGGGACACTGTGTATGCCCTGCTTCGAGATCAGCGGAATAGGAAGGGAACCTTCCTCCAGAGCTTCTTTGGAGAATTAAATGAGCTAATATATGCGCAGGGGCGCCTGCTGCTGGGCGCTGGTAAATGTGAATTTATTTATTTTGTGTACTAGGGACTGAACTCAGGGGCACTCAGCCACTGACCATATCCCCAGCCCTGTTTTGTATTTTATTTAGAGACAGGGTCTCACTAAGTTGCTTAGAGCTTCACTTTTGCTGAGGCTGGCTTTGAACTTTCGATTCTCCTGCCTCTACCTCTGGAGCTGCTGGGATTATAGGCATGTGCCACCAAGACCAGCAGAAATCTGATTTTTCATGATCCTGTTCCTGAGTTTTTTTCTTTTAATGTTGGCTATGAATTTAAAATAATGATAAATCCTTCCATGCCACCAAGAGCCAGCAAGGGCAAGTGTTGCTGGACACCCGTACCAACCAAATTCCTGGTCACCTCCAACAGAAGGGCGAGGCCTGGAGAGGCTGTGACTGGCTCTGTCACCTGTAGGCACCTACTGTCCTTCTGGATGGTTCAGCAGGAATCTGCTAGGTCCTGATGGCTGGCAAGGTCAAGGTCAGAGAGAGAAAGATGGGCAGAATTACAGCCCCAAGGATTCTATCCCTTATCCCTGGAAGTGCATAATCTATTTCTTTTCAGACAAATGAGGAGTTTACAAATGTAATTCAGGTTCCTAATCAAGTGACTTTAAAAATAGGGAGGTCACCCTAGATGACCTGGGTTGGCCCCATGGAATTCCAAGGGCTCTTAATGTCAGCAGAGGACGGAAGGGAAGGTGAACCGCTCCAAGCCCATCAAGGACCCTGGGCAGGTTGGAAAGCTGTTACCTCCACCTGCAGGGGCAGCCCCAGGCCTCCAGGAAGGAGCAAGGTTCAGCCCGTGCATTTATGGGCGCCTGTGAGACCCCACTCAGAGGATGCGGCCTGGCCTCATGGACCTCTGGCAATACAGGCTGTGTGAGAAAGCACTTCAGTCTCCTCAGTGTGTTAAGGTGGAAACCTGGCAGAACGCTGGCCTGCGCCTCAGAGCTCACATCATGCTCCAGTCACAAGGCTGGCCCGCAGTGCCCACTGTGTGGCCTCAGCTCCTGGGGGGCGGCCAAATCCCACATCTGCAGCCCCACCTTTGATTGTTCCCACCCAGGCCCCACCTCACATCCCCTCTGAGCCCTTCCTCAACTTCTCAAGGCCAGCGGATCACGTCCTCTCTGGTCCTGACTCTTCATGAAGACAGCCACGTGGCACTTTGCAGATGTAGTCCCCCCACCCCTCAGGCCACAGCATCTGTCAGAGGAAGAAGACAGGCAGGCTCTATCTTTGAATTCCCAGCACCCGACCTAGAATGGTAAAGAAAATTCACACTGGCTGCTGGCCACGGAGCTGTCTACAGGATGTATCCAGGACTCACCTTCGCAACTGTTGATTGAATGGATTATATAAAACTGCCTGCCTGCTCTTGAGAAAGGCCAAATATTCCATTTCTATCTTAAGTGACAACTTATAGAATGGTTGTTTTATGGTAGTGTCTTTTAAAATAACTTTTTTTTTTTTTGTAAATGTGTTCAGTGTGAAGAGTTAAAACAACTAATCAAAGATCGAGGCCACTGTGAGCACATTTTGATGGACAGCCTTCCCTACAGCTCCTTATCTGCATGTACACAAGCAGGCACACATGCTTCTGTAAAACAAATATCCTACCTGCACCCACTGTGGATGGCCTTCTACCCTGCATCCCAGGCTTAGGTCAGACTTTCACCCTCTGTGTGGGAAGCCAACCTTACAGGTGACTGAGTTACACTCCCCAGCTGGGTGCTGAGGCACTTAGTCACAGAAATGGGTGTGTCTTGCTACAGCCCCATGGGTGAAGCTATGCTCACCTGTTCCTTTGTAATATAAACCCTTGCCCTGTTTAGGATAGAATCTTCCATGGAAGTGCCTAGTGTGTGTCCCTTCCTCTTACTGTGCCCTTGGGTATGGCCTACCCAGGTGTCAGTCAACCTGCTGACAGTGGACATCATGAAGATACTCAGCCCCCTGAAACCTGACCCCTTTCCTCACTTGAATAGCTTCTCCTCAATAAAAGGGGTCAGCGCGTGCTCTCTCTCTCTCTCTCTCTCTCTCTCTCTCTCTCTCTCTTTCTGCAGACCTTTAAGGTCAGAGGAGCTGTCACAGCAACCCCAAAGAAATAGGTATTTGTGTCTCTTGTGTGGTTGTTTCATGCAGCCCAGTTAGCCCAGTTTAACTAGAGTGACCCCTGAGCCTTTTAGTCACGAGAACAGAAACCCGGCACCTCTGTCCACAGGAGGTTCCTCCTTGATCTTGGTTAGTCTTCACAGGGAACTTTCTATAAGGCAAGTACAGGACTGAAGTTTGCTCAAACTGACTAAAAAGAAGCAGTGGGTTGAAGGGGAGAGATGTCCTTCTCTCTTCCTCTCTTGAGCCTATGAAAGTAGACTTTAAAAGCATGTGTTCCTGGCTGGGTGCAGTGGTGCACGCCTGTAATCCCAGTGGCTCGGGAGTCTGAGGCAGGAGGATCATGGGTCAAGGCCAGCCTTAGCAGTCTAGCAAAGTCCTAAGCAACTCAGCAAGACCCTGCATCAAGGAGGTTTACCCAAGGCTTCAGTGCCCAGAGGTTTTCTTGGGACTTGGTCACAGCCTGCGTGGCTAACCCGTAGACTGCCGCCTATCTCTGGGCTAATACCTTTGGTTTGGTTTCTCTAGAGGTTGGAACTAATACTCCATAGCCCAGAGCCCCCAGGCAAACTCCATGTTTCTGCCCAGCAGGACGTTCCCAGTCCAGAGGACCTCCCGGTGACTGAGGGCAGAGGCTAGAGCTCTCTTTGGCCAGGGTTAGTTCTTCACTACATACTTGTACTTATATTTGTTTTCTTTTTGCAGATTCTCTTCTTTTACTATTTATTCTCAAAAGGATAAAACAATCTAAATATTCACTAAGAGGGGACTGGTAGAATACGCCAGCTAGAAAAAAAAAATGGGGGATATACCTATAGACCATGAGGCGATGGCCAGTATGTTACTCAGCTGTCCATCCCTATAACAAAAGACATGAGATAATTAACTTATAAAGAGAAAATGGTTATTTGGGGCTCAGTTTTGGAGGATCTAGTTCATGTTTGGGAAGACCCAGTATATTTAGGCTTCTTAGTGGGATTGCTGGGTGGCAATGATGGGAAGCACGTGGCCGAGAAAAACTGCTCACCTCGTGTCCAAGAAGCAAAAGAGAAGATGAGGGGGCACAGTTCCCAAATCCCCTCTAAGTGTGTGCCCCCAGAGGCCCAAAGACCTCTATTAATTCTCCCTCTGAAATCCTCTACCACATCCCAATAGTGCTACCCTGAGAACCAAACCTTGAATACACAGGTTCCTGGGACACTTAGCCAAACTGCTGAAAGGAACTACTTAGTGAAAAGAGAAAGACGATGTTCATAGCAGCACAATTCACAATAGCCAGACTGTGGAACCAACCCAGATGCCCTTCAATAGATGAATGGATAAAAAAAAAAAATGTGGAATTGTACACAATGGAGTATTACTCTGCACTAAAAAAATGACAAAATCATGGAATTTGCAGGGAAATGGATGGCACTAGAGCAGATTATGCTAAGTGAAGCTAGCCAATCCCTAAAAAACAAATGCCAAATGTCATCTTCAATATAAGGAGAGCAACTAAGAACAGAATAGGCAGGAAGAGCATGAGAAGAAGATCACCATTAAACAGGGACGAGAGGGGGGAGGGAAAGACAGAGAAGGGAAATTGCATGGTAAAGGAAGGAGACCCTCATTGTTATACAAAATTATATATAAGAGGAAGTGAGGGGAAAGGGAAAAAAAAAACAAGAGAGAGAAACGAATTACAGTAGATGGGGTGGAGAGAGAAGATGGGAGGGAAGGAGAGGGGAGGGGAGGGGAATAGTAGAGGATAGGAAGGGCAGCAGAATACAACAGACACTAGTATGGCAGTATGTAAAAATGTGGATGTGGAACCAATGTGAATGTGCAATATGTATACGGGGTAAAAATGGGAGTTCATAATCTGCTTAAATCAAATGAAAGAAATATGATATGTCAAGAGCTTTGTAATGTTTTGAACAACTAGTAATAAAAAAATAGAAAAAATTTAAAAAAAAAGAAAAGAGAAAGTTGGAAAAGACCTGTACATGTCATATTTCCGTTTACCTGGGGGGGCTTGAATATGTAAACAGTCACTCATAATAAAGACACAAAGGAAGGTGATACTAGAAACCTTTTTAAAGGTCATCTCTGGAGAAAAAAATAAGGTCATCTTGGGGAATAAGAGAATGAGGCATCTCCCATGTGCAGATGCAGTTTTTAAATAGTTTGTATTACTAAAAGGAGAAATGGCTTATTCCAGAGACGGAAATACTCTACTCCTTGACTTGCAATGGGGTCACAGCCTAATAAATCCATCATAAGTGGAAAATGTGGGGGTGGGGTATGACTAGTGATGCAGCACTCACCCTGCATACATGAGGCCCTGGGTTTGTTCCACAGTGTGTGCACACACGTGCACACACACACACACACACACACTCACTCACACATTTTTAAGTCAAAAGTGCATTTAATAACCTCACCTATGGAATATCATAGCCTAGCCTTGCCTACCTTAAGCATGTTCAGAGGACTTACATTAGTCTACCGCTGGGAAAAGTAATCTAATGCAAAGTCTGTTTTATAATGAAGTGTCAGGTATGTCACATAATTTATTGAATACTGTACAGAAAATGAAAAGCAGAGTGGCTGTGTGGGTATACACTCACATCATCCCACAGTCAAAAGATTGTTAGCCTGGAGTGGTGACACGCCTGTAATTCCAGCAGCTACAAAGGCTGAGGCAGGAGGATTGCAAAGTCAAGGCCAGCCAGACTCAGCAACTTAATGAGGCCCTAAGCAACTTAATGAGACCCTGTCTCAAAATTAAACATTGTTTTTTAAAAGGGCTGGGTGTATTGCTCAGTGGTTAAGCTGAGAAAAAAAATTGTAAATTCACAGCATCATTAAGTCAAGGACCACTGTACACAAATGAGCCTGGGACATCTTGTCATGCCAGAGAGCAAAGGGACTGACCCGAGAGGACTGGTCATGTATGGAAGGATTCAGGGACCAGCTTCACTGGCCAGAGATGACATCGTTGGAGCACCAACAAGGGCAATCATGGCCACAGGCTGAAACATGAAGTAAGCTGAACTCTGTGAGTTCCTAATGACATAAAGAGTTCAGCCAGAGGGGGCCTGAAAACCAATTCATTATTTGGAGAACTGGTAAATGAGGAGAAGACCCAACATCTACCCCAACTTTAATCTCATTTAATCAAACTGTATTCAGGATACCCCCGGGTGGATGGCAGGAAGTTTCTCCTTACTGCTGTATTCCAGGTGAGAAGTGAAGAAGAAATGACCACGTGCAGTTCCTGCTGAGCTCAGGGGTGAGGGCCAGGGCCACCGCGACTCCTGACATCATTGGGAAGAAAAAATCACGTGCCTCTGCCTCCCCGTAGCACCTATGATGTACCCAGGCCGAAAGTGAACTTGACAAGGTCTCTACACCTAAACAATCACTGTGAAGAAGAGAGAAAGAAAAAAAGAAAGTGAGGGAGGGAGGGAAGGAGATGGAGTGAGAGAAGGAAGGAAAAGTGGGAAGGAGGGAAACAGAAGAAAAGGAAGAGGGAAGCCAGGTGCAGTGGCACAGACCTGTAACCTCAGCAGCTTGGGAGGCTGAGGCAGGAGGATGGCGAGTTCAAAGCCAACCTCAGCTACAGTAAGGCGCTAAGCAACTCCGTGAGACCCTGTCTCTAAACAAAATACAAAATAGGGCTGGGGATGTGGCTCAAGGGTCGAGTGCCCCTGAGTTCAATCCCCAGTAATAAAACAAAAAAGGCGTGAAAAATTCCTCTAGGCATGGATTTTATTATTACATGCAAGTGTGTGGAGTGGTGATCATACACACAGCACGTACAACGTGATTAGCATCGCCCTCCTCTTAAACGTTCACCACTTCTTAGTGTCAGGAAGCTCTAATCTCCTCTCTTCTAGTTCCTTATAATTTTGTGATACGCTGTTGTAAACCACGATCGCCCCACTGTGATCTAACTGCACTTGAAACCATTATTCTCCCCAGAAGGTAGATTTGAAGAAGAGTTTTGATTCTCAAACAGTCGGAGTACTGTTGATGCTTGGTATTCTTGTCCTAAAGTCCCTGACCACTGAATTAGCCACGTTGACTGCTGCCCCTCGGGGTAGGTTCCTATGGGCTATGATCACATTTTCACCCACTGGTCAGGCTGCAGCCCTGTTCAATGTGCACCTCTGTTTCCCTCACTTAACTCACAGCTGACAGCACTGTATCTCCTGCCTCAGTGAAGCTTACCTAGCATATTTTCCCCACAGGTAAGTCCCAGATCTTGCTCTTAGGAACACGACACCGCACTTCAGTGCTTGCTTGGGGCCACTTGAAACAGCAAAATCTCCAAGAAAAAAAATGCAAACATGCAAAAAAAAAAAAAATCGTGGACTCAATAGAAAAGGACACTTGTTTGTAGCAAGTGAGAACTGAAGCAAAAAGTCAGAGTACCACTTTGAATGACCTCAGCTGGGGGTGTGCACGTGAAAGGACCCAAGGCTTGGCAGTTCTGCAGATGTCTGCAAATTCCTGCAAAAGCGCTATGAGAATTGAGTACTGCGGGTATGGGTTTTGGAGTTGCACATACGTTTTAGCAGGTTGTCAAATTCACAGACTCGGGAGGAATGAGGAGTAATTGTATTTCATAGACCCAGGATTGTAGCTAGGTGAACGGACTTGCTCCAGGTAGGCCGTTTTTGAAAGAGCCATGGTGGTTTTCGCTTTAGAAGGGATATCCTGACCTGCCCAGACCACTGGACACCTGGACACTCACCATGCAGCTTGACCCTGTACTTAGTTGTCTCTATGACCTTCCGACTTGTACCTGTCCTACAAAGGCACCCACAGTTCCTACTATTTCCTGTTACCAGCCCATTGCCATGAATGGACCAGCATGCTATTTGCAGGATTTCAAGATTGTCAAGGTTCCTCTGAACAAATGGACAGAACCCTGAAGCAAGACAGTGAAAATATAAGGCTGTCCCTGCAATAGAAATGCAAATTGCTTTTGACTTCTCCTCTGACAGGAATGGGAAAGAGAGCCTTTACCAGGTCAATCAAACACTATGGTGAATGCCAAAAATCCATGTGCAGAGCTGCAAACTTCAGACTTCAAACTACAGTCCGACCACTCCAACATTACTGTAGCATTGTCTAACTTGAAGACATATATATTTTACTATATAAATATATTTTGCCATTTGTCTATGTGCTTAGTAACAAATTTGCATTTTTTATTTGATATAACAAAGGCTTTGATGTAATTTCTCTTAGATTTTGCATTTTTCATTATTATTATGCTTAACCTCAAACATATTGATTCTTACAAAATTGTATTAGTATTATGAACAATCACATGAAATGTTGTGAATATAATTATAGGGCTTTTTTACATTTAGCATGAACCTTTCCATCAGTGTGGAAAACGAAGAAAATTTCTTCCCGCTGTATAATCTGGGATTTGTAGCTTAAAGTTTGTTTTTCTGTGAATAAAATGTACTCAATAAATGCTTATATAATTATATCAAAATGGATTCTGCTGTCATGTATGACTAAAAAGAACCAATAAATTAAAAATATATTCAAAATGAAAATTAAAAGATGAAAAAAAACCTATGGTGTTTAGAAATGAAATATTTGGGAGGTGATTAGGATTAAATAAATTCACCCCAGTGAAGTCCCCATGATTGGATACAGGTGACTTTATAAAGGGAGGGGAGTGGAGATTTCGGAGGATACCCATCCTTACACTTGTGGTTCTCGCCATGTGAAGCTCTGCCCTGGCTCGGGCTCTGCAGCAAGAAGACCATCCTCAGCTGCTGCCCTTGCCCCTGATGTAGACCTAGGAAACAAACCTCTCCTCTTTATACTCCTCCACTCTGGTGCTGTGTTATTAGCGACAGGGACTGGATTAATAGAAGGCGAATGCTCTGTTTTAATCAGATCACAGATTCATGTTTTGGGGCACATTGAAGTATAAAGTGACCACTTTACTGTTCAGGGCCTGGGAGTTGCAGAGGAAGGTAACGTCATTTATATACTTTAAATGAATTTACATAAGCAGCAAAGGTTCAGTATGGTACTTGATAATGTCTTTTCCCTTGGTAAGTGCTTCAAACAGCAAACTCAACAGCAGCAATTAATGTATCCTTCAGAAGACACCCTGTAATCAATTAACTCATGACATTTGACTATTCAGCCTATTATTAATCCAAATTTAATATTCACCTCAAAACCAGTTTGCCATTATCAAATCCACTAAAATGTCCCAATGAAACAATTTTCCAAGGTGAAAAAAATACAAAGATTCAAGCTGGGGACATGTTGGCTTCTTAAGAGGGATTTTAAGATTGTAGATCTTTGTCTCTTCCCAGCAGCTCTCTGAATATGACCCCAGTTTCCTCATGTTAAAACAAGGGCATTGCATAGTCTGGCTGGCTCTGTAGGTCTAAGGCTCCCGTGTCCAGGATCTGCCTATTTTTAGCCCAAGGCATCTTAGGGATGAGGCCAGAATTCCAAATGAGGTTCAAATTTGAACACCACTAGTGGCCCAGGTACACAGTCTCAGAAAAAGACTCCAAAATGACTTAAAATTAACACATCATACCAAACTTTTTGTTTTATAAGTGAGAAAACTTAATTAAGGAGAAATTTCATGTTTTCTTCCGATTAACCTACTTATCTTTCAAAATTCAGTTCTGAGCTGGAGGTACACAGCTCAGTGGCAGAATGCGTGCCTAGTCAGTGGGAGGTCCTGGGTTCCATGCCCAGCACTGCAGAGAGGAAGAAGAGGAAGAGGAAGAGGGAAGGAAGAGGAGGATGGGGGGAAGGGAGGACCTGAGAGGAGAGACTGATTTAATTTAGCCATTCACCCGGAAGGTACAGCTGACCACTCCCTACTGTCATCAACATCAAATATTCACTGTGTGTCAGTTATCTGCCAGTCCCTGTTCTAAGCACTTAGGATTCATGGTGCACAGTGGAGACGAAAATCCTTGCTCTCAAGTGGCTTATATTCTAGGTGGGGGGAGGGCCGGAGGCACTGCACTGTAAATGTAATAAGTAAATCCTGCTGTATGTGGCAGGGAGCCAGGACTAGAGGGAGACAGAAAAGGACCATGGGGATCAGGAACACCAAGAGTGGGAATGGCTGAGTTTGTGAGTGACTTATTTAGTTAGTTAGTTAGTTTTGAGTTTGAGATTTTTACCTAGTCTGATAGCTTCATAAAGAGGTGAAAGTTGATTAAAAAAAAAACTTATAGGAGATGGGGAAACGAGCCAGGGAGTATCTAGAAGAAGAAGAACGGCAGGGTCCCACCCTGTGAACATTCTCCACCAGTTCAGGTCACAGTGAGCAGGCTCTTGAGAGCTAAGGCTAGGGAAGCTGGTCACACAGAGCCCTCGGGGCCACCACAGAGGCTTCTACACTCCAGGGTTTGAGTAGAGCAGTGACATGATCCAACTTCTTCCCTGCAGGCCCACCTACTCTGGTTGCTGTGTGGGGAATAGAACATGGTGGACAGGAAGAGAAACTCTGAAAGCCGGTGGGGGCTGTTGCAGCCCCTCAGGTAAGAGGCCAGGACTGCTTGGACCCAGGGCGGTAGCGGAGGTCGGCTCTGTGCTGAAAACACAACAGGGTGAGCTAAGAGATGAGATGACACTAATGGGAAACATGAGTAAAGTGTTTCCTTGAGTTTTGTGAGCAAACAAATCAAACCCGAGGACAGGGCTGTGGGAACTCCTGATTTATACCTGTCTGAAGTATAAGTGACAACCTACCACTTGAAACTGGCAATTTGAAGGGGGCGGGGTGTGGTCAGAGTCTTGTGATTCTGAGCTCTCAACTTGTAGTATCTGACACTATTTCCAGATAGAATTGGAGGACATTCAACTGCTGGTGTTCACTGCAGAACTGGTTGGTGTGTGGGGCTTCTCCCACATCTGATGTCTGAAGTACTGAGCGTCTGCATAAGAGGTAGTTGGTACTGAAAACCAGAGTGGGAAAGTGTTTTCCCACACTGTGTAACATATTGCTGCAAACTTTGCAACTTTAAACAATACACCCTTATTCTCTCACACTTTCCATGGGCCAGGAGTCTTTAGCTAGGTCCTCTGTTAAAAGTTTCACAAGGCTGCAACTAAGGTGCCAGGCTGTGTTTTCATCTGGAGGCCCCAGTGAGGAAAATGTGCTTCCAAGTTCATTCAGGTTGCAGACAGCTGGTTTATTTGTGGTTGTAGGATAAGGGATCTAGCTGTTAGCTTGGAGCACCCCGCCATTCCCAGGGGTCACTCACAGTTCTTTGATGTCAACTCCTTCAACACTTCCACCCTCTTCATCAAGCTGTAAGGAAAGCCTTCAATGTAACATAAAGCAATCATAGGTGACACCGTATCACCTTTGCTTTATTCTATTAGTTATAAGCAAGTCTCTGGATCTGCACACTTAAGTGCCTGAACACCAGGAAGTGGGACACGCAGGATCACAGTGACCTGTATCATTAGAAGTGTGTGTGCCCCTCATCTCAATAATTCTGTCTCCTGTTAGCTCTGGCATAGCATGGCTATTGTGACAAAAGAACTTCATTTTCTTTTTAAATTTTTTTTTTTGGTTGTTGACAGACCTTTATTTTATTTATTTTTTATGCAGTGCTTAGAATCAAACCCTGTGCCTCACACATGCTGGGCAAGAGCGCTTCCACTGGGCCCCAGCCCTAAGAACTTCATTTTCAATTTAAAGAAATCTAATGATCAATTTAATTTAAAAACCCATAGTAAACTCAGTTTCAGGAAAAAAAATTTTGTGTAAGTAAATGAGACTTCTTTTTCAACTGTAAATTTTATAAAATTAGATACAGATCACATATCTCCACTGAAAACTCAGTGTTTAAAAAGTATGATTGATGTTAATTGTAAAGATATACATCAAGTTTCAAAGACAATACAAAAACCAGAAATCTCTTAAATAATTTCCAAAGTGATGTTGAAATGATAAGATATATTATTAAAAACAATTTTATCTGCTTGTACTTATTTTTGAAAGAAACGAGTTACCAGAGGATTTTAAGTTGCACACGTGGTTCAAATTCTATTGCTGAGCAAAAATAAAGAGGTGCTGAGCTTACACTTGGCAAGACACCAATGTCAGCTAATAGTGCAAGGAAACATCTGATTAATGATAGATGGGACACTGTGGAGGGCTCAGAGGGGTGCGGACGGGCTCTCCAAGCACTGGGAAGGTCTCTGGAGAAGGCTGACCTGTTGCTGACACACCCAGCAGGACGCCCCGCCCAAGCCGCTGCTCCGCCAGCTCTTCGCCCGGTGCCCGCTGTGAACGCGGCGTTGCTTGACCCTCGCGCAGCGCCGTAGGCCGCGGTGCACGCCGGGCGGCCGCGATGGCGGACGTGTCGGAGAGGACGCTGCAGGTGTCGGTGCTGGTGGCTTTCGCCTCCGGAGTGCTCCTCGGCTGGCAGGCGAACCGGCTAAGGAGGCGCAACCTGGACTGGAGGAAGCAGAGGCTTCAGGACAAGCTGGCGACGACGCAGAAGAAGCTGGACCTGGCCTGAAGCAGCAGGTACGGTGGGGCCGGGCGCACCGCGGGGTGGGCGAGGGGGCGCGGGGCGCCGCGGGGCTTTCCTCCCAGCGACCCCACTCCCTGGGAGCCGGCGTCCGACCCAAACGCTCCGCACCCCGCGACCTCCCCGCGCCAAACCCCGCTCCAGCCCGCGCTAAACCCCGCGCGAAACTCCGCTCCAGCCCGCGCTGCGCCCGGCCGGGCCAGCCACGGAACCTCCCGACCGTCCACGAGAGACCGTGTCCCCCGCCCTGACGGCCCCCAGCCGCAGGGTCTGCAGCCCAGGGCTGCGCTGGAGCTGCCCTACCCGCGCCCGCTCCGCGCTTTCCGGGGTCCCTGTCCCTGGAGCCACCGCTCTTGGGGCCCAAGCCTCAGGAAGAGTCCTACTGTGTCAGGACTGCAGGACCTGGAGGGCGAGCAGGGACGTTAACTAGAGGACACACAAGTGATGTCAGCATGAAAGTTAACTTCAAAGATAAACCAGTGGCAAAGGAGATGAACTCTCCCAAAGACTGTGAAAATGGCCACTCTCAGTCTTGGGGGAGGCGTGGCCGGCCTGGCACCTAGACTCGCTGCTCCAGGGTGTCAGGTTCAGCTTTCTGGAAAGCACTGTGAGGAGGTGTAGCCCATGTGCATGCGCCCAGGCTGGGTAGTGGAGTTCCAGAAACCTGCCCTATGTAATAATGAAACGTTGGGACAGAGATTGATAGATAGTAAAAGTACTGGTCTCATTGTTGCTTAATAGAAAAAATGATACACTTTAATGAGAAGTAATAGGGGAATGAATAACTTTTGATGGGATATAATAATACTATTACTAAACTTTTGTTAAATGTTAATGTGTTAGGGAAAATATTTGTGATCAAATGGCAAGTTAACAAAAACAAAACGGAATAAAAGGTATCTTAATGACGTTTTTCTATATATAGTACATGAAAAAGATATAAAAGAAAACATGCTGAAATGGTATCTCTGTGGTGGAATGCTGGGAGTAGTGTTTTTTCTCATTTTTAAGTACACCGAATGCCTATGCCTTTTTTTTTTTCCAGTACTGAGATTGAACCCAGGTGTGCCCTATCACTGAGCCACATCCCAGCTCTTTTATTATTTATTTGTTTTTGTGGCACTGGGGATAAGTCTGGGGCCTTGTGCATGCTAGGCATGTAAGTGCTCCACCAGTGAGCCACATCCCTAGCCCTTTTTATTTTTTATTGTGACACAGAGTCTGGCTAAATTGTCGAGGCTGGCCTTGAACTTGTGATCCTCCTGCCTTAGCCTCCATAGTAGCTTGGATTATAGGTGTGTGACATTTCATCCCAGGTCTATTACCTTGCGAGAAAAAAAAAGTAAATAGCAATTAATAGGTTCATTTTTTTTTTTAGATTCTTTATCAGTTTGCTAATTTTATTTTGTAAAAAGGATCTATTGCCAAGATTTTTACTCTAAATAAAATTATTTTATATCAGTTAAAAATAAGCCAGGCACAGTGATGCAGGCCTGTAATCCCAGCACCTCTGGAGGCTGAGGCAGGAGGATGGTGAATTCAAAGCCAGCCTCAGCAAAAATGAGGTGCTATACAACTCAGTGAGACTGTCTCTAAATAAAATACAAAATAGGGCTGGGGTCATGTGCCCCTGAGTTCAATCCCTGGTACCTAAAAAGAATTTAAAAAAATAAATTTTAAAATGTACCAAAGAATTTGGCACATAAATATTTAAGTGACTTTGTATTGGAATCACAGTGGTACAGCAAAAGCAAAATTGTCTCCTGGTAGAAATGAAAAATAAAACTTGATGGAGTATTGACTTACTTACCGGTAACTTACTGTGGTTCTGCACTTAATTTTAAATTTAGTAGGACATTTAGAGAACCAGGAAATTTTTCAAAAGTAAACTATAAAAGCAGTTAGTAAAGCAAAAATAAAAGATGATTACAAAATTATTCAACTTGGGGACAAATTGATTCAGGAACCACTTGATACCTTGAATATCTGGAAAGGACGTTTTAATAGTATTAGCTCATTCTTTCTTGTATCCACAAAAGAGACCTGAAAAGAAAGTGGACGGACGGGGCTGGGGATGTGGCTCAAGCGCTAATGTGCTCACCTGGCATGCCCTGGGGGCGCTGGGTTCGATCCTCAGCACCACATAAAAATAAAATAAAGATGTTGTGTACACCGAAAAGTAAAAAATAAATATAAAAATTTTTTTTTCTCTCTCTCTCTTAAAAAAAAAAAAAAAAAAAAAAAGAAAGTGGAATAAATTTCCAGCATGATATCCATGGGACAAGGAATCACCTTTCTATTTGGGTCACTGAGTGTATGAATTTTGTAAATAACTCAGGTGGATGCCAAATAATAAGGACAGAGAAGAAGCTAGTGGAATTTACTTTTTTATCTACTTTATCTTTTGCACATAATCTGCAGAAAAGAAACCAAAGAAAGATGTGCCTTTTTGGAGGGGTACATTGACAAAGATGCAAGTAGTCTTTAGTAACACAGGAAGTCAGGACAAAGTCATGTAACATTCGATGCAATGAATACTATTTGGTAATAAGGAATAAACTTATGATACAACAGTGTGGAAGCATAACATTACATGGTTCATGTAGACAAGAGTTCATACTGTACAAGTTCATTTATGTAAAAGTTCAAGAGCAGGCAAAATTTAGGGTGGACAAAAATCAACACAAGTTTGTCTCAGGAGGAATGGGATGGAATTTACTAGAAAAGACATTGGAGTTCTTCTATGAGGTTTCAGTTATAAACACACATGTTTGTCAAAATGCAGCAGATATACCTTTTAGGTTTGTGCATGTCTTTGTATGTTTTACATCAAATATTCAGCTCTCTTAGTGGTCCCTATAGCACATTATTTAGGGGGCAGTGTATTGGTGACTGCGGTTGACTTCAAAATGCATAAAAATAAAGTGGGTTGATGGATAGATAGACTAAATAAGTAGGGTAAAATGTGAACAGTAGAATCGAGGTAGTGGCATATAGGTATTGCTATAAAATTCTTTCGACTTTATTGTATTATTTATTATGTTTATTTCATAAGGGGAGAAAAGTAAATAGACATAACTGAAATGTAAGAATCATAACTTAATATGATGTTTTAAACTGTCTCCGTTTGCCGTAGGTTGATAGTCTGCTTTCTGAGAGCTGATTGAAAGAAGCTCTAGAACCTAATAAAAGTCGAGATATTTACCAAAGGTAAAGTATGCTCAATTATTGGGTTTTCTTGGGACTAAGCTTATATCTCAATGAGTTGGATTTAAGGCACAGAAGTTGTTTGAGACTTTCTTGCCCTCTTTCCCTTCCTTTCTTGCTTTTTCTTTTTATTTATCTCTGTTTCACCCGAAAGACAAAATAATAATGGTAGATAATATTGAGGTAACAGTGAATAAGATTTTCTAAAATGTACTTTTAAATATTTCCTATCATTATCTAAATCTACCTGGTCTTAATTTGAAATGATAAGATCAAATAAAGAATAGTAAATATTAAAAAGAAGTACCCTTCATTTATTTTATACCCTGTATGTGCCGGGCATTATAGTCTGTACTCCTCAAACTTTTTCTTAAATTTTTTCAATAATACCATAAGGTACTTATTAACATAAATAAGAAAATCAAGGCTCACAGCAGTTAGTTAATGCATCTAGCATTACTTGGCTTTAAGACACTAAAGTTGGGAGCCTATGAAAATGTTTTAAGGTGGCTAAGAAATACAGAATTCCTGAAGCAAGGGAGAGCACTTGAGAACCTCAGAGGTGCAGGGTTTAGTCCATTACAACCAAATGGAAGGATTGCAGGGTGATGTCATGAAGGTCTAGAAGGAACCAGCTACACCTAGTGGTTGTGGGCTTGTTGCTATTGTGCAGCAACTAAAATCTGCTCAGAATGCACTGTGGTGGCTCACGCAGAATTACCCTAGACCCTTGGCTCATGTAGCCCAGAAATGATCAGAAATCTTGCTAGAAGCAATTTGTCTTTGCTTGGGATAATGACCTTTAATTTTCTTGAAAAGATACTATGTTCTCTATATGAGTAAGTAGTTTCTGGTTTTAATCCCTGGGAAATTTTAACATTAAATAGACATAACGAACTAAACTGAACTAGACTGTTAACACTTTTGCATTAAGTTCAGAACATCATTAAGTAAATCTGCATATTTGAGGGTATTTAAAGAGTTTATAGCATTCAGAAGAACATGAGAAGGGGCACCAGGAGATAAATAGTAAATACTTAAGTAATAAGACCATGGGGAAGAAAAGAAAAGAGCATGAGATTCATTCTATTAACTTAAATTATTTATTAGAAGCATTTGGAAAAGTTTTACTTAAGCCAGCAATTCAAAGTGTCTAAAGGCAAAGTAAAATATAAATAATTTTTAAAATGTCAAATGGAATTTAATTTACCATTATTGGCAGGATTGATTGTTTAAGGAATTATTTCAAATTAAGTTAATTAATAATAGTGAAGAAAATAATAAAGGTAATCGTGCTTGCTTTGCTAGATTTAAAAACAAAATAATATATACAGACTATATTTGAAGCCCTGGGGAAAGCTAAGTTTTGAATTTTCTTTTAAAAAATATTAAGCGTTGGGGCTGGGGATGTGGCTCAAGCAGTAGCATGCTCGCCTGGCATGCCTGGTGCGCTGGGTTGGATCCTCAACACCACATAAAAATAAAATAAAGATGTTGTGTCCACCAAAAACTAAAAAATAAATATTAAAAATTCATTCTCTCTCTCTCTCTCTCTCTCTCTCTCTCTCTCTCAAAATAAAAAATATTAAGTGTTTATGGGGAGAAGAGATTGAACCCAGGCCCCTTTGCCACATGGTTACATCCCTCGTCCTTTTTATTTTTTTCTTCTGTGACAAGGTCTTGTTAAGTTGCCCTGGCTGGCCTCAGACTTTCAATCCTCCTCCTCAGCCTCTAGAGTTGCTGGGATTGTAGATGTGTGACACTCCGCCTGGCAATAATAAGTATTTTTAAGCCATAGTTAGCTTGTGAATAAAATGATCCCTTCACAGTCC
The DNA here is from genome assembly GCF_052094955.1 of Ictidomys tridecemlineatus. Lineage (NCBI taxonomy): Eukaryota > Metazoa > Chordata > Mammalia > Rodentia > Sciuridae > Ictidomys > Ictidomys tridecemlineatus. The sequence continues at coordinate 30,327,279 of NC_135488.1, read as the reverse complement.
CTTAAAAATTCACACTGATGTTTGCAAGTCTGAAAATGTCATTTTGCCCTTATGTTTGATTAATAGTTAGCTGGTTATAGAATTTAAAATAATTGCTACTAAAACTTTTGAAGGCATTGTTGAGTTTTCTTTGCATGCAGTGATGCTGGTAAGTCCAATTATCGTTCCTTAATAATTAGCCTGTTGACTTTTCAGCCTTGGTGTTTTGAAATTTTAGCAGAATATATTTTGGCATTGTTTTTATCTGTTTAGCACCAAGTGGATAGTTTCACTTTGAAAACTCATATATTTCTCATGAGCTCTGGGAAATTTTATTTTACTAAAGATCACTTCTTTACTTCCATTTATTTATTTTTTCTGAAACATCTTTGAGTTGGGTATTGAATATCTTGGATAGATTGTCTAGGTTTCTAAACCTCTCATGAATACTTTTGTTGCTTGTCTTTTTCTTATGCCTGGGAGTTTCTCTTGACTTTTTTTTTTCCCTCCTAAATGGAATTGTAATTGAGGATTGGGTAACAAATACTGACAGTATTTTGTGTAGCAGCCACAATTAAGTCCATCAGACATTCCAAATATAACACTAACAAAAATTTTTATAACTTCTATGAATGTTTTATTTCACTGATCATGTTGTTCATTTACTAGTGTTTTTTCTTGTTTTCAGTCTTTTTTTTTATACTATCATATTCCTGCTTTCAGATTTTCTCCTTCCATGCTTAGGTTTGTTTTTAAGTTTTCTTCTGTTCTTTGAATTGTCTTTGCTTCCTTGTTGCTCGGATTCCTATTTATTTATTTATTAATTTTACATTTTACCCTTATGTTGCTGGTTTTCTTTATTTAGTCTGGTGGCCCTTTACTATTCATTTTTATTTGAGAATGTGAGCCTGGGTTGATTATTCTAGAGCCCTTTCTCAGGTTCTTCCACTGTGGCATATCTTGGTGTCTTTCCTGTTAGCACTATATGCTGAATGCAAATTAAGTTCTTTGCAGGTGGACAGGGCTCATCATGGGGTCAGGAACCAGCCTTTAGTCTGAGGAGCCTTCAGTGCAGGAATAGGTGTGCTGGAAAGTTCTTTTGTAATTATGATTCTCCCCAAATCATTTTATTATTATTATTATTATTATTATTATTATTATTATTATATTTTAAGAAGAATCTTCTGTTTCAGTGGGAAAACAGAAGGTGAGATAAGAGAAGAGAGCTAACAGGCTGAGGATTTCTGTAAATAAACTTTAAAAGTTGCTACCTTTATTACAAAAGAGCCTTAACTAAATGTAAACTTAATGAGAATCTTTGCTCTTTCCCCGAGTAATACAAAGACCCCTGATGGCTTTAAGATTGATTTCCCTAAACGTGCACCCATGTGCATCCTAGACAGATCTTCATGATCCTGGAGTGTTCTGCCGGGTGTCCCTTGTGCCTGTGTGACACTTGATAAGAGTGTCACTTGATAAACGAACATGCTTCTGTTTTTTCCATGAAGCAGAAATTTGTTGCCCTCTCTTGCTGGCCCATGATCCTTTCCCATTCTTTGCTGTTTGGGGTTATTACCTTCGAAAACACTTTAGTCATTTTTTGTTCGGTTTCAGGAGGCAGCGAAGATGGGTGTGTGCTTAGTTTTTATCCTGAACCAGGAATCTTAAGAATCTGGGCTGTTTGAGGATTTGATAATTTTATAGATATGAAGCAGATATTTTCTTGGATTGTGTATTATAAAAAAATCATTTTGCACTCTGGCTCTCAAGTGAGATTTCTGAGTTCTTTCATTCAACAGGCCATCTGTCAAAATAAGCAGCTTTACTAAGTCTCATCTGACAAAACTCTGCTGCTGGATTCTCCCAGGTGGGTCAGTGGCTCCTGATGTCCCAAGACCAGCGGTTGGTGACGTTCTGTCTCTTCTGCCAGCCTCAGCTTGTTGATGATGTCTGTCCTCAGAATTGCAAAGTCCTTAGGGGGCAGTATTTAAGAGCAGGAAGGGGAGGGGGTTTCTTAATGCCTTGCTGTAGAGGCTGGGGGCAGGGGGCATCCTGAGCATGCTCTTTTATGTTCTGTTGGCCAGCCCAGGTGTCCCCCCACCACCTGCAGTGGAGGCTGAGAACAGAGGGCAGGTCACAGGATAGAGGAAGCCAGAGGAGGGTTTGGGGCAGGCACCTGGCAGGGTCAACCAGTTTCATGTTGCCATTTCTCTTTTTCTGCCCATTTCACAAAGGACTTTTGACTCCTACCCCTTTTCCCTTTTATGTCATTTCACTCACATCTGTAAGAGAAAAACAGCTCCAGTAACACAGAAGTCACTTTTCAGAGAGTGAGAGAAAAGCCAGGGCTCCGAATAGTACAAAAAGATTTGATGTTTGAAAACTCCTCTGGGTGCCACGGCACACACCTGTGATCTCAGTGGCTTAGGAGGCTGAGGCAGGAGGATCATGAGTTCAGAGGCAGCCTGAGCAACTTAGTGAGTCTCCAAGCAACTCAGGGACACCCTGTCTCTAAATAAAATGCAGAAAAGGGCTGGGGATGTGGCTCTGTGGTTCAGTGTTCCTGGATTCAATCCTTAGTATCAAGAAAAAGAAGGAAAACTCCCCTATCATCAGTTGTAACCCATTTTTGGTCATTTTTTGTATCTCTTCTCTGGGTGTCTGAGACTTCAACTGAGATATATGAGCTGTCTCTGTAGCCCAAAGCATTGCACCTGTCCCGAGAGCCTGTTCAAAAGGGGTGTGTAGTGGCAGTGGCAGGAAGAGGCAGCCACTGCCACTGCCACTAGTCCGAGTGCCCACTCGGAGTCCGGGTGCCCACCTGCCCTCCCTGCTGCCCTCCCAGGGACCCACTGTGGTTCTTTTTAGAACCTTATTTTCTCTGCCTGGAATCGGGCTTGTTGGGAGACTTACACAGCTGTGGTGGGGGTCAGTTGTGTCTCATGTCCAGTTCCTTGGCCTTGGCAACTGTAGAGCTGGGGAGGCGTCTTAGAACCCAGAGCCCCTCCTCATTTTAGACTCAGGAGACTGAGGCCCCAGGTCCCTGACATTTCTGAGCCTGGTTTTCCTGCCCAGGGCCTTGGAGCGCCCCTTGGATCATCTAAAGCAATGGGTACAAAGGTTTTTACATGTGGATTTTTAAACATTATTTTTAACAGTAGCCAATGGCCTTGCCTGCTTAGTGATTGAATGATTTTTTTAAATAGCTTTCTAATTGTGACAACAGAAAAATCATTATATTTTCTTTTTTTTTTTAAATTTAGATGTATCCAGTTAAAATAGGCAATAGATGAGAATAAAAATGTTCTTCAAAAGCTAAGAAAAGTAAGTATTATGTGAATCATATTAGAAAAAAAACTTTTTATATAAATATTTTCATGAAGAAGAATGAATTGGAGTCGGTAAGTTCCTGGGTTGCATTAGAAATAAAGCCCAACCCAGAGGTGCTGAGTGGGGGCATGGTCTCCCAGGTGTGCTTCAGAGCAGAAGAGAACCTCCAGCCCTGCTGAGGTCTTCAGCATTAAGGACCCAGAAACCAGACACTGCCTTTCAAATGTGTGCATTGTATAATTTAGATGAGTTGCATTTTGGAGCCATTTTGATTTTAATCCCACTGTGGGTAGAGTCTAGCCCTCGGTGAGTGGAAGGAAGTCTCGTCTCGGTGGTGGCTCTTACAGCAATGACTGCCAGATTGGAGGAGCCAGCTTTACCCTTGGCCATCCCTTCAGGAGTTTTTTTTTTTTTTTTTTCCTATGGGCCTGAGTTTCATCTACGTGTCTAGGGCTAGAGGCTCATGGAGCAAGTGGAAGTCACCTGAAAGTGTCCCCTGCCTGTGTCTGAATCCTTGTTACTGCATCTGAGTGTCTCCTCTGCATTTCTGCAGTGACACAGAACTTTTCAACGCAGGAGGCAGGCTCGCCCCGAGTTTGAAAACCTAGTTAACCCATTTCACAGATGGGAAAACAGCCTTCAAAGGTGAAGAAACAATGTCTCTGTCAGTAAGCGGCAGAACCTGGGACCAGCCCTCTCCTTTCTGACTCTGGAGCCAATATCCTGTCAGACCCTGTCCCCTACTTGACTCTAGAGTGTCTGCAGTGCTCAGCAAAAAACAAAACGAAAACAAAACCATGTGGTTTTGTGTTTTCATTTGGCTTGCATTCCAACTCAATTACTTCACTACATTTCTTGTAACTCTGATGTATTTCCCTAAGGTAAGTATAATCTCACACTAGTCTTTATTTTGTCCTACAGCACTTACTGTGGTTTTTATTGTTATTTTTTTAAGATGAATGTAATTAGGAAACTAAAAATCATTTTTCAATGAAATATTCTCTCCTAGGCGGATGAGTCTGCACCCGTCAGGAACTATAATCAGAGAAAGGAGGAGGAGCAGAATTTTCTGGACAAGCTCACTCAACAGCTGCAGGCGCTTGCTGTGACCACAAGCAGAGAACATAGAACTGAGTATGCTATCTTCTTGCCTTCATTCCTTTCTTTCAGATATTATATTGCTATCATTTTTACATTTGATTCTGAAATAAATATATGCTATAACAGCATAGATATGAGGAAATGACCACAATGGTCTGAATAATGAGTAGTTATTGTGCATGATAGGACACGTCAAATCCCAAGAGAGATGTAAAGATGTGCACGTCCTAGTCTTTGCCCTCAGATTACTCAAGATGTAGTTGGGAAAGCAAATCAGAGGTGCGAGAAGCTACGTAAACAAGTGTTAAATAACTAGGATGACGCCCTGAGTGTCAGTGTTGATGGGTAAGGAAAATGACTTGCAGTGTCTACTGACAGGGTCCCCTTTCTTATAAATGTTTTTTAAAAATTTGAAGTAGACACATAATTGTTTTTCTGCTGGAGAGAATGTTAATAATCTCTCTTACAAATTACAAAAGACTTGTAGGTATAAACAAACCCAATTTGTAGGGAGCAATAAAATATCAATTATTTAGACCCTTCAAATGCTCTTCCCCAGCTTTTTACACTGTGGGAAAAATGGTAAGAATATTGACTCGAAGATTCTAGAATTTTCACTGAATTCTAGCATTAAGAATGTCAGAATAGCTGATATTTTACTTAACTTTTCCACCACAAACAACTATAAAAATCTGTGCAAATAAATAATATGCATTCTTTTCAAATGAACATATAACATTAGTCAAAATGAGCCATATAGGACCAGAGAGCAATTTTCAATAAATTTCAAAGAATTGAAATTGTATATATTTTTTGATCTCTTAGAATTTTATTAAAGCTCAGTGACAGAAAAATAACTAGATATCATTAAAAGTCTGCAAATTATGTTACATACTTTATCTGTATGATGCATTAATTCAAGAAAGTATTGCACTGGAAATTGGAAAATATTTCAAATGATAAAAATGTATGACTCTGGGGCTGGGTTGTGGCTCAGCGATAGAGTGCTTGCCTAGCACATATGAGACGCTGGGTTTGAGCCTCAGCACCACATAATACCTTTATTTATTATGTCCAACTACAACTAAAAAAATATTTTAAAAAGGATGTGTGACTCATGGGTTGCAGCCAAGGCAGTGCTTAGAAAGGAATTCATGGCTTCAATGAATAATTTTAAAAGATACCAAAAATCAATTATTGAAGCTGTTAACTTAAGAAGCCAGAAAAAAGAACAAGGTAAACCCAAGGGAAAGGAAAAAATACAGTGGGAACAGAAAACAGTGACATCAACAGATAAACAGTGGTGCATTCAGCAAAGCCAAACATTGACTTTTCTGTAAATATTAATCAAATTGATAAATTCTTAGCAACACTGATTAAGAGGAAAGAAATACAATAGTGATGAAGATAAATGGCTCTAGGTATATCCAGATACTCCAGTATACATTCAAGAGCTCTACCACTGAGCCACTGCCTCAGCCCTCATCCTAACTGGCTCTGATGGGAAGCTCACTGCAGGCAGACATTGTTCTAAACACTTTACGGATTGTCACTCACCTCATCCTCATGACAGCCTTAGGAGTCAGGTTCTGTTGTTATCTCAACTTTATTTATGAGAAAGGGAGAGCTTACAAGAAGGTCACCCACGGAAGAGAGAGAGCCAGAATCAAAACCCCCACTTGTGTTTCAAGCACTGTGTGAGAGCGCTCAAGCAGCGTGTCCTGAATGGGGGACCCAGGCCGTGGGTGGAGTGCTCTTGTAGCACAGGCCTCGCTCATATGAACCGGCTCCTTGTCCACCCTCAGTCCTTCAGGTCACGTGTGCTCAGCACGGTTGTGGGAACCATTAGTTGTACTTTCCTTTCATTGCTTTTTTTTTTTTGGCCAGCTCCAAAAATGGAACAGTTCTTCAAGGTACAGAGGTTCTGCTCCAACTGGGTTTGTATTCGCATGTTTTTCCAAGAGATCTCCTCATACAAATGCTTTTTGTAGAACTGATGTACTTACTGACAAAGAGGAAGATGAGGATTCTTCTGAGGAAGATGAAGAAGGTGAAAATGATGACGAAATGGAAGAAAGTGGTGGAGAGGAAGAAGAATCAGAAGAGGAAGAGGAACAAGAAAATGAATGTCCTAAACAAACAAGTAGAAAATATATTGCTCTTGGAGATTTTACTGCTCAGCAAGTTGGGGACCTTACATTTAAGGTAAGTAGAGAAGACGGGGACCTAGTGTAAGGAGAATGTTTCTAAAGGCTCAGTCTGTTTAAATAAGGGATTATGATTTACAAGCAGTAGTTATGTGAGAGTCTATTATTAAAGTTACCTGTTCTAAAGATGTGGCTTTAGTGTTGATAAATCTTAACAAGGGGTAAAATTTTATAATTAGTTTCTGAATGTCATATGTACCGAGTTATTCAGGTGAGTTAGGCAGTGTTCTAGCTGAGGTAGGGGGAGCACTATCACACTTCTTCCTGTTGGCTTAGACTTGAAGGGGCGCACGTCCATTCTAGGCCTGTGCATACATAAGTGGCAGGTGGGATAGAAAAATGAAGTTGTGGGGTCTTGTTTGTTTATGCAGAGCAGGGATCAGACCTGGCCTAGCCGGGCAGGTGATCTACCCCTGACCTACAGCCTCAGCCATGCAGGTGTGGTTTGTAAAGGATTTGAGACAGTTTTCTGCTAGTGAAATGATTCAAAGAAATTTTTTTTTTTTTTGATATTTATTTATTTATTTATTTATTTTTTAAATTTTAGAGTGAGAGAGGAGAGAGAGAGAGAGAGAGAGATAGAATTTTTAACATTTATTCTTTTTAGTTCTCGGCGGACACAACATCTTTGTTGGTATGTGGTGCTGAGGATCGAACCCGGGCCGCACGCACGCCAGGCGAGCGCGCTACCGCTTGAGCCACATCCCCAGCCCCAGAAATTTTTATTGAATATATAAATCTTGATCTTTTGTTTAACTTCAAAGTGTGACACTCATTAATAGTAAAATATGCAAGAATATTGTACAAGTAATATCTTTATTGTTTTTTGTTTGGTTTGGTACCAGGGATTGAATTTGGGAGTGCTTTACCACTGAGCTACGTCCCCACCCCTTTTTATTTTTACTTTGAGACAGGACCCCTTGCTAAGTTGCTTAGAACCTTGCCAAGTTGCTGAGGCTGGCCCCAAACTTGTAGTCCTCCTGCCTCAGACTCCCAAGTCTCTGAAATTACAGGCATGTGCTACTGCACTCAGCTAATACATTTTAATTCATAGGTTTTTTTTTTAACTTTTCCTGGAAAAATGCCACCAATACTAAATAATAATGTATATTCTAAGAAAGTCTTTGCTTTTACATGTCTTCAGTAGTGGAAATTACTGTTTTTCAAGGATGGATTATATTTCGTACATGAACAAGTATTGTTTTCAATGGACAAGTATTGTTGAAAACATGGATTAGGTAGGTAGGAACATTGGGTAAACTATTTTTGTTTCAAAATAGGGCTTAACTTAATAGAATCATTTTTCTTCAGGGATTTATATGATACTCCTGGAAGAAATTTTCCAAAGAGAGACTTACAAATTCAAAAATATTTTCTGCAATAATCAAATTGCTAGAATAAGTACGGGTCCTCATAAATGCTTGTGGAAATGGTCCCCATTTGCATGTAGAATTTGAATGTGTGTTGAGCAACCCAAAGGAATGATTCATTTATAGTCACAAAGGTATTGGGGTATGGCAGTAGGGAAGCATTTGATAAAAGTTAGGATAAATATTGAATTAAGGAAATATTTCCTTTTTTCAGTGTATATTTTAAAGCATTAGTAATGAAATGCTACTCATGACTAGTGAGCTTTATTTTTATTTTTAAATTTGTACTTTGTTTTGCGTTAAGAAAGGAGAAATTCTTCTTGTAATTGAGTTTCTGACGGAGGGGCGGGGTTATTCTCTGACACCACGGGTGTCATTTTCCATATCAGCTCCATAGCACCAGCCAGTGTCCAGCAACTCAGTTGGATTCTGGCCTTAACTCCTGGATTTAGCACAGGTGTCACACAGTAAGGGCACAGTTCCACTAGACTGCCCTATGTTCAGATGCCAGTCACATGTCCCAGCAGCCACTTGTACTTCTGACTGACTGGCCAAAAATTCAGAAGTCTCATCTCCTTCTGCAGGGGTCTCATGATTCCCTAGGGTGACTCACAGAACTTGGGAGAACACTTTCCTGTCTGTCCTCTGTATCTGAGGATACAGAGCAAAAATATCTTAAAACAGTTGCGTCTATATTGAACATGTACATTTCTTTTTCTTGTCATTATTTTCTAAACTATACAATACAATAATCATTTATTTGGCATTTACATTGTGTTAGAGATCATAAGTATTTTGTATATGATTTAAGGTATGTGGGAAGATGTATACAGGTCATATGCAAATACTGTATCATTTTATATAAGTGACTAGAGCATCCTTAGGTTTAGTATCCATGGGGATTCCTGGGACCAATCCCCTGAGGATACTGCGGGACAACTATACTTGGATGTACCAGTTTATTATAAAGGATGCAACTCAGGAACACCAGTGAAGAAGACGCACAGGGCAAGATGTTGAGGTGGGGCATGCAGGACCTAAGCGTGCTGTTCCCCAAAGCCTTTGTGTATTCACCCACCTGGAAGATACCGAAGCCTCAGCCTCCCGGGGGTTTCTATGGAAGTTTGTTTATTCTCATTAACTAAACCACTGACCATTGGTGATGAATTTAATCTCTAGCTCCTCCATCCTCCCTAAAGTTTGGAAGGAAGAACTGAAGGTTCCAACCTCTAATCCCTTCCTGAAGCTGTCTAGGGGTCCTCTAGAGGCACCTCACTAGCCTGCACACTAGAATGGTTGAACTTCTTAGGAATAAGAAAACTTCTTATGGATAAGAATTCAGGAGATTCCAAGAGTTTTAGGAATTCTTTGCCAGCAAAAGACACAAATATATATTTTCATTACACTCATTAAGAAGTAAACAAATAGGGGGAATTATTTTTAATATTTTATATTGTCTAATATATCAAAAATATCGTTTCAACACATGATCTATATTTGGATATTGAGTTACTTGTTTTATATTAGGTTCAAAATCCAGTGTGTGTTTACGTGGACAGCACATCTCAACCTGTGCTAATGTGAAGAGCTCAGTAGCCACGGGTGGCGAAGGGCTATGCACCATGCAGGACAGGTCTAGGTGGTCCTTTGGAAGGCAGCAAGCATTCCAGCTCGTGGTGACATTTATTCAGGGTGTTTGCAACCTATAATCACCATCAATTATGCCACAAAGAACCTAAAATTAGCTTCTATGAGTTACCAAAAAATCTCCCCAAAGCAGCTCACCTGAGGTAGCTGCGTCTTCTCCCACACATGGAAGGAGTGTGGAGATGGCTTTCTGGTGCTGGTTCAGGCCCCACCTGCAACTCCATAGCTCCAAGTGAGGCAGCTCTTCCTGGGTTACCTCTTTAGTTAAGTCAGTGGCCAAATCCTTTAATGATTCTGAGCAGCAAAAGGAAAAAGAGGAAAGAATCAAGAAATATGAGCTGCTATCTAAGGAGGTAAAAAGTTTTCTGGAAGTTAGAAAACTTCAGCCACGTCTCGACGACCAGCATATTTAGTCCCCAGGCCACACCTAGCTGCAAGGGAGGCTGGCTGGCCAGATGGAGTCTCAGCAGGCCCGATGAGTCAGTGGTTCTGCTAGAGAGGAAGAGGTGGAGGGTGGCCACCTGCAGCCTGTTTGGATCAGTCTGAATGTACCTCTTTGTAGACTCTTGGTTGTTCTTCTTGGGTGAAATCCTACATGCTTGTCAGTGCTTCAAAGGATTTACACCTTTATATCTTGATTTATTTTGCCAATTTTGTCTTGGCAAAATTATGGCCTCCTATGTCAAGAGGGCTTATTTCCCCATGCATCTGCCGAGGCTGGCCAGTACCAGTCTGTCTTAGCCTTTGCCAATGTGGTCAACAAAACAGCCTCATAGTTTTTATTTGTACTTGTGATACTCCCAATGAGGCCGAGCATCCTTTCATTTGATTTACTACCATTTGCGCTTCTTCTTTGTGGATAACCAGTTCAGTTTCTTTGACCATTTTTCAAATGAATTTTTTTAAAAAATCTTTTTCTTGATTTATAAGAGCTTTTTATGAAATTAACCCTTAGAACTTGGTGTTAATGGTTTCTTTATTGACCTTCAGCTGCGTGTATTTTTTATTAGTGAAATCTGCTAGCATTTCCATTTATGATTTTTTAAATTTTGGTATCGTAACTGCAAAGGGCTTTACTCCACCTTTATTTTCTCTTATCAAAGGTAATTCTTTTAATTTTTTTCATTTGAATAAATTCTACCTGGGATTTATTTTGGTGAATTTGCTGTTTACTTTAGTCTTTGTCATTGTTTCACATAGTGAAGTTATCAGTCATGGGTTGAAATTTTTTCCCTGTCGCATATAAATTCCCCTCTGTGCCTGAAAGTTTCTGAAAGTCGTAACATTTTTATTGGTTGATTTTTGTGTTAGTTGGAAAGCACTTCCTGTTTCAACACTTTTCCAGCCCTGTGACAAAGAAGAGGAGCAGGCGACAAGTGAAGAGGGCAGTGAGGAGGACACCGGGGGGGACGGAGGGTGAATCCGAAGCTAATCAGAGGTACAGAGCGCGGGAGAGCGAGCAGCTTCTGCCGACTTTTTATTTATTTTTACTATTAAAATAATGCAAGATTTTCTTGAAATGGAGTCAACTTATACCCAGAGAGCTTTTCATATTATTGTTGACCTAAAGGTCATGGCTACTTTAGTTCTGTAATTATTTTTAGTGCATTTAGTTCTAGCTTGGCCTCGCCTAGAGATTGTTTGGTCTTCAGAATCTACTGAGTGTTTGTACTTGTTCTCTGATTCGTGTGGTGAGGGGCAGAGGCTGCGCCTGCACTTACCTGCTCTTTCATTTCCCCAGAACTGATACTCGCCGCAGTGCTGTTCAAAAAGCTATCTCAGAGGTTGGTATCTGCTGTCTTATTAATAATACTTTATATTTGATGTCTTATAATATTTTTGGCAATGAAGACATTTGGGATGTCCTAAGTGTTCTATTACCTTTAGTTCTGGTTGAGTTCAGATTCAAACCAGGATGGAGACTCTTCTAGACTGCCTAGATCTACCCAGGCTCAGGTGTGGAAGGTGCAGGGCAGAAGGCTTCTCTTTCTGCCTTAGCAAGCCTGAGCTGCAACCAGCATTTCTCATTAGGGCTTCTGTACAAGAAGAGTAGATCATCTCATTCATGGTGTGATTTCAGAGCTCGGAATCTTTCTCATTGATCCTATCCAGATTATTTATCATTTTGGCAAAGGCTGGCATTAGATTTTAGTTATTATTTGAAAAGTCTGAAAAACCCAGAAAGGTAAGACACTATCTGTAATACTGTCATTTAAAAAAAATGACACGACAAAATGAAAATTCTCCACCCCGTGAGTAATCACCATGAACGGTTCAGTTAGCATCTTCTTGACCTTCTACTGCTCTTCTAACTCCCAAGGAGATGCTAGTGGTATCATCTGCTGAAAGGCAGTGCAGTTGGGGTGGGGGTGGAGCAGGAGCATTACAGTCAGAATGTACTTGAAGCAGTGATCTAGAAACACAAAGCTCTGCGCCCAGCACTATGTGGGCCCCAAGTCCTTGTGAGAGTGCAGATCCAGTGATGGCCACGTCCTCTCAGGAATTGGGTCACGTTGCAGCACTTTGCCGACACGTGTACGTGGTGTTTTCCCGTTGGGTTGGGCTTGCTGTGGTGCTGAAGGGACACAGTGGGGAGGTGAGGAACCATGGATGGAAGCGAGCAGACCACTTTTGTTTGTCCTCTCTTCGGCAGATGAACACCGTGGGTGTGTTAACCAGCATGGGGGCTATCCCCGCAGGCTTCAGGCCTTCCACACTCTCCCAGCTGCTGGAGGAAGGTACGGTGGCGCTCGGCCTCTGCAGCCATGCTTGGAGGCTAATTTTTCTCTGGTAGCTAAAACAAGTTGAGGAAGATGCCGAGTCTCACTTCTCTTTGGAGCACGTCCTTTCCTTGTCCCTCTTGTGACCATAAGCAAGGACTCCAGTTCTATGAGAGGGCCATCTGTTTACCTGTGTTGTGGGCTCCAGCCCTTCCCTATTCTCTTTAATTGCCAGCCCTTTCCTGCTCTCTAGCCTGCCTGTCCTGCCTTCCCCTGCCACCACTGTGAGCAGCGCACCACAGTGCCAACGGCCCATCCCGTCCCAGCATAGTGCCACCAGCCCATCCCATCCCAGCGAGGAAGCCTCCCTTCCTCTGCTCCTCTTCACAGCAAGTGCTCTCCTGGAGCGTTCCGTGGGCTTTCTGATTGCTGTTCACCCTGGATTTCCCGCTACTTGGCAACTTTTGTCTAGAAGCTCATTTTGAAGGGGAGTCATGAGGGGCAGGCTGGCTCCTGTGTGCCTGAGCCATTAACTGTGGGTGGAAGGGCTGCTTCAAGGTTCCTTCTGCTGGGAAGGTTCTTCCTGCCCCTTCCCATCCTGTAGTCTCAGGGTCCCTTCTACCTTGGCAGCGATGCCCGCTCTGGCAGCGCGGCTTCCCTCCCACCCTGTGAGCACATGCACTAGTCTCATGTGCCTACTTCTCTGTTTCCCTCACTCAGCTGTGGTCAACAAGGATTCTCGGCTCCATTTGCAGCTCCTAGCACAGCCCATGGCACAGGGCAGGGACTTAAATGATTTCTTAAACAAAAAAGTGATTTTATAATAAATATTCTTCATGATAAACTATGGAAGAGAAGTATAAAAATGCTTATGTATCTCCCATATCCTGCGTGGGCAAGGGAATGGCTTCCCTTCGGAGGGATGGGCTGGCTGGGAAGTAATAGTTAAAAAAAGTACCACGAGATGACCTCAGAACACAGGAAAGCAGTTTCAGAGCAGGGGCATCAAAGGGCAAAGCTGACCAGATGGGTCTAGCTCCTAACAAAGAATGGAGCCCGCGCTTGCTTTATTTATATTGGAACACATCAAAGACTTTTGGTAGAAAATTCTTCACCAAAGCAGGATAGAGGTGGGGACAGGTAGGCTGCTTCATTCCTGACAGGTCATACCCATCTCCGGTGCTGCGCAGGACCTTTTGGCAGAGTGGAGGGGGAGTTCACTTGCATTGGGTGGTCTTAATAGCAGAAGTGCCACTATAAGTTCCCAAATACGAGACCTACCCCCTCGCTGGCTTAAGTGTTGAAAAGGTCCTCGTGCATTTTGTGGATGGATTCCTGCACTTTTGTGTTAAGAAGTAAAACTAGGTTCTGGGGCCGGGCTCAATGTAGAGCGCTTGCCTAGCACATGTGAGGCACCGGGTCCATCCTCAGCACCACGGAAGAGTAAATAAATAAAATGAAGGTATTTTGTGCATCTACAACTAAAAACATATATGTGAAGAAAGAAGCAGGGCTGGGACTGGGGCTGGGGCTCAATGGCAGAGCACTTGCCTAGCATGTGTGAGGTACCAGGTTCGATCCTCAGCCCCACATATAAATAAAAATAAAGTTACATCAACAACTAAAAAAATTTAAAAAAGAAGCAAAACTAATGGTTATGTATTTTTTCTAAAATATATAAAAAAATGTTACACATTTCTGCATTTTATAGAAATATTTGAATAAATCATCTTCACTGTGAAGCATGTTGTTGGTCTAAACTCTTTAAGATCTTCCTTAAAACTATCTTAAAGTAGTCTTTTATCAGTTTTTATCTTAAAATTTTGAGCATGATTCTATCTTGGTTCATCTGTCTTGGAAAGCAAGTTGCTAGTAAGCCCCTTGGCATTTTGGAAATATCTGTTTCCTAAATTTGTAGCATAATGTCTTAGACTTTTGGTTTTGAATTTCATTCTTCTTTTTATAAGAAAATAAAGGAAAGCTGTTTTTTCAGGGAATCAGTTTCGAGCAAGTTACTTTCTGCAACCTGACCTCACGGCATCACAGCTGGCCTTCAGAGATCTGATGTGGGACGCGAAAACAGGCACTGTGAGTACAGCGACAACAGAGATGCTGCAGCCTGGCTGCCGTTGTCCTGGGGCCAGCACATGAGTGACATGTGGCTTTAAAGCAGTGGTGTTCACATAGCCAAGGCAGCACCTAGACTTGGTCCCCTGACTCTGGTTTCTCTTAGCGGTTGTGCCCTTCTCCCATGGCCACAAAGGATGTAATACTGAGTCTCCCTGTTCATCATGCTTTACCTCAGTGTCTTCATCTGGGAACAGGGATGACAGTCCTCCTAACATCGAGCGGTTGTGAGAATTTATGAAGGCTTTGGCAGTGCCTGGCAGAGTATGAGAACGCAGTCAGTGTTGGCCAGCACTGTGCTTTGGATAGGTGCCCCACGGCCCATGGGTCAAGGCTTGCTGCCAGCCTGGGGGCTATTGGGAAGCGGTAGGACCTGGAGCTGGGGCCTAGTGAGAGGAAGTTACATGGCTGAGCCACACCCATGAAGGGATTGTAGGACCCCAGCCCCTGCCTCTCTCCCATCTGCTTCCTGGCTGCTGCGAGGTGACACATCACGCCACCATGTGCTCCCCGCTCTGATTCTCTGCCTTGCCACTGGCCCCAAAACAGTGGAGCCAAGCGAACATGGACTAAGACCTCTGAGACCAAGAACTAAGCAGACTTTGCTCTCTGCGAGCTGCTCATCTCAGATCTCTTGCAGTGGGAAGCTGCCAGCTCCGTCAGGAAGAGTGGAAGTGACATGATCTTAGTTGAGTGGGAATGAAAAAGTCGGCAGAACCTCATGATCACACTTTTTGGGTACCACCAAGAAAAAAAGATTCTTGCTATGCCAGTATTTGAAGTAGAATATGCTCTTGATCTTTAATTCTACTTTATATGTGCCTGTAACAGATATAAACTGCATTAGAGTATGTCACTCTCTTCCCATTTACCTTGACTTTACCCCTCAGTGTTGGCCGGGGTGGTAGGAAGGGGGGTGCAGAACTTGGTGCCCCTAATCCTCTCACCCTGAGCATCAACTGGCACCTTAGTAGGAGGTGCTGTATTGCGATTGGGCAGAGGGGCTGCTTGGTGCACCAGTGCTTGAGCAGATCACAGTTAATGCCGTGAACTTGTGCCCGGGAACTAAAAACCCAGCTCTCATTACTTAAATAAAAAGGTGACAGATTATTGATATTATCTTATCTTTTGCAACAATATAAATTATTTAAATGAAAAGGCTTGTGATCATAAAGCAGAATGTAAAGTTTAGCTGATTGAAGCTGTTCTTTAAAAATAAAAATACAGAATGCCAGTTTATGTATTCACAATCTGACCTTTATCTGTGAAATAGATTTGAACAGTCAGACCAAACATGACATTCTATGTCAAAGCATCTAAGAGCCAAAGAGGAGGTAGCTGGGTGACATTAATGCCAGGTATCTTGGTTGTCATGCTAGGGTAACTCTTTACAATTCCTCACATCGTATGGGAATGGACCTGGAGACTAGAATACAGTGATTCGAGGGTCAGGTCATATATTTTACCTGCTAGTACTAGTAGTCTTTCATTGAAGTTTTTAAGTAGTTAAGAAAAAAATGCAAATATTTCAAATATAACTTTATGCAAAATTTACCTGAAATAACTGGGTTTGATTTTGAACAGACTATTGAAACTCTGTGTATGTATATCCATGTAAAAGTTTTCCTTTTTGTATTCTATGTATATCTTCTTAAGCTGTATTTTACAAATGATGCTTTGGAAATGGATTTGTACCACTATTAATAGGTTTTTATGTTTTTCTTTCAGATTAAGTCAAGGCCAAGTCGTGTTTCCTTGATCCTCACCCTGTGGAGCTGTAAGATGATTCCTCTCCCAGGAACGAGCATCCAGGTGCTCAGCAGACATGTTTGCCTCTGTCTGTTTGATGGCAGTAAGGTAAGCTCACTGAGTTGAACCATCTCACACAGGATGATGGAGAAGCCCTTGTGTGGTACCACACATTAAATGTGGAGTGCGCTGTGTGTGTGAGTGTGTGGTACCGCAGTGGGTTAACCCTGGCTCTTCAGTGTGTGATGTTGGTACACACACAGTTAACCCATCTGGGCCTTAGATTTCTTCACTTATGAGAGGGACTGGTACCTGTCTTCTAGTGTTGTGTACAGTTCAGGTCTAAGTATAGAGCATTGCATTTTTGAAAATGCAATGTATATCCAGCTCCCCAGGCAAGATATGGAGCATCGCCATTTCCCGTGAGGTCTCCTGGAATCCTTTTCTGCTCAGCTCTTCCCTGATTCCTAAAAGACCATTTTTTACCTAATACCAAATGATAGTCTGAATGACTTCTAAAAAAATAATGTATCTTTCATGAGATGTAGCTTAAGTGGTGCTTAGGTAGAAATTCGTAGCTTTAATTGCATATACTAGAAAGAGGGAAGGTTTAAAATCAGTGATCTAAGCTGGGAACTTAAGAGACTAGAAATTGAAGAGTGAATTAAACCTAAGAATGTAGAAAAGAGGAAATAACAAAAGAGTATAAATTAATGAAATAGAAAACAGGTGGACAGAAGAGAAAATCAATGGAGATGAAGGTTGATTCTTTGAAGAGATTAATAAAATTGAAAGATGCCCAGAAAGACTGACCAAGATACTTTAAAAAGAGTGAAAGAAAGCCGGGCGAGGTGGCACATGCACACCTGTAATCCCAGCAGCTCTGGAAGCTGAGATAGGAGAATCGCAAGTTCAAAGCCAGCCTCAGCAACAGTGAGGTGCTAAACAACACAGTGAGACCCTGTCTCTAAATTAAAAAAAAAAAAAAATAGGGCTGGGGATGTAGCTCAGTGGTTGAGTTCAATCCCTGGTACAAAAAAAAAAAAAAAAGAAAAGAAAACAAATTATCAATATCTCCTATTGAAATAGAAATATCATTACTGATCCTGCAGACACTGAGGACAATAAGGGATATTATAAGGAATTGTATGCCAGTAAATCTGACAACATTGATGAAATAGATAATTTTATAAAAAACCATAATTTACTGAAACTGACATAAGAAGAAATAGAAAATTTGAATTTCTCTTTTAAAGAAATTATAACTTCAATTAAAAAACTTCCTACAATGAAAACTCCAAGTCCTTATGGCTTCACTCTAGTGACTTCCCGCAAACATTTAAGGAAGAAATAATACCCATCTTATGCACTCTCTTCCAAAGAATAGAAAAGGAGAAAACATTCCCTAACATATTTCCTAAATCTAGGAAAAACATGACACCAAACGATGACATTACAAGACCAGTATCCTTCATGGATATAGAAACTAAAATCCTAAACAACATTCTCAAGTTGGATCTAGCAATTTATAGAAAGGACAGTAGGTCACGACCAGCTGGAATTTCTCCCCATGTTCAGATGTACACACCTGTGCATCCAGCATTGGATATGCGAAATTGTAATGTTATTTCATCATATTAGTAGACAAGAAAAAATCATGTGAACATCTCAATAAACAAAGAAAAAACATTGACAAATTCCAGTGCCCATTCACGAGTTTTAAGAAATTCCCTACAAACTAGGAACAGGTGGGAACTTCCTCAAATTTATAAAGAACAAGAAAAACCTAAATTTCTATCATTGACAGTGAAATGTAGAAAAAGATAACTCAGTTTTTTAAATGAGCAAAAACTTGAACAAGCCCTTCAAAAAGAAAACATGAGAAACCAATAGGCATATAAAAATATACCTAACATGTAATACATTATTAGGGGAATGTAAGAGTTTACAGTGAGAGACCCACTTAGATGCTCCATACAAGAAGCCCACCTTAAATAGAAAACGTAAGTTAAAGGGAGGAGGGTTCCCTATTCAAGATATTAATGTCAGGCTGGGAATGTGGCTCTGTTGTCTCAGGCTTGGGGCGGGGGCAGAGCCATGAGCTGGAAGGACCCCATGTCCCTGTGAGCCCTCTGCTGGCCAAGAATATCCCCCTGGGCCTAAAAATATCCCCTGGGCCAGGGATGAGGAAGACACTGCCTGGGTCAGCCCGATGGATGGCTGGCATTCCACATGGCAGCCAGGAAGTGCGCCCAGTGCTTCTAGAAACTTGGTATTCCTTAAGACTGGCCGCTGGAGACCCATACCACTCATTGACGTATTCTCCCTACTGGAGTCTAATACTCCCATGCCTTGAGGCTTAGAGTGATTTCACATCGAATAGCAAAGGAGGGCATGAAGGCAAGTCCACCAAATGTGATCATCGTGGGCCAGTGCTGATCAGAGTTGTCACCGTCACCCGGAACCTAGGAGCAAACCGAGTTCCTGGCAGGAGGCAAAGGAGAAGGAGGAGAACAAAACTGACGCCAGGCCAGCCCGTTTTCATATTTGGTCAACAACAAAAAGTCAGTATTCTTGGAGATCCATTTTGAATTATGCCTGGATAATTTTTTCATTCACATACCACAGCCTGAAAGTGTCCAGCCAGAGTCTACTTTGTCTCATGAGCCAGTTTTGAGCTGTGTGACTGACAGTATGCTTGATGCCCCAACTCTTTTACTTTTACTTCCTAGAGAATCGTATCTTTTTTAAAAACTGAAATGATCAATTATTTTCAAATGATTAGCACAACCCCAATTGTTTTATGAGAAGCATTTAATAAGATACTGTGCTATTACCAGGTAGACTTGATCTTCATAAATTTTTGTAACTTATACTCTGAATTTAATAGTTACTGTGCTAAGGGCATATAAAGATTGTAAATATGGAAAAAACTAAAAAATGTTGCCATCTTAAAATAGGACTTGCCATCTTAAAATTGGACTTTATCCATTTGTTATGTATTCCTCTGATGAACTGAATTTAAGCTTTGCATATAAACCTTTTTTTTTTCCTTAAGTAAATGAAGACAGACATTATATGAAAAAGAAAGAAGCAAATGCTTTTGAAGAGCAGCTATTAAAGCAGAAAATGGATGAGCTTCATAAGAATTTGCATCAAGTGGTGGAGCTGTCCCAGGAGGACCTGCCGAGTGTCCAGGAAAAGCCTTAGGTACAGACATGCTCTGACCTGGGCGTCCTGTGCCCAGCGGTGGGGATTGTTGGCTCTCTAGGCCCTGTTTTAGAGTTAATTCTAGCTAGTAACTTTCCAAAATTTAAAATTGTGTGATTCAGAAAGACATTCAAATGAAGAATGAACAAAGGAATGTAGAGAATAGAGGGCTGAGGTTTCATGTATGTGTGTGACCATGCTTATATATTCACACATTAGCACTTAGCGTCCTTTTTCTGGCTTTCATACAATGACTATAGACTTCCAATAATGTGTCATCTAGACATATTTCTGTTTGCCATTGTCTTGTGTGGGAAGAAGAAATAGGGATGAATATTACAGCCACATATTTTCTTGAAATTATTTATGAATGGGAGAGATTGGGAATAATTTAAGCTATATTACATTTGCTTATCTTCCACATTGTATATGTCTGTCTGTGACATAGGATACTTTAAAGGTAAAGCTTATTTAAATGCATGTTTTTAAAATGATAGAAAATTCATGACTGCAATGATTTTTTTTTTAATATTGAATGAAAGGTGTGTGTGTGTAATATATATATATATATATATATATATATATATACATATATATATATATAATGCAAAATCTATGCCAGAACATTCACTAGATATAAGTATGTATACCCAATTATGGGGAGCCACTCTGAATGATTTGCACCTTCCATCCTGGAGCCGAGAGGCTTTGACCAGTCACTACATCTTATAGTGACCTGGACATTGCCCCGGTCCAGGAAGTTGAGGGCGTGCCTTCAGATGTAGGTGTGTTGCTCCATGGCCCCTTGGGTTGAATTACACTCATCTATCCCTTGTAACCCTGTCCCTTCTGGCCTTTTTTGGATGGAACTTTCTAAGAATAAGGTCCCCCAATAAAAGCCCGCTTCCGAATGTGCTTGCTCTCTCTCGCCAGCCTCTCGTGACTTTCTCTTGCTCCCCCATTTGGGGAGCCTGAGGCCGAGAGCAGAAAAGCCGTGTCCTGAAGCTTGCTTAAAGGTAAAGCGTGTGTCTGTGTTTTATTTGATGTCCCTGGAAATTCACACAAGTGACCTTAATTTCAGCTGCCCACACGGGTCGGGGGAAGACTCAAACATACATGAATATCCACGAATGTTCTTATTCAGTGCTAATTGCTGAAATTTATCTTTTTTCCAGATATATGCTGTGCATGAACACACATAAAAATGAACACAGTTGAATTTTCCATATAAATAAGACTTATTTTCTGCTTTTTCTACAAACATATCTTTCAATATCACTGCACAGAGACCCAGTTTACCCGCTGCAGCATGGTCTTCTGTCATACTTACAGCAGGGCAGGTACCAACATCATACAGAGACTGTTACAAACATGATACAAGATTGTTTCTCTAGAAATGATGGAAGTACAACTGTTGCCTTTGAAGTTTGTGCACCTAAAATACTGTCCTCTAAAAAATTTCATTTTACCTCATATCAATAGTATATAAAATTACTTGTTTCTCACATACACTTTGATAATGTTAGTTATCCTAAGTATTTTCAACCACCTGTTTCTTTAATTACAAGTGGTACTGGACATTTTTAATTGATTTAGTGGCTTTTTGTCTTCTTTTTTCTTTAAATTGACCATAAAACCAGGTGTGGTGGTACACATCTAAAATCCCAGTGATTCCAGAGACAGAGACAGGAGGCTCACAAGTTCAAGGCTGACCTCAGCAACTTAGGGAGACTCTGTCTCAAAATAAAAAGGGCCGGGGGTATGACTCAGTGGTTAAGCACCCATGGGTTCAATCCCTGGTACCAATCAAATAAATTGACTTTGATGGATTTGTCTATTTTTCTATTGGGTTTTTTCATTTTTAATGTTTATTTCAATTTTTATATAACTTGTGTTTTCCCTTGATAGATATAAGCAATTGTTAAAATAATTGTCTCATTGTTTTGTTTTTATGTATTTTCTTGCTTCTTATCAGTCATCTATCCCCAAATTCTGAAGAAACTTAAAATATTCATCAATCACATCCAATACATCAGATGCACTCCCATTCCCTTTTCTTGACCAGATGTCTTCCAGAGCCTCTGAGGAGTGGTTCTTCCTGCTTCTCTCTGGTGGTATATCCCTGATTCACATGCCATTGCTTTTCCTTAAGGTCCCCATTTTAAAGGTACACAATCTCTCATAACTTTTTTAAAAAGCATGTATGAGGGGTTAAGTTTTTGAGATCTCTTGCTTGTCTAATGGTGTCTTTGTTCTACCCTCACACTGGTTGATGATTTGACTAGAACTGTTCTAGGAAGGAAATCATTTTCCCTCAAGTCATTTTGGATTTTATGCAGTACTAGAGATTGAACCCAGGGTTACTTTACCACTGAGCTATACTCTCAGTGCATTTTCTGTTGGTTTGCTTTTGATCTTGGAACAGAGTCTGTTAAGTTGTCCAGGCTGGCCTTGACCTGGCAATCCTCTTGCCTCAGCCTCCCTTAGAGTTTTCAAAGGCATTGCCCGTTGCCTTTTGGCTTCTACCATTGGTATTGGAAAGTCCTGGATCATTCTGACTCTCGGTTTTACAAATGTAATCCCTTTTGTTCTTGGGAAGCGTGTTGTAACAAAAGAAATGTGATGCACAGCTCTGTCCCTCCATCATACTCAGTACCCTAAGGGTCTGGTCCTCCAGGTCCCTTTATAGGATTTTCCTGTGTAGAGGTGGCATGAAGATGTACTTTCCAAAATGAATTGCCAGTTGTCCATAAATCATTTATTGACCAGCTTGGCCCCTTTATTCAAAATATGTTTATCACATACTAAGTTTTTATATTATAAAATTCATTTCTAATATTTGTTTTAGTCACTATCTCTCTTCTTTATACATATATATATATATATATATTTATTTACTCTTTTATTGATTTTTTTTTAAATACATGACTGCGGAATGCATTACAATTCTTATTACACATATAGGATACAATTTTTCTTATCTTTGTATATAGAGTATGTTCACGCCAATTCATGCCTTTATTTACCTTTTTTTGCATTACAGTTCTTATTACACATATATACCACAATTTTTCATATCTGTTTATATATAAAGTATGTTGACACCCAATTCGTGTCTTCATACATGTACTTTGGATAATGATGTCCATTATATTCCACCTCCCTTGCTAATCCCCTGCCCCCTCCCTTTCTCCAATTGCCAAAAAATCAAATGAGGAGGCTGACTTATAGTGGGGTAGGGAGGGGGAGCATGGGAGGATTAGGGGAATTCTGGATAGAGAAGAGGAGTGAGAGTATATCTCTTCTTGATCTTTCCATATTGTATATATGCTATAGCTTTCCTATTTTGCTATCTGGTAGAGAAAATCTCTGATTATTCTTTTTAAAATATTTTCTTCAGAACTGAATATTGGTCAAGCATCTCTGAAATCTGGAAAGCTCCCAAATCTGAAACTTTTTTAGTGTCATGTCCCATTCTCAGAAAGTTGTGGATCTGAGAGCATTTCAGATTGCAAATTTTTGAATAAGGGATGCATGCTTAACTAGTCTATGAAAATATTCCCAAAATCTGAAAAAATTTTGAAACCTGACACATTTCTAATTCCAAGCATTTTATATAAACAATATGTAAGTAAACCTGTATTACAATTATTTTTTTTTCTGTTCTTCTATTTATTTTTTATTTTTATTTTTTTATTAGTTGTTCAAAACATTACATAGTTCTTGATATATCATATTTCATACATTTGATTCAAGTGGGTTATGAACTCCCATTTTTACCCCGTATACAGATTGCAGAATCTCATTGGTTACACATCTACGTTTTTACATATTGCCATACTAGTGTCTGTTGTATTCTGTTGCCTTTCCTATCCTCTACTATCCCCCCTCCCCTCCCGTCTTCTCTCTCTACCCCATCTACTGTAATTCATTTCTCTCTCTTGTTTTTTTTACCCTTTCCCCTCACTTCCTGTTATATGTAATTTTGTATAACAATGAGGGTCTCCTTCCATTTCCATGCAATTTCCCTTCTCTGTCCCTTTCCCTCCTACCTCTCATCCCTGTTTAATGTTAATCTTCTTCTCATGCTCTTCCTCCCTGCTCTGTTCTTAGTTGCTCTCCTTATATCAAAGAAGACATTTGGCATTTGTTTTTTAGGGATTGGCTAGCTTCACTTAGCATAATCTGCTCTAATGCCATCCATTTCCCTGCAAATGCCATGCTTTTATCATTTTTTAGTGCAGAGTAATACTCCATTGTGTATAAATGCCACATTTTTTTTTATCCATTCATCTATTGAAGGACATCTAGGTTGGTTCCACAGCCTAGCTATTGTGAATTGTGCTGCTATGAACATTGATGTAGCAGTATCCCTATAATGCGATCTTTTAAGGTCTTTAGGGAATATGTAGATTGGAGCTTACTTTTTCTTCTATCAGACACAGAGTCTCTGATTTGATATCAAGCTCCTTGATCCCTTTTGAGTTAACTTTTGTGCATGGCGAGAGAAAGGGATTCAGTTTCATTTTGTTGCATATGGATTTCCAGTTTTCCCAGCATTTGTTGAAGATGCTATTCTTCCTCCATTGCATGCTTTTAGCCCCTTTGTCAAATATAAGATAGTTGTAATTTTGTGGATTGGTCTCTGTGTCCTCTATTCTGTACCATTGGTCCACCCGCCTGTTTTGGTACCAGTACCATGCTGTTTTTGTTACTATTGCTCTGTAGTATAGTTTGAAGTCTGGTGTTGCTATACCGCCTGATTCACTCTTCCTGCTTAGAATTGCTTTTGCTGTTCTGGGTCTTTTATTTTTCCATATGAATTTCATGATTGCTTTATCTATTTCTACAAGAAATGCTGTTGGGATTTTGATTGGCATTGCATTAAACCTATAGAGAACTTTTGGTGATATTGCCAATTTGATGATGTTAGTTCTGCTTATTCATGAACAGGGTATATTTTTCCATCTTCTAAGATCTTCTTCTATTTCTCTCTTTAGGGTTCTGTAGTTTTCATTGTATAAATCTTTCACCTCTTTTGTTAGGTTGATTCCCAAGTATTTTATTTTTTTTGAGGATATTGTGAATGGGGTGGTTGTCCTCATTTCCATTTCAGAAGATTTGTCGCTGATATACAGGAATACTTTTGATTTATGTGTGTTGATTTTATATCCTGCCACTTTGCTGAATTCATTTATTAACTCTAGTAGTTTCTTTGTAGACCCTTTTGGGTCTGCTAGGTATAGAATCATGTCAACCGCAAATAGTGATAATTTAAGTTCTTCTTTTCCTATTTTTATGCCTTTAATTTCTTTTGTCTAATTGCTCTGGCCAGTATTTTGAGAACTATGTTGAACAGAAGTGGTGAGAGAGGGCATCCCTGTCTTGTTCCAGATTTTAGAGAGAATGCCTTCAATTTTTCTTCCATCAGAATGATGCTAGCCTGAGGCTTAGCATAGATAGCTTTTATAATATTGAAGTATGTTCCTGTTATCCCTAGTTTTTCTAATGTTTTGAACATAAAGGGATGCTGTACTTTATTGAATGCTTTTTCTGCATCTATCAAGATGATCATATGGTTTTTATCTTTAAGTCTGTTGATGTGGTGAAAAACGTTTATTGATTTCCATATATTGAACCATCCTTGCATCCCAGGGATGAATCTTACTTGATCATGATGCACAATCTTTTTGATATGTTTTTGTATCCGATTTGCCATAATTTTATTGAGGATTTTTGCATCTAGGTTCATTAGAGATATTGGTCTGTAGTTTTCTTTCTTTGAAGTGTCTTTATCTGGTTTAGGAATCAGGGCGATGTTGGCCTCGTAGAATGAATTTGGAAGTTCTCCCTCTTTTTCTATTTCCTGAAATAGCTTGAAAAGTATTGGTATTAGTTCTTCTTTAAAGGTTTTGTAAAACTCTGCTGTATACCCATCCGGTTCTGGGCTTTTCTTAGTTGGTAGTCTTTTGATGGCTTCTTGAACAGAAGTGGAGAGAGAGGGCATCCCTGTCTTCCTCAATTGATATTGGTCTGTTTAAGTTGTGTATATCCCCCGAACTCAATCTGGGCAGATCAGATAACTTAAGAAATTTATCGATGCCTTCACTATCTTCTATTTTATTGGAGTATAAGGATTAAAAGTAATTTCTAATTATCTTCTGTATTTCTGTAGTGTCTGTTGTGATATTGCCTTTTTCATCCCGTATGCTAGTAATCTGAGTTCTCTCTCTTCTTCTCTTCATTAGCATGGCTAAGGGTCTGTCGATCTGATTTATTTTTTCAAAGAACCAACTTTTAGTTTTGTCAATTTTTTCAATTGTTTCTTTTGTTTCAGTTTCATTGATTTCAGCTCTGATTTTAATTATTTCTTGCCTTCTACTACTTTTGCTGTTGTTTTGCTCTTCTTTTTCTAGGGTTTTGAGATGAAGTGCGAGATCATTTATATGTTTTTTTTTTCTTTTTTTAAGGAATGAACTCCTAGCAATGAATTTTCCTCTTAGAATTGCTTTCATTGTGTCCCATAGATTATGTTGTGTCTTTTGGGATAGAGGGAGTAAGAAGGAGAAAAACAAATAACAAGGATAGAAAGAGAAAAAAGAGGGTGGGAAAAAGAAAATAAGAGAAAAAAGAAATAAAAGGGGGGAGAGAGGTGGGGCATATGGAATTCCTCTATATTACATTATTCTGGTGACTCAGTTGTTAAAGGCCTTTTTCATGCACAATTCTTGGTTTCACATATGTTGAGGTTTCGAGGACCACAGTGGGAAGGGTAGAGGAGACTGGATGTATGGATGAAAAGAGAGAGAGAAGATAAAAAAAGAAAGAAAAAAAATGCCTCTCAGAACTCTGTTTTCATATCTTCCAGTTGGTGGCATTGTCAATTCCTAGCTGGAGTCTCTGGGTTCAGGGTGGTGGTGGTAGTCAGTATGAGAGGACTTGAACTTCCACCTGTGGCCTCTCCACTCTTATTCTCTGAGATGTAAACCAGGTGCCTGATCCGCTGAAGAACCAAACTGGTAGCCACGCCCACCGGTTGTTGAGTTTTAAGGGTTGGTGGGATTTTCCAAGATGAGTTCCATCAGTTTTTCTCATAAGGTGTTTGATGAGGTGGGGGGTGTTGGGGAGACCTATGTTTGTCCAGAGCTCAGTCAGGTGACCGTATGGGCAGGCGGCTCCTCCAGTTGGGGTGGTCTGTCTACCTCTCTGGCGGGCAGCTGTGCCCCCTCTCCGGGTCGCATGGTCTGCCGACCGTGCAGGCGGGAGGCTGGGCTCCTCCTCCAGTTGGGGTGTACAATTATTTTTGATCTGTACTAATTTAGTAGGTAAGGAAATGATGTAGGTCGTTTTAAGTTATATTCTTTGATAAGTAGTGTTATTGTTTAAAACAATATTCTAGACATTTGATGTTTTTCCTAACAATTTGTAAGGATACTTTTTGGGCAAGGAATTAACCCTTCTGTCTTTTAAGTTGGTAACATTAGTTCTAATCTATGTACTTGTGAGTAGAAAAACAAAGACCTTTAGTCTAATTCTTCCCAACATGAACCCTATTTCTGAGGCAGTTCATATACACATGTCCTATTTAGGAAGACGACGCTGCCTATCAAGGGTAGTTTAAGAGAACACCATTGTGAGCGTTTGGTAACATTGATTTATTGTTTTTTTTTCCCTCAGTTTAATAAAGAGAAACAAGACACTTCTTAAATACTGATATGACTGCAGAGGCTGGTTATTTTCCAATGGTTAGAAGTGTGAGTGGCATTCACAGCCGGGGTTGGAAGCAACAAAGCATTTGTTATGTTTTGGAGTGGTCTTTTTTGGTCACTGTTGAAAATTTCCAGGTGTTTTAAAGCACCTGGAAGGATAAGGGTCACATGCTTTGAAAGCTCTAATACCTGATAATAACATTCTGGTCTTTGTGGTTTATTTTTGTTCCTTTGTTTGTCTGGCATGAAAGGTGGATTCAGCATGTGTGGGGCTAGGCACAGGTGCTCAGTGGGAACTTGGTGCTCGATGTCTTCTGTCACTCAATCAGCAAACCCCAAAGAACTTGAGCGAGAAGCCCAGAGAGGTGCCTCCTGTTGTTCCTCCTGCGGCAGATGCTGTTCCTCCTGCTTTGGTGTCCCCAGCAGTGTGCCAGAGCATAGCTCCTCCTACTCCTTTGACAGCCCAGCCAGTGACAGAGTCCAGGTAAGTCAAAGCCAGTCCTGGAGATGAGAGTGGTGTAAATGGCATCTGTCAGGTTCTTTTTTATGACCTGCAGTATCAAGAGCATTATGTAAGAGATGGGGTATCTCTATTAAAAAATGTTTTTCTTGCAGTACTGGAAATTGAACCTGAGGGTGCTTTATCGCTGAGCAACATCCTCATCTCTTTTTTGGTTTTGTTGTTCCTGAGAGTATGTACTAAGCTGCTGAGGCTGGCCTCAAACTTGGGCTTCTCTTGGCTCAGCCTCTTGAGTAGCTGGGATTACAGGTGTGTGCCACCATACCCAGCTAAAATGATTTACATGAATATGTTGTTGAAAAAAATTATCAAAAAAATTGAGCCCAAAACTTTCAAACATGTGTATTTTATACCTCTTTAGAGGGATCTATCCCTCTTCTAGATTTTAGATTTGTTTGTCTTCATACTTTTCTTCTGAATTATAAATTAAAATTTCCTGAAACGCAAGTCGCTCTGTATTTGAAGAATAAACACCTGTAGTTGGAATTGCCTTTTGCCTCCTGGCTGTGGCCAAGGCCTGCAGGGGACATTACTCCAGGCAGTGGCTGGCATGCCCTCGTACTCCTTTTGTCCTCCCACGGAGCAGTATGGGATTCATGTTTGTGACTCCATGTCACAAGCCACGTCCACACTATTGTGAAAGTTTTTTTCCCCAATTTTGAGAGTTTTATGGGTTTCAGATATTAGAATTAATGTCACATCACTTGTTGTTTGTTTTTATCTTCAGTCACTGTGACTGTCTTGCAACTTGTGATTTGATATGATATTGTTTAATTAAAAGTGCTTTGTGCTTTTTACTTCACATTTTAATGACATTCCTTAAGGGAATCCTGGGCAGTATGAGGTGAGGCCCCTGCCCCTAGTGTACTAACCACAGCTTTAATGCAAGTGGTTTGCATAGCTTTCTTATCTTTGTTGGTAGCTATTGTTTTAAAATCTGGATGTTAGCCTGAGGCTGTGGGCTCATCAGAAAGGTATTCGCTCAGCTGAGGCACATCCGTGCCTCCACCTTGTTGGGCATCAGTGCCCAGTCAGCCCCTTATGCTGTACAGCAAATGAGCCCATTGGAACTAGGAAGCCATTGTCCTGTCCTGCCACAAGGAGGGCTGGTTGTTGTGGTGCCGAGACACAGAAGTGACACGACATACTAGTGTTCCATGCCTGGCCTTTATCTGTAAGAGTGTTTTCCTCAAAAAGAACTGAAGAGAAAAAACATTTCATTTATTTACACCGTGGATCTAAGCAGCTTCATCTGTGTTTCAGCAACAGGCTGTGATTGTTGACCAGCTTCTTTTACTATTATTTCTTGAGAGTTAATGAGAAACTCTCTTGTAAGACATGTTGATTCTTGTGTGTCTCAGGGTTTTCTCTTCCAGATGTATGAGTCAGAGTGCTCATGGATTCCAGCCACAGAGTGGAGCAGAGACCAAAGAAGGTGAGCTTCATGGGGGTCTCTTCATCCTGGCCTGCTGGGGCACACTCCTTGGGCTGTACTGGGGCTATGGGACAGGAAGCCTTCTGACCTTACTAAACCTAAGCGTTAGGAATCCTCTTCTTAGAATCCAGGGGTTATTTCAGCCCCAGACTATTGAAAACAATGGTATTAATTGTAAATATCTTATCAGTTCAGAGTTCTTTGAAAGATTAATTTATGCAAGTTTTTCTATTAACTTTCTCAGTACATTAATCTAAAATGAGTCATGTTAGTTGGGTCGAGTAAGAAAGGTGATTCAAAGTTTAACTACGAATACTGTTCTCCTGTCTGGCACCACACTGGAAGTGTGTGCATAGTTTATTAAATTACCTGGGACAGTGTGGGTGTT
Organism: Ictidomys tridecemlineatus; assembly: GCF_052094955.1. Taxonomy (NCBI): domain Eukaryota; kingdom Metazoa; phylum Chordata; class Mammalia; order Rodentia; family Sciuridae; genus Ictidomys; species Ictidomys tridecemlineatus. The sequence goes on along the minus strand of NC_135488.1, from coordinate 30,297,787 downwards.
CCCTTCCCCTTGCAGGTGGCTGTGGCATTCTTTCCATTGACTATTAATGAGGGTGGGCCCTCTGAAACAGCTGGAGACTCATTCTATTCAACTGAGACTTGGTGCCTGCTTGCTGGATGCTGGGCACCAACCATTCTACATCGTTAGAGATGGAATCTTGACAAAACAATGAAAATCCCCCCAGGAATGAAAGGGCTAATATTGAAGTAAGGGGTTAGATTTCAGAGAAGGTGAACAGGGAAGATGCTGGTGAGGGTAATGCCTGCATAGAGGAATAGGGAGGGAGCTACTCATGCAGCCACCTCGGAGAACCAGTTTTCAAGCAGAGGAACTGCAGATGCAGAGCCCCCAGGCAGGACTATCCCTGGTGTTCTAAGCACAGTAAAGAGGCCAGAGCTTCAGGGCGAGCAGGGCAAAGAGGAATACACTGAAACCTGGGCAAGCAGGGCCCAGGCTGTGCGGGCCTTGTACACCACTGGCTCAAGCTGAGTGGGATGGAAAGTGGTCTAGGACTGACAGTGGGGGGGTGGGGGTTACACTCTGACCACAAGCAGACAGTACTTGAGACATGGTGGAGCTCAGGATGCTACCTGTGACAAAACTCTAATTGGTTTGATCTCAGGCCAAACACCCGGTGTCTTTGAGCCTTCGCTTTATTTTGTGTGAAACTATGATTCTTGCCTCACCTACTTTATGTATTCTTACAAAGATAAGTATGTGGGTCTGGAGTGATGATTATTGACAATTACGGTTACCACGGTAACCTGGTCTAATTGTAGTAAGTTATTGAAGCAGTTGTGTGCCTTCTAACACGTTTTAAATGACCTGATGATCCTGCTCTTGGTCCTGTTCCTTTGCCAGTGTATGAAACGCACAAGGTGGCCAGCGCAAGTTCTTTCCATGCGACTCCAAACACGTCACTGGGAATGGTTCAGGCAACACCCTCCAGAGCCCAGCCCTCGTCCACGGTGCACACCAAGGAAGCACTGGGTAAACCATTTTGTTTGAATGTGTAGCACCTTAAACTATAAAAAATTTAAACTCTTTTGCAATCTGTTGATGGATATTCTTTCTGGTTTTTAGGTTTCATCATGAATATGTTCCAGGCTCCTACACTACACTTCCTGATGTTTCTGATGACAAAGATGAATGGCCATCTCTAGACCAAAATGAAGACGCATTTGAAGCCCAGTTTCAAAGTAATAATTTATTTGAAAGCTAATTGATGCATTGTACTGTGGGTGGAGCCCAGGCATTGTCAGGGATTACCTAAGATGTGGCCTTGCCTTGGTCATCACAGAAAGTGCATGAAATAGAAGTGTGGCAGAGTTGGACAAGGTTTTCATGCGTGTGGTAGAGTTGGGGTTTGCATTATGTTGGGTTGGGTTAGGTGGGTTGGGTTGCTATAACAGTGATATCTAAAGGAGGATAAAATCCCCATGGGGAGGTACATCAGGAAGAGCTGAGTAGTCCAGGAGTGATTTGAGGCCTTCTTGGTAGAAAAGTGGCCAGATGGTGGTTGGAGGCCAGCAACTAGCCCTCTTACCTAGGGCCAGGGGATTCATGTGCTGGGAGCCAGAGATTGTAATAAAGATCAGTAGGATCCATTTGGAGTTGGGAGAAGAGATTTTTCTTAAAGCAAATGAAAACTAAAACCACTGAGAGCTTTTATTGAATGAGTCAGGTGATAATAGAAGTGGCATAGGAGAATGATGAACTGTGTTCTTGATGTGTGGCAGTCATTTGGGACCTGAGGCTGCCCAGTGATTATAGTTAAATCACTTCATCCCACTTCAAAGTGATTTGCCTTACCACCTAGTATTTAAAAACTGATGCCAGTTCTTTTCTATAAGCTTTTCCCCTCTACCTCCCATTTCATTTGTAGTTGAAGTTTTAGTGTAAAGGGTCATGTTTTTCCTAGAACAGTCATGAAATACATTTTTTATTCTCTTGCAGAAAATGCAAATTCTTCTGGGGCTTGGGGAGTCAATAAAGTTGTCACTTTGACATATGCTTTTCCTATTTTTGAAGATGGAAACAAAGAAAATTATGGGTAAAGAAACATCAAGTTAATATATCACTGGGGGGACACATGTCATACTGCCACAGGATGCCTGGAGGTGCCTGCAGGACTCAAGATGGTGAGGCAGCAGGGAGGGAATTTGGACTGTCTGCCAGGGTGGTCTGGTTCTGGCCCAGCTCTGCACTGATAAGCCTTTCTACCAACAGCTGGGAGCTTGTTGCCAGTGTTCTGCAGAGCCACAGTGCTGTGCATGGGTTCCAGGAGGGCAGAGCTCCAAGTGAAAGCACAGTAGAAAAAGGAAAGCATTAGAATTTGTCAAAGAACAGGATTCTCTGGTTTGAAATTGTTTCAGAATGTAGAGGAATCAGTGCAGGTGTCCGTACTGTGCTGTTTACATTTGCAGGATTGATAAGTGGGAAAGGAGGCAGCTTACACTGGGTAACGCTGCAGAGAGAATGTTTTAAGGCAGAGGCACATGATACTAGAGAGTGGTTAATAGTTTAAACTATGGAAAAAGAGGTATCTGGGTGAATTACAAGTGTCTTGGTATGGAGGAAATTCACACCGAGGCAGAATGGAGAAAGTATGACCAGCATGCAGAGAGAAGTTCCCTATCTCAGCCAGGCACTGGGAAAAGAGCTAAGGTGTTTCAAGGCATCCAAGGTATTTTATTGGCCATGCTTCTAATTGTTATTTTGTTCCTAAAAAAAAAATTGTAACAATTTAAAAACTAACAAAAATTGCATTTTCTACCCTCTCTTTGGTAACTGTTAGTCAACTTATATTTACATAGTCAGTTCACTTTTTCTGGAAGTGCAATAGTAAGAAACCCCTTAATAAATGAGGGGAGAATCTTTCTAACATTAGATCAAGTGGTAGCATTTATTTCATCACCATATTTTGCTGTTTTTGATTTTATAAATCTTTTCTTTAGGTTACCACAGCCTAAAAACAAGCCCACAGGAGCCAGGACCTTTGGAGAACGCTCTAGCAACAGACTTCCTTCAAAACCAAACGTAAGCCAATCTCTACTTCATCTGACACAGATCTGCCAAGTGATTATGCCACTCAAATGGTGTGATGTCTATAAAACCACAATATATTGTGCGAAGTAGAAAATCGTTATTCTACTTATTAGAATACTTGTTATTGTTCTAATATTGCTAGAATATTGTTTGACAATTATTTGAATACCTGTGATGTGCCAGATATCTAATATGTATAGGAAATAAAAATGTATTTGATATGATCCTTGCCCTCAAAGAGCCTTCCCTCTAGTAAGAACAAGCCACCTGGGGATATTTGTTTTTCCTAGACGGAGGAAGTGAGGCCTAAGTGGAATATCAGTGAGAAACCCAACAAATCTGAATCCAACTGAGATGGACCATCCTCAGCACAGCTCAGCAGGCACCCTTCACTGCCCAGTAGCCCACTGCATTCCACTACGGTGGCCTTTGTGTCCGTCCTCATTGACTTCCACCCTGGTCCTAAGTATACCCACAGTGTGCTCGATCCCCAGCCCCTGCCTGACCCCATGGCAGTGAGGCACCATTGAGAGCCACTGGCTCACCAAGCACCTCACTAGGACACCAAGTCCTGGCTCCTATTTGTAGTCCCTTGGGGGGTTGTTTGGATGAACTATTGCCTGGCTCCCTAATCCCTCTGATGATCTATTGAGCTTAAAATTTTCACAAATAATGAAGTGAATTGCAGACATAGTGCCATCACTTTAAAGGTACATTTTGTTGAACTATTACTTTTACCAAACCCACAATGCATTTTCCATATATCCTGATGCTAAACATAAGCCAGTACTTTATCTTATATCATCTGAAGAAGCAATCTGCCAGTTTCGCCTCCATTGGAAGAGATGGTGGATTTTATGAAGACAATGCAGAAGATATAAAAATTATGTGTGAGAACCAAACCCACATAAGTACAGTTATCTCATACTAGATAAAGGCACCATAAGCATACATTGAAGAAAAGATAGCCTCTTAACAAATGGTGCTGGGAAAACTGGAAATCCATCTAGAGCAGAATGAAATTGAACTCATATCTACTAGAAGAAAACTGGAAATCCATCTAGAGCAGAATGAAATTGAACTCATATCTACTAGAAGAAAATGTAGGCCCAACTCTTCATCATGTTCACTTAGGAACCAACTAAAATGCATGAAGCAAAATCAAGAATCAATAAATGAGATGGTGCCAAACTAAGAAGTTTAGCAAAGTAAACAATTGAAAACATGGAGAGAGGGAGAATCCTCTCCCCTACAGAATAAGAGAAAATCTTCTTCATCTGCCACTCAGGTAGAGCATTTCTCCAGCATATGCAAAGAAAACCCAAAAAACATAACACCAAAAAATGAAATAACCCAACAGTAAATAGTTAAAGGAACACAACAGGCACTTCACTGAAGAAGAAATACGAAAGGTCAAATCATATATGGAAAAACACTCAACATCTGCAGCAATTAGAGAAATGCAAATTAAAACTACACTGAGATTCCATCTCACTTTAGTCAGAATAGCAATTATCAAGAATACAAGTAACAATAAATGTTGACAAGGATGTGAGGGAAAAGGTCTACATCCATTCCTTATGGGACTGCAAATTGGTGCAACCACTCTGGAAAGCAATGTGGAGATCCCTTAGAAAACTTTGAATTAAACTACCATTTGGCCCAGTTATCCCATTCCTTAGTTTATACCCAAAGGACTTAAAAACAGTACTACAGTGACACAGCCACATCAGTTCACAATAGCTAGGCTATGGAACCAACCTAAGTGCCCTTCAACGGGTGAATGGATAAAGAAAATGTGGTATATTTACACAATGGAACATTACTCAGGTATAAAGAAGAATGAAATTATGGCATTTGCTGGTAAATGGATGGAACTAGAAGCTATCATGTTAAGTGAAATAAGCCGATCCCAAAAAAACAAGGCCAAATATTCTCTCTGATATTGAAAGGTTAATAAAAAAGGTACTTGTCATTCCGTTTCTCTATATGCTTAACAAAACACTGTTGAAATTTTAAGGACTGTTTGCTAATCTTGTTCTCAGAATGTGCTGTCCCTAACTGTGGACTGTCTGCTAATCTTGTTCCCAGAATGAGCTGTCCCCAACTGCCAAACTACAAAATGTAACTTCTCTCGCTGCCCTCTCCAAGGAAAGTATATAAGCTCTGCTCAAGCTGTTCTCAGGGCTCTATCTCTTTTTGCTATAGAGAGAGCCCTAGCATGCTGGTCTCCAAATAAACCCACCCTTCTGCTTTTGCATAAGACAGTCTCTTGCGGTCTCTTACTCCGACGTTTCGCCGGACCCTTACAATATGTGGATGCTAATACACAATAAAGGTGGGAGGCAAACAGAAGTTCATTGGATTGAAGGAAAGGGATGTAATGAAGGGAAGGGATGGAAGTAGAGAAGACAACAGAATGAATCCGATATAACTTTTCTGTGTTCATATATGAATACACAACCAGTATAACTCCACATCATGAACAACCACAGGAATAGAATCCTACGTTATACACCATGTATGTATAATATGTCAAAATACGGTCTACTGTCATGCGTATCTAAACAAATTAAAAAAATAAAAACCATGGGTGGCATTGTAAGGGCAACCAAAGGGGGTCATGAGCTATGGACCTGACTCAGCAATTTGTCTTTCCCTACAGACTCTAAAAAACTTGACCTGTAATTCTGTTCTTGGAGAAGTGCCTGATTCTAGGGGCTGGGGCAAGAAAAATACAAGATAAGTCTGGAGCATATTGTGCTAGAAAATTAAGGAAGGATTTTGGGTTTTGTTTTTTCCTATAAGAAAACCAAGAAAGATGTGGCATATCAAAAGAATATAGATGCCAACCTGAATGAGCCAATGGCTAAACCTAGAAAAATTTGAACAATAAGTAGAATAAAGTAATATTGAATTATCACCCAAGAAATAAAACAGATATTGATATAAATAAAAGGGAGCAAAGGATGATTCTTCCTTAGAGAAGAATTCCAAGTGATGTGGAAGGCATCATTAGAGTCCCAATAAAATAAATGCTATAGGCAAGATCCACTAAGGAACAGACATTGGTGAGTAAAACTTCAGGAAGAAACAGGCACTTCTGGAGCTTCCAAATATCTCACCACTGTTGATTCTGCGGTGGTTTAACATTTGTCCACAAATGCTTTAATGACATCCTAGAAGGTGGAGTTTAATTTACCTCCCTTGAGTTTGGGTAAGACATTTTTCCCATTCTCTAACAAATAGAGAATGGGAAAAATGGTTTCCCGTGAGGAAACCTCACAAATGCCTTCTCAGTGATTGGGTTTAACCTCACCAGGAACAAGCCTTGTGGCTAGCTAGCATGCATCCCCACTGTATAATGAGAAGGTCCTTTACCCCAAGTTTTCCCCAAAACCTATAATTCTAGTCTACATGTGAGAAAACGAGCCCAAATTAGGGGGACATTCTGCACAGTTCCTGACTAGTGTTCACAAATTTCAGTGCAAGGAAAGAGTAGGAAGGACTGATAGATGGTCATAAACTAGAGGAGACAAAGTCAACAGGACAGTCCACATGCCATCCTGGACTGGATCCGGGACAGCCAAGGGATATTGGAGGGGACTTGTGAAATCCAGATAAGGACTGATAGCTACAAGTGGTGTTTAACTTTTTGAAATGTGCCAGGATCTAGAAGAAATTGACACTAGTGGGAGCTTAATGAAGGTTATATGAGACTGTGCCACCTTTGTAATCTTTCTATAAACCTGGAATTTTTTTTTCAAATTTAAAGAAAAATGTAGAATTAAAATAAAAAATGTGACCCTTGTGTTGTAGTTCCACTGAGATGTATTAAAGATGAGGGGTAAAATGTTTTTTGGGGACAAAATCTCGCTGTGGTGCTCAGACTGGTCTCAAACTTCACGTGATCCTCTCACTTCAGGCTCCTGAATGGCAGGGATACATTCTGTACCACTGCACCCAGCTTGAAGTCTTAATGTCTAAATTTCACAGACAAAACAAGAAGATGGCGATTATTTTTCAGCTCCTCCTTTGTTGTAGGAAGTGCCTCATTCTGAAGAGTTTTTGGATGATTCAACCGTCTGGGGTATTCGCTGCAACAGAACCCTGGCACCCAGTCCTAAGAGCACAGGGGACTTCACCTCTGCTGCCCAGCTTGCATCTACCCCCTTCCACAAGCTTCCAGCAGACGCAGTGAACAATCTGGAAGATAAAGGTATGCGACATACTTTTTCAGTGTCTGTCTTCTACAAACATTAGTATTAGTTGGTTCATTACTATTATAGTGTTCTTGAAAATTCTAAGGGGGACGTTCGAAAACCATAAAGGGGCTTGGAATCCATTAATTGTTTTTTTCTTTGGCATACTAACTTCATAAAGTCCACATATTTTGAAAATTTAATAACAGATCATAGGTAGAAATGGGGGAAACTTATAGAAGCATATAAAGGCAAATATACAAAGTCCAAACCATTTGTACAGGAGTATGATTATGTTTTTCAAAAGTCAAGAGGGGAGCACTACAGATAATTATTTGAATGCTAAAAATACTAAACATGGTTTTTAATGAATAAAAAAATAGCCAATTTTGGTCCTTGATACATTTCTATAAATTTTTATTATTTCAGACATGCAGCCAAGGATACATTACACATAAAATAATTTTGTTTTTTAGTGTTTTGCTTCAAGGGAATAATGACAAAACTCACAAATAGTCTTTTATTTCTACTGCATCCCAAATATAGCACCCTATATAAAAGAAATATATATCTCTGAATTGAACCCTGATATGTGGCATTACATTGAGCACAGATAATTATTAGTTTTTTATTACCAACCTACAGTATAAATATTATGAGATCTGGGACTTTGGTACCATTTCAGTGACTACCAATTTACCAGCCAAACTCTGTCACTGCTGGTACTTCTTAAAAGCAATAATGAAATAACTGCCAAGGAATTTCACTTCACTAATCTCCTGAACCTGGCTGTGACCTGTCACCCATGCCAGTGACCACCTGTGTGGTCATCCTGTCTGGAGTGGACCTGCTGCTCTCTGGACTCTTTGTTCTTGAAGGATCATTATAGATCAGATGTCAAAACTGAAGTGCTCCCCTGTACGAGAGGGTTGAGTGATCTTGATTTTCCGCATCTTATCGCACTTTGCCATGGAACACTATTTTGAAATTATAATGAAAGTCATCATATAAAGGAATTCTAGAATTGTAACCATGTCAAATGGTATGCGCGTGCATATACATGCATGAAATGTTTGTGTCTCTCGTTTTTGTGTATTTCAGAAAGCATGATAGCAACGCAGTGCACCCATGTGCCGTTGAGTTCTTGTGTTGAGAATGTGGTGGAGCCCTTGAGAGACAGAAAGTTCAGGTAACTTGCAGTTGTGCCCTTCTCTGCATTTCCACTTGAGCTTTCCATGAGCTTTCCTTTTCCAGATGTAAGAGAATGCCTAATCCCATCCTAAACAACTCATAAAGTGCTTAACAATTGGCAGCTTGTAGTCAGAAGGTCCTCTAAGCCCAGTAATGAGCCCCCCTCTTGGTATCAGGACAGTGAGAGAAGCAGCTAGGGTGACAGAGTCTGCAACTGACTTGTACTCATTTGGGGATTAGAACTGGAAAGCCTTTTACCAAAAAGAGACCCTGCCATGTGAAGACTGTTGCAGAACTGGGCAAACACAGAATTGCTTTTCATACCCAGTAAAATTGAGAAAATTGATGACTTCCTTTAAAGAGAAGAGAAGGTACTTAAGCCTCCTAAGGAATAAGCAGTAAAGGTAGACTCGGCACCGTAAACCCCACCATGTCTGCGCAGGCTGTAAACCTCAGAGATCCTAACCAAGGCTGCCATCTTCTGGGTAACTATTTTATTCTAGACACAGTACTTACGCTTTTCCTGGACTCTGTCTTTCAGTTAGCCCTTATAATAACTGAGTTGTGGGGACTATTCTTTCTTTTTCCATTATAGATAAGGAAATTGAGTCTCAGATAAATTATTGACTTAAAGTCATAAGGCTGCAAATTTACAGAATTGGAGTGTGAACCTGTATTTGTCTGAGTGCTGACCCCTTCTTCTCACTGCCTCCTATTAGAAACCCACAAGGCACAAGTTCAATTAAAAAGCAAAAATATATTGAATTTGCATTAATTTTATTATTGATGTTAATCACTTTCTATATGTTTAGGTTCATTTATTTTTTTTTCTTAAGTAATTTCTGTTCACATCTTTTATCCAATCATTTGTTTATTTGGGTCACAGTTGAATGAGGTTTTTGATAACAAGAGCCATCAGGAGTGGCTAAGCCCAGCCAGACCTTTGACTCACAAGAATGCCATAAGCCATCCTTGATGTAAGATTAACTTAGAAGTACATAGGGCAGAAATCCCAGTTGCTGGCTGGGTGCATCCTACCCAAGGAACTGTTGTCTTTGGCCCCATGTGACAGTTCAGTTGCAAGGAAGCAAGGCTCACATGAACCAAGTGCAGGATCCTCGCTTAAGAGCCTTATGCAACACCTCCATCAGGTCCCAGGGTGCCCATGAGAAAACCCACTGGGCACAATTTCAATTAAAAACCAAAATTTATTGAATTTGCATTATTTTATTATTGGTGAGTTAACCATTTTCTACATGCTTATGCTAATTCATTTTTTTTCTGAAAAATGAATAACTGAAACTATGGGTTCCTAGCAGATATTTGTAATTCTACTCCAGATACAGTTAACCAGTGAGGGTTATTTTTAACCATAACCAATGGTGACAGAGTAAGTTTTTAGGGGAAAAGAGCTAACAGTTAACAGACTCAGATTCTTATGGACAAGAGAGAAAGATTTTGTTAATCATTTATGCATTGACAGTAATTTGGATACCCATGTTACCAGTATCGGTAGTATAAGGTATGGAAACAATTTTTCAATGTACAGGTAAGGTACCCCTAGTGTCTATTTGAGAAGCCAAATAGTGGCCAGTACTATTTGAACTATCATGGTCTTGGGAAACTAGGGAATACTAAGAAATTGTTGCAGTTGAGAAAGGGACATATTTATTTGTGATGTATATGTATAGATGTAAGGGTTAAATGTGGGTGTAGAGATATACATGATTGATTCTCATTGTTCCTTGTAGTGTATACTGGACACTTGTCCAGGGGAAATACATGCTTATCCTGTTGCCATGTTTGTTTAAAGTCACCTTATTTAACACATATTACTCATGACTTACATTGCACTTGTGCCTGGATGAGGCTTACCTGTTTTCTCTGTAAGGCATCTCAGAGCCTTCTATGTTTAGGAACAATAGACACACTTCAGCAAAACACCTGAAATCCCAACAAAAAGGACAGAAATGCAAAAACCATGGCATTAGACTCCAAGCAGGGCAGTGAGGAGCATAAGCTGTAGGCTTCACCTTGCTCCACCTGGCCTGGGAACACGCACCCAGATTTTTCATTTCTCTAAAGTCTGCAAATGACTGAAAATTATAGAATGTTGATCTGGATGTTTACGTAAATTTTAACACATAGGTGCATTCACAAATCTGAAACCTATGAATGGGAATCAGCTGTGTATGCATGTATATACACACACCCATATGTATGGAAATGTGTAGGATTTTTGTTAGATTGTGGTTGACATTTTTTTGTTGTCTAAATGTTATAAAAGAAGTCATTTTTAGAAAGAAGTTAGATATCCAGTCTTGATCATAGCAGTGCTGCTGAGATACCCTTTCTCTCGACATTCCCTGCTAAATAATACCAAGCATATCACCACCCCCATTTATCTAGTATATCATCATGTCTTTGATTTTTATTTCTATTAATATTGGACTAGCTTTGTATTTGCCTATAGTTGTGTAAGAAAATGATTTAATCAACTCAAGCTGTGCAGCATATTTGAAGTGACATTCCTAGAATGAAAAGGAAACTCTGTTGTAGAACTTTTGTGTGATCAAGTCCATTAGGCTTCTAATAATAGGGTGTTTTGATTTTCTCTATAATTTTCTTCACATCCAGTTCAATTCAAGAGAAGAGCCCAGAAGGCACATGCCCCAGAGACCTCTCTTTGGCATCCTTGCACCATTTCAGCCAGCCTGCCCTGGGTGCTGCACTTACCCAGGAAGCTGTATGGGGCCTTGAAGCTTGTAAACTCACAGACACTGACCGTGCCGTTGTGGAGGACCTGTCCGATGCCAGTGCCAGGCCCCAAGAAGACCGGATGCAGATGGGTCCCCATGGGGATGTCAGTGCTCCAGGTGTGCACAGAGGCTCAGGCTTAGTCATGCCATTAGGACCACAGCATAGGAAGAGCTGTTCTGTGGAAGAACTCAGAGGGGGACCCGTGTGCCATTGAGTAGAACCTACAGTCAGACACTTCTCACTGTACTGAAGTGCAGTCCAGCAGGAATGTACTTGAAGGGCAAATCGATCCATTTTAATTTTAGATTTCAAGTTAAGTACTGTTGGAAGAGGGAATTGGAATTCAAGGGCCTACTGTGTGTCAGGCATTTAATCTAATGCTGTTTTCCCCACTTTACAGAAAAGTCAACAGAGGGTCAAGATTAAAGAGATCCCTCCTACTACCTCTTGTCACCCAGACAGTCTCACCTACTGGTAGAGAATATGGACCAGAGATAGAGTGGCTAGGGGACAAGGCTAGGTTCTACCCTAGCAGTCCTTTCATAATTGCCACTAATAAGAATACGTTATTATTCTAAGTTGGAGAGAAACCTTCATCTTCCCTTTAGAAATTGTTTTCTATCTTAGACCAAAGTACAACTCATGTGCAAATTGTGTTTTGTGGGTATGAGTGGGCAAGCAGTTAAAGACCGTGTATCTGTCTGAGCACATTTTAGGTCACTAACCAACCCCATCTGTGCCTTAAATGTGCAGCCATCACTGCTAAAGGCAGGACCTAGCATTTTAGGTGAGCGGAGTGAGATGCAGATGATATCCCTTTGTCACCCTGAATGTTGATTTAAACTTTCAAATCCAAAATGGCAGATGGTCAACTGCACAACTCCCAGTTCTGACTTTTGGAAACAATTCTCTATTACTTGAATCAATGCTCTCTAAAGGATGAGACTTTTGAAAGCTTAATTAATGAATGAATGTCTCCACTTGCTTTATCTAAAATTTATTAAGTAAAATCTTTGAATACTGAACTCATGTTTCTTTTCTTATTCCTGTTCCTTTAAGACTTCACTATTGAGAATCCGTGGGATGATAAGTTGATTCTCAAACTTCTGTCTGGGCTTCCTAAACCAGTGAGTTCCTATCCAAATACTTTTGAGTGGCAGTGTAAACTTCCGTCCATCAAGCCCAAGACTGAATTTCAATTGGGTAAGAACTTTATGGGTGATATAGCTTTGAATTCTTGTTCATCCATGGAACGTTGATGGTGATTCATGTGTATGTGAGATTCTCCTCCTGTCCCCCAGCCCCAGTAAAGAGTTACAGCTACAGTATTGAGAAATCTTGTTAATCCATGGCTATAGAACCATGAGTGCTGTTGGACTGGAACCCATTTAAGTCGGAGATCTCTATCAAAGTAAAAATGCATGTGCTTAGGCTGGGGAAGCTCAGCAGCAGAGCACTAACCTGGCATGTGTGAGGCTGCGGGTTTGATCTCCAGAACTGCAAAATTTTAAAAATGCAGTTAGACTATTTAAGAATTTCTTACAGATTTTATAGTCAAAAACAGGCATTGATAACAAAATGAGGATTTTTTTTTTCCATTCTGACCACTTTTCAATATACTGAGGCACTAAGGACGTTGATAATAAGCACATGTGCAACTGTCACCACCATCTTATTATAAGTTTTTATCATCCAAATGGAAACTTGGTTTTTTTTTTTTTTTTTTTTTTTTTTTTTTTAGTACTGGTGCTTGAACCCAGGACCTCACACGTGCTATGCAAGGACTACTACTGAGCTACATCTTTGGCCTTTTTTATTTTATCTTGAGACAACGTATCCCTACATTGCTCAATCCAGTGTCAAACTTGTGATCCCCCTGCCTCAGCCTCCTAAGTAGCTGGGATTACAATATGCACCACCACACTTGGCAGAATGGAAACTAATTCTGTATGGACAGTGTGTGTTACATGTTTCTTAAGAAGAGGGATAGTATTATATACTCATTTGATAATATTTCTGGAAAACTCTTGAAGAATACTCAAAACTAAAATAGTTGGCTTAGTGGGAGTGGGAAAGTGGGTGGTTGTGGATAAGGCGAGAGCAAGGCTTTTCACACATAGAGCCGCAGTAGGCCTTCAGAACAATTGAGGGGCCATCAGAGTTCCCCATGCCTACCTCCCTGCCCCTCCCAGATCCTCTGTTAGCGTCTTGAATAAGTGTGCCTGCTGATTGTGACAGTGATAAGCCAGTACCGGTATGTGGCCAAAGTCCACGATTTCCTTCGAGGTTCCCTGTACTGTGCGTTCTGGGGTTTGGAACGCTTGGCAGATCTCCTCGCTGCAGGGCACTTCAGAATAATTGGCCTGCCTTGAGTCTCCTGTGCTTTCCCCTTCTCCCCTTCCTCTGCACCCCAGAAGCCCTGGCAGACACTGACTGGGCCCTTTATTCCACAGTTGGCCTTTTCTAGAATGTCATGTGTTTGAAATTACAGTTTGTAGCCCATCAGGCCATTTCCTGACACTTAGCAACAGAATTTAAGGCTCCTCTTTGCCTTTTCATGGCTTGCTAGCTTTTTTTGAATCACTGAATAGTCCCCACCGTCTGGATGGCCCTGTACCCCACAGCTCATTTACCCATTTACCTACTAAAGGCCACCTCATTGCTTCCAACTTTTGGCAATTATGAATAAAGTTGCTTTAAACATTGTATGTAGGTTTTTCTATGGACGTATTTTTAACCCATTGAAGTAAATACCAAGGAGTGTGATTGTTGGATTTCGAGGCATGAATATACACTCATCCCTCAGGTCTGCACAGGCTAGCTCTAGGAACCCAGTGGGTGCCAAAGTCCATGATGCTCAAGTTTCTCATATAAAATGGGTAGCCGTGCATATAACTTAACATATACTTTAAATAATTTTGAGGTTACTTACAATACTTTGTACAGAGTAAGTAGTTGATATGCTCTATTATTTAAGGAATAATGATTTAAAAATATTTGTACATATTCAATCTATAGTTGGTTAAGTTTATAGATTTGGGGACTGGGGATGTGGCTCAAGCGGTAGTGCGCTCGCCTGGCACGCATGCGGCCCGGGTTCAATCCTCAGCACCACATATAAACAAAGATGTTGTGTCCGCCAAAAACTAAAAAAATAAATATTAAAAAAAATTCTCTCTCTCTCTCTCTTTAAAAAAAAAAAAAAAAGTTTAGATCCTCATATACAGAGGGCTGAGTGTTTGCTTATATGAGAAAGTGCCAAGCTCTGCTAGTGTGGCCATACCATCTGTGTCTTTATCAGCAGTGAGCAAGAACTCCCTGCTACACCCTCGCAGCTTTTGCTGTTGTTTTTACCCTTCTGGTAGGTGTGCAATAGTGTCTCACTATTTCAGGGTGACAACAGTGATGTTCACCAGTGAGAGTGAACATTTTTTCATGTGTTTACTTGCTGTCTGCATACTTTTAATGAGCTATGTGTTCAGATCTTTTGCCCATTCTTTAATTGTCATATTGTTAAATATCAAGAATTTCTCAAATAGTTTAGATAGCAGTTCTTTATTAGATACTTGTTTTGCAAAGATTTTCTCCCAGTCTGGTTTGTCTTTCTATTTTTTTTTTAAATTGTGTCTTTTAAAGCACAGAAGTTTTAATATTAATGAAGTCCAGTTTATCAGGTTTTTTTTTCCCCTACAGGTCATGCTTTTGGTGTTACATCGAAAAACTCATTGCACCAGTGGAAACTTAAATAGTCTTCTGTAATCTTTTCTAGAAGTTTTATAGTTTTATTTTTTCCGTTTCGGTCTATGCTCCATTTTGAGTTAACCTTTGTGCAAGGTATAAGGTGTGTGTCTAGGTTCATTGTCACTTGTGCATGTCTGAATGCTTGGCACCACTTACTGAAGACACTGTTTCTCATGTTTGATCCTTTGCCCAAGAGCAGTTCTAAGTCTGTGTGGTTCTGTTCTGGACTCAGCTCTTTTCCATGGGTTTGCTTGTCTCTTGCCAGCACCACAGGGTTATGGTCAGTCTCAGAGTGGGATGAAGTCAGCCCTTTACTTCCTTCTTCCATCTCAATATTGTGTTGACTTTCTGGGTCTTTTGCCTTTCCATATAAACTTTAGAATCAGTTTGTTGGTGTTCACAAAATAACTTCTAGATTTTTATTGAGATTGCATTTAGTCAAATTGGGAAGAGATGACATCTTGACAAAATTGAATCTTATCCCTGTACATGGAAATCTCTCCAATTAAATCTCCTTGATCTTTCATCAGAGTTTAGGTTTTCTCATATAGATCTGGTACATAATATATATTATTACCTAAGTATTCTTTGTTTTTTAATTTCTCATTCTAATTGTGTACTTCAGGAACATAGGGAAGTAATTGTATTTTATATATCTGCTTTGTGTCCTATAAGCTTTCTGTATCCACTAATAGTTCCAGGAGATTTTGTTAGTGTTGATTCTTTAGATAGTCCTGTCATCTATAAAGAAAGATAGTTTTATTTCTTCCTTTTCCAATCTGTATACTTATTTTTTTAAAATGTCTTATTGCTGGGCTGGGGATGTGGCTCAAGCGGTAGCGTGCTCACCTGGCATGCGTGTGACCCGGGTTCAATCCTCAGCACCACATACAAAGATGTTGTGACCACCGAAAAACTAAAAAAAATAAATAAATAAATATTAAAAATTCTCTCTCTGTCTCTCACTCTCACACTCTTTCTTTTAAAAAAAATTAAATAAATAAATGTCTTATTGCACTAGGTGGGAATTCTAGTACAATGCTGAATAGAAATGATAAGAGACATCCTCACCTCATTCCTGACCTTGGGGCTGCATCTATGTAGTGTATCACCATCAGGTCTAATGCTGGCTATAGGTTTTGTACATGTTCTTTATCAAGTTGAAGTTTCTCTGTTGCTAGTTTGCTCAGAATTGTTATGAACGGATGTTGGATTTTATCAAATGTTTTTCCTGCATATGTTAATATGATCATGTGATTATATTATGTGATTATTCTTAGCCTGTTGGTATGATGGGTCAGGTTAACTGATTTTCAGATGTTGAGCTATCCTTGTGTTTCTTGGATCATTGCTATGGTTTGAATGTCCCCTTCAGATGTCATGTTTAAATTTAATTGCTATTGTCACAGTTTAAGAGGTGGGATCTTTAAGAGTTGATTAAGCCATGAAGGCATACCCTTACGATTGAACTGAGGCCATTGTTGCTGGGTGGGTTAGTTGTAATGGGGGTTCTGGCAGGCCATCTCCCGCCTCACCCTCACCATGTGATGCTCCTACCATCTTAGGATGGACGATGAAGATCCTCACCAGTTCTAGCCCCTCAATCTTGGACTTGTCAGCTTTTGGAACTATGAGCCAAATAAATCTCTTTTCTTTATAATTTATCCAGTTCATAATATTCTGTTATAGCAGCAGAAATCAGACTAAGACAGTCGTGGTATATAACTTACTGTATACATTGTTGGATTTTACTTGCTAATGTTTTGTTAAGATTTTTACATTCATGAGAAGTATTTGTCTGTAGTGTTTCCTATAATATCTCCATCTGGTTTTGGTAACCTGGAAATGCTGACCTCATAGAATGAATTAGGAAGTATACTCTACCACTATTTTCTGGTAGAGATTATAGAGAATCTCTATAATTTCTTCCTTACAGATTTGATAGAATCTGTCAGTGAGTGCATCTGAACCTGGTGCTTTCGGCTTTAGAAGGTTATTAGTTATTAATGCAATTTCCTTAATAGATGCAGAACTATTCCAGTTATCTAATTCTCTTTATGAGCTTTGATAGATTTTGTCTTTCAAGGAATTGGTTCATTTCATCTAAGTTTTTCTCACTTGTGAACATTATGTTCTGAATACTCTCTTATTATGTCTTTAGCGTCCATGAGCCTTTCATTTCTCATTATTTGTGTCTTTTTTTTTCCTTAGCTTACCTGACTTGATGTTTATCAATTTTATTAATCTTCTCAAAAACACAATTTTTGGGGTTTTCTTATTTTTCTCTATTGATTTCTTTCATAATATTTTCTTTTGTTTACATTTAATTAGTTCTTTTTTCTTAAGTTCCTAAGGTGGAACCTTAAATCATTAATTTTGTATCTTTTTTTTTGTTATTTTTATTCTTACTTTTTTGTAAACAATTCTTTTTTAAAATGTGTTATTTTTAGTTATATACTCTTTCTTCTTTTCTAAGTCCTTCATGAGACTTCTTCAATCCATGTGTTATTCAGAAGTGTGTTTAATCTCCCAAGATGTAGGGGCTTTCCAGCTGTCTGCATTAATGGATCCCCAGTTTAATTCCACTGTGGTCTGAGAGCAGACATTATATGATTTCTATTCTTTTAAATTTGTGAGGGTGTATATTACAGCACAGAATGTGGTCTGTCTTGGTGAATGTTCCAAGTCAGTGTGAGAATGTCATATATTCTGTAAATGTCATTCAGATCCAATTTTCTGTTTAATGGTCCATTTCTTTTTTTTTTAATGTTTATTTTTTAGTTTTAGGTGGACAATATATTTATATTTTACACAATATATTTATTTTTTTATTTTTATATGGTGCTGAGGATTGAACCCAGTGCCTCACACATGCCAGGCGAGCCCTCTACCAGTTGAGCCACATCCTGAGCCCCTTAATGGTCCATTTCTGATGGAAGGATATAGGAATCTCCAAGTGTAATAGTGATTTGCTTGCATTTCTATCAATGCATGCCTCATATATTTTCACATTCTTTTCATGAGATGTATACACAACATGTCCTGTTGGAGAATTAACCCCTTTTTCATTCTGTAATGCCCCTTTTATGCCTGTTAATTTTCCTTGATCTGAAATCTGCTGTATGGAATTAATACAGCTATTTCTGTTTTCTTGAGATAACTGTTAGCATCCTATATCTTATTAACTGTTAATCTGCATTTGTCGTTATACTTTCAATGTGTGTGTTTTCATTGGTGGGTGAAGATCATTGGTGTTCTGAGTGATTATTGATATAGCTGGACTCATATTTCATTTGTTAGTTTTCTAGTCATTACACTTGTTCTTTGTGGGTTTTTTCCCCCCACTCTCTGCCTTCTTTGGCTTTGAATTATTTCATATTCTGTTGCGTCTCCTCTCTCAGCATATCAATAATATTATCTTTGTCACATTTGCAAGTGGATTCTGCAGAGTGTGCAGTATATATACACTCAGAGCCAGTCCAAGTCCACTTTCCGATAGCACGTCACCCCCTCACAGCAGGGCCCACACCATGCGGCAGGGGTGTCATTCCCTCCCTCCTGCCCACCTCTTCTGTCATTGCTGCTGTTGGTTTCACTTATCCACTGGTATGCCACCACTAGGTGGACACTATTGTTTTGAACAAATGGGTTTTTGTTAGATAATTTAGAATAAGAAACATCAAGTATTTTACTTAACACTCTTTGAGTCTAAGTTTCTGGCCTATATTATCTTCCTTCTCTCTGAAGAACAGTGCACGTTTACCAGTGACAGATTCCCTCCATTTTTGTGTAAGAAAGTCTTTATCCTTCACTTTTGAAGGATAGTTTCATGAAGTAGAGCATTCTAGCTGGTGGTTTTTCTCTTTCAGCCCTTTAAATGTTGTACTGCACACTCTTGCTTGTGTGGTTTCTAAGGAGAAATCTGATGTACTTATCCTTGTTCTTCCGGAAGTAAGCTCTTTTTATAGCTATTTCTATTTTGTAGCATTTTTCAAAATTTTCTTTGTCTTTGATTTTCTGCATTTTCTTTGTGATGTGCCTAGGTGTAGGTTTTTCTATCTGTACTGCCTGGTATTCTCTGAGATTCCAGGATCTGTGGTTTGGTGTTGGTCTTGAATTTTTGAAAACTCACACTTTTTTCTTTTCAATTTACATTTCAGTTTTTCTCTTAGGGTGTCCTGGAGCTCACTGATTCTTTCCCTGGCCGTGTACAGTCTACTAAAAGACATTCTTGGTTTCTGGCACAGAGTGGGTTTTTTATTTCTAGCATTTCTTTTTGCTTCTTTCTGCTTATTTGAGCTATTTGTTCTTGAAAATTGTCTCCTTTTTCTGTTAGAATCCTTAGCACATTCATAACAATTTTAAAAACTATCCTGGTCTGATAATGCTGAAATCTCTGCCCATTTCCAGTGCTTGCTCTGCCTCCTCAAGCTGTGTTTTGTCTTTTAATATGCCTTGTCAATTTTGTTGCTGGCCAGACCTGATGGACTGTGTAAATGGAACTGAGATAGTTAGGCTTTGGTGTAACCTTTATCTGGCTAGAAGTTAAGCTGTGTTGTCTTCCCTGTTGCCTTTAAGGTTCCCTAGAGACTTTCTTTTTATACTAGGGATTAAACTCAGGGGCATTTTATCACTGAGCACATCCCAGTCCTTTTAATTTTTTATTTTGAGACAGGGTCTCACTAAGTTGCCTCCTTAGTCGCTGAGATTGCAGACGTGCACCAAACAACCGAGTCATCTTCTTAGATAATCTGAGGAGTACTGTCCTTCCCATTGCTAATTCCAGCGTGGTGTCTGCTGTGAATCTCTGTGTCTTCCTCTCCGTCTCCCCACTTTGGGTGCAGCAGTTTTCCCTCTGATCTCAGTTTTTTAATAGTTCAAGAAGAGCTGTTGAATTTCAGTTGTCCAGTTACTTTCTTGCCATAAAAGTGGAGTGACAGCTTTCAAGCTGCTTATGTGCTAGACTGGAAGTCACAGATTTTTTTTTTTAAATATATATTTGATTTTGAATGGGAGGATTATTTTTAGAATTTTTAAGAATCAAATGCAACATCACCATGGTCTTTTTCTCCAAAATCAATAACCCCAGTGTAACCACAAGGAAAATATAAACAAACCCAATTTGAAGGACATCTGACTAGTACTCTTTGGAACTATCAAGGTCAATTAAAAAAAAAAAAAGACAAGAAAAGTCTGAGACATGTCACAGGCTAGGAGTAGCCATGGAGATAGAATGACTAAATATAATGTATCCTGAAACACAGAAAAACTAGTGAGTCTGCAAGTGTGGATTTCAGTCAGCAGCAGCAGCACTCCTCGGTTGGTTCCTTGTCTATGACATAAGAGCCATGTGGGATGCAGAAACTCCGCTTTCTTGGCCACTTTTCTATCAATCAAAAACTATGTAAAATTAAAAGTTGAATTAAGTATTTTAAATTGTCTATTGCAAATGTTTGCTATCATTTTATTTTGCCCTTTTTATTTTAATTTTTTTGTTTTGTTTTAATAAAGTTTTATTTTTCCAAATGCACAGTTGCTTGGACCTGCTAGTGCATCTGCACAGCAACAGGGGCATCTCCATCTCAGTATTTCTGGTGTAAATTACTTGAGCTCTGTGCTTTGACACCAGTTTGAAAAGTCCTTTACTGAGGAGCTCCTGAAGGGCTGCCCTGGCCAAGGAACCGCAAGTCCTTATCCCTCGAAGACCCCAGCTGTGCTTAGAAGCTCGGAGTTGGGAACGTCCTTACAGAGTTTGTCATAAGTAGCTTTGTCAGACAAGACTAGATGTTGAGCTTGCCCTAATCTTTGCCTTCGGACCACTTCTTCTTTTCAGCGTTGCTCCAGATTTATTCACTGGGTCCTTGCCTTTCTTGGCCGACCTTCCGGCATCTCTCTTCTTCTTGTCACCCTTGAGCAGCGTTGCAAAGCCTGGAGAGCAGCACCAGCTATTGGAGCCTGGTCAAGATGTCTTTTTTATTTTTATCCTATTGTAAAATGTGTTTATTTCAAAAAGCTTTATGTATCACTTCAGGGAGGATTTCTCCTGTCATCTGCCTGCAAGATGGGCAGCACAGGTGCTGCTCAATTTAAAATGCGAGAACCTTGATGGGGAGGCACTGAGTGCCCAAACCCACGCACCTTAGTGACCCCCGCAGGCTGCCCTGAACTTGGTAAGGGGGCTCTTGTTGCAGGTATTTACTTCCTTTCATCTAAGCCTGTAAAACATTTCCCAAGCAACTGTGGCCATTTTTATTTATGAAAGCAATTCAAGTACAAAGAAAATTTTACAAATTCTTCATTTGGATAAAGTCCTTAATATTTTGAGCCCATTTGTCATTTTGACACATTTATCTCTTCCCAGGTTCTTCACTGGTCTACGTCAATCACCTTGTTGGAGAAGGGGCCTTCGCCTAAGTCTATGAAGCTACCCAGGGAGATGTGAATGAGACCAAAAATAAACAGAAATGTGTCCTAAAGGTAAATGGTGCAAATACATTTTTGAACTGTAGAGAAATGATTTTCAGCCTCTTTTTTTTTTCCTTTAAGACAGTGATGTTTTTATTGAGCAATTAAGAAATAAAACAATACTATGAGGATCTGGAATTGCTTTCTGCAGAACAAATCATAATGTCATTGCTTTCTCATGTCCCTTATTAGGATACTATTTTCCAGAATGTGACTCTGGATATAAATAACACATACCTGGTTTTGCTTGTAGGTCTAGAAGTCTGCCAACCTCTGGAAATTCTACATTGGTACCCAGCTGATGGAGAGACTAAAGCCAGCTGTGCACCACATGTTTATCAAATTCTATTTTGCCCACTTATTCCAGAATGGGAGCATCTTGGTAGGAGATCTCTACAGCTATGGGACACTATTAGTAAGTGTTCTGTTTTTATAATATGGATATGAATTTAAGTGCATTTCTGGTTTGTGCCTTACCCATATATTTTCTGGTTAGAGCTTTAGTTGGAGTGCTAAACAGGGGCAAAGTCCTTGACTTGAAATTTCATTAATCCTCATCCAACTCAGGATACCATTTGCATTGTTTCTAGAATGCCATTAACCTCTACAAAAATACCCCCAAAAAAGTGATGCCCCAGGCTCTCGTCATCTCTTTCGCTATCAGGATGCTCTACATGATTGAACACGTCCACAGCTGTGAGATCATTCACGGAGACATTAAGCCAGACAATTTCATACTGGGAAACAGGCAAGTGTGGACCTCTGAACAGGGTTCTTTCCTGAACATCTAGCAGCCCTTTGTCATTTGTGCTCATTTCCTGTCCTGAATTGTATTTAATCTAGGTTTTTGGAACAGAACGATGAAGATGGCGATTTGTCTACTGGTTTGGCACTTATTGACCTGGGTCAGAGTATAGATATGGAACTTTTTCCAAAAGGAACTGCCCTTACAGCAAAATGTCAAACATCTGGCTTCCAGTGTACTGAGATGCTCAGTAACAAACCATGGAACTACCAGGTACGGACCTAAAGTAAGAGGTTTGGAAAATTTTCCTCTGTTGTACCTACCAGATTTTCCAAATGAATTTGGAATCTTGTTAGTTTGAACTGGTCTCTTGGACACAGTTGAAGAAGAGATGGGGGCCAAGAACGTGGCTTAGAAGTAGGGCACTTGCCCAGTAAGCATGAGGTCTTGGGTTGACTCTGTAGCATTCAAAGGGAGAGAAGGTAGTAAAGGAGAGATGGGACTTAAGGCTCAGGGGAAGGGAGGGATGAAATTCTGTTCCTGAAGAGTACACTTTTCTTATTATTCACAAGAAGGAAAGCAGATATGTTCTGAGTTTGACCCTAGGAAAGGTATTTAATGATCTGTGAACCCTTCAGAACGAAAGTCTGCCAATTCTACTTTATATGTGCCTGTAACAGATATAAACTGCATTAGAGTATGTCACTCTCTTCCCATTTACCTTGACTTTACCCCTCAGTGTTGGCCGGGGTGGTAGGAAGGGGGGTGCAGAACTTGGTGCCCCTAATCCTCTCACCCTGAGCATCAACTGGCACCTTAGTAGGAGGTGCTGTATTGCGATTGGGCAGAGGGGCTGCTTGGTGCACCAGTGCTTGAGCAGATCACAGTTAATGCCGTGAACTTGTGCCCGGGAACTAAAAACCCAGCTCTCATTACTTAAATAAAAAGGTGACAGATTATTGATATTATCTTATCTTTTGCAACAATATAAATTATTTAAATGAAAAGGCTTGTGATCATAAAGCAGAATGTAAAGTTTAGCTGATTGAAGCTGTTCTTTAAAAATAAAAATACAGAATGCCAGTTTATGTATTCACAATCTGACCTTTATCTGTGAAATAGATTTGAACAGTCAGACCAAACATGACATTCTATGTCAAAGCCAAAGAGGAGGTAGCTGGGTGACATTAATGCCAGGTATCTTGGTTGTCATGCTAGGGTAACTGTCTTCAATTCCACACATCGTATGGGAATGGACCTGGAGACTAGAATACAGTGATTCGAGGGTCAGGTCATATATTTTACCTGCTAGTACTAGTAGTCTTTCATTGAAGTTTTTAAGTAGTTAAGAAAAAAATGTAAATATTTCAAATATATTTACCTGAAATAACTGGGTTTGATTTTGAACAAACTATTGAAACTCTGTGTATGTATATCCATGTAAAAGTTTTCCTTTTTGTATTCTATGTATATCTTCTTAAGCTGTATTTTACAAATGATGCTTTGGAAATGGATTTGTACCACTATTAATAGGTTTTTATGTTTTTCTTTCAGATTAAGTCAAGGCCAAGTCGTGTTTCCTTGATCCTCACCCTGTGGAGCTGTAAGATGATTCCTCTCCCAGGAACGAGCATCCAGGTGCTCAGCAGACATGTTTGCCTCTGTCTGTTTGATGGCAGTAAGGTAAGCTCACTGAGTTGAACCATCTCACACAGGATGATGGAGAAGCCCTTGTGTGGTACCACACATTAAATGTGGAGTGCGCTGTGTGTGTGAGTGTGTGGTACCGCAGTAGGTTAACCCTGGCTCTTCAGTGTGTGATGTTGGTACACACACAGTTAACCCATCTGGGCCTTAGATTTCTTCACTTATGAGAGGGACTGGTACCTGTCTTCTAGTGTTGTGTACAGTTCAGGTCTAAGTATAGAGCATTGCATTTTTGAAAATGCAATGTATATCCAGCTCCCCAGGCAAGATATGGAGCATCGCCATTTCCCGTGAGGTCTCCTGGAATCCTTTTCTGCTCAACTCTTCCCTGATTCCTAAAAGACCATTTTTTACCTAATACCAAATGATAGTCTGAATGACTTCTAAAAAAATAATGTATCTTTCATGAGATGTAGCTTAAGTGGTGCTTAGGTAGAAATTCGTAGCTTTAATTGCATATACTAGAAAGAGGGAAGGTTTAAAATCAGTGATCTAAGCTGGGAACTTAAGAGACTAGAAATTGAAGAGTGAGTTAAACCTAAGAATGTAGAAAAAAGGAAATAACAAAGAGTAGAAATTAATGAAATAGAAAACAGATGGACAGAAGAGAAAATCAATGGAGATGAAGGTTGATTCTTTGAAGAGGTTAATAAAATTGAAAGATGCCCAGAAAGACTGACTAAAAAGAGTGAAAGAAAGCCGGGCGAGGTGGCACATGCACACCTGTAATCCCAGCAGCTCTGGAGGCTGAGATAGGAGAATCGCAAGTTCAAAGCCAGCCTCAGCAACAGTGAGGTGCTAAACCATACAGTGAGACCCTGTCTCTAAAAAAAAAAAAAAAAAAAATAGGGCTGGGGATGTAGCTCAGTGGTTGAGTTCAATCCCTGGTACAAAAAAAAAAAAAAAAAAAAAAAGAAAAGAAAACAAATTATCAATATCTCCTATTGAAATAGAAATATCATTACTGATCCTGCAGACACTGAGGACAATAAGGGATATTATAAGGAATTGTATGCCAGTAAATCTGACAACATTGATGAAATAGATAATTTTATAAAAAACCATAATTTACTGAAACTGACATAAGAAGAAATAGAAAATTTGAATTTCTGTTTTAAAGAAATTACAACTTCAATTAAAAAAATTCCTACAATGAAAAATCCAAGTCCTTATGGCTTCACTCTAGTGACTTCCCGCAAACATTTAAGGAAGAAATAATACCCATCTTATGCAAACTCTTCCAAAGAATAGGAGAAAACATTCCCTAACGTATTTCCTAAATCTAGGAAAAACATGACACCAAATGATGACATTACAAGACCAGTATCCTTCATGGATATAGAAACTAAAATCCTAAACAACATTCTCAAGTTGGATCTAGCAATTTATAGAAAGGACAGTAGGTCACGACCAGCTGGAATTTCTCCCCATGTTCAGATGTACACACCTGTGCATCCAGCATTGGACATGCGAAATTGTAATGTTATTTCATCATATTAGTAGACAAGAAAAAATCATGTGAACATCTCAATAAACAAAGAAAAAACATTGACAAATTCCAGTGCCCATTCACGAGTTTTAAGAAATCCCCTACAAACTAGGAACAGGTGGGAACTTCCTCAAATTTATAAAGAACAAGAAAAACCTGAATTTCTCTCATTGACAGTGAAATGTAGAATTTTTTTTTTTTAGTCTAAGATTAAGAACAAGTCAAGGATGCTAAGAAATAAAAAAGATAACTCAGTTTTTTAAATGAGCAAAAACTTGAACAGGCCCTTCAAAAAAGAAAACATGAGAAACCAATAGGCATATAAAAATATACCTAACATGTAATACATTATTAGGGGAATGTAAGAGTTACAGTGAGAGACCCACTTAGATGCTCCATACAAGAAGCCCACCTTAAATAGAAAAGGTAAGTTAAAGGGAGGAGGGTTCACTATTCAAGATATTAATGTCCGGCTGGGAATGTGGCTCTGTTGTTGAGTGCTTGCCTGGCATCTGCAAGGCCCTGGGTTCAACTCCCAGTGCATTAAAAAAAAAAAAAAAAAAAATGTCAAACAAAGTAGATACATACCCAGTCACCCCATGTTAGAGCTTCAAAACACATGACCTAAAAATTGATGGAACTGAAAAAAGAAATGGGAAAAGCCACCATTATAATTGGAAACTTCACTACTGTTCTCTTAGGAATATAGAACAAGCAGACAGAAGATGAGAAAGGATATTAGGAATTGATTAACCTATTGACAAACTAGGTAGGATCAGTATTGAGCAGCACTTCACCTCTAAACAGTAAGAAGCATGTTGTAAGTGCATGTGGAATATCCACCAGTCTACACAGGTGGACCTGGGTCAGAAAATAAACCCCAACAAGTCTAAAATAGAGTTGAGAGCCAGGTATCGTATGGCCTTTGAGCACATGAGATTAAGCTAGATATCAGTAACAGAAAGATCCGTGGGCAAAGTCTTCAAATGCTTGGAAATTAACAGATTTCTAAATAATCAATGAGTCAAAGGGAAATTAGAAAATATTTTGTACTAATCACAAAGTGGAAGTGAAACAGACAGTCTGGTAGATGTCAGCTAAAGCCTAGTTAGAGGGGTTCCCAGAGTGGGTGAGAGCCGCAGAAGAGCTCCTCACAGCCTCACCCTCTGAGCTGAGGAGCCCCAGGCCTCCGTGGGACATGCAGGCAGAGGCCCTCTGGGGAGGGGACTCCAGGGGGAGCAGGGTGGCTGCCAGTGTGGAATCCTGACAGGGAGTGTCTGGAAGGCAGGCAGTGTGAGAAGCAGTGCGCGTCTGTCCTAAAAACAGCAGAGGGCACTGAAGGAGGTGACATGATGAGATTCATGTTCTAGAAAGATCTCTGGCTCCTCTCCGAAGAATAAATAGAAAAGGTAAGTTAAAGGGAGGAGAGGGCAGCCAGAGGGGACTCAAGTGGACCACTGGGGGCAGGGCCCTGGCATGGCAGGCAGAGGACAATAGGCATCATCTTGAAGAAGCAAAAATCTGGATCCAGCTTGCTTAGGATTGCCCCTGGCGCTGGCATTTGCACAACATGGGACCTTGACCTTGCTCTCAGGCTCCTCCTCTTGTACCTCCTGGGATCAATGTGAGCAAACTGGGTTATTATAAGTAAAGCATGGAGAACAACACATGGAGCATAATAAGTGCAACCAAAAGAGTGATGACGATTACAGCTTGGGTGGAGATCAGGTCGGGGGAGATGCAGGAGGCGGGAATCAACGGGATTGGTGGTGGGCTGAGTGTGGAGGGTGGAGGGAGAGCAGGTGTGGAGCGGGCAGTAGGTCTCAGACATCCACCCCTGGATAGACCATGGTCACCCGCACACAGGTAGGGAGGCCTCGGGGAGGACTGCATGTGGCGCTGCCCTGGTGGTTTTCTTCCACCTGAACTTGGAGTAAGGGTGACCACAGGGCTACTGTGCACAAAAGCACCACCGCAAACGGGCCAGGAGGTGTCAGCAGTGACCAAGAAGAGAGGACCTGCTGTACTCTCCTGTTCTCACGTGAGAACCGAAAACAAAAACTAGAATTTCACTTTAATAACAGAAAATATGGGATTCATTTTATATCCAGATCCTAGAAGTTCATTTATGAAATTAATTTTTATCAGAGTTCGAAATCGAGAAGTTTTGCATCACATTTAATAGTTAGAAAATTGCATTATTTGCTCTTTGAAGGCTTCTTTAACAAATCTAGCCTATTACAAAGGAAAGCTCTGTTGTCGAGCCTGGGCAGTGCCAATCCAGGACGCCCTCCCAGCACCCACCGTCCTCGCAGGGCAGGTGCACCCACACCTTCAGCGTCGGGGGGAGCCTCAAGCCTCTGGGTCTGCTGCCTGCTTTTCTTTTTTGTTTTATTTTCTAGGGCTGGGAGGGAGCCCGGCTTTGTTCTCTCTCCCTGTTGTCCTCTCTTCTCTTTCCTCCTCCTTGCGTGTGGCTTATTCGTTTCTTAGAACTCCATTCTGAATTATCCGTGGTGTTGAGTGGTCTCTCTGGGTGGCTTCCTGGGTGCTTGCTGTAGGTGTCATTTTATACACCCAGCTAATCACAGTGACCACAGGCAGCGTTCTGGTTGGAGAGAGAGAGGCAGAGACTGTCCCTCTCTCTAATTCTCTTTGTCCTCATTCACTCACAACTGACTTGCACATTTCCTCTACATACACTGAAACCACATCATCTAGTCTTACAATTTTTGCTTTAACCATCAACTGAGAAATTAGTAGTATTTAATCAGATCTTTACTGTTCCCATTGATCTCCTTCCTGATGTTCCAAGATTGCTTCTTTAGCTTGTCTCTTCTGTACAGAGAGTGTCCTTTAACCATCCCTTCAGGGTGACAGATTCTCTTAAACTAGCTTTATCTGAGTATCTGTCTCCCTTCCTTCCTAAAGGACCTTTCCACTAGATGTGGGACTCTGGATTGACAGTTCTTTTCATCTACCACTTAAACACCGTGGTGCCACCTCTTCCTGGCCTCTGGTTTCTGCCGAGACACCCACTGCCATCTGAGTCATTCCCCTGGCTTAACCTGGCTGTTTTTCTCTCTTGCTACCTTCAGTGTATTTTTTTTTTCCTGTTTACTTTAGAAGTGTGGTGTACCTGGCACAAATCCTTTTGGATCTCCCCTGTTTGGAATTTGCTCAGCTTCTTAAATCTGTCGGTTTCTGTCTTTGGCTGAAATTGGGGATTTTTCAGCCATTATTTCCTACAGTACCTTTTAAACTCCTCTCCTCTGGGACTCTGATGACACAAGTGTTAGATCTTCTGTTTTAATCCTCTAGGCTTCTGAGGTTTCTACCTAAAGTGTCACTTCCTCTTCTAGTAAGCATATCTCAGATATTGAGTATTCACTTGATGTGGTTTATTACTGTCATAAGGGCACAAATGTGAATCTATTTTATCAGCTCCTTCATTGTTTTATTAATAAGTATTGGGACCATTGTTTTCACTGTTTGAAAAGTTAGATGCATACTATATTGGATGAAGAAAGAAACCCAGATCTTACAGAACTGCATGAAATAAAAAATGGAAGCCCCTCCTCTCCCTCTGCCCTGACCAATATAGCCACTGGTAATTATCTGGGACTAAGAGGGTGATGTTTCAAAGAACTTCCTACAGCCTGATCTGAAATCGGAAAATCTTTCAGGTCCTGAGCAACATTCACACTGTGAGGGCCACGTGGCAACCCAAAAAGCCCAAAACCTGGACCTTTCTCCCCAGGTAAGAAATGTGCTGAGTAGCAGAACAGGAAACACCCTGCTTTCCTCCTAGGCGACCAGCAGTTAAGACCTAAGACGAGGCTGTGGAAGCATCACATTCAGCACAGAGCACATGGAGCCACATGTGAACCCTTAGATTCTTTACTGTTCTAGGAGGACTTTGATTAAAGTTATTTGTGTTTCTGACTCACCAAGGTTATAATTCCAATGAATCATCCTATTCATTGGATTTCAATTTTAGGAAATGCCCATTTGATGAAAAATGCAGACAAGAAGATAAAATTTAGGAAGTGAAGTGTTTTTCAGAAATGGAGTCTTACAACTGCACTAATGACAGTTGTGTTTTCCTCTGATGAAATGAAAGGTGCCGCCTAGGGAACCAGTACACTCCGGACTGTCAGAACTGGGATGAGGTTAAGGTTTCTACCACTGAGTCAGTCTCGCAGGGATGGATGCTAGTGAATCCAAGATGTCTCTCTGTTCTTTTAATAATACAAATTGTCTGTAGTTCACCTACTTCCACCCCCAGGTTTCATTACTTGAGTGTTTACTTCCCTCCCTCAACTAACTCCCTTTGTTACTGCACCCTAATTACCCTTCTCCTAATAAAGATCTTAACACAAATGGGGGTTCCTTGAGAGGGCACTGGCTGTGAGTGAGGCCCGCAGCTTGCTGGGTGCCGCAGGCATCCTTGCTTGACTACAGCACAATGCCTGAAAGTGAGCATGGCCTCCTGACCTCCTGACCTCCCTGCCTCCAGGGAGACACACCACATATCTTTGGGTCTGTCATTTCACAGTTCTGTGATGCACAGCTGTGTGTCATGCTTTCTCAGGATATAAAGGTGAGCTTTGGGAGGAATAACAAAGTGCTTGTCACCTTCCTGAATGAACTGAGGTATCCGTTACGTGCCCACTTCTTCCTAGTGCATGAGGGTTTACTTGTATGTCAGTGGGGAAGAAACACAGGTGCAAATAATAAGAATGCTCTCTACTTAGGATGCTCTAGCCACGCACAGGCCCTTGGGTCCCTGGTTTATTCAATCCTTAGAGTGGCCCTGTGGGGCGGGCGCTATGGATTACTCTGATCAGGCAGGCTGTGAGGATATGGGTCTCCAAGCGCTTTGGGAAACACAGAGGAGAGGGAAGTTAATTCTAGCCCTTGAGCCTCAGGAGGTTTTGTAAAAGAAAACTAGACCTCAAAGACGGGGTAGGGTTTTATAGGCAAGAAGGGGGGGATGGATGCTGTGTAGGGAGAGGGGTTGGAGGAGCCCAAGGGGAGGGGGCCTGTTCCAGGCAGGCATCAGGAAAGCCCAGCAGACATGTGTGCCCAGCCACTCAATTCTGTTTAAAATGAACAGCGATTGGCATAAAAACCTTACAGCATATGCCAAGTGGGCCTTGAGCACCTTGGGGTGGTTTGCTGCACAGGTTGTATGTTAGCCCTGCTCGGAGAAAAGTAAGTGAAGAGAAAGGTGTTTCCCTCAACAAGGGAGCTGAGTGTGTTTACCAAGTCAGTGGTGTGGATGGGTCAGTCCGTCTGCTCTTAACTTTCCTTAAGAGACCTTTGTGGTAATGCAGAGGCACAAGCCTTGTGCCTTGGACGGGGCAGAACGCCCCTTCCCACTGTGCACTGTGGTCAGTAACCCATGTTTCTTTATCGTTCCAGGTCACTGGCTTCTTGCCATGCTTGCTCCATGGCGACTGTTTTATCAGGTCCAATTCTTCATCTCCAGACCTGGGAATATTATTTGAACTTGGAATTTCTTCGCAATGTATGTCAGACGCAGGATAAATGTCACTTTATAATATACCAGTTAAAAGGGAATTGGCAGGCTGGGTGCCATGGTTCAGGCCTGTGATTTCAGCGACTCAGGAGGCTGAGCAGGAAGATGGCAAGTTCAAAGCCAGCCTCAGCAACTTTGAGAGGACCTAAGCAACTTAGTGAGACCCTGTCTCTAAATAAAAAATTCAAAGGGATGGGGATGTGGCTCAGTGGTGAAGCACCCCTGGGATCAGTTCCCCCCCCCCCCCAAAAAAAAAGGAGTGCTGGAGTGTGTGTGTCTGTGAGTGAAGTCCTGGAGGGTTTCCCTAGGTGGGATTTTCATCTCTGGTGGAACGAGCTGGCAGTGCTGATGATTCTTATGCAGTGCTGCTTTCTCAGTGGCATTTAAGATGAACAGGACCTGCTTACATGTGTAGCACCAGTGAACGCCAGAGCTCCTAAAGAATGGAAATTCAGAACAGAAGGGGTTTTCAGAAAGTGATCAGAAGCACCATGGCACTTCAACCCCAGGACCCAGTGCACCTGGCCCTGCAGTCAGCAATTCTTATTGAGAGACCTGGCCAAGTGGCGGTTCTGTGCAGGGAACACCAGAAGCATGGTGTCATGTGAACTGCTGGAGCCGAGGCGTGGCCATGCTAGCAGCCCTCCATCTCCCACCCCCTAGCAGCATCTGAATGCAGTATAGGAACCCGGCCCCTCGTAGCCCAGAGCCACCACAGGTACCCTGTGTACTGCATCATCCCGGGTTTCTTTAGGACAAGTAAACCCAGGGGAGTCGCAGATGAGTCAGAGCGAGGAGAGGAGCAGCCCGGAGCCAGGCCCAGTGGCCTCTGGCAGTGGACAGTGGGGCAGACTTCCAGGTGTCAAGGCCTTTGCATGCTGAATCCCCACAGTCCACTGCAGGGAGACAGAGCTTGCTGATTCAGGAGCACCCATGTGCCTCTGGGTGATGCCACAGGAAGTGCTCAGCTCCTGAGGCACCTGTTGGCACATCAACAGTTTCAGGGATTTTCAAGGGAAATTTTGACAAAAGGTGAGCATCACTTAAAGTGCCACCTCTGCTGTACCGTGGGACCCACCACGTTTCATTTGATTTTCTGGGGCAGAACTGCTTAGCCCTAAGCGGGGATACTGGCCTTGTTCCTTTCAGGGGCTTGCATGTGCTTATAATTTTGACTCGTTCAGATGTTGTTTCTCAGACTTGTTTTATTTCCTAGTCAACGGGTGAGAGAGGAGAGTTGAGTTGCGGCTGGGTGTTTCTCAGGCTCTTCGATGCCAGTGGCGTTCCAATACCAGCAAAGTAAGTGCTCTGCGAATTCCTAGCAGTTGTGTGATTTTGTAGAAGTTCTTTTTTTAGGATCAAGGAACTCAGGTTTGTTCTGTTGGCATGTCAACAGCTTTTGGGGCGAGGGCTTTTAATGTTGATTTTAGTGTTGTATAAAGTAGTGTATGAAAGCAACACACACACCCTCCCCCAGAGAGGGAGAAGGACACATAGGACATGTTCTAGAATATGCTTGCACTGTCTGCCTGCTGGGACTGTTCCCTGAAGTACTGGCACATTCCACCATGCTGAAAACAGTGCAAAAGCTAAGTCCAGGGTCCCCAGGTCCTCTGTGAATCTGTGTAGGACATTGAAATTATAGCAGTTTTTTTAATATTTATTTTTTAGTTGTAGTTGGACACAATACCTTTATTTATTTATTTTTATGTGGTATTGAGGACTGAACCCAGGGCCCCGCACTTGCTAGGCAAGTGCTCTACCTCAGCCCCAGCCCTCCTGTAAGCAAATTTAAACTTTAAAAGCACAGTGCAAGCTAGAAGCAAATATCCTCATGCATACCACAAAGTTGGAATGTTGTTAGCCCTAACGTAAAAAGAGCCCTTGAAAACTAATAAGTAAAAGATCATCTGAATTTGTATTTATTTATTTACTGGTTCCAGTGATTGAACCCAGGGGTGCTTAACCACTGAGCCACATCTCCAGTCCTTTTTATTTTTTATTTTGAGACAGAGTCTCGCTGAGTTAGTTAGGACCTCACTAAGTTACTGAGGCTGTCTTTGACTTGTGATCCATCTGCCTCAGCCTCCCAAGTCACTGGGATCATAGGCATGTGCCTCCTCACCCAGCTCATCTGAATTTTTAAATGGGGAAAATAAAGATCTAAGTCTAGGATATAAACAGGACATTCACAGAGGGCTACAGATGGACAAGCAGTAGGGAGGATGGTGATCAAGATTCTAAATTTGTCATTACGGAAACTCAGGGTGCTGGGTCCCACACTGCCTGTATAACAGGAGGTATGCGCCATAGTGTCCAAATTCCCCCCACCTTTAATCTGGGGAAATAATTCCTACCCCACAAGCTCCTGGTGAGGATTAACTTGGATAACATGCCCTGCACAGCCTCCTTACCACTGAACCCTAGTTTCTAATTTCATCCTAGCCGGAGCAGGAGGGGCGCCCCATTATCAGGAGTGAATACAGAAACTCAAGTTTCTTATGATTCTTTAAAAAATATGTTCAGGGTTTTCACTTATACTTAGAAGAAAAAAATAAGGAAACATCCAAAATTCCACCTTGGCAAAGTGAGGTCCCAGTTATTTCCTAGAAGGTGGAGCTCGGTCGATAGGGAAGCATTCTGATGTGTATTGTGAGGCACAGGGAGTCACAGGGTGGGTGACAGTCAGGGCAGGAGACTTACTGAAGTAGGGGGAAGGACAGAGGAATTTTTCACTTTTTACGTGTCCTGTCTATGCCATTCCAACATTTTTCTTAAATATTTATTTTCTAGTTATCGGTAGACACAATATTTTTATTTTTTATTTTATGTGGTGCTGAGGATCGAACCCAGTGCCTCACGCATGCTACGCAAAGTGTTCTACCTCCAAGCCACAACCCCAGCCCCCATTCCAACATTTTACAACGATCTATGTTACTGTTTTATTTTAAAAATCATATAAATTCATAATGGGTTAATTTCAAATATTGATTCAACACATTTAAAAACAGTAATTACTTGCTATTAACAAGTCATTCAAGTCAAAACATCTTTATTTTTATTTGTTTATTTTTATGTGGTGCTGAGGACCGAACCCAGTGCCTCACGTGTGCAAGGCAAGTGCTCTACCACTGAGCTACAGCCTCAGGCCCATCTTAATAACAGAAATCTTTCTCATTTTCATATAAGTACATTTCCTGTGTTGATGCTTGGGACAGAGTCTCTTTGCTGAGATGACACCCCATGGAAGGGTCAACACTGTCATTCTCATCCATCAATGAGACATAATTAGAATGAATACATTTGTGCTAAAAATGTTTCACTTCTGGTTCAGGTGTCTACGGAATGCCCGCCATGCGCAGCCATCATAGTATGTTATTCTTTCACAGAACTTACGAGCTCTTCTTGAATGGTGGCACTCCTTATGAAAAAGGTGTTGAAGTGGACCCTTCAGTGTCCAGAAGAGGTACTGCAGTGGTGCGCTGCCTTCTGTCAGCTTTCCGTCACTGTGACAACGTACCTGAGATAATCAACTTCAGAAGAAAGAGGTTTATTTTGCTTCACGGGTTTCCGTCCATGATTGCTTGGCCGTTTCTTTGAGCCTGTGACATCAAGGTGGGAGCACATGGCAGAGGAGGCCTGTTCATCTCATGGTTGCCAGGACTCAGAGGAAGGGTTGGGGTCCAGTATCTTCAACTGACCAGTGTCCTAGCCTCCTCCCATAAGGCCCCATCTCTTAAAGGTCCCACACCTCCCTCAGTGCCACAGGCTGGTGACCAGGCCTTTAATTTGTGGGCCTTTGGGGAACACCTCAGATCCAAACCGTGGCACCTCCTTTTCCTTAAAGATGAAACAAATGGCAGAGGCTTCAGAGAAGGCAGCCATATTCCAGTAAGCATGACAGTTTCTACTTGGATTCCCATGTTTTAAGATGTGCCATTTGGTGATGTGATCTTAGTCATTTTTATCTCAGTGATTGTTATTTTGGTAGCACATGTAAGACTATAATG
Source organism: Ictidomys tridecemlineatus (assembly GCF_052094955.1). Taxonomy (NCBI): domain Eukaryota; kingdom Metazoa; phylum Chordata; class Mammalia; order Rodentia; family Sciuridae; genus Ictidomys; species Ictidomys tridecemlineatus. The sequence continues at coordinate 30,262,887 of NC_135488.1, read as the reverse complement.
TTGAAAATCGTGAGAAATGGGGCCCTGCGTTAGTTCTGTCGCTGAACGCTGAGCTGATGCTGTGGCAGGTACAGAGTGAGTGAAGCCGGCTTCCTCAGAGATGGCCCATTTCAGGGTCAGGGCGTGTAGGCATTGAAATCGTGACATGCATGCCACCTCACCCTCCAGGAAGATGGAGCACCCGTCAGTATGTCTGTTGGCCAGGGGACACCAGGGAAGGGAGTGGAGGGCAGCACAGATGGGCCCTCCCCCGGGAAGCTGTGGGCTGACGGCTGGAGCCCCCTCGCACGCCTCAGCCCTCCCGTCCTTGTGTGGTCCAGGACACCAACCCTGGCTGCTGCCCCAGTGGCAGGCTCTCTCCTCCTTGGAACAGGAAGGAGTTGGGGTTTGGGGTGTAGGTGCTTCTTCCTGGGGCCGCATGTGCCCTTCCCCCTTTCCCTGCGTGCTGCTGCGGCCATCTGCCCTAGTGGCCAGGGGTGCTGTAGGGAGGCCGCAGGTGTCTGTCACCGCCAGGTCTCTTCTGACAGCCGGAGGGATGTGGGCGCCTCCTGCCTGCTATAACCACCAGTTGTGCTGACCTGTCACTTAATAGTCTTAACAAATAGTCTTACCCGTTCCGAGCGCTGACAGCTGTGGGTCTGTTTCTGTTTGACAGCGCAAGGCAGTGTTTTCCAGCAGATGATGACCATGCGGAGGCAGCCTCAACTCCTGGTGAAACTGAGGTCTCTCACCCAAAGGTCATGGAGCATGCTCAGGTGCGTCCCGCTTCCCGGGCAGTGACCGCGGGGCACTCGGCCCCAGGTCGCATCTGCCTTGGGTCCCCCCTGCTTGGCTGTCTCTTGTCATTTACTTTTTACCTAATTAATTATTTTTGCCAAAGAGCAGAAGAGAAATAGAAAAATAATAAAGCTTAGCATCATTTACTCTTCTTTAACACTAAGCTCAAGTGACAGACTTGGTAATAAATCCTTCAGCTACTTTTGAACAAATGAGACTTACCAATGCCTGGGCCTATCTTCAGGGAAATCTTTTTTTACTTGTTCTTTTTGGTTTTATAGGACAGGAGAATGTATTTTGACATATCCTACATACATGGTGTGCGACTTCCCATTCTTGTGGTTGTACATAGTGTGGAGTTCCACTGGTCGTGGGTTCATATGTAAACACAGGAAAGTGACGTCCCACTCATTCTGCTGTCTTTCCTATTTCCAGCCCCTCTCCCTCCCCCTCACACTCTTTGTCTAATCCAATGAACTTTTCTTCTTCCCTCCCCTCCCCTTATTGTGCTTTAGCATCTGCATATCAGAGAGAACATTTGGCCTTTGGTTTTTGGGGACTGACTAGCATATTTCACTTAGCATGATAATCTCCAGTTCCATCCATTTATTGGCAAATGCTATAGTTTCCTTCTTCTTTAGGCTAAGTAATGCTCTCTTGTGTGTATAGATACCACATTTTCCTCATCCATTCATCTGTTGAAGGGCACCTAGGTTGGTTCCGTATCTTGGCTACTGTGAATTGAGCTGCTATAAACACTGATGTGGCCAAGTTACTACAGTATGAACTTTTTTTTTTTTTTTTAATCTTAGGTTTATTTAGGTTTTACTTGCATGCAGTAAAATTTATGATTTGGGGGTTGCAGTTCCTGGAGTTTTGACAAATGTACCGATCACGTGACAATCACCACAATCCAAAGAATATTCCCTTTGCTCTCAAAGGTTCTTTTGTGTCCCTCTGTTGTCAGCTCCCAGCTCTGGACTTGGGGAAGCACTCTTCAGTTTTTTTCCCCAGCACTTTGGCCTTTCCCAGATGCCATAGGTGGACTCATGTGGCCTGCGGCCTGCAGCCTCTGAGTCTGGCGTCTTGGACCATCATACATCTGAGGCTCGTCCACGCTGTTGCCTTTGTTAGTGATTTGTTCCTGTTCATTCTAAATGGTTACTGCTGCATTTCATGGACATGCCACCATGTGTTTATCATCCTCTAGTTGGTGGTCATTTGGGTTTTTCTAGGTTTGGGTGACTATAAATAAACCTGCTCTAAATATTTGCATACACGTTTCTGCGTGTGTGGATGTGAGGCTACCTACATCTCAAGTAGGACTGCCTAGCAGAGGGTTTGTTGTTACATCTGGTGTTGGTCTGGCTGCTTCCCTGAATGCCTGTGCCATTGACCCTCTCCCCCTCTCTGTGCACGGGTTTCAGTGATTCCGTGTTCTTGGCAGCATGTGGTATGATTTTTCTGTTTAGACCAGTTTAAAAAGTGAACAGCAGTTTCTCACCATGGTTTCATTTGCCTTTTCCTGGGGAGATCCCAGAGCTTCCAGTTCTCACTGGATCCCCTGTAGTCATGTAACCTTCTCTCGGGGTTTCAGTAGCTGCCTCTTTAAAATGGGGATAATAGCAATGTCAATTCCCTCCAGCTGTAATGAGGTTTAATTGAAAGCAAGTATATAAAACACTTAGTCCATATTTATAGTCCCTGGCTATACAGAAACACAGTGGTGTTGGCTATAATTATCTATATCCTAATTATTTTATATCCAAATAAATGTCAGTGCACACCAGGTAGATACATGCTGCCATTTCCTGAAATTTGTTCAAATGAAGAGGACTGAGGAATTTAAAACAGATGTTAACCGATTGGAGGGATGAGAGGGCCTTCCTCCAGGTCACACAGGGGACAGGAGACGGTGAGCCTGATGCAGGTTGGGGAGCAGCAGGGGAAGCAGACTGAGTGGTGGCTTCCGCCCCTGGGTCAGGGCCTTGCTTTAAATATCCCCTGTTCCTTCTCCAGAGCTGACAGGTGCTTGTCATCACACACGGGTGTTGAGTCTTTCAGTAACTGTTAATAACGTGCTCCTGGGGATTAATCTCTCCTTACCTGCCCCGCCTCTTTTTTCTTTTCCTGGATATTCGTGGCCCTTTTTTTGGCAAATCTTTTCTCAGAAAATTGTGTTTTTTTCCCAGTGTGAGGAGAAGCAGCACAGTAGCGGTCTTTGTCAGGGGCCAGCCGGACCCATGGGGCCTAGTTCTCCCTCTTGCTGCTGCTGCCAGCCGCTCCTCCGGGAGCCCAGGGCACCCCCGCTGCCCTGTCAGCACAGCGCTTCCGGCAGTTTCTGTGGCTCCAGATACTAGCTTTTAAGTCCCTTCACCATCTCAAGGTCAGGTTTGACTGTGGTGCAGGGGGTGGATGAAACTAGGAGCACTCTTCTGTGTGTTGGCTTACTAAGAAGGGCCCTGGGTCCTTGTCCCCAACCTCAGGGACTGAGGCTCTCGCTTGAGTGTAGTGCACACGGGCACCCAGACCTTTGATATCAGAGCATGCCTCTCAGGCGCCCTGCTGCTGCCGCCCCTGCCCCTTACCCAGACTTGGGCTGTCCTGGCATTGCCTCTGCACATGGCGAGATCCTGCCGTGTGCATCCCTGGTGATGCTAAGGGTGGGTTTGGGCACCCTGCTGTTGTGACCCAGGGACAGGCTGGCTCACGGACAGCAGGCCATGGCAGTGAAACCAGAGGCCCTAGGCCTTTCCAAAGCGTGGACCATGGGCTGCGGTGTACATAGGTCAAGGTCAGGGGCCAGATGTGAACTTTAGGATGTTGCTGCCCTGCCTGAGCACCTGTAGGGGCAAAGGCAGGACTGACCCAACTGGGCATCCTCGCCACCCATCCTGCTACCTACAGAGAGAAGGGAGCGAGTGTGGCACCTGCAGCCCTCTCCTCTCTTTCCAAGGAGCATCCACCTCCAGCCCCACCTGCCCTGCCTACCAGCTCCACCTTGGCTCAGCCATGTCTCTGCTCCCAGGAGACACGAGGGGTCTTTCCAGGACGCCAGCGAGCACAGAACAGTGGAGCAGCAGCGCCAAGAGCAGGAAGCCCTATTTGTCTCAGAGCCCTTTGTCCCCTAGGGCCCTAGCTGCCCCAGCCCACAGCCTTACATGAGTGTAGCCTGTGGGTGTCAAGAGACCTTGAAAATGCGGATGAAGCTGGGCAGACCCCTGCTCCCTGGAGAGAGCTCCAGGGTCCTGCACAGGGGCCCAGCAGACTGTTCAGCGAGCTGGCTGGGCTGGGACAGGCTAGGGGGCGCTGTCATCGTGGCAGGGAGCACACAGGTGTCTCAGGCTCCCCAAGGCTTGGCTTTCTGACTCTGGAGCTGTTTCAGATCTAACTTAGTGCTCTATATTGTTTAGCCTTCTCTCAGGGTTAAATAGGAATTACCTCTCTCGTTCTGGAGCTCTTGTACAAAGGGTTCAATTTGCAGTGATCAGGTTCTCAGCCCCTTAGGGGAGGGGAAGCTCCGAATTTTAACTCTGAGTTCTGAGCACCAAGAAGCGCTGGCCTGTAGAAGGAAGCTACGTGCACGTGTGTGTGGCGGTGCTAGAAATGGACTTCCCTTTGCCTTTTTGATGCATTGTTTTTTCTTTTTTTTATTTTTATTGTTGGTTGTTCAAAACATTACATAGTTCTTGATATATCATATTTCACACTTTGATTCAAGTGGGTTATGAACTCCCATTTTTACCCCGTATACAGATTGCAGAATCACATCAGTTACACTTCCATTGATTTACATATTGCCATACTCGTGTCTGTTGTATTCTGCTGCCTTTCCTATCCTCTACTATCCCCCCTCCCCTCCCCTCCCCTCCCCTCTTCTCTCTCTACCCCCTCTACTGTAATTCATTTCTCCCCCTTGTATTATTTTTCCCTTTCCCCTCACTTCCTCTTGTATGTAATTTTGTATAACCCTGAGGGTCTCCTTCCATTTCCATGCAATTTCCCTTCTCTCTCCCTTTCCCTCCCACCTCTCATCCCTGTTTAATGTTAATCTTCTTCTCATGCTCTTTGTCCCTACTCTGTTCTTAGTTACTCTCCTTGATGCATTCTTTTCCTCTCTTTTAATGCTGTTATATTATTGCTAAAAATAAATAGGATATGGCCTACCTGAGGCCCATTCACCCCAATCACAGCACCTCTGCCACCAGAGACTGCTGGTCCCCGTGTGAGGTCAAGAGGATATGTTCTTACTACTTCAACTCAGCTAACCTTTGGTGACACAGAACTTTCTGGCCATCTTAGGTTTGGAAAAGTCAGGAGGTTTCTCTAAAGGAATTTAAAAAAAAAAAAAAAAAAAAAACAGGTAAGCAGCATTGCCTCATGGAGTGGGAAGGTGCCAGAAGGAAAGGCGTGCCCACTGTGGGAGTGCCCAGCCTGCCAGACAGATGAACAGGGAGGTGGGCAGCAAACAGCAAAGGAGGGGGTGAGAAGGAAGGAAGGAAGGAGGGCTCAGCCTTCCCCTGCGCAGCACAGCGACGACCACTGTTACTCAGCAGCAGCTGGAACACAGGCCATGGGGGCCTGGGGCAGAACAGCCTCTGGAGTCGCAGCATGACTGCTGGGTGCACATGGGGCACTGAGGCTGCCAGTCTTCGGCTCCTAGGTCAGGAGTAGACATGGGAACCTGAGTGGCTGCAAAGAGGGCTGAGGCTGCTCCCGCCTGGAAGTGGGGGAAACTGGCCTGCACCATGCCTTGATGCTTCTGGACAGTGGGCAAGGTGCTGCTCCAGTTCCCAGGAAGCTCAGGAACGGGGATCCCCTCGCTCAGGCCAGCCCAGGGTCATGATCACCGTTTCCTTCCAGCCAGCTGGAAGCCTGAATGTGGCCCCTAGGATAATTGTTCTAAAACTCTGGAGTTAATTAAGATAGAGGATTAATTTATAAAATTAAGATTTCTTTTATAACTTCTGAGTGTAAAAGTGAGTCTCTTATAGGAAAGCATATAGTTGGATCTCGTTTTTTGCAGCCACAGGCCTAACTCCTAGGAAGCTGGGGACAGGTTAGGACTCTAGTTAGTTGCTGTCCTGCCTTAGCTCACCACCTGAGGTGACAGCTCCTCTGGCAGGGCTCCAAGGGCCCCACCTTCCCCAGGGAGACGGGGGCGGGGCCTATGCCAGGGCGGGAACATGGAGCCTGGTCCCCCACAGCTCAGTGTGGGAGGAGCCCGGAAGTAGTGCCCTGGAGGCGGGGCTGCAGCTCCAGGTGTGGTGGGTCCAGCTCCTGGGATCCAGGAGCCGAGAAGGTGAGCTGGCCTGGAGCAGCCCAGGTCTAGACGCCCACAGGAGGTTGGGACCCCAGGAGGACTCTGACGCCGCCCTGGAACCTCGGCCCCGGGTTGCCTGTCCCCTGGAGCCCAGGGCGGTCCCCACAGCGCCCACCGCGAGACCCCGCTGTCCTGGTTCTCACCTAAGGGCTTTCCTCAGCGGAGCTGCTGGTCACAGCTGGTGGGTTTTGATTTGCAGGGTCCTGTTCAGGATGCGGTGGCCTCAGCAGTGTGGCCTGCGCCTTGGACCTCAGAGGAGAAGAGGTGGCCTGATCCATCCGCAGGCCCCCTGGAGAGGGGAGGGCCAATGGAGGAGCCCAGTGTGACCTGGGGGCAGGAGGCAGGTTAAAAGACAGACCTGCCCAGGTATTTCAGGTCTCACTGACTCTGTGTCCTTTTGTTTTCCTGTCGCACCTGTGGATTTTGTTTTAAGTCCTCGCTTTAAAAACCCTCTCCTGTTCCTTCTGTGTACCTGACCCATCATTTTAAACCATGTTCCAAGGTCACTTTTTGGTGTATGTGTGGTTCTGGGGATTGAACTCAGGTCCTTGAGCCTGTTAGGCAAGTGACCTACCTGAGCTACACCCTCAGAGACCCCTGTAAACTTTTTCCCCTCTGCCACGGGGTCAAGTTGCCAAGGCTGACCTCGAAGGTTCCTCTTCCTCAGCCTCCCTGGTGGCTGGCATGACAGGCATGCACCTGGGACTGTCACTCTAGCCTGTGATGGGAACTCATGTGCATCTGTCCAGGGCTAGGCATGGTTCTGCAGAGCTGTGCTCCAGGCTCCCTGCAGGGCTGTGGAGGCTTCTGCTGCCCAGCAGCCCTGGTGCCATGGCCAGGGCTCCTCCCACCCTGGGGCAGGCAGCTGCCCATTGCTGTAGGCTGACCTTATTTTCTTATGGCACCCTTACATACCCTGGAGTATGTTGGATTGTTTGTCCATTACAAGTCTAACAGGTCCTCTAGAACCTTCAAATAATTAGTAAAATTCCTAAAGAGTAAGTGAGCATGCAGAGAAATTGGGCTAATGGGAAGAATGATGTTGGATGATATTTTCATGACTTGAATATATTATCCAACATGAAGTTACATTTTATTACAAAATAATAAAATAATGAAGCAATACCATGGGCTGAGCCAAAATAAATCCTCAGGATCTTAGGCATTCTGTAATAAATTTGCATCATTTGAAGTATAGAGTTGATCATCTCTGGGTAATGAAATGGAAGTAAAGGTATCAAAGCCAATGATCATCTGTTTCCAATTTTCTGTGATTTGCTTCAAGTGGTAAAGTGGTGATATTTATTAATAATGGATCAAATAGGTTCATAATTGTTTTAGATAACAATTAGATGCCTTTACACTTTAGGCTATATGGGCACATTTGAGAACGGTTTCAGCCATTCTCTCATCCTTTGGGTCATTCCCTTCAGATGTCCTGTGAGACATTTTCTATGTGAGGCTTTAAGAGGAAGAAGAGAATATTCTGTAAAGAAAGCCTTGTGATCTGTGCATTATAAAATTAAATGGGTTCATTCAGAAATCAGAATTTCTATTGAAAGCTATTTGCATGAGCCAAATAAAACCTATTTCTAGGCGTCCTGGTGAAGACAAGGTTTTATCTTTATATGTCTCATTGTTTCTGCCTTGCGACCAGCTCGAGCTTCATGAAAGAAGGTTCAGTTCATAAGAAATTGCTAGTGAGTTTTAAATTAAAGACACAAGACTCTCATTACCTTTCACACAGCTCTGAGACGGCTTCTTCTAGCTCCCACTTCTAGCCACCTAATGTGGTGGCGAGGTTTACACAAGAGACTAGGGAGAGAGGGAGAGCATGCAGGGAGTAAGCTTTTATTGGGGAATAAAAAATTCAAGGGAAAATCCCATCCAGTGAACGTTAAGGGGGGCAGCATCCCAAGGTCAAGGGCAACGATTGGGTCTTCAGGTCAGTGGCCAGGCACGCCTCTGCATGGACAAGCCCTCGGACCTGGGAAAGGGTGGGGAATGGCTCTGACACAACTATGTTTGAGCGCCTCTCACCCAGCCAGGGAATTAAGTCAAATCACGTGCGAGGATGGCCTCCCACAATTGTCTGGGTTTTTTTTTTTCTTGTTGTTGTTAAAATGAAATTCATAAGTTGGCAGACCATTTTTTCAGATGTGTAACTAGATGCCATTTAAATTACCCACCTTTAAATGGTAGACATTTTGTACATGAACACTGCCTGTCTGCACCTTTTTTAACAACCAGTCTGGGCTCAGGAGCCCAAATACCATTGTTAGCTGGAACATGTTCTTCAATTTGGCCTACTTGCCAGTATCCCCTGAGGTCATCTGTTCAATGAGCTTCCTTACTCCTGCTCCCTCACTGGCTTTCATAGAAACCACATACTGTCTATGAATCAGGGACACCAATCCCACAACATTGTGTTCTTTGAGCATCCAAAGTCCCACTTTTCACTTCACCATGCCTGACATAAGCAGTAATATTTATCAGCAAATGTGAGGTTTTCAAAGATCCAATTCTATGTGCTCCTTTCTCAAAGAGCATTAGGCAGGGCTATAGCATACATAAATATTAAGTAAAGGCCATAGTTTTAAAATGTCATCCATTGAATAGTTGACACATGTCTGAGATACTTTTTATTTTGGAGGAAGTATTTTTTAATAGGGAATTCCAACAGCTACGTAATAGTGAAATGAGAAATCTTGCATCCATTTTATTCTTTGTTTCTTATGATTTTTATCAGTAAGGATAAGATACTTTCTTGTTCCAATGCAGATGTTGCCCACTTCTGTAAATGGATGTGGGGTGTCACCTGCTACTTGCATGTCTGCATGTTGTGCTTGACACTAATATCGTACTTGGTAGGTGGCAGAAAGTCAATACTGAAGTTAAGGTCTTGTGTTGTAGCAGCAGAGCTGAAGATCCTTGGTGTGCCACCTTCTACAACCCATGCTGCTCTGTTCGAGTCCTTTAATGACTTCCTGGTGATGAGCATCATGGTCTCCTGGTCTTTGAGAATGGCCAAGCATTGCTCTGTGAATGTGGAAGATGGGCGTGTGGAAGGCTCCAGGGAGGATGGATCATTGAACATGTACTCTAATCCATATGCCTCTTTAATGACCTGTTTTTCTTCTTCGGTTTTAAGGGAGACAGTGCCCTCAGACACTTCTGTGCAGCTGGGAATGCAGGCTTCTGTTTCACCTTGAAGGAAGCATTAATGATTCATTTCCAGAAGACATCAGGAGAGAGAAGTGAGCCTCTGGTATCATGCAGGTTCCTTGCATTGCCCATGGGCTAGAAGGGAGAAGAGTTGCTTCATGAGATTTGATCCCCTTTTTCCTGAAGAGTTTCACACAGAGGTGAGTCCCCAGCATGTTTAGACACCATTTCAGACCCCTTTGTTGACGGAAATGAATCGCACCCCCTGATGATGTGGAAGAGCTAAAGATGTGTTTGCTATGAATTTTCTATTTTATTTCTCAGGGCCTGAGTCAAGCCAGCCATTGTGCTGTCAGCGCATGAGCTGCTGGTCAAATGTGAGGAAGTGGTCTTGCTTTATGAAAATACCACCCTGATTCAGTGAGCCAGAGGCAGCCTGCAGTCCCTGTTTTCCTATAAAGGCAGATTGCTGTGGATGGCCTCTGGCCTCGTCATGCAGCCCTGCTCAGAGTAGGGGATTGAGGGTCCAGGCAGATCCCTAGTTCCTTTTGACCTTTATTGCCATTGGGCCACCCCAGGGTCCTTGGACTCTACCTGGTCTTCTGGCCTGGGTCAGGGGATGTGAGGTTTGGAATCCCCCTCTGTGGCAGGATCCCAGGTCCCCCAGCCACTTGAGGGCAGCACATCCTTCCCTAATTGTGTTAGAGGGGGAGGATTCTCCCACCCATCCTCCTCCATGCTCATCCCACATTTTGTCGCTTGATACCTGAGGACCTTTATTCATTGACTTAGTGGTTAGTGATGATGGTTACTAAGACTAAATGACTCTTTCAAGTCACATCACGTGCATGGTAGGGCTAGAGCATGGATCTTCCCAATTGATTTCATGGGACTCTCTCATGGAAACTGTGACTGCTTCCTAAACACACACTCTACATTTGCAGTGTCAAAATTCTTGGCACTGCCTCCTTGGCAAGTGTATCTTCTCTTCTATGTGGGAATTTCACAAATATTTTCCTTTTGTTTGTGGAGGTCATGCAGAAGGGATTTCATTTGAAATAGCCCCAACAAGAAATACCAGTTGTCTTTTTCACACATGGATGTGTGTAGTGAACACCTCTCTCTGTGTGCTTGCATGAGTTGCTCCTTTGAATTTGTTGAAGAATGGTTGGCTGGGGAACAAGGTAACGAGAGATGGATATCAATGGTTGTCAAGTATTCTGAAGTGAAGAATGTATTGAGGATGTCAAGGCTTTTCTAGCCAGTTCCTATGGCTCAGTCAGGGATCAGTCAGAGGATTGTGTTGGTAGACTCTTTGGAACAGATGTCAAAGTGGCCTGGTCTTACCCTGTCCAGGACTAAATGCTGAGCTTGAGTGGGAGCTTCTTGTCATTTCAAGCATTTCCATGAGTCTGTCCTCTGTTCTCTTGTATCCATGTGGTTTCTAAGAGGAAAGCGGAACAAAAATTGAAAGTATGGTGATTGATTATTTATACCAATGTTATTTCAATCAACTTTGTATAATACGAAATTAACTTTCTCCTAGTAAGATTTCATATGTGAGGAAATAATGAAAATATTGGGGTTAGGGGATGAGAATATGCAAATCAAACATTTTTGAGCACCAAGACCCGTTTTTTGTTTTTGTTTTTGTGTTTTTAACTTAAATAATAAAGTGCCAGAGGACCATACCTGCCATTCAGCCTCAACAACCTCCAGGTCCAGCTTCCAGGCGGCCCATTTCACCAGGGTGTGTGGGACCACACTGTCCTGGGATGAGAGAGCAGTACCCATGGATGTTGTCATCTCACAGAGTAGATATTGCCAGAGACAGTAGGGAGCTAGTGGCACATGAGGAAGGGAAGAGCTCTCAGGATGGGAAGAGGGGGCCGCTTCGAGACTCACTGGGTATGGCACGAGGCTGCTGGGTGTGGTATTGGCCTGGGCCCACTGAGTGGGGCAGATCCGTGGTCTGTGTCCCTGTACCCTCCTCTGTAGCCTGTGTTGGCAGCAGATCAGGGAATTGGGATCAGAAGTGCTCCCAGTAACACAGGCACCAGCCCCCAGAGTGTGTGCCTCGCCGTTTCCCCACCTGGCCTGACTTGGTGCTTGTCTTGCCTCAGGGCTGAGACCCTACAGTCTCTGATGAGGGTGTCTGTGGTCCAGATCCAACCTGCATGGCCAACAACTCAGACCTTCAGCTGGGTCCTAGGCTGCTGCAACCAAACTCTGTCAACTGGGTGGCCGACAACAGAGGATGTGTCTTCCGTTGAGCTCCAGAGGCTCATCACAGTAGGTGTTGGGCTGTCCCAGTTCCATAACCCCTCCCAAGTTTCAAGGGGACTGTCCCCCCAACTCTCCCAGCCCTTCCCACTCTCCTACTGCTGCCCACGATCTGTGGTTCCCATATGGGCATCCCCTCCTGACTCCATCCTCACTTAGGCTGTATCCCCAAGTCTCCCTGGTCTCTGGGTCCAGACTCTCCTCTTCCTACAAGAATATCAGAAATTGGATTTGGTCCCAGTTGATGCCGTGTTCCATCATGTGAGCTCTTAGCTTCATCACTGTGCAAAGACTCTTTTTCCACACAAGTTCGCACGACTTTTGGCTGGCTAAGAATTTTCAGGGCACACTTTTCTAATGAGTACACTTTCCTTCCTTCAGATCTCCCCCCAGTGAGCATTCCTCGCACCCTTGTGCTAGTTCCTTTATGGCAGGTTCCCTCCTTATGGCTGAGAGGACCTAGTGACCCCTGGATTCACACATTCTCCTTAATCACCAACACACTGCAGAATTCTCCATGGGACTGCGGTGTTTTGCATTGGAACCCACCCCCTGACCTCTAAAAGTGGTCTAGACAATTGGGTTGGCTCCCTCCCTCCTGAACCTCTTTGATGTCCTTTAAAGTAAGTTATTCTTTTGGATTCCTTCCACAGTAGGCAAGTCCTTGGATCCCCTGCTAGAAAGTCTTCCAGCCTGAAGGTCAGATGTGTCCAGATGTTGAATTGAAGGATATCAGCTCCTAGAAGCCCTCATTCTGGCTGCAGTGTTTCCTCCCCTCAATGCAAAGCAAGAAAGTGCAGTTGGCCCTGCACCCATTCTTCTGCATCCATGATCCCCACCAGCTGGAAATCCAAACTATTAGGAAAGGAGTTGTGTCTCTCTGGACAGATACTTCTCTCCTCATTGTTTCCTGGATCTTACAGTGTTACAGAGAATCACACTGCCCTTTCATTGTATTAGGTGTCAGAAGTCATCTGGAGATAATGGAAGTGCTACAGGAAGAAGATATGCAGGGTTTAAATGCAAATACTCGGGCACTTTTGTAAGGGACTTGAGCCTGTGTGGACAGGTGTTTTGGGCTGACTTTGAACAAATCTCCCTTGGATTTCTTGTAACATTTCTGGTTTCTGGGCTTGGGAGTGTTCAGGACTTGTGTGTGAGTCAGCCTCATGGAGATGTGATGGGGGGCAGTCGGATCTGTTGTGCAGAACCTCAGTGATGGCTTGTAAGGCCACCTGCAACACTGCAAGCAGCAGACGAGAAGGGAGCCCGCTCCCCATGTGTTCAGCTTAACTCTTGTCTTATCCAAAATCATGACTTGTGAAATGTTGCAGAAATGGACTCATGCCAAAAGTTGGGATGTTCTGGGGAGCATGGGCTGTCATTCTATGCTGTCTCTGCATTATGATGTGTTAGTGGGTGGGAACTTGAAGACGTGCTTAGGCCATGGATTCTCCTTCCCTGGGAAAGGGCTTCTCAAATCAGCCCTTGTCCCTCTTTCACCTGCTTGCCCAGGAGGACACAACAAGAACGTTCTTACAAGTTGGCCCCCGGTCTTGGTCTTCCAGCCTCCCAAATTTGAGAAATAAAATCTGTGCTATGAATTACCCAGTGCCAATACAACACAAACTATGCTAAGATAAGTCAATCAGCAGTCTCCCAAGTGTTTACATTGTGGTAATTGACACCAAACATCCGTTTTGTAATTAAACCATTTTGGAGTACACAGTTGAGTGGCATTAAGCATGTTCATGTTGGTGTATAGGCGTCACCACCATGCATCTCCAGAACTCACGTGGACATACTCTTGCCATCAATGCTGAATTCTAGTGCCCTTGAGGCCTAGGAAAAGAACATGGTATTTACTTTTTATGAACCTGATAATTGAGAATCTGAGATAAGTGAAATCCTACAAAATTTGCCTTTCTCTGGACACGATCATTTTCAAGAAATGCAGATCACCCTCACTCGTGGGCATACCAGGTCCACTGCTAACTCTGCGGGTGTTTCAATTGCACTCTCAGTGACAGTGGTGACTGTGTGCACATGACCTGTGTGTCCAGCTCAGATCTCAGGATCTAGGGTCTTTGGTTCCACGCAGCCTATAGGTTGCCTGCTCCTCCAGATCTCTGCAGGCCAGTGGCACGAAGGCCCTGGGCCTGGTGGTTTCTTTAGTGAGTGCAATACGTGTCCACAGTGTCGTGGGTCATGATGGACTATAAATAGAAGCAATGCCTGGATACTCCTGGGATCTCAGTAGGCTCAGCCTGTGTGCTGAGAATTGTTGTGACCTCCTAATTAATGGGCCCCCAGAATCCCAGAGAAAAGGTCAAATCCAGAGCCAGTTGAACTTCAGTGTCTCTGAGAGAACTTTTGGGGTGGGGGGCCTGGATACATTGATGTGATGACTCTGATGCAGAGTCACGTGCTTCGAATCCAGGTAGAGGTGCTCAGGAGCAGCCTGGGCTGGCACGTGGGTTCCCCACCTCCACACCTGTGGAACATCTTGGGGCTCTGAGAAGCACAGCAGCCTGACCACGTGAGGGCATCTGCTGTCTCTGCATATAGTGAGCTGGGTTTTCGTCACATCTCTCAACAATTCCACATAACACCAGCTCTGAACCCAGAGTCCTGGGCACTTAGTTGAGGCTCCATCAGCTCCCACCTCTCTACCTGACAGAGCCCTCCTGGCTCCCTCTGCACTCATTACATTGAAGATGAAAACCTGGAGGGTGGGACTTCCCGTCATCCAGAAGTTCGCAAACACATTCCACTGTGGCATTTGTTCCTGGAACCCAAATGGTTGGGGGTCCACAAGCACCCTGGCATCCATGTGTGGGAACCATGGTAATATAATCAAGAAACAGGAAGGAGAGGGGTTGGACTGATCAGTACAGATGGCAGGGCATAGTACAGAGTGGAACGGAGAGTTCTCACCCGGGGTGATTGTTGTGATGTGCACAAATGCTCTGCTGGTGCTGGGGTGCCCGCATGGTTTCTGGGGTCTTGAAAGGCTACAGATGCCCACAGAGTGTTCTCAGATGCACAGTGGGAGGCCCGTTGCAATATATACATGTGGAAGAAGTAGGAGACCCCCTTAGTGTGGAGGTGCCATCTAGAAGGCAGCCTCACTTCTCTGAAAAACTTGATTGGAAAAAAAGGGTCTGTACCTGTGCCCAAAGGGCCATATATGCTCCTGGAAGTTGGTGGTGGAAATAGTTCTCCATCCATTAATCACTCCCTCACTCACTAATGTCCTTGTGTCCTTGAGAAAGGCTCTCCCTTTCCTGGTTTTCCTGAATAGAAATCCTCTTGCCTCTTGGGTGAATAGGGTTATGGGTTGTGCAGAGGGTGGTGGTTTACTGAGCATCTTAGAGACTGTCCTTTATGGAGTCTAATGATCCCAACTGGGGAATGAGGCCAGGGTCCTAACTGTGGTTAGTGTGAGGACACCATGGGTTCAGAGAGGGAAAGAAGGACAAGGGAAACTCAGATGTCCCTTCATGGCCCCTGGAGTTAGAGGACTTCCCCCTTTTCACCTGGGATCAGGAGACCTCATTTTTTCGAGGACACGCACACTCGGACGTTAATCTTGAGTGTGGGTTCCTTTCTGGGGTCCAGGGCTGTTGTTAGCCACCAGGAATGACAGTGCTCTCCATGCTGATTGGAGCCATTTTTGCCAGGAAAGAGAGCCCATGGTCACGCCTTGTGCAAAGCATCCCACGCCAGGGGCTCCCATCCCTACATTCCTGTCCTGAAAGGAAGCCACTCAGAGGCAAGGTGGGTCCAACCACCTCCCATGTGTTCACTCATCACTGTGTTCCAGCATCACCCCAGTTAACAGTCCTGATGGAATTGGATGTGTCTCAGAATGTCACCCTCATGAGCTCTACCCTGCTACAGCTGCAGTTCTGCAGTGGGAGAAACTCAAAACCTCAAAACACATGCACATGAAAGAAAAGAGCAAGAGCCAGAGCCCAAACAGGCCAGGTGTGGCAAAGACAGCTGGAGTGCCTAGGTTGGGACTCAGAATTATGTCAGTGGGGTGGCATTGCTGCTGGCACCAGCATGATAACAGAGAGCCAGCCCTGCTCATTTTGGGGAGCAGTGTGTTGGCGAAGGCAGCAGAAATTGAGAGGCAGGATTGAGTTTGGCCCTAGGAGGAGGTTGGGTAAAAGGCCAGTGTGAGTTGGAGGGCTTGGGCAGATAGAGAGGTCAGGGTACACCCCAAAGCCTGGAGACTGCACTTGATGTCCAGGGTTGTGAAACACCACCTCCCCTCTTACTCAAAACTGAGAGCAAGGGGCATTGATGAGTTCAGTTTTTGTGCGGCTGCATCCAAGGTGGCTTGGCTAGGCACCTCTGTTTCCTTGACTCAGGAGGCTGGGAGTCCAGGCTCCACTGAGGCTCGGCTGGGAGGATCGGACTCTGAGTTTATGCGTGTGTTCCTGGTAGGATCCATGTTGGCTGAGCCTCAGTGTTTTTGTAATGAGAGGATGGGTGACCGTCATGTCTTTATCACAGGACACACTTGCTAAATGGATTTGTTTGCTCTGAGGAGGAAAGAGAGAGAGGGGAGTGGTGCTGGAGACAGGGATGCAGACAGGGGTCATGGACTTGGCATAACTCAGTCTTGGAGGTGATATCCCATCACCTGTACCCACTTCAATTCCCATGAATCCAGAGGCTGAGCCCCCTTGAGGTGAGGGGTGAACCGGTTCTGGGCAGCAGGATGATGTGGTAACTCGGAGTCTCTGTGAGACCCCAACACTAGACACACTTGGCCCTTTTGAAATCTTAGGAGAAGCCTTGGGAAGTTGTATGGCAGAGGGGAGCAGCCTCTGCATCTCAGTCCCCTCCAACTTGCCATGGTGTAGAGAGGGAACTGCAGCCACGATGGGACGGACATTGGCCACATTCCTGTGTGGGACACAGGCCTGATTGAGTTGGGGTGCATTCTTTGTCTCTGCCCTTCTTGTGATTGTCCCATCTCTACATTTGTGCTTTAGCCACCTGTGAGTCCCATCTCTGGTTTCAGAGAGAATAGAGGGTGTTATGGGCCAATAGACACAATAAACCCTAGAG
The DNA here is from genome assembly GCF_052094955.1 of Ictidomys tridecemlineatus. NCBI lineage: Eukaryota > Metazoa > Chordata > Mammalia > Rodentia > Sciuridae > Ictidomys > Ictidomys tridecemlineatus. Next base: position 30,246,254 of record NC_135488.1, on the reverse strand, counting down.
ATTAGATGCTACCCTACTTTCCAGAAAAGACTGGGCACACCATGAGTTGCACAATGATGGGACCAGGGTCCAAAAGCTGCTGAGAGGGAAGGACTAGTTGTGAATGCATTTTTGAAGGCTCCAAGCTGGAACTCTAGTGGCACCAAGCAGGGCAGATTTTGGTGGGGATGTTTGGGTAGTTGTTGGTGAACACCTGCGCACCTGAGATGGGTAGGCATGGAGGAGAAATCAGCAGCCCATAGGGCTTTTGAAAGTGGTCTTATGTGAAAAGAGGCTCAGGTATGGACACAGGAAATGACATCATTGCCTTGACAATGGATCAAACAGAACATGGAACCCTGGTATCCAGGCACCCACTTCACTGACCAAGCCATCCGAGCTCATTTGGTTGGAGAAACTGGAGTGAGAAGGATGTTCTCCTGTGGTTGCAAACAATGCCGAGCCTCAGGCTCCCAGGAATCTCAGGGGGGCCAACTAGCCCTTTTGTGGATGCACTGGGTGAGGCTTCATCTTAGACGCCAGAGCCTCTGGAGATTGTCGCAGAGGAGCTCAAGAGTAACTGTAAGTAGCACAGGGCAGGTGAGCCCAGCAGGCCCTCTAGTCTAATCCCTGATGAATGGCCCAGGACTCCTATTCTGACTCTGTATGTGTGTGTGTGTGTGTGTGTGTGTGTGTGTTTGTACTGATGGGAACTGTCCCATTGTGCTTTGACTCTAGTGTATTGGCACAAGTCATTTTTCTGTTTGTCACCATTTCCATTTTGAACCCACCATTCTTGGTCCCAACCCAGGGTGAAAATGATGAGAACACGGAGGAGCCCTTCAGGGTACAGAGCCTTGAACCTTACAGGCAGGACCAGCTTAGGAATGAGCTCCTGCCTGTCATTTGTGGGAGAAACCTACATTTCAGCAGCAACATGGGGTTAATCTCCTGGGATTTCATCCCCACCCAGCAGGTGCTGGATCTCTTGTTCCCAAGGTAAGCACCAGACCACCAAGCCCAAGTGTGTAGCCCCCTCATGCCTGGGTCTTGGGGCTGCCATGTACCTCTCAGGGACCCAAAGGTTTGTGATACCTAGCGAGATAGAGGACCACACTCATAGTGGAATGTCAGCCCCGAATGGGACGAGTCCTGGAGGTGCCTGCCACAGCCTTGCAAGGGGAGTGAACTTCCCCTCTCAGGCAGAGAAACCATTCTGACTCCAGCTGATCCACAGAGGTCCGTGGAGCAGTCCCCACACACTGGGCACCACAGCTCAATGGTGTGCACTGAGCTCATTCCCAGGTGGACTCAGCAAGGCCAGGTGGTCTTTCTGGTGTGATGTTGGCTTTGTGAAGAACGTAGATCTGTGCCAGAGGCGTCTCAAAACTCGGGCCTTGGAAAAGCACTTTTGGGTTAATAAAGACATGTTAGTTTCCATAGTGGGACAGAGCATCCTAGCTGGGACATAGCTGGACAGGGGCTTTGGACATGGCAGCTCCCACACCCAGAGATATGTGGGAATCAGCAGTTTGGGCTCATTCACTGATGAACATGGAGAAAGCACCCACTGTGTGAAGACACGTTTCCAGTCACGTTTCATAATTCAGTGAAAAATGGGGTGCAAATGACTGCCATTGTGTCCCTTTTCATGGGGGTCAGCCTCAAACCGCAGGTGCCATGAGTACATATCCTACATGTGACTACATCCCTGACTCCATGGGGCATAACTGCACGTTGTCCTCTTCAGTGACTATGGTCGACCCTTGGACCAACTTCAACATGGAATGGGCTTGGGGTCAAGAGGGTGGGCTCCTGTTTCTAGAGTAGGGACCTGCAAGGTGATTTGACTTGGGAAGGCTGAGGAAAGACTGCTCTCCCCAATTCAGTTTTCTGCCTGCAGTGTAAGGTGTGGGGCTTCAACAGTAGGACGGGTAAGGCAGGGAGTTGTAGGTAGTCATGGTCCTCTGGGGAGGGCCCTGGGATAATGGATCCCCTACTCTACACCTCCCTGTCCTCCCTCAGGGCCACAGAGATGTGGTCTGCACTCATGGGAAAAGAGAGGTCCACCGCTACTCAGGGGGACTCAGTGAGAGCTCACAGAGAATGAGGTAGCATTGCAGCCCTCGCCAGGGGAGGAGGTGTCTCTTGAGCCCTGAGAAGAGTGGGCAGGAGGACAGACACTCCTGGAAGGTGCATTCCAGGTTGGAGAGCAGGTAGCCAAGAGGAAGAAGAGTGTCGGGCCTGCCCAGAGGAGGGGAGAGCTGGTCATACCATGAATCTAACGCTCCTTCGTTGAAGGTTCTTTGCCTAGTGACCTGTCCTGTCCCTGCCTGTACAGCCACTGTGTCTTTCCTGAGGTGGACTGGTGTGTTCAGAACCAGGGACGGTTCAGGAGGGTAGGGTCAGAGGTTTGCTCTGGAGGCCATGGCGAAGGCAAGGCCAGGGTTTCGCTGACTCCACACCTGCCTCCCCACAGTGCCTCATCTTCCTTCCTGGGGACCTGGGTGAACTTCCACACCGAGGCTTCCCATCAGCCTCCAGGCTCTCTGAGTCTGCAGCAGCTGCTGCCATATGTGTGGCTCCTCCTGAGTGGCTTTAACCTGGAGCACCAAGCACACCACCTCCTGGCCCCAATTGAAGATGGCATATCAAGCCAGGCAGAGCCTGAGAGCCAGGTGGACTGTGGTGAGTACCTAAGGGTATATGAGGAAAGGTCTGACTGTTGTTCCACTGCAGGGAGTCTGTATGCCTGGTGTTGGGTTGGAAATTAGGATAAGCCTTTGTCCATTCAGGAAGTGACCCTAGTTTGCAAAGAGGTCCTGTGTGGGCTAAGGGCCTGAGTTCTTCCTGGCAGAAGGGGTATTGTCTGTCTGTGCGAAGGTCAAGGCAAGGCAGTCATGTTGGCATCTTTTCTCCTCTAGCTACAAGCTCAGTTCCTGTCACGGCTCCTCAGCCAACCCCAGAGCCAGAGCCTTCTCCCAGGGAAGGGGCAGAGCCGGAGTCCAGGACATCAGGGGTCTCCACTCAGTACTCCCCACGGCCCAAATATACCAATCCGATGAGAGGCAGGTGCGTCATTCGCATCTACCTGGAAAATGAAAGGACAACACAGTATAGGAGCATCCTGGTGAGTCTTCGAGCAGGGGAGTCTCCTGGGAGCCCACAGTGGGGAAGACCGAGTCCACAGCAAACTCTTTGGACTAGGCCTGTGTTCTTGAACTGGAGCTTCTGGAAGGTCAGGAAGGAGAGCAGAAAGTGAGGAAGAGAGAGGCAGGAGAGCAGCAGCATGCCAGGTCTGGGTGCGAGTGGGCCTGCGTGTTTGGGGGTGTGCAGGTCAGAAGTGCAGGAGTGAGTGCTGGGTTCAGAGGAGGTCAGAGAAATATCGAGGGTACAGGCCATCCTCTACTGACCTTGGTATTGAGGAGGAGTATATTGAACCGTGGTATTGAGGAGGAGTATAATGAAGCAGAGGAGTTGGCAGTCATTTTCTTGTGTGTGGGAGGGGATATGTTGTTGGTTGAAGGGAAGGGAGCCATTGTAGAATGATTAGGGTAGGTAGGTGTGGGTCACAGACAACTGGGGGCCTTGGAGGGGCCCATTAGTGTCCTAGTTTGCATGTATGTGAATAGAGATTTAGCGGCTCTCTGTGCAGGATCTTCCTGGGTGTGGAGTATCCATCATGAGACTCTGGTGACCACCTCCAGGGGAGCCATGTTGAACCACTGCACCTGCTGGGTCCAAACCTCCTGACACCCCAGCAAGCACTGACACTCTCGAGCCCAGCAGCTTCCATGCCTATCATTAAAGAGTCCGTGTGTGTGTTGTGCCTGGGTGTCAAGACCAAAGCACCTAGGGTTTGTGCCTGGTCCACACAAAAATGCAGCTGCATCCCAGACCAGAGCAGGGATATGGAAGTCCACTGGACCATTCCTCCCATCTGTGGGGACTAGAGTGTGCCTTTTGGTCCTTATTCCCTTGTCCCTGTAGGGCATAGCAGGTTGAAGCAAACTCTTGTACCAAGATTGGACTAGAGGCTCATAGGAAGACCCCACATGATCACATGAAGGCCTCAGGTAGCAGGGTATCAAGATGCTGCCCTTGTGTTGAGAGCTCTCTTGTCTCTGATTGTCCTCGAGCACTGTCCTCTGGGTAGCTACTCCCAAATTCCCTCTCTGATGAGCTTTCTCCAACCCTGCTCAGGTGACCTCCCAGGACAGGACTCCAGTCGTAATCCGCAAGGCCTTAGATGTACACTTGCTCCAGCAGAAGGATCCAAAAAACTATGAGCTTCTGCATATTGTCTGGAACCATCAGAGTAAGTGGAACCATCAGAGGGTAGGGAGCAGTGAGTCACAGTGGGCTCACGATAACTGGGAGACAAAACACAGTGTGCGTTGGCCCAATGCCCAGGAAGAGTATGGTGGGACTTGTGCACAAAACAAAGTGTAATGATGGGGCATAAATCTGCAGGTTCTTCATGTTCCCCAGGGGCTGTGGACCTGCCTATCGTGTTCTTTCCTTGGCCTGAGGAGGCATTGCAAAGCTATTATCCACAAAGGGCCAAGAAGAGAGGCTTCTTTGTCTTGTGTCAAAGAAGACAGACAACCACAGGGTGCCTACTTTGGCAGCCTTTCCTGACCTAGATGAGTACATGAGAAAAGCAGTTCAATGAAGAATCATTTCTGGCTTCCAATCTTTTTATTCATTGCAAACTGAGTCCACTTAGGACCAGAGGCCATTTCTAGAGAGAAGTGTGTAGTAGAATAGAACCCTTCACAGCTTGTAGACTGTTCTTGGAGAGAGGGAGGGAGGGAGGGAGGGAGGGAGGGAGAGAGAGAGAGAGAGAGAGAGAGAGAGAGAGAGAGAGAGAGAGAGAGAGAGAGAAAGAAGAAGAAGAAGGAGAAGGAGGAGGAGGAGGAGGAGGAGGAGGAGGAGCAGGAGGAGGAGGAGAAGGAGGAGTAGAAAAATGAAAATAAGTTGAAGGAGAAGACCATGAATAAGAAGTTCAAGATGACTATAAGAAGAAGCATGAGGAGAAGATGAAGAAGAACAAGAACAAGAAGGAGAAACACAAGGTGAACAAGAAGTATAACAATACATTGATTAAAAATGTGAATGAGAATTATACTCATGAGCAGGAAATGCAGTAGTGGGGAATTCAAGAGAAATATATTGCTCTGGATGGCACAGCCCTGCTGTGGACATCCTCCACCCATGCTCAACACACCTCCAAACCATACCCCTCCAATTAGTGTAGCCCTGTATGAGTGTATGAATCCACTGGCAAGGTGGAGGCACCCACCATCAAATGCTTTTCCCCAAACCCACCTGTGATCATTGCTGCAGTGGGGAGAAAACCTTCAACACATGAGTCTTTGGTGACCAATCCAGATACAAAGTCTAGCTGTTTCTCTTTGTTGGGTCCAACGTGAACTAAGAGAGTCTGGGGTACAAGGGGCTATTTCCTTGAAAGGTGTTCCTGTACTGGACCTCCTGTGCATAGAGGGTCCTCAGGGAGGAATCAGTGGGGAGTCTTTGGTGGAACAGTAGCTGGATTCGGGGGCTCTCAGGTCTGTGTGTGAGACCTGAGCTGGCAGAGGCTCTCAGTTGTGGGGGATGTTGGGTAGTGTATTTTTTGAGTGTCACCTACCACGCCTCTGCCCCTGCCTCTCCAGAGCTGAGGGTCCCTGCTGATGCGAAAGTATATTACGGCCTGATTGGAGGAGTGCATTATGACTTTCTTCTTCGGGAAACAGATGCCAGCAAGTCGTTGAAGGTCAAGCCAAAGGAGGTAAACAGTCACCTTCTTCACTCTTTACTCCTGGTGCCACTCCACATCCTCCAAGGGGACAAGAACCTCAGGTTCTGGATGGATGTTGTAGAATGCCCACAGAGCCAACTGCCAGGCTGTGTGGGGTGCAGGTGCTGGGCTTTGCTGATGTTGTCATCCCCCACAGTTCTTGGAGCCTTCTGTGGCAGTGGCATCCAGGACCCCAGCAGCTGTGAGCAGCAGCTCTGCAGTGGCTGCAGGATCATTGCCCCAGGCCACCCAAAGCAATGAGTGCTGCATGAGAAAAGTCACCAGTAGCAGCTCCTCACTGCTTCACTCCAGCGAGCAGGTGGAAGACAACCGCTTTATTTATATCCTCCTAGAGGGACAGAGCGAGAGAGAGGCAAAGCGCATCCTGGTAAGCCCGACAGTAGGGCTGCCTCCTGGGTGTCCACACAGTGGAAGGCAGGAGACACAGCCAACCCCGGGGCTGTGGTGGGAAATAAAGAAGAGAGAGGTCCATCTTAAGGGCTTGACCTGAGGAGGGAGAGCATCAGCATGCCCAGCTCCAGTGGTGAGTGGGTGTTGTGTGGGTTTTGCAGGCCAGAAGTGCAGACGGAAGTTCTGTGGACAGATGAAGTCAGAGATATGTCCAGGGTGCAGGCTGCAGTGCCTAGAACTTGGTATTCTCAATGAGTGAGGTTGGAGCAGAGGAGGTGGCAGTGACTTGTCACATGTGTAGGAGGGGATGTGTTCCTTGTAGCAGGGAAGAGAACCTCCTTAGCATGACTAGGTGTGGGAATTTGGGGTCGGGATCACCTGGGGGGTCATGCCAAAGCTTCGGAATGTTAGCCTTTTCATGTATGTAAATGCGGAGCTAAAGGGGTTCTTGACAGAATTTCTATGGATGTGCAGTAGACACGCTAATGCTGCAGGTGTCCAGCTGCAGAGAAGACACGTTCAGTGACTGCCAGTGCTGAGTCAAGTACATCATTACAACCAGACCCCCACCGAGCTTCCAGAGGCCAGGGCCTCTCAAGGCTATCATGAAGCACTCAAGTACACACTCTTGTATCTGAGTCTATTTTGTGTAGTGGCAGTCAGGACCAAAATTTTCAGTGCGTCTGCCTCTTCCACGCACAAAGGCAGCCTGCACCCCAGAGCACACTTGGTGCACAGATCCCTGGCCCATTGCTCTCGTCTCAGTGAGATGAGAGTATGTCTGTGCATAGGCAGTTTGGTCCTTTGACCTGAGTGGAATGTGGCTCCCCAGGGGGAGGGGAGATGGCAGGTACAGGCAGATATTTGTACCAAGATTGTTCTAGTAGCACGTTGCAAGAACCCAGGCGGTATATGGAGGCTACACTCAGGTAGCAGGATAACAAGATTGTGCCCTTGTATATGTAGCTGAGATTTCTCCTGAATGTTTGACCACAGTCTTCTGGGTAGCTCCTCTAAAAGCCATTCTCTGATGACATTTATTCCACCCTGATCCAGGTGACCAGTGTGGATACAGTGAAGAGCCTCATCCGAAGGGCCTTGGACCTAAATTTGTTGCAGCATGAGGATGTGGAGAACTTTGAGATGCTGAGAATGATTCCTCTGCATGAGAGTAAGTAGGACAATCAGACAGTGGGGAGACATGATCCACAGTGGGCTCAGGATAACTCATAGCCAAGAGAAAGTGGGCCTTGGCCACAAAATACCAAAGTGTGGTGGGCCTGGTGCAGGAGACCAAGTGCAGTGATGGGCGTGTCCAATGTGGAGGTGCTCAATGAGGCCCAAGGGGGCTGTTGAACCTCCCTAAATGTGTTCTCCCCTGGACCTGGTCTGGCAATGTGAAGCTAATATCCATGAGGGCAAGGCAGAGAGAGGCTCAATCCATCATCAGTTTGGTTTATGGCTCACTGATAAGGATGCCTTCAAATGAAGAGGAGGAGAACATGGGTCCTGATTGGATCAGCATTGCTATGGACAGAAGCAGCACAGGTCCCAATCCATGGCCAGGATATGAGAAGTCCTGCCTACTCACAGGAATGTCAGGATTGCAGCAACTGGGAACAGGACTCAGTGAAGAGGAAGTCAAGGCTAGGGGACAGCCTGTTTGGGTTCTTTTGGGAACAATTCCAAGTCCTCTGTGCCTGGGTGCCCATCTCCTGAAGATATCAGAATGGCCAGGTTATTATTCCTTCCAGCAACAAAGAAGGGCATCTGAAGAACAGAGGCCACAATGCTGAGCTGTCCACAATGCCAGTGCTCTTTCCTTTCTTGTGAGCCAGACACTCCTAGCCTCCACCATCCCAGCCTGTCCACAATAGAACCCACCATCTGTAGGGCACGTAAGTGAGTTTTCCAATTTTCCCACACCACCTCATTTGGGTTGGCTCTGTCTCACACATGAGGAAGACTGAGGTGCAAGGAGCTGGGCAAGGGGCAGTGTCTGCGAATCTCAGGGACTTGGGAGGCAGTGCAGGAGGATGGGGATTTCCAAACAACCTCAGAAACTTAGGGAGACCCTGTACCCAAGTAAAAAGGCCTGGGAATGGTCTCAGTGCTTAATTGCCTCTGGTTTTATCCCTAGTACAAAAATAAGCCAGTCAAAAGGAATTACCAAACTGAGAATCTACGAAGATGATTTCAGAAACAGACTTTCAACCCAAGCATCAGTTGAGAGCAGGCTCCAGACCAGGGGAGGTTTGTGTGTAACAGACGTCAAAAGGGAGGACTACGGGGGGCCTGGAACCCACTAGGTGTGATGGCATCTATGCCTTATGGCAGGAGGGTGGCAGTGATGCTGGCCCTCTCCTAGATTTTGGAAACCTTGTTTTCATTGGGGAAACTTTATGGAGGTGGAATCTATTTTAGCAATCCTGGTCCAAATGAGGTGCGGACTTCCATAGGTAGAAGCCTATCCAGAATACGGTGTCTGTTAGGAAGTCTTTCCTGACTGTGACAATGACAAAGAAAGGAAGTCACTTGTCTTCGGTCTTGGTTTCACTCCTGGCCATTGATTGAGAACTGATTTCATCTTGGACTACTGAACGGAGGCTGCATCTGGGCAGAAGAGTGTGATAGATTTGAACTCCTCAGGACGCCCCACCATTGCCAGAGATATAAGGAGAAGGAGGAGGAGAAAGAAGACACAACTGAGTGGGGAGAGGATCACACGATGAAGAGCAGGAGGAAGAAGAAGAAAAAGAAGGAAGTGAACAGAAGGAAGGGTGGAGGGAGATACACAAGAAGAAGAACAAGAAGGAACCATGTAAGAACAAGAAAAAGACCCAGAAAGAACTACAAGAAGATGCAGGACAGAAAGAAGAGCCAGAAGTAGAACAAAAACCAGAATAAAAGTACCAAGCAGACAGCTCATGATGAGAAACAAGGGGAAGGAGAGCGAACCTAGAAAACAATAGAGTTCTCCAGGGCACCACCCTGCTGAAGTCCTCCCATGTCCATGCCCAACACACCTCTGATGGATACCACCTCCCCTCCACGTAGTCATCCATGAGTGGATTCATCCAGGGCAAGGGGATGAATTCGCCCACCATCCAACGCTTCCCTGAATGCCCATGTGTGAGCATGGCTGCCCTGGGGAGAAAGGCCTAAGCACAGGAGCCTTTGCCAATCCTGATGCAGAGCCTAGCAGTGTCCCTTTGGCAGATCCAACCTGCACTGAGAAGTTCTGGGCCCAAGGTGCTGTTTCCATTGCCTGGTGCTCTTTTGGTTTAGAATCCTGTACATCATCTTCTCCAGGGAAGAATCACTGAGGGAGTCTTTGGTGGCACTGTAGCTGGATAGGAGGGCTCTCAATTCTGGTGCAGGCTCGCCCTGGCGGAGACTCTCAGGGGTTGTGTGTGTTTTGTGGTAAAATCCTTGAGTGCCATCTAACAATTCTCTCCACTTTGCTCTGCAGAAATCAAGGCCCCTGACCACTCACCCATGTATCAGTCTAGGACCCCGCGGATAAAATATTTCATTGTGAGGAAACGCCGCGAGGTCAAGAGAAAGGAGGTAAACACCTACCTTATTCAAGCTGTACTTGTGTTGCCATTCCACTCCCACCTGGGGAAATAAGAAGCCTCAGCACCTGGACATATGTGCTAGAAGCCCATAGAGCCAACTGACAGGCTGGGGTGGCTTTCTGTTTCTGGGTTTGCTGATGTTCCATCCCCCACAGTTCTCAGAATCAACCTGCAAGTCCTCCAGGCCGCATTCCCACAAGCAGGTGGGAGACACCTGCTTAATTCGTGTCCACTTAGAAATACAAAGTCCAAAGTCGGCCAAGAAGGTCCTGGTAAGCCTGGGAGCAGGGGTGTCCCCTGGTGCTTACACCTGGGTGGGGAGCAGACACTGGTCCAATACCATGGACTACTCATGCCCTCTTGAATTTGGAGCTTCTGGATGATCAGGAGGATAGATGGGAATCAAGAAGGGAGAGGTCAGTGTGAAGGGCTGGAGCTGAGATGAGGGAGAGCAGAAGCTTGTCCACCACCATGTCTGAGGGAGTCTGTGTGTCAGGTGGCAGCATGCAGTCCAGAAGGGCAGAGGCAGGTATAGGTGACAGATGAGAACAGGCCAGGACCTAGATTGCAGGTTCCACTCTATGGGATGCTGACGTCTATGGAGGAGGACAGCAGTGTGAGGTTCTGCATGTTCCTTGAACAAGGAGCTGAGAGGGTCTCTCTGCAGAGTCAGTATGGATGTGGAACAAGCACACTAAATGTCCAGGTAACCCAATGACCACCCTTGCTGGATGAGGTGCCCTCCTACACCCCAGCCAGCACTGAGCCTCTGGAGGCCAGGAGCTCTCGTGGCTATGTTTCAGCACTCCTGTGTGTGGTCATGTTCCTGGGTCTGATTTGGGCCCTGGCAATCCAGACCAAAGCCTGTAGGTTTTGTGCCTAGGCCATTCCCAATGCCGCCTGCATCCTTGGGCTGACCTGGGATCTTGGAGGCTATTGTCCAATTCCTCTCAACTTGTGGGATGAGATTGCATCTGTATGCAGGTAGTGGGGTCCTTTCACTTGGAGAGAAGTGCAGCTGCACAAAGAGCAATGGCAGGTCCAGGAAGTTATGTACAAGGATTGGGCTAGTAGCCTATGGCAAGAGCCCACGCGATGAGCAGGAGGTCAGCCTCAGGTAGTAGGGTCATGGATGTTGCCCTTGTATTTAGAGTGGAGGTGCCTCCAGAATGCCCCTGCCCACTGTCCTTGAGTAGTCACTTCAAGGCCCATTTCCTGAAGGCCTGTCTTCCATGCTGCTCCAGGTGACCTGCCACGATCGGGCTCCTGTCGTCATCCGCAGGGCCCTCGACCTACACTTGCGTACTCAGGAGAAGCCGGAGGATTATGAGCTGGGCCAAATCATGTCTCACCGTCAGAGTAAGTGGGACAATCAGATGGCAGAGAGCAAGGGTCAGGATGTGGACTCAGGTCAACTCTTAGCACCAAAGTGTAGTCTCTGACCCCCAAGAACACTCCAATAGGTGTGTTGGGTTCGTGCACAAAGCCAACTGCACTTCTGCTGGTGGAAGGTCTCGAGGTCCAATGGTATACCCCAGTGGATATTGTGGCTCCCCACCAGGTGCCTCCCCTGTACATGAACAGGCATCCAAAGCTGACATCTTTGAGGAGTGAGGAGGAAAGCCTCTTTCCAGGAGCAGTATGCTTTCATGGTCTGGGATAGGAGTGGTTTCAGAGGAACATGGAATGCATGGGCTAAAGAGGGAACTGGCATTTTGTGGACTGAAGCAGTAGGATTGAAAGCCTTCTGTGTGACCAGAAAACCTCTGCCTTGGCAGAGCATTGCCAGGATTCTAGCAAGCAGTAACAGGATGAAATTGGGAAGAAAACACAGCCTGGGAGACAGCTTGAATCATCTGTCTTTGCATAAATTCCATGGTCTTCTGTACCTGAGTTCACTTGCCAAGGAGTGATCACAATAGCCAGGTTATGATCCCTAACTAGAGTCAGATGAGGGCTTCCTGAGCACGTAGCCACAAAGCTCATCTGATAATAATGCCAGCACTTTTTCGTTGGTTGGTTGGTTGGTTTTTGTGAGCCAAACACCACAGCAGCCATTATCCCAGCCTATGTATGCTGAAGACCACCATCCCAATGAGTTCTAGGATCACTTGTCTCCTATCTTAACCTACTGTTAGGTTAGTAGAATCAATGGAAGTGGAAGTCTGTCTGGGGCCTTGGTAGCCTTAGAAATTCATAGCAGAGATCTTCACATCCAACCCACAAGGGATGGAGAACAGGCTCTAGGTTAGAGGAGGGTGACAGGAAACACGTGTTCAGAGGAAGGAGAAGCGGGCTGTTGTATTCTCCCACTTGGGGTCATGGCACCACTGGACCATACACCATGTTGGAGGGAAGCATTCCCTTTGCTGGCCTTTGGAACCATTGTTCTCAATAGGGCAGCATTTGGAATGTGGCCTCCATTCTCAGAAGCCTGGTTCACATGGAGGTGGGCTCCACCAATGCAGAAGCATGGCTCTAATGTGGTATTTGTGCTGGTCAGCCTGTCCTCACTGTGGCCATACTTGAGGAATCCTAGGCCTTTTCTCTGGCTTTCACAACTTTCTCTTTGGTTGTGTACTGAGGCTGTCTATAAAGCTCTAGTGTGTGGCAGTGGAGAGCTTCTCAGCCCTTGCCAAACAGGCATAGACTGGGAGAGAGAGAACAAGGCTGGGAGAGAGGGAGAGAGAGAAAGATGGAGAAGGAGGACCTCTACTTGGAGAATGAGGATTCAGTGGAGCCTACAGGAACAAGGTATTATTGCCCAGGGCGCACCCCTGTTTAGGTCTTCCTCCAACCACGCTCAACCTTTCTTCCAGTCCCTCCCACCTCCCAGTAGTGTATTCATCTTGAATGAGAATTTTATGTTGACACCAGAGCACTCACCATCCAATGCTTCCCTCCAAACCCACTCATGAAGATGGCTCATGTGTGGACTGAATCTTCGGCACAGGAACCTTTTGTGGGAGATTTCAGATGCAAACCCTAGTGGTGTACTTTGGCAGATGTAAGAGGACCTGGGATGTTCTGGAGTCCAAAGCTTTTGGTAGGAACCGACATTAGGTCTGTGGAAGTGCTCTGCCTAGTTCTTCCTCAGGGAGGACTGTGGAGGCTGTCTTGTTGGTATTGGTGCTGAATTGGAGAGCTCTCAGGTGTGTGGCTCTGGCCTTTTCTGGCACAGGCTCTCAGATGTTGGGGTGTCCCAGAGAGCACCTCCTGAGCCACCTTATTTTGTATACCCCTCTCTTTCCAGAGCTGAGGATTCCAGCGCAGGCCAACGTATTTTACGCAAAGAACCCTCACAGAAAACCCATCTTCGTGCTGAGGAAAAGGAGCCTCCCCCAAAATAATGATGAGTGGATCCAGCCTCAACCTCCCTCTCGTCCTACAAAGAAGGCTCCAGCCCTCCTGAGGATGCTTGCAAAACTATTCTGCTGCTGTGTGCCTGGGCAGGGCTGAGGCAGCCCAGGAATATTTACATTGATAATTATTTTCTTCAAAGTTTGTATCTATAGTTTGCCATTGTCCTTGACCTTGTTTAGTAACACAGTTGTTACTCTATCCTGTATTTGTTGTTTCCATTAATATATTATTATTTTAAAATATATATGTTTTTGTTTCCTGATCTACTGTGATGATTTGAGTATACTAAATGTAGCAGTGATTCCTAAAGGACACATCCAAACCAACAGGAAGGAATGTTTCCTTGTATTAGCAAGAAGTTTGGTTTTTAGGAGTTTGGCAGATGGCATTATCTGAGTCAGTTTTCCAATGGGGGCAATGAAGTATCGGCTATCTTGGTACAAATACAAACAAAGACACACTAGAGCGCACACACACACACACACACACACACACACACACACTAGAGCACACATACTGACTGAGCGATAGATACACAGATGGAGTTGGTCTCTTCTGAAATACTTTGGAGATGTGGTTCTGATTTCTCCCATTTTGGAGTATTTTCCATTGATAAGGTGTCTTGCAAATGAATCTCATGTCTGAAGAAGACATGCATGTGTACTTCACATGCCACTTTCTACATAACCAGAAGGTCATGTCATGTAATATTTTTCATGCAGCTGTGTTTTCACTGTGTACCATCCCATGAGGTCAGCTGTGGAATTTTCCACTGGTAGCATCACAAAGGAGATCCACTCTTTGGATTTGGGGATATTTCTGATTTTCTTGATTCAGATTGGAAATATATATATATACATACATATATATATATGGTTTTGATGAAAATTCTGCATTTGATGATAATGAATGCCATGCATCTAGGAATCTGTAGACTGCAGACAATGAATGGATGCCTACTGTTGTCTGGACTGGTCTGCAAAGTCCTGTAGCATCTGAGCATGTGTGAGGGCTGTACAGGTCTTGCCAAAAGTCCAGGTCTGATGATCCTGCACAAAGCTGAGCTAGTGGTCTCCAAAACAGCATAAGGGCCAAGGAGAAACACAGTTCCACACAGAAGTTGGGAAGCTACCTTATGAAGGTAATCATATGTATGGGATCCTCTTGCTAGGTCCCTTTTTCCATTGGGCCAGAACTGTTTTCTGAATGTGCTTGCTGAGAAGAGCTTGGAATTTTCTATCTGAAGCAGTTTATGCAAGCTGCTTCCACTTGCAGGAACAAAGTGTGTTCTCATTGACCACTTTGGGCTTTCCCTGGTTCAACTAGAGTGTGTCAGAAGCACTTGTAATGATTGGCATTCACGGTTTCACATTGAAGCCTCTGTGCCATCTGTCAACCACTGATGGCTGCAAGTGGGGAATGGAAGCCATTTGCTGCAAGCAGTTTCAACTTGCAAGACTAACTTTGTTGTAAGTAGGCACATGGTGTTTTCTTCTGTGTGAGCTAGAAGAAAGCAAAACTGCTTCTTACAGGTGACAGGCATGCTTTCACATTGAAGCCTCTGTGCCATTGATCAAAAACAGTTCACTCATTTGGGTACCTGCACTTCAAGTGTATATTGTAAACAAATGTGATAAGTGGATGTCAGTGAGACTTTGGAGAACTGATCTTCTCAGCTGGTCCTCTTTCCTCCTGCAAGTTGGTGATCTCTTTCTGGTGCACTTTGTGTTTCATGCCTGAACTGTGCTCTGAATGTGCTTGATGAGAACAGCTTAGAAGTGCAGAAGTAAAACTGTTTGTGGAAGCAGATTCAAGTAGCACAAACTAACTTGTTCTCAGTGAGCACATGGGGATTTTTCCCAGGTTGAAGAAGTGTGAATGAGAATGGCTTCTCAGAGCTGGTAGGCATGTTTGCATTTGGCAAACTTTGCCATCTGTCACACACAGTTCCTTGCATGCAGAAACCTGCATTTCAAGTGTTCTCAGAAAGGTCCGATGAGTGGGTTTCCATGGAATTTTGTGGAGTTCATCTTTTCAGCAGTCCTCGTTGCCTTCTCAAAATTGGTGATCCTGGGTGCAAGGCCTCTCTTGTCAGCCAACATTGTATTTTGGGCCTGACCTCGGTTCTGAATGTGCTTGCTGAGAGTAGTTTGGGAGTGCAAAAGTAAAGCAGTCTCTCAGCAGCTTCAACATTCAGGAGCTCATTTTATTCTCAGTGAGCACATTGGGGTTTGTCACTACTTAAACTAGCATGAAGAACCACCGCTTCTCAGAGGTGGCAGTTTCCCTTTGAAGTGTTTGTACAATTGGTCAGTGCGAGTTCAATGCAGGCAGGCACTTGGATTTCAAGTGAATTCTGTGACAAACAATTGAGCAATGGATTTCAATCCACCTTGGGGAATTGCTCTTCCCAGTGGGCCCACAGTTCTCCAAGTTGCTGACCTAGGTCCAAGGGCACTCTTGCTAGCACTCTTTGCATATGGGCTGAAACTGTGCTCTGAGTGTGCTTCCTGAAAATATCTTGGAATTGCAGCACAGAAGAATTTTGGCAAGCAGCTTCCACATTAGGAAATGACATTTTTCTCATCGTGCCCATTGAGCTTTGATCCTGGCTGAAGTAGCCTTAAATCCAATGGCTTCTGAGAGCTAACAGGCACAGTTTTCATTGGAAACAACTGTGCTCTTGGTCAATGGTAAGTTGGTTGCTGTCAGGCACCTGCAGTTTCAATGAGTTTTTAGAAAAAGGAGACCAAGGGAATACAATGAAACCTGTGCAATTCATTTCCTAATCAATGTTGGTGATGCTAGACCAGAGTGGACTTTTGCAAGGATATTTTCTCATGTTTTTTGCAGGAAATGTGTTCTGAATGTGCATCCTGAGATGCATATGTAGGGGGCAAACAGAAAAATTTTGTGCACAAGTAGCTTTGTTCTCAGTGAACACGTGGCGATTTTTCCCTGGTTGAACATGCAGGAAGCAGAACCTCTTGTCAGAGATGATGGTACCATTTCACTTGGAACCATCTATGCACTCAATAAAGCAGAGGTCATTGTAGTCAGGCTCATGCAATTTCAAGATAGTTTTTAGAATCCGTTTGAGGAATGGATTCCAAAGAATCATGGAGGAATTGAACCACCCATCAGACCTATCTGAGCAACTGCTCCAAGGTACAAGGGCTCTCCAGCTAGTGCACTTTGGATATTGAGCCTGCACTGTTCTCTGAATGTGCTCAGTGAGAAGAGTGTGAAGTGCAGAAGAGAACCAGGGTGTGCAAACAGCTCTAGAGTGTGAAGTGCAGAAGAGAAGCAGGGTATGCAAACAGCTTCAATTGCAAGATGTAAAAGTGTTCCTAGAGAGCACATTGGGATTTGGGCTTGGTTGAACTAGTAGGATTTGGAACCCCTTCTTAGAGCCAGCAGTCCCGGGCTTTACTTAGAAGTTTCTGTGTCTTGTATAAAGCAGAGTTTGTTGCTTGTGGGCCTTTCATTTCCAGTGAGTTTTCAAAAAAAATTGAGAAAAAGATTTCAATGAAACTCTGGGCCATTGATCTTGTCAACCGTCCAACTTTCCATGTGAATACTGGTGATGATGTTAGGTCCAAGGGCTCTCTGGGTAGCACAATTTGCACTTTGGGTGTAAAGTGTTGACTGAACGTGCTGGCTGAGAAAAGCTTGGAAGTGCAGAATGGAAGCATTTTGTGCAGGCAGCTTCCAATTGAAGGAACGGTCTTGTTCTCTGTAAGCACATTGGGTTTTGTTTCTGGTTGAAGCTGCATGAAGCAGAACTGCTTCTCAGAGCCGGCACTCTCACTTTCTCTCTGAAGTATCTGTTCCATTAGAAATGCAGGTTCCCCTCATGAAGGCTCCTGCGTTTCTATTTTGTTTTCTGAGTAAGGAGGAACCATTGCTTTCAGTGAAACATTGGCAAATGGATTTTCTTCAGAGGGCAGCTTTCCTCTTTAAAGTTGGTGATGAGAGCTACAAGGGCTCTCTTCTAGGTACACTTTTCCTATTGGGCCTGAAGTGGGTTCTGAATGTGCTTGCTCAGGAGAACTTTAGAAGTTCAGAAGTGAAGCGGTTCATGCAAGCAGCGTCCACTTGCGGCAGCAAAGAGGGTTCCCAGTGAGCAATTTGTGGCTGTCCCTGTTTGAACTAGAGTGCCACAGAATGATGTGTAATAACTGGCAGACACAGTTTCACTTTGAAGCCCTTGTGCCATCAGTAAATGTGTTTGTTGCATGTGGGTCCCTGCATGTCATTTATCACTAAACTCATCCAAGTCCAGCAGAACACGAAGCTCACATATTGGCAAGGAAGGCTGTGCTTGAAAACATCTCAAGCCCTCACGGGTGTCTTCAGCTGAGAGTCTGTAGCATTTCCTCCTGGGGCCTCTTTTCCAGTGATGCTGCCACCCTGCCCTCGCCAGCTTCCCTCCCTTTCCCATCTTTCCTCTCTCTGGTCCACTCCTCAGATCCCATCCTCCCTTAAATAGGGCCTCATCCAGGAAGCCTGCCCATGTGCCTCCCACTTGATTCAAACTTCTCCAGTGCACTTGTTGTCAAAGCAGGGAGTCTGAGGAGAGAGGGGCTCTCCTTTCTCCACATTGAAGTCTCTCAACAGGGAGGACTCTGCTTTGGAGAATGAATCTTCTAAATGTTATTGGGCTGGCTTTTGAAATCTCGTGTGGTTTGGCTAGATATAGAATTCTTCCATAAAATTAAGCATGATGTACACTTAGAGAGCATTTTCGCTTCCTTCAGGGTGAAGCAGAAGCCTGCATTCCCAGCTGCACAGAAGTGTCTGAGGGCCTTGTCTCCCTTAAAACCAAAGAAGAAAAACAGGTCATTAAACAGGCACATGGATTAGAGTACATGATCATCCCTCCTCCCTGGAGCCTTCCACATGCCCATCTTCCACATTCACAGAGCAATGCTTGGCCATTCTCAAGACCAGGAGACCATGATACTCACCACCAGGAAGTCAATAGGAACATGAACAGAGCAGCATGGATTGCAGAAGGTGGCACACCAAGGATCTGCAGCACAACTGGTAGAACACAAGAGCTTAACTTCAGTATTGACTTTCTGCCACCTGCCAAGTATGATATTAGTGTCAAGCACAACATGCAGACATGCAAGTAGCAGGTGACACCCCACATCCATTCACAGAAGTGGGCAACATCTTCATTGGAACAAGGAAGTATCTTATCCTTACTCATAAAATTCATCAGGCACAAAGAATAAAATGGATGCATTTTATTCTTTGTGTCTCATTTCACTATTATGTAACTGTTGGATAATTAAATAATACCTCCTCCAAAATAAAAAGTATCTCAGACATATATCAACTATTCAATGGATGACATTTTAAAAACTACAGCCTTTTAATATTTATGTATGCTATATCCTTGCCTAATGCTCCTTGAGAAAGGAGCACACAGAATTGGATCTTTGAAAACCTCACATTTGCTGATAAATATTACTGCCTATGTCAGGCATGGTGAAGTGAAAAGTGGGACTTTGGATGCTCAAAGAACACAATGTTGTGGGATTGGTGTCCCTGATTCATAGACAGTATGTGGTTTCTATGAAAGCCAGTGAGGGAGCAGGAGTAACGAAGCTCATTGAACAGATGACCTCAGGGGATACTGACGGATAGGCCAAATAAAGAACATGTTCCAGCTAACCATTGGTATTTGGGCTCCTGAGCCCAGACTGGCTGTTCAAAAAGGTGCAGACAGTCAGTGCTCATGTACAAAATGTCTACCATTTAAGAGTGGGTAATTTAAATGGCATCTAGTTACACATCTGAAAAAAATGGAATGCCAACTTATGAATTTCATTCTAACAACAACAACAACAAAAAGAAAAAACACCGACAATTGTGAGAGGCCATCCTCCTACGTGATTTGACTTACCTCCCTGGCAGGGTGAGAGACGCTCAAACACAGATGTGTCAGAGCCATTCCCCACCCTTTCCAAGGTCCCAGGGCTTGTCCCTGCAGATGCCTCCTGGCCACTGACCTGAAGACCCAATCATTGTCCTTGACCTTGGGATTCTGCTCCCCCTTA
The DNA here is from genome assembly GCF_052094955.1 of Ictidomys tridecemlineatus. NCBI lineage: Eukaryota > Metazoa > Chordata > Mammalia > Rodentia > Sciuridae > Ictidomys > Ictidomys tridecemlineatus. Next base: position 30,227,046 of record NC_135488.1, on the reverse strand, counting down.
ACCTTCACTGGATGGGATTTTCCCTTGAATTGTTTATTCACCAATAAAAGCTCACTCCCTGGCGTGCTCTCCCTCTCTCCCTAGTTTTTTTTTTTTATTGGTTGTTCAAAACCTTACAAAGCTCTTGACATATCATATTTCATACATTAGATTCAAGTGGGTTATGAACTCCCATTTTTACCCCATATACAGATTGCAGAATCACATCGGTTACACATCCACATTTTTACATAATGCCCTATTAGTAACTGTTGTATTCTGTTACCTTTCCTATCCTCCACTATCCCCCTCCCCTCCTCTCCCATCTTCTCTCTCTACCCCATTTACTGTAATTCATTTCTCTCCTTGTTTATTTTCCCATTCCCCTCACAACCTCTTACATGTAATTTTGTATAACAATGAGGGTCTCCCTCCATTTCCATGCAATTTCCCTTTTCTCTCCCTTTCCCTCCCACCTCATGTCTCTGTTTAATGTTAATCTTTTCTTCCTTCTCTTCCTCCCTGCTCTGTTCTTAGTTGCTCTCATTATATCAAAGAAGACATTTGGTATTTGTTTCTTAGGGATTGGCTAGCTTCACTAAGCATAATCTGCTCTAGTGCCATCCGTTTCCCTGCAAATTCCATGATTTTGTCATTTTTTAGTGCTGAGTAATACTCCATGGTGTATAAATGCCACATTTTTAAAATCCATTCATCTATTGAAGGGCATCTAAGTTGGTTCCACAGTCTAGCTATTGTGAATTGTGCTGCTATGAACATCTATGTGGCAGTATCCCTGTAGTACACTCTTTTAAGGTCTTCGGGGCATAGTCTGAGAAGGGCATTAGCTGGGTCAAATGGTGGTTTTATTCCTAGCTTTCCCAGGAATCTCTGTACTGCTTTCCAAATTGGCCGCACCAATTTGCAGTCCCACCAGCAATGTACAAGAGTACATTTTTCCCCACATCCTCGCCAGCACTTGTTGTTGTTTGACTTCATAATGGCTGCCAATCTTACTGGAGTGAGATGGTATCTTAGGGTGGTTTTGATTTGCATTTCTCTGACTGGTAGCGATGGTGAGCATTTTTTCATGTACTTGTTGATTGATTGTATGTCCTCCTCTGAGAAGTGTCTATTCAGGTCCTTGGCCCATTTGTTGATTGGGTTATTTGTTTTCTTATCGCTTAACTTTTTGAGTTCTTTGTATACTCTGGATATTAGGGCTCTATCTGAAGTGTGAGGAAGAAAGATTTGTTCCCAGGATGTAGGCTCCCTATTTACCTCTCTTATTGTTTCTCTTGCTGAGAAAAAACTTTTTAGTTTGAGTAAGTCCCATTTGTTGATTCTTGTTATTAACTCTTGTGCTACGGGTGTCCTATTAAGGAATTTGGAGCCCGACCCCACAATATGTAGATTGGAGCCAACTTTTTCTTCTATCAGACACAGAGTCTCTGATTTGATATCAAGCTCCTTGATCCATTTTGAGTTAACTTTTGTGCATGGCGAGAGGAGGGGATTCAGTTTCATTTTGTTGCATATGGATTTCCAGTTTTCCCAATATCAGTTATTGAAGATGCTATCCTTCCTCCATTGCATGCTTTTAGCCCTTTTATCAAATATAAGATAGCTGTAACTTTGTGGATTAGTCTCTGTGTCCTCTATTCTGTACCATTGGTCCACCTGCCTGTTTTGGTACCAGTACCATGCTGTTTTTGTTACTATTGCTCTGTAGTACAGTTTGAAATCTGGTATCGCTATACCACCTGATTCACACTTCCTGCTTAGAATTGCTTTTGCTATTCTGGGTCTTTTATTTTTCTATATGAATTTCTTGATTGCTTTATCTATTTCTACAAGAAATGCCATTGGGATTTTGATTGGCATTGCATTAAACCTATAGAGAACTTTTGGTAATGTCGCCATTTTGATGATGTTAGTTCTCCTATCCATGAACAGGGTATATTTTTCCATCTTCTAAGATCTTCTTCTACTTCTCTCTTTAGGGTTCTGTAGTTTTCATTGTATAAATCTTTCACCTCTTTTGTTAGGTTGATTCCCAAGTATTTTATTTTCTTTGAGGATATTGTGAATGGAGTGTTTTTCCTCATTTCTGTTTCAGAAGTTTTTTCGCTGATATACAGAAATGCCTTTGATTTATGCGTGTTGATTTTATATCCTGCCACTTTGCTGAATTCATTTATTAGTTCTAGTAGTTTTTTTGTAGACCCTTTTGGGTCTTCTAGGTATAGAATCATGTCATCTGCAAATAGTGATAATTTAAGTTCTTCTTATCCTATTTTTATGCCTTTAATTTCTTCTGTCTGTCTAATTGCTCTGGCCAGTGTTTCGAGAACTATATTGAATAGAAGTGGTGATAGAGGGCATCTCTGTCTTGTTCCAGATTTTAGAGGGAATGCCTTCAATTTTTCTCCATTCAGAATGATGCTAGCCTGAGGTTTAGCATAGATAGCTTTTACAATGTCGAGGTAAGTTTCTGTTATCCCTAGTTTTTGTAATGTTTTGAACATAAATGGATGCTGTACTTTGTTGAATGCTTTTTCTGTGTCTATCGAGATAATCATATGGTTCTTATCTTTAAGTCTATTGATGTGGTGAATAGCATTTATTGATTTCCGTATATTGAACCATCCTTGCATCCCAGGGATGAATCCTACTTGATCATGGTGCACAATTTTTTTGATGTGCCTTTGTTTCTGATTCGCCAGAATTTTATTGAGGATTTTTGTATCTAGGTTCATCAGAGATATTGGTCTGTAGTTTTCTTTCTTTGAGGTGTCTTTGTCTGGTTTCAGAATCAGGGTGATGTTGGCCTCATAGAATGAATTTGGAAGAGCTCCCTCTTTTTCTATTTCCTGAAATAACTTGAAAAGTGTTGGTATTAATTCTTCTTTAAAGGTTTTGTAAAACTCCACTGTATACCCATCCGGTCCTGAGATTTTCTTGGTTGGTAGTCTTTTGATTGCTTCTTCTATTTCATCGATTGATATTGGTCTGTTCAAATTGTGTGTATCCTCCTGACTCAGTCTGGGCAAATCATATGACTTAAGAAATTTATCGACGTCTTCACTATCTTCTATTTTATTGGAATATAGGTTTTCAAAATAATTTCTAATAGTCTTCTGTATTTCTGAAGCATCTGTTGTGATATTGCCTTTTTCATCCTGTATGTTAGTAATTTGAGTTCTCTCTCTTCTTGTCTTTGTTAGCATGGCTAAGGGTCTGTCGATCTTATTCATTTTTTCAAAGAACCAACTTTTAGTTTTGTTAATTTTTTCAATAGTTTCATTTTTCAATTTTGTTGATTTCCACTCTGATTTTAATTATTTCTTGCCTTCTGCTACATTTGCTGTTGTTTTGCTCTTCCATTTCTAGGGCTTTGAGATGAAGTGTGAGCTCATTTATTTGTTGGTTTTTCCTTTTTTTGAGGAATGACCTCCAGGCAATGAATTTCCCTCTTAAAACTGCTTTCATTGTGTCCCATAGATTCCGATATGTTGTGTCTGTATTTTCATTTAACTCTAAGAATTTTTTGATTTCCTCCTTTATGTCTTCTGTAACCCATTGATCATTCAGTAACATATTGTTCATTTTCCATGTGATGTAGGATTTTTCCTTCCTTCTTTTATCATTGATTTCCAGTTTCATTCCATTATGATCAGATAAAATGTATGATATTATGTCACGACCCCCTTGCCAGCCAGAAAGACGTGACTCAGGAATCTTCTTTCAGCAGTTTATTCAGGCCCTTGATATTTTTCTAATAATTCTCCTAATAATTCTCGGATGCCCCTCCCAGCCTTAAGAAAGCACCGCGAACCCCTATGCGAAGCTGCCACGTGGACCCTTCTCACAGGGTGCTAGAAAACAACACGCCAACTCTCTCTGATAAGGAGTTGACAACACGCCAACTCTCTCTGATACGGAGTTGTCCTTCACAGACCACAGCGGAGCCAGCGCCATCATGTAATGTCGACCACAGTCCGCAGGAACGGCTCACCACAATATTATCTCCACCCCTTTATATTTACTGAGGGTTGCCTTATGACATAATATATGGTCTATTTTTGAGAAGGATCCATGTGCTGCTGAGAAAAAAGTATATCCATTTGATGATGGTTGATATATTCTATATATGTCAATTAAGTCTAGGTTATTGATTGTGATATTGAGTTCTATACTTTCTTTATTCAACTTTTGTTTGGAGGATCTGTCCAATGGTGAGAGAGGTGTGTGAAGTCACCCATAATTATTGTGTTGTGGTCTATTTAATTCTTGAACTTGAGGAGAATTTGTTTTAGGACTGTCGAAGCACCATTATTTGTTGCATAAATATTGATAATTGTTATGTCTTGTTGGTGAATGGTTCCTTTTAACAGTATATAATGTCCTTCCTCATCCCTTTTGATTAACTTAGTCTTGAAGTCGATTTTATTCGATATGAAGATGGCCACCCCTGTTTGCTTACAAGGACCGTGTGCTTGATATATTTTTTCCCAACCTTTCACCTTCACCCTGTGTGTGTCTTTTCCAATCAGATGTCTCTCCTGGAGGCAGCATATTGTTGGATTTGTTTTTTTAATCCATGTTACCAGCCTATGTCGCTTTATTGGAGAGTTTAAGCCATTAACGTTTATAGTTACTATTGATATATGGTTTGTACTTGCAGCCATGTTTGATTATTTATCTTTTTTTTAATTTTAGTTTGTTTCTCCATGATTAGCTTTTCCCCCCACCCTCTGTCTTTACAGAGGGACTTCCCACTGATGGTTTTGGTTATTGTTTTTCATTTCTTCCTCGTGTAGTGTTTTGCTCAAGACACTTTGCAATGCTGGTTTTCTGGCTGCAAATTCTTTTAGCTTTTGTTTATCATGAAAGATTTTTATTTCGTTGTCATACCTGAAGCTTAATTTTGCTGGATATAGAATTCTTCATTGGCATCCATTCTCTTTCCGTGTTTGAAATACGTTGTTCCAGGATCTTCTCGCTTTCAGTGTCTATGATGAAAAATCCGTTGTTAACCCTATTGGTTTACCCCTGAATGTAATATGCCTCCTTTCTCTTGTAGCTTTTAATATTTTCTCTTTGTTCTGTATATTGGATATCTTCATAACAATGTGTCTTGGCGTTGGTCTACTGTAATTTTGTATGCTCGGTGTCCTGTATGCATCTACAATTTGTATATCCATTTTCTTTTTTATTTCTGGAAAGTTTTCTGTAATTATTTCATTCAGTAGGTTACTCATTCCCTTGGTTTGAATCTCTATACCTTCCTCTATCCCGATGACTCTTAAATTTGTTTTTTTTTTATGTTATCCCATATCTCTTGGATGTTTTACTCGTGATTTTTTTACCAGCCTTTCTGAGTTGGCTAGACTCTTTTCAAGATGATATATTTTGTCTTCGTTATCTGACGTTCTGGCTTCTACTTGCTCCAATCTGTTGTTGATACTCTCATTTGAGTTTTTAATTTGGTTTATAATTTCCTTCATTTCTAGAATTAATGTTTGATTTTTTTATAATCTCTATAGCCTGATAAAGATGCTTAACTTCTTCTTTTATCTGTTTATGTAATTCATTTTCAATGTGTTCTTTCACTGTTTGAATTTGCTGTCTCGTATCCTCTTTAAGGTTCCATTCCATCTGTCTAAGGTATTCCTTGAGTTCTTTATATGACCATTTTTCAGATGACTCTAGGTCCTCCTGAATATTTAGGCTGTCCTGCATTGTTTGTACTCCTTTTCTTCCTTGCTTTTTCATGCTGCACATGTTACTTCTTGTTCTGTTTGACTGCTGAGTTACTGTTTACTCCTATAAATTTATTTGATGCTTGGGAGAAAAGGTATTAGAAGGGAAGGGAAGAAGTCACTAAAGAGAATGAGAGTAAGCAGGGTGAATTCAAGGAAGGGGAAATAAGAAAATTGAAAAGAAATGAAAAGACAAAAGAAAAAATAGAAAATAAAGAAGAAAAAAATTTTTAAATAATAATAGTAATAAAAAATGAAAATGAAAATTAAAAAAAATTAAATTAAATTAAAAAATTTTAAAAAAATTTTTTTAAAAATTTTAAAAAAATTTAAAAAAATTAATAAATGCAGTCTTAGAGTTTGATTAACTTCTCTTCCAGTAGGTGGAGCTGTGCCCACTGGGTCAAGCTTCTCCTCTCAATAGGTGGGAACCAATCACTGTGCAGCAGCTCTTCCTCCCAGACTGGGCGGGTCTCCAATCCTGAGTGTCTAGGGCCTTCTCTTGTGTGTAGTCACTTCCCCACTTTTTCTCAAGCCAGGACCCGCTCACAGGTGACGTTCACCACAATACTGGCTACACGCCAGGTCTGCTGCTCCTTGGAGCCTGTTTTCATGAATGCCTGGGCACACTCTCCCTGTTTGCCATTCCCTCAGACCCTAAGTTTGTGGAGTTTGGGGTGGAGAATCCCCAGCGAATTTGCTTGCCCTCCGGTAGCCACACCCCCGGTAGCTGGTGCAGGAGACCTCAGTTGTCAGCACTGGTGGGAGCAGTAGCTGGGAGTTCCATGCCTCGAGTCTGGCTATTGCGTTCATGGGAGAGTTGGGAGGGGCCCTTAAGGTTTCTCTGCTGCGTGGAGATGGCTAGGGGATTACACACCTGTAGCCACAGGTTTCAATGAAGTTATCTCCTCCACCACGTTCTGGTGAAGTCAGTTCTCTGCCATGGTGGTATCCCATGCAAATGGTGACATTTCGTTCCCTCTGCCTGGTGACCACTGCAACGGGTAGGTCCTGACTGTCTCTCCCAAGCCCCAATTCAATCCTGTGGCAACTGCCTATGAAGGCTCAGTTGGCATTTACCTCCGTAAGTTCATGAGGGCCCACCAGTTGTTTCCGCGGGATCGTTAGTGCTGAGTCACAGCAGTTTGTCTGAGAGAAGCAGGCGAACGGGAGGGAGCTTGAATTCAGCCGATCTGGGCTCGGTGTGTGTTCTGAGAGGCCCACACTGCTCGCCCCAGTTCCACGTCAGCTCAGCATTGCCTAGTGATCCTGAGCAAACACCATTTAGACAGATTACGACTCCCTATGCCCACACAGCTGAAGAGGTCAGAGACTTGATCTCTTTGTGCCCGCCGCCATGTTGCCGTTTCTTCTCTCCCTAGTTTCTTGTGTAAACCTCACCACCACATTAGGTGGCCAGAAGCGGGAGCTAGGAGAAGCCGTTTCAGAGCTGTGTGAAAGGTAATGAGAATATTTTCTCTTTAATTTAAAACTCACTCGCAATTTCTTATGAACCTAACCTTCTTTCATGAAGTTCGCACTGGTCGTGAGGCAGAGACAATGAGACATATAAAGATAAAATCTTGTCTTCACCAGGATGCCCAGAAATTGGTTTTATTTGGCTAATGCAAATATCTTTCAATAGAACTTTTGATTTCTGAATGAACCCATTCAATTTTATAATGTACAGATCATAAGGTTTTCTTTACAGAATATTCTCTTCTTAAAGCCTCACATAGAAAATGTCTCACAGGACATAGGAGGGGAATGACTCAAAGGATGAGAGAATGGCTATAACCATTCTCAAATGTGCCCATGTAGCCTAAAGTTTGAAGGCATCTAATTGTAGTCTAAAAGAATTATGAATCTATTTGATCTATTATTAATAAATATCACCACTTTACCACTTGAACCAAATCACAGAAAACTGGAAACAGATGATCATTTGCTTTGATACCTTTACTTCCATTTCATTACCCAGAGATGATCAACTCTATATTTCAAGTGATGCAGATTTATTATAGAATGCCTAAGATCCTGAGGATTTATTTTGCCTCAGCCCATGGTATTGCTTCATTATTTTATTATTTTGTAAGTAATAAAATGTAACTTCATGTTGGATGATATATTTAAGCCATGAAAATATCATCCAACATTGTTCTTCCCAAAACATTAGCCCAAATTCTGCGCATGCTCACTTACTCTTTAGGAATTTTACTAATTGTTTGAAGGTTCTAGAGGACCTGTTAGACTCCTAATGGACAAACAATCCAACATACTCCAGAGAACGTATGAGTGCCATAAGAAGAAAATAAGGTCAGCCTACAGCAATGGGCAGCTGCCTGCCCTCGGCTGGGAGGAGCCCTGGACATGGCACCAGGGCTGCTGGGCAGCAGAAGCCTCCACAGCCCTGCAGGGAGCCTGGAGCACAGCTCTGCAGAACCATGCTCAGCTCTGGACAGAGGCACATGAGTTCCCATCACAGGCTCGTGACAGTCCCAGGTGCACGCCTGTCATGCCAGCCACCAGGGAGGCTGAGGCAAGAGGAACCTTCGAGGTCAGCCCTGGCAACTTGACCCCGTGGCAGAAAGGAAGAAGTTTACAGGGGTCTCTGAGGGTGGAGCTCAGGCAGGTCGCTTGCCTCACAGGCTCAGGGCCCTGGGTTCAATCCCCAGAACCACATACACCAAAAAGTGACCTTGGAACATGGTTTAAAATGATGGGTCAGGTACACAGAAGGAAACAGGAGAGGGTTTTTAAAGCGAGGACTTAAACCCCAGAATCCACAGGTGCCACAGGAAAACAAAAGGACACAGATTCAGTGACACCTGACACTTGGGCGGGTCTCCCTTCTAAACCGCCTCCTGCCCCCAGGTCACCTGGGCTCCCCTTCCCTCTCCAGGAGCCTGTGGGTCAGGCTACCTCTTCTCCTCTGAGGTCCGCAGCGCAGGCCACACGGCTGAGGCCACCGCGTCCTGAACAGGACCCTGCAGATCAAACTCCACCCGCTGTGACCAGCAGCTCCGCCGAGGAGGGCCCTCAGGTGAGAACCAGGAGCGCGCGGTCTGCGGTGGGCGCTGTGGGGACCGCCCCGGCGGCTCCAGGGGACAGGCAGCCGGGGACCGAGGCTCCAGGGCGGCGGCAGAGTCCTCCCAGGTCCCCCCTCGTGTGGGCGCCTAGACCCGGGCCACTCCCGGCAGCTCACCTTCTCCTGTCATGGACCCCGGGATTCGGACCCTCCATCCGGGACCCACCACCCTGGAACCACAGCCCTGCAGTGGGCGCTACTTCCAGGCTCCTCCACTTTCCAGAACTTTCCCACCTCTGCAATCCTTTTAGCCATTTTGGTCCTTTGTCCCCAAGCCCAGGGCTGTCCGTTGCCCTCTCCTGTCTGCACTTCTGGGACTGTGCCTTCACTGGTGCCAAATGGTGGGGAACAGAAGAGGATGAGGTGCAGTGGGGTTGCTACCCTCCTGGAGTCTCATATCCACTAACTGGAGAAGTTTCATCCCTCAGGGCTTCAGTTCTTGTGGTTCCTGTTGTGGTTTCTGCCCCAAATGCCACAGGATTGCCTGGGGGCTGGGGTCAGAGATAACAGAAGAGCAAGGATGTGGGGGTCTGCAGCGTCAGGAGACACCTTCCCAGCCCTTGAGCTGGAATTTGAGGGCCCTCTCTGTGTGAGCTGAGGCCCATTTTGGGTTTGAAGCTGCCCTGCGCTCAGGCCAAGCCACACAGGCGGAATCTTGCACTCTCACTGCTGGTTGGTGAGACCCCGAAGTCTGATTTTCTTTCCTACTCTGTCTGCTGCAATTAATTTCCAGAGTCCCCCAGTACCCAGTCCACACATCTGCCCAGGTCTTGTAGTTGTATCCCAAGGAGGAAACCAGATGGGGCATCATTACGCCATCTTATCTGAAGATTGAATCATTGCCTTTATTTTTAAGGACATTTCAACGTATGAAATTCTAGTTGATAGTTTTCAACTAATTACTGTGGAATTGTTGACCCAGTGTCTTCTCGCTCACATTGTTTCAGTAAGAAATCTGCTGTCGTTTTAAACTAGGTTTCTCTGTAGGTGATAGTGTTCCTCCGGCTACTTTAAAGGTAACTCTCTTTTGCGATTTGATTATGATGTGCCTTTATGTTTTTTTGTGCTTGTGGTACATTGAGCCTCTGGAATAGTAAATATGTGGTTTTCATCAAGCCTGGGGTGTTTTTAGCCATTATTTCTTCAAATAGATTTTCTATCCTCCTTTTCTCTTTCTGAGATTCTAATTACATTGACATCAGACAGCTTGGAGTTATTCCCAAGCTCACTAATCCTACATAAATTTTCTATACTCATTTTTTTGATTTGTTCTTTTTAGACATACATGACAGTGGAGTGTATTTTGACATATTATACATACATGGAGTGTAATTAGGATCCCGTTCTTGTGGTTTTACGTGATGTGCAGTTTCATTGGTCATGTCTTCATATATGAACACAGGAAAGTGATGTCTGGTTCATTCTCCTCTCTTTTCTCATTCTCCCTCCCTTCCCTTTATTTCCCTTTGTCTCATCCAATGAACTTCTATTCTCCCCTCCCACCTTATTGTGTGTTAACATTCACATATCAGAGAGAACGTTTGGGCTTTCGTTTTTAGGAATTGGCTTATTTCACTTGGCACGATTGTCTCTAGGTCCATCCATTTACTGGCAAATGCCATAATCTCATTGTTCTTTATGGCTGAGTAATATTCCATTGTGTATGTATACCATGTTTTCTCTATCCATTCATTTGGTGAAAGGCACCTAAGTTGTTTCGATAGCTTAGCTATTATAAATTGAGCTTCTGTAAGCACTGATATGGTTGCATCACTGTAGTATGCTGATTTTAAGTCCTTTGGGTATATACTAAGGAGTGGGATAACTGGGTCAAATTTTGGTTCCATTCTAAGTTTTCAGATGAATTTCCATACTGCTTTCCAGAGTGGTTGCACCAATTCCCAGTCCTATTTGCCATGTATGATTTATTGTTACTTGTATTCTTGATAATTGCCATTCTGACTGGAGAGATGAAATCACAATGTAATTTTTTTTAGCTTTATATCATTTACTTATTTTCATATGGTGCTGAGGATCAAACCCAGTGCCTCACACGTGCTAAGCAAGTGCGCTACCACTGAGACACAACCACAGCCGTCAGTGTAGTTTAAATTTGAATTTCTCTAATTGCTAGAGATGTTGAACATTTTTTTCATATATTTGTTGACAGTTTGAATTTCTTCTTCTGTGAAGGGTCTGTTCAGTTCCTTTGCCCATTTATTTATTGAGTTATTTGCTTATTTGGTGTTAAGTTTTTTGAATTCTTTATATATCCTGGAAATTAATGCTCTCTCTGAGGTGAAGGTGGCAAAGATTTTCTCCCATTCCATAGGCTCTCTTTTCACATTCTTGATGGTTCTATCTTCTCTTGTTAGTTTGATACTATCTCATTTATTGATTCTTGAGTTTACTTCTTTGCTTTAGGAGTCTGGTTGAGGAATTTGGTTCCTAAGCCAACATGATGTAAATTTGGGCCTACCTTTTCTTCTAGTAGGTGCAGGGTCTGTGGTCTAGAGCCTAGGTCCTTGATCCATTTTGAGTTGAGTTTTGTGCAAAGTGAGAGATAGGGGTTAAATTTCATTTTGCTACAAATGGATTTCCAGTTTTCTCAGCATCATTTATTGAAGAGGCTATCTTTTCTCCAATGTATGTTTATGGCGCCTTTGACTAGAATAAGAAAACTGGATTTATGTGGATGTGTCTCTGTGTCTTCTGTTCTCTTCCATGGGTCTTCATGTCTGTTTTGGCGCCAATGCCATTCCACTTTTGTTACTATAGCTCTGTAGTATAATTAAGGCCTGGTATTGTGATGCCTCTTCCTTCACTCTTCTTGCCAAGGATTGCTTTGCCTATTCTGGGTCTCTTATTTTTCAAATATTTTTTTTTACTGCCTTTTCTATTTATGAAGAATGTTTTTGAGATTTTAATAGGAATTGCACTAAATCTGTATGTGCCTTTGGTAGTCTGGCCATATTGTCAATATTAATTCTGCCCATCTTAGAACATGGGAGATCTTTTCATTTTCTAAGGTTTTCTTCAATTTCTTTCCTTAGTGTTCTATAGTTATCTTTATAGAGGTCTTTAATCTCTTTTGTTAGATTGATTACCAAGCATTTTATTTTATTTTATTGAAGCTATTGTGAGTGAGAGAGTTTTCCTAATTTCTCTTCCAGTTTATTCATCATTGGCTACATCAATTTTTAAAAATTATTTTTCTCTTTGAGTTTTGTTTTGGAGACTTTCATTACTATTCTTTAAGTTTGTTGATCTTTCCTTCTTCAGTGTCTAATCTGCTATTAAATGATATTCAGTGTATTTTTCATGCCTAGAAATTTGATTTGGGCCTTTTTATATTTTTCATGCTTCTAACTAAGCATGTGGAATATACTTATAATAGTTTCTTGAATGTTTTTGCCTGCTAATTCTAATGTTCATGCCACTTATGAGCTTACGATGAGTTATAATGGTGATAATAGTGATGCTTCTTTGCCTGCCTAAAGTTTTTGATCAGGTGTCAGACACTGAAGTTTTACATTTTTGGTGCTGAATTTGTTTTTGTCTTTCCAAACTCTTTTTGAGCTTACCCGAGATGCAGTTGACTTATGTGGGAACACGTTGATCCTTGCAGATCTTATGTTTAAGACTTGATAGATGAGATAGATCAGTGTATGATCCACGGTTAATTATTCCTGGGACTGAGGCACTTCCTTCTGATCTCTACCCAGAGCTGCCTTGGAGCTGAGCTTTTTCAGTCTGACTGGTAGGAACAGTGACAGTCTGTCCCCCCCCATGATCAAGGGGCACCATTTCCTCTAATCCTTTGGCTGCTCCTTTCCCAGCCCTGGGTGGTTTCCTCACCTTCACGCACTATCTGTGGCTCTGCTTGACCCTTGAAGGGGACCCTCTGCACACCTCCAGAAGTCAGTTGCCTCCTCTCTGACCTGTCCTCCAGACTCTAGCTGGCCTGGTCTCCCTGGACTCTCAGCTCCGACCCATCCACTCTGGGGTCTACTGGGCTCTGGTTCTCCATCCCTGTGCTGAATCTGGGAACGTGACCACCTGGGAGAAGGGTTTGCCAGGCCTCCTGCTCTCAACCCTCCTCTCTGGGCTCCTCTTTCAAAGCTGAGCGACTGGGTCTCCTCAAACCCCCAAACCCCTCAGGATGTGTGGCCCAGCACTTTCCACGTTCTGGAAAGCACGGGCTCCTTCCCTCTGTCCCTCTGCTAGGTGCCGCTGTGCGGGTGAAGGGTGCTGAGGCCCTCTCCTCACCTCCTGCCCCCATCCCGCCCGCCTTCCCTCCTGAGCCCACCCAGCAGCTGCATCGGCTGCCCTGCCTGGAGAATCCGTCACCCCTTGCAAGCCGGGAAAATGCAAATAAAAGCAAGATTATGATATTTTTCGTAAATAAGCAATGCAGCAGCTCAAATCTGGTTCGGGCCGTCAGCTGAAGCCACCAGAGACACATCGGTGTTGAAATATTTGCGTATGTTCTCGTGGAACATTTACTGTGGCGCGCCCGGGGCTCCAATAAAGCTTTTATATAAATTATTCATTATGGAATTCAGACGGAACGCCAAAGCCCTCCCACCCAGGGACGCCTTTTTTACTTCCGTTTTTTTTTATTACCTCTGAAGAGCTCATCTTGTTAGCATCCAGTGCCATCAGCCAGGCAGGCCGCATAATTAGCCGGGGAAGCGGTTGTCTGGGGAGACGGCGCTGACCTTATGGTCACGTCTTCTCAAGGAAACTTGGCCTTTCTTAAAGGGTTTTCTCTGCTGGTGGACATGCTAGTGTCCCCTCCCATCCTCGAGACCTAGTGTCCAGAGGGTTGCAGGGAGATCGGAGCCCTGTCTGTCTTGCTCCCTGTCCCTGGAGAGGAAAGGGTGACCCTAGGCACGGCCCTTTAAAGCTCACAGTGCTGCCCGTGCCCCACCTAGGAGGTCTGCCTGGGGACCGTGTGACCGAAGCCATCATGCCGACTTTCCGGGTGAGGCTCAGGGATGGTTCTGGGCTGAATTGTGACCCTGGTGACTCAGCCCCAGGTCTGAGGTTCTCACCTGTGGTACCTGACCTGTGACCTCGTGTGGAGACGGGATCTTCCAAAGATGATTAAAGTAAAATGAGGTCATTACAATGGCCCTAATCCAACCTGACGGATGTCCTTATAGGGAGGGGACATTGAGACACAGACACACAGATTGGGCACATGATGTGAGGTCCCAGGAGAAGACGGCAGCTACCAGCCAAGCAGAGGGGCCCCAGGAGGCACTGACCGGGGACCCCTGATCCTGGGCTTCAGCCTTCGGAATCGTGGGGATGCGCACCCTGTTGTGGAAGCCGCCAGCCACAGGGCTGCTCCGTCAGCCCCAAGGAGCCGACCAAGGCTCTTCTCCAGGTTCAACCACAGCGGGGGGGATCTGACCTCCTGGCCTCAGCATCCAGCCTCAGTGTCCGGCTGGAGGAGCAAGGAGCAGGTTTTGTAAGTGGCCTGAAACCTCCCATGGAGCCAGCGTATGGCGGGAGGCGGGCGAGGGAGGGAGCTCCGCCAGCAACTTCATTTCCCCTTCAAAGAACTCTGCAAAGCTCTCTGTAAATATTTGCGGGATTAATTTCCCAATTCATGAAAGAATAAACGAACGACTGAGCACATCGGCCGGTCTCACTTGCTCGGGACAGTGTCTCAAACAAGACGCTATCCCAGCGGCAGCCTGCGTGCTTGGTGACCACAATGGCCCAAGTCCCTGGGCCTTGTGACCTCCTCAAGGGCCCTGACATGGCACAGGTTCCCAGGGCAGCACCATGGGACCATTCTGCCAGAGCCTCCTGGCCCAGCCTCCGGGAACGATGGGGCCTGCGGGCCCAGACGGCCTGGGGCATGAGGGCAGAGCCTGGTGCAGAGTCGGGCACACACCACCCAGAGCCGTGGTGGCCAGGCAGCCGGGCCTCACCTTCCCTGTCCAGGGTCTTCCCTGAGAAGGGCAGCGCCAGCCAGATCCGTGCGGAAGCGTAGCCTGGCGCACCCTGGCACACCCTGGCACACCCTGGCTCTTCTTGTGCCCTTTAGAAGGTCTTTTTGGGATTTTACAATGTCTCTCTTCAAAAGTGATGCTAAGACGTTATTCATTACCTTTTACCCCTTAGGGAGAAGCAGGGGGTGCATTAAAAACGAACACCCCAAACCCGTGCAATCTGCTGGATTGGTGCTGACCGTGTCCACCCTCCACAGAGGCTGCTGCATCCTGGGGTCCTTCCAGGTCCTCAGGGCTTCCTTTCTCTCCACCTCGCAGTGGCTGAGGGGCTGGGTCAGGAGGCCCGTCCCCTCCCTCTCTCCCCTTTCTTCTGTCCAGTGGGCACCAGGCCCTTTGCACCACTGTGTGTCTGTTGCATCTCCCTGACGTTTTCTGTTATCGTCTCATGGAAGATTCTAGCTGGCTGACCCTTCAGCCTGGCCGCACTGCAGCTGCCCCTCCCAGCCTCCGAGCAGGGAGTTCTGATCGCAGGGAACATCCTCCTCCCACTCCCTCTCCCCTGACCAGCCTGACCCAGGCTTTGGGATCCTGTGGGGCTGTGTCCTTGTCCTCACTCACCTGGCCACCCCAGGCCCCTAAGCTGGACCTGCATTGTGGCATTGGGCTGGCATCAGGCTCCCAAAGTTTCCTCTCCTCGGAGCCTGGACCCTGACGGGTGGCCTCCCTCCACCTGTCCAGGACTCTCTCTGCAGGAGCCACTCTCGCTGCATGTGGCGGGCCTCGGGCAGCTGCATAGTGAGGGGGCTCTGGGAGGGACAACCCAGTCCTGCTAACCACCCATTCGCAGCGATGCCGGCTGCAGAGAGGCAGCACTGGGAGCAAGGGTGGCCCTGCGCCCAGGACGGGCACCCCTTCTCTTTGCCTGAGGCCCAGGGGCTGTGGGCTCCTCCCCTTCCCTTCCATGTCCCCCCTCCAAGTAGGGCTCCTGTGTGACACACATGGGCCTGAGCTCTGGCACGCAGCCTGGACCGTCTGTCCTCCTTGACCTTCACTTAAAAGCCACAGAGAGAGTCGGTCTGGTTTGTCCCCACCTGTTCTGCCAACAGCTGTGGCACATGAGTTTGGGGTCTGCGCCTGTGGGCTTCCGGCCCTGGGGCTCTGCGGTTCTGGCCCCCTCTGCAGTGAGAGTGGAGGGGGATGGTGGGCTTCTGAGGCAGGTGGGCAGGGAGCCCCACGTCCCCTCAAGTTGGAGTGACAGGCAGCGGGCCTCACTGGCCCCACCTCTCTGCTGTTCCGCCATGTGTTGAAATGCGTTCCTGGAACACTCCTCGCCATCTGTCTCTGGAGCGAGATCATCACTGGCTCTGGAGAGGAGCTCCAATTTGCAATTGTAAATTGTCTTCCCCCCCCTTTCACTCCACGTGCAGCGGCTCTGACGGCTTGAAGAGGCTGTTGGTTCTCAGTGAGCATGGCTCCTTTTCCATATGGCACAAGACACACAGCGGCTCTAAAGTCCTGGAGGGCTGGCCACTTCCTGGGCCAGCTGCTGGGCAGAGGAAGCCAGGTGGGCGGGAGGAGTCCCCTGCTTGGAGCCTTTCTCCAGCTTGACCTTGGACTGGTTCCAGGCCTGACCCTGGACCATCCTGGACTCCACCAGGGGACCCGTTTCCGAGCGCACTCTGACAGGTAATGTGTTAAGAGTGGCCTCACAATAGCACCTGTCCTGGGGCCTCTGTGCCCCAGGCCCCTTCACAGCACAGGGGGGTCCTGGCACCTGTCTCCTCATCATGTCCTCCAGCTCCTATCTCAGCTAAGGGCCCTGATGAGGCCGCTGCCTGGGACCTCAGCCCACCTCTGCCCCAGTTATGACCTCCTGATGGTTCTTCCTGGACGTGTCCCCCGTGCCCCTCCCAGCCTTTGTCCTTCACTGTGGACTAAAGGAACTAACGTCAGATCTTCAAAATTCTCCTGGGCAGGAGAGGAGGGGAAAGTGCTTCCCCACTCACTCCAAGTGCAGCTTCTCCGGGTACCAGGTCAGGGGACCAAAGACCAGAGCAGCAGGCCTGTGGCTCCTCCAGGGCTTGCTCCCCTGGCGCCTCCTGCCTCCTGCAGGGGCCTCAGTCCAAACACCCTCCGGTGAGCCTCCCTGGCTGCCGGCCTCCCCCAGCCTCCCCTGCCTAGCCCTTCCCTCAGCCTGCAACCACCAGTGCTTGGCCTCTTGCTGATTGCTGTCTGTCGCCCTCCCTAGGTGCACACTCCGCCTCTCTCTCCTTCAGGCACCTTGATGTTGGCCCAGCCTGGAGCTGTACCTGGCTGGCGGTGGGCACCTCTCTTGCCTGGTGTCGAGCAATGCCTGTGGCTCTCCAGGACCACGGCCTCAGCAGCTGGACTTAAGATGTCCGTGCTCGCTGTTTTTTGTTAGAGCTGCGTGACTTTGCACACCTTGGCTCTGTGTGGCAGGTGGCAGGTGACTGCCATATTTTTGGTTTGTCATTTAAAATGCCATCCCCGTTTGCTCCTCCTGCTCCCCCTTCCCCTCCTTCCCCCCTTCCCCCCTTCCCCTCCTATCTCTACAGTAATTTCTGAGGGTTTCTCTCCACGGCCACTGTCACTCCCTGGTCCATACCTCCACCTGCACTTGATTGTTGCAACAGACAGGGTTCCTCCTCCAACCTGGGTGGTGCTTGGGCTAGTAGAGCCCCTTGACTCCCCACCTGGTGCGCAAGGCCTCCCTGGCTCCCTGGCACCTGCCTCCTGTCGCCCTCCCTTGCACTTGTGCCTGTTCACTCCCAGCACTCTCCCCCCGCCCTGCTGCTCTGCCCAGAAGGATCTCTCAGATCTCCGCTGTGCTGTTGTGACATGCTCTCTCCCCAGGGAGACTGTGGCCACTGGGTGCTGAGTGGTGGGGGGGAGGATCACCACCAGATCAGGGGCCATCACAGAGGGGATCAATGCTGTGGCCATAGCTTTGTGAGCTTCTCAAGAATTAGGCAAAGCCAGGTTTCCTTTTGCAGGGTGGCATGGACCAGGCCAGGGTGGCGTGGACAAGGCCAGGGTGGCATGGACCAGGCCAGGGTGGCCTCTCCGTTCCCATCCTGAAGGCTGGCCCAGGGTGGCTCTCACTGAGTGTCCGTGGGCAGTGGAGCTCTGGGTGTGTGGTGGGCAGGACAGGCTGGGTGAGCGCAGGCTAGTGCAGACGTGGCGGGGGGCTCTCAGGGCAGACCCCCACACCAGGCTGTGTGCCCAGGCTCCATGCTGGCCTGCAGAGAGCTCCTGAGAACGCCCTGCACGGGTCTCAGCAGGCAGAGGAAGCGCTTCCTGTTCCAGGTCAGCCAGGCGTGGTGCGCCAGGGACCCCCTTTCCCCTGGACAGCTTGAAGAACTCAAAAGCAGAGGGGCTCAGGATGTGACCTTGAACTTGAGCTCTGCCCTGGTCTCTGCTCACCTGGGAGCCATGGTTTTGCATTGGAGAGTGGTTCGCTCTGTTCCACGACAATGAGCAGGGGCCCCAGGGGGCTGGGCCCCGGCACACACGCTGACTTGACTCTGGCTCCATCCTGGTGGCCCGGGTGTCCTCTCTCTGATCACAACTTAGCTGACGTCTCCCCTTGGCCTCTCATCCCCGGAGCTCAGGGCTGGGCGGAGAGCGGGCCTTCCCCAGCTGCCCAGGTCAGGGCTGTGTGTTCATGAGCGCTGATTCCGCTTGATCAACACGTGGGTTCTGCCTCAGGCCAGAAGGAGCTGCCTGGGGAGGAGTACGTGGGCCCCTGTGAAGTGGGGGCCCAGGAGGACACAGGTGCTTTGGAGCTGTTGGTCCTTGGTGCACACAGGGCCCTCTCGTTGCAGGTACAGTGTCCTCGAGAGCTCTCAGCCGTGGTGTCTCCTCATTTCCTCCCTGGTCACATGACCTGGGTGGTGCCGGGGAAGGCCTCCCTTCACAGAGTCAGGAGAGAGGACACCTGCCCTGGTGACAGTCCCTGCTGCTCTATTGTCCCTGAGCTCCTCCCCTCCTTAGTCCTTTGGCCACAACTCAACACTTAGACACATAACAAACATCCCTTCTTCTTGGGTGGGACACAGGGCCACCCTGACAGTGCCGGGTGGCAGAGGGCGTACAGTCCCTGCAGTGGAGGGCAGTGGAGGGGTGCAGGAGAAGGTAAGGGCCACTGGGTCAGTGTCCTGCCTGCCAATGGTGCTGAGCTTTAACTGGTTCAGCTGTGTGGACCCAGCTGCACCCCAGACTGGACCAGCCATATCACTCTCACCTCACAGAAAGGGTCAGAGGCCCAAAGTCCCTGGCAGGTACACACCAGCAGCAGGATTGGCATGAGCCAGTGAGTGTGTGCATTAACATGTATGATGGCCGGAGTGGGTGTGCACGTGTGTGTATGCAGTTAAGTGTTTAAATCACACTACCCTCTATCCCTGGCTGAGCCACGGACCTGTGTGCACCAATAAGGACAAGAAGCTCCCAGTCACGAGTCCCGAGGCCATGGGAGGACTGTGCGGGGAGGACTGTGTGGGGAGTCCTTCCAGGAGGAGGACTGTGGTAGACAGCTGAGCCCCGGAGTTTTGAGTTCCTTTTCTCCCCATGGCCTGGTATGCGTAAGGTCCTGTCCCCGGCCCTTTGGTGGCTGGAACTGCTGCGGGGTCTCTGACCTGGTCTTATTCGCTCCCCCCAGAAGGTAGGTGGTGTCCTTAGGCTGGCTGCTCTGCTGGCACCAACCCAGGCACAGTCTGAGGTCCTCTGTGCTGGCCAGCTGAGCCGCCTCCCCATGAGGCTGCTTGTTGTCTGTGTCTGTTGGCTGCACAGGGGGCTGGTTCTTCCTGCTGGCCTTAGGGGACAGAGGTTGTGGGTCACCCACTCCAAGGTTCAAGGAGCTGCTCAGGTGGAAACCCAGGGGGGAATCCCTCCTCCCAAGCCCATTGCTGACCTGACTTCCCTGCTGCATTATCTGCAGGGACACAGCTGTCCTCTGCCCTGTGGCTTGAGCCCCAGCTCAGGTCCTGGGTGGGGCCTGGCACTCCTTTGCCCGCCTGTCCGAGACGTGGGTTTCCTAAACTTGGGGAGAAAGCCCGTCTTTTTGCTGGTACATGGCTGCTGTCTGCTCAGGCAAACATTTTAAATTATCCTCATTTAATTTGGCTAATTTAGAAGGAACGACTGCGATGATTTGCTCAAGTCACAGAGTCTCATAGAGAGATATTAATATTCTGATTCCAAGAGGGATCTGTGTGAATTCCTCAGTTATAGATAACACAATTATATTCCTAAATTCTTCCCCTAAATTAGTACAGATGATTAAAAATACTCTTGCCTTTTAATTAATCCTCTGAACAATAGGATTATGAATACAAATGGATCATTATCTCCTCGCACAGACCTGGTGGGTGGGAGGGCAGGAGACGCGGGCACATCCCACTGTGGTCCTGTCCCCAGATCCTGGTGTCAGTGGGGAGGCGGGGCTGGGTGTCCACCAGGTTATGGTGGCAGCCCAGGGGAAGGGACAGGGTCTCCCAGCCATCCGGTCACTTCCTGCTGGTTGTGAGGGTGTGTGGGGAGGAATTTCCCTACCCTCTGACATCTCTGGCTGAGGCTAAGAATTACATCGACACGGGACAGATTAACAGGAGAAGGACACACATTTATATTAGAATCGTCCACGTGCACAGGAGTCTTCCCAAGAAAACCAAGACCCACAGAGGAGCTGGAGCAGAAGGCTCACGCCCCCGTTAGACAGGACGTTTGTACAGAAAGGACGAGGCAAAGGTTCTGGCCAGAGGCAGAAACTCAGGGGAAGAGGGTCGATGGCAAAGAGTGAACGTCAGGGCTGGGGGGTTGCGGCTAAACTGACCATCACAGTTGATTTTCTGTTGCTAAAACTGAATACTCCACACCACATAATACACAAAGAACAGAGGCTTATTGGCTCCTGGTTCTGGAGGGTGGGAAGGTCAAGGGCGTGGCACAGGTATCTGGTGAGGGCCTTCCTGCTGGGTTGTCACATGCTGAGACACAGTGAGCATGTTGCTCCTCTTACAAGGCCACCAGTGCCAAGGTGGGACCCCCCATGACATCATCTGACCCTGATGTCTTACTCAGAGTCCATTGCTGTGACAAAATGCCCAAGACAAACAACTTAAAAGGAAGAAAGGCTTATTTTGCTCATGGTTTCAGTGCCTGGTTTCTGTGGCCTGTGGCAAGGTGATACGTCATGGAAGAAGCATGGAGCCGCAGAGCTGCTCACCTCATGGTGGCTGGAAGACAAGGAGAGAGACAAGGGCCCCAGGCCCCCAGCACTACCTTGGAGGGCACTCCTCCAGGGACCAAAACTCCTCCCACTGGGCCTCACATCTACAGGTTTCCATATCTCCCAGTAGTGCCTCAGGACCGTGACCAAGCCCTAAACACACAGTCTTTGGAGGAAACTGACGATCCAAACCATGACATTTTGGTCCTGCCTGCCCCCATGTCCATCTCATATGCAAAATGCAGAGCATCAATCTCTGGGGCTCCCTAAAGTCTAAACAGTGCCAGAATTTGCCAAAAGCCGAGTCTCAAGTCTCTGAGACTCAAGGCAACTCCCAGCTATGAAAATCAAAAGAACAAGTTATATGATTCCAAGATACAGGGGCGCAGGGTAGGCATTCCTACTCCGAAAGGGAGGTGTAAGGGAGTAGAGAAGAAAGATTGAACAAAGGAAAGATCAAATCCAGCTGGGAAACATGAAATCCTGTAGCTCCACGTGTGGCACCCGGAGCACACAGTGGCAGAACGTGACCTCCAAAGTGTCTGGGCAGCGTCCCCCTGTGGCCTGGCTGCAGCCCATGGCCTCTTTCTTGGGCTGGCCCTCCACATTACCTGCGGCTGCTCTCAGCAAGCTCCGGGGTGCTGGCATCTCTGACTTCCTGGGGTCCACACTGCTGGGTTCCTTTCTCTTTCAGTTTTGTGTACCCCCCCCCCCGGCAGGGGTTGCTTGCAGGGATCCTGACCCTGCCACACCCTGCATGGCCTCCCTTGGAAATCCCAGAAGCCTGCAGGACCCCTGGCATTCTGCACATCTGCACACCAGGTCTGCCACTGGCCTGAACATCAGCCAGCCTGCATGGACCACCACTGCAGGAGCTCCTGAGGGCTTGGATAGCCAAACACAGGGAAAAGATCCTGGGAAAATCATCCCTGGACAGCTCTGTGTGAGTATGCTGCCCTCCCTGGGTCTCTCTTCTCAGGCAAATCTCTGGACCTGCAAAGATGGGGTCTTGCTGATTCAAGAGATGCCCTCACAGTTTTCTTCCTGTTACCCAGTCCACAGTGCTCGGCTTGATTTTAATAGTGTTAATTTCTTTAGCAACCACAACCTCCTTGGATACAACTTTTAGTACTCCTTTTCTGGATATACAGCAAGTTTTTCAAATCTTTCGGCTTTGTATCTTGCTCCCAATTTTCACTGTATATATGGATAAAAGCAACAACACCCATCCCACTGTCCGAATACTGTGCTGCCTTGAAATTTCCTACATAAATTAGTTCATCACCTTTAAATTTGGCCTCACACAAAGTCTCAGGGCATGGACAAAACACAGGCAAGTTCTTTTCCAGAATGGAACATGAATGACCTCTAGTCCAAATCCCAATGGAGTCCTCATTCTTTCGGAAACCTCATCAACCTGACCTTTACTGTCTGCATACCTGTCAGCATTCTGGTCTTCTGGGTCCTCACGAGAATTGCACATCAAGATCTGCTGATAGCAATCTGGGCTTTCTCTAACCTTCTCCTCCAGACTTTCCCCAATTCCCACTGTAAGGCAGTTCCAAAGGTCTCTGAATCACATCCTCAGATACAGTCACAGAAACAACCCTGCTTCCTGGTCCCGATTTTCTGTGTTAGTCAGCTTTCCATTACTGTGATAGACAAATGCCTGAGATAGATAAGGGGGACATCCTAAGGAGAACATGGTTATTTGGGTTCATGGTTTCAGACATTTCAGTCCATGGTCACTTCACCTTGTTGCTTTGGGTCTGTGGCCAGTCAGACCCCTCTGCTGAGCTGGAGGGTGGTTTTCAAACAGCAGAAGAAGCCCAGAGCCTCCCAGGGCCAAGCTCCACACAGGCCCCAGACGGGCCCTGAGTTGACCTGGCAAATGTGGAAGGGGAGCAAGGAGAGGCTCCAGAAGCTTTCGGAGTGTGCAGGAGTCCGGGGCAGGGGGCCAGCGTGCCCGAGGCGTGGCTGCACCGTTTCCTCCAGGGTGTGCCTGTGCCTGTAGGGGACGCCTGCCCCTCCTTCCACTGGCAGGTGGCCTGGGTCTGGTGTTTAACTTCTCGGCCTGTTTCCTCATCTGGAAGGCAGCAGGCAGTAGTCCCTACTGTGAAGACTTGTGGAGGGACTCAGGGGCCAGTTCCTCTAAGCCCCCCCCTTGCATACTGGGCACACATGGGACTGGGGCTCTCCCTCCAAGAAATGGCCATGCCTTGTGTTCAGCCAGCCTACTTTGAGGGCGGGCAGCCTACTGCCCTGCAGGGCGTGCATAATAGCTGTCCTTCTCCTCCTGTGCAGACAAGAGGGGGAGTGAGGGGTGAGGGTGAGGGTGAGGGTGAGGATGAGGGTGAGGAGTGAGGATGAGGGTGAGGGTGAGAGTTGAGGGTGAGGGTGAGGGGTGAGGGGTGAGAGGTGAGGGTGAGGGTGAGAGTGAGGGTGAGGGGTGAGGGTGAGGGTGATGGTGAGAGGTGAGGGTGAGGGTGATGGTGAGGGGTGAGGGTGAGGGTGAGGGTGAGGGTGAAGGGTAAGGGTGAGGGTGAGGATGAGGGTGAGGGTGAGAGGTGAGGGTGAGGGTGAGGGTGAGGATGAGGGTGAGGGTGAGAGGTGAGGGTGAGGGTGAGGATGAGGGTGAGGGTGAGAGGTGAGGGTGAGGGTGAGGGTGAGGATGAGGGTGAGGGTGAGAGGTGAGGGTGAGGGAGAGGGTGAGAGGTGAGGGTGAGGGGTGGGGGTGAGGGTGAGGGTGAGAGGTGAGGGTGAGGGTGAGGGGTGAGAGTGAGGGTGAGGGTGAGGGTGAGGGTGAAGGTGAGGGTGAGGGGTGGGGGTGAGGATGAGGGTGAGGGTGAGGGTGAGAGTGAGGGTGAGGGTGAGGGTGAGGGGTGAGGGTGAGGGTGAGGGTGAGAGGTGAGGGTGAGGGTGAGGGTGAGGGGTGAGGGTGAGGATGAGGGTGAGTGTGAGAGGTGAGGGTGAGAGTGAGGGTGAGGGTGAGGGTGAGGGTGCGGGGTGGGGGTGAGGTTGAGGGTGAGGGGTAAGGGGTGAGGGTAAGGGGCTGAGGGCTTAGACTGAGGGTGAGGGTGAGGGTTAGAGTGAGGGTGAAAGTGAGGGTGAAGGGTGAAGGGTGAAGGGTGAGGATGAGGGTGAGGGTGAGGGTTAGGGTGAGGGTGAGGGTGAGGGTGAGGGGTGAGAGGTGAGGGGTGAAGGTGAGGGTGAGGGTGAGGTGAGGGGTGAGAGGTGAGGGTGAGGGTGAGGGTTAGAGTGAGGGTGAGGGTGAGATTAAGGGTGAGGGTGAGGGGTGAGGGTGAGGGTGAGGAGTGAGGGTGAGGGGTGAGAGTGAGGGTGAGGGTGAGGGTGAGAGTCAGGGTGGGGGTGAGGGGTGGGGGTGATCGTGAGGGGTGAGGGGTGAGGGTAAGGGGCTGAGGACTGAGCGTGAGGTTGAGGGTGAGGGGTGGGGGTGAGGGTGAGGGTGAGGGGTGAGGGGTGAGGGTAAGGGGCTGAGGGTTGAGGGTGAGGGCTGAGGGTGAGGGTGAGGGGTGAGGGTGAGGGCTCGGGGTGAAAGGTGAAGATAAGGGGCTGAGGGGTGAGGGTGAGGGTGAGGGTGAGGGTGAAGGGTGAAAGGTGAGGGTGAGGATGAGGGTGAGAGTGACGGTGAGAGTGAGGGTGAGGGGTGGGGGTGAGGGTGAGGGTAAGGGGCTGAGGGCTGAGGGTGAGGGTGAGGGGGGAGGGTGAGGGTTGAGGGTTGAGGGTGAGGCTGAGAGTGAGGGCGAGGGTGAGGGTTAAGGTGAGGTTGAGGGTGAGGGGTGAGGGTGAGGCTGAGAGTGAGGACGAGGGCGAGGGTGAGGGTGAGGGTGAGGGTGAAGGGTGAGGGTGAGAGTGAGAGTGAGGGTGAAGGTGAGAGTGAGGGTGAGAGTGAGGGTGAGAGTGAGGGTGAGGGTGAGGGGTGAGGGTGAGGGTGAGGTGTGAGAGTGAGGGTGAGAGGTGAGGTTGAAGGTGAGGGGTGAGGGTGAGGGGTAAGGGTGAGGGTAAGGATGAGGGTGAGGGTGAGAGTGAGGATGAGGGTGAGGGTGAGAGTGAGGGTGAGGGTGAGGGGTGAGGGTGAGTGTGAGGCGTGAGAGTGAGGGTGAGAGGTGAGGTTGAAGGTGAGGGGTGAGGGTGAGGGGTAAGGGTGAGGGTAAGGATGAGGGTGAGGGTGAGTGTAAGGATGACGGTGAGGGTGAGAGGTGAGGGTGAGTGTGAGGGGTGACAGTGAGGGTGAGGGTGAGGGTGAGAGTGAGGGTGAGGGTGAGGGTGAGGGTGAGGGGTGAGGGTGAGGGATGACGGTGAGGGTAAGGATGAGGGTGAGGGTGAGAGGTGAGGGTGAGGGTGAGGGGTGAGGGTGAGGGATGACGGTGAGGGTAAGGATGAGGGTGAGGGTGAGAGGTGAGGGTGAGGGTGAGGGGTGAGGCTGAGAGTGAGGGCGAGGGTGAGGCCGAGGGTTAGGGTGAAGGGTGAGGGTTAGAGTGAGGGTGAGGGTGCGGGGTGGGGGTGAGGGGTGAGGGTGAATGTGAGGGTGAGGGGTGAGGGGTGAGGGTGAATGTGAGGGTGAGGGTGATGGGTGAGGGTGAGGGTGAGAGGTGAGGGTGAGGGGTGAGGGGTGAGGGGTGAGAGGTGAGGGTGAGGGTGAGGGTGAGGGGTGAGGTGTGAGAGGTGAGGGTGAGGGTGAGGGTGAGGGCGAGGGTTAGGGTGAAGGGTGAGGGTTAGAGTGAGGGTGAGGGTGCGGGGTGGGGGTGAGGGGTGAGGGTGAATGTGAGGGTGAGGGGTGAGGGTGAGGGTGAGGGGTGAGAGGTGAGGGTGAGGGTGAGGGTGAGTTGTGAGGGGGAGGGTGAGGGATGAGGGTGAGGGGTGAGGGTGAGGGTGAGGGTGAGTGGTGAGGGTGAGGGTGAAGGGTGAGGGGTAAGGGTGAGGGGTGAGGGGTGAGGGTGAGGGTCAGAGTGAGGGTGAGGGTGAGGGTGAGGGGTGAGGGTGGGGCTGGAGGTGAGGGGTGAGGGTGGGGGTGGGTGTGAGGGGTGAGGGTGAGGGGTGCAGCTCCTCCTTGGCCCAGGCTTGGTGTCTTCCTGTTTTCGTGCCAGGGCAGTGACCCAATGGGGAAAACCGGGACAGCTCCCAGGCCCCTGCAGGCAGAGGGCAGCAGCAGGTGTTGAGGCTCGTGTGGTAGCAATGGGGCTGGAGGGTGTGGTGGTGCAATGTGAGCCACTAGGAGGAAGGTGCTTCTGTTTCAAGACGTCAACACAAGCTCAGGTCAGATCCCCCAAGCAGGCTGGACCCGGCTCGGCAGGAGGCCCCTGAGCCCGCTCTGTGAGGCAAGGAGGGGAGCAGCCTGGGGCCTGGGGCTCCCAGCTGGGCATTGCCTCGGAGTCCTATCCTGCTTGGTCCCAGCCTGTGGTGGCCCCGGGAGGTGTGGAAGCTTTAGGAGGGACCAGGGACAGTTATGTATTATTTCTGATGTGTTTAAAAACTCAGCTGCTTAGTTGTTGGAGGTGTAACCTGAAGAGGCACTTGGACCTCGGCCTCTTCCTCTGTCTTTGCCTCCATGCCACCATGATGTGATCAGCTTTGGAGGTGTCCCCCCAAATCTCATGTGTGAGATGGTTCAAGGGGGTTTAGAGATGAGATCATAAGATTATGAGAGGTGTGACCTCATCAGTGCATCAATCCCCTGATGGACCAATGGGTGGTAACCCTGGGGGGGGGACAGGAGCAGTACGTCCCTGGGGGCATGAGAGGTATATTTTGTCCCTGCTGAGTGGAGCCCGCTCTGCTCCCTGTTTGCCATGTCCTAAGCTGTTTTTCTCTGCCACGCCCTTCCACTCTGATGTCCTGCCACACCTGCGGCCCTGAGCAATGGGCTTAGCCATCTGTGGATGAGACCTCTGGATCTGTGATCCCCAATAAACTTTTCCTCCTCTGATTGTTCTTGTCAAATCATTTGGTTCAGCAACAAAAATTCTGACTGAAGTCTCTGCCATGATGTTCGGCCTCACCACAGACTCAGAGCCATTGGCAGGGTGACCATGGATGGAATGAAACCTGTGAAACTCCCTCCGGAGTCAACGTAAATCTTTCCTCTTTTTAAGTTGATTGTCTTAGGTGTTTTGTTACAGTGACTGAGAGCTGACTCACACAGTTGTCTAATAAGATCTGTTATGTAAACTCAAGTTGCATCAGGTGATGAATTGGGGGCAGGAAGACACCTTTGCAAATGTAAATTTCCCTTGTAAAAGGGAAGTTTATTCTCTGCTTTTAGCCCAAAAGGGGAGGGCAGAGAGGTCTCCCTGTTTTGCGATTTTTTAGTTGCTTTCAGCTCAAAATAGTCCTTATGCTCCAATGGCATATAAAGGGTGGCTTGTGCTGGTCCCCTTTATGGGGATTTGCATTCCTTCCCACAGGGGAGGCAGGGCTAGAGGCCACAGTGGGAACCTGTGTGGAGGCACCGGTGAAGGGGACTGACCAGCAGCAGCCTGGGCTTCAGAGGATGCTCTGTGCTCTGAGGCTGCGTGGCCTCCTCGCTCAGGCCTGGCTGGGACGAGAGAGTCACAGCTGTCCGGCTGGGTGCTGTGGTTTGGATATGAGGCATCCCCAGAAAGCTCATGTGAGACAACGCAGGAGTATTCAGAGGTGACATCTTTAGATTAGGAGAGCTATAGCCTAATCAATCAGTGGATCAATTCACTTGAAGGATTAATAATTTGAATGGACTAATGAATGGTGACTGTAGGCAGTTAGGGGGTGGATAGAGGAATTAGGTCCCTGGGGCAGGGCTTTGGGGTTACATCTTGTCTCTGGCAAGCAGAGCTCGCTCTTCTTCCTGCTCTCACGAACTGGGCTGCTCCCCCGAGCTTCTGCCATCCTTGTGCCGTGCTGTTCTGCCTCACCTCGCACCCAGAGCTGTGGGGTCAGCTGACCATGGATGGAACGTCTGAACTGGGAGCCAAAGTGAACTTTTCCTCCTCCAAGTTTCTTTTCTGTTAGACGTGTTGGCCACAGTGATGTCAATGTGCCCCGAGACGTGGGCTTGGTGCTGTAGACCATCTGACCACGTGGTTCAGAAGTCTTTGAGATGGTTTGTGGGAGGAGCTTGGAAAAGTCTGGAGATGCGGGATGGAGATGACTTAGGTCACTGTAAACAGAGCTTGCAGGGATTCTGGTGAGAGCTTAGACGAGCAGAATGACAATAGACTGTGACAGTCATGGCTGGGATCACGAGGTCACAGAGGGAAGGAGGACAGGACTGGGTGTAAGACTTCAGGCTACTCACTTTACCTTCCAGCAAAGAAGCTCCTACACTTGGCCCAGGTTCTGAGACCTTATGGGAGGGTGCATTTGAAAGCGATGGACACATCAATCTAGTGGAAGAAATTTCCAGGCAGCCCGGCACTTCGTCGGGGTGTGGGTGTAGCAGGTTCACTGCGAGAACAGGAGCAGAAAGTAGAGAGGAAGGGTCTTTAAAACTTGTGATTTGACCAGAAAAGTGTGTTTACAATGAAGGCCAAGGAAAGGGAGGTTGTTAAAGAGACTCCGTCTCCTAAAGAGACACTAAGGGCTTTGTGCAGAGACCATAGAAAAGATGGCTCAGGGCGTTTCAAGGGGATAAAAGGAGAAATTCCTTTGAGAAAAGACCATGGGGACATCCTGCTGGCACAGGGGACCTTGGAAGATGTTCCACTATGTGGAGCCACTCAGGCACTGAGAGGTCACTGCAGCCGTGGTCCCAGGGAGCCTGGCTACTATTCCAGATGGTGGCAGATCTTGGACAACCGTCCACGAGGGTCCGGCTCTGCAGGAGTGCAGGGTGCTAGAGTTAGAAGGTCTTGGGGGCATCCCCCAGAGTTTCAAAGAAAGGCCTGGGAGGCCAACAAGGGAGAGAGTGGGAGTCCCAGCAGGCGGCCCTCGAGGTGGGGATAAGATGTGAGAAGGAAGGAGCAGTGACCATGGAGACCCCCAGGGTCTAGAAGCCAGTAAAGTGGACATCTGCTAGAGGACCAGCAGACACGGAGCAGAAACAGGCCACCAGAGAGGCCGCGTGGGCTGTACAGCAAGGCCACAGACACAGAGCTCATCACGAGGCCGTGTGCCCAGGTGCTGGACGTGGAGCTGCAGGACATGTGCCCAGCTGAATTCAGCCTTGTCCTGCACCCATGCCTTCTTTCTACAACCACACTGCTCCCTCTTGTAGTGGAATGTTCATTTGTGCCATTCTATATTATGTGACGCACTCTGATCCGCGTCCCAGGCCTCACCATCACTGGGAGGGAATGGGGGGCACCTTGCTTTTAATGGCTTTGGCCTAGAAGGACAAACTCGAAGCCCCCCATGTTCTGTTGGCCAAATGACCTGCCACCCTACATGCGAGGGAGCAGGGCAGCTGCAGGGGGACTCTGAGGGGACAGGACTGTCGGTGCAGTGTGCTGGGTGAGCGCCCTGAGTCCAGGGCAGAACGCGTGGCCTGCTGACCCGGGCCCTCCCTTCCTGCCTGGCTTTGAGCCCACCACATTTGCTGAACCCTGGGCCGATGCCGGGGTTCTTGACAGTCTGCTGGCCACCGTGAAGACATAACAGTCTCCGTCCCCACGCAGGCAATGCTCAGAGTGGAACCATGTCTCCCACGCTGAAGGCCCAAGCCCTGACTCCTAGGACCCGTGAAGGGACCCTGTTGGGAGAAAGGGTCTTTGTGGAAATGCGGTTAAGGTGAGGCCATTGGGGCAGCCCTGGCTGCAACGTGACCAGGGCCCTTCTTACCAGAGGGAAATGTCGAGTGAGGACGAAGGGGGAAAGGCGTGAGACGACAGGGCCGCCAGCCGAGGGGCACCAGCAGCCAGGGAGGCAGCGGGTTCTGCCACACACCAGCCGCGTGGCCTGCTGAGACCTGGGCTATAGACCTCCAACCGGGGGAGCTCATGGTTCTCTTGGCTGAAGCGCTGGACCCATGGGGTGTAGCCATGGCATCTCTGGGAGACCAAACGCTCCCGAGTGGATGGCTCTCGCACTTTCAGATGTGACGGCGTCACACCCACCCTGTTTCTGAGCAGACGTCACTGTGCCCCTGCTCTGCACCCTGAGCTGCACTAGGTTCTGGGGCTACAGGAGCAGGAGGGACCCAGTCCTTGTTCTCATGAAGCTTCCTGTCCAGGGTCCCTGCGCCCAAGTCCATAGACAGTGTCACGAGGTTTCCATAATGACAGCAGGTGACCCAAGGAGGGAGTCCTAGGAGCACCTGGTGTTCCTCGGGCAGAGGGATGCCAGCGCCCTGGGAGGGTGGTCAGGCTAGAATGGCCCAGGGCGGTCACAGGTGAGCAGGGAGTTCCTCCAGGGGCCGAGTCCGCAGCTTTGGAGAAAGCCCTGGTGGGGAACGCGGGAGTTATGGTTTGAAGTGGATCCCTTCCACGGTCCGGGAACTGTCCACGAGAGTGGTGCTGAAGTTGGGGAGGCCAGAGCATCTGCCACAGTCCACCTCGGCTGGGATCCGCAGCTGCCCCACACAGCCGCAGCTCGGCAGCCCTGCCCTCCGGCTCCCCTGTGTCGCTCACCGCCTGACCAGGCTGTGCTGATAGCCGACACTCGCTATGGGCCTGGAGGTAATGGGAGGACAGGGGACCCCAAGGAGAAGGATGCCATCCGCCGAAGCCTTGCCTTTCAGCCCCTCCCGGGGCTCTTTCCTCTGGGAAGGGAATATGGCACTTCTCACAGCTGGCGCTGCACAGCATAGGATTCTGAGCCACATTCGCCTCCAGGCCTGGACACGGGACCTGCTCCTTCCTCAGTGCCCCCCAACCCCTGAGCCATTCATTCAGTCTCTTTTATGTTTTCTTCACTCTTAGATTTAATTATGGGCCTGATTTCAGCACCATCTGTCCTCTGGCTGCGAGACACAGGGGTCACTTTAAATGGTGCCGCGGTGTCCCGACTTTGGCAGCTACCTGGAACTTGAATCTGTGGGCCCGGCTTCCATTCTCTCTGTGGAGTCCGAGGCTGTTCACGGGCAGCCACTCTCCTGGCCCTGAGGTCACCATGCTGCCTGCTCTAGTGCCAGTCACTGCCTAGGCTGAGGCTTGTGTCCACTGCCTGCCAGCACCTTGCCACACACACTCTGGGTGGGAGACTTGGAGCCCTGATGCTGCTCAGAGGGTCACCACCCCCTGCCACCCCCTGACATGCCAACTTGAGCAGGGTGGCTTAGGGAGCAGTGTCACCTAGGGCTCCATCAGGTGGACAATCCAGTTCCAGAAGCCACCTGAGATTCACTCTCTAAGTTGGTTTTGGAGCAGAGCCTCGGACAAGGTCTTGGGTGCAGATATTTTAAAGGGAGGTCAATCCCAGGAAGGGGACAGGGACAGACATAGCTCCCTATTGCAGAGCTCCAGTGACCCACTTCCACCCACCAGGCCCCCCTACGGCCTCCACCAACCCAGTAGTCCATTCAGCGACCAGTGGATCAGCCACTGATGCAGACAGAGCTCTCATGATTCCGTCACTTCCCGACAGCCCCGACTCTTGACATTGCTACAGCAGGACCAAGCCTTCAATAGCCGGGACACTCTGGATCCAAACCTTGATATCGAGGTGAAGGGGCCTCCATTGCTTCCCAGCAAGCCCTGACCTGGCACCCCAAAGCAGAGCCACACAGTGCACCCAAGCAGCCCCGGGAAACTGTCCACCTCAGTGGTACTGAAGTTAGGTGGGCTGCGGGGCTACAGCCTGGAGTACCACCAGGCCCCCTGTGCCCACTAGGGTGCAGATTTGGATCCAGAATGGATTTGAAATACTTGAACACCTTCTCAACAGCCTGAAGTCTTCCTGCTGTGCTTCATGCTTTTGTTGAACAGTGCTGATTTCCTCGACCTCTGCCCGGCCTTTCAACACAGCTCCTGACTCCCCAGGGACTTGCGTTCTTGGTGGGGGGACCGCACCTGTACCTGGAGAGCGCAGGGAAGCAGACCAGCTGGGCCCTGTTGGTGACCTGTTTGTCAGCTCCTGTTGGCACAGGGGAAGGCGGCCTGCCCGCTGTTGCCCGGCGTGGGAGGAGCCTCGCACCGACTCCTGTTTTTGCATTTCGGTCGAGTAGTCTGCTGGAGGCTGGGTAGGGCGGGACAGGATGCTATAGTCTCTGCCGGGGATAAATAGCGCCTGCCCCAGTTTTCTCAGTTTGGGCTCCTGGAAGGAAATGTCAGCTGGCCCATCAAAAACAAAGTGCTCCCCGTGGGATGGCTTAAGCACATCACCTGGGAGGGCATTTCCTCTCCTGCGTTTCTGAGAAGCCTGCCCTAGTTTCTCTCCTGCCTGCCGCCCTTGAGCTTCCCCAACCAGAGAAAGGACACAACGCTCCCCCTTCACAAAGGAGGGGCCCAGGAGCGCTGGCCAGGGGCTGCCGTGGCTCTCTGGAGAGGTGCTGAGTCTGACCTTGCTCACGCAGAGGCCTCATCACAGATGGGACCGAGTGGGACGTGAGGACGTGAAGGCAGAGGAGCTGGTGGCAAGCAGGTGGCCCCAGGCCAGGGCCTCCTGAGTCCTCCCCATGCACAGGGCCAGTCAGCGGTCAATGCTCTGCCAGAGGGAAAATGAGGGACCCCGGGTTTGGGGATGTGAAAAGTTCCCCAATTGTCTGTGCCTTTCCTGGGAGCCCAGGCCATCTTCTCAGGGTCAGGGCACAAAAGCTCGTGTCGGGGCTCTGCACTTGTCCAAGGTGCAGCTTGAACGGGTCACCACGTCCTTCTGAGCCCCAGCTTCCTATGTGCAGAGGGCACAGCTCTTGCCCTCCTCAGCTGGTTACGGGGTTGGTGTGGTGACACCAGGGTCGGGCCCCTTCAGGACACGGCCCTCAATGCAGTGGGCTCCTCTTCCTTCTCCCCGTGGGCTGCCCTGTGCTCGGTTTCTGCATGGCCCAGCAAGCACGTGGGCTGGACTGATGGGCCACGCGTCCCCACGGCAGCTCCAGGCAGTCTGGAGAGTGGCTCAGAGCGGCCACAGATGTGGAGGCACCGCGAGCCGCCTCCCTCTTTGATCTCTACTTAAAAAATCCTATCCCCTCAGTAGCCTCACTTTAGGCTGTTCGGTTCTGCAGATTTCCAAATCCTCCTTTAAATAAAGACCAAAAGGAGTCAGTGCCGGGCCTCTGCGCCCCTCTCCTGCTGCTGTTCGTCTGTAGAGCTTGGGCTGAGAGTGCTAGTGAAGGACTCCTGAGGATGAGGAGTACCAGACCCGGGACTTGAAACTAGCGGGGAGACGTGGTCACCTGCGCGGCTCCAGCTCCTCGCCCGCCCCTTCCTGCGCCTCTGAACTGCCAGGGGCAATTGCTGTCATGTGCTAAGCATACAGGGCGCCATATGTACCACTCATTAGCTCTCGCCGGGATCTTGAGGGCTGGTGACTGGGACCGTCATCCTGTTTTACAGTCAGGAAGCTGAGACTCAGGGAGGGCAGGGATTTGCCTAAGATCCTATAGAGTAAGTTGTTGATCTGGGATTTGGGCTCTAGGATTCTGGATGGAATTCATGTGTTTAAACACTTGGCCATACGGCCAAGGACTCAGGCAAAGGAGAGTCCTCCACCGCACCTCGGGTCAGCCCATTTCCCGCTCCAGAGCATCCCAGGTGTGTGTGCACGGAGCTGCCTGGGCATTTGGGATCCCAGCACATTTCCAGAGACGGCAGCTCCTATGGCATCCTGGAGGACTTGGGACAGGGATATGGAGCAATGCCCAGGAGGACCTGGGGCCAATCCCTATTGTGACAGCTCCAATAAGGAAGAAAATACCTGCTAATTTTGCACCAAGGTCAGTGGTGTGTTCAACGCAGAACCGAGAAGCCATTTTTCTCTGACCTTAAAACAAGGAGGAAGGACGGTGAGCTGAGTTTGTGTCAGAAGCTGCCAACCCCCACTGTTGCTCTGTCCAAGGGGAGGCCTGGCTCTCCTGCATGTGCCCTGGGCAGCAGGGCCTGTGTGGTTTGGTGAGGGAGGGCACCATCAGTTGGAAGGAGAGCTCTCGGCAGAGGGGCAAGGACTGCGCTGAGCCAGGCTCCTGCATCCAGGGTGCAGCAGGACCGGCCACTGTCAGCACTGCCCCAGAGGAGGGGGCTTTCTAGATCTGCTATGGGGTGGGCCCCCCAGGGTCCCCTGGCCCCTCTCAGCACCAAGAGATGGCCTGTGTGCGTCAGGAGGGGAGGGAGGATGAGAAGTGGCTGCCTCTCCACACCCACCTGTGCAAACTCTCAAGAGGGGCCACCTTCCTGCCCACCGCCTTGGCCTCTGCTCTGCGCTGGGCTCACTGGCCCCCTTGACCTCCACCATGGTGTCCAGGCCACATGGGTTCACTTCAGCTGCCCAACACGGTACCCAGACATGCAGCAGCTCCAAACTACACACACAACCCTGGTGACCTCTCCTGGTTCTGTGGCTGGCCGTGGAGGGCCCTCTGGTCCCTGCCCAGCTGACGTGTCTGTGGCCTCCAGGCAGGTTGGCTAGTGGTGGGAGGTCTAGCGCGGCCTCTCTTACCTGCCTCTCCTGCAGGGGGCCTCTTATCTTCCCACAGGCTCACACCGGCCTGGGCATGTGGAGGCCCGAGGCCTCCAACCACAGCAAGAGGGCAAGATCCAGTGGGCTCCAAAGGTCCACGTGGAGAGGGTAGGAGGCCATGGGGTCAGAGAGGGGCAGGAATGGGTCTCCACCAGTGATGAGGGTGTGGGCCACCCAGGAGTCTGTGTTTCAGGGGTGACCACTGTAAACAGGCGTGTGGGGCAGGCCCAGGCAACGCTGTCCGTCTAGCTCAGTGCACACAACCTGAGGTCCCTCTGGGGACAAGGCCCCAGGCAGGATACAGGCCTCATTCCCACAGCAAACCCTGCTCCGTGCCAAGCCAGGAGCAGCCGTCCCCTCAGCCCTTCCCACCAGCGGGCAGAGGCCATCTCCTCGGTGTAGATGCAGCGTTGTTTGGAGCAACACAGGCCACAGGAAAACCAGGGTCACACATGGAGTCCTCTGTCTTGCCAGTCTGTCCTGTGGGCGGAGGGCTACTTGGAGAGGACAGCGGCGGGCAGGAGGTGTGGACGTGCCTGCTGGGCACCGCCAGCCCTCACGTGCTCTGCTTGGAGGTGGGAGACCTGCTGCCTCACAGGCTCCTTAGCATGCGGAGCAGCTACTGTTGGAAGTCCGAGTGGTATTCACGTCTGATTCATTTGCTGTAATGAAGTCTTTTCCCCCCGGGTGCCATCAGGCGGGAGCTTCCAGGAAGGCAGAGGAAGTGCAGGCGGCGATGAGAGCCACCTCTGCCCTGCAGGCCATGGGGGCCTCGGCCAGGAGCCTCGTCCTGCATCGCTGGGCTTCCTGCACCTGGACGCTGAGCCTCCACCGCTGGGCCCCTGGAGGGGTCCCACCCCCAGCCAACCTTCAGCTCCATGGCTCTGTGCGAGGGAGCCTTCAGGGTCCCAAGTTCATGGGCAAAGGGGGCTTGTGAGGCCATGTGCTTAAGCTGCAAGGACTTGTCACCAGGACCTGCCTTCCCTGGTGCCTTGTGAACAGCCATTGGCTTGGGAAGAGCTAGCTCGTGTAGACTGACCACGAGGCATCAGATTTTACAGCCAGTGCGCCATCGCGGGAGGCCCCAGGACCTCCCTGTGCACCTGAGACTCAGAGGACCAGCGGTTACCTGTGTGAGAATACACTGTGAACTTCCTCCCCGTGCAACCTGTCTCCACGGCTGAGGAGCATCGTGTTGCTATAGCATGAAACAATCGCTACAGTATCAAACAGGTTTATGTATGGAGGGCTTCCATCTGTCCTTCCATCCACCCATCCACCATCCATTATCCATCCATCATCTCTCTGTTCGTCCGCCTGTCCATCTATCCACCATCCATCCATTCATCCGTCTCTCCATTCGTCCATCATCTGTCTGTCCATCTTCCCTCCCTCCCCTGTTTCCACCCATCACCTGGCCTTCCATTCAGGACGGGTGCCCAGGTCACCGGGAGCTGACGGTGGGCTCTTAGCCGTGGTGGGCAGGCAGGGCTCCTCCAAGCAAGTGCCTCAGCAGCGGGTCAGTCCCTGTTTAGAAGGAAGAAGGCGTCCACTCTGTGAGCCCCAAGGTCCTTGTTCCTCCAGCCAAGGAGTCCCTTCTGCTCAGTCTTCCCGCCTCTTCCTGTGAGGCTTGGGGAAAGGACCTCAAAGAGGGAGAACAGCAGCAGATGCCTCAGGCACCCTGTGTGGGCTTGGGAGATGAGGTCCAGACACAGGGCAGGGCGGGTGTCGGAGGGGCCACACGGAGACCACGCCCCCTGCCAGGAGCCAAGCTCACCACAGCAAGCCCCCTTCAACAGAAGGAAGCCAAGTACCCAGGAAGAGTCTGGGGACCTATAAAACAGGAGGGGCAGTGGCCAAGGGACAAGCCCACCCCTGCAGAAGGGGGTTTTCACTCAGTAGATGAGGCTCGGAGCATGATGGAGAGGAGAGGACGCACTGGCATGGGCACCGTCCCAGCCACCCGCAGCTGAGGGCGGCCCAATGGGATGCTCTCGTTTAATATCGTATCACGTGATTGTGTCCCCCAGAAACACTCCCAGATGCGGGGACCCAGGGCGTGTCTCAGAGGCCCCCCGCTGTCCTCTGTGATCAGGGAAGCACCCTGGAAACAGGTACCACCCAGCCCTCTCTGCAGCTAGCCAGGAAGGAGCGGGGCTCTCATCCTGGCCAAACAGGTGTAGGCAGAAGTCCCTACAGAAGACGTCCCTTCAAAAGCAAAAGAAAATCGTCAACTAGAGGTGGCTTTCACCTCTCTGCCTTCCTCCTGCTGGGATGTGCACGCCATGCCTGGGACTATGCAGCCATCTTGCAACCTTGAAGATGAAAGCCACCTGCTACGGAGGGCACAGGGAAAGAGAGCAAGTTCATGTCCCCACCCTGCACCACCCTCCTCTGGACATCTGTCTCAAAGGTCTAGGATTAGGCAGGCAGGACAGAGAGGGATGGTCAAGAAACGAGGGCAACTCAGGGCAACAAGACATCTTCTCTCAGGCCCAGAATGTGACTGAGTGTGGAGACAGGGTCTTTTGAGGGGTCCTCAAGTAACGTGAGGTTTTTAGCTTGTGTCCTAGCCCAGTGTGCTGTGGGGAGGAAGAAGAGCCCCCCGGAGCCCCCAGAGGGGGAAGCAACTGGGGGGAAGGTGGCGGGAGCAGGGGGAAGGTCGCAGGAGCAGAGGGAAGGTGGCGGGAGCAGGGGGAAGGTCGCGGGAGCAGAGGGGGGGTGCTACGCCCCCAGCTGCATCCTCAGGGCTGGTGAGGCTGGGGGAGGGGGCGTGGGTCTGGATTTAGGTTTCTTCACTTCTCTGTTTTAAAAATGATCTAAAGTGTGATTTTAGTAAATAGGATGAATTTTTTAAAAAAACCTGCCTCTTTATCGGAAAGAGGGCGGCCACGGCTGGACCTTTGGCACCAGCAGCCCAGGCCTTAGTCACTCCAGTGGGGTCTGACGGGCCACTCCTCCATCTCGGGCTTGTTGCTTTGACTGTGAAACGAGGGAAACAGTCGGGCTTTCTTGGAGGTTTAAAGGAGGATTACAATCAAGTGGTCTGGGCAGCGTGGGCAGGCCGGTGCCTCCCCCCACAGTGGCTCTTGTTCTATTTTCTGGCTAGAGCACCGCTTTGGAAGGGGACCAAATAGCTGCTCAGCAAAACTGGAAGGGGGCATTCCTCTCTCCCTCTGTCAGGGAGTGAGCCCTGCTTTCTGGTTTAGAAATGGGTCTCAGGGGAGCTGCCTGTACAAAGGGGCACCCAGCCCTACTTCCCAGGTGGCCTGGGCGACACAGCTGAGCCCTGGCCTCTGATTGGACCCCTGGACTTTCTCCAGGTGCATTTGGGGATGCTTTTGAGCTGCTGGGGAGTCACCAACAGTCACGATGCAGTGCTGGGGAAGCACCAGGAGTGACATGTCATGGGCGCCCGGGGATCAGAGGCCCACCTCTGCTCGGAGTCCCAGTTCTAGGAGGGACATGGAGAGGAGGATATGTGCTGACCTGGACTTGGCCCTGCCAGTGCTCTCCCCACTTCTGCCACGAGGCCAGCGTTCCGTGTCATCCTGGGGCCGTGCTCAGCGTTCTGCATGGAGGCCCAGCCGCCCTTCAACCCCACATACTTGGATCACAGCAGCCAAGAGCTGAGCTGCTGAGGGCCTGGCAAGAGCCCCAGGAACCGCCCCCTGAGCTTTCTTATTACAGAAGCCAAAACCAGCAGCAGTGTATAAAACCACGAAATGACCCGCTGGCAGGAGGCACACACAGGCTTGACACTGGTCCTGGACAGGAGGGCCCCGGGGCAGGTCCCCAGGCTGCCTGTCCCCTACACCCCCAGGCAGCTCCTGGACCCACATCTTCACCCTCCTTGTCTCCCGGGCCTGCACAGTTTGACCTCAGAAGACACCTCCAAGGCCACCCCAATAGTCCCGCAGGACAGGGACTCAAAACCAGCCAACCCTGTGACACTCTCTGAAGGGGCTGGGCAGACGCCATCGTCACCAGGCTGCATGGCCAGGAGGCAGGATGTGGGGCCTTCAACTCTGAGCTTCGAAGCCGGCCAAGCCACAGGAATCCTACAGACTGCATTGAAGCCTGTGTGGCACAGGAGGAGGCACTGCCCGTGATGACCTTGTGATGTCCTTGTGACGCAGGACACATGAGGCTAGACACCGGAGGAAGTCGCAGGACGCGGGTTTACTTAGACTGCCGCGGTGCAGAGGGGCTCACGCTCAGACACCTCTGGACCTTGAGCCTGGAAATTGCTTTCGACTCATCCTCAGGGGGTGGTTTCGTGGCAGTGGGTGGGAGCGATTGCTCTCTATCCCGTGGTCTTGGGCCACACAGAGCTTTCACACGTCTTGTCTGCAGACCTGGCGCTTACAAGAGAGAGAGCTGCCATCCACAAAGCCCTCTGCAGGAAGCTTCTGCTCTCCTGTGGACACCCTTCGGAAAATCCTTCTGACAAGAAGAGAAGCTTTATTATGGCAAGGGTCTCGGGGTGGGGGAACTGGTCTGTTGCTTAGGGTCACTTCCCAGAAACTTGTGGCACCTCCCAGATGAGGAGGGAGGAATAAACACTGCCGAGGAGACCAGCGGTGGTGGGTTCGGGGATTCTTTCCCCACAGGTCAGGAGGTCCTCTGCTGGTGTCTCCCAGGGCTGGCAGCCGGGCTGGAGAAGCAGAAGGCCATGGTGGCAGGCTAGTGTCCCGCTCTGCTGGCCCAGACGTGGCCCAGCCTGGACAGGGGTCCTGTCTACAGCTGGCTGCTGCCTGGGCTACGCTCAGCTCTCGGGTGGGCGCTCCTGCCGGGGCCTCCGTGGTGGCGCACGCGCAGATGTCTGCTTCCTCAGGCCAGCGGCGGTCCCTTGGGGAGGCGGGGTTCTTGATTAGCCTCGGCCCCTGGGACACTCTCCCTCCACGTGTCCCCTCTGCCCCCTGAGGTAGAGGAGCACCAGGAGTCCCTCCCCACAGCTCCCACACACCCGAGGGCCCTGGTGCCCATCTCAGCATTCTGACCCACTCTCCCTCCCAGAGGCCCCTGGGGGTCAAGGTCAGGGAAGGGGCTGGGCCTGGGGTGGGTGCTGCCCAGGCCCTCGGGTTTGCCTCCCATGCCACCCGACCACGGTGGGCTCCTGCTGGCCTGGCCTCTGCTCCCTCGACCTCACCCCCAAGGAATCGGCCCTTAGGCCGACCCTGCCCTGTGTCTGCATCCCAGCTCTGTAGGGGACACCCTAGCAAGGGTGGTGCTGGGGCAAGGACTCCGAGGGGGACAGGAGGTGACAGGGGAGGGGTGGAGAAGGCTCCTGGTGAGGCTGGGCTTGAGTCGGTCTAGAGGTGAGGTGGCATGTCAGGGCCAGGGCAGGGAGGTGCAGGGACAGAACAGCGAAAGGCACCCAGGGTCCGGGGCAGGAGGCAGGAACAGGACGGCCTGGTAGGCGGCAGAGGGTCTTTGGCTGTGGGTCTCTGCCTCTGGTCATGATGCGTGAGCCCTGGGTGGGGGACAGGGCTGTCCGTTCTGGAGGACAACTGTGGTTTGTACAGTGGCCTTGGGCCTCCTCCGCCAGGCTGGGAGATCTCACTTAAATACTTCTGACAGCTCATTCCCAGTGACAGCCAGAGGCTGTGCACCTGGAGAGTGGGCCACAGAAGCCCCCAGTGCACGGAGAGCGTCTTCTTTCATAAATTGAATTTGGCGGAGGCACGCCGGCTGCCCGGCCTTGGACACTGCGCCCTCTGGTCTCCCCGGGGCCCCTTGGCCCAGCTCAGCGGCTCCACTGCAGCCGCGGGGGGTGTGGCCCCTGTACTCAGCCTGCCACCTGGTCCTCCGTGGACTTTCTCCGAGCCACAGGGGTCTCATCACAAGACTAGGGTCCCGAGGGATGGCGGTCGAGGAGCCAAGAGGGGCCCAAGGACAGTGCATGGGGGCTCCAAATACGGCTCCCAGGGTCACTTCTGGAGAGGCCATGTCAGGCTAGGCTCCCTCAGGGAGGGGCTACCAAGGGGGAGGGTGTGGCTTGGGTGGGGGATGGTGGGGGAGGGCCTGGGGGGAGGGCAGGGCATCATGGGGGAGGGCAAAAGGAGGGGATATCGGGGGAGGGCATGGCTGGGGGGAGTGGATAGCATGGGAGGGGGCAGCAGGGGGAAGGCCCTGGGGCACCTGGTCCTGTGGTGGGGGATGGCTC
This sequence comes from Ictidomys tridecemlineatus, assembly GCF_052094955.1. NCBI lineage: Eukaryota > Metazoa > Chordata > Mammalia > Rodentia > Sciuridae > Ictidomys > Ictidomys tridecemlineatus. The sequence goes on along the minus strand of NC_135488.1, from coordinate 30,186,281 downwards.
TCCCTCCCTGTAGCAGGGGTGTTTGCTGTGTGGCAGCGCGGGCTTGGCAGGCAGCTGGATGCTTTGAAGGACAGCGCTGTTGTCACCCAGAAGGGTGGCCCGAGGGGTGTTAATAGAAGGGGAACAGGCAGGCTGTCTTGCTAAAGAGTCATCTGGGAGACGTGGCCCAGCCTGGCAGGGGTCACGGCTACAGCCCAGTAAGTTCTGATGCTGAGGAGGAGCTTTAGTGCTGTCTTCAGGAGGAAAAGGAACAGTGCCACCGGCGGGCAGCATCACACCTGGATCCAAACTTGGCCTGTGTGGGGCTGGAGGGAGGCGGCCCTGGGCTCTGGGCTGGCCCTGAGCCTGTGTACGATGCCCAGCATCCTCCTGGCTCAACGGGGCCCTCCGGGAGGGTGAGCTGAGCAGGCAGAGAGTTGTGCTGGCCTTGAGAGCTGAGCTCTGTCCCCAGGGAAGGTCCTTCAGACCCCAGCTAGCTTGCCTGGCGTGTCCACAGGGAGCTCTCCTGCCGTCCCAGGGCGTCGGGTGGGGAAGGTGAGGCAGGGACGGCCTCTGTCCTCTCTGCCTTTGCTGCATACTCCAGGTGGCCTTTCTGCTTGGGAGAACTTATAACTAATCGTGGTTAAAATAATTTGATAATAATAATAACAACGAAGTGCGGCCGAGGGGCTCGGAGCTCAAACGTGGATCATAGCGCTGACGTTCTAAAGCCATCCCAGCAGTCCAGATCTCTCACCCAAGGTCCCTGTCAAAGACGGTGACGTGGTGACCAATCGTGTGTGGCCAGGTCAGGCAAGGCCAAACAATCCCACTGCACCTCACCGGCCTCGTCAAAGGACAAACGGAGCCCCAGGAGCAGATCAACGAGGTCCCAGTCTGCCATGGAACAACAGAGCAGTACTGGAAGGAAATACAGATGACACGTTGGTTGAAGAACCAGCCCCGGGGCTGCAGTAGCTCAGCGCAGAGCATTGCTTAGCGCGCAGGCCTGGGTCTGACCCCCAGCACCACGTCCTGAACACAGAGTGACTCTGGGGTTCCCACTCCGGCTCTTGACTCACTGGGTTCCAGAACCAGAAGAGAAACCCTGGGACAGGAGGTGCGGGCTCCATTTCTGTGACCCAGGAATTTCCAGAACACAGGACCCTGAGCAGGAGGGAGTTGTGTGTCCCTGATGGGGGCAATGGTAGTCCCCGAGGACGCTGCTGAGTCTTGAGGGGGCCCCAGGGCCAGGCTCTGTCTCAGTCCCTTCTCCGACAAGGGAAGAGGCAGAGAGAGTGGGAGCTTGTGTGTGTCAGAGCCCAGCATGGACTGGGCTTGGGTGTCCACTGTGGGGTGGCCACGGGGGCTGGCTACAGCAAGTCAGGGAGGGAGCCACTCAGGTGTGGTTCGGCCGGAGGAGGGGCCTGCAGTCCCTCGGCAGGTGTGTGGTCAGTGGAGTGGGATGGGACAGGACCACCAAGACCCAGTACCACACAAGGTGTTCCTGGCCAGGTGCCCTGTCTGGGTGTGAAGGAGATCCTTTGTTTTTCAGAATGGCCACCTTGCCCTGGGTCAGCACACAGCCCTGGTTGCTGCGCTGCTGCTAAGCCCAGTCCTGGGGCTCCTCTGGCTGTGGTCCAGGATGCGTCCACGTTACTGCCGAGTCGACTTCTCATAGAAGTCAGCATCAAGTCCCGGGTGCCGATGTGTGTCCTGCTGGCCCCGTGTCCGTGTTTCCACGGGGAAAGGGGTCCTGCGGAAGGCGGCCGTTCTGCTCCTGTTCTTTGGGTGGGGAAACTGGCCTCGAGGCTGGGAGCATGGCCTGCTGTGGGTCAGCTGTGCGGCTCTCCCTGGTTCAGGCTCAAGCCCTCGCTACCAAGTGGACACTGATAAATATATTTTCCTCCAAAGATGAATAAATGGGCCTTTAAGAAAATTTAGTAGGGGAATAGACCTCAGCTGAAAAATCAAACACTTGGAAAACCACTTAGTGTTTTTATTTACAGAGCAGCTTGGGTGGGTCCCAAGCTCTCGTGCGATTTATGGCTGCAAAGCCAGTTCCTAACGCTACGTGCTCTCGAGCTCACAGGTCCCCCAGGCCCCTGTTTGTACTCCATCCTCCTCCGCAGGATGAATGGCAGAGGGTGTGGGGAGGAGGGTGCCGCCCCAGCCAGCCAGGAAGGGCAGGGCGAGGGGCAAAGTGCTTCCCAGAGGAGACACTGCAGTTTGTTCAGAGGCTCATGTGTCATTCACTAGAGCAAAAATAAACCCTATTGGCCAGGAAAATAGAAGCCCTTCTCCACGCCCACTCCGAGCCATCTGCAGCACAGCGGGGACGAAGGGGACAGTGGTGGAGTTTGCCCAGACATCACCCCACTTTGAAGATCACACTGCTCACCAGGTCCAGGGACAAGCCTCTGCCACCTCCCCAGGGACAGCAGGGACCCTGAATGCCTAAGCCAGGGGCTGCGCTGGGACAGGTGGTGCCTTCAGATCCAGAGGCCCCCACCTGCGCCATGCACGTGGGAGGCTCCTTCAGTCTCTCACTCACCCACTCACTTACTCACTGTCTCACCCATTCACTCTCACTCACTCACCCACCCATTCACTCACTCACTCATCCACTCACTCACTCACTCACTCACTCACCCACTCACTCACTCACTCACTCACCCATCCACTCACTCACTCACTCACCCATTCACTCACTCACTCACTCACTCACCCATTCATTCACTCACTCACTCACTCACTCACTCACCCATCCACTCACTCACTCACTCACTCACCCATCCACTCACTCACTCACTCACTCACTCACCCATCCACTCACTCACTCACTCACTCACTCACTCACCCATCCACTCACTCACTCACCCATCCACTCACTCACTCACTCACTCACTCACCCATCCACTCACTCACCCATCCACTCACTCACTCACTCACTCACTCACCCATTCACTCACTCACTCACTCACCCATTCATTCACTCACTCACTCACTCACTCACTCACCCATCCACTCACTCACTCACTCACTCACCCATCCACTCACTCACTCACTCACTCACTCACCCATCCACTCACTCACTCACTCACTCACTCACTCACCCATCCACTCACTCACTCACCCATCCACTCACTCACTCACTCACTCACTCACCCATCCACTCACTCACCCATCCACTCACTCACTCACTCACTCACTCACCCATTCACTCACTCACTCACTCACCCATCCACTCACTCACTCACTCACCCATTCACTCACTCACTCACTCACTCACTCACCCATTCATTCACTCACTCACTCACTCACTCACTCACCCATCCACTCACTCACTCACTCACCCATCCACTCACTCACTCACTCACTCACCCATCCACTCACTCACTCACTCACTCACTCACCCATCCACTCACTCACTCACTCACTCACTCACCCATCCACTCACTCACCCATCCACTCACTCACTCACTCACTCACTAATCACCCACTCACTCACTCACTCACTCACTCACCCATCCACTCACTCACTCACCCATTCACTCACTCACTCACTCACCCATTCATTCACTCACTCACTCACTCACTCACCCATCCACTCACTCACTCACCACCCCACCACTCACTCACTCACTCACTCACCCATCCACTCACTCACTCACTCACCCATCCACTCACTCACTCACTCACTCACTCACCCATCCATTCACTCACCCATCAACTCACTAACTCACTCACTCACTCACTAACTCCACCCACTCACTCACTCACTGACTCACCCGTCCACTCACTCACTCACTCACTCACCCATTTACTTACTCACTCACTCACCCATTCACTCACTCCCACTCACTCACCACCCATTCACTGACTCACCCATCCACTCACTCACTAACTCACCCATTCACTCACTCACTCACTCACTAACTCACCCACTCACTCAATCACTCAATCACCCATCCACTCACTCACTCACTCACTCACCCATCAACTCACTCACTCACTCACTCACCCATTCACTCACTCACTCACTCACCCATTCATTCACTCACTCAGCACTCACCCTCCACTCCTCACCACTCACCTCCACTCACTCACACCACTCACTCACCTAACCAATCACTCACTCACTCAATCACCCATCCACTCACTCACTCACTCACCCATCCACTCACTCACTCACTCACTCACTCACCCATTCACTCACTCACTCACTCAATCACCCATCCACTCACTCACTCACTCACTCCACTCACTCACTCACTCACTCACTCACCCATCCACTCACTCACTCACTCACTCACCCATCCACTCACTCACTCACTCACTCACTCACCCATCCACTCACTCACCCATCCACTCACTCACTCACTCACTCACTAACTCACCCACTCACTCACTCACTCACTCACCACCCATCCACTCACTCACCCATCCACTCACTCACTCACTCACTCACTAACTCACCCACTCACTCACTCACTCACTCACTCACCAATCCACTCACTCACTCACCCATCCACTCACTCACTCACTCAGTCACTCACCCATCCACTCACTCACTCACTCACTCACTCACCCATCCACTCACTCACTCACTCAATCACCCATCCACTCACTCACTCACTCACTCACCCATCCACTCACTCACTCACCCATTCACTCACTCACTCACTCACCCATTCATTCACTCACTCACTCACTCACTCACTCACCCGTCCACTCACTCACTCACTCACCCATCCACTCAGTCACTCACTCACTCACTCACCCATCCACTCACTCACTCACTCACTCACCCACCCATTCACTCACTCACCCATCCACTCACTCACTCACTCACTCACCCACCCATTCACTCACTCACCCATCCACTCACTCACTCACTCACCCATCCACTCACTCACTCACTCACCCATCCACTCACTCACTCACTCACTCACTTACCCATCCACTCACTCACTCACTTACCCATCCACTCACTCACTTACTCACTCACTCACCCATCCACTCACGCACTCACTCACTCACCCATCCACTCACTCACTCACTCACTCACTCACCCATCCACTCACTCACTCACTCACTCACTCACTCACCCATCCACTCACTCACCCATCCACTCACTCACTCACTCACTCAATCACCCATCCACTCACTCACTCACTAACTCACCCACTCACTCACTCACTCAATCACCCATCCACTCACTCACTCACTCACCCATCCACTCACTCACTCACTCACTCACTCACCCATCCACTCACTCACTCACTCAATCACCCATCCACTCACTCACTCACTCACCCATCCACTCACTCACTCACTCACTCACCCATCCACTCACTCACTCCACTCACTCACCCATCCACTCACTCACTCACTCACTCACTCACCCATCCACTCACTCACTCACTCACTCACTCACCCATCCACTCACTCACCCATCCACTCACTCACTCACTCACTCACTAACTCACCCACTCACTCACTCACCCATCCACTCACTCACTCACTCACTCACTCACCCATCCACTCACTCACTCACTCAATCACCCATCCACTCACTCACTCACTCACCCATCCACTCCTCACTCACTCACTCACCCATCCACTCACTCACTCACTCACTCACCCATCCACTCACTCACTCACTCACCCATCCACTCACTCACCACCCCATTCACTGCACTCACTCACTCACCCATTCATTCACTCACTCACTCTCTCACTCACCCATCCACTCACTCACTCACCCATCCACGCACTCACTCACTCACTCACTCACCCATCCACTCACTCACTCACTCACCCATCCACTCACTCACTCACTCCTTCCACCCATCCACTCACTCACCCATCAACTCACTAACTCACTAACCACTCACTAACTCACCCACTCACTCACTCACTCAATCACCATCCACTCACTCACTCACTCACCCATCCACCTCCACTCACTCACCTCACTCACCTCCACTCACTCACTCACTCACCCACCCATCCACTCACTCACTCACTCACCCATCCACTCACTCACTCACTCACTCACCCATCCACTCACTCACTCACTCACTCACCCATCCACTCACTCACTCACTCACTCACTCACCCATCCACTCACTCACCCATCCACTCACTCACTCACTCACTCACTAACTCACCCACTCACTCACTCACTCACTCACTCACCCATCCACTCACTCACTCACTCACTCACCCATCCACTCACTCACTCACTCACCCATCCACTCACTCACTCACTCACTCACTCACCCATCCACTCACTCACTCACTCACCCATTCACTCACTCACTCACTCACCCATTCACTCACTCACTCACTCACTCACCCATCCACTCACTCACTCACTCACCCATTCACTCACTCACTCACTTACTCACCCATTCATTCACTCACTCACTCACTCACTCACCCATCCACTCACTCACTCACTCACCCACCCACTCACTCACTCACTCACTCACTCCACCCATCCACTCACTCACTCACTCACTCACTCACCCCCATCCACTCACTCACTCACTCACTCACCCATTCACTCACTCACTCACTCACCCATTCATTCACTCACTCACTCACTCACTCACCCATCCACTCACTCACTCACTCAATCACCCATCCACTCACTCACTCACTCACCCATCCACTCACTCACTCACTCACTCACCCATCCACTCACTCACTCACTCACTCACCCATCCACTCACTCACTCACTCACTCACTCACCCATCCACTCACTCACTCACTCACTCACCCATCCACTCACTCACTCACTCACTCACCCATCCACTCACTCACTCACTCACTCACCCATTCACTCACTCACTCACTCACTCACCCATCCACTCACTCACTCACTCAATCACCCATCCACTCACTCACTCACTCACCCATCCACTCACTCACTCACTCACTCACCCATCCACTCACTCACTCACTCACTCACCCATCCACTCACTCACTCACTCACTCACTCACCCATCCACTCACTCACTCACTCACTCACCCATCCACTCACTCACTCACTCACCCATTCACTCACTCACTCACTCACCCATTCACTCACTCACTCACTCACTCACCCATTCACTCACTCACTCACTCACCCACCCATTCACTCACTCACCCATTCATTCACTCACTCACTCACTCACTCACTCACTCACTCACCCACCCATTCACTCACTCACTCACCCATCCACTCACTCACTCACTCACCCATTCACTCACTCACTCACTCACCCATTCACTCACTCACTCACTCACTCACTCACCCATCCACTCACTCACTCACTCACCCATTCACTCACTCACTCACTTACTCACCCATTCATTCACTCACTCACTCAGTCACTCACCCATCCACTCACTCACTCACTCACCCACCCACTCACTCACTCACTCACTCACTCACCCATCCACTCACTCACTCACTCACTCACTCACTCACCCATCCACTCACTCACTCACTCACTCATCCATTCACTCACTCACTCACTCACTCACTCACTCACCCATCCACTCACTCACTCACTCACTCACCCATCCACTCACTCACTCACTCACTCACCCATCCACTCACTCACTCACTCACTCACCCATTCACTCACTCACTCACTCACCCATTCACTCACTCACTCACTCACTCACCCACCCTTTCACTCACTCACCCATCCACTCACTCACTCACCCATTCACTCACTCACTCACTCACTCACCCATTCACTTACTCACTCACTCACCCATCCACTCACTCACTCACTCACTCACCCATCCACTCACTCACTCACTCACTCACTCACTCACCCATCCACTCACTCACTCACTCACTCACCCATCCACTCACTCACTCACTCACTCACTCACTCACCCATCCACTCACTCACTCACTCACTCACCCATCCACTCACTCACTCACTCACTCACCCATCCACTCACTCACTCACTCACTCACCCATTCCCTTCACTCACTCACTCACCCATTCACTCACTCACTCACTCACTCACTCACCCACCCTTTCACTCACTCACCCATCCACTCACTCACTCACCCATTCACTCACTCACTCACTCACTCACCCATTCACTTACTCACTCACTCACCCATCCACTCACTCACTCACTCACTCACCCATCCACTCACTCACTCACTCACCCATCCACTCACTCACTCACTCACTCACTCACCCATCCACTCACTCACTCACTCACCCATTCACTCACTCACTCACTCACTCACCCATTCACTCACTCACTCACTCACTCACCCACCCATTCACTCACCCATTCATTCACTCACTCACTCACTCACTCACTCACTTACCCATCCACTCACTCTCTCACTCACCCATCCACTCACTCACTCACCCACCCATTCACTCACTCACTCACTCATTCACTCACTCACTCACTCACCCATCCACTCACTCACTCACTCACCCATTCACTCACTCACTCACTCACTCACCCATTCACTCACTCACTCACTCACTCACCCACCCATTCACTCATTCACCCATCCACTCACTCACTTACTCACCCATTCACTCACTCACTCACTCATCCACTCACTCACTCTCTCACCCATTCACTCACTCACTCACTCACCCATTCACTCACTCACTCACTCACCCACTCACTCACTCTCTCACCCATTCACTCACTCACTCACTCACCCATTCACTCACTCACTCACTCACCCACTGACAGGAGAGTTTGAAGTAAACAAATGACAGGAGAGTTTGAAGTAAACATGTTTTGATGAAGAAAGGTGCATAAGTTAGAAATATGTGTGAGTTAGATAAGGATATAAGGTAAACATGTTTTGGTGTATTTTAGCACAAACAAGTCTGATAGTTTAGGATAAGTGAGTTGTGATGCAATATAGACACAATCTGTTAAGATAGGATAAGAGATAGAAGCCACGACGTAAACATGTTTTTGGTTTGAAGTGTTGCAAACAACTATAGTATTTAAGGGCCAAGAAGGCTGAGCTCTTTGGTCAGTTCAGATCCACGATGTCCGTGGGTCAACATCGAGCGAACTGAACCCCGCCAGTTCCTGTGCCTCGTGTGATGTAATGAACCTGGCGTGAATAAACCGAGCATTCGAAAAGGCATATCGTGTGCAGCGGCTTCTTTCTTCAAGACAGGGATTGTCGGCTGGGAGCCGTTACCTGGGGCAGAGGCGATCCTGACTCCAGGGCCACCTGGGGACGATCACGGGACCTCGCTGCAGTCCTCTACTCGTGTCACCCACTCACTCACTCACTCACCCACTCACTCACTCACTCACCCATTCACTCACTCACTCACTCACCCACTCACTCACTCACTCACCCATTCACTCACTCACCCATCCACTCACTCACTCACTCACTGATTCATTCACCCACTCACCCATTTATTCACTCATTCAGTCGTTCACTCACTCACTCACTCACCCACTCACTCTCACTCACTCACTCTTCACCCTCATCCATCCTCTCCTCTGCTTTCCTAAACACCACGCCCACACACTCAATCCTCTCAGCTCCATAAAACAAGGTCAGCCTTAATTTTTCAGGGTGAAAGAAGGAAGGCTCAGCGAGGCTGAGGAGTGGGGTCACCAGCAAGAGACCCGTGGGTACAAAGTGCAGGAGTGGTCTCCAGACCCGAGCCCAGATTCAACTCTCCCTTGTTCTTAACTCCTGCAGTGGGCTCTAGGGTGTCCCTCAATTCTGGCCACCTGGACCCAGCCGGTAGCCTTTGGAAACAGGGACTTTGTACATGCAGTTTTTAGATGAAGTAATTCCAGATCGGGATGGGCTGTGAACACCTTGAACAATGTCCTGTGAGAAGAGGAGATGGGACCCAGGGCCCCCTGAGTGGTGTCCTGTAGAGAGAGGACAGGGACCCAGGCCCAGGGAAGAGGGAGGCAGAGATAAGGTGGTTTGGAGTAGCCCAGGACTGTCGATGCACCAGGAGCTGCAGGAGGCTCATGAGGCACAGCACCCCGCCCCCGCCATACGTGAGCTCTGGCTTCTGGCCTCCTGCTCTAAGAGAACAAGCATGCGCTCCCTTAAGCCACCTACGGGTGGCCATCTGTTAGAGCAGCCACCGGGCGCTCACTCCTCAGGTAGGAGAGGAGGCCTCCTAGGACTCCTGGGTCCTGCAGACCAGGACACAGGGCAACTGGTGTGGCCCTGCCCAGCAGCCAGCTGTCCTCCTGGGGGCTCTATGTGCTGGCCTGGTGAGTCTGGGCTCTGAGTGTCCAGACCCAGGATGGTTACCAGCTGGCTGTGGCTTCCTGGGAAAGTCAGTGCCTGAGGCTGCAGGAGCTGGGTGGGGTGGACTTCAGCTTAGACCCTTGCAAGATGCAGGGATAGCTCAGGCGATGCCCCAGAGCCAGAGAGAGAGGACGGCAGTGCTCTAGGCTCCGAGCAATGCTTCCAGGGCAGGCTGCGGGGACCAGGGCTGGACTCAGATGTCAGCATGGAGCTCTGGGGACACTCAGGAAGGAGGGTAGGAGACCAGAATGATCGCTCTCCTAGGCTCTAGTTTTGGAGGAATTGTGAAGAGTGTCATCTGGATGGAAGGACAGATGGAAGCCCTCCATACATAAACCTGTTTGATACTGTAGCGATTGTTTCATGCTATAGCAACACGATGCTCCTTAGCCGTGGAGACGGGTTGCACGGGGAGGAAGTCGGCAGTGGATTCTCACACAGATAACCGCTGGTCCTCTGAGTCTTAGGTGCACAGGGAGGTCCTGGGGCCTCCCGCGATGGCGCGCTGGCTGTAAAATCTGGTGCCTCGTGGTCAATCTACACCAGCTAGCTCTTCCCAAGCCAATAGCCCCCAACGGCTGTTCACAAGACACCAGGGGAGGCAGGTCCTGGTGACAAGTCCTTGCAGCTTAAGCAGATGGCCTCGCAGGCCCCCTTTGCCCCATGAACTCGGGACCCTGAAGGCTCCCTCGCACAGAGCCGTGGAGCTGAAGGTTGGTTGTGGGTGAGGTCCCCTCCAAGGGGAGCTGGGCCTCCCTGGAGCTGGGCCTCCCTGGAGCTGGGCCTCCCTGCCAGTCTCCTCTGCCTATGGATGAGGCAGGGCCATCCTTCTGGAAAGCTGTCGGGGAAGCTGGCTGCTCTTTCCCCACTCCCCCTCAGGCTCCTGCTGCAGCTGTCGGTCACGGGGACCATGGGGTGCCTGCCGGGTCTCCCTAGGCTGCGTCTGCATCTGCAGAGCTTCTCTGGTTGACCTGTGCTCCTTCTTGGGCTCTGGAGGGACATTTGTCTTCTGACTTCCACCAGAGGGGGGTTGTCATGGAGCCCAGAACTTTCTGTCTCTTCTCCAGCCCCTTGTGCACTTTCTGTGCAGCAGAGAGAGGTCCCCTGGTGCTGGGCAGAGACCCAGGCAGGATCTCTGGGAGACTGTCCGAGGTGCCCTGGCACTTGAGGCTGGAGACTTGTGGGAACTAAAACTGGAAGAGCTACAAGTTGACATTAACAGGCTGCCGTATTCGGACCTGGGTGTTCATGCGTCATGCCCACATGTCCCCCTCAGGCTGCCTCACGGGGGGACATCACCATCATTGTGAAGTCCACAAAACATAGGCAAGACCCAGACTCAAGGTTCAGAAACAAGAGAAGAGCATAGGATGCAACTGTATCCACAGCTCTGTCCATCACCTACTCACCCAGAGGCACAGCTTCTAAAAGGGCAGAGAGAGAGGCCAAGTACGGAGACCCACGGACAAGTCCGAGTCCCAGAGGTGTAGCCTCCTGGGCGGACACAGAGCCTCCCTGACACACAGAGGGCATGCACACACAAAGGAGCGGAACGCGTCACACTTGGGGCCATAACGCATCCACACATTTCTAAGAGTCAATAAATAACTACACTCTCCAACCACAAAAAAATAAAGATTCAAATGGACACAAGGATAGTTTTTACAAAATCGTAATTTTGGGAATACTAACTTTTTAATTTTTGTGCCAGAGATTGAACCCTGGGGTGCCCAACCGCTGAGCCACATCCCCAGCCCCACACCCCCTTTTTTAAAATTTCAAGACAGGGTCTCACTAAATTGCTTAGGGCCTGACTAAGTGGCTGAGGTGGCCTTGACCTTGACCTTGATCCTCCTGAGCGCTGGGATTGCAGTCGTGTGCCACTGTGCCCAGTGAACACTAAAGTTCTTATGAACACTCTGGAAGTCACAAACCCGCAGAGTGGCGGTAACATGATGCGGAGGTCAGAGCCAGAGCAGCCCAGAGGACGGGAGCTGGAGCTCCTGGCAGCGAGCCAGCGAGGCCAGGAGATGCCCCGGCAGAGCCCAGTGCGCGGGCACCTGGTGTCCTGCAAGACAGGGCTGCGCGGTTACCCCACTCCTGGGCCTCAGCACCCATCAGCAGACAGCAGAGAAAACAAGCCTGAGACACCTTGCACATCACCCAGAGGATGGAGAGTAAACAGACCTCCAACCAGCGTGTGCTTGGCAAAAGGATAGTTTCCATTTCACACTCGACGTTTCCATGGTTAATTACCATCCATGATAGGGTTTATTTAAAATGACCAATTCTGAGCTGTGTCTGAGGGGGGTAAGGGCTACGTTTTCCTTAGCTCTGCTCCTAAGGGCTTGGGGACAGTGTCAGAGGGTTAATTTTGGAGACCTTTTGGAGGTCTGTGTCCTCATGGGCTGGGGCCTTAACTTGGGCTCTGAGCCTGCTGGTTCTGAGTCCCTAGGTGGGAGGAAGGTGGCCAGGACGAAGTAGGGCTCCTTGCTATCGCAGGAGCCACCCAGGTGTCCCAGCTCCCTCAATGGCACCTTGTCATGGGTGTTCCTGATGTGGCCAGGGCCATGGAAACAGGAGGGGACAGCCAGCCGTCTGCATGGGTTGGGCGTGGGCTGAGCTGAGGTGTCTGCTGAACCCCATGCAGAGGGTGGGTCTCGTCCTGAGCCTGTGAGGCCCACGCTCTGCTTGTTTTCCTCATTCTACAGTCAGGACAGCACAGAAAGGGGGGTCTGCAAGGACAGGCAGTGAGGACGGGCCCCCAGCTAGTGACAGTGGCAGCCACCATGTACACACACACACACACACACACACACACACACGGCAAGCACACCCCTTCTCAGGATGGGCGTGGGGTCCAGGGATGCTGATTTTTCTGTAATAAGATGAGGTCGCCCTGACAAACTCTTTTATTAGATTTTGTGTCTCTGATCAAGTACAACCAAGCCCAAGGTGACGCTCTGTTGCTTGGTGCCTCTGAGGCAGCGATCTGCAGAAACTAACACAAGGGGCCGCGGCTCTTCTTGTTCTTTAAAAGGCTGCCCGTTGTCGCCGCGCCTGTAGCAGGGCCTCTCCTCTCGGCCTCCCGCCAAGGTGGCAGGTCTGGGGGCCCCAGGCTGGGCGACATGTGCTCGTTATCAAAGGCCTCCCCACACGTGCGGATTTCTGAAGCAGGCGACTGGCCGGTACCTGCTGCTCCGACCTGAGGAGAAACCCAGAGGAGGGAAGTGCCTGGCGTCCCTGTGTGGACAGTGGGGTCAAGTGTGGAGCCAGGTGGTGGCCCAGGTCCGGTTGCTGGTCTTGGGGGTCAGTGGACCCTTATATCATTGAGAGTGCCCTTGTCTCCAAGCACCCTCATCCCGCTAGATCCTGCCCTGGCCGCCCTGCAGACCTCTCTGGGCCTTGCAGAAGCACCCTCCCTCCCCGTGTGCTGCCCCCTTTCCTGGACACTCCGAGATGCCACAGCCTGAAGCCCCTCCACCCTGTGCGTAACCCCCACCGTGAGTCGGAGGCCCCCGGTTCTGGCCTTGCTTTCTGTCCCTGAGAAAGTCCATCCTGACCTCCCACCTCTGCCTGTCTCTGCCGCCACTGGCGGGTGGATCACCTGCCCAGAGGCCTCCCCCTGGACAGCCAGGTCCCCGTCAGGAGGTGCCTGTCCCCTCAAGGAGGCTCGGCCTTCCTCTGGTCCCTTCCGTCTGTTCTGCCGCATCCCAGCTGAGGGCCAGGTCTCCTCGCAGCTCAGGTGGACAGAGCTCTAGGACACCAGACCCTCCCCTGCCCGGAGTCAGATCCTCTCTCTACAGCCCTCAAGCTACATCTGGGGTCTCCAGCTTAATTCTAGGGGAGCCGTCTGCTCGTTCCCTGCCCTGTCCCTGTGGCTGGTGACCTCACCTTGACATCTGGACCAGGGACAGAGGGTCTAACCTCTTGGCCGGCCACCTATCTCCCAGCCCCCTCCCTGTGGGGCCTCCTATACTGTCCCCTCCCAGGCCTCCCTCACAGCTCCTCGCACCCGGGGCCACAGTGGTCACCTGGAGGTGTGGTCTGCAGGAAGCTCTCTTAGGGCTTCACCAGGACACCCCAAGTGCTCATCCGGCCTGCGAGTCCCGGGGCTGTGCCCTTCTTCCCGCCTCTGTGCCCAGGCCTCTGTCCTGGCCTCCCTGAGCTCCCACCTCCGAGCTGTTTGGGCTCCTTCCCTGCCTGTGCACGTCTGCAGCTCTCCCACACCCAGGCTCCGCTGAGCCTCCCCAGGAGGCTCCCTCACCCCGTACTTCAGGGTCTCCCCTCCCCGGCCCCCTTCTCATGGCTTCCGTGGCTCTCTGTCTGGATGCCCCTGGGTCTCCCTTCTCTGTCTAGAGGATAATTGCTGACTCTGGCTTGGCAGGAAGCCCCCTTTGAGGCGGGAAGCCTCCGCGGAGGCAGGGACTCAGCCATGGCAGGTCACACGCGACGCACGGGCCCAGCTGAATGGACGGGTCAGAACCAGCCTCCTCCAGGAGGCACGTGGTTGACCCACAGAGGAGGTGGGGCAGGTGACCAGGGAGCCTCTCTGTCCTGCGCAGGATGCTGGCCTAGGCAGGGTGGACTGTGGGTTCAGGTGCCTGCTGGGTCCTTGTGGAGCAGGATTCCACCAGGGCTGAGCCCCTGGAGGGTAGTCACTCTGTCACCTGGGCCGTGGCCTCCCTGGGTGGCTGCCGAGGATGTTCCTCTGCTGACTGCTGGGGACAGGGAGCTGGGCACGGGGGCTCAGGGGGTCACCTCGGCATATCAGAGGAGCCCCAAGATGGCAGACACTCTCCAGGCCTTGGGCAGACTGCAGCTTCAGGGAGCTGGGGCTGCCACGCTGGGTGTGGACGTGGTCTCCAGCCTGCAGCTCCGGTCTGGAGCGGTGGTACCCAGCGCAGGGTGGAGGAGGCAGGGAGGCCTGTCCTGGGGTCAGGAGGACCCACGGAGGAAGCACTCCGGTGAGGCTCAGGCCGGCTCTGGCAGTGCTGAAGCTGGCCAGAGAGCTCCGAGCCCACGTGAGGTGGACCGTGTGGCAGGGGGCTGCTCAGGGGTTTGCGGGTGGAGCATGTGGGGGAGCACCCGGCCCTCCATAACCCCGACAGGATGGATCTGCTGAGGAGTGGGCACTGCCACCCACGCTGCCGGCGATGACCCTGGTCCATCCGTGCCCAGCACCCCGCCTGCCCTGTGGGTGGTGCAGTTGCGGCAGATCCACCTCCCTTGTGAGGGGAAGTGACTGGACCCAGGATGGCCCGACAGGCCAGCCCACGAGGTGCTGGACAGCTCCCGGATTCCCTGGAAGTGTCTCCTCCTCTGTTGTGCCTGAGGTGGAGGCTGTGCTAGCCCAGGGCTCCAGGGACGAAGGGCAGCGGGAGAGCTGTCTGTCTGTCTGTCTACCGTCTTTCTTTTTCCTTCCCTCCTTTCTTTCTCCACATTCTGGAGGGCCCTCTGTTTCCCCAGACCTTCACAGCCACAGCCACTCTAGCCTTTAACTGTTGGCCTGGGTCGTGGCTCGGCCAGGTGGACACAGAACTGACCACCACAGAAGCACAGGCCACAGATAACAAAAGTGTGGGAGGATCCTGGGGCTCCCTTTGGACAGACAGAGGTGGCTGAGGTTGGTCCCGAGAGCCATCTCTGTGGTTCTCGGAGGGCAGCTCTTGGGGACAGGGACAAGGTGGGTGTGGTGTGGTGAAGAGGTGCTGGAATCTAATGGCACACACAGGCGGCCCCTCAGGCCTGGGCCACTGGGGGTCTCGGTTTCTTGAATGGAAGCGCAGGGCACTGGTCTCTTCTGCACCCCGGCGCAGGGCTGGGATGATGTGATCAGCCCTCGGTCCACAGGCCAAGGCCGCGTTCAGCAGGGAGCGGGGCAGTGCCCAGGCTCAGATTCGCCAGCTCACAGGCTTCTTTCCAGTGCTGCCTCTGCTGGTCTCGAGGCGGATACTCTGCTTTGAGCTGCGATAGCCACACTTGCTCCCCCCACGGGGACAAGCCTAGCTTCATGCTGATGGCATTCGGGCAGTTGTGCTTGAAGGCACCCTCCTTTGGCCTGGGCAGCTCCCTGGAAGGCTGGCTTGGGGCTGGTGCTGGGGACAAGGGTGCCGGGGACTTTGCTGGGAGGGCACAGAGGGGAATCTGACCTGTGAGTTGCTGAGAGACCAAGGAGGGAGTGGAGAGGCTTGCTCAGGACAGACGGAGAAGCGAGGAGGGGTGGGGCCTTGGGTGGGCGCCTGCACATTGACACAGCCATCGGCTGTGCCCGGTCTCCAGGATCCTCCCCTCCCCAGCTCGGGCTCCAGGTCTCCCGGGGGCTCAGTGCCCTCCTGGTGCTGGGGGCTGCCGTACCCGGCTCAGCCCCGGAAACACCAGTGCTTCTCTGGCCTGAGTTCCTTTCAGTATCTCAAATTAATTTCATTTTATTTGGATCCTGATGGATTTTAATGTAAGATAACAGCAAATCTTTGCCAACCTCGGGCAGTTTAATAACTGAAACCTTTGATTAAAAATTTTAATAGTCTAGAATGATGAAATTGTACAGGGCTGGGACAAATTAAGCCTCTGCTATACACACTGACTTAATGATTCTGCCTGGGAATGGGGAAATCTGTTTTCTTATTTTTTACCCCAAAGGAACAACAACAAAAAATTAAACTCTCCAAAAACAAGATTTCCTTACAAAATCAACTCTGATTCTTCTGTCATGGTTTCTCTATTTAGCGCCCACCACGGCGCAAGCCACGCTCTCTGGCCCAGAGGCAGCAGGGGCGAGTCTGAGCCTCACTTGGGCCTCCGTGGCTCAGCGCCTGTCCCTGTGTGGGTTTGCTGGGCACCATGGGAGCTGCCCCTGGACTGAGGACAGCGGCAGTTGCTCTCACTGAGGTAGAGCCCCTCAGCAAGGGGGCCAGGGCCGTGCCCCTCAGGCGCTGGGAGAGCCCTGTGCCTCTTCAAGGTCCCTGTGGCTCTGCAGTGGCTGGCCCCTGCCATCTTCTCACCATGTGCTGTTTGGGCTCCTGTAGAGGCCCTGTCCCTGGGTGTAGGACCACTCAGACGACCGGGACAGTCTCACCTCCAGACCTTGACCGAATCACATCTGCTCTCAAGGTCGTGTTTTCCAAATCAGAACATCAAGCCCAGGTTCCAGAGATCAGGGCTTGGGCGAGTCTTTTGCGAGCCGCCGTTGTACCCGTTGAAAGCCTCGCGTCACCCCAGGACGAGGTGGTAGGTAACGACACTGGGTTCTCCCATCTGGGCACAGGAGGCCTGAGGGATTCTCCGTCCCTGAGCAGAGCGGCTGGGCACCAGCGCCACGTGGGCAGCAGGGAGAGCTGGATTTTCACACTCGGGAACCCTGAGCCCCCAGGTGGTGGATTTGGAGGTGGCCCTGGAGAGGGGAGCAGGGTTGGACGAGGCCAGGAGGGTGGGGCCCTGAAGGGATCGGGCCATTCCATGGAGAATCACCAGAGAGGTGACCCCTGTGCCCCATGTGAGGTCACAGAAGGTGTGTCCACAGCCAGGAGACACTCCTGCCAGTTGGCCTGCCCTCGCAGGCTCCAGACTGCGAGAAGGACTGCGGTGTCCAGGCTCCTGTTGGGGGTCTCATCATGGACGTCAGCACAGAGGACACGAGCCCAGCTTTGCAGGCAGCAAATCAGCTGCCACAAGGACTCTCCGGTTCTCCACTGCTGTGACCCACCTGTCTATTAACCAGTTGTCTACCTGTCTGTGGATCTGTCCAGCTGTCTCGTCTATCACCCACCTACCTATTTCTGTCTCTCTAGCAACATCTCCCTATGTACCTGTCTTTACACCTATCATCTGTCTACCATCTGTCTGTCAGTGTCTGCCATCCATCTATCATCTATTATCTATCCTCTATCTACTATCTATGATCTATGTATCCATCCATCCATCCGTCCTTCCATTTATCAATCCATCTATCCATCCATCCATCCATCCATTTATCTATCAATCTATCCATCCATCCATTTATCTATCAACCCAGCCATCCATCCATTTATCTATCAATCTATCCATCCATCCATCTTCTATCATCTATCCATCTTCTCTTCTCTCCTCTCTCCTCTCTCCCTTGAAGACGTATCTATCTTGGAGCTGTGGTCTCCCCTCCTGGCCATTCTGTGTCTGCGGAACGTGGCAGGACAGGCCCTGCACCCCGGACGCTGGGTAAGGAAGGGTCTCTAGCACTAAAACATGGCAAGTGGTTGCAGCGTCTTCGAGCTCAAGGCGGTGTTTACACCTTGAACATTTCTAATAATTGTTTGAAAGAGCTCAGCGTCCCCCAGCGCCCCTGGAGGAGGACCAAGCCCCACAGCAAGCCTCGCCCACCTGCCTGGGGCCACCTTCAGCCTCCCCTCCACTCTCCAGTGACTTGGGAGGCCTCGGCCCCTGAGCTGCTTGATGGGAGGCCCCGTCTCATAAAGTTACCAGGGAGAGGAAAGCAGCAGGGCAGTGGCCAGACCAGAGGCGGAGGGGCAGGGGTGAATCTGGAGGCAGAATCAGACATGAACAGCGGCTCCTGGGAGATCTGAGGCTGCCGGTTCTCCGGAGGGTCTTCCCTCTGTCTTTCAGAAGACGCTGGCAGGGAGCTGACCCTCAGGGATGTGCTTTTGGCCCCAGCGAGCTCCTATTGTAGCTGGGATAAAAAGATAGGTAGGCAGGTGTCTGTGACGTCACCCAGCCACACAGGGTCCTGGAATAGACCTCAGACAAGTCCTCCCTGGGGCGGAGGCAGGAGCAACGCCCTCCCGCAGAGGTGGGGCAGGCAGGTTGGATGGCGGCTGCAGGGGGCCGGGTGAGGCTCACTGTAGGGCTCAGGCTCCTGGGTGTGGGGACACAGAATTGAAACACTTCTCTGTAAGTCGGGGTGCCCAGCAGGGAGACTAAACAAGTCCATCATCCCACAGAACTGTCCATCTTTTATTTTGAGGTGAGAGCACCTGAGATCGACTCTTAGTAAGAGACCTGGGTCCACAGTGTCATCAAGGCCAGACCTCAAGTCCTCAAGTGCCCGGGTGACTGGCTCCCGGCTGTTCCTTCTGCTCGCCCACTGCTCTGTCTTCCTCTCCATTGTGCACACTGTTGTGTTCTTTTTTTGTTTTGATTTGTTACTGGAGACTGAACTCAGAGGCGCTTAACCACTGAGCCCCATCCCCAGCCCTATTTTGAATTTTGTTTAGAGACAGGGTCTCGCTGAGTTGCTTAGGACTTTGCTGTAGCCGAGGCTGGCTTTGAACTGGCGATCCTCCTGCCTTGGCCTCCCAAGCTGCTGGGATTACAGGCCTGAGCCACCGCACTCAGCTCTGTTCTATTCTTTATCTCTGTGCACTGGACAGTTTTCTAGATCCCACCTGCAGATGGGAGATCTGGTGCTGTCCATGGCTCTGTGTGGGGTTGGGTCCTCTCCTTGGGGCTGGGGCATCCCTTGGGTTTGAAGTGGGTCAC
The DNA here is from genome assembly GCF_052094955.1 of Ictidomys tridecemlineatus. Classification (NCBI taxonomy): domain Eukaryota; kingdom Metazoa; phylum Chordata; class Mammalia; order Rodentia; family Sciuridae; genus Ictidomys; species Ictidomys tridecemlineatus. The sequence continues at coordinate 30,166,524 of NC_135488.1, read as the reverse complement.
CTCTGTGTCCCAGTGGGTGCTGTGGAGCATGGGCTGCAGGGTGCTGGTTCTGGAAGCAGGACACAGGAGCACAGGGCAGTGACTGGCCTGGAGCCTTCCTCCTCCCCCTGGCACACATCCCCTCTCGGCCCTCCGAGGCGGGCCTTGTCCTCAAGCCGACAGATGACAGGGAAGCGGGACTGTGCGCAGGGTCCATGTGGCCCAGTGCCTCCTCCAGGGCCTGAGGTGCCAGAGTTGGCAGGCTAAGTTCTGCACACCCCGCAGGCAGCCAGCAGAGGGGCCCAGCTCCCACCTGGGAGGTGTTTCCTCCTGGAGCCGGGTGCAGCGGTGAAGCCTGTCATCCCAGAAGCCATTATAATTATACACAATAGCAGGATTCCTTATGCCATCTTTGTGTGTGCACATATGTTAACTTGTTCAATCTCACTCTCCAGTATTTTCCCTTGCAGCACGTTATTTATAAAGTAACCCTTCATCCTGTTGCTACTCATGCACCCTTACCTCATCATATCTATACTATTCTTTATGAACATAAAATCTCAAGATCTGCCTTTTTATTCTGTATTATATTAGCAAATATTTTGCAAGTTAAAACAATAGATAGTCATGAATTTCTTTTTGTTTGCTCAAGCAGGTTCAACAACTGTGCAATGAATAATGAGAAGGTAGACTCTAACTGAACTCTTTACTCCTATAGGCCTGAAATATATTCTTTTTTCCCCATTGTGTATTTGGCTTACCTTGATTGTACTTATTTTTCCAAGGGGGTGTCCCAGTGTGTTTTCTATCTACTGATTACTAGTTCCAATGATCGATTTATCTGGTATGATGGATTCCTGTTGGAAGTCTGTCACAGGACAAGAGAATAGAGAGATCACTGTGAATCTTTATATCAACTGACTATTGATTTCACACAAATTACATTAGAATCCTTTTTATTATAGCAGAATTTTAATGCAAAAGTAGAACCATAGCATAGAGTAAGAACACACAGTAATTGGAGGTGCACAGTGGCAAATGGCCGGATAAGCCCTCAATTTTAGGGATATGTATTGTCTATTTCATTTGAACACGGAGAGGATTGATGTTCTGGAAATCAAAATTAAATTATGCAAACATAGTCTGTACATGGAATAAAAAGACTCTGAAAAAGTAACTAGAATTAATTGGAATTCCTAACCAATTTCTTGCACATAAGTCTTGCTTTCGTACTATTTTTTCTTTTGGAAACGGACTAATGTAACCTATTAATCTTAGGTAGAATTGCTTATTTTCTAGGATAGTGAAGTAATTACATAGTTGTTTTTATCAAAGTGTTTTATTTTTGTTCCTACCTGGGGTAGAGTAAACAAACATCTAATTTATGTCAACATTTTACAAAGCTGAGTAAATGACAGTGTCAATACACACTTGAAAGGAATATTTGCTTCCAATTCATTGGGAATAATTGAGGTGACAAAAATCTCTTATCAACAGTCCCTCCCTGAACTACAGCTTGTGATGAAGTAAAAATGTATTACCATACTCTTTCCCCCTCTATCTCCTTGAATTTCACTTTTTAATTTTTTCTTCTAGTAACTGAGTGACATTCAGGCAACACAAAGACTGGCAGAAGTTGGAGAAGAACAAGTCTAAAGTTTTCTCTGTGTTTGGTTGTAACACTGAGTTATAGTTCGAATACTTGGAGCTCCTAGCATTAGACTACTTGATGCAAAAGCTCCATTTCATCCAGCAAATTATCCCAAGCTCAAGGCACAGAGGAGTTGCATAGGTGTGGACCTTCTCTGCCAAAGCAATTTTTAAGGGCCAATCTGAAACCATACAGAGGATTTCCTCTGTTTTATGAGATGGATGTTGAGGAAAGACCTTTTATTTATATAGGAAGTGTCTAACAATAGATGTGGATTCTGCTATTAGGCTTCCTCTTTCTCATTTACTCTAAGATAATTTGAAATTCAAAAAGAAAAGAGCAGAAGTGCAAAAAAGAAAAAAAAGCATGTCTTGAATATGCTATCGATGTAACAATTAACCTTTAGAACAGGGCATCCCTACGTCAGGGCTCTATGCTCAAAGTCTGTTTACAGAAGGAGGCATTAATCAAGACATATGAATCCATTTATAACATCTTTGCACTGTTGCTGACTCCAGAGAGAGCTGGAGAGTGAGATGGCTGATGCCTGACAGCTAATTTAAAGCCAAGGTCTTCACTGCCCAGAGATTTATCAGAGAGCCAAGCAGCCAGGATCTTTTATGACTTGCACCTTCTCCCTTTTCAGAGGTAGTAAGTGGAAAAGACAGAAAAAGAAGGTGTCGTCTATTGCAGCTGGGTAAAATCACATAAACACCATGCCCTGGGCTTTCATTATAACACCCCCTTCTTAGCTAATTACTGTCAGCATTAAATTACAGAGTTAGAGGCCCCACTCAATACCAATTCATTCATGTTAGGTCACAGTTTGGCAGAAAACCAGTAGGGAAAGGCCAAACCTTTATCCACTAAGCCTTTTATTTCTGACTAAACAAAAGTCTTGACAAGTCGTACAATTTGCATCAAGCAGGGCTACACTAAAGGCTGATTAATAGATTTCATAAAAAATAAAGATTTTCCATAGCCTCCAGTCTCTTTGACAGGACTTATCATTTTGTATATCAAAGGAGTCAGCAGGTTGTAGATTATTTTCTTCTCGGTTGAAGCATTGTATTTTGCAATATTATCAACCTTACAAACAATGAGCAACATGATTTTTAAAGACAGATCTGAGAGGTTGTCTTCCAATGCTGTCCTGGAGAGGTAAAATTTTTAGTGGCATTGACTTTTTACAATATGTGGATTGGACAGATATTATTGCCCTAATGGTTTGAAATTCCACTGTTACATACAGGTGGTCAGAACAAAATGTGCCTTTAAGACATGCAGAAAAGTTATAATCTGCTTATATATTTTCTGGGGTAAAAGATATATAAAATTACTAATCTTCCAGGTGTTTGATTTTCTTTTTTACTATTTAACTGCCGTTCTTCTGTTTATTTAGAAAAAAAACTAAATGTACTTACAATATAGTATATATGGTTGGCAGTTTTATATAGTTTCTGTACACTGATTTTCTGATTGTTTAGAAGATTGAAATGAGAAATTCAAAATCAAAATATCTCAAAGTTATGCAGAGATTGAGTGACAATATTGCTCTGTAAGAATGGATTTCTTCTGATCTGCTGTGCTTGGGTTTTAGGACATAAAGAATATGATTCTGGTTGAAACACTTTTTGTTTTGAGTGAAGACTTATTGAATTACACAGTTATGCCAGAGCCCATACTGAGTATCTTCTCAAAGATAATCCCATTCATTTAATTCTTATAAGAACAATGTGAGTTAGAGATGATCCCATCTCCATTTAAGAGCTAGGAGAAGTTAAATATCTTGCTGAAGGCTACTTGCTGTTAAGAGTCTTGAAGCTCAAGTGTTCTGTCTTGGAGGCCACTGACTTTTCTACTAAATATTATCCCTCCTGCACACTGGAATTTTTAGGAATGGAAAATTAGTTTTCTGATGGGCTCATGATTGCTATTATTACTCATCAATATTTACATGCAGCCCTCACCAGCAAAGTTTCTGGAAAAAAAATAGTTTGTTTTTTTAATTGCCCAACCAAGAATTTTTCTTCATTTCATGGATTGCTTTGATAATATTTACATTTGTACACAACCAGAACAAACAAAGCTCTCAGGGTTTTGCTCTAATCTGCCTTTTGTCTTTTCTCCCATCTGGACTGCAAGAATTAATAAATTCTCATGACAAGGTCTTAACACAGTGGAAATAGCTAATTTCTAGGATCACACTGAAGCAGGAAGGTATGGAAATGTAGTAGTTGGTAAAGATCCATTTAGGATGTTAGATCCCTGAGACTTTCAGGGATTGGGGAATGGCAGTTACATTTACAGTACAAACATTATACATCAGTTTCTGCCCCTCCTCTTTCAGGGCCCAGTGGGAATAACCTTTCAGTTAAGATGGATTCTATAATTGCAAAGAGGTTGCTAATAAGACATCTATTTGACAGATACATTTTGTGCCTATACTTTTTTCCCAAGACTACATCAGAATGAGGTGGCCTTTGAAGTGTTTTTGAAGTGCCTGGTATTATGCTGAATGCTGGGGAGGGGTGAATAATGAATAGGACATGTGCCCTCTGACTTCAAAGAAATGAAGGTGCAGATGTTTATCACGATACATACAATAATAAAAATAATCACACAGTATAGAGTAGAGGTAAACTGAAGATGTTAGAATTCTGAGAATGAGGGCTAAGGAAGGCTTTTGCAGAGGTTAGCTTTAAAAAATGAAAAAGGATTTGCTAAGCAGAGGTTGAAACTTCAGGTTCAAATATAGCCAAGAGGATGTGAAACAGGCCAACATATCATGAAAATGGAGGTCAAAGAGAGAGATAGGAAGACAGACTCTAGGCCGTGAACAGACTTGTGAGCATGGAGATCTGAAAGCTTTAAGGTCACTGAGAGACACTGAAGAGCTTTAGTGTGGGCTTTCACCATGATCAACACATGATCAGATTCTTGGTTGGTAAGAACATTCAGCAACAAGGGACAGATTTCAGAGGAGTAAAACTAGATGCATGGAAACTAGTTAGGACCTCCTGTTAAATTATCTTTAAGCACACAGACATAGTAAAGAAGCACTAGCACTCTTAAAAGATTTCTAAATTTGGTGGTGGGCTGCTGTTCTATTGTAAAACTTTTAAGCGCTTAAAATGATCAACCCAGATCTTCAGCTGGATGTATGAGAGAAAAGAGACCCTGAGATGGAAATCTGTATATAAGAGGTGTGTTGGAAGTGCCCTCAGAATCACTACCTGCAGGACAGGGAAGAAAGCAGGACGGGGCAGAAGGAGTTGAGCTATGACCCAGTCACAACATGGGCTCAGCCAGCCTGTGGGGTGCCCATGAACTGGAAGGCTGGAGAACTGGGTCATTGGATACAGCCTGCCTCCAGGGAGGGGAGAGACTCCTGGGCTGCGGGTGATTCCTGGACTGGGTCTCAGTTTCAAGCCATCAGTGGCAACAGGCTGGCAGCTGGGGAATGAGTGCCTCTGTTGGGTGCTTAGGGGCAGCAAGGCATCCATTACACGAGAAGATGTTAAAATCCTCCCGAGAACATTCTTATAGAGTAACCATGCTCAAGAGCCCTCTTAGGCCTTTGCACTTGCTCTCTTCAGCCTGGAATATTCTTTTCCCTGCCCTTTTAGTGCCTGGTTCTTGACACTTGGTTTTCACTTCTCCAGAGAGAAGGTTTTCCCAATTACTTTGTGTAATCAGCTCTCACCCCCAACAGCCTCTGTCCAGGACATCACCTTGTTTTATTTTCTTTATAAACATCCACAGATAATGAGGAGTCTCCATCCCTGAAAATGTATGCTCCGGGGATCTTTTCTATCTCACTCACTGCTGTATTCCCTATACTCAGAACAGTTGCTGGTCACATAGTAGGTGCTCAATCAATATTTGATAATTAATATTTGAATTAATAAAAATTAAATGTAAGAGAATGGGTGTTAGGAGAGTTAAAATTTCTCAAATACCCTGAAGGAATTTTTATCTTTTGCACTTGACATTGGTGAAAATCAAGTGCAGAAAGACAGTTTGTATGTCATCACTCTTCTACAGTGTTCAGTCACCCACAGAGAGCTACTGGAGACCAGCTCTTGATCATGTAAGACGGATAGGCCTCTGGCGAGAGCTGAGCCTAAGATCTCATATTGAGCATCTACATATATATTTTTGCCTCTGGGAAGTTTGAGGGCTTATTACTGTTCTAAAAAAAAAACCTGTCTTAGCAGAACATAAATTATCTATTAAAGAGAATTTTGTAATTTTAACAGAAAAAAACATCATGAGTGGAATTTGTGTGGAACGGACAAGATACTCCTCCATAATCACCTAAACCATTTTCTTTCAAATAGAAACAAACTAAAAAAATGTAGTAAGTTTCATGGCAAAAAAGGCACTTAGCACAGCTTGAAGAATCAAATTATTCTAGAAACAATGCTGCTGTACTTGGCTTTAATCTGAATGTGAGTTAGCTCTTAGACCAGATTTAGAGTGTAGCTTCATGACAACTACTGTCTTTGCAAGCGCCTGCAAATAGCAGGGCGTGGGACTCTTTCCTCTGGCCTTCCCCTGCCTGCTTTGTCAGTGTTGAACTTGATGTAGAGATTCCAGTTCAGAAAGCACTCCTGTTTATTCAAGAATAGAAGAAATATCTGGAAATCATTTATTCAAGCCCTTATCACTAGCCAGAGATTAATGGTTTTATTCTTACTCATATTTCAATGTTTAGATTCTTTTAGTACAATGTTTGGTCCTCGGATTCAATTAAGCAAGTCCAGAGAACAGATAGAAAAGCATTGGGTACTTATTAAAGGCACTGAGGATGGAAAGGCAGAGCTCCCTTATCTTCAGCTAATGGAGAGGGAGAGTGAAGAACCATAGAATACGATCTGGGCCAATGTATGTGCAGATTTAGCTTAGCTAAAGGAAGCTCCACTTAACGACAGAACAGTTCAAGGCAGAAATAGATGTTACAGGTTGCGGTGAACGCCCGGTTGTCACAGGTGTTCACATAAAGCATGGGCAGCCCTTTCTTTTTTTTTTTTTTCTGTGTAAATTTTTTTAAAAAATTTTTATTGTTGGTTGTTCAAAACATTACATAGTTCTTGATATATCATATTTCATATTTTGATTCAAGTGGGTAATGAACCCCCATTTTTACCCCGTATACAGATTGCAGAATCACATCGGTTACACATCCACAGATTTACATATTGCCATACTAGTGTCTGTTGTATTCTGCTGCCTTTCCTATCCTCTACTATCCCCCCTCCCCTCCCCTCCCCTCCCCTCTTCTCTCTCTACCCCATCTACTGTAATTCATTTCTCCCACTTGTTTTTTTTCCTTTCCCCTCGCTTCCTCTTGTATGTAATTTTGTATAACCCTGAGGGTCTCCTTCCATTTCCATGCAGTTTCCCTTCTCTCTCCCTTTCCCTCCCACCTCTCATCCCTGTTTAATGTTAATCTTCTTCTCATGCTCTTCCTCCCTACTCTGTTCTTAGTTACTCTCCTTATATCAAAGAAGACATTTGGCATTTGTTTTTAGGGATTGGCTAGCTTCACTTAGCATAATCTGCTCTAATGCCATCCATTTCCCTGCAAATTTCTATGATTTTTGTCATTTTTTTAATGCAGAGTAAAACTCCATTGTGTATACATGCTACATTTTTTTAATCCATTTGTCTATTGAAAGGCATCTAGGTTGGTTCTACAGTCTTGCTATTGTGAATTGTGCTGCTATGAACATCGATGTAGCAGTGTCCCTGTAGTATGCTTTTTTGGGGACTTTAGGGAATAGACCGAGAAGGGGAATAGCTGGGTCAAATGGTGGTTCCATTCCCAGCTTTCCAAGAAATCTCCATACTGCTTTCCAAATTGGCCGCACCAATTTACAGTCCCACCAGCAAAGTACAAGTGTACCCTTTTCCCCACATCCTCGCCAGCACTTGTTGTTGCTTGACTTCATAATGGCTGCCAGTCTTACTGGAGTGAGATGGTATCTTAGGGTGGTTTTGATTTGCATTTCTCTGACTGCTAGAGATGGTGAGCATTTTTTCATGTACTTGTTGATTGATTGTATGTCCTCCTCTGAGAAGTGTCTGTTCAGGTCCTTGGCCCATTTGTTGATTGGGTTATTTGTTTTCTTATTGTTTAACTTTTTGATTTCTTTGTATACTCTGGATATTAGGGCTCTATCTGAAGTGTGAGGAGTAAAGATTTGTTCCCAGGATGTAGGCTCCCTATTTACCTCTCTTATTGTTTCTTTTGCTGAGAAAAAAACTTTTTAGTTTAAGTAAGTCCCATTTGTTGATTCTTGTTATTAACTCTTGTGCTATGGGTGTCCTATTGAGGAATTTGGAGCCTGACCCCACAGTATGTAAATCATAGCCAACTTTTTCTTCTATCAGACACCGTGTCTCTGATTTGATATCAAGCTCCTTGATCCATTTTGAGTTAACTTTTGTGCATGGCGAGAGAAAGGGATTCAGTTTCATTATGTTGCATATGGATTTCCAGTTTTCCCAGCACCATTTGTTGAAGATGCTATCCTTCCTCCATTGCATGCTTTTAGCCCCTTTATCAAATATAAGTTAGTTTTCATATTGTGAATTGGTTTCTGTGTCCTCTACTCTGTACCATTGGTCCACCTGCCTGTTTTGGTACCAGTACCATGCTGTTTTTGTTACTATTGCTCTGTAGTATAGTTTGAAGTCTGGTATCGCTATACCACCTGATTCACACTTCCTGCTTAGAGTTGTTTTTGCTATTCTGGGTCTTTTATTTTTCCATATGAATTTCATGATTGCTTTATCTATTTCTACAAGAAATGCTGTTGGGATTTTGATTGGCATTGCATTAAACCTGTAGAGAACTTTTGGTAATATCGCCATTTTGATGATGTTAATTCTGCCTATCCATGAACAGAGTATATTTTTCCATCTTCTAAGATCTTCTTCTATTTCTCTCTTTAGGGTTCTGTAGTTTTCATTGTATAAGTCTTTCACCTCTTTTGTTAGGTTGATTCCCAAGTATTTTATTATTTTTGAGGATATTGTGAATGGAGTGGTTGTTCTCATTTCCATTTCAGAGGATTTGTTGCTGGGCAGCCCTTTCAAAGGAGGTCCTAGAAGGGATACAAGAAGCAGAAGCAATGTGATCTTCAAGGTTCTTTGCAACCTTAATGTCCTAAAGTACAGAATGGCTCCATGGTTTTGTGTCACGGGATAGCTGTTCATTGCCATTGATGCCATACCTTTAGAATTATAGTTGTTACTCCCTTTAAATCCAACCTTTCCTTTGGACTTCCCATCCAACCAGTCACTTCAATCTGAAACTTCTGAGTCATTTTGACATTAGTCTCTCTTTTCTCAGCTACATTTTTCTCCTGTTGATTTTTAAAATGAAAATATTATAGCCCTTTTATTCAGCCTTTATTTTTATCAAAGTTCTGTGTTCACACAGTTTAACAGCCAAATGGTTTTACAGGGTTAGTAAACAGAAGTCTCCTCTACCTTCCATTTCCTCCTCACTAAGGGTAACTACTTAAGCTCTTTTGATGGCTTTTTTTAGTATATTTCACCCTATTTCTTCTTTCCTTCCTCCCCTCCCCTCCCCTCCTTCACTCCCCTCCCCTCATCCCCTCCCCTCCTCTCCTCCCCTTCTCTCCTCCCCTTCCTTCCTCCCCTTGCCTCTCCTTTCCCTCCCTTCTTTCCTTTATTCCTTCCTTCCCTTCTTTTGGAACCGGGAATTGATCCTAGGTGTATTCTACCACTCAACTATATCCACATCCCTTTTTGTTTTGATATGGGTCTCAGGAAGCTGCTGAGGCTGGCCTTGAACTTGCAATCCTCTTACCTCAGTCTTCTGAGTTGCTGTGATTACTATGATTACAAAGGCTTGCACCACAGTGCCCAGCATGGCACCATATTTCTAAAGAGTAATTTCATAATTCTAGCTCTTGATTTTTTAGACTTAGATATGATATATTGCCTTCCTAGCAGCAGGTTTATTCTCTTTCATCACTTTGCCCAACTCCTTATTCATCTTTCTCCCCATTATGCTAAGATTAAAGCTTTATTCAGTCCTGTTATTATGACAATTCACAGTTGAGGTGTGTACTCTGCTCTTTCCTTCCAACTTTTTATTTTTCTAGATTTAATAATTGTGTTTTTTTTTGTTTGTGCATACATTTTATTTATTTTCCATAGACATATTTATCATTAGTTCAACCCTAAACTCTTCTACTTCCTCCAAGTCCTTTGCAATTTATTTAGATGAATCAGCTAGTTAATTTCACCATCTTGAAGAAACACTCTCTTAGAATCTTTTGGCTGGTTCTGACCTGCAGTGGTCCAGACTAGTTTAATAAAATTTAGCTGCTGTACCATTGACATGCTGGAATTTCTTATGATTTCTCTGATGATACCCTTTTCCTCCTGTTCAGAGCCCTATTTTTCTGTCATTTCTATCTTTTTATTTCTTGGTTGACTCCTTCATTTTGGTGGAATCACTCACTTCCAGAGAAGTGTACTTGAATATAAATGTTTCTAAATTTACTTTAAGACCTTGAAAAGAAAACATTTCTGTTTTACCCTTGTTCTTGATTCATAATTTTTGGCTGATGATACAATCTTAGAATTACTTTTCTCCCCCAGAATTTTTAATGCAGAGCTTTCTTCTGTCCATAGTTGATATTAGGAAACTTAAAGTCATTGTGATTCCCTAAACTTTGTAGGTGAACCATGTCTCCTCCCTCTGTAGGAATTTGTAATATATTTTTTATTTTATCTCACTGTTCTGAAATTTCAAAATATTCATTTTTACCCCTGGTGCTGACCTTTAATAATCAAGGAAACCATGTCTTTCAGCGTTGGGCTATTTTCTTGAATTATTTCTTTAGTTATTTCCTCTCCTTCATTTTCTCTGGTTTGTTAGAAACTCCACTACTCAGCTTACGGGTCTTCTGGGCTGGATCTCAGTGTTTCTGTCTAAAAATATTTGTCATTACATTGGCATTTTGCTCTGTTCTGGGAAATTTATTCATGGTTATTTTCCAAATAACTGTCTATTCTATTTTAAATTTCTAGTACTAGATTTTAACTGAGTTTTATTTTGCTTCACTTTGTCTTGATAATATTCTATTATTGTTTCATAGATATGATATCTCTTTTTTATTTTTCTGAGTTTATTTACATTAGTTTTTAATCCTTTGCTCTCTGAAGAGTATATTTCCTTTGAGTTACTTTTTAAATTGATTAGTTAAATTTTGGTGTCTGACATTAATGCTAGAAATTTTCTCATGTATCTAATGATCCTCATATATAATAGAAGGAAATTAGACTTGCAAATGTGAGTGGATGATTGGTGACTGTCCCTAATGGGACACACCATAGAATGATCTTACTGGGTCTTCCCATTGAAGGACTCCAGAATACAGAGTCTTTAAGTCTTTCTGTTTAGGCTGGTCAAATTAGCCAGAAAAAGAGTGTTTTCATATCCTGTCTAGGGAACATATGTTTGTTTCTAGAATTCAGGGAGTCAAATTAAAAGAGATGGGAGTCTTAGCATTGGACATGTAAACATTAACTTCATACCCTTATTTTCAAGAATTCTACTTGTAGGGAAGGGGATTTAACCCTCCAGAGGTCTCTCACATGTCACTGCTCACAAATACATTCTCAGTTCCCAAGTGTATTTATGCATTTTCCAAGTGTCTACATGCATGTATTCATGTATTTCAGTTTTTCTGTGCTCTTCTTCTGGTCATGTGAGCTTCCAGACTCAAAGTGACAGCAAGTTAGACCCCCCCATCCATATCTCTGACTCTAATCCCCCTGGTTACTGTCTTCTCTGTGCCTATTTTACTCACATTCTGCTAGATATATGGTAGGCCACATATTAGGTGCTTTCCAGGACAGTATAGAAATACATGCTATGACCCCCCCCCAGGCCCCCACAGCAGCAGGCTGCACTGTGGGCTTCTTACAATGGATCCTCCTGAACTCTCCATGTGCCAGATGAGAAACCCAAAGCATTCTCCAAATACCAGTTTGCTGTGCAGCTTCTGGATCAGTTAAGTTCAGGCTTCTTTTCTGTTCTGCAGGTTTTTCTGTGCCAGATTGGTCTGTTTTCATCTCTATATGTTATCCCTCCCTTCTCTGGTAAGTCAGTGCTTCTGCCATTGCTACAAACTACTTGGCTTCAAGTGGGTACTTTTTTTTTTTTGGTCCTTTTTTCAATATACCTAAATTTCTCATCTCTAAGAGACTCTGAGTGTCTGATTTTGAATTTTAGTGAATCCCCTCTTTAACCCACTTAGCTGAGAAACAGTACTCTCACTACTCTAATCCTGAGCCACAGAGCAACTGGAAATGCAGCCTTCCCCAAAGCAGCCATCTTGAATCTCATCTTTGCTTCTGTGTTTTCTCAAGAAGACCAAGTGGGATATCAATTGTAAAACTATTTGAGAAAAAGATCTCTCAAAAGGAATTTCCTTCATCATTATCATTAGTCTTATTTTTTCTTTTTGCCCTCACTTTAGTTTCCTGCCATCCCTCTTATTTCACAAAAGGAGAACTAGGCAAGATGAATTAACAAAGGACCCAATCAGTGCCAAAAATAATGAGATAGACTTGTTTTTGCTACACGCCCACCACCATGGGATGTCTGCTGGACCACTTCCAGATGCTATTCCATATGTGTTTATATGTTTGTGAAAACTTACTTCTTATTTAGCATATTGCTCAATATTTATCTTAACTGAACCTTAATCAGTCTTTAAATATGAGAAATTACTTAATAAATGTCAAGATTAATTACTTCTCAAAAGCACTGATTCACTATGAAGGCCTCTGTAAATTGAAATAAAACAAATGCCATAAGGTGTTCTGGAATATCAACAAAAGGTCTTTCTGGTTCCTAAGTTTCAAATACACTAAGATCCTTTTATCATCTATCCAGTAGGAAGAATTGTGAAATACCTACGGATGCTTTCTTAGGTGATTATAAAGGGCTTTTATTTCTGTATTTTGTGGAGTAAATCAACTACTTGGGATATATCAACAATGAAAAACAGTCATTTTCTTGTTGCTCTCTCTTACGGGCTCACATTATACCTCTTCTAGCAGGAAGAAAAAATATTATATCCCAATCTATTTGAGTCATTTGAAGTTCAATTTCACCTCTGAAGTGCATATAAATTGTCTCTAATGAAACTCTAGGAGCAGTCATATAGACGGAAAAGGCCAAATAATTTGGAATCAAATTTTTCAAGTAACATTTCACAAAAATGATACATTTCCTTTTTCCATTTTTCATCATACTCATAATTCAAAACTGAGTCTAAATGTCAGATCCTGTGTCCTGATCCCTCTCTCTCTTTGCCTGACAGAATTAGGCTCTCTGCTCTGGGCTCCAACAGCCCCTTTTACTTTCCTCTACAATAGAACTTACAACATGATATTGTAAGTTTTGGGTTTCCTAGAGGGAAATAATTTTCTATTACTCATCTTTGAATCCCCTATGCCCGTCAGGGTTCTTAGCCCATAGCAAGAGCTCAGCATGTTTGTTGAATGAATAATGCAAATCCCCCCATAGCACATGTATTCATTTCCTGCTAGAAAAGTTCATGTTCAAATGTGTATTAGCTAGTTTCTGTAACAAATAAACTCCAAAATTTCAGAGGCTTACCCAAACAGAATTTTACTTTTTATTCCTATAACAGCAAGGTTGTTATTATCGATCAGTAGGTGGGTAGCTTTTAAGGACTCAAACTCCTTTCTTACAGCTGTGCCTTTCTCCAGGGCTTAAGTCGGAGTCCTAAATTTTTGTTGGCCTACATCTTTGTGATTAGAAATTGCTGGACATACTCTTTTATAATGCAGTGCTTGCTGCCTTTGGCAAGCCACTTACCTCTCGGTACTATATCCACCTAATGTCTAATGGAGAGCCCCCTATATACAAGACAATGTTCTAAGCACTTAGGGCACAATAGTGAACAAATTCTGGGCCTTTGTGGAACTTGCACTTTATTGGAGGTAGACCACAAATAAAAAGATGAATACATGAAATTGTGTAGTGTGTTAGAAGGCAATAAAAAATTTTTAAAAGTTACAGCAAAGGTATAGGAGATCAAGAGTGTATAGCAGGGCTTATTGCAAGCTTATCTTATTAGAATTCAAAAGATAGCTGTTTTGAAGTCATATGAAACGAAGTATTGTGAAATTGTTGCCAACTATGACCAGTGTACAAATGTGTGCCTCCTACACAGAGAGCTCACTGTCTATTCTTTACCAGTCCTTTTTATAGCTTCTGTTCACTGGACCAGGGTGGCACATTGATGTAGAGTCCAGACCCCAGACACCAAAGCTATCTTTTTTCCAATCCCAGTTTCCTTCAGTCTGCTCCCTCTTTCTCCTGGCTTTACACATGGAAACAAGTATGTGTGTGTGTGTGTGTGTGTGTGTGTGTGTGTGTGTGTGTGTGTGGTGGGGGTGCTGGGGATTGAACCCAAGACTAGCACTCTACCAATGAACTGCATAGCAGCTCCATGAAAACACTTTCCCCCCTCTGTTTGACTTTCAATAATTATTAAATTTCTAATCTGTCAAGTAATGAGCATAGGTTCCCCCACACAGCCGGACCCTCCGTCCTTTTGCCAGAGTGATGGTTTAGGCTATTTCTTTCTGTACCTGCTGCCATCTCCCCCTCTAGGATCCCTCTGTCTGTCTGTTTCCCTGGGTATGCTCCGAGGTGCCTTCCTAGGTTTCTCAGCTTTCCCTCTTTTCACTACCCACAGGAGCTCACTGTTGACTTTCCTGCCCCTACCCTGGCCATGCGGGGCAGTGACATCTTGCTTTGGGTGTGGCTCATTCCATTCCTTTCATTGGAGGTGCCTCCTTCTAATCTTTTTTCATTGAAGCCTTGGTTCAAAAGACACTTATATGGAGACTCAGTGACAAACCTTATCTCAATCACATCACCCTGCTTTCTCTCTTTAGTTCTTAGGTAGAGAGTGACAGTCATGTATTGCTTCACAATGGGGATATGTTCTGAGAAATGTGAACCTCACAGAGTGCACTTAAGCAGACTAGGATGGCTCCAACGTCACTATGCAATAGGATGTTAAGGGGCCACTTTGGTGTGTATGTATGGTCTACTGTCAACCAAACACAGTCATGGTTATGTGCTGCCCTATGTATGTTCATGTATTGCTTCGTGGCTATTGTAGCTGCTCCTTTAACTTTCTTTAAAGAACACTGAATCCTGATTGTTTCTGTTCCCACCCCCAATTCAGGTTTTAAACACACTGTTCCCTGGAGGCTCTTTACAGCTCCAGTCCAGGAGCATGCTGGTCTCTTGGACTCCAGGATGATTCTCAGTTTATTCCCTGCCCTGTATCTTACTTTGGTAGACGGTACCTAGCCTCTAGGGCTTGCTCATCCTGTAAGGCCCACCCATGTCTCATTCGTCCCATCCTGAAGCCTTCTCTGACTTATAAAAGAGCTATTTGAACTCAGGAGTCAAAGAATTATTTGTTCACTTTTTCCCACCGATTTTTTCTTTTTCTTTAAGCTCCTTCTTAGAATTGCAAATGTGTATGCACACACACACACACACACACACACACACACACACACACCTCACCTAATTACATATTGCTGTGTATTGTTTATTAGTATTTTAGCCATTGCATTTACTTCTCAATTAATTAATAAACTTTTTGAATTATGGTACTTCTGCATCCCCCAAAGGATTGTGTGTGAAAGGCTTGGTCCCCAGCTTTTTGCTATTGGGAGTTGGTAGAACCTTTAGGAGGTGGGTGAGTGGGAGATCTTTTTTTTTTTTTTTTTTTTTTTAAAGAGTGAGAGAGAATGAGAGAGAGGGAGAGAGATAGAGAGAATTTTAATATTTATTTTTGGCGGACACAACATCTTTGTCTGTATGTGGTGCTGAGGATCGAACCCGGGCAGCACGCATGCCAGGCGAGCGCGCTACGGCTGGAGCCACATCCCCAGCCCAGCAGGAGATCTTTAGGTCATTGGAGTTGTTCCTTTGAAGGGGATTCTAAGAGCTAGTCTTTTTTATTGTACTTCGTGGCCATCAGGTGAACAGTTTTGTCTCACCACACACTTCCTCTGTGATATGCTGCCTTGCCACTGGCCCAAGCCATGGAACCAATAGATCAGGGACTGAAATCTCAAAAACTGTGAATGAAAATAAGTCTTTTCTATGTATAAGCTGATTTATTTCAAGTGTTTGTTACAGTGATGAAAGAATGATTAATACATCATCAAAGAGAGTTGTTCAGTAAGAAGGGAGTACTGTTGACATGGGAGAGATATTATAATTCCAGAAATGAAGCATTTCTGGAGATGGTCAGAGTCACAGCTCAAGTGAAAGGTCTTTCTTGAGAGCAGTGTGGATAGTAGAGAGCTTACCCTGCCCCTCCTGTTTTCTCTTTTTGAATATTTCTCCAGACTCAAATGCTTTAGATTTGTGTGCTTACTTGGTCTTGAAGGACTTCATTATGTTGAAACTCACACTGTGTTCTCATTTTGGTGATTAAAAAGATAATGAGAAACTATAATATATACAATGTTCACCTGGATTAGTCCTATTCTTTGGCTCTCATTTTATCACTTTCTCCAGAGCCCACCCTTGACCTGTCTATGTTCTAATATTTGCTACTATAGAACATGTGCTTCTTCCATTGTGGCACACACCAAGTTTTGTTTTTCAACAAATTTTCTTGTCTTCTCATGAACCAAGAACTTGATGGGGACAGTAACCACTATATTAAAATGAGCACAATACCAGCACAGCTTGGCTTCTAGGAAGAGTTGCATATAGACATGCCTGGCATGCCGTGAGAATTTAATACATACATTTGTTGAAAGAATCAATAAGTGAGATTGTACATGAGAGAAAGTATTCACATTTAAATTAAATACCTGTTAGAGGTCTCTAGTAAGATTCCAGGAAATCGTTTTCTAACTCAATGAGAAGTAGGAATTTATTTAGAGAGGAGTCTTTAATGACATCCAGCCAGGCATCCATTTCTCTCCTTACATTGTCACACAAGATCTAAATTAGATTATGGCTGAGAAAAATAATTGCATTATATTCAAGTGAATTTAGCGACACAAATTATTTGTTAATAAAGTTCTTTACACAAATGTTATAGATACCAATTTTTGTGAATGTGTGTGATGTTCAGGGACTGTTTTATCACTTTTGAGAAGGATTTTATTAGAGCTATTATCAGCTTCCGTATGTCCAAATCAATGAGAAATCCAATATCAATCATTTTTGGAGGCATCGGCCTTGTTTTGCACAGTCATGGTGTGGATTTTTTTTGTACCATTCTGAAAGGGGCCTGCAGTCTTGCAATTCTTATGAAGAGGAAATTCCTGGTCCTCGGCCAGGGTTATTTAACATTGGTCATTTCTTATGGTCACATGGTGCTGTGCCTTGGCACTGGGCCCATTCATGGACCCCACATCATGATCCACATCTCCAGATCCCAGTCCTTGACCAGGTTGTGTGGAGACCCCACATGACAGCACTTCACGTAGATTCCCCAGATTGGGAACCTGGTATCCCAACATGTACCTTTTATGGGCCTGCTATCTCTAAGGTCCTGTTCCAAGTCACTGCAGGATCTTCAAGCTTTGTCCTAATTCTGGGTTATCCAATAGAACCATTCCTTCTTGTCCCCTTTTAGTCTTCTCAGTACAGAGCAACCTATCCTATCCCTTCTTTCAATAATAAGACCTGAGGAAGCATAAGATAGATCAGAGCGCCTGGCCTCAGACCCATTTGCAGATGAGCCTTTCTTTCTTTCTTGTGCTCAAAAGGCCCTTACTTAAGGAACAAAGAAGCTCAATTCCTTCCTTTTGGCTGAATCTACAGCAAGAGGAAACAGAAAAAGCACAAATTAATTTCCCAGCTGGTGACCCAGTTAAATCATGTTCTCAATAAATCACATACTAAACACTCAATCCATGTTTACTGAATGCGCTGGATTCTAACATGCTGCAAGAAACCCCTTTTACCATAAAGATAACATTTTAAATGAGCCCTTTGCATGAATATTTCTGCTGGAGGGCTTAAAACTTTGTGTTTTGGAAAGTAAAACTAAACATTCGCTTCACAGTTTTGAACATCCCTAATTTGAAATACTTTCTGTGTGAAACTGACCTATTACTCTTTGTCTGCCTAAAGATT
Organism: Ictidomys tridecemlineatus; assembly: GCF_052094955.1. NCBI lineage: Eukaryota > Metazoa > Chordata > Mammalia > Rodentia > Sciuridae > Ictidomys > Ictidomys tridecemlineatus. The sequence goes on along the minus strand of NC_135488.1, from coordinate 30,148,675 downwards.
ACTAAACTATTGTAGGATCCAGCTATTGATAGTTTATTTTCTATAGGTTTTAAGAGGGATTATTTATGGTAGCCTCCTGCAATCTACACTTACAGTGAGATTTTGGGTTTTGTGGGCATTGTGTTTACAGATAAAGAATGATCAAATTCCTGCATCTCCCTTTGTTCCTCCTTGGTGTTTACTGTCAAGAGCCTATGCTTCCCTGCTCACAGTATCACCTGATAGGTCTGGTCTCTGTTGGACTTCTATTATTTTCCTTGATTTGGGGGATTAGAATGAATGACCAGAAACACATTCTGTCTCCTCAGATACAAGCCTATTAAGGCTGCTGGAAAATGAGCACAATTAGGATCAGCTCATTAGCCACAATGGTTTTCAATGCATCACACCAAGCATGTAAACCTAAGTGGTCAAAAGCATTGTCTGCTAGCCTGCATCTGCACAATCACCTTTCCATATGGTTTCTCTGAAAAATTCCACACTCTTCATAACCGAAGCAGGGGAAATAGAACCTCTTAATGAACAATTGCAATTAGTACACGGGCTCATTGGAAAATAACTATTGTGATAAACTTGTGTAGGTCTTAAAGTATTTATCTGTAATCCTTTTTTTAAAAAATTTTATTTTTCTTTAAGTCTTATAGCACCTTTTCTAAGAGTCCTGGGTATTTTGAAAAGAAGCCACAGTCCAGGTTCAATGCAGATTTGAGCCGGAAAGATGTATCATGACCTTGCCCATGATAGCTGAAGAGGCATCAGGGAGACCATTTTACAGATAATGGTGTGTTAGGTTAAATCAGTTGTTCCACATGGTGGTTGAAAATCCCCAGGGAGCTTTTAAAATTACCAATTCCCAGGTACTACTCCAAATCAATGAAATTGGATGTTTTGGGATGGGATCTGGCACTGGTATTATTTAATAGCTTCTCCAGGTGATTTTACTGTGCAGCCAGCATGGAGAACCATTGAACTGGATGATCCATAAATGTTCATGCCGCTTTCACAGTCTATGAATTATTTCAGGGTGTTTTCCTTGGAAGGAACTTTCTATTATAACACAGTCTTATTCAAATTGTTGGTGATCTTTTCCTTGTCCAATTCACAATTGAAACATTAGTTAAGAAATTTGAAGAAATAAAACCGTAATTTTGCCCTTTTGTGATCTCAGACAATCTATAGCTAGAAAGTGTGTGTGGGGGGGTCATTTTTCTGATAGTTAAGCTGTCAGTCCATATTGCAAATGAGGGAGGCAGCACAATTATTTGACTAGGACATTTGTGACCCAAAGGCCTGGCAAAGTCCCTCAGGGGTTTTTCCTGTCTCAGTATCAAGATCAGGTCTCATGTGTATTCTGAAAACTGTGGAATCAAAGGGGTTATTTAACTTGTCGGTTAGAAAACCTTGGAGAGGAATTTCAAATGTGAAGGGTGCTAGGTGGTGCTAATGAGCAGCTGGGTTGAAAAACATTGATCAAAATGATCTAATGTAAATCTTTGTAGAATGTAAAATCTGATTTAGACATCTCTAGTTAATTACCATATGTACAGCGTAGTACAATCTGTGCAGTTTAGGCAAGTTAATTATCTTCTCTAAGCCAAAGTTCTGATCTGTAACATAGAGCTAATAATAGTACCTTTTAATTGAATTATTGTGACACTTGGCTGAGTTATCGAGGTTAACATGGTCATCACTTGAAAATGTTACCTATTATTAAACATATTATTAAAAGTACCACTTCTGCTATTTTTGTTGTTATTGACTTCTGGCCAATGATGGCTCCAGGCAAATCTCCAGTCATAAACTTATCCCTCTCTTGTCATTCCTCAGTGGTGTTTCTGGCCTGGTCTCTGGGGTCTATGGGTTGTGGGGAAGCTGGGGGCTAAGAAGCACTGCTGTGCGGGGACCTTCAGCTTTTCTTTGCTTCTGCATTATTCAGCTCTATGCTCCCCGAAGCTATCTGCCCCTTGGATGAATCACAAGTGTCTTGACTCTCCTGGAGATCTCAAAGTTCTTCATGTATCTATTCATTCATTTGTTTGCTCATTCACAAATTCATTAAATTATTCCCTCATTCAAAGCAATACTTAGGAATTATATATGCTGAAAAGTTTCTTTCCTGAGGCAGAAATAATTTGTATTCGAGCATATAAACACACCTGCTTCATTCTCTGCTGCTTTGAGAGAAAGCATGTTTCTAAAAGTAAGTAAAGACCTCAGAGAAATCTGTATGTTGCTTCTTAGAAGCCCTGGAAGCCACTCCCTCACACCCCAAGCCACAGGTGCAGGAGAAATGACCTACTGAGGTGCTAGGGGAGGTTAGCAGGGTCCAGATCCCAGAGCCCAGCACATGGCAGACACTTGGTAATGCCACCTTTATTTCCATTAAACTACCAGCTGCATTTATCATATCGTTAGTCAGTCAGCAGTGCTCAATAGACCTGATTTATTCATTTGGAGGTGTGACCCATTTGCACATGGCTGAGAACGGCAGTTGAGTTTACTGGGTCTGAAATCTTGAGTAGAAAATGTGATTTTCACAAAAGCAAAGGATGAGGGACATTTGCAAACTTGTGTTTATTGCCTTGGTGTCACTGAGGCTCTTGCTGCCTAAGCATAGTGAACCCAGGTCAGACTGTTGATGGGGTCAGGTGGTCAGTGTTACAGGAGGTGACACACTGCTGTAAGCAATACCTCGTCAAAATGCTCGCCTTGTCCTGTGTATGTGGAGTCTAGTGACTAATGAGAATATCCAGGGGCCTTGAATTTGAAAAAATATGTCCTTCCTTATTTACCACTGTTCTTTTAAAAAGACCTTCACATGAGCCTTCATTATTGACAATTGTTTATTTTGGCCAGCATGCTCATTTTTTATAGACCTGATATTTTCCTGCATTGCTAATTTTGAGAACTGCTTCCATATCGGTTACTTTGATTGATTCAGATGTTGGGTTTCTATAGATCACTGAGGCCTATATTCTGTTTATTCATTATATTGTTGAGCACTATGAGTCTAGTCTTTGGGGGACCTGAGTGAACCCCAAATTTAGGAACAATGTCAGCACATTGGCAGACTGCATTCAAGGATTTTGGTTTTGGGAAACATCTCAAATTAAATAATTCAAGATTATTCAAAATAATAATTCAAAATTAAATAATTTTCTTAGTTTTATAAAATAATACATGTTTATTGCAAAAGCTTTTAAAACTAGAAGAAATATCATAAATAAAATAAAATTACTTTCAGTCTGATCATATATGCCAATACACATAATTATTACCCTCTGTCTCATTCTGTTTTGTGCTACTAAAAATAGAATGCCACTGACACGGTAATTTATAATGAAGAGAAGTTTATTTATTGGATCACAGCCCATTGTAGAAGGCAGAAGGGCAACAGAAAAGTGGTGTGGGCAGGGGAGGGAGAGAGAGGAGAGACCAAATTGGTCCTTTTGTAAGAACCCACTTCTATAATAAATGCCATTAATGCATTCATGAGGGCAGAACCTAATCTTCTGTTAAAGATGCTACCTCTTAATACTGTTGCACTGAGGATCAAGTTTTCAACATATGAAATATGGGAACACATTCAAATAGTAGCACCCTCCTTAACTCCTCTTCCCAAGATCAATTCAACAAAATTATGTTCTGATCATTCACTCAACATGGTATTTGAATTTTTTATCATGTCCTAATACTCTTGAAACAATTATAAAAATAATTGGCTGCATAGTATTCTGTTCTTTGGGTAGATAAATTACCTATTCCTTATCATTGATAATTTGCATTGTTACTGATTTTTTTTTTACATTTAGCAATAGTGTCATGAATAGAACATATGTGCTGGTGTGATTTTTAGGTGAGGCTGATAATATTCTAGATGTTAGAGTTAATATGGGTCAGAGCAAATTTGGTAGTCATGTTATTAGAATGCAGGAAGTTTATGCCTATTAACTTTTATGTGATCTTTTACATGTATTTCGGCTTGGAACTTGTTTCTAAGCTTATACATTCATGGTTTACTTATTTTTGGTACCAGGGATTGAACCCAGGTTGCTTAACCATTGGGCAACATCTCCAGTCCTTTTTATATTTTATTTAGAGACAGGGCTTCATCTGGTTGCTTAGGACCTTGCTAAATTGATGAGGCTGGCTTTGAACTCTCGATCCTCAAGCTTCAGCAAAATAATTACTTTTTAAAAGAATATTGATATATTTTTAATTTAGTATTTGACTTCCGTGTCTAGTGAGATATTCATTAAGACTTAAAATGAGAAAAGAAAAAAGAAATGTAAAGTTTTCACCTCAGTTCTCTTGGAGTCATTGTTACATGTTGGGATGAAGAATAGAATATTCCGCCTAGTTTCATGAACTTGTTCTTAGGATTTAAAAGGCTCATAGAAAGAAAATAGAAATGTACGTAAAAATGGAAGCCTAAAAAATATATCCTGACTAATGTCGCGCTTGATTAGGCCTAAACTGCCAAGTCCTACTGTGTCCTGCCACATAATTCACAGTGACCTCAAATTAAAGACCACCCTGCGTTAAGGGGTGCAGGTATCTCAGCACAGAAACAATTTTCCCCTATTCAACTTACCTTGTAAATCCTCTTAATTGCACCTTGGAATATTTCAAGATATGAAGAATTATCTTTCCACTAAGGGATGTTGCTGGAAAATCAGAAAAGTACAACACCCTAATGGTGGTGCGTATATAAATTCAAAATGCATGTGGCTGGCTCTTCTGGGTTTGATCTGAGACTCTAAACCCTCTCTTTAACTTTATTTATTCATTTTTAACTAGCTAGTGCATTCCCATGACGTGATTCCAAATACAAAAGGCACGAAAGCATACATATTAAGTCTTCCTCTCATGTCTGTCCTGGAGCCACTCAGTTCCTCACCCAGAGGTAACTACTGTGTTTTGGATCTGTCCCTCAAATTCATGTATTGGAATCTTGGTTCCCAATGTGGCAGTGCTGGGTTGTGGGGCCTGATAAGAGGTGATTGGGTCATGAAGGTGGAGCTCTTTTGAATGGATTCATATCATTGTTTCAGAAGTGGGTTATTGTGAGTGGGTTGTTATAAAAGTGAGTTGGCCTCCCTGTGCTTTCTCTTTCACATCAACTTGCTTGCCCCTTAACTTTCTGCTAAATTATTAATGTAGCACAAGGGTCCTCATTAGATACAGGTGCCATGCTCTTGGAAATCCCTCCGGAACCAGGAGCTAAATGAGCTTCTTTCCTTTAAATATGACTCAGTTTCTAAGTATTCTGTTATAGCAACAGAAAATGGACTAAGATTCTATTCCATTTTACTCAAATTCTTTTCAGGGTTCCAAAGATTAAGTGAAACCATCAAATGAGATCAAGAAAATAATACACACAATGTACCTGATGACTTCAATACTTGGTGTGGAGAAAGAGAATGCTAATAACTGAATTCCCAAAATGTGATATCTATAGTCAGATCTGCTTCATGGGCTGAAAACGGAAACTTGCACAGGCCCCTGTTCCTGGTTTAATGCTCTGCTCTTGCTATTTTGAAATTCTTAATCATTTTTGAACCAGGGGCCCTCATCTTCATATTTCACTATGTCCAGTTAATTATTTAGCTAGTCCTATCTCAGGTACTTTGAAGATGGAAAACAATAGAATAATTGACTTGAGTAGTCCCTAACTGACATAAGAACGATCACTTCTTTGAATAAAAGTCATGTTTCTCACCTGTCTCTGAGGTCTACCATGTTGAAACATCTACTGAAAATGTCAGAAACCTCCTGGTAGTGTAAAATTTCTGAAAGAATGGAAAAATACCAAACTGAATCATAATGAGCCACTTTTAAGTGTTTAATTGCAGAGAGATCAACTATGTTTATATAATTGGATGTCTCCTTCTCCTCCTCCTCCTCCTCCTTCTCCTTCTCCTCCTCCTCCTCCTCCTCCTCCTCATTTTTTTCCAGTGCTGTGGACCAAACCCAGGGCCTCATGCATCTCTACTACTACACTATACCCCCAGCCCTACCTTATTCTTTTTTATTCTTTTTCTCCCCCCTACCTTATTCTTAAAGGTTTGATTTTTGGCAATTGACATTTCAACAACTCCTGATGGCCGAGGTTATACTTAACAATGGCCACTTAATAAATGTTTTGTACTCAAAATACTTTTGCAGGTGTTTGTGTTTTTCTATATCAACCACAGATATTGAATATTATGGTCTGACCTCAGTTACTGCTGGAGATGAGTAGTAGAAATTACCCAGAAAGGATCTGTGTAAATGGAGTTACTCTATTCCCAACAGGAGCAACCTTTCTAACTGAAAGTGTTTAATCTGCTTCACCTATTGACATAACACAGGCAGATGCTGATTCCTTGAGGAATGGTGCCTGCACAGAAAACAGATTCAGTAGAGATTCACTGTTTCTAGACACACACACACACACACACACACACACACACACACACATATACACAAGGTGGGGGATGGATATGCAGGATTTTAGGAGGAAGATTGTCATTTAGTAGAGCACATTGGGGTCCAGACTTTCTTAGAAAGCTGTTGATAAATATGCAATACACCAGGTTGTTCTCTGAACATGGGCAGTTACTAAGTCTTCCTAATAAAACTTATGAGGCTAGAAGGAGGCTTTCCAGCCTAGTGCAGACCTCCTGGGGAGTAGGATTGTCAGATAAAATACAAGATGTTCAGCTAAATTCAATTTTAGATAAGGCACAAATAATGCTTTTAGTATATCCCAAATGCTATATAAATTATTTTTCGTATAAGTACATCCTATGTAACATTTAAAATATACTAAAAATTATCATTTTTTTGTTTTTCTAAAATTCAAATTTAATTGAGTTTATTTTTATTAGTAAAATATGGTCATGCCATTTGTGGGGTAAGATGGGCATGGGAATCGTAGATGAAGATGCAGACTGAATCAGAATTTAGTCCCTTGGCTGCACTGCTTAAGGTCAACTTCCAAGGCACAGTGGGGAACACCTGGAGGTTATAATCGAACCCATTGCAAGCTTGTGATGATTCATGGAATGTTTGATACTTCGGGGTGAGTGGACTCAAGTTCTCACAATGATCACTAATTTGGCACTTACTATGTTCTGGTCACCATGTGGATGTGCATTGCATATATGATTTTATTATTATAAATTTTATGAAAGAGAAACTATCAACATAGTTTAAAAGATAATGAACAGGATTTTCTACCTAAAATTGCAATTTTAAAATTTCAATTTTAAAAAGTATATAATTCAGTAAATTTTGATATATTCACAAGGCTGCACAACAATCACTAATTTCAGAACATTTCATCACCCTGAAAAAAGCTCTCTACCCATTAGCAGTTGCTCCCCTTCCTTCCTTCTGACTAGCCCCAATGTCCTATCTGCTTCTATGAATTTGCCTATTGTTGACATTGCATATGAGTGAATTCACATAATGTTTATTCTTTTGTGTATGATTCATTACTTTTAGCATAATGTTATCAAGATTCATCCATGTTGTACCAAATACAGTATGTCATTCCTTTTTATGGATGAATAATATTCCATTGCATGGATATATCACTTTTGTTTATCTATTGATCAGCTGCTGAACATTTGGGCTGTTTCTACTTTGGGGCTGCTATAATTAAGGCTGCTATGAAGATAGACAGGTTTGATGCAGGAAGCAATTTGATCAATACCATGCAATTCATAGATGATAGATCTAAGATAAGAATCCAGGTTGGTGTGACTCAGAGCCTGCAATTGTAACAATTATTTCATGTTGTTTAAGTATTTTCATAAATCCTCTCACATCTTTATGCACCTTTTTTGGTCCAGATGAATTTGTTGGGCTCTTACTGACTAGACCCAGGAGTGGGCATGACCAGGCAAATGGTCTTGTAGAATTCTACCCCAGCAACATACTACTGACTGGGATGCAAAGTGTCTCCTATTTCTAGATGATAGTTGAAAGGAAGAGGATGAGGGGATATCCTTCCTGTTCCCTGTTCTCTGCCACAATTCCAAATTCTCTACCCACCAGTGCCTAAGGTAAAGAAAAACAGAAAGTTATCAAAAAGAATATTTTATGACGCCTGAAGCTTCACAGGTTTTAATGCTTCACAGAGGTCCCCTCTCCTTTGTCGCCAAAGAACAGAAAATAAACGTGCAGGTGTGCACACCCACCCCACTCCACAAGAACAGAAAACTAAATGAAGAGAGAATGGCTTGAGGGCCACTGTTGTTTTATTGCTTCTGTAGATTTCTCTTTTTACACTACCCAACTAAGCCCACAACTCATATAAGTAACAGGCTGCACAGAGAACAGCTAATCAACCCAAGACAGCGTCCCATTTCATTTTCTTAGTACCAGCTCACTGGAGTTTCTCCCTCTGTAAATGAAAATCCCCCAAATTCAGAGGAGGAACATGGTCCTTGTTTCTTTTAGCATATCCAGTCAGCCAACATTTAACCATTGAGCTGAGGATCACAAGGTTCTTTCCAAAAACAGCTTCTTCCACGCCCTGCTTTGTCAGGGAGAGCACAGAGAGGGTGCGTTTTAGCAGAGCTGTTTATAAAAAAGAACGCTGTGTCAACTAGTTAGCAGGCAGGGGACCCCTACCCCCATTTTCACCCCCCACCCAGGGGACCTGAGGTGAGGGCATCCCAAGAAGGGGCAAGAAGGGTAAAAACTTTGAGTTCACTTTTCCATTAAAAGCAGATTATGATTTCGATCCAGCAGTTCAGTGATTCTCTCTCTTTTTTCCCCCAATTGAAAAAATTCCAAGTCTGTCAAAAAATAACATTAGAACAGAGTCTTTCTCTGCTCCCCATAACAGAGCAATGCAACTGAACACTGCACAGAAGCTCTCACCAGGGCAGACTCGCCAGGCCCACAGGGGCTCAACGCTAGGAATTCTCCGCTCCAGTTCTGTATTGGGGTGGGAGAGTTCAATGACTGGAGCTGATCACTGAAATCCCAGTTTCTGAATTCTAACTCTTGAAATGAATGAAAAGCAACACATCCACAGAGGTCTAAGAAAACTAAACTGTATGAAGACCTTCTTGGGTGAAATACCAATGTAATTGTGTCCACAAATAATATGATAACAAACAACCATGTCATCCAGCTATCCCAAAGGACTCAAAGTATTTCGTGTACATGGGACTATTTAAATCGCACAGTCCCCCCTGAGGCAGAAAGAAGGCTGATCTTAACATTCCTCTTCTACTAAGGAAACTGAGGACCTCAGATGCTAAATAGCTTCTGCATTCTGGTTGCTTAACTCCCCGTGGGATGCATTTGTCATAGATTCGGATTGCATTTTACCTTAAATTATGGAGAAAATTTGTATGATTTGGATTTGTCTCTGAAGAGAACTGTGTGAATACCTTTATTACTCAGTAGTTTATATAAGAGGAAAAGTGTATGCTAATGTGCTTGCTCTGTGATGTCAGGCCTCTGGAAAATATTGAGAAGATGAATATGGAGGGGAGAAATAACAGATGACAAAGAATAATTCAACAAAACTCTTTGGAATTGACTGACACATTTCTCTGTCCAACTCAGATACCAATCCACCCTGCCCACACACATATCCTTTTTTGTTTTTATTTTTTAGTACCAGGTATTGAACCCAGGGGCACTTAACCACTGAGCCACATCCCAGCCCTTTTTATTTTGAGACAGGGTCTTGCTAAGTGGCTTAGGCTGGGTTTGAGCTTGCTGCTTCAGTCTCCAGAGCCACTGGGATTATAGGTGTGTGTCACCATGTAAGGCACAAATCCCTTGAGGTAGTGACAGTGAAGAGAGAGTTACTCAACAAATAGCAGTTTTACTTATATTGATGCACTGTTACTAGTGTATTACAAAATCCCTACAAATTACTCAGGTTTTTACAGTACTGACCTGTTCTATTTTAAATATCTAGGAAGTTATATTCTGTTTTTAATTGGACTTGATACAACTGGTTAGAAAAGAAAAAAAAATTGTTCACTTAGGGGAAATGTAATAATTCTTCTGGGCAATTTAGCACTTTGGATTAAGTAATTTTCTAAAACATATTCTAGAATTAAAAGAGAAGAATTTATCTTTTTTAGTGGTAGATTCAGACTCATTCTTTATAGGAGTTCAATGGCTAATATAATTAAAGCAACAGTAACTTTAGTTTTCATATTGGGTTTGTTCTGATCTGGACACAGGAAAATCTCTCCTGTGTAGAGGCTACTGGGTTCCTATGGCTCCAGTCTATGCCTTTTGCAAGGTTTGGATTCAAGTTTCTGTTTAGTTCTATTTCTTTCCTGAACCAGCCATGAATTTTGGAGTAAGCAGATTTTTATTTTTATTTTTCTACCTATTCTCTTCCTTTACCTCTATAGGATCTAGTAATAAGAATGTCCTAAAGCCTAAATATATACTCTATCCCTGTCTCAATTTAGAGAAGGGAAGATGATTGGTTTATATCTTGTTGGCTGACAGTGAGGTTGATTCTCCTATATCCTTGCCAGGTTTCTCTATACTTGTTCTATCCATGTTTGAGAGAGGATGTTGAATTCTCCAAGTATAAATGTGTATTTCTCCGCTTTTCTTTGTTCTATGAGTTTCATTTCAAATTTTCAGCTCTGTGATTTGGTGCATGCACATTTAGGATTGCTGTGTCTTCCTGGAGTACTGGTCCATTTATTATTACATAATAATGTCCCCTCTATCTCTGGTAATTTTCTTTGTTCTGAAGTTGAAATGATCTGATATTAGTATAGTCACTTCTACTAGCTTTTGACTAAGGCTTTGCAAAGTCTATCCTTTTCCATACTTTTATTTTCACTCTGTTAAGATCATTATATTTTACATGTGCTTTTGAGACAGCATGTAATCGAGTCATGTTTTTAATCCACTTTGACAATTTGTGTATTTTAATTGCTATTATTTAGATAAAATGCATTATATCTAATTGCTCACAAGTTAGGACTTAAGTCTGCCGTTACATTTTCTGTTTCTTCTTTTTCTATTTCTTTTTTCCTTCATTTCTGTATTACTTGAAAATTTTTTATAATTAAATTTTGATTTACTATAATGTCTTTGTATCTCTCTATATAGCACTTTAGTAGTTCTATAGATATTATTTCATATATACATAATTAATCATGAATTACTAGTATTATTATTTTACCAGTTTGAGTCAGGCACAGAAACTTTAGCTCTCTTTATGTGCCTATATCCTCCCCTATTTATGATATAAAATAATGTATATATTTCCTCTACATACATAGAACCACATCAATGTTACTTTATTCATCAAACATCATTTAGAAAACTCAAGAAGAAAAGTCTGTTGTTTTAATTAATATTTCTGTTTATCATGCTTTTCCTTCTTTCCCAGTGTTTCAAGATTCCTTTTTTTTAAAAAAATTGTTTCTATTTAAAAAATTGTCACTACTCTTTAAAGATATTCCTGCTTCCTATCAATTCTCTTAGTTTTTCTTTCTCTGAGAATACCTTGATTTTTCCTTCATTCTGGGAGAATAATTTTTCTGGATGTGAGATTCTGGGTTCACAATTATTTTCTTTTAGACTTGAAAATGTTATACACTTTATTCTGGACTCTGTGATGAGATAACTTCTGTCATTTAGATTGTTTTCCCTTCATGAGGAAGGTCTCATTTCTCTCTCACAGTTTAAAATTTTTTTCTCTGTTTTAATTTTCAGAAATTTGATGATAATATGTTTGGGTGTATTTCTTTGGTTTTAGCCTATTTACAATCATTTAGCTTCTTAATAGCTATAACTTTCAGATATAGATATATACCTTTTATTTATATTTATATTGTATTTATAGCTTTTAAAATTTAATTTATAAGTATTTAGTTCCAGAGTTCTCTGAACTTCTGTTTATTTTGTTTTTGCCTATATTTTCTCTGTTCAGATTGAATAATTCTATTGTCTGTCTTCAGATTCACTGATGATTTACTCTGTCCTTTGGATTCTGCTGTTAAGCCCATTCACCGACTTTTGTTTTTGATTACTATGTTTTTCAGTTTTAAATTTTCCAAGTGTCTCGTTTTTATATATTACTTTGCTGAGACTTTATATGTCTTTGCTAAGACTTTCTAATTATTTTTTTCATTTTTAAAAGTCTATTTTCAATTTCTAATGAATCTTTTTTAAAATAGATGCTTTAAAATCTTTGTCAGATAATTTTAACATTTCCATGTTGGTACGGACATCTATTGACTATTTCTTTAATTTTTAACTTTTATAAAAAATGCTACATATTTATGAGGTTCCATGTGATATTTCAATACATGTGTACACTGTGTAATGTTTCAATCAGGCAAAACCCATCTACCTTCTCAAATATTTATCATTTCTTTACGGTAAAAACATTAAAAAATAATTTCTTCTAGTTTTTTTTTTTCAAAGAAGCTGCTCTACTGTGAAAAGCACACCAGAACTTTTTTTTTTCTCTCATCCAGCTGTTATTCAGCACTCTTTGTTCACGCTTTCCCTATTGATCCCTCCCTGATGGTCTTCCTAGGCTTTGGTAGCTGCCATTTTATTCTCGGCTTCTATGAGATTACCTTTTTTTATATTCTCGTGTAAGTAAAGTCATGTGGCATTTGTCTTTCTGTGTTATGGTTATTTCACTTAACATAACGATCTCCATTTCCATATTGTTGCAAATGACAGAATTCCATTTTTTTTTAAATGACTGGCTGAGAAGTATTCTGTTGTGTTTTCTTTATCCACTCATCAGTGGATGGTCATTTGGCTTGTTTCCATTTCTTGGCTTTTGGGAATGGTACTGCAATAAGCATGACATACTGATTTCCTTTCCTTTGGAAATAATACTCAGCAGGTGTGTTTTTTTTTTTGTTGTTGTTGTTTTTTGGAGGAATCCCCACAGTCTTTTCCACAATGGATGTACTAATTTACTTTCCCATCAATGGTGTGTAAGAGTTTATCCTCATCGGCACTTGTTACTTTTTGTCTTTTTAATATTTTTCATTTTTATTGGAGTGAGGTGATATCCCATTGTAGTTTTTTTTTTTTTTGAGAGAGGAGGGAGGGAGGGAGAGAGAGAATTTTTTAATATTTATTTTTTAGTTTTCGGCAGACACAACATCTTTGTTGGTATGTGGTGCTGAGGATTGAACCCGGGCCGCACGCATGCCAGGTGAGCGCACTACCGCTTGAGCCATAACCCCAGCCCCCATTGTAGTTTTAATTTGAATTTCCCTGATAATTAAAGATATTCAGTAATTTTTCATATACCTGTTGGCCATTTGTATGTCTTCCTTGGATAAATGTCTATTTAGGTCTATTACTCACTGTTTAATTATATTTTTTCTTTTCTTTGTATTGAGTTGTTTTAGTTACTTACACATTCTGGCTAGTAGCCTCTTGTTAAACATATACTTTGCAAATATTTTCTCCAAAGTTTTAGGCTGTGTCTTTACTCTATTAATTGTTTCTTTTGCTGTGCAGAAGCTTATTAGTTTGTTGGAATCCATTGTGTTTTGGGGGTCTTATCCAAAAAGTCTTTGCCCATTTTAATGTCCTGAAGCATTTACCTTATTTTTTCTTTTATTGGTTTCATGTTGTGCATTTAGGTCTTTAGTCCACTGTGAGTTTATTTTTTTATATATGAGGAGACAGAGGGGTCTAGTTTCATTCTTTGCATGTGTTTCTCTAATTTACCCAGCACCATTTATTGAAAAGACTGTCCTTTCTTCAGTGTGTGCTCTTAGCTCTTTTGTTCAAGGTCTGTTGGCTGTAGGGACAGGTTTATTTCTGGGCTCTCAATCTAGTACAGCTGGTCTGTGCATCTGTTTTTATGCCATTAACATGTGGTTTTTTTATTGAAGTAAGTTTGATAGCTTCCTTGGCATGATGTATGATTTTTATTAAAATCTAGATATTTTGGATAATATAAGACCCTAGATTTAATTTTAAATTTCCCATTTTAGCTGGTTTCTCTGACATTTCTCTGGAAGGGGATGAAAGAGAGTCATCTCATTATTGCCAGACAAGGGTAGAAATATATATAGGTTCTTATCTAGTTTCTGTTGACACCTGAGGTGAGGAAATCCTCATTTCTGTTGAGCGGGTGCAAGAGTTCTGATTCCCTACCAGACCTACTATCACCTTGTTTGCAGGAACAAATCAGGGTACCTTGTCAGTACTCCCTACTTGACCTCACTGGCACTACAGGGTTTGGAGGAAGTGGCCTTCTTGCCACTGGGCAGTGGTGAAAGTTTTGACTTCCCACTAGACCTCTGTATTAGTCTACTTTTCATTGCTATAACTGAAGACCACAGACTTAGTTGTTTTATAAAGAATAAATGTTTATTCAGCTCTTGGCTCTGAAAGCCGAGGTGACATCAGGTGGTTGAGGCTTAGGAGAGTTTTCTTGCTGGTGGGGACTCTCAGCAAAGTACTGAGGCTGCACAGGGCATCACATGATAGAATAGAATGTTCTAGTAACACAGCTCCCTGGCTGAGAAGCCAGCCATCCAACCTACTGATCCCAGCTGAGAAGAGGCAGTGAAGTGGTGCAGTGGCAGCCTGGGTGAGTTGGAGCAAGGGAGGTATTTTATTCAGTTTTGTTGCTGCTGTGACTAAAAGATCCTGACCAGAACAATATAGAGGAGGAAAAGTTTATTTGAGGGCTCATAGTTTCAGAGGTCTTAATCTATAGAAAGTCACCTCCATTTCTCAGGGCTCAAGGCGAGGCTGAACATCAGTGGAGGAAAGCAGCTCACATGGTGATCGGAAAGCAGAGAGAGAGTCCACTCACCAAACAAATATATACTCAAAGTCACGCCCCCAAGTCCCACCTCCTCCAGCCATACCCCACCACTTCAGTTACCACTCAGTTAATCCCTATCATGGGATTAAATCACTGATTGGGTTAAGACTCTTGCAACCCAATCATTTCTGTTCTGAATCTGCTTGCATTGTCTCACATGGGAGATTGCTGCAGTCTTTCTGGGCACAATTCAGGAGCCACTTGTCAAAAGAAACTAACTTTATTTTTAGAACTACAAACGCCAAACAAAACAGCTCCTCAGGAAAAAAACCCTCAGAGCCCAACTGCCACCACTGGCTTCCACAAGCCTCTCACCCACACCCCAGCCTCTCCACCTCCCACAATCCTCCTGCTCTTGAGGCCGGTTGGCTGGGTTGCATGGGCGGAGCCAAAGAAGTCCCCCAATGAGCAGCTCCGTGGTTTGAAAGGGCAGGGAAACAGCCCAATGAGCAGCTCCGTGGAGGAGCCAATCAGCTAGATGTTGCTGGGGCTGCTGTGAGCCAATCATCAGCCGGCAGCTGGAAGTTTGCTGGCAGCTGGAAGTTTGCTGGGGCCCTTTTGGCTGTGGCTCTCAACAGGAGATTTTGGGGGACACCTCACAATCAAACCATAACAAGAGGGAAGTACAGCCTATGGCCATGTGGAGCCTGTCATGCAGGTATAGTGGGCCTGAGGCTCTGAGAGCCAAGACTCTCCTACCTGTCACCTTCTGCAGCTAGGCTAGGGCATAGTATGGATGCCTACTGCAGACGCCCGTTGCATGCAACTCTGTAGATGGGAACCGCCAGCACAGACCATTCACCAACCCTAACTTCTCGCTTCTTGACCTGTGGTGAGAAAATGGAAATGGACCTGAATGGAATTTGGGGCTTCTGAGTTGCCCAATACCATTAGTACTTTCCCAAACTTAATTAGCATAAATTTGGACCAAGAAAATTAGTGTTTTTCCAAACCCTAATTAGCATAAGTCCGGACCAATGGCACCAGTAGTCTTTTCAGATCCTAATTAGCATAAGTTTGGACCAATAGCAGTGACCCCAGTCCTATATAAACCTCTAGACTAGCATACTCAGATGGGTTTCCTTTTGCACTGCAAAAGTTCTGTTCCTTCTTCACTAAATCCTACTCTTTCACTTACTTATCCTGGCCTGTGGCTTTCATGCTTCAAATTCACAAGACAACAACCCAGAAAGAAGATGATACTGATGGTAAACTGCTGAGTTTTGCTGCAACACTGTAAGGTATAGCTTGCTATTAAGAGCTGTGACACTTCTTGGCTGCAGAGGTATGCAACCTTATGTGCACTCTACCTGCCAGCAGTAGTAGAGGGCTCCAGTCTTACTGGTCCCACCTGCCAGCAGAAGCAGGTAGTCGAGTTTCATCTCCAGATTTTGGTTTCATTAGCTCAGGTCTTCCCTATTGGCCTGACCTTTGTGGGCTTATTTTAATTATTTTCCGAAGGTCCCACTTCAAAAGTGTAGTTTGATTAAGTTTCCACTATTTTAATATCCCATAGGGACTCAAGTTTAACATGAATTTTGGTGGGGCACTTAAACAGTAGCAGCCTTCCCTGGCGCAACCCCGTGGGGAGGGAGACTGATGCCCCCGATATTACCAGGTGGGCTGGAGCTGGGCTCCCTCAGTTCCATGGGTGAGGGAGTCATTGCTACCTGGTGGGGATGACAGTCCCAATTGGCCTCTTTGACATCATCTTGGCAGTACTAGGCGTTAGCTGCTCGGGCATTGGCAGCTTCTTGAGAACAGAAGTCTAAGCTCCCCACTCAACCTTTTCTGGTGTGAGTGGGAATGGGGTCAGGCTTTTAGGTTTTTGTATGTGGTGTCTGGCTAGAGTAGAGTAGCTATTGTCTCAAGGTTATCTTTTCTCTATTGCTAGGCTGTCCCCTCCCTGGTCTTTTGGCTAGAGAAAAACAGGCTTTTCCTGGGGATATATATATATATATTTGTCTGGACCTAATGGTCTGAGTTGTCAGTTTCTCAGTCGTCAGTATAGGTACATGAGGCAAAAATATAACTCAGGGAACTCACCTCATTCCTGGTATGAGGTCCCTAGCCAGCCTACCTGTTTCTTTCCACTACTCAGCATCTTCTCACGCTTGTTTTATAATATCCATGGGTTTTACTTGTTGGATGACTAGGAAAAAGTACCTCTATACCATTTTTCCTTGAGCATAAATTTTTTTTTAAGGTGGAAGGAACTTGTATTCATCAGTTTGGGATGTTGACAAAATAGACCAAGTGGTTTAAACATCAGAAATTTATTATTTCCTCATAGTTTTAGAGACCCAAACCAGTCCAATCTCAAGGTCAGAGCAAGGTCAGGTCTCTTTTCAGCTAGCTTCCCTTTAGCTGTGTCCCATGGTAGAGAGTAAGAACATCTCTGGTGTCCATTCTTATAAGGTTACTAATCCCATTATGAGGCCCCCCTCCCTCATGACAACTCCCATCTCCAAATATTATCACACTGGATTTTAGGGATTCAATACATGAATTTTGAAGTACATGAACATTCATTCAATTTAAATTAGTACTTAAAAGATTTCCAGATGTATTTCTGAACCCCATAGACATTGAATGCGTTCTTAAAATTACCCAGTTGGTCCTTAGTAGAAAACTAGACTATGGTGCATGTCCTAATTCTTAGCCTGAGGTTATTCATGTCGTACTATATAGTGCATCGTGTATAACTACTGAAAAATTAGTATTGGAGCATGATAGAGAACACATCATTCAAATTATGTCCCCCTCAACACACACACACACACACACACACACACACACACACACACACACTCATACACCAAAAACAAAAACTTATAAAAAGACCAGAAAAAATATTTTTCCAGTAGCAACTAACCAAAAAAGGAAAACAAGTTGATATCAGTATTGAAAATGGTGGCTAAAATTGTCTAGAGTACTATGGAGCTGTAGAGTATATCTCATAGCCTATATTCTGTGGTCTTTGGTTAAACCAGTGTGTTTAAAAATATCCAGAGACTCAGTCCTAATCCAATGTTCTCTGCTATAAGAAATTTTTTTCAAGGTAAATCTGTTGATGCAGAACAATGGACTTTTTTTAAAAAATTTATGTGTGACCCCTCACACACTTTATTTTAATATTTTGAAGTGATCATGGGCAAACTACTCCACAATTAAAGAGGAAACCCAGGCAAAACCTAAGAACCCCCTCCAAAAATGTTTGTATTTTTTAAAAAATATTTTTTAGCTGTTAATGGATCTTTATTTTTATGCGGTGCTGAGAATTGAACCTAGTGCCTCATACATGCTAGGTAAGAGCTCTAACACGAGCCACAACCCCAGCCCCAAATGTTCAGATTTTTAAATGTGACTTCTTTGAGTGCAAATAATAGCTAGTGTAGTGGGTTGAAGAGCTATTGTTTCCCAAAATGTGAAGATGTTTTTTGAAAAGAGTGTAAGTTGAGATGAAGGAGCTGTGAAGACATTATATTCAGTGTTAAAATTGGTTATAGAAAAAGGCTATTCACTGGGTCAGGGTTTTAATTTAATGGACCTAAATCTAAAAAATAAGAGAAATTCCCAAGACTTAAAAGGGTATATGACTGTGATGTTGGTTGTAAACAATGTTAAACTAGTGTTAAATCAGAAACCATGAAGGGTCTGAGATTTTAACTTTACTTGTAATTTAATGTTAGCCTGCCATACATAGGGGAATAAATATTTATATAGAACCCCTGGGTCAGAGCTTACTATTCATAGCTAGAGAAAAACAGGCTTTTCCTAGGGCTATTTTTTTTTTGCATATAGCTTACTATTCATAGAATATAGCTTACTATTCATAGTATAATAGCCAGAGTAACATCTTGCATCTGCTCTTCACACCCGAATCCCTATAGGGAGATGAGAATGAGGCAGGTACTGCCTGTGTGCTGTGAGTTTTCATTATAGGAAACAAACCTTGAATTCAGGAGACTCTGAGCCTTTATTAGGATTGCTGATTAACTGTTCATTTTCCCCTCTGCAGAGCTATTGCTCCTAATCCTGGAGCTAAGCAAATATCTTCTGGAAAGAGCAAGAACACCTTTGGAGAGTAAGATGCTTTCTATCTGAGGTTTTCTGTTCAATCATGCCTGAATGTTATGGTTTGGATGTGAGGTGTCCCCAAAAAGCTCACGTGTGAGCCAGTGCAAGAAGGTTCAGAGGAGAAATGATATATGAGAAGTGATGTATGAGTGGTAACTGAAGTGCTAAGGTGTGGCTGGAGGAGGTGGGAATTGGGGTGTGGTTTTGGGTATATATTTGTATGTGGCAAGTGGAGATCTCTCTCTCTCTCTCTCTCTCTCTCTCTCTCTCTGCTTCCTGATCACCATGATGTGAGCTGCTTCCCTCCATCTCTTGAAATGATGTTCAGCCCCACCTCCAGCCCCAGGTAATGGAGCCAGCCTTCTATGGACTAACACTTCTGAAACCATGAGTCCTCGAATAAAAAGTTTTCCTCATTTACAATTGTGCTGGCTGGGTCCTTTAATCACAGCAGTGAAAAAGCTGACTAAAACACTGAGAAAAGACCTTTAGATCCTTTACTCAGAAAGTCTGGACCATGTAGAAAGCAGGGAATCTGGGGAGCATCATCTCCCAACACATGTCAGTGGATGTTTAACTGTGCTTGTATTTCTAGTTGTGTTGGAATTGTTTGGGAGGTAATCGGGTTCCAAATTGGTGCAGGTTTTGAGTGCACTGTTCCAAATGTATTTTCCCCCATAAACTCTAATTTTTAGTGTGTAATTTTGCAGAAAATAGACTTTTTCAGGAATACATAATCACATTATAGCAGCAATGTCTATTACTTCCAAATCTGGAGAGAAACCTAGTAAGTGGATGTGTCTTTCCTCTCCTCTGACAGGAGGTATTGAAATAAGGACAAAGCACAAGGCAGGAGAGCCTCCATTCATGTAAATTGAAGAGACAGTCCAAGGCCGGAGGGGTCCTATTTCTGCCTGCAGATGCAGATTTACAGGGGACGGTAACAATGTGGAACTCAGACACCTTCATTTGCACAGGGATTTATGGAGAGGTCCTAGCACAATGTCTTCACATTTTCGTGTTTCTGTAAAGTTTGCCAAAGGTGTTACTTTTAACTTCATTTGGTCCAGGGAGCTGCTTTTCCTACTTTATCTTCCCTTTGTGTTGGTGCCAATGAAGGAACCAATAACAGTTTTGGGGAACAACTAGGGAAAGCTGAATTGGGGATACAATAAGATTGGAAGAAAACATGAAGAGGTGTTAGACACAGTGGTAAAAGGGAAGTACTCCACATTTTGTCAGAGAAAACTATTGGAATAAAGCAGCTAGGATTAAGCATGAGAAGACATAGTAATGCAATGAGAAAATCATACCCCCAAAATAATTAAAAGTGAGCATGAACAAAAATAGAAAGGAGAAAACACTGAATACCGTCTAAGAGACACTATGGCTCAGAACAAAAGAAAATTTTTCCTAAGTGCTATCAGTTATTTAGTAACTTTGTGAAGTAGACAATCATATGTCATCTTCATAAAGGTGATATCTCAGGGAAGAGACGATAGCTAATAAAATGAGGAGGACGCTGAAGAAATAAATCGAGCACCAAGCCAACACACTACAAAGGGAATAGAATGATTAGAAGACTTAGGAGCATAGCAGCATTGATGAAAATAAAGATGCTAACTTGGAGAAACAGCTCGAGATAAACATAATGAATGCAGATAAGCAAGAATAAGATATTTATGGAATTAAAACTAAGGTAATGGATAACTGAAGGAAAAAATAATCCAAGGTAAAGATAACTTGTTGACCCTCAAATACGTAATTCAACACATGGAAGTAAAAAAAATATTCGAAGAAAACTTCACTGTAAAAAAGATAGAACTGAGTAAGTGTATTGAAAAAGGCTACCTCACCTTAGGAAAAAATAACAAGAAGCAACAGACTCAAGACAGCCTGGTTACGTTGAACTTGAAAGAAAAAAAATTTTTTGAGGTGCTGGGGATTGAATCCATGGCCTTGTGCATCAAGGCAAGTACTCTACCAACTGAGCTATATCCCAAGCCCCTTAAAAGAGATTTTTTTAAGGTATAATAAGGGTAGAATAAGAGCCTCATATACAAAGAAAAACCAACATGCTGCTTTAAAGTATTTTTAGTATAACACTATGTGCTAAATTGAAAAAAAAAAGATGATTCCATATTATGACATTCAGACAGATGTTTGTCAACTATAAAGAAACATACATTCCTGATACTGTATCAAATAGCTCAGGCAATGAAGTGCTTGGGAGTCGTTTCCAGTGAGAACAACCTCAAATCGATGAAATAAAATAAATGGTACAATATCTAAGCCAAACCACCTCTGGTGGACAGAATAATGCCTCCCCACCCTGCAAATGTGCATGTCTAAATCCCCTGGAACCTGTGAGTGTGTTCTTTCACATGGCTAAGGAACTTTACGGGTCCAATTAAGTTAAAGATCCTGAGATGCAGAGAGCACCCTGGATTATCTTGGTGGTACACAGGTAGTCATAAGGGTTCTTATAAACTAAGAGGGAGGCAGTAGGGCCACAGAGAACTTGAAGACACTACACTGATGGCTTTGAGGAGAGGGAAAGTGACCCCGAGCAAAGGAATGGAGACAGCCTCTAAATGCTGGAAAAGGTAAGAAAATGGAGCATCTCCCAGAGCCTTTAGAAGGCAATAAAATAAAATGAAGGCAGGATCTTCATTTTAGCCTAGTGATGTTTGCTTTGCAATATGATACTCAGAAGGGTAAGGGAGTAAATTTGTGTTAAGCACTGAATTTGTGGCAATTTGTTATAGTAGTAATAAGCCAAACTAACTCATCAAACATAATTAAATAAATCACCAAGAATTCAGGAATGGAGACCCTGGTAAAAGACATTGGCAGTGAGCACTCTACCCGATGATGCTGAATTAAGACAAAATAACTCCAGGAATTATGGTCTCAGAGTAGACAATAATCATATTAGTTGAGATATTAGCAAAGATGAAGTTAGGATGATATACAAAGAAACCTAAAGTTGAGATGGCATACATAAAGTAGAAATATGGTTCATTCCTATATGAAAGTCTGGGTAGTCACACTCTAGGGTTGATTTGGTGATGGAGGAGAGTATTGGGGACCCAGAATGCTAATACTTTGTGTTGAGCTACATCCCTATCCCACTGTAAAGGTAAAATTTCTAAGCTGATTCTAAACTGCAAAGCCTGAGTTAAAGTGTAAAAGACCGGGTATTGTAAAGTTTCCAAGCTGCAGGGCCTGAGTTAAAAAGTGAAAGACTAGGTATTGTTAAAATTCCTCTGCTACCCCCAGAACCTGTAATCCCTGTAGCTGTTAGGACAATAACCGAACTGCCCAGTAAATATTTCCACTGTTTCCACTAGTGGTCTAATAACCTGGGACTCTGTAGTATGTCACGTAGTCCTTGAGGCCCTAAAACCAATCAGTTTGAATGTGTACCCCACTTAGAGGTGACCAATCACCCCTGCCCAGACTGTTTCCGCCAATGAATGTACTAATCATGTCTCAGAGTTGTTGTTCAATTTCCCCGAGCCTCATGATGATTTGTTCTGATGTATGCAAAGCCCCCCACCCTCTCCAAAAAGTGTACTTAAGCTCTGCTTGACCTCTGCTCTGGGCTCTGGGCTGCTCTCCCTTCCTGAGTGAGCCTTGAGCCCCAGCATGCTGGTTCAATAAACTCCCTCCTGCCAATTGCATGAAGCCAGTCTCTTATGTGGTCTCTTTCGGTGATCTTTTAGGAAATAGTTCATATGATGGGGAAACATTTACTTAATATTTAGAAATTATTTTAATTTTACTTCTGTCTCTTTTTTTTGGTTAATGAAATTAAAACTATTTTTTAAGAGTTAAAATAGCAGGTATATGATTTCATTTGACTGCAAGTCATTCTATCTTTCTGGCTATGTCAATAGACAGACAACTATAATTATATCCAAATGTTGATTATGGCTATTTTTAGACAGTGGGATTTTAGGTAATATTTTTCCTTTGTTAGACTTTTCTATGTCACTTTAATTTTTATAATGAGCACATGGAGGTCTTTGTTCTGAACAAAGGTACAATTCATTGCTGATGTGAGAAAGAAGGGATTTAAAAAAAACATTTTTAAGCAGTATTATAGAATGAGTGTCTTTAATTAATGCAATAACATAAGCTTGAATTTCTAAAAAATCTCTTTAACGACGCTTCTTAATGTATTAATTATGTTTGCTATTTTACATATCTCCTTTCAGTTTCCCTGTCATGATTAGCAGTAAACTTCTCAAACTCAAAAGTGAATATTTTTAGATTGTAGTCAAATGGAGGAGATGTTTTCACTTTAAGTTCTAGCATAGGCAAGGATCTCTGTGGAGCCAAGGGGGTGGTGATAGCTTTGAAGATAAAAAGGATATAAACCAAATGCTATGCATTGCAGAAAGACAGACAAACCTATGGACCCTGCCTGGGATCCATAATAGAATGTATGAGACACGTCAAATATGCCACCTCCTAGGAAACACACTCAGAACTGCCAGTGGCCCCACAGGGGGGTTTTGTATCCCACAAACTTATGTGCCTGGCCATAGCTTAATGGAGCAGGAACGGGCCCTTAACTGAGGCCAGTCAGTATCTTGACTAATTTCTTTTGGCACTGGGGATTGAACCCAAGGACATTTAACCATTGGGCCACATCACCAGCTCTTTGGTATTTTATTTCGAGACAAAGTCTGGCTAAGTTGCTTAGGGCCTCACTAAGTTGCTGAGGCTGACTTTGAACTCGCAATCCTTCTGTTTTAGCCTCCTGAGCTGCTGGGCTTAGGCGTGAGCCACCATGCCTGACTTCCTGACTGATTTTTGACAACCTGTATGACTCTGTGTCCCCCCTATAAGTTATCTCCAACCACTGATTGAGTTTCCAAAAAAGAAGCCTCCGAGGGGCTGGGGTTGTGGCTCAGTGGTAGAGTGCTCACCTAGCATGCACGAGGCACTGGGTTCGATCCTCAGCACCACATAAATGTAAAATAAAGATATTGTGTTCATCTAAAACTTAAAAATAAATATTAAAAAAATTATATAAAAAAAGAAGCCTCTGAGGTGGAGATCAGCATTGGGGAACTTTATCTGGAATGCTGCTGAGATCAACATTTGGGGAAGGGAGGAGAATGAGGAGGAGACAGAGGAACAGGAGTGGGCAGAGGCAGAAATTGAATGGCCATGTTTGTCTCAAAGCAGGGCTCATCAAACACCATAAGGAGTTATGGAGCTCAGGTGACCCTTCAGAGATGTCTCAGTTTGAGACACAAGGACTTGGTCTTTGTCTTCTCTATCATCAATCCCAGCACCCAGGAAAAGAACATGACCGGGAAAGGCAGCTCTCTTCAGTTGAGGCAACCTCTGTAGATTGCTGACAGCTGGGCTGTCTGTCCACGGCACTCCTAGTGGCTATGGGAGAAGTCCCTTCATTTCTGAGAGGGGTCTGACACCCCAACACAGTGCCCACTATAGCCTGCTTCACCTCTGAGCTCAGATTTAAAGCAGGTAACATAATATGTCCAAGGAAAAATGAAAGTCATTGTGAAGAAGGGTTTGGCAGGCCACCAAGAGTCACATGGAAGTTAATGTCATGAAACAGAAGCTGTGAGTATGGAAGGAAGCAACTTGAAGCAGGACAGAGAGAAGATAACATCACCAGGCACCAAAATGACACCAGGTGGATTTGAGTTGTACAACCTGTGGCTTAGCCCATAGAGATGTGTCAAGTTCCTGCATTGTTCTTGATTTTCTACTGATGTAATTTTCTTTATAGTTGCACATATGTTCTTTTGTTAAAGTAGCCCCCCAAATCTCATGTTCTTGGTGATCTAAGTGTATATAATCCTATGTGGCTCCATGTATGTGAATGCAAGGAACTCACATAAGACCAAGATACACATACCATCTGTTTTGCAGAGGGTGAGGGCAAAATCCATTGCTATAATAATATGGCCTTAGGTAATGCAAGATGATAAAAAGTATATGGCTACATTCAAGGCCTTCAATCACACTAAATCTGTTCTTGCCTGACATCGTTTATTCCTAAATAGTGTACATGTTTTCATTGTACACTGGAACAGAGTATTCCTACACTGACTATTTAGCTAATAAAAACCCTGAGAGTATTTATGTAAATAAATGAGATAGAACATTATTTATTATTGACCTGCATAATAGAATTAATACTTTAAATATTTATTCTGTATTGATTACATGTCAGAGACTAAGCAAAGGGCTTTACATCCATTATTTCAATTAACACATGAATGACATGTGGTAGGCACTTTTTTTTCAATTCCTTTTTTGTAGATGAAGAAATGGACTTAGAGGGTTTAAGTATCTTGCCAAAGGTCACAAGGCTGGTAGGTGGTAGAACCGGGTAGCTTGACTCTAAACTGTGAGCTTACATATGCCATTCTGTGCCACAAAGGAAAGTATTATAATCCTTACACAGCAGTGATGGGCTTTGGAGTCCTGGGTGGTGGTCCTCAGTGAGTTCTGTACTTGCCCAGGGGCTACTCTTTTCAACACTTTGAAATTTTCTTCTTCAGGCTTCTCTCTCAGCAGTCCCCATTGAAGGAGCAGAAATATTACAGGACGCCAGACACTTGAACTAATCATCACCAAGCTGCATCATTGCACCCAACTCCACAAAACCAACATCAGATATTGGATATCTGGAAGTCTTGGGCACACTGAAGAAATGAGACAAATTTGAAGGTTACCAAAGGCAAGTACATAGTAGAGACATTGCCCTTCCCTCCCCATTGATACTGCAGAAGAGCTTGTATGTAGTGTCCCCTTCAGACTGCATCACCGAGTTGTGCCCTAAATGCCAGGTGAATTTTGAATGCTGAACGCACTACTAAATAAAGTTCATTTAACTTAGTTTGTAAATCAACATATTAAATTTGATAAAATATGCTCAAATAAAATTCTGGAAGGATGGTGATGGTTCGGAACTGCATGTCAGCTCCACCCAGTGTTCTTTTGTTGCTTTAAGCACAAACCTTCAGGTGGTGGCAGTGTTGTAGTCTTTTTGTTACCTGGAATGCCGAGACCTGTGCTGGGTGGTTGCCTAGCAACCCTTGTCTCTTTTGTATTCGTTTGTAAGAAGGTATTTGTACAATGCAAAATTTTGTATTTATATTTATTGATGATTTAAAATGAGATTCTAATGTGTGTGCTAGAATACAACAAATTCCTTGTGAGTCCATCAAATCTCTGAGTAATAATTACTGAGATAGTGAAGCCTTATTTGGTGAAACAAGCAATAATGACCCCACAATCATAAAGGCATTTCAAAATCCTGTTGGAAAGCATAAAGGACTCAGAGAATGTGCTATGTCTAATGGAACTGCATGCTTTTTATGAAATGTTGCTTTTTTAATACATATATTATTAGTGCTCTCATGGGCTAAATGTACTTTATTAAAGATACTATCCAATGTTGCTTAGTTCTCAAATCTACAGCAATAAGATATAAAACAATATAAAACATATGTAGAATGTCTTTCATTATTTTCTCCCAGAAATTATGAACATGATTTGCTGCGATATTTTTTTAAACTCTGAATGAGGAAACCCTTAGGCTTTTAGGTGATTTACATTCTAATCTTCATCTTTGAACTTGTCTTTCCTTGGTCTCTCAAGGGTTCTGCAGAGTGATACCTAGAAGGCTTGAGAACTGAACCTCCATAAGTATTCATATTGGAAGCCAGAGCTTTTTCAAGTCTGGAGAAATTAGATTCTGATCTGCAGAGATAATCTCACAGCAAATATTTAGCTGCCCCAAACATAGAAGCTAAGTTTGTGTAAACAGTAAAACCCAAATACAGAGTTGAAGTAGAGTAAAAGGTCTTCACTGGGAGCAAAAGATTCCTAATTAAGTGAAGTCAGAATGGAACAGAAGAATATTTTTAGAAGTTAATGCAATCCTGTTAGTAACATGGAACTAAACAGTGCTCAGAAGCTTTCAAATGCTCTTACCTCTGATAAGTGCTTGGTATACAACTGGTTATATAAATAGCCAAGTTAAGTGTGTTCCCTAATGGACTACCCAAAGGTTCTGCAGTGGAGGCAAGGATGGTCTTTCCTTTGTCAGTGACTCCTTTGGAAGCACCTCTCATCTGCAATATGATACTTTTATTTACTATATGCATGTTCTAAAAATAAGACAGGACCTGTATAAAGCTGTACAAGGAATTCTTCCTCTGGCAGTGCTGCCCCAGAGAGTACAGGGACCACACACAGCACAGAGTCAAGAAAGCCCCAGGGGCAAAAGGGAGGAGGCTGACTGGCTTTGGAGAAGACTAGAGCTGATGATTTTTCTATCATCTCTTAACCTAGAGGCAACACACCTACGTCCTAGGCAAACTGAGTACCAGCATGTATATGACTTGTTGCTCTGCTTTTATTTCCTATTTATAAGTTCTACAGTTTTAAAATGTTTTTTCTCCTTTAATCCTGCTCTAGATATTAATTTTGACGACATTTTACAGGTATAAAAATGTGCATGTGTATAGAGGCATGGCTGGAAAGAGACAAGGCTGTGAGGTTTCTATGTGATTCATAGCAGGGTCTGCCCTCATCTTTTTGAGTCAACTTATGGATTTAGCATGATTTTGAAGAGCATATTCATAGGAGATCTAGGAGAGCAAGAATTTTGATTTTGACAGTTACCTGATTTTTCTTCTTTCACACTGCCAAAGGGAGACGCTGAATATTGGCAGGTCTTTCATGGAGTCATTGGGCTTCAACAAATGATTTAGTTAGGAAAGAAGAACTGCTACCCCTTGTTATTTTTTAAATATATTTCTCTTTGTTCTAATTAGTTATACATGGTGGTAGAATGCATTTGACATATAATAAATAGAGTATAACTTCTCATTCATCTGGTTGTACATGTTGTAGAGTTACACAGGTCGTGTGATCATTTGCAAATAGGGTAGATACCTGCAGAGTGATACCTAGAAGGCTTGAGAACTGAACCTCCATAAGTATTCATATTGGAAGCCAGAGGGTTCATTCTGATTCATTTTGCTATTATTCCTATCCCCATTCCCCCTCCCTTCCCTTTACTCCCCTCTGTCTAGTCCAAAATACCCTCTCTTTTATTGTGAATTAGCTTCACATATCAGAGAAAACATTAGGTTTTTGATTTTTTTGGGATTGGCTTATTTCAACTAGCATAATATTCTCCAGTTCCATCCATTTACTGGAAAATGCCATAATTTCAATCTTTTTTTATGACTGAGTGATATTCAATTGTGTATATATACCACAATTTCTTTATCTATTTATTGAAGGGCAACAAGGCTGGTTTCATAGTTTAGCTATTGTGAATTGAGCTGGTATAAATATTGCTGTGGCTACATCACTGTAATATGCTGATTTTGAGTCCTTTGGGTATAAACCTAGGAATGGGATGACTGGATCAAATGGTGGTTCCATTCCAAGTTTCTTAGGAATCTCCATACTGTTTTTCAGAGTGGTTGCACCAATTTGCAGTCCCACCAGCAATGTATAAGTGTTACTCTCCCCCCACATCCTCACTAACATTTATTGTTGCTTGTATTCTTGATGATTGTCTTTCTGACTACAGTGAGATGGAATGTCATTGTAGTTTTAATTTGCATTCTCTAATTACTAGAGATGTTGAACATTTTTTCATGTATTTTTTGATTGATTGTATTTCTTCTTCTGTGAAGTGTCTGTTCAGTTCCTTTGCCATTTATTGATTGAGTTATTTGGTTTTTTAAAATTTTTTGGTATTGAAGTTTTTTGAGTTCTTTATATTCTGGAGATTAATGTTCTATCTGAGGTGCATATGGTAAAGATTTTTTTCCCATTCTGTGGGCTCTCTCTTCACATAATTTTTTCCATTGCTGTGAAGACTTTTTAGTTTGATTTCATCCCGTTTGTTGATTCTTAATTTTACTTCTTGTGCTTTAGAAGTCTTACTAAGAAAGTAAGTTCTTAAGCTGATGTAAACTTGGATCTACTTTTCTTCCAATAGGACACAGGGTCTCTAGTCTAGTGCTTCAGACTTTGAGTTGAGTTTTGTGCAGGGTGAGAGATAAGAGATTTAATTTCATTTTGCTACACACAGATTTCCAATTTTCCCAGCACCATTTGTTGAAGAGGCTATCTTTTTCCAATATATGTTTTTGGCTCATTTGCCTAGTATGAGATAACTGTATTTATGCAGGCTTGTCTCTGTGTCTTTCATTCTGTACTATTGCTCTATGTGTCTGTTTTGGTGCCAATACCATGCTGTTTTTGTTAATATGGCTCTGTGGTATAATTTAATGTCTGGTATTGTGATACCTCTTGCTTCACTTTTCTTGCTAAGGATTGCTTTGGTTATTCTGCATCTCTTATTTTTCCATATGAATTTCATGATTGCTTTTTCTATTTCTATAAAAAATAGGAGTTAATAGGAGTGGCATTAAATCTGTATAATGCTTTTGTAGTATGGCCATTTTGATGATGTTAATTCTGCTTATTCAAGAGCATGGGAGATCTTTCCATCTTCTAAGTTCTCCTTTAAGGTCTTTCTTTAGTCTTCTGAAGTTTTCATTTTAGAGATCTTTCACCTCTTTTGTTAGATTTCCTTTTTTTTTTTTTTTTTTTTGCTATTGGGAATGGGGTAGTTTCCCTAATTTCTCTTTTAGTGTATTCATCACTGATATATAGGAATGCATTTGATTTATGGTGTTAATTTTATATCTTCCTACTTTGTTGAATTCATTTATTAGTTCTAGAATGTTTCTGTGGAATTTTTTGAATCTTCTAAATATAGAAGCATGTCATCAGAAAATAGTTATATTTTGAGTTCTTTTATTTGTTTGTTTCTTTTTTTTTTAGTTGTAGTTGAACACAATACCTTCACTTTATTTATTTATTTATCTATTTATTTATTTATTTATATATGGTGCTGAGGATCGAACCCAGTGCCTCGCATGTGCTAGGCAAGCGCTTTACTGCTGAGCCACAACCCCAACTCTGAGTTTTTCTTTTCTTATTTGTAACCTTTTAATTTATTTCTTTTGTCTAATTGCTCTGGCTCTAGTTTCATGGACTGTGTTGAATACAAGTGGTGAAAGAGGGCATAACTATCTTGTTCCAGTTTTTAGGGGGAATTATTTTGATTTTTCACCATTTAGAATGATATTGGCCATGGGTTTAGAAAATAAAGCTTTTTCAAGGTTGAGCTATGTTCCTACTATTCCTAGTTTTTCTGGTGTTTTGTACATGAAGGGGTGCTATATTTTTGTGAAATGCTTTTTCTTGTTGAGATGATAATATAATTCCCATTTTAAGTCTATTGATGTGATGAATTACATTTATTGATTTCCATATATTGAACCAACCTTCATCCCTGGGATGAACCCCCCTTGATTGTGGTACACTATATTTTTAATATGTTTTTGTATGTGATTTTTCAGAATTTTATTGAAAAGTTTTGCATATATGTTTATCAGGGATATTGGTCTGAAGTTTTTTTTTTCCTTGATGTGTCTTTGTTGGTTTTGGTAACAGAGTGATATTAGCTTCATAGAATAAATTTGGAAGGTTCCCTTCTTTTCTATTTCATGGTATAATTTGAGAAGTAATGATGTTAATTCTTTGAAGGTCTTATAGATCTCAGTTGAGAGTCCATTCTGGGCTTTTCTTTTTTTTATTAGGTTTTTGATGGCATCTTCTCTTTCATTGCTTGAGACTGATCTGTTCAAATTGTGTATGCCTTCCTGGTTCAGTTTGGATAGGTCATATGTCTCTAAAAATTTGTCGATGTCTTCAAGATTTTCTATTTTTTAAAATTTCAAAATAGTTTCTAATTATCTTCTATATTTTGATAGTATCTGTTGTAATATTTACTTTTTCATCATCAATTTTACTAATTTCAGTTTTCTCTTTCTCTTTCTTTTCATTGGGTAGCTGTTTATCAAATTTATTTATTTTTTCAAAGAACCAGCTTTTTGTTTTGTCAATTTCTTCATTTGTTTCTTTTGTATAAATTTTGTTGATTTCAGCTCTGATTTTAATTACTTCCTGTCTTACTAGTTTTGGTGTTGATTAGTTCTTTTTTTCCCTAGGCTTTGAGATGTAATTTTGGTATTTTATTCATTGACTTTCTATTCTTTTGATGTGATGAATGAGGTCAATACAATGAAGTTTCCTCTTAACACTGCCTACATGTTGTCCCAGAAATTTTGATACATTGTATCACTATTCTCACTTACCTCTAAGTACTTCTTATTTCATTCCTGATATCTTCTGTTAACATTTCATTATTCAATAGGATATTATTTAGTCTCCAGGTGTTAGAGTAACTTCTATTTTTAATTCTATTATTGATTTCTAACTTCATTCCATTAGGATCTGGTATGATTGATGCAGGGTATGATTTCTATTTTTTTTTTGTATTTGTTAGGAGTTGCTTTATGGCATAAGATATGGTCTATTTAGAGAAGAATCCATGTGCTGCTGAGAAGAAAGTCTTTTCAGTCAATGAAGTACTCTGTATATGTCTGTTAAGTCTAAACCATTGATTGTATTATTTAGTTCTATAGTTTCTTTGTTTAGTTTTTGTTTGGAAGATCTAACCAGTAGTGAGAGAGGTATATTAAAGTAACCCAGTATTATTGTTATATGGTCTATTTGAGTCTTGAAATTGAGAATGGTTTGTTTGTGGTATGTAGATGCTCCGTTGTTTGGGGTATAATGATTGTTACATCTTGTTGGTATATACAACAGTATGAAATGTCCTTCTTTTGTCCCCTCTGATTAACTTTGGCTTGATGTCCACTTTATCTGATGTGAATATAGAAATCCTTGCTTCTTTACAAGATCCATGTGAATAATAAGCTTTTTTCTTTCCTTTTACCTTCAGTCTGTGGATGTCCTTGCCTATAAGGTGAGTCTCTTGGAGACAGCATATTGTTGGGTCTTGTTTTTTAATCCAATCCAAAAGCTAGTCTATGTCTTTTGATTGATGAATTTAGGCCATGAATGTTCGAGGTTATTATTGAGATCTGATTTGTGTTCCTGGTCATTTTGGTTTATTTCATACTCGTAGCACTATTCGTCACAAGAAAAAATTTTATTGAGAATAATTGCTAGTATACTTATTTCTTTTATCAGACATATTTCTTAGATTTGGTTTAATTTGAATTAGTTTCTCCTTTGATTGACTATTCCTTTAGTATAGTTTCTCCCTTTGCTGGTTTTCAGTTTTTAAAAATTTCATATTTATGGAATATTTTGTTTTGAATGTTATGTAGTGCAGTGTTTATGGTTGTAAATTCTTTTAATTTTTGTTTATCATAGAAGTTTTTTTTCATATTCAAATCTGAAGTTTAATTTTGCTGGATATAGGATTCTTGGTTGGCACCAATTTTCATTCAGAGCTTGGTATGTGTATTCCAGGACCTCCTAGCTTTGAGGGTCTTGGTTGAGAAATCAGCTGGGATCCATTTGCTTTTTCTCTATATGTAATCTGATATTGTTCTCTCATAGCCTTTAAAATTCTATCCTTATTCTGTATGCTAGGCATTTTCATAATAAAGTGACTTTATGAGAATATATTGTAATTTTGCACATTTGGGATGCTGTAAATTTCTTGTATTTGATTTTCCATTTCATTCTTTAGATTTGGGAAATTTTCTGATGTTATTTCATTGAAAGTATTGTGCATTCCTTTGGTTTGTATCTCTGCACCTTCATCTATCCTGATAAATCTTAAATTTAGTCTTATCATGTTATCCCATAATTCTTAGAAGTTCTGTTCATGGTTTCTTAATATTTTCTCTTTGTGGTCAACTGTATTTTCAAGATTATATATTTTGCCTTCATTGCCTGAGCTTCTGTCTTTCATATGATCCAGTCTATTGGTTATGCTTTCTGTTAGATTTTTAATTTGATTTATTGTTTCCTTTATTTCAAGGATTTCTGTTTGTTTTTGTTTTCAGACCCTCTTTCTCTTTATTAAGTGATCTTTTGATGTTTGCTCTCTTATATTATCCTTTACTTTGCAGATCCATTTAAATATGTGCATTCTAAACTTCTTTTCTGATATTTCTTTCACTGTGGTGTCAATGGTTTCTGTTATTGGAGGATCTTGATTTACTTCAGGTGATTTGTTCCCCTGCTTTTTCATATCCTTTGTGTGTTTTCCCACTTACAAGTATCCATCTGAGGCAGTAAAGTTTCTACCCTGTGAACTTATAGTGTTTCTGGAGGTTTCCATGACCTCACTGTCTAGGTGGAGACAAATAATAACAATAACCAATGCAAACAATATATAACAGTAAACCAAATAGTCCCTACTATGGTGTCTACAATGTTAATTATCACAATCAACATAAATTATATTATCAGTTATTGCCTATAATAAAAACAGCAAGTTTTCAAAATGGTGGACAGGGATACATAATGTGATGATTATAAGGAGGAGAGAAGACAGAAGAACAAGATTAAAGGAAGAGTAAAAGAGAACAATAGTGATTGGCTGTTAGCAGAAGAAAAGAGAGAATTAAGAGAAACAAGTATGAGAAAAAATATGTAAAGCAAACAATTTTAAAAAATTAAAAGAATAAAAAAAATTTTAGACAAAACTAAAATATCCTAATCAAACATTTTATTTCACAAAAAATAATCCATATAAAGTAACTGGCTTCGAAAAAGCTAGAGTTGAGAAGGAAAAAAAATAGGGGACTCTATAAATAAATGTCCATGTATCTTTAGGGTCACAATTAAACAGTGAAAAAGAATAATAAAAGAAAAGAAAAAATGTCTTGATGAAAAATTAAAGAATTCTTTTTGTTGGAGTTCAAAATATTCTCAGCTTCTCCTCTCATCAGTTTTAGGTGCTGTCTTCTGGAGTGTGATGCTCCACCCTCTGAATTGCTGGAGTGAGAGAGGTAATCCTGTAGGCACAGTTCCTGGAGGCAGGGTTTAGGTTTAGGTGAATATGACCTCCTCTATTCCACCATCTTGGATCTCTCACCCCTTGTTTAGCAGCAAGGCCTCATTTTAGGAGCCACAGCCTCTTTGTCAAATACTAATTGATCAGGAGATTTTAAATCAGTGCATCTCCAGCGCCCAGTACTTTCTCGTCCATGCTAAAAGACTTACCCCAGGCATCTCTCTTTGGTTCCACTCATGTGGTGGGGAGACAATTCATAGTCTCCTACATCACCTGTGGACCCCATGTTCCCTGGTCTTAGGTTCAGTATCCAAAAAATTTCTCCCACCCCTACCCTTCTGAGTTCTGGCCAAATAAATGCCTCTCTCCCAGCAGGCCCTGCAAGCAGTCTGATTGGAAGGGAGGGGTAGCGCTGGCTGGGTTTCCATGACCAGTTGTCCTCTGGGTAAACCTCTCTCCAGGTCTGATTTTCTCATGGTCACTTAAACACATTGTAAGTCATGCAGCTTGGGTTTGCTCAGCCTGTGTTTCGGGCCAAATTTGGGCTTTGCCAGGAATCGGCTTCCTGGGTTGCCAGCCCTATGCTGTAGCTGCAAAATGGCTTCTTCCCTGGTTCTCCGCGTGCTTCCTGGAGAGCAGCTTCTTTCCTCACACACGGATATTGTGGATATTGTGCGCCTCCTTCAGGTTTGTCAGGCAATGTCCTTGGACTCTGAACATTCCATACCCAGCTACACCTCAGGACTCCCTAAAATGTGGGTTCCTTTAATTTCCCATCCCTCTTCTATGCTCATGGAGGGCCCTCTCTGGCTGGAGCTTTTGGCCTGAGTGTGGCAGTGGCTGTGCCGCTGCAGATTTTTTCCTTATTTTATCACAACCAACCTTCTATGCCCTGGTTGTACATGATGGAGAATTATATTGGTTATGTATTCATATATGCACATAGGAGGTAATGTCTGATTCATTCTACTATCTTTCCTATTCCCATTTCCCCTCCTTTGCCTTCATTTCCCTTTGTCTAATCCAAGGTACTTATATTTTTTCCCTCCCTATCCTCTCTTGTTGTGAGTCAGCATCTGCAGGTCAGAGAGAACATTTGGCCTTTGGTTCTTTGGGATTGGCTTGTTTCACTTAGCATGATATTTTCCATTTCCATCCATTTACCAGCAAATGCCATAATTTAATTCTTCTTTATGGTTGAAAAAGATTTTATTGTGTATATATACACCACATTTTCTTTAACCGTTTATCTGTTGAAGGGCGTCTAGTCTGGTTCCATAGTTAAGCTATTGTGAATTGAGGTGCTATAAACATTGATGTGGCTGTGTCACTTGTAGTATGCCGATCTTAAGTTCTCTGGCTATAAACCAAGGAATGGGTTAACTAGGTCATTGGTAGTTCCATTCCAAGTTTTCTGAGGAATCTCCATACTGCTTTTCAGAGTGGTTGTACCAATTTTCAGTCCCACCAGCAATGTATGAGTGTGCCTTCCCCCCACATTCTTACCAATATTTATTGTTACTTGTATTCTTGATAATTGTTATTCTGATTGGACTGAGATAAAATGTCAGTGTAGTTTTAATTGGCATTTCTCTAACTGCTAGAGACCTTGAACATTTTTTCATATATTTGGTGACCAATTATATTTCTTCTTCTGTGAAGTGTCCAGTTCCTTTGCCCATTTATTAATTGGGTTATTTATTTATTTATTTATTTTTTGGGTTTGAAGTTTTTTTGAGTTCTTTATATACCCTGGAGATTAATGTTGTATTTGAGGTATAGGTGGCAAAGATTTTTCTCTCCCATTCTGTAGGCTCTTTCTTCACATTCTTGATTATTTCCTTTGCTGTGAAGAAGCTTTTTAGTTTAAATCCATCCCATTTGTTGATTCTTGATTTTACTGCTTACGTTTTAGGAGTCTTGTTAAGGAAGTTGGTTCCAAAGCTGACATGATGTAGATTTGGGCCAACTTTTTCTTATATTAGCACCTCTACATTATTTCCTGAATTTCTTGAACATGGTGCTCTACCCTGACTGACAGGTGAACCTCATCTCATTTTTCAGGCTTTCCACATTTTAGATAGTTTTGGAGTTCTCAGATTAAGTCTTCGTATTCTCACAAGTTAGCTTTTTCCTCCCTCTGCCACCACCTAGTTCATGCCATGCTGTGTCTACCAAGTCACCTGTATTATGATGAGATGGTACTATTTTGTTCTGATGGGCTCCCGGGGGCACCGTTTCTTGGTAATTACTTCCCCTAGCATGTATATTCCCCCAGGGGTCTAGCCACAAAATCTCTTGGTCTTCGTATTCTGAAACCTTTGGGTAGTCTGCTCATATCACAGGGGTTGTAAAACACCACTGTTTTTAAGAAAAAAAATCAGTTTCTCATTTTTCCTTTGGGGATCAACACTTCTTTCTTCCAGGCATTCCAGTGGAATTGTCAATCACAATGACTTCCACATATGTGACCTGCAGGTGTCTCCGTGATTCAAGCTAAAAGAAGCTGATTCAGTCTCCAAGGAAGCTTGTGTTTTGAATGAAGGGACACACTATTGGAAAGAGGTTGTTATGCCTTATAGAGACTATTTAAAGATTTTAATAACAGTACCTGGGGCTACTGTATTTTCTGTCCTTCCCAAGTTCACGTGGAATAGTTTTTTTTTTTTTTTTTGGCTAGAACTCAGTTTCAGTTGCTTGAAATCAATGAACTGTTACAAATAACTGAAGGGCAATAGCTTTCTCATTGATTGCTTAGTGTGAGTATCAGCAGGTTACATGGTCCTTGAGTTGGGAGATTTCATTTTATGCCTGTTTCTGTTTTGGTTATAACTAGAACTTCTGTCTTCCTGGAGGATCTGCTGATTTCCCAGGTGAGTGGGCTCAGGGCTTGGTGATGTCTGTATGCTGCTCAGAACCACTGCTTCTCTCCAACCCACAAGCTAATGCTGAGGCTTCCCTGCACAGGGGCTCTCCACTGAGGGTTCCAGGCCTAGGGTGACAAATGAGCAGGGGAGATGAGAGAAGGAGAAGAGGAAGAGATTGAGAAGAGAAAAATTGTGCTTGGGCTTTTTAGATATTTCATTTTTAGCTGTTGTGTATCACTCCCTTGCCTGAAAAGCCCACAGGTTATTTATTCTGCTGAAGAAACAGCCTAGTTGAGGTTCTGACGCATCAGAATCAGCCTTAGTGTACATGCAGCTTCAAGAATAACAGAAAGCAAGTGGCATTAAACTTCATTTTGGAACCCATGTTCTCTTGTCCATGAGTCTACTACATTTTTTTTTTTTTGGTATTACTTGAATGGGCCCTGAGTTTTAAAAAAAAATCCATTTTAGTTAATCTCACAAATCTATTTTTGAGAGTTTCTGGTGCTTCTAACTAGACTGGATGACTTGAATGAAACCTTGAATTTTTAAAAATGATTTTGTAAGTATGTTTTAGCAACTGCCACAAAAATTTCTAAGTAGATTTTGCTTGCAGTCCTGATTCTCATTGGGGCATGTGTGCTTCATTTAAAACTACACAAGATTCTTGGGAGAGTTATTTTTAAGGAGCTGCTCAGAGAGTTGGATGAGAAAGGAGAGTGAAAAAGCTAAAATTAAACCTTCCTGGGGAAGTTTTGTATGTCACCTATGAGTTTCTTTACTTTTAATCATCACATTTTTTTTGGCTAAAAACAGGACATTTTAATAGATGTTACATTTTTACATAAAAAGAAATGTTGCATTAAAAGGATGTAGTATTACTCTTGATTTAAACTAGGCCTTCCCTAAAAGTCCTAAAACCTTTGTGAATTTCTTCCTTCACTCTTTTACTTACCGATCTCTCTCTCTCTCAGTTGCTCAACAAATATTCACTGATCACCTACTGTGTGCTAAATGTTCTTATCATTTCTGGGAATGTAGCAGTAAAGGAAAGAGATAAAGAACATTGCTCACATGGAGCTTATGGCCTACTTGGAGAGATAGTGAACCACTGTAAGTATAGTGTGCATGTTAGATTGTGGTAAAAGACAGCAGGGAAGGGGGATAGGAAGTGTTGGGATGTGGTGGGTAGTGCAATTTTCAATGAGAAGGTGACATTTCGCCATGAGATGTTCACATGGGAAAAACATTCTGGGCCAAGGTAGCAGATGCAAAGGAATGTGAGCTGTGAATGTCACTGGTGAGCTGAAGGAAGAGTAGGGAGCTAAGCCTGGCTCAGAGAGTGATGGGAGGAAGGGTAGTAGGAGAAAAGGTCTGAGTTAATGGGGGTGGGGTCTGTGCAGAACGTGTAGCGCCTTGTCAGTCAGCAAAGACTTTGCATTTTGTGTGAAAGAGAAGATGATCATGCTGGCCTCTTAGTACCTTACCTTCCTTATTTCTAATGATCTTTTGTCTCCACTCCTATATTCTTATCTTCAGAACCTGCACTTTTAATGTCCCAATCTCTGACCTTTCACCTTCTTCTCTTTCCTGTCTAATTCTAATATTCCAGTTTCAACCATTTGTAACCATATTAGAACCTTTTATCCATTAGTTGCAGAAAATTTCACCATCTTTTACCTTCACCAGTCTCCCCTCGACTCTTGCCCCACCCTAGTGTTTGTGAGTGTGTCCCTTTACACCTCGACTTCTTCCTTCCTCTGCTGTACTTTTCTAGAACAGCCCTTGTCCTACTGGAATCCATCCTTCTGCCTCTGCCCCTGGGATGAATATACTTGTGGTGAATCACCGGATTATGGTGGCTGCTCTTTGAATTTATGATCATATGTCCCAAGGGGGCACTCAGCAGAGCCCTACAAATTATTTATTATTTCCCTTTTTCCTTGATCACTCTTCCATGATCCTAAAGGATGGATGTTATGTTTTAGGTATGAAATGTCCTCCACAGGCCATGTGCTAACGTCTTGATTGCCATCTGTGGTGCTACTAGGAGGAGGTGCAACCTTTAGGAGGTAGAGCCTAGTTGGAGGAAGTAGTCATGGATCTTGACCTTGAAGGGTATATTTTTTACCAAGACCGTTTCTTTTCTCTCTTTCTCTCTCTCTTCTTGGCTGTCATGAGGTGACAGCTTTCCTCCATCGCACCCTTCCACCATGATATTTACCTTACCTCAGGCCCAAAGCAATGAAATCAGCCAACTTGGATTGAAACCTCTGCAACTGTGAACCAAAATATTGTTTTCCTCTTCTGTGTTGATTTTCTCAGGTATTTTGTCACAGCAACAGAAAGCTGACTAACACAATGGTTATATACCCCTTTTTATCCTCCCTTCTTTTTAATTTCACTGATTTTGTTGATTCTTGCTCATTGAAAAGCTAAAAGAGCACAGAACTCCCTCTTTCAACCCCTTTGTTTCTGTGCTTTTGTGATATGTCCTTGCTCTTTTTACAAAGATGAATTGTCTATGCTCTTCCTAGGACCGTCTTCCCTGTTGCTTCCCAAGGCCATGCTGCTATGATTTTTCTCCTCTCTTGGCAACAGCAATTTTTTCTCCTCCATGGAACCAACATTCAAGCATATTAGAATATATACTGTGGATCATTTTCTCCTTGAATTTCTTCACTTGGATTTTGGAGCTTCATACTCACTTGATTTTCCTTTGGCTTTATTAGTTTGGAAAAGTTACTGACCTATTATTGATTAACATTTAGGATGAATGATGTATTCTATAATATGCTTTTAGTATCTAATATGAAAATTATATGCTTTATCTCATTTAAACTTACAGCAATGAATCTATTAACATGAAGTGTCTATTTTTGTCATTCTTGGAATAAACCTGTTTTGTTATAGTGTGTTAATCTGTCACTGTACTGTGTAACTCTATTAATTTTTCTTTTCACTGAGGATTTGTCCACTATTCACAAATGAGATTTGCATATTAGTTCTTTTTGGTGCACTCTTTGACAGGTTTTGATATGTGACCTTTAAAAATTAAATTTCCAGCCTTTTCCATGTTTCTTGGTAACATTGTTTTGTAAAATAATTCCTATTTCTTATAAGTGATTCAAGCTTTTTGAAAGGAAGGAGAGAGCAGAGAC
The DNA here is from genome assembly GCF_052094955.1 of Ictidomys tridecemlineatus. Lineage (NCBI taxonomy): Eukaryota > Metazoa > Chordata > Mammalia > Rodentia > Sciuridae > Ictidomys > Ictidomys tridecemlineatus. The sequence goes on along the minus strand of NC_135488.1, from coordinate 30,108,820 downwards.
TCACTCCAAATTCTATCATTCTAAAGAAAGCATCATTAACATTAGATGGATATACACCACTTATCTCTTTATCACTTGTGTGTGTGTGTATGTGTGTGTGTGTCTGTGTGTGTATGTCTGTGTTTTTGCATACAAAAAGCAGGATTCGTGGAACATTGGAGGTGTTCAAATGATGACATTTATTGAATGAACAAATAAAACTTAGATGAAATTAATTTTGGAAACGTGATCATAATTAAACAGTTTTAATTTTTTATGGATTACATTTTACCAGAATGGAAACAAATAATTGAAATAACTAAAACTGAAGACACCTCAGGAATCTAGAAAAAAAAATTTATCATGAAATATTCATTTCTAAAAGATGCTTCTATAGTTTAAGAAAAATTATACCATGAAAAGAAAATAATTTGATTTATTATATTTGCTTTGACTTGACTTATCTAAAATTTATTGATGAAGTTTTAATAATTTCTCTCTTCATCTCAGTTTTATTAGTTTTATGTGATTTTAAGTTCATATTTATTTTCTTACTTTCTGTAATTTCCAGTTTTACCATAATTTAAAGTCTTCAGTACTTATCAGTGATTCTTTTAAGGAAACTTCATTATTTTTTTTCAATTGCTTTGCTTCCACTATCCAGTCAAATTTGCAAGAAAGTCCTTGGGGGCACCTTACTGCCCTCCGTGGGTTTGTTCATGCTGAGAACATTGTAATAGGAACCAACTCTTTCCTGAGTAGGTTCTTGATGTACATATTCCCTCAGAACTTTGCCTGTCTTGTTAGTGTCATCTTTTGGCAGTGGATATTTCTGTGGAGGAGTCTAAGGCCAGGCTGTTTTACAATTTCTTTTCATTTCATCATTAGTTTTTAATGATACTATGGAGTTTCTGTGACAAAGGAATTGTTACAGTTTAGATATGGTGTCCCCCAAAAGCTCACGTGTGAGACAATGCAATAAAATTTGGAGGAGAAATGATCAGGCCACAGCCCTAATCTAATCAGTGAACTAATCCCTAATGGGATTAACGGAGTGGGGACTGGAGGCAGGTGGGGTGTGGCAGGAGGAAGTAGTTCTTGGGGGTGTGGCTATGGGGTATATATTTTATATCTGGAGAGTAGAGTCTCTCTCTTTGCTTCTGATAATTATGTGAGCTGCTTCCCTCTGCCACACTCTTCCACCACGATATCCTGCCTCATCTTGAGCCTTGAGGAATGTGAGACAGATGTCTGTGGACTGAGGTCTCTGGAACAGTGAGCCCTCAAATAAACCTTTCTTCCCCCAAATTGTTCTGGTCAGATTTTTTAGTCACAGTGGTGAAATAGGAGGGGTCTCTATATTCACTTCATTTTCACTCATCCATCTTTTCCTCAAAGCTATGGTCACTGTCTCTAGTCACCAAGGAGAAGTAATAAGGCCATTTTCTGCATCTAGGTAGACATAAAATATATGGTGCCCTCTTAAATTTGAATTTCAGATAAACAATGAATACAATGAATAATTTTTTTAGTATAAGTGTGTTCAAATACAATTGGGCCTGCTATTATTTTATTTGCTAAATCTGGAAGCCTTAGTTACCCTTCATATTAGCCTGAAAGTCTGAAATATTTCATTCACAAAATTGTTGTATGTCTGTGATTTTTGTGAGAATTAGCTCTTAGAAAACATTTCTTTTGCTTTGCCTAGGTTTTCTATTGATTGAGGGTTTTGACATTTTTAGAAACAAAATATACATAGCATTTTTTAACATTATTTTGCTTTTTAAAATGTTAGCTATTACTTCCTTTTAAAATTTTGTTTTCTAGTTGTAGATGGACACAATACCTTTACTTTATTTATTTATTTTTATGTGGTGTCGAGGATCGAACCCAGTGCCTCACCTGTGCTAGGCAAGCACTCTACCGCTGAGCCCAACTCCAGGCCTTTCCTTTTCTTATTGCTAAATTTTTGTATTTATGTTTTTCTCCCTTTTCAAAACTAGTGGTTTACCTAGTTCATATATTTACCCTCTCCCCATAGAACTAGTTATTATATTTATCAATTTTACCATTTTTTCTTTAATTCACTAATTATTATTTTTAAATGAAAAATTTTCTAAAGTTTCAGTATTACTTATTAACAAAGGATTCATTCTTTTCAGGGCACAACCTAGTGGATTTTAACTTTTGTGTACACCACCTGGATGAGGTAATAGAACTGTTCACTGTCCTGAAAGTTGCTTCCTGCTTCTTCCGCATGAACCCAAACTGTTCCACCCCAAGAGGTAATCACCCTGCTGATCCCTGCTGCCATTAAGTTGGGATGGACTCTTCTTGAACTTATAGTTAGTGGATATTACACTGTGAAGGGGGAGGTCTGGTTTCTTTAGCTGAAATTCATTCATGTTATTGCCTGCATCTAGCCATGTTTAATTTATTTGTCTTTAGGTATATTTTGTTATTTTCCCAATTAAAATTTAATGGCTGCCTATTTATTTTTGTCAGGTAATGTAAGTTTCAAGTCATAGATTTTTTTCTATGGCATAGCGTCAATTTCTCCCATAGGTTTTGGTAAGTGTTACATTCATGTTTGTTGGTTCTAATTCTCTGCTGATGCCTTTTGATTTACTCTTGGATCCAAGAATCGAACAGAAGAATTTGTCTTAAGAAAGGTTAATTTTGGGGCTGGGGGGTAGCTCAGTGGTGGAACTTGCCTAGCATACACAAGGTCTAGGGTTCAATCCCCAGCACCCCAAACAACAACAACAAAGAAACAAAACAATTCAAGTATCTAAATTTTAAATTTCCACTTCGGTTATGGATTTCAAATTCTATTGCACTGTGATCAGAAAATTTGTGCCATTTCCATTAAAGAGTAAATTGAGGTTTCCTTTTCTATGTACTGTACAGTAATTAAAGAATGTGCCACGGATACCTTTACAGAGCACTTACAAAAAAAATTTTTTTAAAGGAACTCATGGATTTTATAAAAATTGATTACAGCATAGACCACAAAAGCTTAATCATTCAATTAACAAAGTTAATAACAATTTCCCCCCATCTATAGACATTATTCCAATTGTCTTCTGACATTTAATATTGCTAAAAAAACATAAGTTTAGTTTTTTTCTTTTGTAGATTCTCCGTGTCTTCTGCAAAATTACTTATAGACTTTTTTCTTTGAAGTTCCATAGCTTCATTATGCTTTCATTTCAATGGCTTGGTAATAAATTTTACTTGTGTATATTTAGTCCTTTCCCTTTGTCCATTCCTGTCTTATTTATTTTTCTGCTTCACTTATACTGATTTTTCTTCAGGATTATAATTCAGATGTTGGATCTCCATTACCTTTGTTTTGTTATGGAGCTGAGGCCTTCCGAGAAACTGAGTCAATGAGAAGACCCCCCTTGAAACCTCAATTCTTACCATCAAGTGGGCGCCATGTTGTTCAGAGTAACTGGAATGAGTTTTTTGAAGGGATAAGAAAAGGGGAAGAGGACACTCTCAAGGGAAAGAGTGGCTCCTTTCAGAAAGGAGAGGGACAATGTACCTCTCCTGCACTCCAGTTTTGTTGGGGATCCCAGAGAATTTTCCAGAGACTTTTGACTGAGTCCCCACTGTCATGGCCACTCTAGGTCACCTTAGCTCCTGCTGACTGGTTCTAATTGAATTCTTAAAGATTTTATGGTTAGGAGGAACTATCCTTATCTCCCAGAGTTTCAGGATCTAGTTACAGAAGTCTCCTCCTTTGGGGTAACTTGGGTTCCCCTTATTAACATTATTTTGGCCTATGCTTTTCTCCTGTAGTGAACAGGTAGTTTGCTGAGGAATGTGATATCACCTGTCCACTAAGACCAGATAGGGCTGCAGGTGAATTGCTTCTTGGAGAAGAAAGCATGTGGGGGTCAGCATAGTGGCCCATTTGATAGAATTATTGTTTCAACTTCATGTTCCCAACATCCTCTGTCCCACAGCAGTTTCAGTCTCTCTTTTATCTCTGATCATCTTTGTACATTTGTCTTTTCCTTTGCATTCTGTGTTCTTCCCCTTCCCAGTCCTCTGTATCTCCACCTGTTTTCACCAATATTGATTTTCCTTCTTACTGCTCCACTACAGTTTGTACCATGTAATGTTTTTATTCATCTTACTATTCCTTTTCTTTCTTTTCTATGGTATTATATCTTAGCTGCACCCATGAGCCTTTTCTTTGATGTCCTTTTTTGTAAAGTCCAAATCATCTTTGATTTTTAAGACTTTGAAAAGATCTATGTAGAGATGTTTTCTGTACTTTAAAGAACTGT